>NC_044278.2:32237997-33470497 GCF_004027225.2 Strigops habroptila | reverse complement strand
TAAACAGGTGGTTTATAAAACGTTAGGTAGGTGCAACTGTATCAGCTTTCAAGCAGATTACATTGCCTAGACTAGGGGTTTGCATGAACCAAGACATAACCATACAGCCCACAGTAAAATGTCTCAAACTGTTTTTCACATTATTTCCCACCCCATCACCCAGTGAAACTGGTAAAAAGACGAGAATGGAGAACCGGAAGGGTAAACCGGTGATCATCGCTTCTGTCTGTGGTGGTGGTGTGAATGCACTTTTGGTTTGAGTAGCAGGTGAAATTGTTGAGATTACTTGCTGTACATTAGGGGTAAAGAGGAATGGATGTGAACAGGTTTGCTGTAATGCTTTCCTAGACTGATTTCTTTTTTTTTCTGTGTTACTTCTCCACAACAAGATAAAGGCATGCAGGGCCTATGTTTTATAGGAATTGCATATTAATGTTTCCTATTGCAATGTGTAACTACTTTGTTGGTTTTTTCATTTGCAGAGTCAACTGTTCATTTTATTTCAAAATTGGAGCTTGTCGTCATGGAGACAGATGTTCTCGGTTGCACAACAAACCAACATTTAGCCAGGTTTGTTTTCTTTTTGTTTCCTCTTTCTTGTGAAAGTATAGTCTTGCTTCTGTAAAACATAAATTCTCAGATACAAGTGAATAATTACCAAGCTCCAGATTAAGTAGTTCACTTTTGGCCCCAGTTTATATGGGTTTTTGCTTTTTTTGGGGGTATTCCATTTACTTCTCCCAGCATTTCTAATTATCTCCTGTCACCCTTAATGGCTGCAGGAAGCGATGCTGTTGTAAGCTTGCCTGTAGTAGAGACCAACCAGTGCTAACTTTCAGGTGAGTGTGCCTTCTCAGTGGTGTTTAGGCACTTAAACCATCCCAGATCTTTTTAATCACAATGGCAGCATGTTCCACCTATCTCAAAGGTGTGAACTTAAGTCTTTTATGCATATAATGGAAGAGAACTAATTAATAAATAAGTGACTTATCTGTCATTACATTTGCTCTCTGACCCAGGCTCGTAAGTTTTGAGAGTAACTTACGTTGTTCCTTTGAATATGAAAGAATTGTTTCCTGGAAACAACTTGCCTGGTTGCTGAGGGTGTCTACATAATTGACCTGACAGATTAAATAATCTTTGGCAATGTGAATATTGTTGGAGACATGATGTGTTACTGCATGTCTGCCAGAAAGGGTTAAAAAAAAAAAAAATAAAGGTGCAGTGGACGATAGGGTTTTTGTTGTTATGAGCTTTGTAGTTCTCAGAAATTACATTCCTGGAGAAGTGTATGATTTGTCTCTTTCTATCACTGCTGATTGTCAAGGCATACAGGTAAATAGATTTCTTCAGGAATATTGTAGATGATGAGTAGTGCCTACGAAAGTTGTTGCGTTGTCAGCGGTTTTACCTGCAAAGGTAAAACTTGCATAGCAGCGGAGTTCTCTGCAAGTTCATTTTAGCTGACTTGGAGCAGAGTTGGTGGGAATGGTGGGCTGGTGTCTGTGGGAAGAACTAGGGAGGCAGGTACCATGCATGTGTTTGGAGTTCAGCGATGGTGCTCATGAGGTTAAACTCTGCGAGTGTGTGAGTGGGCAGGGGGAGTTCCAAGGGAACTGTAGGTTACTGGTCAGGAGAGACCACTGCTGGTACTTCATGTACAAAAACAGTTTCCTGCTTCTGGAACTTCAATATTATTTTTTCTTATTTTAATTTTTAATGTAACTGTATCAGAAGGAATATTGTTCATTTTCGAAACGACTCCATGTTGCTGACCTACATGAAGGGCATGCTGGAGTGTGATTGGTTATTTAGAGACCTGAATTTAGGTCATTGGCTACTAGAAAATATTCCTGAATTAGACACTTCCACAGAAGTTTGTTTTGGTTTGCTCTTAAGCAACTCTCCCACACTGCGAAAAAAAAAAAAGGAAAATCCCAAACAAAAAACAAACCACACCAAAAACCCCCCAAAACACCAAACCTGTTTGTGCAGCAACGTTTTCCTTTTGTCAGGAAGTTCCTGCAGGCAGCCTTTAGCCTTGCTTTAGAAACCGTGGTTAGCAGTGCCAGCTGCTGTGGGTCAGCAGGGAATGTCAGACTCTTCCAGTGATGTCTGGGACTGCTCCAGCATTGCACCTGGCAGATGTGCTGTGTTGTAACACCTCTGATGTACCTGGCAGGTGCGTAGGGTTCACTGCAGAAATCTTTACTTGTGTGCAGATTGATAATCAGCTGTGATAGAAGAACAGATACCTTACTAATGGGAAGTTACCAGCGCAGTATTATTATCTTGTGTTGCTATTGCTGGTGCAGCTCCTTTATATAGGAGAGCTGCGTTAGGAAAGGTCGTGCGATCCAGGGTGACTGAATTACCACTGATCAGCAGAAACACTGTAACTGTGTGCATGTTTCTGGCTCTCTCCAACTGTAGGCAAAACATAGTTATTTTAAACCTGGGCCACGGAAGCACAAAGCTTTGGTTGGTATGACCATACCCATTATAAGACAAGTGTGCGATTTTTAAATGTGATGTTACAGATTTTGGTGTTTTCTTTACATGTGAAGTGGGCAGTATATGTAGGTCTGACATTGCTGGTCCTGTGACTTCTTTAAGTTCTGAATTTTTACTGTGACTAATAATAATGTGTAATCTAAAATTATTTGGGGATTGCGATTCATACTAACTAACGTTGAGCTTGTATTTTAAGTAATCAAATTTTTGAGCTGCTTACAGTGATATGGACGTTTGGAATTTTTTTGTAATATTAGTTTACTAACTTAAACATGGTTTGTTTTTTCAGACAACTTGATTTTAAGAAGAACGGTACAAATGTAAGGTTTCAAGTCTGCCTGGGCTAATTCTTCAAGTAAAAAGCAGAAGGGCTAAAAGGATATTGTCCTTATTTGAAGGATCGGAAACGTGATACCTATGATGCTATTATATTATTTAAACAGAAATTCCACCAAGAAATTCCTGACGCACAAAATGAGACTTGCCTAAAAACCTTACTGTCTGGTGTAGCAGTTTAGACTCTGTGGCATTCTGTATTATATGCTGTGCACATAACACTATTTCCATGCCCCTCTCCCAGCCTTGCAGTGATGAATCTGGTCCTGAAAGCTAGGCATCTCCGTAAGATCACATAGTTTGACGTTTCAGGTGACTGTGCCTCACAACTCCCATTTTGAGGATAGCTCGAGACAAATGCAGCTCTTTCTTGGTGGTTAATTGAAACTGTTTTCATAATATGATGGTCTGGATGCAATTTTGGAAGATATTCTGCAAATACAAAAGGAAGTCTTAAGAATAAAATCTTACTTTTAGCTGTTTGCAAACAAGTTGTCTCTTTGCAATTGTCTATTATATGCACAGCAGCCAGTAGAATTCCCCTTTTTATTTTTTTTCCCCGCAGACCATCTTGATTCAAAACATCTATCGTAACCCCCAAAACAGTGCACAGACGGCTGACGGCTCACACTGTAAGTCCCACAGTTGGAGAAATTTTTTTAAAGAATGGTGTTAAAGAGCCCACTCCTAATTATGAGAAAATAATGTTGGCTTCTGAGCTGCTGACATAAAGCTGTTGCAAACAGGACAAGTGACGGAACTCTTCTTGCGCATAGATCAAGAACTTGTCAAATGTGTGCAGTTCAGAATGCAGAAGTGGCTGCATAAATTGGGCTTGATGCAGATGCTCTTTTGCACTGCAAAGCGAAACTCGATTGCTTAGAAACACTGCATTCTTTTTAAAGGGTTAAACTGCAGACATTTCTCAAATTCTTGATTTAACAGAAAAAAAATTTAACCAAAAAAAAGGGGATAAAAATAGGTACACACATGCCGTACGGTAAGTTTCCCAAAACTGGGTTTTCTTTCATCTTAACTTTTTTAGGAAAATGGAGATTTCATGTTACGCTGTAATTATTGTATTATGTTCCTGGGATTTTGCTACTAAGAAACCATTTGGTAAAACCAAATTCAAACAAATGATTACGGTTGTAATTTGAATACTGTGTTTGGATGCCATCTGTATTATGTATCTGCCTGAAATAATACAAAACCGCTCTAGAGTAACATTGGTGAGTTAAAAAAAATACAATAATGGAGTATCATGAGATCTCTATTACTTTACAGTGTTAGGTTGATTCAGAAAGGTCACCAGCTAAGTGCAAGTTCTCCTTCTTGGGAGAGAATAACCACCTCTCTTTCAGCACAGGCTCGGCTAAAGCGACCCTAGAGGAAACCGGTTTCTTGTTAAAATTATTTTCCATAATATAAAGTTGTTGCGTTTTGTATTTCAGACCATTGCCCTCTTGAACATTTACCGTAACCCTCAAAACTCTTCCCAGTCTGCTGACGGTTTGCGCTGTAAGTTCATACAAGTTCCTTCACTGGTTCCCTGGGCTTGATTGTCAGAGCTCAGTGTCGACTTAAGCTGGTCTGCCATTTTAGTTTAACGGATCAAACTGACCACGTTTCATTAAATGTGTCCAAAACCAACACACATGCACAAACCCCCCCACAACCTTTTTTTGTCCCAGTCACCTTCCTCCCTGCTCCCAAAACTATGAGGGGAATCTATATACCATCTATTAAAGCAAAAAGGGTTGCAATTGTACTTCCCCTGTAAAGCAGTCTTGGTTACACTGCTTTTTTTCTCTCTGCCTTTCTCCCTGCCAGAGAATCTGGCATCCTAGGAGCATCGTAGGAACGTTTGGTGCTGTCCATTAGGTTCCACTGCCTAAAAGAGCAGTACAATGACACATTGACTTCATCCAGAACAAATCTCCTGCTCTGTAAATGTTAAGAGAACTTGGATTTGAAATTTTTGAGACTGCATGCAGAAATTTGTCCTAGGTTAATGCAGCTTCTGTTCAGAGTGTACTTTGGAAGAGTACACTTTGACTGACAACACTTCCCTTCTGGCAGCTGTCCTTTTTGGATAGGTGCATGCTTAAAATTCCTTCCATGCTTTGAAAATTCAAATTCCAAAAGCAAGTTGCATATTTACCTAGGAAGATGTATCTTTAAAAGTACTTTTGAGGAGGGGAAGGCATTTGGGTATGGTCATGAACTAATTTAATGACTCCTCATGAGGTAGGAATGGGCATAAGAAAACACCTGCTGTGAGACTGGCAGAAGTTAAATGACCAGGATTGTTGATCGGCGATTACTGATACTGTGATTGAATCCTCAATATTAGAGTAAGATTAAAAAAAAAAAAAAGGAAAGATTAGGACCAAAAAGGATCCGTGTTACTTTCTAACTAATATTTCTTGTTGAAGTGAATATTGACTGTGTGGTAATAAAGCTTTGTTTGGCTATTCCTTTTTTTGACTGTTGGGTTATAGACTAGTTCAGATTAGTTACCAGCATTTGATCAGACATGCTTTGTGAAATCAGCCATTAACTTCAAAGTCAACACTGTCTCTTCTGCTCCTAAAAGTAATAATGGCCCAATGATGTAATTGGAGCATTTTGTCACACAATCGAGCTAGATACATAACAAGCTATGTAAGTTTGTCTAGACACTTAAACAGTTCTGTTGGTTTGTAGGCTTTCTTGTTGCAGATGCTAGTAGTTAAAGCTGTTTCAGTAAACCAAAAAATTTACAGTTAATCTGTCCCTAAATTCTCAATGCGCTGGTAACTAATTTGCACAGAGTTACAGCAGTTTGGTCTGTGGAGCTGTTGAGACTGTAAAGTTGCAAGAGCCTTGAACAGGTTCTCTAGTGTTTTCTGAATGCTGGTATCCAACTCTAGTTTGTGTTGACAAGCGGGTAGCTATTCAACAGAGCCTGACTGTACCTTCTGTGGTAGAGCTGGAGCTCTGTTGTTACCAGTAGGTTTGCTGAAACTCTTGGCTCCCTGGTTTCTCGATACTTGTCCCTACTTAAGTACTGCATGTATTTTTAATGGATAACTTGGGTAGCTATTTAATGCTTTTGTTGTTGTTGCTTAACTGTCTTCCTTTCTACTGCCGTCGTAGAGGATTAACCTTAGTTTTGAACAGCAATAGTTTTCCTGAGTATTTCAATTAGTACTTGGGCTTCTCAAGGTTCAGATACCAGTGGCCCTGGCATATGAATGTTTGTAAAGCCTGTGCATCTGTATGCTTCCCACTTTAGAAGGACATTCAAATAGTCATTAACTACCTGTTGCTTATGATCTCATAATATGGCAATGAAATCTCCTTATAAGTTTTTAGCACTTGTCCATCTGGTAACAAGTATTATTATATTAGTTATTCCCAGTGTGGCTCACAGAGCCCCTGTATGATATTCTTTGAAAAAAACCCCACACAAAACAAACAAACAAAAAAACCCAAACCCAATCATTAGGTATGAGTAAGCTCTTATCAGTGGTGTCGGCAGAACCCTGGGAATATAGTTAAGTATTAAACTGTCTAGAAGGACTGGTTTAATGTTTGATATTCCTTAATTGGCTATATAACCATGGGGAAGAGGAAAGTTCTTAAAAGCAAACATGTTTCAAATGCAGAAACATTCTTAGCCTAAACTATATAGCAAGTGTCCCTTAGCCTTCTTCAGGAGGTGAGATAGGTGAAAGGAAAGTAATGACAGTTCCAAAGAATGTGGCTGGTTAATATTAGAGCCTTTGAAGGAAAATGTAGAGTTCGTCCAAATGGTAACGTTAGCCAAAAATGACTGAGCCCAAGGCATCTCTTTTTTCTATAGCAGACTGAAGTGAATAAACACAGCTTTGTTGGCTCAGTTTCTCTTTCACATTCTGTGAACTAAACCTGCAGTGTTTGCAATTTAAAGGCTAGAACACTTTTTCTAGAATAAAATGCAGGGTTCATTTTAAAACTGCTCTGCTTGATCTTGATAAACCACTTAACTGCTGAAGAGCTAATACATTAGGCTTTAATGTGTACAGCTTAATGTAGTTTAAAATGCTGTAGTCTGGAAGAAATAAATGAAATTAATTTCTATATTCTTAATGCTTTGAAAAATCAGCCGAACTTGCATTGGTTTTTATAGCAGCAGGCAAGCAGCGCTCATTTGTAAAGTCCAGCTTAAAGCGTGAAAATAATCTAACCTGAATATATGGCTGGCTTGTCTTGCACTTAAAGGTGTTCTGCAGGACTGCAGGAAAATGAAATGATGTTCAAAATTAAACTAGAAAATTGCTCTGTCTTGCAGAGCATGATGGTGCCCGTCTTTGAGGGCACTGAGAAAAGTGTGTCATTTCAATAACTATTTTAAGCAAATTTAAATGTAAAAATTCTGGGCTGTGTTACATTGTGAACTTGCAAATTCTAGTGTAATATGCTGGAGAGGTGGACATGTTGAAGTGAAATTCTGCCTTTAAGAAGAGGAACACTAAATTTTAATCATGCATTAAAATATATATATTAAATATGCAAATGTAATAAAGCACTTGCCTTCTGTTTAGGTAAAACTTGGTAGGAAGAGGGTAGGACTGTATATTAAATTTAAGTGATATTTCAGAGTAATTCCTTTCCCCTTTAAATTTGTGGCATAAAAGTTTGGCTCTGATTAAAACTTGTTTTGATTTGATCATGTCAATGTAATGTTTTGACATATACTTTGGGAACTCAAAGTTCTTCACACATACTTATTTTTAATACTCCTGTTAGTTAGCTCCATGCTATACCGTGTCTTTTATGCTCCAGACGGCCTGTCTAGATTGTTTTGTAGTATAATCAAAATCTGTTCTTCATTATTTATAGGCTCTAATCGATATGACTCTTGATTTTTTACAGGTGCTGTGAGCGATGTTGAGATGCAGGAACATTATGATGAATTCTTTGAGGTATGTAACAGATGTAAAAATGTATTAAAGTGTTTGTGGATTTGTCAACACAAACGAGTTAGATGGATTCGCTGTATAGCAGAGTTAGATGGGTTCACAGAAAAGCACTTGTTTCCTCAGGTGTTCTTATAAATATTACAGCTTTGAGTGCTTAATATTTCGTGGTATAACCTTTGGTTAATTTGGCGTTAACTTTGCTGTTCATAATAGGCTTTGTTTAAACATCAACAACTTAAGCAATGTAGCATTTTGATTCCATAATCCCCTTCTTTCCTGTAAACTTAAAATGTACTTAACTGTAGAAGCAAGTTGAGTAAAACTATTAGCATCAAGGCTTATGTGTAGCGTTTTCAGTGCATCTTATGTGTTTTGTAAATACTGTATGCATAATGTTTTCCATAGCTTTTTATTGTATCCTGTTAGTGCCCTAATTACAGATGGACACAGTACAAGCCAAGCAAGTACTAACTTTAAAATCAGAAATGTAAAAAAAAACGGGGATTTGTTTTGCTTCTTTTTAAAGGAAGGCCTTCTTTTGTACTTACAGCTAAACGCAATACTTCTGTACTTAGAACTAATGAGCTGCAATCTTTTAATTGGTTGCTTTGTGCTTAGGAGGTCTTCACAGAAATGGAAGAAAAATATGGTGAAGTTGAAGAGATGAACGTTTGTGATAACCTTGGAGATCATCTAGTTGGAAACGTATATGTAAAGGTAGGATAGAGAAATGTTTTTATATAATCAATAGAGGTGGTATTTATTGAATTATTATTTTTTTTTAAATATAATTTTAAAAGCTACTGTATGCTTGTAAGTTTGTGAGCGTAACTTCAGGATACAAGCTCCTTTCCAACTTCATAATATAAAGTAGAAGGAGTGAAAATGTGAATGGACTCTGAAACTTTAAGAGATTGAGAAGCTCTTGATACTCCAAATCTGTCACTTTCAGAGAGATTAACACTGTTTTACATTGTTATAAACACAGTCACCACTGATGGCCTTCTGCCATCAGTGCAGGATTAATTTGCCAGGATTAATTTGGGGTCTGTCTTTCCATCACACAGCCTGTTAAACTCTTATTATGAGCAGAGGTTTATTTACAACAGTTGCATTTATTTTCTGACTTCTCAGTTAAACAAAACATCTTGTAACCAAGCTAATTTGGCAGTAGCTGGGTGGTTTAAGGTGCAAACTTTAGGACTTGGGCTTAGCTCTTAGAAGTCGTTGGTATCTCTAGAATAATGAATAAAAAGTTGTCACCTGCAGAAACTTCACTGTGTGTACCCAGAGTTGTGGAGGTTTGAGAGCATTAGTTTGACAATTTTTACTGTACATTCCGTTAACTGGAAAGTAGAACCCAAAATTCTCAGCTGTGTAGGTCATAATCAGGAGGGGAAAAAAAATTGTTTTAAAAAATTTACAAGTGTTTAGCTGTGAAAAGGAATTTCAAATTGAAGTTTTACATTCATAAAACTGGATCAGATTTTTGTAAATTCTAGCTTGAATGAGAGGTTCAGTTCTCATATGGATTTCTCTTAAATGTTGGGGAAAAAAACCCATTCCATTTGGAGCATTAATGTTCTAGAAAATACTCTTAAGCATTCTCTTTGTTTAAAGTTGTACTAAGAATACGTATCTTCTTCTGTTGACTGACTTTCTAACTTGACTAACTTTCTAACTTGAAAGACCAAATAGAACATAATTAGGAGAAGACATTGATGTTCTAATTAGCTCTGAGTCCTGATTAATGAGAAGCTAGTATCTTTACCCTTGATTTGAGGGACCGTCCCAGGAAGTCTGGAGCAACTTCTAGTTTGATGCCTAGTCCTACGCCTCAGGTATCACACAGCTGATCTGATAGGAATCTTCAAGCTGCTTCTCTTGCTTCTCTGTAACGTGAGAAAATGTTGACTTTTGTTTTCAGTTTCGCCGTGAAGAAGATGCAGAAAAGGCTGTGATTGACCTGAACAATCGCTGGTTTAATGGACAGCCCATTCATGCTGAGCTTTCACCTGTGACTGACTTCAGAGAGGCCTGTTGCCGTCAATATGAAATGGGGTAAAAAGTGACTTCCTCTGACAGTATCTCTGAAATGCTTGCATAGAAAGGGTGGTTGCTTGAGTGAGGCCCTTTATGTGTAGCATAGAGTAAGAAAAAGAAAACAAACACTTCAGGTAATATTAATACAGAGGACCTGCACTGAACCTCTTGACTTTTGCCATCTTTTTTAAGATACTCATCTAGGAGAGAGTCACTGTCAGTAAGAGATGCGTAAAATTTACTGGGTTTAGTGTTAGAGGCTATTAACTTTTAGATGGCTGGAGGCCCACTAGGGCTTAGAGCAAACAGATAAAGCCTAGAACTGGGAATTGTAACTGTGCCTCTTGAATTCTGTTTCAGCGAGTGTACACGAGGAGGCTTCTGCAACTTTATGCATTTGAAGCCCATTTCTCGAGAGTTAAGGCGCGAGTTGTATGGGCGTCGTCGTAAAAAGTAAGTTTGCTTTTAAACATGATTAAACCACATAAATTCAGGGTCAGTTGCTGAAAATTCTGAAGGCAGATCTTCAACTTAAGTCCTCCCTTGTTTTTTCTAACGCAGTTCTGACGCATGCCAGTGAAAGCCATCAAGTAAAGCAAGCAAGTGGCCAATTTAGAACAAAGGAATAGGTCTCTGTTTAAAAACACAAAAAAAAGTTATGGTTCTTGCACTGAGTGCTGTGGATGCTGAAGGTGGATGTGGATGTAAGAGGTCAAGGAGAACAACATTCACTGAGTTACTAAGTACATGGGACCTGCCTGTGGTTCGAATTTCCAAACTGCGTACTGTTGCAGGTGGACATTACTTGGAGAAGTATTGCTTTGCCCCTTCTCTTCTTTTATTCTCTTCTAAATGTATTTGCTTACAGCCTCTGTCAGAAGCAGGCTACTTGGATAATGGGCATTTTGGCAGGATTAGACTGGCCACTTTCAACATTATGCGCAGTCAAGCATAACTACAGATTGTATTCAGAACCCAACCTTATTTGTTTTTAACAATTAATGGCTAATTTTTCTAGCCTGTATTCATTCCTTAGTGTTAGTAAGAGGCAGTTGCTGTACTGAGGTCACTTTTTATTAGCACTAGCCTTACAATGTGACCCTTCTTGATAGAAAGTCTCGGTAGGGCAAAGGAATAGTAATTCTGCTTAATGGCAAAAAATTGTGATAAATTTTATTTTATATTTATTTATTAAGATACCTTGTAGAAAGGCTTATACTACTGCTGTTACGATGATAAGCTGTTTGTGTATGGTTCACTTTGAGTTGGATTCAGTCTGCTTGCTTTTAGGACCTTGCTCTTTAGGAAAGGCATATAAATTTGTTGAGCTTCCTTTCATAGAGAGCACAGTTTTGTAGGTTTCTTCCAATCACAGAAGGAGCCTGGGATGATGAACATGTTCTTTGCCTATAAATGTCTCTGATTGGCAGTGTCTTAGAACTTCAGGATGAATTCAACTTTGGAAAATGTAGATTGTGTTGCTTAGGCATATGTATTTGTGCCAAAGTACTTTCCCAAAATATCCCAATTAATATTAATTTAAACTTAAATATAAGCTTTTAAGAAGTTTAATTTATTAAAAAGATGAAGTGTGCTCTTATATTAGCCCTTTGGTCATTTTTATGAGTCTGGATCTCTTGGATTTAGTAACATCAGTTAAAAAGTTTCACCTTTTATTGCAAAGAAGATCAGACTTGTGTGTTTGGCTTTGGAATATGATGGTATTACCCATTGCCCAATTTCAGTTTGTGGTAAAACAGATGAAATAGCCGAATCCTCCATCCAGTTTTGTCTTTATTGGCCCTATTTAACTCGTTGTGCAGCTAAAGCTGTCACAGGTAAGCACTTAAAAAATAAAAAAGTGTCCGTGGGGTTTCACAGGTAGATTGTATAAACAAGACTAACCTGCAAGTAGTGCTACACAATGAAATACATCAAAGTTTCTGGGGGGAGTTGGGGAGAGAGGGTAACCCAGAACTTTTGAGTGATAGGTTAATTTAGTAATTCTGGACAGCTCAGTGGTATGTGAGAGTTCTGTATGTCTCTGTCATAGTAAAATTTGTCACCACCTACATTCCCACCCCAAAACATGTTGTCATGTAACCGTATTCTGCATACTTAAGACTTGTAGCGTTCATGTCCCTGAGCTTTTTAGCTCTGCAGTAATTTCTACATCTATTTTAAACTGTACTGTTTACTTATTTTTATCAAATTGACTTTTTCAAAATGCTTGAAAACATTCAAACCACTCCTTTCCTGGAAAAGGTCCATATAAAGTATAAATCCATAGTAGCTTTTTTAACAGTACATGCTGGGTGGTTTTAGCTTTCTTCCTGAACCTAAGTCCTCGACCTCAGAGGCAACCTCAGAGGTCCTCAGGGAAGAGTATTTGCAAATGCTAATGGCTTCTGGAAGTGGAAAAAAAAAAAGAAAAAAGAAAAAAAACCTACCCCCAAAAAAGATAACTTGAGTCGTAATTGCTGATTAGTGAATTTGATTTAATAGGAGTGGACTTACAGCTGTAAGGTTTTGATGTGTGTTGTCAAGAGCTATTCATAACTGCCAAAGCAGGCATCCCCTTCTCTTGCTTCTTTAACAGCTGTGTAATGGTGCATTTGGTTCCTCTCCCTGACTTTCCTTAAGAATTGCACATCCATTGGGAGCAGTTGAGTCTTCTAACAGTACATTAGTAGTTGTACATTAGTCTAACAGTTGACTCCCTGGTATTAAGTTTGCTCAGTTTGTAAATACGTGGTTTCGCAGCCTGAATGCCAACTTACCAGCCCTCCTAATCACAGTGTCTTATCTTCTCCCTTGTTATGTATGTCCTTAAGTTTTCCACTGTGTGGTACTGCAAATAAAGTGCAGATTGTGATGAAACAATAAAATGTTCCAACTTTCTTTGAAGGCATAGATCCAGGTCGAGGTCCCGTGAACGTCGGTCTAGATCCAGAGATCGTGGTCGTGGAGGTGGTGGTGGTGGAGGAGGAGGACGTGAACGTGATAGGAGGCGGTCAAGAGATCGTGAAAGATCCGGTCGATTCTGAGCCATGCCATTTTTACTGTATGTCTGCTAGAAAGTGTTGTAGTTTGACCAAACAAGTTCATAATGAGATTTTTTTTAAAAAGATGGGCTTCTGAATAAAAAATTTGTAGTGATACAGTATTCTTTGTGTAACTTGTTTCTTGTGGGGGGAGTCTTTTTAACTGTCATTCCTCTTAATTGACAAATTACCTGGATTAACTATGCCTGAGGGAAAGGTGGTAAATGTATTGGAGGAGCGCCAGTTTTGGGTTTGGGTTTGGTTTGGGGTTTGGTTTTTTTTTTTTTTCCTTTATTTGGATATAATTTGAACTGTTGATGAAAATGTGTGTGTATATAATATAAAATATTATATACATAGTAAAAAAATAATATACTGCTTAAGAAACAGTTACTCACATAAGTTTCCCTTTTCTGCTATGCTGTCTGCTTATTTAGGTTAGTTTAGGCACATTTAAAAGGAAGGCTGTGCAAAATGCATTTATTTACCAAGTAGAAGCGCTTAGTTACAAAAATGTATGTTTGTTTGTTACCAGAAGTCTGTGCTCTGTCTATCAATGTGACTGTGGCATTTACAATAAATCCAATTTCTTGATGTAAAATCTAAAGCCTATTTTATAAGCACTCTGGAGTAGTTGAATTGCTACTGTGCCAGAGTTCATAGTTTAAATTTTTTTTATGATTCTTGACTAAATTCCTTGTCTTTGGCTGGAAGGAAAGCTGCCTAGTGCAGTGGGGGAAAAAAAGTAGTATTTTTTTATTGCAATAATTCATAATAGGCAGGTAAGGGGTTTTTTTGGTTTTTCTTTTTTTAAGAAAATTTATGTTCTGTGCAACACAATACATAGCATCTATCGAAGGAAATGCAAGGTCTGAAATAAAAGGACCAAATTTCTCTAGGACTGAAGAGGGGTTTTTTTTTTTTTTCACTCTATGTTCTCTTAGCTGTCATTTCATGAAAAACATTTTGTTAGTGTTCAAGGTCATAGGAAACTAATTGGAAACTAGTGCAAAATAAATCTCTTTTCCACGTTTACTCACTGATAGCCTGAAGTGTGATAAAAGCCAATGGATAGATGGCAGTTTCTTCACAAACAAGACATCTTTTTCTATCTGAATTTTAATTGAATTACATAATAGCTGTATATTTTAGGTTTTGTATCTCTTAAGGAGTTCAAGCTCTAAATGAAATGCTGCTGGAACATCTTGAGAGACAATTTGTACAGTGGCTGACTTGCAGTTTAACTTCATGTCTGCTTTTATTCAAAGTGGAAGATAGTAAGAAATTCTGGTCAGTGGTCATATTTCTGCAAGATACAACTTGATGTACATGAAGCTGCATAATAGAGCTTTCCAGAGGAGGAGAGAATTTACTAGCCCTTTCTTAGTTCTGGGTCAGATAACTTGCTAAATTATAAATTTGCTCCTTGATTATTACTATTCTTAAAACAAAAAAACATAGCCAGATTAACAAACCAGCTTCTCTCTGCCTCCAAAGTAAGCATAAAACTGTTTTGCTCACTGGAACTTGGAGTTGGCAAACAAAATAATACTGAAAAAAGAGCTGTTCTAAATTAATCTGCTTTGCCTCTTACAACTGAATTCTTGCACCAATTCTATTTGAATGTATCTTACTCATATTTGATGGCTTGGCCAGTGAGATCATGGAACTTACTTTGCCAGTAACCTCTTTAAAGAAACGTATCACTCTGAAGTTGGCTTCACTGCTTATGTTTTGTTGCAAGTACATAAATGAAAATATCCTTTTTTTTCACTGAAGAAATTGAGCAGTGCCTGTGGTATTTCTGCTAGGCATTAGGAATTTAACATTGATAATTCAGTTCTTGCAGTTTACAGGATATGAATCCAGTTCCCTTTCCTCTTCAGTGAGATGTAGGATTATTAATGAGCTAATTTAAATCTCAAGCTCAAAAAGGTGAGGACAGTATTTCTGGTTTTCAAATCAGTATCTAGTGTAATGTGGGTACTGTTCAGAAAGGTTTGAGATTGTTTTCACATAGATTAATGACACAAGCTGATTTGCTCTATAAACAAGTTAGTTTTAAACTACTATAAATGTGTCCCTGTAATGGCTTTCATCTGTTTAAACCCTGTTAAACTGCAGGTATATTTTTATGTGAACAGATAGCAGAAGATTGATTTCTCCCCCTCACCCCCAATACAGTATTTCTTTAAAAAAAGCCAACTTGAATTCCACCAAATGCATCACTTTATGGTCTGATTGCACAGCTGCCCAAAAGTTAACCATGTAACTGGAATATGTCGTAATGGGCACTGAAAGCAATGGGTTTTGCTGGATGCTTGAAGGAAAGAAACTTGTGCATCAATCATTACCCGATCGTGTAATGATTACCTAGTGACAGCATTCAGCATATAAACTAAGCTCATGACCTAGCTTCAATTAGTATACAGTCTTAAAAGATGAATCTGCCAGTTAAATTCGTCATATTTGAAGTTTAAACTGCACAAATTTCATTAAATACACATTGAAGTCCAAACTGTATTGGCTTTACCAATACAAAACCAAGTGGAAATCCTACCTCTACCTTCTATTGTTGTTCATAATGTCTTAGAGTAAGAATATTTCCCCCCACCCCTTCCTCCTCAAGGTACCTACTTCTCACAAATATTTCATTGTGAACTCTTCTATAAACAGTAGATCCTAATTTATGGAATTTCTTTGCCTCAAATAAGTGACAGCATACAGTATTTTCTGAAGTCTGAGTCAATTAGGTTGAAACTGTTAATCCCAAGTGGCTTCCTCTTCTTTGTATTTGGCTCTTATTCTGTGAAAATGCTGCTTGTCCACGAATATGATGTATGTTGAGACTGTAAAACCAAATGGAGAAAACTTGCTCAAAATAAAGCCTTTTTTAAATAAGAACATGACAAAATTTATCCCGTTCCTTTAGATGGGATGCTGCTCTATAAATGACTAATGAGGACATAGACTTCAAGTTTAAAATTTTTAGCTCTTGTCTGTCTTGAGCTAATTTTGAGTGATTATTCTTTGCCTTCCGGTTTTTAGAGCTGATGAAGCTTATCTTCAACTAAAAAAACCAAAACAACAAAACACCTAACATCTCCATACTTACTTGATGAAGTATTGAGAGTGCAACTTGGGGTTAGGAGTTGGGGTTTTGGTTTGGGTTTTTTTTAAATCAGTAAGGCTTCTGGTTGAGAGATCCTGCAAGTTTCTGTTGTGGTGGTCTGTAGAGGACAAGAAGGCTCCATTTTGGCAGAAGGAGCATTTTTGATTGAAGAAACGAGTCATTGAAAGGGGTCATGGTTTTGAAAGATGATTCTTCCTAACGTTGCATTGTTCAAGCTGCAAAACTTTGGGTGTTAATAACCATGTCTGTTGCCACCGTTGTACAACAGCACCTTAAACTGCACCTACTGTCTACTACATTAGAAATGGAGCTACTTTCAGAGCAGTTGGGGCGGGAGGGATGTCAATCATTCCGTTCTCTAGACGCTTGTAACTGTGGATGCTGCTGCACTGATCACTGCCTCCAAAACCAATCCTGTTCAGGAAAAGTCAGAGCTAACAAAGAGAACCAAGTTGGTGTGTGCCCATTCCAGCTGGTAAAGAAGTAATTGCTCATTGGTAAGGCTGTCATAGGAGAGAATAATTGTACCTGTATTTGACATTTATTGCAAGGATGACACAGCTGTATTACTGTAGAGCACAATTTTGCCTTGGAGTGCATGAATTTCAGTTTTGAGAATATCAAAATTGCAGCTGAATGTCTCTAGAATAAATCAGTATCTCTTCATGTTGAATTGATACATGCTAAAACTATGCACAAGTATTTCTGAACTCATCCAATTAGCCAGTGTTACTTTTTGGGTTGTTTTTACAAATTTCTCCAAATTACTTTTCTTTTTGCAATACTCATTTTGTTAAATCCACGTGTATGGAAAATGGAGCATGTCTCCGGGACTATGTAGACAATCCTTCCTTCTCTGCAATGTGCTCATCAGTCATAAACATCTAATGTCCTGTTAATGCATTACATGTTTTATTTCTTATGAAATTGTAACCTTCAGCCAGAGGAACCAGTAGTGAAAGGCCACTGCTCTATCCTCTACCACAGGCCCGTAGTGCTTCAATAAGGGCAGAACCAATTTAGAAGGTCCCCATTTTCCTGCTGGAGGTTACTGCCACAAAACTGATCTACAGTTTCAGCTGTAGATTGGATTTGTGGAATTGTGTTGAATGGTGGAAGATAATAAACCAGATCTGCTGCCAACAGACCAGCTCCGGTAGCCAGTGGCTTCACGTCCACATCTGCAAAGTGGGAGGGAGAAGGGTGTGCTTATCTCATCTCTGCTTAGATGCAAATGCCTCCTTCTTAGCGATGCCCTGATAATCACTGGGCTCAGTACGACTTCATAGTTTCAGTTTTGGTGTTTGCTTTCTAACAACATTGCTTTGACAGGACCAAAGGCAAGTTACTTACATTCGTACATCGGGAGAGCAGAAAGGTGATAGCTTCTGAGGGAGCGGTGGGATGCCAATGAGGCTAGGGGTGAGCTGGAGCCCTGGGCAGCTTGTGTGAGTATGTAGCCTCTTTAAACCAAGTACCTTAATGATATTCAGAGCTCTGCAAGCTGTTCCCACTAGGGAGAGAAATCTAATATGGCTCAGGTGCTCCTTTGGGACAAACCCATGCATTTTTGACAGAGGTGCGCAGAGCGCTGTTTTCCCGAGTGCTATGAAACCAGTGTGCTGGAGGTCACTTCCAGCTCCCAGTTCCCAAAACTGCATGTTTAGTGAGGTCTGGAGGGAAATAAATCATTTCTGCTCCGGTTTCAGTGAGCCACAAGACAACACAGGGAGAAAGGCAGCAGACAGCAGCCAAGCCTGTCTCCCTGCCTCTTCGCGTTCCACAGGAAAGCCTTTTAGTCTGCCAGGCTTCGGCCTGCTGTGCTCTTGCCAGCGCCTGGCCTGGTTTCAAGTCTGCTACCTATGCGGCTGAGTATTGGATGTGTTTCGGATCGCTATCACTTTCTTCCTGGAGCTGTCTGGGATTCCAGCCAGGATGAGGGAGGGAGGGAGCTACTCCCACTGCAGCCTGTGCACCAGCCAGCCTCCTGGGCCTGAGACCTGTGGGAAGAGCCACAGGGAGCGACCACTCCTCCCTTTTCTACCCACTCGTTTCCCCTAAAAGCTCATAACTGCTTGTGTCTAGGAGAAAGATGAGAAAAAGCTTCACGGATCAAAACAGCCCTGAATCTTCCATCATATCTTCTTCCTTCCCCCTTCATCTCTACTGAACACAGAGGATGCTTCCTCTCTGTTTTCCTCTTGTGTTGGTGGAGAAAAACTCCTGGAGCTGCAGGAGGGAAAGACTTGGTAAGCGGACTCCGAGGCAGGACTTGAAGAACTGGTTTCTGGACAAAGCACAAGTGGGAAGTGAGCAGATAGCCCTGCTGACTTTGGGGTTGCATGCAACCTTAACTGTTACATTGCCGGACTGCGGATGGGCAAGGGAAATTCCAAGGTCCAACGCCAAAATCCGGCCGAGTAACAGTCTCAGTAATGTTTGGACCAGCCTTTTCATTCTGGACTGGTTTCACTCATTATTTCTATATATTTTTTTTTTTTTTTTACCTTTTAATGTGACCATGTTGACCGCAACAAAGAGACATTTAACTGCCCTTCTTGCTCAGCCTACAAGGAGGCAAGTTTTTGTTCTTTTGGACCTTTCAGAAATAAACATCTTCAGCAAAGGAAATAGATATGCAGTAAAGAAAGAGCAGCAGATTATGTCCTCCATGTAGTATTTGTAGATTATGTGAGCAAGGTTTCTGACAGAGTCTCTCACTCCATCCACGCTCCGTTATTATAGTCTGCATAGGTGGCTTGCAGATGAGAGAAAAACTGGCTATGTCATTTGGCTTAGAGGGCAGTCATAAATAGTTCATACCTTGCCTAGAGACCAGTTACGAGTACCATATGGGTCTGTGTTAGTATCTGTTCTAATTTTTTATCAGTGACTTAGAGGAGAAAACGAGTGTGTCTTCATCAGATTTGTGGATGACGCCAACCAGGGATGGTTCCCTCGACACCCAAGAGGGCCAGGCAACCATCCACAAGGACAGGCTGGAACCTTGTGAAATTCGGCAAGGAGAAAGTCAAAGTCCCACCCCTTGGGTGGACCAGCCCCTGGCAGGGCACACGCTTGGCAGGGGAGCAGCTCTGCAGGTAAGGCCCTGGGGTCATGGTAGGCAGCAACCTGGATGTGGGGCCACAGTGTCTCCTGGGAGCAAAGAGGGCCAACTGCATCCCTGATGGGATGAACAGGGACAGTCAACAGACTGAGGAAAGTGATTATCCCCCTTTACTCAGCACCCATTATACTACCTAGTACTGTCTATTGTTTTGGGCCCCTGGTATGGAAAATACATCAGTAAACTGAAGAGTCTGGGGTGCAGGAGAGGGCTCCAAGACAGTCAGGGGCTGGAGTGGTGGCCCTGTGAGGGCAGGTGAGCAGGGCTTGCTTTGCATAGGAGAAGAATGACTGTGGGGCAACCTGACAGCCTCCTCCCTGTGCCTACAGGGAGGTCAGCAAGAGGAAAAGTCAGGAGCTTTACTTGAAGCCATAAGTTGACAGAGGGGACATACCAGATGGGTCTGGGAAGAACATTTTCCCTATGAGGACAGTAAGGAACTGTACTGACTGTGCAGCCTCTGTCCTGGGAGGCCTTTGAAACCAGACTGGACAAGGCCTGAGCAACCTGTGAGGACATCTGGATGGACACTGCCTTGAACAGGAGGTTGGGCTGCAGATAGCCCTAGGTCCCTTCCAGCCTGAGCAATGATGTTCAGATGTTCAGCCTAAATCCTTACTGCTGTAACTTTGACCTTTTCCTCTTTCTCCTGCTCTGAAGGAACATGAAAAATGGTTTATCCTCCTCCTCACTTCCCTTTAGCTAAATGAAGGCAGTTCTGCCTTTTTTCAGGTTTCTTTTCTCTGAATGACTAAACTTCTTCCAGTTGTTACTCCTGGGCCGTGTTTCTACACCTTCTTCTTGTGCTTCTCAGGCCATGTCCCACATGGGCTGTATCTTTCTTTTGAAATGCAGCATTCCAAATGGAGCATGGTACCTCCACAAGGCACTGAGAGCGCCATGTGTCCTGCAGGCTATATTCCTGTTTGCATAGCCCTACATAATGTTTGCTTTTTTCACAACAGCAGGGCCTTGTTGACTCACATTGAGTTTGCGTGGCACTGCAGTCATACCTCGCTCTCTGCACAATTGGTGTCCAGAGAGAGTGGCTCCTCCACTATTGATTGCTCCTGCCTGGCTGTCAAATTTTGCATCTGTCCTTCCAACAACTTCCTATTTTACTTTCTCATCTCATTTCTCCAGTCTGTCAAAGAGCATTTTGAACTATGATTCTGTCCTCCAGATTGTTTGTGGCACCTCCCATGCAGTTAAAATATGGAGCGGCTCTTCTTGGGCTGCTTTTTCCTCCCTTTGTATAAAAACCTTTCTGTGAGCTCGTATGATAACCTTGTGTTCTCCCTTCCCATAAGGGCTCTGGGTACCACCAAAGCACCATTGCTTCTTCGGGTGACTTCATTAGTCACCCACAAAAAGCCTCCTCCACCTGCTCATCCTCCTTCAGTGATCTTACCACAACAGCATTTACCTTTTCTCCCCCCTCCCTTTGATCACTGATTGCACTTGTCCAACCTTTCAGTCTTCATCATTGATGCAAGAAATAACATTCTCTGTTTGCCATTCCTAAACAAGCTGTTTATTTCTATGTTAATATTCCAGTCACTGTCACATTGATCAGCTGCTATGCTGATCGAATAAGATTTCTGATTATATACCAACCCTCACCACATCTGCTCTTGTTCCTTGGGAGAAAAATAACTGTATGTGTTGTCAGATATCAGGAAACGGCTTAAGTGGCTGCACTTATGACCTACTGCTTTATGGGAGTTATTCGAAAGGTTGGGTTGAAGCGTAATCGAAGTATTCCACTCATTGGGCTCAGCCATAATGGGTCTTATTAGCAGGCAGTGAGGTGAAGAAAAGCTTTGTGTGTTCATTCCCAGCCACCGTGGCTATTTTTAATGCCACTGATGCCAGTGGCACAGTGTGGGTCGTGTTGATGTAGGTATCTTAAGTAATTTTTTTTTAATCAAATCTCGTATTTTCTTTTAAGTGTCGCCAGTTTACCTTCACCTGGCTGCTGCCATGGTGAAGGAGATTGAATTCTGAGTACAGGGCTGTTGTGCAATTACAGATCCTTCTCATTAGCCTCACACATTCTGTTCAGATAGTTCCCAATGTGCATAGCGCTGTCACTTGGTCTTACAAGGCTCCTCTGAGGTATCTACTTTACATTTTACAGGATCTGGCAAACCCATCTGTGCTGCCAATTTCACATCTCAACGCCCATCTGCCTGAAGTTGCAGTGGTTGCTGCAAGGCTGGCACTTTTTCCATGCAGAACAGCTGATGCAATGCCTCTTCCCTCAGTCCTTCCTGAAAGGCACACAAGGTATGGCTATCCCTCCTTGGCTACCCTCTGTGGTTACTACTGCAGTTTTCAAATGCTTGTACTCATTCTGTTCCAAATATTCATGAATTTTTGCTTTGCTGTGCTTTGTGGCCAGGTCTCATGTGTGCCCTTGTGCCTTATGGTGCTTCTGGTATCCACTTCAAGGGTCAGGCATTCTTAACAGCACCCTTTTCACTCTCTATATTCCTCTTGTGCCATTCTGTAATTTAGCTATGCCAAATGCAAGCTAGAATCTCATTCCACATGCTTTTCCAATCTATGCTTTTTTTCAGCGGGGCTAATGGTTACTTGTGCAAACCTCACTTTACATGCATGTTTCAGACATAATTAGCTAGGCAAACTGTGATTTAAAGTAAAGAATTACCCTGTTCAACATCAGTTATTTTCTAGTAAATCTTTCTTTAGGAAAATAGCAACATGGAGTTCAAAGTACACGGGTTTACATCGACTTTGATCCAAAAGAGGAAGGGCAAAAGCAATGTCATTTGTCAACAACATGGTTTTTTCTAATTTGTGTGTATTTTTATCATGTGTAATGAAGCAGCTGCCTCAGTTGTTTATTTAAGGCCAATATAAAATACCTGACTCTTCTCTTGATTTGTTTTTAATTGCTTGGTGTTTTTCCTGTCTTCTTTCATAAATTTCACCCCACAGTCTAATCATGGTCCATTTTCTTACACAGACACTTTGTTGACTTTGTAACCCTAAGACTGGTTATTCAGCCTCAGACTAGTCACTTCCAGGTGTAAAATCTCTTCTGTCATTTTTACCACTTGATTAAAACATCCTGTTCCTTTTTATTTTTATACAGCATGCAATACTCTCCAAATAGCTGTATTACATAGTATCTATATATACAGATGGAGACATAGAGTTGTCCCTACTCCTTCGATTACCTAAAACATATGGAACACTTCAGGGTGATTTATGTTCTGAACTAAAGCTACCTTGAATTGCTTTTCCCTTTATTGGTATTTTCTGCAGATACAGAAGATATTGCTGCTTGGACTTTCTGGAGCAACAAGCTACATTCTTGAGACATTTCTCACCTGTAAGCCTTTTTGGTTTCTTATGCTTTCATGTAATGATTTCTGTTTTGTTTTTTAACTTCCTGCACGTTGTAGTTGCCAAGAATTACCCTGAGACAGTTTGTACTGAGTGTTGTTAAATTGACCTGCACCCCATGTTACACATCATAAAGCTCTGTTCACAGCAGTGCAGGTTCAGCAGTTGTGACACTGAGTGACTTCCCAGGCAGGTACCTCATTATCACATTCTCAGACACCATCAGAAGTGTAATAATAATATCAGAGCATAATAACTATGCATTGGTGCCATAGGGACCAACGTAAGGGATAGTTTAAGCCAAATGAAAAATGATGCCAATTTTGCTAGGACACAGCCCCGCCATGAGGCTCGAGATGGCTGCTCCTTCTTCACAAGCAGTGCACAGGCTACCTCTGCACCAGCGAGCGCACCAGATGAGTGCCAAATTGTAGGCAACACAGGAGCTTCAAACAGAGGAAGTGTTTAGATGTTTTCCAGAGTCATGCTTCAGGCTTGGCACCTTTTGCGATAAACTATCTCCTGATTTGTGGCACAGCTACCGCTACTGAAATCACAGAATCATGGAATTGGTTGGAAGGGACCTTAAAGACCACCTAGTTCCACTCTCCTGCCATGGGCAGGGACACCTTCCACTAGACCAGGTTGCTCCAAGCCCCATCCAGCCTGGCCTTGAACACTGCCAGGGATGGGGCAGCCACAGCTTCTCTGGGCAACCTGTCCCAGTGCCTCAGCACTCTCACGAGGAAGAACTTCTTCCTAATATCTGATCTAAATCTACCCTCTTTCAGTTTAAAGCCATTACCTCTTGCCCTGTCACTACATGCCCTTGTAAAATCTGCCCTCTGCAGATTTCCCCTTTAGGCACTAGGAGCTGCTCTAAGGTCTCCCAGAGCCTTCTTTTCTCCAGTCTGAACAAGCCCAGCTCTCTCAGCCTGTCTCTGTAGGAGAGGTGCTCCAGCCCTCTGAGCATCTTCATGGCTCTCGTCTGGACTTGCTCAAGCAGGTCCAAATGACCAGTGCGGGTTTGTTTCAGCGAGACACTTGCACTTACTTTCCATGGCACCATTTCAAGCCTGCAGCTCACAGCTGGGAGGTTCACCAGCTCCTCTATGCCCCAGGCTGGGTATTTCCAGGCTTTGACATGAGCCCGAGGATTGCCTGGGCCCTCTCTCCCCGCCGATGCCAACCCGGTCAGGCTGGGGCAGCCCGCAGTGCTGGCAGCACAACGCCCAACCCAGAGGCTCTCACAGGGGGTTCAGGTGCCGGAGCTGTGGACCCAACCGTGGGACTCTCCTCGCAGCCACCCCTCTTCAGTGGGTATGGTTTTGGTCTTTTTTTCCCCAAGTTATAAAAGTATAATGATGTTGCTTAAGGTTAGCATTTGGGGACAGGATTTTTATTGGCAATGCTTGTGGTAACTTTTTTGTCTCTCTCCTCACTTTTGTTCAGATTTGTAGTGCCATTACTGAAGCTTTTTATTGCCATTCTAAACATGAGAGAATCTCACAGCTTAGTTGAAGGCAATAAATACAGCTTTTCCTGTTCCTACTGTTCCTAGTTCAAGAGGCAGTTAGTGGTGGTGTTAGTGGATTGTGGGGCTTTTGCCTTACAACAGAGGAAGTGAGAGTGAGATGGTATTGTCTTGTCTTGTCGTGCCCAGTTCAGAGGGAATCCTTCACAAGGCAGCTTTTAGAAAGCCACATTCTAAGAACAAATACTTATTTTTTGTTAAACCTGTATGGGTTTTGGAGGTTTTTATCCCCAGGTTACACAAGCAGCCTGTAGCACAAGCAGTGCTCGGGAGCGACCAGCAGCCTACATGCCTCTACCTCCCGACTGCCGGTGCCCACGGGCCTTCCAAGGCTGGGGCCTGGACACGCCCCCTCGAGCCCGCACCCCACGGCGCCAGCGTCGGCCTCATCCCGGCCCCCGCGAAGCCCGTGTGGGGAAACCCACCCCTTTTGCTCCGGTTTCCCCTCAGCGCTCCGGGCTGGGCTCCGCCGCGAACCGGCGGCCCAACGCGGCCCGGCCCGGGCACCACGCGGCTTCCAGCAGGCAGTGCCCCGTGGCCCCGCGCCGCCTCCCCATTGGCTGTCTCCGGCTCGCCGACGCCCCCGCGGCGGCCAATCGCCGAGCGCACTGCCGCTCTCTCCCCTCGGTGGGCGGGGCCGAGCCGGGACACGCGGGCTCTTCCTCCTCCTCCTCCTCCTCCTCCTCCTCCTCCTCCTCCTCCTCCTCCTCCTCCTCCTCCCGCTCTCGCCGCTGTGCCGCAGCGCGGGTGGGCGCCGCCGCCGCCTGTGGAGCGCCCCGGGGTGAGCTGGTGGCTCCGTGTGCGGAGAGGGAGGGAGGGAGGGGGGAGGCGGGTGGATCTCCCTCCTCGCCGCCCGGAGCATCATCCTTGCGCTTGGGGTGGGCTGCGCCGCGCCACGCCTCAGCGGCGGCGGCCCTTAAACGGTCACTTTGGCGGGGGGGCTGCTTCAGGAGTGCTTCCCCCGGGCGGCAGGGAGGGATGGCGGCGTGGATGCGGTCCTGCTGCGCGGTTTCTGTTTGTGCATGGCTAAAGAGGTAGCGACGGGCAGCTCGGAGCTGCGCTGGGCAAGGGGAGCCAGCCCGGGGGCCGGCGTGCCTGCCGGGGGGACCGGGAGGTGCCGGCCCTGGGGATGCCCTGGGCAGGCCGGAGGGCGGCTGCGGAGTGCTTCCGGCCAGCAGGGAGCGGGAGGAGGAAAGATTGGATTTCGGCTTCTCACACGGGCTTGCGAGATGACGGTGTGCCTTTTGTTTGTCTTCGCTGGGTTTGGCCTCGGCTTTTCTACTGGAACAGTTTGCCCAGGGAGGTGGTGGATGCGCCATCCCCGGAGACATCCAACGGCAGGCTGGATGTGGTTCTGAGCAACCTGTTCTAGTTGAAGATGTCCCTGCTCATTGCAGGGGGGTTGGACTAGATGAGCTTTGAAGGTCCCTTCCAACCCAAACCATTCTATGATTCAGCTGTTCTTGGCCTTTCATCCATTGTTCATGCGAGCATCTCTTGGCAATGTTTTCTTGGCAAGTCTGGCTAATGCAGTGGACCAAGAAGCTTGTTTTCTTAACTTTTTATTTCCCCCATTGGGAAGGGTCTGAACTTGACTAAAACCTGAGAGCGCTACTGCAATAAAAGCATTAGTAATGCTGCTGGCATACTATTGAACGAGCCACTACTTGAAAGACAAGTGGTTCTTCTCATGTTCGTGTTTGAGTACCTAGTCTTCCATGTATCATCCCTAATCCTGAAGCCTTCGATCATGGAAGTTTTGGAGTGCTGGGACCTGATCCAGCAAAGTTGCTTAGGCTGTTTACCCTTTCAATGAGTCTGTTTGCTGATTTGAGGCATGAGAGCTCTGCGTCCTGCAAAATGTGCTGCAGGAGGGAGGGAAATCTCAGAGTGTGGGAATAGGCAAAATCTGTGATTTTATGTGAGAGAGGAAAGGTATGTCCTGGGAAACTGAGGCCAGTTCAGAGCCTGGCATTTCTCAGCAGGAGAATGGCTGTAGTGAGATCACTGCTGATGAAGTATGGTTTAGGGTACAAGGTTAGGTGCAGTACTTATGGTGTTTGGGCAGGTCATCCTTTCTGATATCAGTCGGTAGCTCTTTAGTATACTATCGTGGCCCGCCCTGCGTGTGAGTTAACCAGCCTGCTTTCCTGGAGCTGGAGCACTACTTCTCAAAGTTGCGGCTGGTAGCCAGGGTCGTGGGGAGCTGGTGTCCTGGAGCATGCATGCTGGCTCAGGTGTGTCACTCGCCTGGTGCTAGCAGCACATCAGCCTGCCAGGGTGGGCTGGGCTCTGGCTATTGGCAGGTGCCTTCGGTCTGCACGTGAGACCCACAGGAAGTGGGCGGACAGCAGGGTGTACCGTGCTCCTGGTTGCACCGTGGGTGCCTGCCAAAAGCTCTACGGATGTAGCTGGAGTGGGTGTCAGTTGGTCCTTTCCGCAAAACATGCATGGGCCAAAAAGCTGGCTTCCTGCCCAGGCACTGATGACTAGCAGTTCTCTGCCAGCCTTAATGAGAGGTCCCTGACTTGATCAGAGGTCCCCAGCAAGCTAACAAAAGATCTTGCAGGGGGGCACTGTAATGCTGGGGAAGGGGAGCTGTGCTTCCACCTGTTTCATAGTCCTAGTCAGAAATTGAGAGCAGAGCTCCAACTCACTCTTTTGTCATGATGGGCAACTTGTTCAGTCACCGAGCCTCTGTCACCCTACCTGTAATGCTTCTCTCCCTGTCCTCGGTGAGCGTGGCAGATCAGGCGCACTGCTCAGGCTGTAGTGTTGGTCCATCTTTGTGTGCTGACAAAGGAGAAGAAATTAGAAGGAGGGAAATAAAGCAAGCAAGCTTCTGACTGCAGCAGGTAAAAATGCAGATAAGGTGTTCTCTGGCCTTTTCTCTAATGCTGTTTTGCTCCTTGGAGTCTTAGAAGACTTATCAGGTAAGTCCAGACAGGCTTGAAATGAGCTCAGGAAATGGGGATGTCAGAAGACACCTGTGTTAGGGCTGCATGCACAGCTTCCCTCATCTGCTCTGTAGAAGAAAATGGAAATAAGACTTTCAATTCTTGAAGGATCTCTTCCTAGAACCACAGTGTTAATAGATAACCTGGTTACTTCGGGTCAGTTGATGTCTCCTGACACAGGCGCTGCCTGCCACTGAGGAAGTAGCAAGGGAATGGACACACACACACTCTCACAAAAACCCAACCAACCAACCAACAAACAAAACTCAAATGTCTGACTGTCTCCTGAATCACTTACAACTGTGATGTTTCTGAAGAGCTGGATGGGTACTGCTACATCTGGTAACCTGTAAAGATCCTAAAGCTCTCTAAGACCCTGTGATACTCAGAATGAGCAGAATAACTGGTTTGTGGTGGTTTTCTTGTTCACAGAGTAAAGTACCTGCTTAACATCAAAGTTTCCCACTCTCAGGCCACAGCATAATGGAACATAATCTCCTCTCTCGCTGAGTAGTCAGCCCTTGGGGCATCTCTCTCTGATTCATCTTATACATGTGCCTTTTGGATAGCTTCATATCTGCTGCAGACAAGACTCAGGTTAATTAGGCTCTTGCATGCATGATACTCTTTAAATACCTGCATTAGTGCTGACATACACTGTAAACAACCTTAGAAACCATAGCTCCTAACATATCTATGGAATGAATTCAGCTCAAGTCATTTGGGGATTAATTTCACTGGCCTTCAGTTGTGCTCTGTAGGAGCTGAGAAATAGTTTAGGTCTTGGGTTTGCTGTGGAGATGGATCCAGAGATGTGAGCCTTGCCCATGAGTCTTTCTGGATCTCGTTTATCTGTCTATGTCTCAATCCCCTTCGTGACTTACATTTAAATAACTCTGTAAAGTGTCTTTCTGCACAGCATGAGGCAGAAAATCAGATTTAATGCCAGAAGTTAGTCAGGCTTTTCTAGTTAGGCTCTGCCCACACCCCCAGCTACTTACGGGAGTGTTCCTTTTTATAGCAAACTTAAATTAAAAACTAAAAAATTAAAATTTACAGCAGAATTTATTTCCTGAAAATGGGCAACTCTTCCTGCAGCATATCTCCCTCAAACTCTTCTGAGTGGATCTCAATTGCAGTTAGAAAAGCAGAATTGCCATTCTTCTGTCCTGTCTCCCCAGTCTGCATCTCCAGAAGAAAGACCAAGGAGAGGGTCAGGCTGGTGCAGAAGCTGCTGTCAGCTTCTGTTTTAGTGATTTCTGCTCACCCCCTTTCCTTTGTTCCCCAAAGGTGTACCCAGTAGAAAGATGCACCAGCTTCCTATGGCCTGATTTGGGCCTGTGGGCAGGATCATGGGGGGAACATGGATATCCCAGACTGGCCACCTCTGCCTCCAAATTTGCTGGTTACATCATCTAGGGCTGTAAGCACCAGTTGAATATTGTGGGTGGTGTGTCAGGAAGTTCATCAGTAGCACTGAAGGAGCTTGAAGATCTGAAGTCTTCCTGTTGATTGTGAACATGACAGGTCACTCTTGGGCTCTTGACCTCTTTCTTAGGTAGAACTGTAAGCCATTGCAGGTGCTTTTCTGTCTCTGTTGAGTGCTGTAGTGAGAATTCCCCTTGGAGAACAACCAAGTCTGTCATAGGATTTTGACCCTCTTCAAAACCGTAAGATATTAGTTTGACCATAGCTTGGACTGATTATTGACTAGCATGATTAGAATTTGGCTTAATAAATGTACGTATGCTTACCTATTTACTTTATGCTGGCTGGGTGTGGAGTTATTTAAATAATGCCTAATAAAATTATTTGAAAGGATTTATTGAACAGAAGCTTGTGTTCATTCCAGTGAATGATGTTGCTTAAGGTTAGCATTTGGGGACAGGATTTTTATTGGCAAGGCTTGTGGTAGCTTTTTCTCTCTCTCCTCACTTTTGTTCAGAGTTGTAGTGCCATTACTGAAGCTTTTTATTGCCGTTCTAAACATGAGAGAATCTCACAGCTTAGTTGAAGGCAATAAATACAGCTTTTCCTGTTTCTGCTGTTCCTAGTTCAAGAGGCAACACAAGAGTGGTGGTGTTAGTGGATTGTGGGGTTTTTGCCTTACAACAGAGGAAGTGAGAGTGAGATGGTATTGTCTTGTCTTGTCGTGCCCAGTTCAGAGGGAATCCTTCACAAGGCAGCTTTTGGAAAGCCACATTCCAAGAACAAGTACTGATTTTTTGAAACCTCTGAAACTTGCTCATCACTAAACCTACTGCGACAAATTTCTCCCCCTTTCTCCTCAATTTTTGGGCCCCATTGAAGGACACTGATGATTTAAAGCTTTTAAAGGTTTGGCAAGAAACCTAGAAGTTTCTGTTTTACCTAAACCTAAACCTTTTCTACTTTACAAGAACCTAGAAGATGAACAAAATCTGCTGTTTCCTGCCTATAACTCCTTGCTGCTTTCTTCCTGCATGTTGAAATGGTTTGATCCTTTGGCAGCAAGGTAGCCCTATGAGACGGACTTTGTAAGTACTGCCAGTGTTACCTGTGAGCAGAGGCAGTCAGTGCCTATGTCAGCTGTCTGAAGGAGCCTATGGATGTGGCTCATAGGAAGCCTTGATATTTCTTCAGTATTTTTTCTTTACTAAAAAAAAGTGTTGATATTCTGAACTGTGAACCAGACACCTTCTAGAAATAGAAATGAAGGCTGAGTTTCATGCTGGAACTGGAAGTAAGCCAATTTCCAGTAACAAAGAAACAAAGACTGGTTGGTGTTAGATGACGCATATCTATGGAATGTCTGTTTTCTTGGACTGGTGTCTCTCAGTCTAGTCCTGGTCAGTCGTCTAGGTCAGGATGTAGTCCATCTTGGCTATTGGGCTTGTATTAACCTAAATAAAGCAGAATTGTATCATTTTTATGGTGTGGAAATCTTTATATCCAGAAGGAGAATTATTTCAAGCCTTAGCCTGGAAAGCTGGCACTTTCAGAGGCTTTTTGTTCGTAAAGGAGGGCAATTTAAATGCCTTAGTAATTTGCTTCAAATCAGCATGGAAGAAAGGAATTGGTGTGCATAAGGCAGTAGTGGTTATTGGTGCATATGAACTTGCAGGATCAAATGCTGAAGTTCAGTGATCCTGTGATTCAGATTTTACTTTTTTTTAAGTGTATCACCAGACCATCAACTCTGCCTGATCTAAGCTGTGTCTGGTTTGTGTGCACTTGTCAGAAGAAGGAAAATGAGGCCAGGGACCGTTTCCAGGCCTGGTGCAATTCAGCAATGGAAAGAGCTGAATCTTGCTGCAAAAGGGTGATGAGAAAAAATATTAGGGGAAAACCACTGCACTTCCCAAGTCTTCAGCCAGGTCTTCATCTTCAATGGAAAGGAAGCAGGCAGGCTGTATGAACTGGCTGGGGTAGGAGAAATGAAATCACTGCTTGCATTTTATATTTGCTAAATATAAATTTCTGAAACAAGAAGCCTGATAGAAGGTTTCCTTGCTTTACTTTGGTTGGAGTGTTTGCTGCTTGTATTATGTCCAACATCACTATATTTGTGCATGCAACAATAACTCAGTCTGGGTAGGAACTTGTGAGATTTTGATCTTCGCAAAGGTAGAGAGGCCTCTGAAAGTGTTCCTGTATGAAGTAGTTTCCTAGGATGTGTATAGGGTCTTTTGGTGATAGCTCCACAAAACCCTTTCACCCCTGATGTCTCTAGAAGTACATATCTTGTGAACTGAAGTATTTGCTATTGCTTTACATGGCTTTCAAGCTTATGGAATTGCACTCAGTCCAATAGAGACTTTGCTCTTGCATACTTCCCTGGATCTGAGCTGTGGAGGGCAAGGCAGAGAGAAGGTTAGGTAATGTGGGAAGAGCAGAGCCAGGAGACCCTCCATTGATCTTATGCAATACCTCTGCTGCATGATTGTTATGTTTTTTAATCCTGTTTGTGCATGTCACTTTCACTTTGTTTTGCAGCTTCTTTTTTTCCCTATGAAAGCAAACGGTGTGTTTTGCCCCTGGGAGAGACTGTTTCCTGATTGTTTGTTTGTTCTGATCTGTTTTTTTTCCCTAACTTGCATGATCTGCAGCTTTGAAGAGCGTTCCAGACTCGTGACCCACAGTACTCAGTCTTCTGAAGAAAGTCCAGTCTACTGTGCCATCACCTTCACCAAAGAACATGGAGAAGTTGATATTCGAAAGGCCCTTTTTTCCATCTAAGGTACTCGTTGGTCTTTGGGGAACATTTGTTGCCTGTCTTTCTGTCTCCAGAATTTGGGAAAGCGCTATCTGTTTTCGGATGGATTTTTTTGTTTGTTTGTTTTTTGGTTTTTTTGTTTTTTGTTTTTTGTTTTTGTTTTTTTTTTTTTTCCCCCTGGGATGCTCTGGAGGTAGGTGGTATTGAAGCCGGAGGCCTTTCCGGAAGAGTTCTCCTTCATGACCACAAGTAGCAGTGCAGAATCTTCTGGCACTGTTTTCTAATACAGGAAGTCACCAAGTAGTCTTCCTGTGTTCCTCTCTGCTTGGAATGGGCAGGTTTTATTTCAGAGAACTGCTTTTCAGTGTGGGAGGGGTGTCTCCTGTGAGACTAGTCCTGTTTTCTTGATATTTATGGAGGGCAGTTACATTAAGCGCATGCTTCAGTGTGTTTAAATTATCCTCATGTAGGGCAATGTATAGTAGGGCTTTTGCACTCAGCGGCGCAGTGTAAGATTCTTGTTTTGGTGATTAGGATTTGGCAAATCAAAACTGTGCTGAAATGCTTTCCCATCTTCACAGTACGACGGAAACATCAACTAACCATGAAAATACCCGTTTGTTGTGACCTTTTTCATATAAAGGAAAACCAAGACTGGGACACTTGAGGATTGGATTCATGTAACTGAGACATGCTATGCTTTCCCTGCTAATACCTGGGTCTCGGGTACAGTGGCAGGATATGTTGTAGTCAGTGCCAGTACCTATTCTTGGGTGTTAAAAACTTCTTGTTGCCTTTTAGCTTATAGGCAATGCATTACTCTTGAAAATTGCCACCAGGATAGTTACTATTCAGGCTTCCCTCAGAAGTACTGCATGCTGAAACACTAGGCTGAAAATAGATATGTTGGTGAACGGATAGAGAAGAGAATAAGGACTCCCTATCAGTAAAATGATTTTTAACTATTTTAGGGAGGTCAGTGATGTGAATGGGGGGTTTCTCATGGTGCAGAACTTAAGTAACTTTGATAGCCTCAGAGGGTGCTCTGACCTTGTTACAGCAGGGCTTATGAATTATTCTTCCCTTCTTTTATTTCATTTTATTTTTTGCCTCTCCCCAAGGATGAAATGCCTATGGTTCCTTCTCAGGAGAAGCCAGATACAAATTCATGCCCTCATGCACCTGGCAAAAACTGTGTCTCTGGTGAGAGGAACAATGGGAACTGCAAAGCTAATGAGAAGGAAAGGGAGTGGATTCCCCCTGATACACCTAGCAAATGTACATGGAAGCTTGGGAAACCCCTCTCTGCCTCCCCCCATCGTCATACTACTCTGTAAGTATTACATTTATTTGCTGATTTTCAGTGCATCCCTAATCCAGGTCCCTCAGAGCTAAATGGATTTAACAAAAGATGACTGATTTAAATTGATGCTGTTTAGCCTGTACGCTGGTGCTTCTTTATTTCCATGTATAAGCAAAACTAAGAACCCAGATTAAGCATATAAGGTGCCTTGCTCCAAAGATGTAAAACTACATGGACTAGAATTAACTTATTTTAAGTAAACTGGCAAGCAGTTCACTGATGTGATGAAAGATTGCACTGTAAATGCCTTTTGCTTGTAAAATGGCTGCCTCTGAACAGTAAGCTACTTCATGCCAGGAGGAAGTACAGAGCACTTAATTCTTGCCTCAGCAGTTGGCTTGGTGTCTGGTTTATCCTTGTCTTCGATTAAGGACTGGGTGTTTTGTGGAATGTGTATCCAATGGACATTATTTTAAACTAGAAGGCTGGTCGAAAAAGCATTGGAAATGCTGGGTTACTTTTGTGTGACCTGCCTGTGGCCCCTTCTGTGAATACACTGACTTTGTTTGTATGTGTACCAGGCCAGAGCCTCTGAAAATCCTGCCAAGCATCCTGGATAAAGTTGGTGATACACCTTTGGTGCGAATCAACAAGATTGGGAAGCAGTACGGGCTCAAGTGTGAACTCTGTGAGTACTGCTGCAGGCAGAAAATCAAATGTATGAAGTTTTTGACTGCTTCTTATATTCAGAGTATTCATCAGTGTGTAAAATGCAGATCTGTAGTTATCACTGAAGATCACAGAAAACAATTAAAGGAACGAAACCGTCAGTGAATGGTTCGTTTGTTTAAACCCAACTATGCTGGAGATATCTGGAGGCTTCGATCAGAATCCTGAAAGGTGGCATTTAGCACCACTGAAGGGATTAATGCTGGGAGTACTGAAATGAAAGTGTAGGCTGAACAAGGGGAGAAACTTCCAGTTTGATCAGAAACTCTTTGGCTGAAGAATGTACAGGGGAAGAGGCAAGGTGTGTTGGTGGAATTCTCTTCCCCCATGCTATTGCACTAGAAGAGCCCCGGGGCTTTTTATCTTAATGACTGGACTGTAACAAAGAGTAAAGATGAAAGGAGAGGTCATATTTTGAGGAGACTGACAAAATATGAGTTCTTGGCTTCTGTGGCCAGCATCAAGTACCAAACTTGCCATGTTGTTGTGACTCATAATAGGGGAGATGCTGTGAACTGAATGCCCATCTCTGGTGTTGTAAAGCAGGGAGGTGAATTGGACAGACATGTTAACATTGTTGCTCTTGCAGATATTTTACGCATAAGCAGTCTATTAGCAAATTACTGTTGTTTAAGAACTCTGCTTGGTTTCTTTATTTCGAGTGGCAAAATGTGAGTTCTTCAATGCTGGGGGCAGTGTGAAGGACCGTGTCAGCCTGAGGATGGTAGAGGATGCTGAGAAGGCTGGGATCTTGAAGCCTGGGGACACAATCATAGAGCCAACCTCTGGAAACACAGGTAGGGAATGGAGAGACCTTAGCAAAGTGTGGGGGAAAATGCTGTGATGGTTTTCCTGGAAGAGGCAAGACTTGAGATGGGAGCATGGAGGCTGCCTGTGCAAGGAAGAAAGAGGATCTCTTCCTTCCCACATGGTGTAGGGGTTAGTGCCTCTTCCATCTCACACAAGGAACACTTCTGCAATGTCCTATGGTGACCAGACTATGCAGGTGGGAAGGAGACCTGCTCAATTTGCAGGGGCTCTTTGCTTTAAAATAAAAGAAGTGTTAGGCCAGATTCACTGGGATATTTAGGCCCTATTCAGAAATTAAAGTCTGACTGAAATTATTGGGGAAAAAAGCACCAAGAACTGGTGCGAATCTGGATCTTCCCCTTCTGAGGTCATACTATGACATCCTATTTTCTGGGTCTATATGTGACACATGATTCTCCTTGCCACAGAATCCAAAAGATAGAAAGAAGGCAGAACTGAAGAAGATACAAGACAATTACTTCAGAAACCTGTCTTTTCATGTAAAAGCAAAGACCAGGGCAGACAGTAAGCTAAGAGAACTGGCTTTTGTTCTAGACAACTGCTCAGAGTTAGTGAGTATGTTAAATGTGAGAGCTAATGTATTATATTTTTGTCCTCTCTGCATCCCACTTCTCCCTCAGCCAAAGTCCAGTTTTGATGTTTGCTGCATTTGCAGGTCAGTAGCAGAACCTACAAAGTGTTAAGAGTTCAGGTCTCAAAATACTTTCTTCATCACAGACTGTGAGGGAAAGAGGGAAAGTGCTGGATGGCTTCTTTTCACTCTTCAGTCTTAGCGAGGCCTTTGCTGTCTCTTTTCCTTTTTTTTTTTTTTTTTTTTTTTTGGCATCCTTATTTATCTGTAATATGCTGGGAAAAGTTTGTTTGGGCTCACGCCCCTAGTATTTAAACACGACTTGATTTTCTTGAGGTGTAACTTATTCTTCTTTTACAGGAACGGTTAAAGACTATTTTTTTCCCCACCCCTAGTCAATTCAGCACGATCTAGAAACAGAGCCAGCTTTGAACAAGCAAGTCTCTGTGTGGGGTGAAGTGTCTGTAAGGCATTGTCATGGACATGTGTTGGTATTGTGCCTGGTACCCAAAACAGCAGGGGAGCAGTCTGACCTCAGATACATATCAACTAACTTCATCTGTTTAGCTTATCCAGCAGAAAGGTTATCTGATCACAAGCGTAAGCTTTTCTCCTACGGGGGAGGCAGTTTTGAGCTGATCTGTTCAGATAGGCAGACAATGACAAGCTAGAAGGCAGAAATCAGGCTGGAGGTGCAGATTTTCAGAGTAGAAATGAGGTGTCTGACTCTACCGTCAAAGTACTTCACTGTGGTAGCAAGTTGAGACTGCATTAGAGCCTCAATCACAAACAGCATCTAAATCACATCTTTTCAGAAAGGACTTAGTTTCAGCACATTGCAGTTCAGGGATTTAGTGCAGAAGTGAGTCTCTAATGCTCTTCTGACAGTATCAAAATGATTGCTCTAGTCTTCTTTAGCTTAAAGCTTATTCCTTTCCCAAATGAAGTGGCTGAGGCAGGAGAAAGGTGATATGCATGTTTAAAGCTAACATTTTGCGCATGTCAAGTTTCCCCACCCTTGACTAAACTTTATGTTGGTTGTGATCCTCAAAGAACTAGCAGCATCTGTAAATCCAGTTCTCCCTAATAGCCAGAAACATCCCCTTTGCCACCCCTCTAGAGACACTGTTCTCAAGCCTCTGGTGAAAATCTGATTAAAGCCAGGGCATGCCAAAGCTAGCATTGTGGGTTTAGCTCTTTGTTGCTCCTCACTGAATGCTCTACATGTCTTTGCTTGCAGGAATTGGGCTGGCCTTGGCTGCAGCAGTGAAGGGTTACCGCTGTATCATTGTGATGCCAGAGAAAATGAGCATGGAGAAGGTCACATCTGTTTTTATTTTCAAGAATTTAAAAATAAGCATGTTTGCACTAGCAGAGCTCCTGATGCAGATGAGTGCTGCGGCTTTAGCAACCAAGGTTTAGGCATTTGGTCTCTCAACTCTGCTGAGGGGCTGTTGCCAGAGCCCAGAGAAATCCAGGCTGGCTAGCCATGGACGGAAAATGTCTTTAAGACCCATGCCCACAGCACTGTCACTTTGAAAACTGTCACAGCTGTTTTAAATACAAATGTCAAGGGAACTTGAGATTTACCTCGCCCATTGAAGTGACTACCTGTCCCTGGGTTAGCTCTCTGTCACTGAGCAAAGGAGGATGAAGGAAAGCAATGCTGAAGCTTTGAATGTTCTGTTCTGCACTGGGTTGAGAAAGGCTGTGAGAAAGCCTGTTGAGATCCTCAGGCTACGCTGAGCAGTACTGGCAAGCATCTGAGTTGTGTCACCACAAAAACAAAGGGGAAGGAAAAGCTGCCTGAGTAATGCCCACTTACCTTCACTGTGGAAAGCACAGAACATCTAGCTCTAGACCAAGCCCTGTCCTATGGTGCTAGACCTGCAGCCAAAAGAAGAGAAGAGAGTAGAGAAGAGATCCCATGTGTCTCATAGTTGAGGCAGCATATTGTCAGTAAAACTGCTTATCTCCATTCAAACACTTCCAGTGTTCCAACTGAAAGGCAGTGGCACAAATAAGAACAACATCCCCTGAAGGCCTATACCTATTGTGTGCTCTTACCTGCTCTGGAGGGAGAGGTACTGCATGGCCATTGGTGGTACACAGCACCAAGGGCCTCCCTCTTCTCTGAAGGCAGGCTTTGCCTTAGCTCAGTGTTGTTAACTTTCTTGCCCTTGTAGCAGTTGAGTGGTGCAGAGGGTCCTGGAGGATTTCCTTTGCTGCCTGTGTCCAAAGGATGAGGTACATACATATACATAATTTGCACTTAAAATACTGGGCTAACAGCACCGTTGGAATGTGGAACGTACGTGACCAGCATGAGAGGAGATGGTGTTTGGCTCAATAGGCTTCTCAATATGTAGCAATGTTCCCTACAGGCCTGAAGGCCTAGGATAGAGGCAGGGATTTGACATCTATCTTCCCAATAAAGCTTTTTTAAGATCAAGGGACATTAAGGGTTTGGACCCATGGCTCAGCAATGTGAGATTGGGGTTTAGGAGAACTCCTAAGGAGGCTATTGCAGACCAGGCAAAAGGGAAGATGTTTTTTTTTTTCCCCTGTATCCTAGTGAAGTCTCTGTGCTGGGAGAGTGTTTTCTGGGGTTGTGACCACCTTTATTTGCTACAGGTGGATGTCTTGAGAGCTCTGGGTGCTGAGATTGTGAGGACCCCAACTACTGCTAGATTTGATTCTCCTGAATCTCACGTGGGAGTAGCATGGAGACTGAAAAATGAAATCCCCAATGCACACATACTAGACCAGGTAAGAGCCAAGGCGTCAGGCATAGCATGGGAGGAGGCATTGCAGTGTTGTTCTTTAGTGCCCTTGATTGACAGTTGAACACCCAAAGTGTTCTGGAGGAAAAGACATCTGAGGTCTGGAACTGCAGTTGATCGATCACCATGCTGTAGGGTAGCAAGTTTTTATAGTCATTAGAGGGCAGCAACGAGCCTATGTTTGCAGAAACTGCAAAACACGGGTGGCTTTTGCTGCTGAATTGGCACTCCTTTGCAGAAGAATGGGCACAAGGGACATGATGTTCGTCACAGAAACTGTCCCACAGGCAGGACTGATCATGGCATTAGAGGGTGCTGGCACCTTAGAACTACTCTTAAGTTAGATCACTTATGAAGGTTGTATCTCCCCTCAGGCATTCTGCCTACGTCCAGATAACAGATAAGGAAACGGTCTGGAAACGGTATATGTAGCTGTCATGGGGCTTGGGGAATTTTGTCATGTTTTTGAAAGCCTCACAGTGTGATTTTTGTCTTTCTGGTCTACTTAATGGCTATTTTGTCTTTCAATATAGTATCGTAATGCCAGCAACCCCTTGGCACACTATGACACCACAGCCGAAGAGATCCTGCAGCAGTGTGAAGGTATGTTTGCTCTTCAGTGGGTCCCTAGTAGTCTCTTATTGTTAGGTACTTGGAGAATGAGGCCTGAGGTGGATGAGAAATGCATGGATTTTGATACAGCAAATCCCGTACATATGCTGGGTGTCATTAGAGGATTACCTTATTTCAGTAGTTGTAGTAATGATTTTTTTTTTTTTCTCCATCAAAGGAGGGGGCTTTAGTTTTTAGACTCCTTAAGGGTGCCGAAGTTATCTTATAAAAAAACCCCAAAAACCAGTCAGAGGTAAACTGGCATGAATGGAGTAATTTTTCTCTGCTCAGAAATACAAACGTAGGTATAATCTCAGAACAAATACTCCAGTACACTGGAAGCTTCTTCACTTAGGAGTCCTCAGGAGTACAAACTGCTCTGTCTTTCAGATGTCACCAGTAAGACCTGTTTACTCTGCAGGGGTCACTTCAATGTTAGCTCTAGGCAGCTGAGTTGGAGTACCAGAAGTGGTTGAAGTGTGGCAGCAGAGAGCTTTAGCTCAGCTAACACCCGGCTGAGGGATTTGCTTGAGAGCTGTTGTAGGCATTCATGTGATGAACAGGCCGCAGCCTACCATGTAGGCATTTGCCATAGGTAGTAGAATGAAGTAATGTAAGAAGCTACTGATCTGCCTTATAAAATAGTGCTCATGACAGTGACCAAAACAGTCTTTATCACATGAAAATGAAAAAGAAGTTGTGTTAACAGTTCTCTCAAATGGTGCCTATCCGATGCTCTTGGCACTCGTTCAGTAAATTAACTAATATAGTCGGCTGCCCATTTTAAGTTAGAAAATTAATTATCTGTATCAGCAAATACAGTAACAGGAAAACTACAGGTGTCAGCTCTATGAGCCACCTCCATCTGTGTCCAGAGTACCACAAATTGGTGCCTTGCCAGGCCACTGAATGTACATTTCAAAGCCACTGCTGAAGTAAATAAGGATTAAGCAAGGTCTCATAACAGCTCTTGGGAAGCAAAGAGCCTTTTCTGACACTTTTTGCATTTTGTTGAAGAAAGCCAATATTTTGGATAAGTGGGTTTTTAATCCCTCATTCTTCCCTGGAAGTGTTCAGGGTTGAATGGGGCTTTGAGCAACCTGGCCCATGGCAGGGGGATTGGAACTAGATGGTCTTTAAGGTACTTTCCGATCCAAGCCGTTCTGTGATTCTGGGAGAGATTTTACAACTGCTTTCTATCCTTAAACAGGAAAAATAGACATGCTGGTGGCTACGGCTGGCACAGGAGGTACTATCACTGGCGTCTCCAGAAAGCTGAAGGAGAAGTGTCCAGGTTGCAAAGTAAGTGGCAAACCTAAAGCATTTCTCTTTAGCGGGGTGAACCCCAAACTGCTCCACTTGGCCCATCCCATTCCTTGCAAGCCTGCCCTGGGCCTCTTGGTTGTTCTCAGTTAAAAGGTAGTTCTAAGCAGCAAAGAAAGGTTTTCAAACTGTCTGAAATCATCATGGGCCAGTCTCACTGGTGACCAGAGTTCAGGTTTGGCTCAGCAGATGAAAACTTGCCCTCAAATCCCTTCATGGGGTGTCTGAGAAACTTCCTTCACTGGTGTGTATTGCAGTTTTGTGTTTCCTTTCAGACTGTGCCTCCACTAACTTGTCTGGAGCTGCCCAGGTTCTACCCAGTGAAATTTTCTCCGCACACACCAACCTGTGTGTGTGCTGTGTTAGATTTCCTCACAGAAGCTGGTATCATGTTTTGATTGTGAATATTTGCCTACACAGACAGCGAGTGGTAACCAAAATAATACTTACCTGCTTACGCTTGTCGCAAATGTATTTGCTGCAGTGATGCCTGATGTGAATAAGAATAACCTTGTTTCACAGAAACCCTGTCTTCTGTTTAAACCAAGCAAAGCCCATGTAAAACAAACAGTGCCCCACACTTAGTGTCCACAGCCTGAGGAGACAGGATGGATTGCCAAGAGGCCAGAAGCAGCAAAGCGTTTTGCTCACAGGGGAGGTGAATGTTGCCAGGAAGAAATGAATAGGAGACTAGCTTGCTGTTAGCTTGGCTGTGTGTGTAGCCAGTGTGACACAAACAGCTGTAAAGAGGCCAGCACTCTTGAGTAAATAGCTGTGCTCTCAAAAGCAGTGTGTCATGGTAGCGAAAGTGAAAACTGCTTCTTCAGATTATAGGTGTTGATCCTGAAGGCTCCATCCTTGCCATACCAGAAGAACTGAACAAGACTGACAAGACAATGTATGAAGTGGAAGGAATTGGATACGATTTTGTCCCCACAGTGTTGGATAGATCTGTAAGTCATGCTTCTTGGTTTACTGCCCTTCGTCCTCTGTTGGGATGCAGAAGTGAGGTGAAAGGTGGAAGTAAAACTTGGGGAAATATTTATTTGAGCTGAAAGGTGAGGGCTAGCAGACAGAACTATTCCCATTCTTTCCATCAACAAAAGTCCTTGGAAAGCTTCTGCACTGGCCACATTTAGTTTACAAATGCTGTGAGCAGATGACACTTTCCTAGAACACAGAACCTTTCTTTTCTTTTTTTTTTTTTTTTTTTTTTTTTAAAACCCAGCCCAGTCAATCAAATTAAAAAAAACCCCAAAACCCCAAACCAGAACCAGCCAACAGAGCACACCAACCCCTCCTGGCCAAAAGTGGTATGACTATGTTGTGAGCAGCGCTTGTGTTCCTGGGAAACCCTCCAAGAGGGGAGGAAACTGATGCTCTTTGTGTCTGTCTCACCACAGCCTGTTCTCACAGCAAGGTTTCAATAAGGAGTCTGTTGTGTTAGTGTGATCGTCTTACCTTGGCAAATAAAACCACTTGGCATTTGGAGGATGGAAACCCAGGCGCATGGCTATGGCTCTGTAGGGCAGCTGTTACCTCAAAGAGCATGGGTTGAATTCACACTAGTTGTGTAGCTCCCCTAGTCTTCCTCATTTAAATATACCCTTGTTTCTGTCTTCCTGCCCCTTCCCAGACAGTGGACCAGTGGTACAAGAGCAACGATGAGGAATCGTTTGCTTTAGCACGCATGCTGATCCGAGAGGAAGGACTGCTGTGCGGTAAGAGCAGATGTGAATTCTTTGGGTTTCTCTGGATAGTACGTGGGAGGCTAAAGCCTTGTGGAGCTCAGGGAGACCTCCTGCCACTTCAGAAGCTGCCTACCTCACCCTGGGCTCTTCTGTGGTCTCTCCTCCTCTCATTCTTTCTCATTTCACTTACAGCTTGACAGTTTTGTCTCTGATCTCCATTTTGGCAGGTGGCAGCTCAGGCAGTGCCATGTCTGTAGCTGTGAAGGCAGCCAAAGAGCTGAAGGAAGGTCAGAAATGTGTTGTTATCCTCCCTGACTCTATCAGGAACTATATGTAAGAACCTGCTTGCTTTCTCTCTGGGAAAAGGGTGAGGCAGTCCTTCAGACCTCCTTACAGCAGTGGCGAGTTGAATACATATTTCTTACAGTACCCAATTACCCAAGCAAGGAATGTGTTTGGGACACAACTTCTGAGGTAGCTAGAAAGGATATGACATGGAGTAGAAATGAGCTTAGGCATCTGCAAGCTGAGCCACTCCTTGTGTCTGTCTTCAGTATATAACCATCACTGGATAGGATCTATCACAGGAAAAAGCTTGCTTTCACTGTTTACCATGGGTATTCCATTACTGGAAGGGTCCTGTAAGACTATCTGCTCTCTCTGCCTGCGTCCACAACACTATTGTAGCAGCAGCCAGTGTTGGAGTGAGTTTACAGGTGGACGTGTGAGGGCTTTGAGCTGTGCTGAGAAGTTTCTGACCTACCACACTGAAACATATCCCAAAACATGATGGTTTTAGTTGTGTTTCCTGACTTCTGTTGCATCCAACACAACACTAGACAACTAGAAACTGAGACAGACCTTGCTTGAGTACAGGTTGGCACTTCACCGTTCCAGACTGTGTGTCTACCATATTGCAAGGGACTTATGTACTTGAAACTGTGTTTCCTGTGGGATTCCTTTTTCTTCTCAATGTCCATGGGTTGGATAAGGTCTCAATGTCATAAGGTTGGATGGCAACTGGCAATATATTTTTCCATTACACTTTAGTTGTTAGCAGTAGTGAGCTGAAAACAGTTGCCTCTGTGTACTATTAAGTTTGCAGATGTTCAGCCTGCTAATGAGCTTTTCACTTCCTGATGCTTTCCAGGTCCAAGTTCTTGAGTGACAAATGGATGATTCAGAAAGGGTTCATGAAAGAAGAAGATCTTGGCAAAAAACCTTGGTAATCGTGTCAGATCCATTTGGATTTTCAAGAGTCCCTTCAATCGACTTTAGGGCAGTTGCTAATTTAAAGCTTATTTCGGTTTACGCTACCTTTGATCTAGCTAATATTTCTGCTATCGTATTGATGTATAATTGCAGCTATTAATCAGATCTGCTTAAATTATTTGATATCCTTCTTTGAGTTGCATGGCAGCAAAGGAAAACTTGTTACTTGATGATTTTTATTTATTTATTTATTTATTTATTTTAATGAAAAGGGTTGTATCTGAAATGAAAAAGTAGTTTACAGAGAGCCCTTCTGAGATCAGAGTTCCTGAGTGCAAAGCGCTGCGAGTCTACATAGGTGGAAGGGGATCTTCCCTAAATTGGTACCTATAATGACTGTGAATATGGCCGGCTCTTGGAGTAGGAGCACAAAATTTTCTGTTTAAGGTATAAATAATGAAACAAGGGAGATTAGTACTCTCCACTAACGATCTGTAATCTTAGGAAGTAGGTGAAATGAGGAAAAGACTTTTGGTCTTACAGCCTTCTCACGCTACAGTGACTTTCTGATATCGGGGAGAAAATTTGAAAGCCTTCAAGCTTTGCTGACTCTGGCTGAATCCTGACTCTTCCTTGCAGCCTTTTGCCACCCCTGTATAGTGTTGAAGGCCACTGTACGTGAATGACTGGTTTTGTTCTCTCCAGAAGACTTGCATGGGTTTGTTTTTTATTTCATCCCCAGGTGGTGGAACATCAGTGTTCAGGAACTAAGCCTCTCTGCTCCCCTGACTGTGCTTCCAACTGTTACCTGTGCAAAGACTATTGAAATTCTCCGGGAGAAGGGATTCGACCAGGTACCAGTTGTTGATGAATCTGGGTATGTCCACATATATCATTATTCACCCCTATGTATCACTTCCTTCACCAGGTCCCAAGGGATTTCTCTTAAATGGTTACAAGAAGTATAATGTCCTGTCACTCATCTTTCTTCAGTTACAGTAACACAGTTCAGAAATGCTACCATAAACACACCGATGCTGGACTTAATATGTCGTCATGCCCGGACTATCCTGCCCTTCACATAATAAGCTTCTAATGATTATTATGATATACTTACTGTGTTTCTGCAGGATAATTTCATTGGTTTTTATAATAGCTGTTTAACTTAACAAAGCAAAAATTCATATTTAAAACAAAAACAACCCCAAACCATCTCCACCACAGCTTTCACCCAGTTTCTTCAGAACGCTGCATTATAGTGCAATGTTGTAGTGACCCCTATAAAGAGATGAGAGGTTGAAACAGTGAGGTTGTGCTTTTCAAAAGCTCTCTTGGATTGCAAGAAACTCTCTAGTTGCAAGGACTAGACATACAAATGTTCAGATGTTCAGAAGGGCCAGGCGCCCTGCTGACTTCTGTGTGAGGCTCCAGAACTTAGGAGAACTAGACTCTGCCTCCTGCAGAGGCAAAGAATCCAAGTATACCATCACTAATGTTGCTTTATATCATGAAGCAGTTGAACTGACTTCTCCAGGCTGGCTGAGAACTGATGCTTTTATCTACAGGAACACCTGAGGCTTTTATGTTGTTTATTCTTCTCTCTCTCCTTCCCCAGGGTGATTTTGGGCATGGTTACCCTGGGTAACATGCTTTCTTCACTGCTTGCTGGGAAAGTTCAGCCTTCTGATGAAGTCAGAAAAGTAATCTACAACCAATTTAAACAGGTAAGCAGGTATATTCTACAGCTCCTAGTTCTATGGTTCAAAGTACTACCGTACGTGTCCTAACGCTATAGTGGCATCGGGTTGGGTAAGGTTACTGAGCACGGATGTGCTAGGTCACTTAACAGCTCCCAGGTTTGTGCTGTGGCTCTACATCGTTCTATTCCATTACTTCAGCAGGCTTTCTTCTAGTATTCTTGTCCTTTCCTCCTTCCCGCAAAACCTTGGCACAAATCTGGCAAGGTAACCAGGAGAAGTGACAGGGAGATGTTGAAACAACTCTTCTAAATTATTTCTGTATCAGCCAAAAAACAAGCAACTGTTTGCCTTTTGTATCAGATGCCTTGCTGAAACACGGGGTGGCTGCTGAGAGCTGATGTTGTCAAGATATGTGAATTTTGATGTTAGACACTTTCACCTGTTCATCCAATGTGGTATGCCAAGATACCACAACTTCCCAACTGTGTGGGTGCTCTTCTAAAATATATAAATATCATTGCTGTTGCTTTGCTTCTCTTACAAGAAAAGGATTTTGTTTTTAACACAGAATGCTTGACCTAGTTTTCACCAGGCTTTGGTTTCAACACTGTCCCACAGTAGATGAGGTGATGTATTCCAGAAGTACATGTAATGTTTCCATTCAGTCCACAAACTGCCAAGTCCCTGAGGTTGAGAAAGGATGCTAGTTCTTTATGGACAAATGTAAATATATTTTTTTCCTTCCTAGACAGATAATCAAGCATCAGGTGGAAATGTGGTGCGTAACAAAACTGCTTCGTTCATATTCTCCCTCACTTGGACACCTTAAGAGTTCCTGGGGCTCATGGTGCGCAGTTCTGTAGCCACACTGGTGTTAGCTGCAGTAGCCAATTCTCTGCACTTCTGAGGTTGTGGCTTTTTTCCATGGGCAGCTTGAAGTTTCTTACGCTTCTTCAGTAGAGAGCAGCTTAACCATTTCTTTTCCCTTTAGTTCTGGCTTTTCCTTGGTGGAGGATGCAAAGGGAGTGACACAAAAGTGATGGTATTGCTAGCATGTTAACTAGAAATGTCATTCTGTGGTCATTTTCCATTTGAATTAACAATTTAATGAAGCAACATAGTTGAATGCACATAACATCAGAAGTATTGTGGATTTTGCTTTTCTTACCACTTTAGTCAGGCTTATTTGACTTGTTTATTGGTGAAATTGGGAAAACCGATCAGGTCACTGAAACGACTTTTGATATGCTACAGCTAGGATCTGTACCACAGCCTGCAACAATAAGAGGTCGGCTTAACCTGTGACTACCAAGGCAAAGCTATTCTTTGATATGATCACCACAATTATTTTGTCGAGGTCTTTTAGAATGGAAGAGCAATGGTTGTAACTTTTTTAAAGTCTCCAGTAGGGCAGTACTCTAGGGCTTTGGAACACTGGTCACAGGATAATTTGCCAATCCAAACAAGTACTGTGTGTTAATGGAGAGAAGGGCCATTCTTGGGGAGTCAGGTGTTAGTTCCAGTTTGTGTCTTCATAATTGTCCCAGTGCTGCCTGTGAGCTCCTTGTCCTGGTTATCTTTAGCCTACGCAGTCCCTGAAGACGGGTCTATTGATTACACACAATCAGATGGCAAGGGGCTCTACCCCTTCAGTGAGGTTTGAACTTGGGTTCAAAAGTTAGGCTTTGCATGCATGTTTGCACACAAAACTGCTTGTCTGTCAGTGGTGGTGACTGACAGTTGACTCGATGTGGCAGTAGGTCCAGATTTCCCTCCACCCTTACCTTGTCCACAAGTTTGAGGATTGGTGTTTCAGTATGCACTGTAGCCTGCTGGTCCCTTAAACACAGGCTACTGGGGATGCCTTTGATCTCTTCTAACTTACAGTACATTGATGAGACCTCTGTGTTCCAGTGCAGCCCAACTGTTTATGCTGTGGCATTTATTCCTCAGTTACAAGCTGAGCTCACTGCAGGATAAAGGCTTTTTAATCTGCAGTACAAGACTTTGCTGTAAATTCCTTTAATCCCCTTTGATGAAAGTATGTCAGATGGTGGGTGCTGCTGTTACCTGGGAGAGTCACCTGGATAATGGACCTGTTGCTGCTGCTTAATACATTAAAGCATATAGGAAGAAGAGTTTTATGCATTCTTTCAAACGATTACAGCAGGGGATTATTAGCTAAGTATTTGGGAAGGATCTGTATTCTTTCTGTAGAGTCAACATAGCCTTAGCAACGTCGAACTTCACTAAAAATGAATTTTTAATTCCCAGTTCCTTGCTTTGCACCTGAATACAGTGTTAGCTGAGCAATCTTTACCCTTGGTTTTGGCTTGTTTGGGCTTTTTCCCTGCCTCCTGTGCAGATCGTATTCACTTCCACAATAATTGATTGACAGATTCATTCACTTTTTCCCAGTCTTGCTAGGGTAGAATCACCAAGTATAATGAGTTTTATGGTAACTTCTTTTGTGAGACACATGCAACGCTTGGCCTTCTCCCATCATTAACATTTTTCAGATGTTCAGTATGTTCGGTATATTCATTATGTTTACAGAACCAGAATGAAAAACTTCATGTAGTGCTTCATTTTTTGTTCTGTATTCTTGAAATCAAAACCAAAGAAAACTGATCTTTTAAGTTGGCCTTGATTTGTTAGTGTTTTACAATACTTCAGATGGGAATAGTATATAATGCTGATGTATTTTTTTTAATACTACGTAAAGTATATGGGAATATACCTTATATATAAAGGAGTGTTTTGTTTAAGTTTTGTAACTCTCTCCTCAGATTAATCTGAAAGACAGCTTGGGGAAACTCTCTCATATCCTGGAAATTGACCACTTTGCTCTAGTGGTTCATGAACAAATTCAATGTGAGTATGATGTTCTGCGGCGTGTAAGAGATAATCTTTGAGTAGTAACAAAAAGCAAGTACAATTGTGAATGTGTAAACAAGTTTTGAAGAAGCAGAATTCTCTTTCTGTGTATGGAACTATGTGCTACTAACACTTAGTAGCACTGTAATTCTTGCAGAGTAAATGTTAAATCCATTAATAACCTCACATCCTGTAATGTACCTGCTTTTGGAGCAAGTTACTGCTCAAAACTGAATGCCTGAGTATGGTCCACTGTGCAGCGGCTTTTTTAGTAGCAGTAAGCCAGTGAATGAGCTCCTGCAGTACAACTGAGCTTTGCTTCTTCCTACTCCTGTCATACAACTTCCAGCAGTTCCACCACACTGAGTGTCCCAGGTTAACTACATTTTTTTTTTTTTGCCTTTCCAAAGCAAAACCTTTATTACAACTTCATAAAGTTTGGTAAGATCTAGGTGTCAACACTGGCATCACCACTGCAAGACAGTTTAATATTTCTTATTCCTGTTTATTTTGTTTAAACTAACTTACTCCCCTTTACTTTATGTTTTTCCTCCAAACTCTACTTTTCTTCAGCCTTCTCAACTCTTTACACTGCCTTCTTTATAAACTGGGAATGACTAAATAAATATTCAAAGCTAGGGTATATCACTGTTACATGTGAATAATATTTTTTCCTGGTTATCTTCTCTATAGTGGGCAACTTGCAAAATAAAAAACACTGAGAAACTAGACTAAAACCAGTATTAAGACTCACCAGATAAATTTGTTTTGTTTAAGTTTTGTAAGTTTTGTTTAAGTTTCTGACAGCTGTCTCAATGATAACTGTAAATGAAGAACAGTCATCAAATTTGGGCTTGTTCCTGATAATCTCCATAAAGATGTGCTCTTGACTCTGTGCTGACTAACTATTCATAAACCTAGAATCTCCGTGAAAGCTTGCTATGGAACAAAGATTGAATAACTGAAAAGTCCAGGATGATCCAGCTGGCTGAACAACTGAGGATACAAATAGGCTAAACATCTCAATACAGCAAGACTTGGGAACCGGGAACTTAAACCACAGATAAGGGTCACTTGGCCACTTGGTTCCCAGGTCAAAGGCTTCTGCTCACAATGAAATATCACTTGAACCTGCACTCTCAATGCAGCAATGATTAGATGGTTAATAAGTCACTTGGATATAAATAGAAAAATGTTGTATTGTGATTTTTATACTAATTCTGTATTTCACAGTGGTGTAGAAAGATAGATGGTAATGTTACATGTCCTCAACTAGTGGCCCCTGGTTCAAATAGGATAATATCAGTTTGCAGCTGTATCGAGTAGAGTCACAGAAACTAATGTATGAGGAAAATATGTTTAATAACAGAGGATTTGGTTTGAATTTTCATGTCAAGAAAAATAAATCTGATTAACCCTTATCCTTTCTTCCATAATCGGTTTCAGTTTCTATAGCCTTTTTGTTGAGGAGCCTTTCTGAAATGAAAATCCTTGCCACTTCTCTATGACTGTTGGTCAAGATGCCCATCAAGGGTTCCCCCTTGATGTACAAGGGTCATCAGTGATGACCATCTCCACCAACAGGTCCTGACACGTGGAGCTGGGATGGCTTGGCACGTGCCTTTACAAGCAGTGCCATTAAAGTCAAGCTGGATGTTTGTGGTTTTGTGCCTTCTAAAGCCAGAATCCCCTCTTTGTTTCTGTGTAGATCACACTGACGGTTCCTCCAGTAAGCGGCAAATGGTGTTTGGCATCGTTACAGCCATCGACATGCTTAACTTTGTGACTGCACGAGAACGGGAAAAAAAGTTCACCTAAAGACAAGCAGCAAGGTGGAGTCTCTTCAACAACATTTTACAATCTCCAACAAAGAATCAAGTTTATTTCCAAGGTAGAATGGTGTGTCCTTAGGGTGTTTCTTTTTTTTAAATTCTGAAAATAGGCAGTCAGATATCCTGGTGTCAGCTACACAGCCAGTGCGTTTGGCTGTATTACACAGCTTCTGGAGACTTGTTTCTTCATCAGGTTACATAATATTTCTTGTCAAGACAATTTATTTTTTTTTACCTCTATATCTACATGTAAAAATAGTGCCTAAATTAATTGGTATGTTCCTTACTTGTTATGTCTGAAGTCTGGCTTTCCAATACATTGTTTCAGATTCACAAAATGTGTTGAAATAAAGAGTTACAGAAGCAGAGGCCCAAGAGAGCTAAGAATCTTTTATTTCTTTATTTTTAAATTTTTTTTTGGTGCAAGGGTGTAAAGATAATACCTGTGTGGAAACAAAAATGGGACTGGGATGTGTTGAGAAGAAAGGGGGGTTTCCCTTTTGGTGGCGATAACAGTGTAAAGAGGAAATCCTGAGAGCTGGAGTTGAAGCTTGTTTCAACCAGCTGCTCTGAGGAAAAACCGACCTGAGTGGAAGCCTTGCAGTGAAGTGACAAACAGAAGCCAGTGACTTTATTTTATAAAGTGCACCAGCTTTCACTGCAAAGACAGACCTTTCTTTTTTCCAACTGTACCCTGGTAAGTAAGCACAAGTGAAAAGATTAAAAGGTAAGATCAAGCCTCTTGCCTGAAGACTTTCAAAAATCACACCGTTTCATCTAGTACCTTCTCCTTACGTCCCCACCCTCTTATTTATCTTAAAGTGCTTCTTTTTATGCCTGCTTTAGAAGAGCCAAAGATAATCTGTCAAGAGCCGTAAAATCTTTCAAGTCCTGTTAAAGTGCTCCTGTGCTGTAGTGCCTTATTCCAAGAGAAAAACCCTGCTAGTATTGGATTCACTGTAGCCAAGCTTGGAAGTAACTGGCAAACATGGTGTGAACTGGTAGGGTCAAAAGTACCCAAGTAATGCACAGTAGGTGTGTGCCGCTACAATTTTTGGCCACTTCTGTAGCTCTGGATCCTTCAGTAACGTTTGACTTGCGTAGCCATGGCACAGTTTGGCACTAGCAGCCCCATCCCTGCGCTGCTGTGCTTAGGCTACTGACTGCTGTTAGTGGTAATGATGAGTGGAATCACCGCCTAGTTACAGGAGAAAAGTAGTGGTTCCTCATCTGCATAAAGACTACTCTGATCATTTTCTGACTGGCCTCTTGCAAAGAACACATGTTCTGACCAGCAAGGGTGTCATTTTTCTTAGCTAGTCTCTCCACTGAAGTAAAAAAAAGTACTATTTAGGCTGTGGCTATTGCTGGTAGGATAACAAAGTTGTTGGGTTTTGGCCCTTTTTGTGCGTGTTCGGTATTCTTGTGGTTTGTTTTTTTTTGTGTTAAAGCTGAAGGGAGTTGTGAGTCAGCTAAGAGAAAACAAAAGGGTTATTTAAAAATCACAGTTACTACCTCCTCTATGTATAGATTTTTTTTCTACCTTGCTGGCCTTCCTCTGGCAGTGCAATTTGCTGTACATTTTGGAAGTGTCTGCTCAGAGGAGAGAGGTGGCAGAAGCCACCTTGTCCCATGTCGGCACTGAGCAAAGAGCATCAAGCAGAGCCTTTGCAGATGTGCTGGCCTGAAGGAGGGAGGCAAGAGCTCAAAGCCAAAGAAGTGACACCAGTGACAGTGCCTGCCTGCCAGCAGTGTGGCAGCCTGGTTTGTTTTCTAGCTGTTTCTCTCTCACCTTAAATTTGTGAATGTTAAGAACTTTGTTGTAATAATAAAAAGCCTCAGACTGATTTCTGCTCTCTCTTTAATGCTATGCTGGTAAATGCGAAGTTTATTCTGCTCTTCTTCAGTTTATTTCCTTTGGCATTGGTTGTCCCTTCAGATTAGGGCTATTACTGAAGTAACGTGACACATACTTACCTTAAACTGTGGTTTTAAGCATTAAATTTACATACTTCCTTAAGATTTAAGACAATTTTTCCCAAGGCTCTGGAATAAATCACTGCAAAGTCTAAAAATGTGTGATTTCAATAATAATTGTTTCTAAAGGATGAATGATTTTTTTTGGTTGGTTGGTTGTTTTGTTTGTTTACCCTTATGCTGTGTAGTGATTTCTTCCTCACTGTTCCCTCACTGTAGTAGCAGCCCCAGCTTGGGTGGTGTAACTTGTGGAGGGCTGAACTAGTGCGTGCATCAGATGTGTGTACTTGTGCGTTAAAGATGCTGTTTTCAAATCTGTTTTAGCTTTTCTAGGCTGAATCGCTTTGTCTTACCTCTGTTGCTGCTTGGCAGAGCCTAATAACTCCTCTTTCAAACTGTACTTTCTAGCTGCTTCCCAAGAGGTCATAAATAACTTAGGAGAGTTAAGGGCACGGTCTTTGATCTTAGCACTTTTTTTGAACATCCGTGATGTTTCTTAGTGCAGAAAGAGTCAGTGAATGGTCTCCCTTGAGACACCAGTATTTCAGCCAAGTTCCTAAATTCCTTTCCCAATCATTTCAAATATTGCAGACAGATGTATTTTCATATCTATTCTTAATGTACAGGGAAGGCCGAGAGAGACTTATTTCTATGATTACTTCTATTTTCAGTGCATCCTTTGATTCGCACGCTTGTGAAAGAACCTGTGTAGTTCAACAGATCCTATGAACTGAAGTGTTTGCTGCAATCATAGCTGTCACTGCTGCTAAATTTTGGCATTACTGCTGAGCTTGAAAATTTTCTTTGCTTGCTTTTTGTCTGTTTCTTCTTTTCTTTCCCATTTTCCATCTGACCTTTGCTGACAGAAGCAGGGAAAGGGGTGCTTAGATAGTTGGGTTTTACCCCTTTTCTTTTTATGCCTGTAAAAGCTCCATATTCCAGCCTAACTGAATTCAAAAGAAATATGAGGAGGATGGAAGGAGGCTTCCAAAGTTGCTTTACAGAACAAGTACTTGAGAGCAGTTAGAGTTGGGGCAGCAGAAGATAAACGGGTAGCTTTACCTGTGACTACGACACAGAGAAAAGTATAAAGATTTTTTTTTAGTTTACTGTGTATATATTAATCTCTGTATCATCATGAGAATGGGTAGTATTGCTGATTACAAAAGAAGGGTAGATTAGAGCTGGTAGGGAAAAGCGAATGTGAGTCAAAAGCAATCCAAATAAGCTGAAGAGTCCAAAGAAACCTACCTGCACTGCTCTGCCTGTGTGCAGGTTTGTTAAGAGCAGGAGCTGTCTCCTGTTCTACGCTGGCACAAAGAGGTAAAAGCAGCCACCAGCCACACTTGTTCACAGCAGCCCTGTTTGACCAGAGGAACTGGGTAAATAAATGGAGTTGCTGAATGTCTGAAAATCTTTCCAGAGCTCTTTCCCATAGTTGAGATTGAAGGCAGCAAAGAGAAGGGGACAAGAATTCTGCAAGGTTGAATTTTCTCTCGTACAAAAGCTTGTGAGCGTGATGATTTTTTGCATGTGTGAGAATGTTGTTACTAGCCTGGTCTTGGCTAGTAGTGGTAGGGCTTTATTAATGCTAGACTCCTCTCTTTGTTTCTAATACTTTGAGGACCAAGAAAGACATTGCAAGCTGGTTGGTTGGTCTTTAACCTGAAGTTCAAGCCTAGAGCTTGAACAGAACTGTGTTTTTTTCTGAAGTGGGTGCCTATATCTTCTATTTACCTGTGCTGGTGGTATGGTTTAACCCCAGACAGCAACTAAGCATCACACAGCTTCTCGCTCACTCCCCTCTGCCAGGATGGGAGAGAGAATCAGAAGAGCAAAAGTGTGGACTCATCCACAAGCCTCAGTCCCTTAGACTCGATTTCCAACCTGTCGAGTACAGCAGCACAGAAACAGCAGTGATGCCCTGGCCATCTGCCAGCCCAGGCGCATCGCCACTGCTGTTAGCAAAATGTTCCTGGGCACAGCAGAGGAAAATGACAAGCAGAACGGCAAGCAGTAAAAGCAAAAAGCAGCCACTAAAAAGCATGGGACTCCTTTACAGTAAAACAAGCAAGCCCCATGGCAAGCACAGAAACCTGCCAATTAATAGCTAAACTGCAATAACAGCTAGAAGTTTGATCTAGCACATTCTAATCAAATCTGTCATTATGTCGAACCCTTCAAGGCCCACGTTGGGTACCAAAAAGGACTGTCATGGTTTAACCCCAGACGACAACTAAGTCCCACCCAGTTGCTTGTTCACCTCCCACCTGATGAGATGGGGGAGAGAATCTGAAGGGTAAAAGTGAGGACACTCCTGGGTTGAGATAAAGACAGTTTAATAGGCAAAGCAAAAGCCGCACATGCAGGCAAAGCAAAACAAGGGATTCATTCACCACGTCCCATGGTCAGGCAGGTGTTCAGCCATCGCCAGGACAGCAGGGCTCCATCACGTGTGACAGGTACTTGCGAAGACAAATACCATCACCCTGGACGTCCCCTCCTTCCTTCTTCCCCCAGCTTCACATGCTGAGCATGACCCCATATGGTCCGGGACATCCCTTGGGTCAATTAGGGTCAGCTGTCTGTGAGTTGTGTCACCTCCCAACTCCTTGTGCATCCTCAGCCCTTGCTGGTGGGGTGGTGTGAGGAGCAGAAAAGGCCTTGGCTCTGTGTAAGCAACTGCTCAGCAGTAACTAAAACATCCCTGTGTTATCAACACCATTACCAGCACAAATCCAAGCCAGCCTGTACCAGCTGCTATGGGGAAAGTTAACTCTACCCCAGCCAAAACCAGCACAGTTGATTATGGAAGTGCTGACTAAGTCTGAAAACTATTTTGCACATGGATATTCATATCAACAATTTATGCCATATTTGTTTGTCACTGTAAGATAATATCAGTACTTTTGGTCTAATGTTGGCTCTGCAAAAAACCTTTTATTTTCTCACCTGGAGACAATTATCCCATAAAATCTGTATAATATTTTGCAAGCAGTTATCAGGCAATGACTTCAGTATCATTTTGAAGTCGTCGCACCCAATGTTACTTCCCACTTCTTGCACAAGCTGTGGCTGACTCCGGAGCTCTGTCTACCTGAGGTTCCTCTAAGCAGCCGGACCAGTCTCATCTGCCCTCCGAGCTCGTCGCTAAATGGTTTGTGAAAACGTGGCTTGTCGTTATGAATTTCGCACGAGGTGCTCGCTGTCAGGAGTTGCCCAGCATTGCCACTGCCATCCCACAGCCTTTCTTGCTGTGTGGTATCGACACACGACCATGACAAAGGTAAGACTTCTTATGTGTTAAGGAGCTGGGAAAAATCAATACTATGTGCCGTTATTGCATAGGTATTCACAAATGTGCAATGTGAAGAGTTCGGTAAAAGATGTTTGATTGCACAGTGACTCTGGGTTTTTTAATGGCCGTTCAAGTTGACAGTGTGTTAGTCTATAGGTTGTGAGAAGTCTTGGATGCAGAAGACCTCTCGCTTTCAGTGTGTGGACTGCAAGACTCTGCAGTTCTTCTGTCTCCAGAGAGCTGCTGATATGGCAGGACTGTTGGTGCGCTGGCCCAGCATCTGCTTCCCATGGCTGATTTCTGTTAGGGCAGAGGAAGGATGTAGAGCTAGGGCTCAGATGCCACTGCTGAAGTTCCTACAATACCAGGTGCCCATGGGGTCAGTTGGATAGATGTTTCTGAATAAATGCAAGGACTATGGGCCAGCCTGTGTTAAGGCAATGTCTTTTGAGATTTATGGTGAAACTATAATGTTAAAAGGTGTGTGAATTCAAGTGAGGTGCATGGGTATTGTTCTGTGCATAAGGAACAGTTGGGAGAAGCCAAAGGGCCTGGCTATGTTATTTCAGAGCAATATATTTATGCTGTCACTCAGCTTCTTGGTCGATTGCTCAAGTTAAACCACAGTTTATGTCTGCTAGGTAAGTGAGTAAATACCTCATCCCTTGGGCTTTGGTCCCCATTTCCTTATGTCCTTGCTCAGCCTCATCCACACAGCAGAGGACCATGTTGGCCAGGATGTTGTTCCATCTGAGACGCAGGGATAGACCACTGGGTAGGGAGGTGCAAGGGGGCTTTCTCTGCCAGCCTTGGGTGCCAGGCCAGCCCTGCAGGCATGTGGCATGAACTCCTCGCTGGCTCACTTGCCTGCAAGCTAAGTGTTCATCTATTTCCTCAGACACAGAGCATTATGTTCTCAGCTTTATCTTCTTGCTCCTGATACAGTTCACTCTCCAGCAGGATGGGGTGACTGGCACAGCAGGCAAATGGTACACTAAACTTTTTTTGCCTTGCACATCCTTTCCATGTGATAGTTGAAATGCTGTCGTTGCCAGCAGGAATTGCAGATCGCCACTTTATCTTCACCTTTTGGCAAAAAGGATCCTGATATCGCAGTCTGATACGCAGAAGGCTGATGTCACTCCCTGGCTCACCCGTGCAAGGGAAGAGCATTCCAGCAGAAAGGCCAAAGGCTAACCAGGCGCAGAGAGCAGCAGGCAGCACAGGGGATCAAGTTCCACCTGCCAGCAGGCTAAAGGCATGCCTGCCCCAGCCATGAACCCTGCTCTATGCTGCTGGGCTTTCTTCCCAAACAGGGAGCTGCACCGGTTAAAAACTACCCTAGTGCAGCAAACCAGGAGAGGTGCAGTGCAGCTACTGAGAGAAGCGTCCAGGGCTCCTAGGTGTTGTCCACTTAGCAGCAGCCCGGGGGTTTTAGTGTTGCGTGCAGGGAGTCCCCATTTTTGGGGACACTGTTTTTCTAGGAGGAGACTTGGCTTTTCCTAGGTCTTGAGGCAGTGCTTGGCAGCTAATGGCACCACTAGGAGTCTGAACTGGGCCCCAGTTGAGGAGGTGCCCCTCCTCGTGTGTCACCGGCACAGGAAAATTACTGGGTACAATTTGCTGTACTGGCTCTGGAGATAAACAGAGGACTTCAGTCCAGAAAGGTACCTTACAGAAGCAATAAATTCTCTTTGGGAACTAAAAAACAAACAACAACCACACTCGTGTTGCTGATGGAAATGCCATTGCCTTTTGCCACTGCAAGGTAAAGGCAGACCTGTGTGAGCTTTGCTCGTTAAATATTCCTGAAGGCATTCTTTATCTATATGGGCTCATTGGAAGTGGAGCTTTGCAGAGGGAAGGGGCTGTGCGCAAGCAAGCGCAAGCAGAGTCTCTGCCACAGCACAAGGAGCCCAGCCTGCACCAGGGTGCTTATCCTGCTTGATGTGGGGTTAAACACATACACCGGGGATGCTCTGTGTGTATAGGGGTCCCACAGAGCCCAGGCCCTCTCCTTCAGTTGCTGCCAAAGCTGTACTATAGCCATGCTCATGCCCAGCCATGAACCCTGTCACCCCATCTTGCCTGCTGGAGCCCCCAGGTTGGCCTCAAAGCTGCCCTAGCTCTGCACAGCAAACTGCACTGCAGACCACATCCAGCTGAAACACAGCTCTCCCCACACACCACACTACCTCATCAGTGAAGTCAGGTTTGCGGTTTGTTTTTCTAAGCATCTGTAATGGAGGAAGCAGCTTTTGCAAATCTGGACCATCCCTGTGCCTTCCTCCAGGTTGGGGGGAATGATGAGGGAGACCCACGTGTTATGGCTATGTCCAACCACTGCTTTGGCTGGTGCCAAACGCTGAGTCACCTGGTGGATGTAGCGCTGGAGGAAGGTGAGTGAGGGGAGAGCCTGCAGGACTTGACCCGTGGTGTGGCAGTAAGAAGCACAGCCAGCTCCCCTGCCATCACTTGTGCTCCCCTGCCATAGTCTTAAGGAAAAATCTACCCCTATTTAAGGGGAAGAATCTACCCCTAATTAGGGGAAAAGCCAAGTGCTGTTTACGCTGCAGGTTGCACTTCTCTTTCCCCAGCTAAAAATTTGCCATAGCTTCTTCAAACAAATGCATTTTCTTCTTTCACACCTGCCAACTCTCAGGCTTTGGAAAAATGCTGCCTCTTATAGTGGTAACTAGCTGGGTTTATATGGCCAGACAAACAAGCAAGTGGCCTGCATGCACCGACCACCCTTATATTCCCTACATAGTGTGATTTGTAACAGGCACTTCGTATCCATGAGGAAACAGGAGTGAAGGCCATGTGCTGATTCACAATGGCACCACTCTGCTTTTTGGACTCATCAGGATATGGGAATGTGCTGACCAGGGCATGCAGAGCAGGTCTGACCTGAGAAAGGTGTGAAACCTCTTGTATTTGGAGCTGCTCATGCCTTGGGTTCCCTCCAGTGTCCTCCTAAGAAAAGCTAGCATGCCTCTCTCCCCCTGGCTGGCTCTGGAGCACAGCTCTCCTTACACACACCAGCAGCAGCTGGACCATCAAAGGAGGCACATCAGATGCACTGAGAGTGTCGGTGGGTTGTACAAGCAAATGCTGACCTTTCACGAAGCAGGTGGGTGTGAATGGCTTCTTCAGTGCAGTAACGAAAATGTAAATTTTCTAACCCATTTCAGCCTTGGACGGTGCAAAACCATTTTGATTTTTCAATTTAATGGAAGGGAAAACCACGCATTTCTTCCCTCTTGGTACAGCAGATCCAGGAATATTTTAAAACTTGAGTGTCTCCAGAGAAAAATTCACTGAGGGGGTGTCTCTGTGGTCACAAAAGATGTCCCAAGCACCCAGAAGTAAAACCTGAGTGCTGTGTCCCTTCTTGACCCTGTGAAGGTGAGTTCCATGAAACCACCTCGTCAAAGAGTCTTTTTGATAACGCTTTAAAAGCAGAGGTCCTCTCCCTGTGCACAGGCACGAACTCTCCTGTCACACCTTCCTATGAGAGCAAGGAGCCATCCCAGTGTCCCTGGCCACCTCTGTCACTCCCTGTGCCTCCCTCCCTCTCTTTTTATGGCCCCTGGCCGGTTCTCTCTGGTTGCTGCTTCCCAGCTGGAGGACACTGCTGTTAAGTCAGCGGGATCCTGCAGGGAAAAAGCCACAAGGTAACTGTTCAGATAAAGAGCAGGACAGTGCAAGCGAGCAGTGGAATGGAAAGCTGTGCAATGTGCTCTCATGTGTTTTTTCAACTTAGTAATACTTACACAAGCACTGCAGAATGGCAAGGTAGGGTTAGGTACCCATGGGACATGTTTTTACTATGTGCACAGGCTGGGAAGCGCCTGGTGTGTCTGTGAAGAGTGGAAGCATGACCATGGATGCCAGTGTAGACCCCAGCCAGCCCCCCACGGACCAGCTCCCCCTCTGCTCTTAACCCAGGCACAGGCAAAGCAGGAGAAACCATGTCAAAATGCCTACTGTCCTCACCTGCCCGGGGCACAAGCAGTCACGTGTGCCAGTGCAGCTGGTGATGCTGAACACAGTCAGACCAAATAGCAGCTCTGGGGATGGTGGCAGTGGGCAAATGACCTGAGTATCTTGATCAGATGTAGCTAACAGCTTTTATCTTGCCCCCAAAGAGGGCATGTGCAGAGACCTTTTTCTTTTTCAAAGTCCCCAAACTTGCCATTTAGACCTCTTATGAAAAAACTTTAAAAAACCATTTCTCTAAACAAAGTATTTTATTTCAAAATGATCTTTTGTTCCTCTAATACCCATCTAAAGCTGGGTTTCGTTTTAGCTTGAAAAGATGACTGTTTCTTGCAGTTTGGTCACTGAAGGGAAGAATCTTATTTTTCTATGTGGCCTCACTTGGAGCACACGCTGCTTCAGGAGGTAGACAAGAAGGAGTGGCTGGGTTATTCTGTAACTGTAATGCTCAGAAAACACAATTCTTGTGGGGGTTAGGATTATTAAAGCCTCTTTACAAGAGATGTTCATGCTCTGTGTCACATCAGATAGCCCACAGGATTCTTCTACAATGGATTACCTCTGTCAATGTTTTCCAGAGAGTTCATTTATTGCAAAAAGACCAAAGGTAATGTCATTCCTGTGCTAATACCTCCAAAGTCGTGTCTTTGAAAGGTTTAGTTCCAAAATAAGCATTCCTAAAAGCCTAATACTGACCTGATCATCTGACTAAGGGTGAAGTTTCCTTCATGACTGTGTTTTGGGGGAGCACGGCTCCAGCCCGGGCCAGGCGGCTCTATGCACTGCCCTGGTTCTGGGAAGGAGCAGTTAAAGGAGGGACCAAAATTCTTATGGGCTCTTCCTCTTCCAGTAAATCTGCATTCAGATAATTTCCTAATCATCCAGCCGGGGTTCAGGAATCACCATGGAGCAGAAGCTGTTCACTGATCTTGGCTCTTTAGTAAAGCAGTTGCATGGGGAGCTGGAGTTAGCATAAGAAAGAGGTTTTTAGGGCTGGAGGTGGTGCTGAGACTAACCACAGGTTTCCAGAGGGTACAGAGAGTCCGTATCAGACAGCATCTAATGTAATATGTAATTTCTGTCATTGCTTATACCTGATTCAGCAAGGCACATGCTGACACGGATGAGCCGGGTTTAAGCACAAGACACGGAATCAAATCAGAAACAAAAGTATAAAACCACCACAGAATCATTGAGAGATGGGTTGACAGCACTTCTGAAGATAAGTGTGAATTAAAACTAACAATAAATTGCTTATCTTTTTTTATACCCCTATTATTTACGTTCGGAGAGCAATCAGGTGCTGGGCATTCTTAGGTGTGGGGCAGGACCCAATCAGCGTCCCCGTGCAGGGTGCTTACTGCCGCCCATTGGTGTCCCCTGCCACCGGGCACATATAAGCTCAGCACTGGGGTGCAGCGAAGGCACTCGGCTGATTGATACACTGGAGGTGGTAAGTATGGCTTAGCTGTTACAGAACACTGCTTTTCCAATGGCAGACTGCATGGGAGCCATGCCTACTAACCAGGTAATTTTCGTTGCTGTGGAGAGGCTTGAAAAGAGGAGGAATCTGGTAGCCTCTTCTTCTCAGCCTGTTCAAAGGTTGACACTGATTCAGGGAGTGTCTGTGCTTTCAGAAAGGTCTGAATAAAGCTGAAAACTGGGGAGGTTCTCGCTTTATGCTACAAGGTCAGTCGGGCAGTGGAGCGGGTTGTCTGGAGAGCTTGTGCAGCCTTCATCCTTGGAGGTTTTCAAGGGAAAAAAGCCCTGAGCAAGCTGGGCTGAAGGTAGCGCTGACCCAGGTCTGAGCAGGAGGCTGGACCGGGGACCTCACAAGGTCCCTTCCAGCCAGGGTCATTCCATGATTCTGTTAAACTGATGTTGCGTTTGTCTTGCTCAGTGACAGCAGTACTGGGGTTTTCTTTAAATAAAGCAAGAAAATGTCATTTTGCTTTGGATGGGTCAGGTTCACATATAACTCTCTGTGCCCTGTTGAGCTTATCTTACTTTCCCTGCAGTTGAATTAATGAGTGGCTCGATTTTCTTCCTTTTGATGTTATCAGTGCAGCCTGATAACCTAATAATTACAATCACCTATCTGCAAACTACTCTATAAACATTAGCCTATGCTCTTTGTCATGCATTTTCAGTGAGCAATGCTGCAGACTATGTGTTACATGCCCAGTCTCTTGGCTTGCCTCCCAGCTCCAGTGGATATTTCCATTTATCCTTTGTCCAGTGCCACATCAAGCTTCTCTATCTAGAAAAGTAACAGGGCCATTGCAGAATACCTGCAACAGGTCAGATGTATTTGTCAGCTGATCAGTTTCATCAGATGAAGTTTCAGGCAGGGGTTACGTGTACTGGAACAGGGTGGTTGGAACTAGATGATCTTAAGGTCCTTTCCAACCCTAACTATTCTATGATTCTGTGATAGGTAAGAGTTTTGGTAATCAAGAGAGGACGCATCTTCACTTTGTGGCATAAAGTGACTTAAAACTGCATAAAGTGACTTAAAACCGGAGGCAGTGTGGGGAGACGTCTGCACTGGATATTGCTCGTTTCAGAAATTCCTGGCTGCAGGCAGACTGTCCATGCCCCTTTCTGCCCACATTTGCCACCCAGCCTGCATGTTCATGAATGTGACTGCTGAGACCATTAGCAGGGGAGTGGCTCACTGGTGACACGTCAAGGCCTCCGAAAGATAGGGGAAAATCAGATTCTATGCATTGGTACTGTACGAGGTCATCTGCTGTCTCATATAGACAGTATTGGGGTTCCTACAGTTCAGGCAATTTCTAAGGTTACCTTCAGAACCACAGTGGTTTTAGACACATCTTAATTTAAATCCAGACCCTGGGCACAGTGATGCTGAGATTTTACAGTGATTCATAACTAGAAGGACATCTGTGCAGTGCTGCAGCACCACACCAGGAGTGAACCAACCCTTGAGGAGATACATGAGAAATCCTCCAGCGGAGGGGAATGTAGATGTTGACGAACCAAGGGCCAGGTCTTGTTTTGCTGCTCTCCAGGCATCTAGAAAGCATATCTGTATCTGCTTTGGGTGAGCAAACGAATGAGAAGCCCATTCTTGCCATTTTTTTTATATCAGATGTTAAGGGAACTGAACACAATGAGCAAAACACAACCTTATTTTAGAAGGCGGAGAGCCAGTAATGCTCTTCCTTCCATGAAGTCCTCCAGCACCAGCCACCTCAGCATGGCACGCTGCCTTCAACCCTTGGCTTTTGGGCCAGGTTGGCGGCTCCAGCCAGGGGTGATGCTGCAGCCTGTGTCACTTGGTGGCAGCAAGGGAGGAGCTTGGATGCTGCTGTCTTCAGGTGGGTGCCCAAGGGGCTTCAGGGTGCTCCTGAGCCCCCAGGAGAGCCTCCGGGGAAAGATGAGGCACAAGCAGCATGACCACATGGTTGGGGCTGGAGGGAAAAGGGGGCTTATGTGGGGCCCCACAGACAATGTCAAGCCTCCCTTGGAGCTACCACTCACCAGGACAGGGAGCTACATGCTGGCAAAGAGGGAAAAGACCCACAAAAGCAGCTCTAATAATTTCAGCCCCCTCCTTTCCTCTCTTTCCACCTCACCATGAAAAGGTCAAGATGGGCATCACCAGGAAAAAAAACTTGTAAACCAATTTGCCTTCAGTTTGGTTGGTAATCAGTGACCTCAGTTGTGAAAGCGTGCAAGTGCCTCTGATACACTGCAGCTTATCTCTTCTTTACCCACAGGTGACTTTTGCTCCTTCCCAGTTAATTCATTAGGTAAACAAGGATTTGCTTGTGGAGACACCCTCAAGGCCAACACAAATCCTGGCTTCCAAGGAAATAACATTTTTATTATTTTTCCTTTAATCCCTCTCAAGAAGGAGCAGATCTGGGGGGGAAGAGCACTGGGAGGCAAAGTTTGCAGGAAGAGTTGTTGTTGGCTGCAGGGTCCAAGCCATTCTGGCTTGACCATCCTTGCACCTTTGTGGTGTCTCACCGCTTTGTGAGGCTGGGGTTGATGTCTCTGGAGGAGAAAAGGCATCTCAGTGCCTGGTGTGGATGTAGTCCAGTGTCCACTGCCTGCTGTCCTGCTTCAAGCTGCAATTGTGGGGCCAGGCAACAAGATGAGGTTGTTGACGTCCATCCTCAGAGATTCCCTGGGGCTTCTGGCTGAGAAGCAAGCCTGACCACATGCCGTGGTGCTGCTCGAATAACAGTGTGGTGTATTTCTGTGTTTCAGGGACAGCCCAGCACCCACGGAGCAAACCACAGCCCCATCTTCCCGGCCCGTGTGGAAGCCACCGGGAAAGCACGACGCTGACCACGGGTAGTCCTGACGTGCTGCTTCCGAGAAGCTCCCGCCAAGTGGGTGAAACGGGCAAGTGAGCAGGAGGACAATGGCAGAAACGGTAATTCAGGCTGCCCTTGGGCTCACGTCTTGAGCCACAGATAAATTAGGCCATGAGGACCCAAACATAACAGCGTGCTGGCTGCTGGTCTGGCCGCTGTGGCTCAGCTGGGCTTTGCAGACACGGCAGGCAGCACGGGTGGCCAGGAGCGGCAGAGCTGTGCCTTTATGGCCTGGGATGAAGATGATGCTCTGCCTCCACTATCTGAGTTTGTTGGCCTCCACTATCCGAGCTGTGCATGTTGGCTCCAGCATCCTCCTGTCAGTGGCCTGAATTCCCTCCCGCAGGGCAGTAGTTAGAGTGGCTTTCCCACACCCCCTCCACTTCAAGTGGCAGCAGGTCTGGTCCTTCTGCAGGCAGCCCTCTGCATTTAGAACTTGTTTAATCCTTTTCTGTTTCCATTTTTACCCGCTCTGTTCCTATATAGTTGCTCCTGATAATTTCATTTTGTCTTATTATTTGATGCCGAGAAGCAAAAAAGTGTTTCTCAGTCATCCAAAAAGTCCCCCAGGATTTACAGCCTGCTCTTGCCACCAGAATCCTTCTCTAAGCTGTTTTACTGTGGAACTTGCTCTGTACCCCTGAACACCTTTGCTGCCCTTCCCTGATGTTTTGTTTCTATCGATTATCTCTTTTCACTTTTAATACACTCAGATGCCAGAGTAGAGGTGTCCTCTGGTCCTTTGAGGCCATTCACTACCACCACACAAGTATTCTGACATGATTGCTGGGTAGACTTACCTGCAGTTTTTTTGCTGTTAGGGTGAAAAATACTGCTCTTGACAGAATAATTAACTACAGAGCATCAAATTGTCTAGTGGGAGAGATGCTTCAATGTACATTAGAGCAGGGGAAGATTGACTGGAAGTGGTGGCCAGATGATCATTTACCATGTACATGGTCTAGTATACCACTCCGAAAGAGCAATCCTATGCATCTGTTAGAATCAGGTGTTTGAAATGCCAGTAGGGATGCCCCATCCAAGCTGCCTTCACACCCAAATGTCACTTCTTGCCTTCCACAACGATTGCCCAGGTGCCTGCCTGCTTGCCTGCCTGCTTTTCCTCCCATGTGGCAGTGGGTCTCTATTTCCACAACACAGGAGCTGGCCAAGCTGTGCCCACTCATGAATGGCAGTTGTGTGGGAAATCAGGAAAACAAAGCCGACAGCTCCTGGGTTCTTCCCAACTTGCCCAGCAAGTGCACGTGGACACCTACAACGCCTGCCACCAAGTCCCCACACTCCTGTGTGCCCGTGTAAGTAATTCACTCATGCTGGTTATTCCAGAGTGCAGACAGCTTGGTATCTTTTCCTGAAGATGAAGTACTATTGTTACACCAGGATGGTCATGACCTGAAGTCAGTATTAATTGTCAGTAGACAATATGTTATGTTAATGATGGTTTATTTTCTAGAAGGCAAAACGCATCTAGTCTCTCCTCTCCCACTCTCTTTAATCTTGCAGAAAGGTGTCGTGGGCTTGAGACTCAGTTCTGTGTTTTCCAGCACGCATTTGAAAGCATCTGCTAGTTTGGAGCATCTTATTTTGGAAGAATTCAGTTGAACATATTTCAGAGGTAGATTTCAACCTTGTACAAGTCCACTTGTACACATCTGCAAAGTGGACTCCATGAGGTCTGGTGTTGCACAGCACAAGTGAAGGCACTCCCAACACACAGGAGAAAGTGCAGTGATGGCTCTCCTGGTTGCAGCGTAGTGCATGCGTACAACCTGAAGCTGCACATCCATCAGCTGTACAGCACAGTCAGTAGCAGCCGCTCCGTCATCAGTTGAAGGAAGGGCTGCGGTTTGGCTGCCCTTGTTCATTCAAACAGTCCGAAGCTGTATAAGAAGATTTCGGATCACTAGCAATGTCTTTACTGACGGCTAAGAGACTTTCATGAAAACGTGTTACCTGGGCTTTTAATAGGTAGAAAATGGTCCACACAGAGGATGTCCACTGTGCGTAAGCAACCCAAGAGTGCAGTGCAAGGCAGTCATTGGTCTGAGTGGTTCTCGTCCTCACAGCAGCGTGTTTGCTCCCAGGGTGAGATAAGCCTGCCAAAGTGCCTAGACTAGACTTAATGAGAGGCGCTTTAATAGCCCGGCGAAGCAGACACAGACAAGCTACTAAAGATAAGGCTGTCCTATAAATGTCAGGAGAGCTGCAGGCACGTTCCTGCTGTGCCAAAGATGTAAAACATGAGTTCAGCTCAAGCATGTGAGGAACTGGAGCCCATGGAAGGTGCGGCACTGCTCCTCGTGGATGCCTGCCAGCTGGGAGCCAGCTGGAGGAGCGTCACACCACATGCCAGGCAGGACACGGCCACAGCACAGCCGCTGGCATTTGTGGAGCCCAGAACTGCCTCTGGGTCTGGCTCAGGAAGGAGGTAATAGCGGGCTCCACATCGTTAGAGCTGACATGGCAAATGTGCACCCAGGCATGCACTTAGTGCAATCCCAGCAGCTAGTGCCCCAGGATAGGACCAGCTCTTTTCAGTCAGACTGGGTTTTCTCACTTATCATGCTGAACAGGATAATATTCTTGGCTTTTAACAATTTAGCATCAGGGTGCCATGGGCCCATCCCACCCCCAGCCAGGAGACGGGCTGCTGGAGGAGAGGGGCACTGGGGTAGCCCCAGATCCAGGCACCAAGCACCTCACTGGGGATGGGGTCTGGATGAGGGGCCCATGCAGCATCGCTGGGGCAGGGGCTGAAACATAACCCACTGTACAGTGGGTTAAGCAGTGAAGAAAATACACCAGGACACATCTTGCTGTTTGTTTTGCTTTGCAGCAATGCATGGAAGGGGTGGTTTGGTTTCTCTGCTCTTGGTAAATCACAGATGGCAGATGAAGTAGCAAAAATCTCCTGACTTTCTGAGATTCCTGTGTGAAACTTGGTTGATTTTGAGGAGGTAAAAGCAGAGGACGGGGGCAAAGGGAGATGTTATTTTAATTAAGAAGACAAGATGTTATTTTAATTAAGAGTATTAATTATTTAATTTTTTCCAAAGATACAGAGCTAGACTAGCTCTGATATCCCTTGAGCCAATTCTGACCCACTATAATCTCAACAACAATCACTTTGTTTGCCAGGATTGTTTTTTTCCCTGGAGATCTTATGGAATAACATGCCACAAGTAAAAGCAGGAATCTTGGGAAAAAAACATCCTTGTCCACTGCAATCCTGAAGTGATATCAGCAGCTGCAGGACTAGAATGTCCCCACCGCATCCTTTAGGAGCACCAAAGGCATTTGCCACAGACACTTGTACCCCCATAGACCTGCTGACTTCAGGCACACGCAGCTGGGGAAGGAAGCTGACCATGCTATGATTATTTATCTAGTAAAATATGGTAGTGATTAGGAAAGGAATTTGATGGGAACTGCGGAAAATCTGCCCCAGAGAGCTGTTCTCTTTAGGGGATGGTAGCTGGTGGCAACGCAAAAGATCAAGCCAGTTTCTGGTTCCCACCTCCACCCTCCCTGCAAGGCTCACTCCGGCATGCATCCCCTTCTCTATTCCCTTGCTAGGGCCCAGCACTGCAGACCCCAGAGCTGTACAAGCACCTCACCATGCCACATCATGCCTTGTGGGGTTCACATCTTATTCACCACAATTACTAGCTGAAGGCAAATAAATGGCCTTGCTTTCTTCTCTCAAACTGTCTTCCTGCAGTATAGATGTGTAATGTAATACACAGATCACTCTCTTGAAAGCCAGGCTCTAGTTAAACACCGCCTGAAGGAGCTGGAGTTTCCTCGTGCTGTGGCTCAGCCCCACTGAAATCCCTGAGCATTTTGGTGGCATTTAGAGCAATGGGAAATGGCTGCAGCAGTGGGGGAAGCTCATTTATTGAGTTATTGCCTCACATTTACCAGCACTCAGCAGAGGCTGCGATGCAGTAACACTTTCCATGGAGGGAGAGGTAGCAGCACATGAGTAATACTCCATCATTTCTGGGCTTGAGGTGTAAGGAGGCTGGCTCCTTTCGGTGGTAAAGACCTGCACTAAGCCACTACCCCTGTACTCCTGCAAAGCAAGAAGTGTTTGTTTCACTCTCGCAAAACCCAGAGGGAGGTGTGTGTGTGTCTTTAAGTAAATCTGCATGTCATTCCTGCATCACATGGACTTTCTGTCAGCAGGCGGCCATCTGCCTGGCTCTGATAGCTGACAAGGATAACTTGGGTTCAAGGTTCAAAGGATGATAGTAGGCAAGAGCTGTGCAAAGGAGAGCTGAGCAGTGAGGGAGTGGGGCTTTGTCACCCCACTGAGAGAGAGACGTGCTGGCTCTCATCCAGGGGCAATACTTTCGTGGCCTCAATAAATGCAGCCTTCATCAGTCTTTCCCCTTCGTCTTTAGAAAAGCTCAAGGACATGAGTGCTCTCACTGCACGGCAAGATGCGTTTGGTTTGGGCAAACAAGTCCTTTTCATTCTGGTTTCAATTGCTGTGACGTGGTTCTTGGCTGCTGCTGGAATCTGAGACTAGCAGAACTGGAAGGCTGGATTCCACTGATCCAAGGGTTTGGTTTAATTATTTGCAGAAAATACCCTCCAGAGTGTTCTGTGGCTTGGGCCTGTCAGATGGCTTGGACCCATCCTTACATGTGGCCAGGAGAGCAACAGATGGGCCTGAGACAGCTGAAAATGTGAAGAGCAGAGGTGGCGATGGGTAGGATGGAGGAAAGAGGAGGAGCCTTGTATTGTGCATGGCCTTCTGGCTTTCTCACCCACTACATACAATCCCAGGCTTGTCACCTCTTCTCACTTCACTTCATTATAGGCCTGGCCCAGGACCTTATAGAACAAAACATTTCAGAACAGCCCTGAAAATTAATTACCTTATTTTTTATGCAAAAGAATTAATAACTCATTGTAAGAGTGATGGAAAACCATCACTGGCTCCTGTTGTTATTAACTGTCAATGGGGACATTTTCTTTCGGAGCTGGGTTGCCGGTCAGTGGCCTTGCTAAGGTTGCTGAAATCTCACTCAGATTTTATCTTGATTCATGTTGCATAACAGTTGCTTTGATTTGATGTATTTCTTCTTTCCTCCACATTATTTCAGGCCAGAAGAAAAAAAGATCTTGCCCAACATCCTGAAGAGAATTGGCTGCACCCCAATGGTCCGAGTCAACAAGATTGGGGAGTCCTATGGGCTCAAGTGTGAGCTCTGTGAGTGTCCCCTTTCCACCAGGTTTTTCCATGCCGTAAGGTGAGGGTGAGGGGTGGCATTGGAAGAGGGCTTCAGAAGAGGCTCTGTGGAGAGCAAGCACAGATGGGGAGGGTCAGAGATGGCACGTGTTGGGTTCTCGCACTAATTAGGTTACACCACCGTCATTTGTCAGACCAGATAGGATGGTTTCAAGCTGCAATGAATGGGGCTAATGGTAGTAGAGGCATCTTTCCTCCCAAATAGCTGCAGCATAAGCTCAGAGCAGAGCAGGGCTGAACTTGGGGATGGGTGGATGACACCCTGGCAATGGGCAGGGATGCTGCAGCACCTGCAGTAGCATGCTGTGTGCACAGGACAAGACTGGCCAAGCCTTCATGAAGCATGGTGTCTGGGATGGGGTGAAGGGCACCGTGGCAGCCCTCGCCTGCCAGACTGAGCTCCACGGAGCGGGGACTTAACTCTGCTGCGGCATCATCTCCACCAGGTCAGCTGGAGCCAGGCCAGGCGCTGCCGTCTGCTGCATCACTGTCTGTGGAGCAGTGACAGCTTCCCTTGGGGACCTCCCCACAATGCAGCCCTGGGTTTATCAGCAACACACATGCCAGGCCCTAGTGCTAAAAGGCAGGCCAAGGGGTTGGCTGCAGGGACAGGTTTTCCAGCAGGACCCAAGTCCTTGCCCCAAGGGGATGCTAGCACAGCACTGGTGTTATCTCATGTAAGAGCTGGTTTTAACTTGGTTGCCTTCAGCCATAAGGACGATAAGATTAGGCTCTCTCTGTGCATACAGACTTTTCAGTCTCCTTTACAACAATGGTTAACCCTATTAAATAATTTCAGACAAATTGGACAGAAAGGCAGATGTCTCAAGGGCAGTCAGATTCATGAGCGTCACATAGCTGTGTAAGAAGGAGTGACTTGATGAGTGCTCACACTCAATAAAATGGCACAGCAGGACCTTGCAATCCCGTTTCACAGCTGGGAATCCGCACACCAGTCCATTGCCACCTTGCACATGGCTGTATGGAGCGTGCTGTGCTCTTCAACCAGATCCCCTCTCAGGATGTGGGATCTTCGGGCCCATAACCATGCAACCTCTACGTTACACCACCTCTCACTTCCCAGAATGACACCTCAGGGGATTTTAGGGGACCGCGGAACAGAGGTGGTGGAGGCAGGAGGACAGGTCTGCAGTGTCTGGTCTAACTCTGAAGCAGTCTGTCCCCTGGAGGATGTCGCCTCAGGGACATGGGAAGATTTGGTGCCAACAGCCACCGTGCAGGCAGGGAGACCCTGTTTGCTGGGGCCATGTCTCCCTCCCCTGGCGCAGGAGGGGAAGGAGAGCAGGACAGGCAGAGCAGCTGCATGGTCCTCCCTGAGCTGCAGGTCAGCACAGAGCCTCTTACCAAGCAAACACACGAATGCTTGCAGCACTGCTGCGTCAAGGAAGCAGTTATGGTTGGTAATCCCTGTGCCTCCAGGGATCTCTGTGAGTAGCTGGAGTTCTGGCACTTTGCATTATAACATGTGATGATGAGCACAAGGGGTTTTATTCCCATTCCGGCTGCTCAGGTATTGGTTTGATTTCTCAGCCTCGAGTAGCTGTCTCTGCTAGGATGAAGTGAATGACACCTGAAAGTACCCATTTCTCCCTCTTGTCTGTAAAACAGAGCTCAGTAGCACCAGTTCAGATGTAGAAGCTCATTAAAACCTTGGTAAGAAAAGCCCTCCCACAAGCATTAGCTATGTGGAGGGCCTGGTTAGGAACCGAGGTGTGCCTTGTGGTTTGAGCGTGCCTTGGGAAGTCTCCTTTTTTTTGGTTTTTTTGGTAGCTTAGTGAAGAAATGATAATTTTGTCTGACACTTAAAAGTGCTCTTTCTGTTTGTTTTTCTTTATGGCACCCCATTCAGGACTACACATCATCCTGACAGAAGGGCACCTTTTTAGCTATCTATTAGTAATTGCCATGCCCCAGGAAAGATCGTGAGACCTTGCTGTTAACGCTGACAATGCTTTGCTCAGAGTAAGCACTGTACGTCCAATTGACTTTAAACCCATCCTTTAAACCCAGACTTACTAGCACTGCCCACTGCCTTCAGGGTGCTGCAGGGAGATGGAATGTAGGGGAAAGATGGACTACGGCATCTTGTAGTGGGTGATCTAACAGCAGGTAATCCCACAAGCTGTGGCACCCTGTAAGCAGATGGTGGATGCACTCACCTGCACAAAGGGCCATCCCGCAGGGTGTCTTTGAATGGCTGCAGCGAGGGGTGGGGAAGCAAGGAGCTGGTGCTCCTGGCTTCAGCTTGTCCCTGATGGAGCCTTCCCTTTCTTTTCCAGTGGCAAAATGCGAGTACTTCAATCCAGGGGGCAGTGTGAAGGACCGCATCGGCCTGAGGATGGTGGAAGATGCAGAGCGAGCTGGGATTATTAAACCAGGAGACACTCTGATTGAACCCACTTCAGGAAACACAGGTGGGAACCCCAGGGATGCTCCCTCCACCTGGGTACTGAGATGGGTGGCATTTCGGAGGGGTTTCAGGAGGCACAGGAATTCAAAGAGGTCTTGCACTTGGAGTTACCAAGTCAGCTTGGGACCCCACATCTCTGGCTCCATCCTTCCCTCGGCTCCCTTCCCAGTGGCCATGGGCATCGTGGGGTGCCGAGGTGCCTCACTGCTGAAATTCCCAAGGGCCTGTGAGGGTTCCACACCTGCACAGGTACACCCAGTGGGATACCTGCGGCAAGGCAAACAGCCTCAGGAGCTGGAGGAGCTCAGGCAACCCTGGGTGTTTTCAGGCTGGGAAGCTCTTGAATACCCAGAGGTTCCCAGAGAGGGTTTCCCTGATGGGCTGGGAGATAAATCATCTGGGTTTTTTTCCTTGTCACTGTCATCCTGCTCAGGCACTAGATTATGGTGGGGTACGAGATGGCGGGGGACAGCACAGAAGCCTCCTTCCTATTCTGTAGCCTGTGCAGGACCACTGGTGCAAGTTTGGATGTCTCTTTGCTGCTCCCTGCACCAGCATTCCCACCATGGCAGGGACACGTGTGTGTGCATAGTGTGCTTTCCTGCAAAAATGCCCAGTGGAGGCTGTCGAGGCACTCTGGACAGAGTAGAGACCATGTCTCTCTCTGCGCTTCCCACCTCCTGCTCACTAGCCCTTTTGCTCCTTACTGGCCTGTTGCTTCAGGCCCCTCAGAGCCAGCCCCTTTTGCCCTGGCCACCCCCAGCCATGGGGTGAGGAGACCTGTGTGTCCCCAGAGCTGTTCCCTGGTGGCAATCTGCCCACCCAGGGCAGTCGGCGTGGCACCATGTCCCCTACAGCCTCCTGCAGGGACATGCTGCTCCAGCCTCACCTTCCTGCTCTGTATGGGGAGCAGCTGGCTCCATTCATCACCCACAGCGAAACCAGAGCAGAGGTCCCCTTTGCCTGCTCGCCACGGGGTGAAATGTGCAGCTTTGTGTGTGTGTCCCCCAGCTGAGAGCATCTGGGGGAGGGGAGAAGGCATTCCTGTGTTTTGAAAAACAAAGGAAGAGGCCCTTGGGGAGGGGAGGAAAGCTCTCCCCGGCTTTGCCATTCCCTCTGTGCCATGCTAATAGACTCCTGTCATCAGGAGTGATACTGCAGCTCAGCCTGCCTGTTCCACACCCTCCCATGCTCCCTGGCAGTGCTGGCACATGCTGAGAGGCTCACGGAGGATGCCCTTGCTTGTAGCTCATCAGTGAACATACCTAGGTTATGTTCACTGTCAGGCGAGAGGAACATAAGAAGCAATGCACGTCGATTAGCCTTGCCAAATACTGTTATCAACCACTTCCCTTTCCTCCCCACCACCTAGGAATCGGGCTGGCAATGGTAGCTGCAGTGAAAGGTTACCGCTGCATTATTGTCTTGCCGGAGAAGATGAGCACGGAGAAGGTCAGAGCTCTGTACGGTATTACCCTGCAGCTGGGGAACATCTCCTGCCCTGTCTCTCCCTGCCTTTCCCTTTCTAGGGTTGGAGTACTCTGTCCTTTAAAGGGTAACGAGCCCTGCTGCACACACTGACATAGCTCTGTAGTTATTCAGAAGATTTCCTCTTGGTGGAAAAAAAAAGCACACTGTGATGGCCTGGCTGATTATCTGGTGCATGTAGTCATGTCTTAGCCAAACACCATGTCTGGCTGCAGACACACAAGGCAATATCTGCTGTCTGCAAGGGCAAGGGCTGGATGGAGCAGAGGAGAGGCAGGCAGGTCCTGCTGACCTTCCTTCTGACATCGGATGTGTCACTTGGTCTCTCTGTGTTTCTATGGTTTTCAGAAACCTGGAAATACTCATGGTTGTCTGAGCTGCTTTCTTGAGATGGTTGAAGTCAAGTCACTTGCACAAGAGCTGGTGACCGGGTAAAACTGCTGCCCTGGAGGTGGCAGAAATACCCACCCTGGGGAGCCGGAACTCTCACAAGCTGCTCAGCTGAACTCTTGTTAGCGAAGCCAGACCTGGACCCTGACTTAGCTCAAAACTGAGCCCTTCTTCAGAGCACCACACTCATTTCAACCTAAATCTCACTTAAGCTCAGTCTGGATCAGATGCCGCCTCCAGCTGCCATGAGCTTCATCTCCAGGTGCCCCAGCACTCACCCACCCTTCTCTTTTGACCACCTCTCCCCGACAGCTGCATCTCCCAGTGGATTAATACCCTGGGGCTGATTTGTAGTTGTTCCTTCCCTGTTCTTTGTGAGGGGACAGAGGGATTTGAGGCAAAGACAGCTTTAAGACCTCCTCCTTGCATGCAAGGGCTCAGATGACAGCACATAGGAGACGCTGCTCCGTACCCTAGTTCCCTCTGCCCCTGTCCCAGGCACCAAGGAGCAGCACAGTGTTACCTACCTCTGCCATTTCCCCAGCCTGCCCTCTGAGTAGGACAGGGCACAAAGCCAGGCTTGATACTGTGTGCCAGCTTTAGGCAGAAGTCCCTGGCTGCCATAGGGATGTCAGAGATAGTATAACTGAGAATTGGACATCATATCTCCAAATGCTAAATATCTCCTGCGCGCAAAGCTCCTCTGGCATCCAGTGCTGCCATGAGCCTGCAGGTTCAGATTACCACCTCTATGTGGGATCAGTTCTGCTACATCTACTTTCTTCCCTCCCAAAGGTCGATATTCTGAAGGCGTTGGGTGTTGAAATTGTGAGGACCCCATGCACCCGCTTTGATGCTCCAGAGTCTAACGTTCGTGTGGCCTGGAAGTTGAAAAGTGAAATCCCAAACTCTCACATCCTGGACCAGGTAAATGCCATTCCTCCATATGGTTTACAGCATATGCTCCTCCAAGTGTGCCTGTGTTTGGGGGTTTCATTCAAACTGGCAACAGAAGAAGATTTTGCCAGTGTTCTATGGTGTTTGGAACTTCATCGTAAAGCATGGGGTGGCAGAAACAAAATAAGAGACCCTTCCAAACCTGTAATACTCTGCCAAAGCCTGGATGTGGGTGAGGCTGGGTTTTCCTGCACAATTCAAAGACTCCTTCAGATTTACTTTGCTTCAGATTTAACTTTGACCTGAAAAAAATCAGTTCCTGCAGTGCTGGCTCTTGTACAGGAGGGCACTTCTCCTTTTGGTCTGACCTCGCTGCAGGAAGGCATTCCTATAGCGAGTAGGGAGGCCCTCTAGTGCAGAAGAGTCAGGGAAGCTCCTTCCTTTTAAGAAAAATGGAGCTCAATGTCTGGATACGCTTTTCAGAAGCAGCCTGGTCTACGTGTGAGAACACAGGCCTGCACACACATCAGTGTTGTACCTGTGTACCCCTGTGGTAAATCCCTCTGTACAAGTAGGACAGCTACTCTGCCCCACAGCTCCCAGCCACCTAACTTGCTGCACTGCCAACCACAAATGACTCTAAATGACAAAGCAGCTCTCAAAATTAGATATGTATATGATACTTGAAAACAGGTTTTCTAATATGGCTTTTGAGCAGGGATATTTTTTCCCCCAAGTTTTTAGGGGTATTGTGGGGCTGTATTTTCAACTTTTTCAAGGCAACGGAAAAGGTTAAAATGCTTCTATCTAAGTAATAGCTAAAATACCAAGGACCTGTCTTCCCTCTGTCAGAGCTAGGGCTCTGACAAAACCACCAGATCCCACAAAACCTGGCAATGCAGCACATTGCCGCTGCAACGGACAGCCGCACCGAATGGGCACAAAGTGCCCAAGAGTGAGTGTTTGTGGGCACATTTAATCTTCCAGGGTGGACAGATCCCAAGTGTCCTTGGAGATCTGTCCCAAAGTGACAACCAGGAGCAATACCTGTGACATGGCTTGGCCATGTTGCCGTCCACCCCTCGCCAGGGAGAGGAGGGGACAGTTGCATGCTTTGGGTAAAGCGCGTCAGGAGCTATTGCTAGTTTGGTATTTGACCTACTCTTCACACCACGGTAACTCACACTGTTCTCTGTTGAAATAAACAGTACCGAAATCCAAGCAACCCCCTGGCTCATTACGACACCACGGCAGAGGAGATCCTGGAGCAGTGTGAAGGTACTGTCTGCGCTGTTGTTTCTACATGCTGAGATGTGCACAGGGCTATAGTCCCCTGGAGATGCTTATTTTACGTCATTTATTGACCTAAATGTCTAGAAACAGCCAAAAGGTCCTCTGTAGGTGAAGGCACCATTAGTAATACTGACACACAACTTCTCATAATCCACTCCAGATACACCTGGGCCTGCAGGGCTCCCCTGCTATGGCCTCCCATTTCACAACCCTGAGCGAGGAGACCAGACAAATTCAGGCTGTTCCCAAGGAGGAAGAACCAGTCTCTTTGTGGCTACAAAATCTGCGACCTGTCAGCTGCAAACGCAAGATGGCCCAAGAGGCCTAACAGGGGAATATGAATCCATCAGAGCATGGCGGGCTGCATCTGATCCAGCACACTCATCTGCAAATCAAAATAGACTGAAACTTCACAGACTTAATGATGTCTGATGTGATAGCTGGTGGAGGATGAAGGAGCCCATAACTGTGCAGATAGAAGTGCAATTTATTGCCAGTACTGGGAGCACTGCAGAATGTAAACAGGACTCAAGCGTTTTGACTGGAGAGCAGTTATCATAACAGTAAAGCAGTTGGGTAGCAACAGGAACAAAGGAGTCCCAGCCTCCCCTTCTGTACAGCATTTAACTGGCTGCCAGCAGTAGTGAATTACAAGTCCCCTTTTCCCAATGCAGTTGCAGCATAAGTCTCTGAAGGCCTGACTGATTCTGCTCCTACCAGTCTTAAATCAGTATAATTTCACTGATGCCACTGGGGCTACATCTGACCAACACACGTGCCAGGGCAGAGCTCTGCCATCTCTCCACTGTGGATGCTAACACTAGCTGAGAAGTTGTGCCTGTTATTGATATGTTCTGCCATTCACATGGATGCTTTGCTTCAACGTGCAACGCGGTGTGGTTTGAAAGGGCTGGAAATACTGAGATATTCCACCCCGCTTGAGCCAGTAGATGTCAAAGACACAGAAATCGTGAAGACCAGTGGGAGATCTGGAGGTCACGTTCAGCCTCCTGAATTGAGGCAGGATCAACTGTGCTCAGATCCTTCAAGCTCACATGAGCTTCTGCACAGGACCACACTTTGGCCAGTAGCATGACCACTGCCTATCCTTTCCACATAAGGGGTTCTGGCAGCTGAGGGGCATGGGCTCTGCATCTGTGCATGGTCCTGAATAAAGGGGAGACCATGCTGGAGGCCATGCTGAGTCCCTTCAAGCTTCTCTCTTCCCTGACCTGCAGGCAAGGTCCACATGGTGGTGGTTGGGTCTGGCACAGGAGGCACCATCACTGGCATCGCCAGGAAGCTGAAGGAGAAATGCCCAGAATGCAAGGTAAGCTGGGAGGCAGGGCTGCCTGCTGGGAGCTACGTCCCCCCTGGGTTTTCCTGCTTGTGATTTGATCAAGCCTAACCCCATGGCTCACCTGAGCTAGCAGTTGTTGTCTCCACCTATATGTTTTTTCACAGCGAGCTTGGCTTTTGTTGGAAACAATTTGCCATTGCAAAAGCCTCCCGGCTCTACGGTTGACACCAGTCAACCATAGATGCTCCTTCTGCAGAGTTTGTGATTCAAAGCGAACTGGAGGCTTGACAGTTTCTGCCTCTCTGGGGTAGCCAGTGTGTGAGCGATCCTTGATTTGCCAGAGACAAATTGATACGGTGTGCAGCCAGCTGCTGGAGGAGCTGGGCATGAGGTTACCTCACTGACTGCTTTCACCAGCCCTTCTTAAGCTGTGTGCTGAGGCATGTGACCTCAGCCCAAACATAAAGCGAGAAGCAACAAGGGAGGTGTCACTGTCAGCCAGCACAACTAGGTCCAGAAAGGATGTCTGTAGCCGCAGCTTCCCAGAGGTTTGAGCTAGCTGCCACTTGAGCAAATTAAGGAGCTAAGGGTTGGGCTTTGGAAGTAGCAGTCTCTGCCAAAGAGGTGAGGACAAACACCTTAAGAGCAATAACATTTTAAGCCACCAGTCACTTCAGCAGCTGAACACTACCTAGGATCTATTTAAAAGGTCAGTGGGAAACTGTGCCCTTTTATCCTGGAAGCTCTCCTTGCTGCCAGTGGATGAGAATATTAATAGATGTTGTGGGAAGGAAAACATTGCTGATAAGGGTTATTTTTTCCTTTAAGTGGTTTAACAAAACTTCCTTCCCTCAAAGGTCATTGGCGTGGACCCTGAAGGCTCCATTGTCGCTCTGCCCAGTGAGATGAACACAACAAGCACCACAAACATTGAAGTGGAGGGCATTGGGCATGACTTTATCCCTACTGTCCTTGACAGATCAGTAAGTAGCCATGTGATGAGAGGCCTCTGTCCCATCTTTGGCTTTGCATCCAGCCTACCCCCAAGGTCAGCTCTGGCACTCAGTTGTGTCTAAGGCTACTTGTGTGCCTTCCCAGTGCAGAACAAGCTGTTGTGGGGGGATTGAGACCCCAACACTAAAGCACCTGAGTAAATCTGATTGTAACTGACCTACAATGAGAAGGCAAATACAAGGGCAAACGAGGAATATGCCACAGTACCAGTCTTCACAGCCTCCTTCACTGTGATCCCACAGAAAAGGTCAGTGCTAAGGCTGCTCTTCATCACGCTAGCGATCCCATCCTTATTCTTAGAAAGGTCCCCCACAACCTCAGATCCCAGATTCTTTCTGCTTTCAGATGTCGTGTTAACTACATCTCTGTTGTTGGCACATGGCCTTAGAACTGGGATCTGTAATAACCTGTAATTCTTTTTGTAGTTGGATCTGATTTTGTCTTGCAAAATCTTGACCATTAGTCTAGCCAAGCGTAGGGCATCACGAACATTAGTCCCTCTTCTGCACCCTGATTCTGGACCTTTCAGACACCCCTAACTCTCCAAGGAAAGGGTGCTGGCTGGAAAGACTAGAGTGGTTGCCTGCAAAGCAAAGATATGTCCTCTGGACCAAGGATGCCCTGACAAATGCATTTGCTTTCAACAAGTATGGAAAGCAGCTCAAAGCTGCCAGATGTTGTAGGGCATCAGCACCATGGAATGCCTCAGAGAGTAGGGACAGCCTGAAATAACACCACCAAGACCCAACCTTCTTGCTTTTGTCTTCAGGTGGTTGATCAGTGGTATAAATGCAACGACAGAGACTCATTCCTCATGTCTCGCAGGCTGATCAGAGAGGAGGGACTATTGTGCGGTAAGCATCACCAACAGCAGTTGCTTCTCTTAACATATTTTCTGAATTTCATCCTTTTGGGACCAAAATGCTTTGAGGTAGGTGCTCTCTGCATCTAGTGCCTGCCAAATGGTGAACCCTGAGCTGGTGCGTAGGGCTGTGTAGACCGCAGAGGCATGGCGGTGCGCCTTCGGTCTGGGGTCTGACTCATCGGCCACAGTAATTATAGAAGCAATAACTCTCCTCTTACCGGGGCACTTCTGCACATGGAACTGGATCTTCAGGCCTAACCCTGTGTGGTGTAGTGTTACAGGGGCTGAAGAGAGGATTAATGGGGCTGGGGCAGGACAGGTGGGCTAGAACTGTTGCTCCACTAACAACTCTGCAAGGCTGTACCCTCATCGAACCATTGCCACACACACAAGAGGTGCCAGGTTTGGACCAAGGAAAGCTTGGAAGCAAAGAAAGTGTAAGATGTTCTTACTGAGTATTTCTCCCTGTGCCAACAAGCTGTAAGTGATACCACCAGCTTTCCAAAATGAACAGATGCCCTCAAACAAACCCTGCCTGTGCTCTAAGAGCCTCTACACAGCATCAGTGTTTTTGTCAGCTTTCCCTGCCACCGAGCAGGTTTCCATCAAGGATCAGACAATATGTAGGCTTATAGTTACAGCTGATAAAAGCCCTGAGTGCTCACATCCAGGGAGTTTTGGAGAAGACCAGGCCATTTGTAATGAAACACTTAGATGTTGATTTAACCCAGCAGGCACGGAGTCACTGTGTTTCAACAGAAACCACTTACTGACCCGAACTATAATTTGTGAATAGCTCCATGTTCCCTGAGCTGCATTTTTCAGGGCCTTTCCTCATTTGTTTGAAAAATGCTCTAATTAACCTGCTGTAAAATACGTGCTGCCTTGAATGCAGTGTGTAATTGGCACACAGATAGTGGAATGTGTTTGGCTTCCAGTACTTGAACTACTGGTGGAAGAATTGCCTCTGTAAAGCAGGGACCTGCTTTCCTTACGTGCAGCAAACCACATGCGTGCACACAGGCACAGGGAGCATTTAAGTCTTCATCACGTTGGCTTGGTATTCCAAGCATGAATGTAATGTTTATGGTTTTTTCAGTCTTTACAATGCATTTAAAGGCAATCTTTGATTGCCAAATATGTCAGTAAGAAGCTCTAGACTTGGCGTGGTCTTCTCATCACCCAAAGGAAGGCTATGGCATGGGCAGCAGAATGTCTCTGTGTGGAACCTTTCAGCCCTTGGCCTGCCTGCAGAGTCACCACAAGAAATAGTGCATGAAGTTCATAAGATGACTCTTGTGCTGCTACAAAAGCCCATTGTAAAGAGCCATCATATGAACACATCCCTTCAGCCCCTACCTCTTCCTGACCCTAAAGCCTACAAAGCTGTGGGGCTGATTGTCCTCCTATTCCCAGTGTCTTGAGCCTGCTGTAGGAGGTGCTACCTCTGCTGCTGCTTTGCGTGGGTGCCTCTGTGCCATTAGCTGGGGCAGTGCTGTGCCCCATGCGCTGGGACTGTGGCCCTACACCCTGGGCAACCCTGATGCTTGTCTCTCTCTTCTTGGTACCCACCCAGGAGGCAGCTCGGGCAGTGCCATGTCTGTTGCCGTGCAGGCAGCCAAGGACCTGAAGGAAGGTCAGCGTTGTGTCGTCATCCTGCCTGACTCTGTCAGGAACTACATGTGAGTTTCTCACTTCCTCACCTGCTTTCTGGTGTTGGGTGGGAGCCCCCACAGCCTTCTCTCCAACTCCGCACACGGCATGGGTTGGGGCCATGGGACCCTGCGGTGACATGAGCTTAGCACTGCTGAGCCCTGGTGGTGGGGGTTGGTGGAGAACACCCCAGTACCTCTCATAGCATGGGCATCCAGAGTGAGCCGAGAGCTGGGAATCTCCCTGGAGCAACTCATAGGAAAAAGAAAGCAAACAATAGGGAGAAATTGCATACTACTGTGGCAAGCACCAGGGGCTGGGTCTTGGGTCACTTGGGTTTTATTTCCTCTTCTCACTGACTGATTGCACGGAGCAGGAATCAGTCAAGCTAGAGTTTTTGAACTTGCATGCCTAAAGTTAGGAAGGCAAATAGCTGACGTGCTTCCAAGAGTTACTGAGCACCCGCAGCTCCCGCTGACCTTAAAAGGGGCTAAAAGCAGCCAGCTGCAAAAATCATGGGGGCCCCGGGGCTGTGCTGAGGTCTAGTGCATGAAACAAAGCACGACTTCTTCTGGAGGGCTCACAGACTCGCTCTTTGTTGGTCATTTCTAGGTCCAAATTTTTGAATGATAAGTGGATGATAAAAAATGGTTTCCTAAGTGACGTCCAGGAGCACAAGCCTTGGTAAGACAGCTTCCGCCGGTACAAACTGTGCTAAGGGAGCCAGCTTTCTGAGCCTGGAAATTGTTAACTTCAAAGGAAAGCATTATCTGTTAGTATTTAGAAAAACTGCAGTTAAGGCCAGATCCCTCTGGACGGGCAGTACTGTCAGCTCCTCTCTTTTGAGTGGTCAGATATCTCTGCTCTCCAATCAAAGTCTATGTAGGAGATGTTTCCATCCTGAAGTTGCTGATCTGCTCCCACATGGCAGTCATTGTCCAGACCACCTAAGCCCTGCCGAGCAGAACGGTTGAGGGGGACATCTAACTCCACTTAAAACCTCCTGTCCTACTCCACAGCTGTGTTCATAGGAACATGGGGCTGGTGGGTAGACGGGTCTCTCTGGTAGCAAGCACCCTTTCAAACAGCTCTGGAGGTCTTTTCAGGCAGGGAACAGTATATTTGCACTTTCCAGAGCTGCAGGCCAGTAGAGATGACCAACTGTCTCTTGGACACCTTGGGGAAAGAGCCCCCTGAAGGCAGGGAATCACAAACTGCTGATGCCAGTTGACACGTGGCTGGGCAAATGCCAGTTGTTTAGAAAGTGCCTAGCTCCACTTTGAAGACAGCAGGTATTACTGATGTCGCCTGCTCCTTTAGGTTACTATAACCAAAGGTTATTGCAAAATATTTCCTAAAAACTTCTTACTACATTTCCAAGGCTTCTTGTGCCTGTTTAGAATTACTCTTAGCCCTTCCAGCCTCTAGCATTGCCCTGCCTCTTCTGCAAGGATGAAGGGCTGAGATGAGTTGGGAGTTGCCTGTGGTCCCCAGCAAACAAGCGTAGCTTGTCCCTCATAAATTGTATGAGCATCTCTGCCAGGTTGTCTCCTGGAGAATCTGCAAATGCTGCATTTCGAGGACTAAGGATAGGCCTTCCCACTCACGAGCTTGGATCAAAGCCCTCAGGAACTTCCTTGGATTCAGGACAGCTCAGCACTTTGCCAGCTGCTGGCCTCAGCCCTGCCTCTGGAGTTGTATGAACAAGGGGCTTAGGGAAAGCTTGGCTTCAACAAGACCTGGCCATGGAGGACTTGTAGCATTACTGTTTTGGGGACAGAAGCGGCGTGATCGTTGCAGGCAGGCAGAATGTCTTTGTGTGGCTGGTCTCATCTCTGCTAGCCTTGCCCCCCTGAGCAAGGCCCACAGCCGTGCAGCAGAGCGTAACAGCTTGGTGCTGCCATTTGTCTTTCAACAGGTGGTGGAACATCAAGGTGCAGAAACTGAATCTCTCAGCCCCTCTCATTCTCCTCCCAGAAGTCAGCTGTAAAAAGGCAATTGAGATCCTGCAGAAGAAGGGATATGACCAAGCTCCTGTTGTTGCTGAATCAGGGTAACTAATTTTACTCTTTACAAAGATGGCCATTCGCATAGGAAAAGCAGCCACGAGGAAGCTAAAGTGCCTTTACTGATCCCATGATGGGGCTATTGCATTGGACTCTGTGATACATGTTTTTAAAGTGTCATCTGCCTCCTTGTGAAGATTCATCAAGAAAACTCTGTAAATGAGTTTGTCAAAGACAAAACCAAACCCAGTGCCCACCAGACTCAGCAGAGGTTGGATCAGTGGACAGGCAATGGGAGGCCAGAGGAGAGGTGAGGGCTGGGTGGAAACCCCACACAAATGAGCAGCTGGAGAGACTGTAAGTTTTCCTTCTCCCAGATGCTAAGTCCTGGACTGCAATAGCAGACTGTTACGCCACTGTTACACCAACAGCTTGTAGAGGACAAGGATCTTTCTATCCTACTCAGATGAGGAGAAAGCTGGTGCCTCCCGTTGGCAGCAGCAGTGATTTAGTCACTGACTTTGAGGGGAGCGGTTCAGCTCCTGCATAAAACATGTGCCCTATCTCAGGCCTGACCTTTTGGAAAACTCCCTGTTCCCTTACAGGCTTATTTTGGGAATGGTGACCCTCAGCAACACCCTTACCTCAGTGCTGGCTGGAAACGCGCAGTTCTCAGACTCTGTCACAAAGGTCATCTACGACCAGTTCTCAAAGGTACTGCTGCGGCTGTGGCTGGTGGCATCCACCGCCCAGCCATGGGGAGAGGGGGAGAGGAGCACCGCTGCCCTGAGGTGTGACAGGAGCTGGGAGAGGAAGTCAATGAAAAGACAGAGAGATGAAAGCAGAGAGGTGGGGAGGGTGATGGCCACATCATGGACATGGGTGCCATCAAGGACAGGCACCGGCAAAAATGCTGCTGAGCCTGTGGGGTTCAGACACAGGAGCTTTCATGCCAGGAGCAAAACATGTGAATGTCCACCGCCAGTCTTACACTGTCAGAGGGTTTTGTCCAGCTGGGGAATAAGTACCCTCTGAAATCAGAGCCCAGGCATTGACAGGGCTCAGCAGGGCTGGGGCAACAGGCATGGGCTCTGATGGGACACACGGCAGGTCCTATGGGTGTGCAGGGGAGGGATGCCTGCGTTGGATGCCCATCAAAAGTCCAGAGGGGGAGTGAGGTAAATGAATGGTGTTTTAGGGGAGCTGGAGCCATCACCTCATGCTAGCCCATGGAGGCCCCTTGGGCTGGGGAGAAACTTGAAGGTTGGACTTGATGATCTTAAAGGTCTTTTCCAACCTAGCTGATTCTATGATTTTATGATTCTATGAGACAGCACTGTATTTCAGCTAGAGCAAAGCCAGGTTTGCAGGTTGCCTGCATCCCCGCCTCTTCTCCCCAAAACTGTGCGAGTGGGTGAGGTGCACCTGATCCTTGTCCAGCTGGGTGCCACCCTCCCCACTCATGGCTGCAGTCAGAGACAGGAGCCAGGCTCTGCCACCACTGTGCTTTAAACGTGAAACTTAAAATGTCTCTTTTTGTCCTGTTCAGATTGGCCTGGAGGACAGCCTCGGCAAACTTTCCTGCATCCTGGAGAATGACCACTTTGCTATTGTTGTACATGAGCAAATGCAGTGTAGGTACCTGCAGAAGCACTGTATGGGCTTTGCATGAATGTTTGAGAGGGGAAAGGGAAATTCTCAAACTGAGCTTGGAAAGTACCAGCCCCTGAGCCTTTGCAGGAAAGATTTCTGCCCTATGGCTCTGCAAAGCCCAGGAACTGCCAACTATTCATCCATTTCCTTTCCCAACACCACAGAGATGGGGGGAAAGAGGGGAAGCCTTAACCAAAGGAGTCCAGGACCAGCACCAGGATGTGCATCCTGCAGGAGCCCTTCCTAGATCCTGGCCATGGGAGCTGTGTTGTTCTCCGCATGCAGGAGTGATGCTGAAGCACCCATCAGCTCCACCCGCTCCCCTCATCTCATGGTTTCCCGTGGAAATCTACTTCTGGGGATGAGAAGCACTCATTGTGGGATTTCATCTGGTCCCCTCTGACAGCCAAGATGGACTGTAGGTAGCAGCTTCAGGTGCCATGCCTTTGCTGCACAGCTGTAGGCTCAGGCCCCTTGTTCTTGTTTAGCCTTTTGACCTTGAATCCAAATCACTACCTTGCTGGTTGTGAGCAGCAGAGGAAATGAGGGATATTAGGGATCTCTGTAGACTTAGTATCCCAAGAGCAAGGTTGAAAGGAGGCTTACAAGAAATCTGGAGAAGGCCTTTTTGCAAGGGATGTACTGATAGGACAAGGGGGAATAGCTTTAAACTGAAGGTAGATTTAGACTGGACATTAGGAAGAAGTTCTGTCTGTGAAGGTGGTGAGACACTGGCACAAGCTGCCCAGAGAAGCTGTGGATGCCCCATCCCTGGCAGTGTTCAAGGCCACGTTGGACGGGGCTTGGAGCAACCTGGTCTATTGGAAGGTGTCCCTGCTCATGGCAAGGGGGTTGGAAATAGATGAACTTTAAGGTCCCTTCCAACCCAAAGCATTCTGTGATTCTATGATTCTATGAAAGGAGCATTTGCGCACATTTGATAAAGCTTAGGTGGAATTCAGGCATCTAAGCGCAAGGGAACAAACTACACAGTCTGCATCCCCCTGCTTAAAGACCTTCTGCTGTGCATGCCCAGAGGCTGTGCCACCTTCTGAACACCCCTGTTTCTACTTGCTATCCCTGGAGATGCAGCCAAGAGACGTCCTTATGCCTGTGTGCCCTAAGGAGCCTAGGTAAATTGATATGCTGAGGGACCTTAGGGTGCTATGTGATGCTGGTGCTATCAGACACCTACCCTGGAAGGCCAGGGTAAGTTGAGAAAGATGAAAACAAATGTGTTGGACCATAAGCAAGTCCTGTAGCAGAGGTACATGACGCAGGAGGTACAACGTACACTGATGGGTGCAGCTTGGGGCGCCTGTGTACGAGCCTTACCTGGACCACAGCTGGGTATAGGGATGCTCTGCTAATTCGGGAGCACCATTAGGCTAGTTCAATAAAGCAGCTGTACCAGCAGCTTTGGTTTATTCTCAAACCGCTGCACAGCCACCACCTCCTCAGTTAAGCAAACCAACTCAGTAGTCACGTGCAGTGGGACCACATGAGGGTTGCTGACACATTCATACCAGAGGGATCACACCTGGTTGCTCCTCTGACCACAACAGATATGGTGGCAGGTGCTGTTCTGCAAATCTGACCTAACACACCCTTCCAGGGCAATTACACTGTAAAACCTCTAGAAGTACAAATCTGGCCTTATCTCAGGGGAGTTGCTTTGTTTAAAATGTTAGCAACATGAAAAGGCATTCAGAAGGCTCATGCTTTGGTCTTCTAAATTAGAGCTGAAGGGTGTAACTATACTGATTTTAGGGGATTACACATAGAACATGCAAAGCATTCCTACAGTGAGCAGCATGCAATATTGTGCTGTTGAACCCAAGGTCTCTGAAACCCACCACGTGCAAACATCCCCACCCCTTTGCTTGTTTCTCTGTGGCCTGCTGCCCCAAAACCAACTCTAAAGCTGGCTTACAAGTCTAGCCATGTTCCCACAAAATGTTGCAAGCAAAAGTCTGTCACTCAAAACTGCCTTTGATGCACATTTCCCATTCTCTTACGAAGAATAATGCTAGGTAGAATCTCCTTTCTCAGCTATGTTGTCATAAAATAGTGAACATCTATTTTGTATCACATTTTGATATAAAGTAAATGGTATCCACAAATTAAATGGTACTCATGGAAAAACATCGGCCAGCTGAATGCAGTGCCTGTTGCTCTGGTTTTCAAACAATGTCCATTTGCTTTTCCAGAGCTGCTGTTTTAATGCCGCCACAGTTACCCCCTTATTTATTACTTTCTTCCCACACTTTCAGAGCCTGCATTTTATCTCGTGTTTGGGCTCTGGTGGCTAGTTTTATTTTTATTTAAGAAAATATTTATCGGATAGTTAAAGCAATTGTTGCAATGCTTTTTATTGATGGTGGTGTAGGACGTTGTGAGAGCAGAGTAGAAAGTGCCTCACTGCTGCTCTTAAAGAGTCTCATTAGTTTGCCCTGAAAAGTTTTGAGGTGATAGAAGCAAGAGCGCAACAGAGGTTGGATAAAAACAACCAGGGAATTAAGTTTCCTGCTCTGGTAAAGGGTGCATTATTTGCAGCTAAAACTTCCCTGATGTGATCCCAGTGACCTGACCAAGGCTGCATCAGTCTTTCCTGTTGAGGCAGAGCAGAGACAGCTGCTGTTCCCATTGAGGTTTTCTTTTAATAGACAAACAGCAGCCCCTGCACAGCTGGGGCGGGGGTTCTTCTGATTGTATTTCCACTAAACTAGTGTTTTCTGTGCTTGCAGTCGATGGGAATGGCAGCTCCTTCATGAAGCAGATGGTGTTTGGCGTGGTCACAGCGATGGACCTCCTCACCTTTGTCAGCAGAAACGAGAAGAAGTAGCAGAGCAGCTGGTTGTACCCTCCTCTGCTCCTCCGGCAGGGCCAGCTGCCCCCCGAGCCTCCACCTCCCAGCCGAGGTGCTTTCTGGTCTGATCCAGCTGATTGTTTCTCAGAATGACTAGGTGAAAATCGTACCGTAATGACCATTTGTCCTCTAAATGCCATCCCGGAATACCACTAACGAGAAGATAACTAAAGAAATTGCATTTAATAGTCATGAGTGGTTACACAGAGCTTCCCAGGGATGGAGAGGTAATGCAGGGAGGGGTGGGAATGGGACAGGAAAGGTTGTTATTGCCAAGATTTTAGCAGGTGGGGGTTTGGTGCCAGGAGGATGGTGCCACACTCATTTCAGTGGTGCCCAGCGACAAGACAAAGAGCACTGGCCATGAACTAGAACACAAGAAGTTTCACCTCAACATGAGGAAGAACTTCTTTACGTTGATGGCGGCAGAGCACTGGAGCAGGTGCCCAGGGAGTCTCCCTCTCTGGAGACTTTCAGAAGCCATCTGGACGCATTCCTGTGCAACCTGCTCTGGGTGGCCCTGCCTTGGCAGGGATTGGACCAGATGATCTCCAGAGGTCCCTTCCAACCTAAACCATTCTGTGATCTGTGATGTATGTGCTACCAGTAGGTACCCATGCACTGCTGGTGCTGCAGCTGCTGAGAGTCACTCTGGTCCCACCAGTACCAGAGCCTATCTCTGCTGTGAGAGAAGCAGGGCTAGGGGCAAGCCACATCATGGCTACACCCTCCTGCCCCTCTCCACCCCTCACGAGGACAGCTGCAGGCACTCCTGGGACACCCTCCTCCTTATCCCCAGCTCTGTTTGTGGACCAAGGAGGCAGCAGGAAAGGCAGGGCCCCAGAGGAGTGATGAAGAGTGGGGAAAGGGTGGGACATTGCACCCCTGTTTGTGAAAGGTGGGGAGCTGGGCAGGAGAGATGGGAGGGGAGAGCCGAGGGCTGTGATGGTCAGAGGGGAATGAGGTGCTGGTCTGGTGAGGAATGATGGCTCCTGTAGCGGCAACTGGCCTTTGGAAAACACCTTCCTTACCTCTGAGGGAGCTGGTGGCACTGGATTTCTCAAGCACAGTCCCACAGGATGGGGCAGTGAACCAAACCCATTCAAGAAGTAAAGACTCGTTCTCACCATACAGTAACTGGGAGAGGGAATACAGTTTCATCCCTGTGTCCTGTAACAGTCATCTCATGAATATGCATCCTGGGAGCTCGTTATTGAGGGGAAGGCAAGGTTGATCTTAATTTTGCTGTCGGGGTACTATGTTCCATGAGCTGATAATGAAGGTCAGAAAAGCCATTTGCCATGTCTGCACAAAACATAAATGAAAGCGAACGTGAAAGGAGGGCTGTGGGACCAAACTGAAGCACCATTAAAACCTGGTTTGGGGGAGCTGCTCTCAAAGACATGCAGAGCTTTGCTATCTTTCCATAAGTCTCGGGAGCTGCTCCAAAGTGACAACAACCAAATCCAATTCTGGTTCACTGCTAAGTGGCTAGTCCATGCTTTCAGTCTAATCTAGTTTGTACGAGACTTTTGTTAAATTATAGAATGCTGAAGTATTTATATCTAGGAAGAGTGCTGTCTTTTGCTTCCTGAACAACACAAGCTATATCAAAGCTTCTGTGAGTTTTAGCTTGAGTAATAACCATCTTTGTCCAGAAAAAAGTAAAAACTGATTAGCTCGACCTCATTGTATCGTATTTATTTTAGCAGCTCTGTTGCAAACTGAAGGATCTTAGTCTGTGTATGTATTCCAAACTCACATGAGTAAGTGTTAAAGTGCCCCATAACTCCATGAAACCTGGACCTGAGTGTGAATCTGGATGACCCTGAAGCCTAAGGCTGTGGGGGACAAGTCATGCTAATGGGATATCCTTTCAAAAATTGCATCTGTTTATGTAAAAGATGCCCCCTTACTGTGAGTTTGAACAGAAACAAATACACTATTTGATGCATTTGAACTGAATGTTCGCTTTCAGAGCAGGCTCCTGCCTGATATAGGTGTGCAGAACGTGTCATCTCTCAAAACCAACCAGCTGAAAGCCCAGATGACAGGCTCACAGCACGTAACAACTGCCCAGGCTTCTGCTGCCCTGACCCTCTTTGCAGTCTGCATGCCCCCTATGGATCAGCCTCAACCCCTGTGCTTCCAGCAGCAGCAGCACTAGAGGACAGGCAGCTGCACTCAGCGGAGGTGAAGTAACTGCTGAGTATTAGTCACAAACACTTACAACGGCTTTTGTGTGTTAACTGTGAGTGTGGGAACTAATAAAGTTGGGTGTGAGCTCCGGACATTCCGGGATTGCTCCACATCCACATTGCAGGCACATCCAGCAGTGGCATTGCCCTGGCTGGGGATGTCGGTGTTCCCTCTGCTGTGGTTTGCCACAGACTGTGACCCTGAGGATGCAAACACGCTCCACAGCACGCACCGGGGCAGAGCGCTGGCACGCCAGGGTGCTGGGTTGGGTGTAGAGGGTGGTGAGAGGGAATGGCTGGTGCTGCTCTGCCCACCACATCTCTGGGGAGGGCCTGTCACCTGCTGTCCCTTCTCCCCCGGTCCCCAGGGCTGACCTCGACAGCAACAACCCCTTCCAGATAACTGGTCTTTCAAGTTCATTTCCCTCCTCTTGCCACCGAGGCCATACCAGTATTTTACATATCTAGTGAGATGCAGCCACCCGGCTCAGCACAGCTGAGTGATCTCGGGCTTTGTGGGACACGGGAGTCCTACATATCTCCCAGAGGAATGGGGATTTTCAGGCTTAAGGAGCTGTGAGAGGGTGGCAGGAGGAGGGTGAGGGCTGGGCAGCATCCCACCCCACTGCCCTGAGCATAGTGCCCAGCTCTGATGCAGGAGACAGACCCTGGTCCTGCAGCACCAGCCCATGCTCTTGTGCAGCACCTCCTGGTCTGAGGGGTGCACACGTATACATGAAGGAGCTGCTCTCCACAGTCCTCTCTGCTGCAAGATATTTCTGTTCTTCATCCCATTCCTCTGCAAGGTGGGGGGCACATCTGCAATGAGCTCATTAGTACATCAGGCTAAGATGATTTCACACCAGGGAGCAGATGGGACCGAGGGGAGCTTGGTCTGCCTGCACTGGTCAGGGTACATGGATTATGCCCACATGTGAAACTCATGCCTACATCCTCTGCTGAGATATGTGGCCCTGGCTCCAGGTGTCTTAATCCAGAGGAAAACAGCCACACAGAGCCTAAAGTGCTTTAAACAGTATGTATCAAGCGTGCCCTGGGAACCTGCATGGACACAAGGACAAAACACATGCCCCGAGAAGGTCCATGCCTGCATCCAGCTCCTGAGGGGGAGCATTCTGGGGTACATCATCCAGAGCTGGCTGCCCTCACTAGAGCTTTTAAATCAGTTTATTTCCCTCTGGACACCGTCATCCATGTTCCCGGCAGCCTGCAAAGCGCAGGGAGATGCTGACGCTTCAGAAACCCTGTCTGAAGCCTGCAAAGACGGGCGTGGGGACATAGCACAGACCTGCAGACAGCTGGGAGATGCCGGATTAGTCTGCAACCAGACAGCCTAAGCCAACACCACCAGCAAGATAAGCATCTCACTGGCCCTGCCCAGTCACCTTTTGTGCTACGGAGCCTTCCCCGCCTCCCCCCACCAGTGTTTCATGGTGGGGCCACCACCAGCAGCACATAAATAGAGGACCCCTGGCAGGCTGTGGGGCGAAGACTGGAGACATCACTTGGGGTCCTGCGCCGCACCCCAGCACCCGTCCCGCCTGCCCAGCCACCCTGCAGCAGGTAACCAGCGCCTCGGGAAGCCGAGACCCCGGGGACTTGGCGTGGGACAGGAGGGGAATGCCTTGGCCAGCCTGCATCCTGGCTCTCCAAAACTGAGAGGGGATGAGCATTTCACTAGGAGAAGTGTCCTGGCATGAGCAGGAGGCTGCTCCTGCTGCAGCTACTGAGGGACAGACTCCATGTAGTGGTTTTGCAGGAAATTGGCTCTGTTGGAGAAGCCCAATTCCATTGCGAGGGGGGGTCAGAGGTTCCAGCAGTGAATGGGACTGCCGGGGCTGGACAGAGGTTCAGGTGTGTAAAACCTTTGGTGATAGTGTCTGATGGTGGTGCCCTGCTCTGTTCCTGTGTGTGAAGCCCAGAGGAACCGGGTGGCTGAAGTGGGGCAGCAGGGAGGGAGTTCTCGGCATGGGGCTGTTTAAGGCTGAGGACTCTGCAGACTGCCAGCTTTTCAAGACCCAACATTTCCTTAAGTGCAGCCACAGTTTGGATCCCTTCCCTCTGTCTGATTGACCTTATGTGCTGCTGTATTAAATACACTTGCTCCCCTCCTGCACCAGGTCCTTCCAGGTTGGGTCTCTTTTACAGTTGCCCCAGTACCGCCTTCAGTTACATCATTACCTCCATGCTGTGCATTTGATAGCCCAAATTTACTACTCTTGCAGACATGCAACTACTTGCAATTGCTTCGTAACATTTCTTTAAGCAATAATATTTCCAAATTGCATAACTGTAAAGAAAAAGCTTGAAAGCACTAACTCCATCCATCTTTAATTTGAAAAAAGAGAGACTTTGAAGCTTTCCTGGGTTTAAAGTAAACTCTTGCTTAAGTTACTGGCACCTGCTTCATCCTTGCTCTAAGTTATGACTGTTTTGCCATGCATTTCATGCACATGTTTTAATGTACTGGTTACTTTATCATAGAATCATAAAATCACGGAACGGTTTGGGTTGGAAGGGACCTTAAAGACCATCTAGTTCCAACCTCCTGCCATGGGCAGGGACACCTTCCACTAGACCAGGTTGCTCAAAGCCCTGTCCCAGCAGACTGATCACTGTGCCGAGCAGTAAAGAGCCCAGACCCACTCCCCAGGGAAAGGCTGGTTTAGGGCAAACCATGTTGGTCCCAGGACACTGCAGATGACCAAAACTATGGGAATGGATTATGGGAGTGTCGTGGGGGTGCAGACCTCGGGGGTTTGGTGTGCCCATGCCCAGCCCGATGCCTGCACCAGTCTCCCCTTTCTCTTCCCAGAAGCATGGCTCTCACCAACACCCTTTGCCTGTTGCTCGCCTGCCTCCTGCTCTGCGGCGTGGCCCCAAAACCCACATGTGACCCCAGCGCCTGCCCCCCGTGCCCCGAGAGGGATGTGGAGGGGCCAACCACGGCTGAGGGCTGCTGCCCCCCATGCCCCGCGCCCTGCGCCTGCCCCCCTTACCTGGAGAGCGACTGTGAGATGCAAGGCTTCGCCAGCGGCCACGTCCCCGTCGGCCGCTCCTTCTACATCGACTTCGCCCGCAAGCTGTGTACCTGCCGCCCTGGCGGGGACATCACGTGCGCCGCGCTGTGCCCCAGCCTGCCCCCCACCTGCCAGGCCGTGGGCAGCCCCGTGGCCGATGGCTGCCCACAGTGTGTGTGTTATGATGAGGAGGAGATGGCGGTGCCCGCCGGCACCACCACTGCCCGGGGAGACCAGGTTTGTACCTGCCCAGCGCAGGGTGGTCAGCTGCAGTGCGAGAGCAAGGAGTGAACTGCGCTGTCCCCGCTGCCGGCCGAGGGCAGCGGGGCAGGGGAGCCCCTCCAGCAGCAGGAGGGCATCCTCGCTGAGAACTGTTAAGTGCTTCAAACTGGCCTAGAGGACCTGGCGATGGTTATGGCCGTGGCATGGAGCGCGAGGGAGGTGCCGCATTGTGTGTCATGTATATGCCAGGGCAAAGCGTCTATAGCGGGTGAGCTTGCTTCGTTGTAAGGTTTGTTCCATGGCAGTGGGCTGTGGGAGCTTAGACTGGTTGCTGCTAGCATGTAACTGGAGCAAAGGCAGTTATTTATTTATTTGTAAGATGGTTGTGCTTTTGTATGTGTTTATGTTTATATAGTCTGTTTATATAACTCTCTGGATAAACTTCCTCCCAGGAGCCAGGGTTTTGCTTCCTGTAATTCCATCAAGTTCAAAGTGATGGGACCAAAAACTCAGAAGATCGGCTGACATTCCCCTCTCCAGGCTTTTTTTGAGGTGGGAGTAGGGGGGTTAGCACAGGGCTGTGTTCTTAGAAGGAAGCAAACCCCTCTTGGGCCTCCATCTTCCAGAGCAAAGCCTTGAAGACTCACATAAGGATGTTGGCAGTCAAGGGTCAGTCCTTCACAGCCACCTCGATGAAGCAGTCATAGAGGGCTGACCCTGTTGTCAGTCCTTGACATGTCCCAATACCCCAAATTGCGTGTCAGTGACTGGTCCTCACCTGTGCTCTCCCTTTACCACTGCTGGAGACAGACACAGGATAGAGAAGAACTGCATCTTCTGAATGCTTTGATGTATATAGATATATTACACACACACACATTTATATGCAGAGATACTGTAATAAAAAACCACAGCTTCCTCAGGCTGAGATGTTAACAAGTGTTATTGTTCCTTCAAGGGGTTGAATAAAATCAGTTTAATCAATAAACTTTTGAAAACTCTACTGATAAGCGCGCATATAATTTCCTGTGTGTTAGCTGGTGTTACTCGGGCCAGGCAAGCCTCTCTTCAGCCACCTTGCCCCAGGTATACCTGAAAACATTAAACATGCCCCCTGGATTGTTTACATATTCCTCCCTACTGCTCTGTCTGACTGCAATAAAAACAGTGAGCGGATGAGATTCAGGTGGAGGGTTAGAAAAAGATTGGAGGAAGGAGGGGAATTTGCCTTTCAGGATGAAACAAGGGTTTCTGTCTATCGTGATTGTCAGAGGCAGACCCTGCGCAGGGCTCTAGTGAGCCTCAGCCAGAGAGGTAACAGCTCAGCGTGCCCAAAAACCACTGCACATCAACACTGGGCCTGGGGCATCCGAGTGACCACACTGCCCCCGTGGCATGGCCACCGCACTGATGGTTCTCAGCTGGTAGCTGCAGGGTGGGAGCGGGCTGGGACCCCCAGCCTGGACTCTTCCCGTGGCTGGAGGGCTCTTGGGCATTAATAGGGCCACACTGGTCTGGGGCCTTGCAGTGGGCGGTTTGGGAGCACATGCTGGGGACATGCTGGGGACATGAGGGGACATGTTCTGTGTGTAGCCGGGCAGCTGGGATACTTCCTTGCACTGGTCCTACACCAGCTGCTATGGGGACACAGAGGCAAGGGACCAGGAGAGAGGACACATTCAACAGGGAAAACATCCCCCCCCCCAGGTGACTGGCCTGTGCCTGGCAAGCTCCCTAGCGGGGACAGGACAACCCTTGCGGCCATCACCCACCCTGCAGAGCCCAAGCGCTCGGCAGTTTTGCCTCCAGCCTGTGTGATGCATAGAAAACCGCAGTGAAGCCGGGGCTGGTCTGGGAGAGGGAGAGCCCTCACTGCAAACCAAGAAGTGATGTGGCCTCGCAAAAGCTGCCACAAGCACAAGAGGCACTGACCTGAGTTGTCTTTGGGCGGTCAGCAATTTCTGCAGCGCTTTGCAGCTCAGAGTTGAGAAACTTGTCACTTGCAACATCTAACAAGGTTAGGAAACACCACCTCTTATTTTCCCCTGGTTTTCTGAGGTAGGTGTTATAAAAGAATGTAGACAGTGACTAATACTGAGCGTACAACAGCAAATGCACACCTCTTCCACCAGTGACTTTATTCCAGCTGAGCGGTGGGGTCAAAAATCACCCTCCCCAAGCAGCGAGGGTGCCTGTACCTCTCTATTTCTGCCACAGGGAAGGGGTTTTACCTGGTGTCCCTTCTCCCTCTGCTCTTCTCCATTCGGTTGAAAATATCTTGTTTTTTACTAAGGTTACAGCTCACTTGTCACCTTCCGAACCAGCAGCAGTCATCCTGTGCTGCTGCTGAAGCCAGCAGCGCAAGAACTTGTGCCCATTGCAGGTTTGTAGTTACAGGCTGACCAGGTATTTACAAATAGCTGAATTAATTCACATCCTGCATATAGAATCATAGTCTCACGAATGGTTTGGGTTGGAAAGAACCTTAAGATCATGTAGGTCCAACCCCTCTGCCATGGGCAGGGACACCTTCCTCTAGAGCAGGTTGCTCCAAGCCCCGCCCAACCTGGCCTTGAACACTGCCAGGGATGGGGCAGCCACAGCTTCTCTGGGCAACCTGTGCCAGGGCCTCACCACCCTCACAGGGAAGAATTTCTCCATTATACCTAACCTAAATCTCCCTTGTTTGTTTGTTTTATGCTTGCAAGGTGTGAGCATTTTAGTGTGTGGGGTTAGCTCTTTTGACAAGCGTTTAAGACAAGCATTTAAGACTGGGTTTGCAGGAGTGTTTGTTCAGAGGGAGTCATGAGTGGTTTGGGCAGACTCCTTGCTGCCTGGGCAGGGTGGTGGTCTGCTGGGGTTGCTTATCCTTCGTCACACGTCTTATCTATTGCCCTGCACCCTCCCACCCCCTGCCTTGTGTGACTGATAACCTTTGAACAGGAGACAATGGCCAACAGACAGCAACCCCTGGATTGCCACCGTCTCTGATTTGAGGATAGCTTGCACATGTAGCCTCTGCCTGGAAGGCTCACAGGATCTCTGTCTACATTTCATCACCCTGAAGTAAGTAACTGCATTATGTCACTTCTTCCACAAACAGCACCAGCAGAGGGAAGGGAGAAAAGAAATAAACCTGTTAAAACACAACACATTGTTCAGTCATCAGAGTTTATTCACTCAAGTTTAATGTCTTGGGTTTTATCATGCTTTATTTGAATGGGTGTTGCCCTGGATTCTCCAATATTAATTGCCTGTGTGCTTGTCTACATTTTGGACACAGTATTGCTGGTGCTGGTACTTGTATTTTTCCAGCTCAGATTTTCCCCATGGTCTGGACAACAGTGTAGTTTTGTGGCTACTCATTTGCATGGTCACTGTTACTCGGCACCACAGCCAGGCACATGCTTGGAGGTTAGGAGCTGTACTTGTTTCTGAAGTGCAAAGCAGCATTCACTCTTACGCATCCCTGAACTAGCCGTGAAAACGGAGTCAAAAGCTGAAATAACTCATTTTACATATAGTACAGTCAAATTTTGTTGGTAATGCATTGACTACATCTCCCTAGAAATACTTTAACACTTGACACTATCTTTTGAACATGTTCCTGATCAGAAATTTTAGGCATATGTTGTTGCCCTGGTATGCCTCCTGGCATACCGACATACTAACCAGCAAGTAGCACAAGAACTAAACCCACACGCACAAACGGGTCAACATAAAAATATGATGAAGTGAACACTGACCTACACCAGGATGCTGAGCTGAAGCAGATATTTTAAATGCAACTTCTTTCCCTATCCCCTTGTTCAGTATCACAGTGAAAAATCATGGAGGTATTTTAGAAGAAATTGCAAACAGTATCACATGGAATTAAGAGAATTCCCAATTCTTAGGCATTCTCTGTTTTATCTGTGTTACACAAGCAACAGCCTTTCCTTCTTCTGTGTGGGTGGGCAGGGGGGACCAGAAATCTAGATTCAGCATTTAAAACAGATGTCCCCTGGGAAAAGCAGAGGATCCAGCACTTGGGTTTTCTCAGTCAAAATTAAGGAACAGCAAGCAAGAAGGATTTAAGAAGAAGGATTTAGTGCTCAGGAGTTTCAGGGCAAACTCAATATATGCACACTTGCTACAGTATATGTTTTGCTTCTGAAATTGATAACAGAAATGGATTTTTCTGACCATTTATTGTGATTTCTTTAAATTAAGGATTTGCATGATTTAATAGGGAGGGGTTTGCATGTTTCCCTAAGATGTGCATATTTTGTGATACAGAGTATTAAAATATGCCTTTCTATGCCCAAGACCTTTTACTGGAGCAAACACAAACATTATTAAAAAAAAAAAAAAGCAAGCATGTATGAGACAAAAATGACACACATTAATTTGGGAAAATAACATACAAATTGCTTTAGGCTTAAAATGATTTAGCTTCAACGTTGTACATCTGTGCCAAGGACAGCTTATTTTCAGTTATCGTTCCAATACTGCATTCATAGTGCATCCACAACTCAGTTCTGGAAGGTTGTTGGGCTTTTTCCAGCAAAGCTGGCTTTGAGTCTTGGAGCGATTTATGGAGTCATTATTCAATGCTATTAACAGTTCAAGAGACTGTTTTGAAAAAGAAAAAGCCTAGGGTATGTAATCAAGGATTAATTGTTGCCAGTTTTCAAAGAAAGGAAAGGGGGAGATAAAAGAGAACAGGAATACAAAACCACTTGTTTGGAAGCAGACTGGAGGATTTCAGAGGAAATTATTTCTGTAGGTGCTTAAAGTGTCACAGCGTTTACAAGCAGTATTGTTTGCCCCAGCATCTGAAATGCTGAAAAGGCAGCACAGATATTATCTAACAAATGCTACCAAGCTTCTCAAAATCTCTGGTTTTACAATTCTGAGTTTCATTTGATGATGCTTCTCAAAACTCTCAAGAGCTTTCAGGTCTCAATCCAGATGTAGTACTGAGTTAAGCAAGTTAATCAGAATCAGCTGTGCAAAACAGCCCTTTTGTGTGTCAAACAAAAAAATAATCACTCTCTTGTTCCAATATAAAAATACAGCAAGACACCAGCAACAGAAATATTGTCTCCCTCTTTCCTGGCCTCAATTCAGATCTCACCCATGGAGCCATATATACTCTTAAATATCTTAGAAAGATCAGTACCTGGGCAGTTAACTGAGTTTGCTTATGTCCTTATAAATAAGTCTCCTTGTCTTTTCTGTGTGCTAGCCTCTGCTAAAAGTGGTCTAAATCTTCAAGACCAAGTAAACCAAGCTATGCAGAATTGTGCAGTAAATGTAATTTGATGAAGGTTAAGACATTAAGGAGAGTCTCTGCATTCCGTAACTCATAGTGAAAGGTTGCAGTGGGAGGGGGGAACAGCAAAACTGGCATTTCAGTCACTCACTAGCTTTTAAGTATGATCTGCATATTTTTCATGACTATTAAAAATCTAAGTTTAAAAATGCCTGGATCTTAACAAGAATGTCTCTAAATTCAATTTTATTTCCACATTCACATTTAGTCTATGCATCAGTTTATATGTAGGATTCAGTGACCAACTTAACAAAAAGTGTGCCAGGAATAAAGGTCAGGAGTAGGCCTAAGGGCCTAATCTTCTGACTTGTGCTGGTAGTGACACAAAAGTCCAAAGACCAACAGAGAAGATAAATATCCATAGATTTTCCCTAATTACTTCATAAGCTCTAGACCACAGCTGCATTGGGAAGATCAACCAACCTCAACCTATGAAGGTCCTGTTGCTTTCAGGTAGGGTATCTAAATGGTGGTTTCACATTTTGATTTTTAAATACACCACAGGCTTAATCCTGCATACCCTGCAGATGCTGAATTTGCATGATTATGAACACGGATTTTAAATAAATAATACAGTATCTAGTATGTGCCCCAGCTTTACCTGTTACTTTTTGCAGAATCCTCATTTTATACTACTTGCAGAATTTTCTCCCTCATTTTAGTGTTGAGAATATTGCTCTGGTTTTCTACAAAGAGGGGTATTTAGAAACAGCCCTAAATTGCACACTGAAGGATTACTGTTTTGTAAACAGGTGCTCCACAAAAGCAAACTGGGTCATCGGTTACTTATGACGATACCTCTAATACCTTTAATGTCTTATTGAAGAGGGGATTCATCTTTCAGGGGAATATGAAACCAACAGACTAGGAATACACGATAAGGGACACAATTCAGACAAAATAATCTGCTTTGCATGTTGGTTGGTTGGTTGGTTGGTTTTCTTCTGCTCTTCAGATTGAGGAAAAAAATTGTTCCCTGTCAGTAGTGGAGTTAAAACTATTCCCAGTGATATCACCAGGAGTTAACTCACACTACTCTCAGGCACTCTTTTAACATCAGACAAAGAAACAATCAAATACTCCTGTGTCTAGAACATGTACTGCTCGGCTAATCACAGATCAACCCTTTAAAAACAAAATACGATCCAAATCCTTGGGGACATGTTCTGGAGTACGTTAGCAGCCATAAAAAGATCATTTTCTAAGAAGATCGTCAATTATGCTTAGAACTGTCATGCTCTTCAGGGTAGGAGGAAATCTGCCATAGAGTCAGTGAGAAAGGTGACAGAGCCCCTGGCCTGTCACAGTTATAACCGGAACAGTTTTGACACAGCCCATGAAACCCAAGGGAAGGTGCCCACACCCTGTCACCACCAGGTCCAGCTGTCACTCAGGGGGATGTGCTGCCAGGCGAGGCACGGCATCACAGGGCTGTACCTGCTGTAGCCAGTACAGTCAGACACACAACTCCTGCAGCCCAGTGTACAGGGCTCCGGGCTGTACTCTTTGGGGACTGCACTTGGATGTCACCATGCCAGATGCCACGGAAGCAAGAGAAGGAGTAAGTAACATTTCAGTGCTAAGCAGAAGTACATCTAATCTATAGAGAGCTCATGTCTGTCTTCATCTTTGCTGAGTAAGACTCAACGCACACTGGATGAAATGAGTACGAGTTTCTTGCTACAGAGGAATCTCTATCTTGTAATAAAAAGGCTGCTAATTTCCTGAGGATTTCTGACCTAGTGGAACACGCTAATTTTAAGAATGCATTTCAATCTATCTGGCTGAACAAGTTAACACATGGGACTTACACAGGGGAAGTCTTTCAAGTACATCCCTACCATACATGCTTGGAACCATTACTGGAAGTTTGATGTCCATGCCATTTTAATTAACCATTTTGGAACAACAAAAAACCCCCAACCAAACAAAACCTACCCCAAAGTCACATACATTATGGTCTATTTACCTGCTAATTCTTGTTTTCATCGAAGCTGCTCCTGAATTACAAAAGCATAATAAAACCCCCACACTGGTAAGAACTAGTAAACATTTTTCTTCATTTGCATAAACCAGGAAAACTAACCAAACAAAAAGGCCTAGGATTGTTCCTGGCCAAGCACTGGTTAACTAGTTTGAAACTATGCTCAAGATTTCTTGAAAACGTGTCTTTCAGGCAAACAATACTGTTAACTTTAAAGTAACGCAAATGCTTTGCTTTAAAAGTGTGCTTGTTTTTTGTTCACAGAGAACAGTAGTGTAAAAATAAACCACCCATGAAGCAGATTCTCACTTCTAATTTTATCCTTTGACAGATCAGTTGCTTCAAAATCCCTTAACAACAAGGCGGGGGGAAAAAAAGTTACAGGGTTCACATTTTAAAGATTGTCAATTGTATAGACCAAATGTTGCTAACCCATGGAAAGATTTATGGGCCACTTCTGTCATGACCTGAAAACACTGGATTCTATTAGCATGAAACAAGTATCTTTATAGTAGTCTACAAGGTTGGTAAGGCATTTCACTGTGTTCTCGCACCTTGCTTTTCTCTGACAAAGACAGCTGTTATCACTCAGCAGGTCCTAAAGAGCTAAGTCACAGAAAAGGAACAGATTTTATATTTCCAGGTGACAAGAATGAACGAATAACATGATCTGGGCAATCACTTAAAAACACATTAGTGCCAATTTCACTACACTTCACATGGGATGATCAAGTTACTTTGGGATTTGAAAATAAAACAACTCAAAACGTATTTGAAGGAACTCAGCAATCCAAGAACAGGAAGGAAGGAATCCACGCTGAGTCTGAGTTGGGCAAAATGAACCTGCTTTACTATTCAGCTACACTGAACAGTAAAGAGCAAAGTGTATTCAGCATAAGGCTAAAGATTTGATCATTTGCACACTGCAATCAAACGTGCATTTTCATGGATATGCTCTGGTTTTCGCAGGTGGTGAGAGTTTGAATTTATTATTAGGAAACTAAAACATTTCACTTAATTGTTTAACATGCGAGATTTTCATGAAGGAATGAAGGTTAGTTACATTTCCAACAGGGTTTCAAAACTACATTTTGCCTATTCAACTCTAAAAACTAAGCTGAATATATGGCTGAAAGGATTAAAAGACTAATCAAAGTAACAGAAGTCAGAAAACAATTAACAATACAGCACCTCAAAATGGGTAATTCACACATTTTTGACATTTGCGTCTTGCATAGACAAATACTTCACTCATTTTTTTCTCCCAAGACAACTCAGCTTCAGAAAATAAATCTTAAATCAACCTTACAATTAAATGCACGTGTTCTGATTTTTCAAAATACCAGGGTGTTCTGTTTTTTTGTTTAAATGCTACAAGACTAATGGTTTTATGAAACTATCATCTATTGGGGAAAGGCTTTGTTTCACCGTTTGGGCTGTCAAGTTCATACAGACAGGAAAGTGAACTGCCTTCTAATTCTTCCAGAAACAAACAGATACATTATTCATGGATTAAATCTTCATGGCCCTACTCCACTGGAATATCCATAAACCTGAAGCACAGGAACTGGCCATATTTTGAACGTCAAAATGATACGTAGTGCCCACAGGTCAATATGAATCCCTGACCTCCAAAGCCCTTTGTCCATACCCTGGTCTCCACTGGAAGAAACCCTAGGTATGGAGGCAAGATAAAACTGGAGGGCTCTACAAAACTTTCCTAATAGTGATCATGGACCAGAAAAAAGAACCAGTTCTCCTGCAGGTAAAAATGCAGCCTGACATGCAGCCTTATAGAGCTTCCCCATGGTTGGCAGGACTCCGCCTTGACCCAATATCCAGATCTAGGAAACTCTCTGCAGAGCCAGAGCCACACCTGTCAATTCTAAATGTTTCCCAACATTGTTATTTCTTTGGAACAATCATTTAAAAATATATCCTGATTGATCTGGAATTGATTTACTAAAATGCAGTATTTCTGAAGAAACAAGAGGAAATTGCCTTGCCTGTTACAGAAATCTTGGGAAAACTGGACTGAGAACCTTGTTTTAATGATCTAGATTACATTGAAAAAGAATTAGAAGCTTCAAAAATCATAACTGCAGAAGAATTAAATTTATTTTAAAAACAAATCAGTTCTATTGCATATGAATATGACTTTAACTGGAGGCGGGGAGGAATTATACATGGGTTTAAAGTTAGGCCCCCTATAAAGACTTTTTAACTAATGTAAACATGTACCTTTCCTGAATAGTGATGCTTTGCTTAAACCACCAATATTTCTTGCACATCAAAAAATGAAGGACACAATTCAATTTTTTTAATCGGGAAAAGAACAAGTACTTCTGTAGGGTTCACACCCACTACCGAATTCTGACTGAACTAAAAAACAAGGTTTGAGTTCCATATGTTAAAGCAATACCTTTGATTACAGTGGTAAAGTCTTTTCAGGTTTGGGAATTCACGTCCATATGTTTTTATGTCTCTAATTTGACAGTAAAACTATTCCGTATTCCCCCTTTCACAGTAAATACTGTCAACTTCACTTTCCACGTATTGATAAACTAACTGAATACAAGTTTGCAAATGTTTCAGAAGCATTAAACGTCTGCTGGGGGTAAGGTGGGGGGAATAAAAAAAGCTAATGACAGTTTCTTTCTGAAAGATAAACTTTCAGAAGTTTGCAAACCCTGATACCCGGTTGTTTCCAATCAAATTCCAAGTGACACATAAACTACATACTCCTGAACCCTAATCCAGCAGCAGTACAGATATTAAATTGTTCTAATACTCTGTCTTTCTCAAATCTCAGTTCTCGTAGTTTTGAAGTGCGGGCAAACGCCCATTGCCACATTATCTCCAAACCACAGAAGTTTTGTCCATTTTGGTTTACCCTTCCCTTCTCTGCTGGCTACTTGCTACCACAACAGATGGTTGTGCAGCTGAGCTGCTTCCTAGACTTCCTCAAAGAAGGCTTGGGAAAGTTCTGCTGGTAGATCTGAGGCAGCAGCAACTGGTCAGGGAGGGAAAGGAGAGAGTGAGAAATAGCCTGTTCTTCCAGCAAAGGCTGGTTTGGAAAAGCACATTTTTATCCATAGGCCTGTATTCACTGAGAAGTGGACTGTACATATGCCTATGTGCTAGAGGTACAAGGATTAATGCAATATTAAACATCAAGAAGGGTAGCTGAGTAAAAACCCCAAACAAACCAACAAATATACCCTACTTTGTAATGCAAACTCTGGAGGTGATAAAGCACCTATGGAGTTAAATCAAAAACAACTAGAAAGAAAAATACAGAATCTCTCAGCTCTAGTCATCTTGGGTATCCTTTGTAGGAGCAGTAGGTTGAATGTTTCCAAAGGAGCATGATTTGTACATAATATCTGTCTTTTTAAACATTTTGAGGTCAAACTGTATTTGATAACAGCCTTTGAGATAGTCATGCTATGTCGAAGCCTTCCTAATTACAGTTTTCATCATTCATTTACTATATTCTTTAACAAACATGTCACATTAGTGGCAAAGCAGAGAAGTTAGAAGAAAACAAATTCTTTAGAAATTACCACTCCAGCTGGAGGAGAGCATTACAGCATTTGAACTACGAAGCAAGATTCTCAGCCAGAAATCAGTGAAAATCATAGCAGAAACATCACTTGTGTTGAATAATACCCAACACAAATTGTTCAAAATAGCTACTAGCCACTGAAAACTATTACTACTCTCCATGTAGGTATGCCAATGCTACTGACATTTCTTTCTTAAGTTTTTCTTCATACCAACTTACACTTGTCTTGGAAGACAATCTTTAAAGACCAGCTTCCAACCATTTAAGCATGTCAAATAGTACATGCGTTAATCCTACTGAAATCAATGGGACCTAAGCACATGCCTGAGTGTTTTGTGAAGCAGAAGTTAAGTATTCAAGTAAATATTTGCATCTGCCAAAGGACTTTGTTCAAATCCAATGTCTAAAGATTCTAAAAGCTATCATCTTTTTCCCTGTCATGTGAGAAATGCAACTAGATTTGGTCTAAATCAGAAGGAAGTTCTGGCTTTGATCTAATCCAACACTGTGATGAATGGATAGGGGGAAAAAGAGGACATTGATCATACCATGAGACTCTTGGAGTCTGATAATTGTACTTAACAACAGGAAACACAAAGTTCCAAAAGTGTTCATGGATAGACAGATTCCAAACTTTGGGAAAAAAGAAATGAACTGTTACCACAAAAACCCAAAAAACCAAAAAATCCCAAAAAAAGTATTTTTATCACTAGCTTTTAGTTTTTAAATGACACACGAGGATTTTCTACTCTAATAAAGCCTGCTGTATATTCTGGTAGTAACCTTCATATTTGAAGAAATTTTATATAAATCCTTAAGTTATATTTCTTTTTGTATTAGGGGGAAAATATTTCAAATGCAATAAAATAGCAGAGTGATTGCAGAATTCATGACTGTAGAGTAGGCACCTTTTCATTTTTCAGATTCAGATGTACAAACTATAAACTGTTAAATTTCTCTAAAACTGGAAAAGTTGTGGGTATTTGAATTTACTTACCTGAATACTCATTTAGCAAATATCTGCAGATACAAGTCTAGATACAGAGTTAATGCAATTTGAGTATTAGTTTACACATAATAAATCAATGTTTGACAATATCAAAATCCCATCAAACAGTGGGGCCTTCTTATGTTATTATCAAATATAGTATATCACCGTGGGATAGCTGAGAATCATAGAATGCTAGCATAGGCTCGTTTATTAAATTGGGTCAGTTTTCAGACCTTCCAAATAGGAATACTAAACATTTATTTTTCCCCTCTGGAAATTTGTTTTTTTACCTCCTGCTTAATACAGTCGTCATCCCAATTCCTAGTGAATTTATAAAAATATTTTTTTTTTATCCAATAACCCCGGCAAGGTAAAAATAGGAGTTTTCATAGCAAATGATAAACAGGCTCACGGACTATGAGAGAAACTAAACTTATTTAAATTGCCATACATTCGCTACTGAATCACACATCAACATTTCCTTTTTATGTGTGTTGCTGTCCACCTCAGACTAGCAGTTTTTAAGGTGCAGAAGCATCTTTCAAATATATGCATCTAAATTAACGATCAAGTTCCACACACTAGTGTCACATGCTTTAAACATACATCACCTGCCCATCAAAAGCCGTGTTAAATAACAGCGTTAATTGAAACTGCATTATTCTTCAGAAATGGCAGCACTTTCAATTCATAGAACAAAGGGGTGCTTATGTGGTTCTTTATATTACTAGATATAATTTTATGAAATAAGGAAAAGAAATGAAAAAAAAAAGAAACCCCAAACAAAACAAAACACATTTGAAAGAAGTTGCTGCACCTGCAAAAACACTCTTTAAGCTTACTATGAAATACAAAAAAGTGCACCCTTCTATATCTACATATAAAACATATTAGAAATAAAACTTGTGTAAAATGTTTGCTGTGCAAACTATAAAAACAGTCAGTCAGTTCATTCTTTTTCCTAAACATTTTGTCACACTCTCTTGCTTCCTACTGCAGAGAATCGCTGTTATCCAAGACCAGCCCACTGATGTTTGTTGTTGAGAGATCTCCTCCATCATCTTCACCGCTGTCTACAGACTCATCCTCACTTTGCCCTGCCATCATAACCTGCTGAACAGCCAAAGTAGCACCATCGGATGACAAAGACTGGAGACTGTCTACATTCATGTTGACTGGAGCTGTAATTGTTACAACAGCACCTGGAGAAGTACAATTGCAGTACTTTAGTATCTTTTTTGGTTTTCCAATTTTAAGTAATACATATTTATATAGACTGGATTTTGTTTCTAATCAACAGGAAGAAAAACTAAGGAACTAAATGAAAAGAAAGGCTATATAGGTTGTCAAACACTTAAATACCAGGAAATCCCAGAATTAAGTCGGCCAGGAATAGCTGTGTTATGGACACCCATTACAACAATTCTCCAATCAAGTAATCATAAGACCATTTCTGCAAAGTATTCCAGCTTAATTCACTACAGAAAAATGCAAGAGTTCATAGAGATTCAGGGTGACTTAACCAGCAGATGCTGAGGGAAAAGTTACTACAAACTGGAAAGGAATAAAGCAGCAGACAGCAGGAAAGAAAGGGTGGTCTTAAGTTTAAAGCAGTTATTTATCTTTTCTAAATTGAGTCTACTTGATCTGATGCTAAGGAAGTTACTTCAGGCAAAGTCTTTGGAAGCTTTATTGCATTTCTCTGCTTCTCAGTGTCCAACTTGAAACATGAGGCATATATAGAATTGCAGATGCTTAGTCCCTCTATGAACAGTGAAAGGAATGTGAACAGGATGGGGAGTCACGAAACTGAAATTGCAGTCCCATACTGCTAATCAAACAGAATGCTACTGATGTGCATACATATATTGAGAGAGCTTAGTTGTCCATCTAACCTTTGTTTCATAACTTTTGAAACAAAAGCAATTATCTCTTCACATAAATCCCAATAAAATACCCCTCCGAAACACAAACTTTTTAAAGAGGTAAAAACTGACACATTTGTTGCGTTTTTTCAGATTAAAAACATATCTATACCAAAATATCAAGAAGTTTCCTTTTCCTCAAGGGCATCAAACCCTTCATTTCCCTTTTACAAAGAAACTAACTTCATTATCTGTGGTTTAGCCAGTTCTTACCATCTGACATTGTAAGCTCGTTAGATTGCTGCTGAGCAACTCCTGAGGCAATGGAGTCAGGCCAGAATCTCTGAACCGGTCGGTTCTGAGCCGTTTTCTTCTTTGTTTTTGGAGTTTCAGAACAACTGGAATCCAGCATTGGCTGAAGAATTCGCCTTCTAGCATTGATAAACCTAAACACAACCAAAGGCAAGCAGATTCACAAAGTGTGCAGCACGGGTGGGGGAAGAACATAAAAATCTTTCTAACATGTAAAACTGCTCCTAGAACACTGGCACCCTTTGATTTTTGGTGAACTAGCTAAGAAAGTACTTCTGTCATTTTGCTGCTAGCAGCAATTTTTCTCCTACCTCAGAAGGGGAAATTCTCTAGACAGCATGACAGATGTACATTTCAAGATGTTATTAAAAACTAAGCACCAGAAAACTTGCTGACAGCACAGCTCAGAAAGCTGATACTCCTCTCATTAGAGTTCACCTAAAATGTAGCCCCTGCCTAACCTAGTTTGTTTGGTCTGGTTTCATTTACCTCCTTAAGCTCCTGCATTACTTATTTTATAGGCTCCCTGGCTTTCCAAGGTCTGGTTCCTGATCCAGGAGACAACAGAAAACACATTTTTCAGATCTTTCCCAATTCCTTTTCGTTCCCTGATTTTCACTTGTTTACTTTAGCATGCTAATTGCTGCCCTTCCTCTTTCTGCTAGTGAAGAAGAACATACTTAAACCATGTCTCACTTAGCTACCAGCAGTTAAGTGAATCAATTTCAATGCAGCTAGCTGTGGCAAGTTGCTGTGACCGAGGATAGCATCGCTTGCTAAATCTGACAAAACGCATCCAGGACCCATCTTTACCTCCAGTGGAAGGAAGTAAGGTGCAGCTGGCAGGTCCACATGATGCAATGCAATGCTTTGTAGACATACTAGTTGGATCCCAGTATCATAAAGCTCCGTTACTACTGTGCCACAGAGGCATAGTTACACTGTTCCACTTCTGGAACCAGTGTATTGCCACTATCTTGAGTATTTCTCTGCAGCCACACAGCCAGCATCATCTTTGAAATCTGAGGAAGATCCCTGTTGGACTTAGCTGCAGTAATTTTAGGAACCAATACCACAAGCAGAATAGGATGCATGTTGGCACCCTTGATCCTCTTTTCTGCAGGGCAAGCATATTATCTTAAACCTCTAGAGAGACATGCTACAACATGGTGAACCATGAACTAGAGTAGTTGGGGTACTGACACTCTCCATTTGGACATCACTGCTCAGAGAATAGCATCCTTCAACTGAAGAGCAGAATGAATATCTGTGGACAGTAACTTTTTGAACATTTGCAACCATGATTTCCAGAGAACACTTTTCAGAGCTTTGGGTCACTAGATGCCTTTAAACTTCAATTTCTTTACTTGCAGAAGAGACGTAAGAGTACTTCCATGTCTTTCAGCAACAGAAGGGAATGTAAATCCTTAATGTTGCAGAGTTTTCTGGATTCCTTATATAATCTAAATGGCAGAAGTTATTATTATACATAACTATAAAAATAACATGCTTGTGTATCAGTGCATAATTCTTGTATTTTTATACGTATTTTGGAACATATGTAGAACAGTAAGTTCAAGTTCAAGTCCACGTGTCCAAGTTATACTCTTAAGTACTTCTCTATGTTGCAAGCATGTGGAGACAATGATAGACCTTAAGTAAGAGATTTTGCGCTTACCAGTTGTTAACCTGGAGTAGTGTCAGATTTGTTTGTGCTGCAATCTGTTTCTTCTCATCTTCTGTTGGATATGGATGCTGAACAGGACAGAAAAAAAAAAAAGAAAAGAAAAAAAGAAAAGGCATAAGCTTGTTTCATCTTTTCATCAAAAATAAGGACTCCTTTATTACAACTGATTAAAGCTGCTAGATTAAGGCCACCTGACTCATTAAAACCCAAACTTTAGAAACCTGTCAAACTTTTATAGATAAAGATAATTTAACAAAGAGCACTTTACTACACAAAGCCAATTTTATCCTTGAAACTGATATCATTAAATTGCTGATGTGTAATTCAGAATAAAAAGCTTCTTATGGCTGACAGTCTTTATTAAACAGCGTGATCCCCAGGCAACACAGCATGTGATAAGATCTGATTAGTTATGCTGTTTAAAGGCAACATTGTATGAAAGTACTGAAAAGCATTTTCTAGTTAAATAAAGCTGCTCTGAACTAAACAGATGAAAAGCATATGTAACATAAGAAGCGTACATGCGGTTCCCCTGTATCATTTGTCTGTTGTGAAATATTTGTAAAAGACAAAATATCAATCAACTAAACATTGTGATATAACTTGAGACCTATTTATCCTTTCAGGGATAAGCAAAGGAAAGACACTCTATAAAGAGCACGCTTAGTACAAATTAGAAGGATTGTTGGAAGGAGATAAAGCCAGAAATTTTGACATTCTCCTCAAAAAAATAAAACAAACCACAAAACACAGGTGGAACTATTTTTTCTTGTGCCATGAGCCAGGGTGAACCAGTCATTAAGTTCTCAACACAATGAAATGAAGAAAGATCCTTTTTAACACTGTTTATTGAGATCATGAGGTACAAATGTAACATACTTATTAGAACAATAATAAAATCAATAATACTCATTAGAACAAAAATAAAAAAACCAATAATAAAAATAAAAAAAGACATCAAACTGTGGAACTACTTCAAATGACTCCAGGGAAAACTGAGATTATGCAAATGACACCAGAATAAATTCACCTTCTTTATGAAGCAAAATCGTAAAAGACCACATAAAAGAGTTACATAAAAACCTGTGACTTCTGATCATGTTCAGTCCTTACCCCTATGTGCTGAAAAAGCCAAGATCTCATCACGTTTGTGGCGTGCTTGGGAAGAACTCCTCTTTTATTTTTTGATGAGCCATCATCTTGATGCAAGATGCCTAGATCTTGGTTTAATTGCAACTGAAGCTGCACAGACAATTTTAGAAGAAATAAAGCAGTTAACACAGTAATAGCAGTATTCTGTATCAATGTATGAATAACTCATTTATAGAAGGAATGAAAAGAAATTAGGCTTGATGCATGCTGATTATAAAAAGCTACTTTATTTGCCAGGGAAGACTTGCAATAGTAGCTCTCCTACAGCAGCATTCCAAAATATCTTTATCCAGGGAGAATGCTGTATCAGATTTCTATAGTTTTCACATGTCATGTAACTTCTGTCTTAAGAAGTATAGCTGTTATCAGGTTATGTCTGTGATCTTACGACAATATCAAATGCTGGTTTGCTATAATTTAGAATAAAATCCACCTATGTAGCACGTCAGGTTAATGATCCTCTGCACTTATCTGCACTACCCTAGGGATTGCCTTGTCACCCTACATAGTCACTTGCAGATGTGAAGAGCAACTGAAAACCAAAATGCTGAATATACTTACTGTGTGCAAATACTAACAACGATGGAAGCTGTAAAACAGTACTGATTTAAGACTTAAAGTAAAATTAATTATTATGCTAGAGTTACAAACTAAGATGCTGAAAGTTCTTCTAAAGAAACGCATATAAATCCTCAAAGAGCAAGAAGATATATATGGTAGAACCCACAATGCATTTTATGACGCTCTTACTATTTTCCTAAAGGTTCCTATTTGTTTCTCACTTTTGCTTTCTTTTTCACTTCCTTATGGGTACATCAAATCATTTGCCTGTCAGTTATCTGAACATTAGGGATACATTCTTAAACGCTTACGCAGAGATAAGAAGAAAGAGTAAATAAACTGCATACGAGATTATATTTCAGACAATTATAATGGAAATAAATCTAAACCAGTTTCTTCAGACAATACAAAGCAATTTTTTCAAGCCCGTCATTATGTCTATGTGTTGTATGAAACAAGTTTTAAACAAGGTTTAAGCTATCAAATTACAACAAATATTTGGAGCATACTTTTTTTTTCCCCCAAAATAATGTTTTACATTTTAAATAATCTGCATGTGTATGAAGGTTTTATAATGAACTCTGAATAGCTCTTCCCCTACCTCCACAGCATTCTGAAACACTGAAAAAGAAGAATTTCAAGGATTTCCTATGGGTGACAAGGAAAACAGGTTCAAACCCATAGGTGGGTTTGGAGATTCCTACTAACATGAAGAGTAGCCACAGATGTATATATAAGGTCAAGATCATTTTCTTTTTATAGGCTATAGGAATTGTTTTCCAGTCACTTTTTTTTTTTTCTATCAGAGGAATAAAAAGCATTTTTCTTCAAAACCACTTCAGTCTAGGATAGTCATTTTACACATTTCTTTCTGAAAGGCATCTGAGGACAGAACTGCACGCATTCAACGGAAGAATAAAAGGCAAGTACATATATGCTACTGCCAATGAAAAGAAGGCAAGGATATTCTAAGCATACTTTTTTGGTTGGAAGGTCAGAATAAGGAAGACAAGAAGACACATAGTCAGTGAATTACCAACAGATTTTATACTGTGGAAATGGTAGCTCCTCATTCACACTTTTAATTGACTCCAGATTCCTGGAAGATTTATTTACCAGTTCCTGCTCCAAGAGAAAGCTATCAAGGTTTTCTGTAACTGAAGATGGTCTAGTTTTCACGTTTCCTTTTCCTTAGTTCTTTCTTTGAGCACTCCAGATCCAACCCTTAAGAGGCTCCCCAAATAAGAGTGCAAAAAAGATAAGTGGCCCTTATCTTTTAGGATACGATATAACAAGCCCAATGTAAGGATCTCCTATAGTCTCATCTGAGATTTTTGAAGCGTTTATGGCAAAATGTTTCTCAGCATAAATAAATTCCAAAATACATACAGTTTCACAGTACTGGTGGTTGCCATCATGATAAAAAGTCAAATTTCAGACAACAGCAGCACCACACTGTTATGCAATACAGTAAATCTATCCAGCCATGAACCTACCTCAACAATTAGAGAAGTTTCAATTATTGAAAAAAGTGTCTATTTAATTCGGGGGGGGGGGTGTGTGTTTAGTTTAGGGAGGATGTTTGTTGGGTTTGGGCGTTTTTATTAATTATATTTTTTTTCCTTTTATTTTTTTAAATCCACGTACACTTTTCTGCCACCAATAAAAAAAAAAGATACTTAACAGGTAGGAACTGTGATGACCTGTCACAGTAAGGAAGATCTGTCTGAGACTTTATGCCACCTTATACAACTTCTAATTCCTACAGCAGCGCTTGCATTAATTCTACATTAGTCACTATGTGTGTGTACACAGAGCTCATTCTGACAGTGTGTTAAATTTACACCAAACCTCTTAAAATCAGTGAGATTTATTTGAACCCAGAAAGGTATTCTGTGAAAGCACATGAAACAAACCTGAGAATTCTGGATCCGAATAGTCCCAGGTGACAGTGCTTGTGTCACCACTTGACCTTGTGGAGTGACCACAGTAACTGGCTGATACACTGTCCCTCCTTAATACAAAACAGCAACAAAAATTATAGGTAAGTAAAGGCCCTTCAAATGTTATTCTCTTTAAACACACAGACACACCCGCACTGCGGACAATACAACAGTTTTGATAATATATCAACTATTATCTTCTAGTAAGCAGGTAATATACGCTCTTTGCTACGCTACATTTTTTTCCATGCACAAAAATCCGTACAAAATTTCATTACGTTTCCCTGCATTTTAGGCATTCTGAATCTATTTTCAAAAGTAAATGCCATGAGCATGGCTATAAAATAGTTCATAGTTTTGTTTTAGCTGAGCTAACTCTTCAGCCAACATGACCCTCAACACCAATACCACACCTACGTGTGTCAAGTGGTTAGAGTGGTTAGCTGGGTGACACCTCAATATTCAGGTCAACCAAGGCGACAGAAGCTTCGTGAATGCATAGAGGGTCCTGGACACCAAAGCCACAAAGCACATATTGTGTCTCAGGATAACCTCTCTCCAAGTACATGCTGTAGGAGCAGACTGCACTGCTTTGTTGCATTTGTAGTCAAGGTTTTTCTCTTTTTCTATTTTATCTTGTTTCCAAGCTTAGAAGCAAGATAAGACATTTCAGTTCAAGTGTCATCTCCATAGAACAGTAAAACAACTTGGACATCCAGGTTTTCACAGACTTGTAGGTGTGGTTCCAAATTCCACAGGGCATAAGACAGCTAACAAGTGCAGTATTTTAGGTAAAGCATGTTTTTGTCAAAGAGAATTCTTTTCTTTTGGAAAAAGAAAGGAAAAAAGAAAGAAAATAAAAAAAGAGTAAACCACTACAGTTTCTGAAATGCCTTTTAACAAAAGTAGCGTTGCACAGAAAGCTCTCTTAATATTATATATATGTAAACTCCACTCACATATGCATACTTAGTACACATACAAATTAAACAAACGTTCAGAAACATTAAGGCATTTAACTGTGTTATAACAACTTTTCAGGTATTAAAGTTAAAACACATTTTTAAAGTATTTGTGTGCTTTTTGTAACAACTATAAAAGAAACAAAATTAAGAGCAAGGTGCCAGTTTTTCTTTACTGTGTCATACCTGCTACTGTTGCCATAGTTACATTTCCCTGCTGCAATGCTGATGCTGGCACCATAATCCCTTGGGGACTGAGAGTGCCTGCAATGGCACTTGGAATTTGCTAGAAAAATAAAACAATTAGTTGCTTGCATTTTTTTTTTTTCTTTTTTTTTGGGGGGGGGATATAAAGCATGCTTGTGTAATTTTGGCTCTAAAAATACATCTGGTGTTTAATCACAGGATTAACTTCAAAGAAAAAAAGACTTTCATTAGAGGTTCATCATTACCTCCATTAACTTTCTCATTATCACCAACCATTACCTTTGCAAACCCTCAAGAAAGCAACTGTTAGAAAAGATGTAAAACTAGCTTGGAGAAATTTTAGTAGAGGAAATGATTCTAGGCATACAGATACTAAGAGAAACAGTTTCCAAAGGTACAAGGGAAAAGGGACAGATGAAATGAACCCTTGGCGTTTTCATTACAAGCATCAAAGCTTTAGAATTTTAGCTATTACCTTAATTCCTTCAATTTCAAAATAACATGTTAAGTATTCAAGTTGCCCAATATGTTTTATTCTGCTCAGCATAGTTCTTACTCACCCATGACTATGCAAACTGTTACATATTCCTTAATATTGAATAATCTCTATTGTTACCAAATGGTAAATTCAGTTCCTCCTGTCTCTACAGAAGACTGTAACAGATATACAAAAATCGTCTTCTAAAATAAGTTGCTTTTGTCTGATTTTAGACTCTCCTTTCCACACTTCCAGACACCAAAACCTCAGTAAGGAGTCCAGACAGTCCAGACTTCTTTACAGTGAAGATTAAGTCACTGAGGCTTTTCAGGATACATAGCATCAAACACATCAGCAAGTCAGAGACCACTCATCCCTTAAGACTAGATATGTAGTAGGCACCCTGATGACAGGGCTTACTTTCCAGCATCCAATAGCAGAAGCATCAACCATAACATACTAACTGCTGTTAATTAACTGTTGTCAATTTACTACAAAAGATGCAATTGGTTATTGCATTTAGGTAATGTCAACAATACATAAATTGGGCTACACATGTATAAAAATGGATACTGTTCATAACTGCACAGTTACCCCAGGTGATATGCAATGATGTATCTCAAATACTGCAACTACAACCCATCAGACATTGTGTATTTGTTCCAGAATACAGATGGTGTATAAAAAGTATCAGTCACCTCAATACTTTAATGAAGTAGACTAGACTAAGGAGACCTTCTTCACAAGGAATTTTTTTTTCTTCTCCTTTGTTTATCCTGTTTCCTAGCCTTCTTCCAACAAAATAGAAAATCCAGGCTATTCTGAGTATTTCCATCTGCTAAACTGAGGGAAAATTATAAAAGGAAAACAGACCAAAAAAATGACTCCATGCTTTGGCACATTTCAATAAATTTGTCCATGAGGCAGTGGCACGCAAAGGTGCACAAAAAAAATTACAGCTCTTTCTACTCCTAATCAATTTTGAGAAAGCGAAAGAAACAGCAGAAACTCTGTTTGCAAACTAGTAGCAATAGAAGTGGTTATAACTTCCTAAGGAAATCTGAGCAAAAATACACATAACTATTTGAAACATACCTGAGATTGCACAGGTGAATAAGGACTTCCAGGCTCTCCGCTTAATAGAGTTTCACTGTTCATTTTTGTCTTCAGGCAGGCAATGTAACGACTACAGAAATCCTTGCAGAGTTCATTAACCTTTTCTAGCTCAAGCAGATGGATACGTAGAACTTGGATTGCTTTTACCATCTAGGAAGAGAATTGGAAAAAAAAAAAGTAGAAAAAACCCCCAACTGTTATTCAAAAAAATATTTAATGTGGATTTAAGCAAATACTACTTTCCAGTAACAAAGACTATCCAATTAAAGCAGTATTACTAATTGCTAAGTGCTGACTAGAGTTCCCTAGCTCTGACCATTATGCTCGTGAAATGTGAAAGATCATGTTTACATACAAAACCTGTAGCCTTCCACTGCGTAAGTAAACTACCATAAACAAGAAACAAAACACAACAACAATGTAACCTTTGTCTCTGTCACACGTGACTCATTAGGCAGACAGAGCATAGTTAAGGTGCACAAAGGTGTACATGGAGCACGAAATGAGCCTGCATGCCCATGTGATCTTTACCCCCATCATACAACTCTGGGTCATACACCACACAAGACTGAAAGTGAAGGTAAGTAATCCCATCCACACATACTATTTGGAAAGCATGGCTGAAACAGGCTTGGTAGGCAACAGTCGTCTTGAGCCTCATATCAGAAATATCAGGTTCAGCTCCACATTACACCCTGATCCAAGAAAACCAAAAGCATACAAAAGAATTTGAGATACACTGAGAAGATCCCTTCTGTAACTTAGCATAAATATGTCACACAGATTGCTAGGGAGGGTAAAGGCCTACCATCTCGCCTATAATAAAAACACAATAGTTTTTATTTTTCTATAAAATTAAAGAGGTCCCAAAGTTCATAACATTGTCCAAAAAGCTTGAAGTAATCAAACAGTTCTTCTGTCCTAGAGCTCTGACGTTCCTCTGCAATTGTATGTCAAAGATTAACAACTCTGGGGTAAAATCTTGTAAGAAAGGAGACTGTTTCTGAAACACAAACCATTAAACACAAAGCACTAAACCCAATAACAAATCCATGTTTAAACAAAAATTGAAGTACAGGAGATACGCATGTGATGAGAATACTTATGATGCTTCTGCGAGAAAAATACTCGTAAGCTTGGATAGCTAATGGTATTACATACTGCATAAAAATAGCTTAGGGGATTGTAAGGGTCATGGCAGAAGATCAGCAGCTAAAACCAAATCCAGATGGTCTAAATTTTCATGAAGCAGTAGGAAATCCAGGACATTCAAATATGTACATAACACATTGGCAAAGTAATTAATTTTTATACAACATGCTATCCTCAACATTTACTTGCTATACTAGATCTCCAAGCAAAATATCCTTCAGTTTTATGAAACTGAACAGATTTTCATTTTGAAACACAGTGCAGAGCTTGCTTTTAGCATTATTTGGAAAAATTTGTCCTATGTTAAGGGTCATTTACCTGGCCAGAGCACTAAATCCAATGACCAGAAATGATAGCTTACAAAGCAATGCACTTATTACATTTCTTACTAAAGAAGGCAACTGGGAGCTGAAGGTGCCTGTGTTCAAAGCACCTGAAGGAGATCAAGGCAGACAAACATCTTGGTGTGCTCTTCTCCACCATGATGACTTTAGCTTTCATTGTGACAGATCTTTTCCCCGTTTTTTTCCAGTAGAACGTATTCCGGTAGTACTGCATTCACCCAGTGTAGACAATTGTACGTTAAAATGAACAAGAGGAAGAAAAAATGAAGTGATAAAAAAAAGGAAAGAAATCTTACCCTCTTATCCCTTCTCAGGGGTAAAAAGAAAAAAATAAACCAATATATATCTTTACAAGCACCGCTGCAGAAAAATCTGAGCTGTAGACTTGAGGCAGTTGATCCAAATTAAAATCTGGCAACTCATACAACCTGTGACACCAAAAGTCTTCTAAATAGTAAGTGCAATGGCCTAGCGCTGAGGTATATCTGCTAAAATAGCCCTCAGCAGTGATGACTGTTTAAACTGTGTTTAAGTACCTTAAACATAACCAAGCTAAAATCTGCAAATTTGACTAGGTTTTAACACAAAACAAAAAGGACATCTATGTTTAAAGATATTCTGCCTGTGTTTCCAAGACAAAAAAGCTTAAATTATAAAATTCTTCATGTGTGGCAGACCAAAAAGAGCACATACATTACTGAATGCCTTAAACATTCAGCCTCAACTGAGGCAACAGAAAAATAGGCCTTTGGGCACATAGTATTTGACCATATTAGTGATTAGTTTCGCTCAGTCAGGAGGGTTGTTTTCTTCCCTCTTAAACCAGAACCCATATTTATACTATCAATTTATCAGCATTTGTTCAGAGGAAAAATAAAACTCCTTTCTTCAGCTTAGATTTAGTTTCAAACTGATGGTTGGTACTTAAAGTGAAAATTGAATCAAAGTCAAAACTAACCATAACCCAAGAATCAGTAACACTACCCAGGTTTCTGCAGAGCCACACACAGTCACACTACTCTTACAGGAAGCCACGCTACTGCGGTTAGGAAGGCAAACAAAACTTTGTATATATGCCATGCCTGTCACCAGGACTTATTTACTCATTTACAGCTATGCTAATTGTGGCCATATGGCTCCTGCTCTCTTGCAGCACAGGTGGACCAAATTTTGTTGGCAGAAGTTCACTTTTTCCTTGAAATATATATAAACAAACAAACAAAAAAAACAACCCCCAAACCCAAAAACTCCTCGTAAAATCATCCTTGTTGAACAAAGGTAACACAGATAAATGTTTCCAGACAGATCACAGCAGCAGTAATATTTCATTCCTATGGTCTTAAATTTCAAACCTCAGAAATCTAGAACAACCATGAACAAATCTGCAACAGAACAATGAATTTTTATAACAAAACTGATTCAGCCTTGTCAGCTGTAGAAATAAACCTGGAGCACCATTTCCAGAGCAATGCACAAAGACAGAAGTAACCATGATATATATGTATATCATTGAAACCGTTCTATTGAAATAAAGGTAATGGTAAACTACTTAGCAGAGAAAAAAAGACAAAAGGTTACTGAAAAATTTTCAGTTCTTACTAAAACTCCTACCCAGAGTATATTCTCATATAAATTTATCATATATCAATTTTGGAGACATCTTTAGCCCTAAAAATGCTTTAGATTGTGCCTGCCTCCTGTCTTTTCAGTGCCTCAAGCACACGGTGCAAAGGGCATAGAACACACTATGCACTTGGTCATAATCCCCAGATCACCTTTGTTTATCTAAAACATATACGCATGATTTTTTACAGATTTTGGGGCGCACAACACAAGCATCTAGCAAATACAGATGGGGACAACACATATGAAAGAATCTCCATATACTGACAACTAATCTTCTCACTCAAAAAACAACCCCAAAAAACCCACCCCAGTTACAATATGTACATTCACAACTCCCTTACATTCCTGAGCAAATCCTTCCGGGGAAATTTAGGTCTTCAAGGGAAGAACACAAATTCTGGGAGAAGGGTATTTTGTTTTCATTTGTTTTGATTTGATAACCTCTCTCCCCTATTTTGCGTCCCCAGCTATGAGACATTGCTAGGAAAAGTATGATTTAGAGGTTTATGAGACAGTTCTGAACGTTACAATAGTAAGAACACTTCTCAGCAATGCAAAAGCATAGCTTGTTCAGTGAAGAATATCCAAATGACATCAGCTGCCTTCACCACCACTAGCACGTTTCCTGACAGAACTAAAAATTCAGGATAGTCTTTGACAAGAGGGTACTGAACCAAAAATCCTTGGCCCAAACAAAACAAGAAACTCAGAGGTCTTCAAAAAAGGCAGTGTCCTGTTCAAATACAAAGGTAAGAGTATATTTAACACCCCTTGGTTTGTATTGTTTCCTGAGTTGATAAAGCCGTAAGCTATGTGCTCTGACTTCACAGCTGGCCCTACTTTGTGTAGGAGGTTGGACCACTGCTCTTGAGCTTGTAATCCAACCTGAAATCATCCTATGGCCCTATGAATGTGGGGAAATGTATGAAGCCACCCATATATGCAAAGAGTTTACTCTGAACAGAAGCGCTGAACAGAAGCTCTAAAAGAGGTAGGAACCATCCTGAGGCACCACGATGTTTCTGTAGGGGCTAGGTTAACAGTAAGCAACAAAGAAGTGTTAAGTACTGAATGCCTTAAGACATAACGTAATTTGTGAAAGCTCTAAAAGTTATCTGCAAACACTCACGCTTGAACAACTTCTTAGACATGGAGGAACCTGCCTGTGTAAATTCCTAAGCACAAAAGGATACTAATGGAGAGCAAAGAGAAGTTGGTTCATTGGTTCTTTCCAAGATCTGTTTTATCTGTGAAAATGAGATAGAGATGTCAAAGGGTAAGGAGCTTCAACAGATGATACTCCATGTTATGGGGCTACAGCTGAGCATGCTTCCAGAAAGAAGCATGTTAAGAACCTAGATATGGTTCTTAACAGCAAACATATCTCTTCCGGTACTGATGCTTGATATAAGGACTAAGCTGGATGCAAAGTAACAATCCAAAAAGATATGGAGGAAGTAAAAGCTTAGGGAAAGGAAGTATATTTCCACTCTAGTAAAAAAACCTTAAAAATCTGCAACATGAGGCCATGAAGGTTTCTGCAGAAACCTTCAGCTTCCACTTCCCTTCCCACAGGGACTAGGATTTGAAAAGGGGAGATCTGCAGCACTTCTTGCAGCTAATCAGTACCATCAAGTTCAGAGAAGATCAATGGAGACATAAACAGCATGAGCTACCAGGAATCATAAAAGAGAACTAAATTGATGAAATCCAGAAGAAACCTACAGAAGGCATTCCAAAATAGAGGATAATTCTGGCTCAAATTACATGCTGTGCCATGCATATCTAAAAAAGCTAAATATTCGCTGCACAAAATCATAAACTTGTACCTATCTCTTTTACCCCTCCTGAACAGTCTAATCTGTGTGGTTAGAAGTCAGTGAAGCTGGAAGGGAAAAGTTTCAAAGTTCTCTTTGTAGTCAACAGTTCTTGAAGAGTAAACATGTAACTACCACAGAAAAGTCACTTTCTTTGTGTTTTTACTAGGGATGGACTGGAACTGCTGGGAGAGTTTCAGTCCAAAGACAACTACCTCTTCTGATTGGAAGATGAATCTGCATTAAAAGTAAAGACGTACCTAGAATGTCAAGACAGCATGCATCTCAGAGCAAGCTGATAAAATCTGTCCAGGAGCTAGCACTGAAGCTTCTCAGTTTTCTTTCAACAGATCTAGAATTGAACTTTGCATTTTCCTACAATATGCTCTTCCTAGGAAGGAAAAGAGGCATTATACACCTCTCAGACAAAGGAAGAGACAGTAACTGAAATGTCACACTTCAGGGATGCCATAACACAATTTTGTGGGGTTTTCAGTGCTGCGAGTTTTGAACACAAACATTGCAATTCCATTACATGAATGTACATATAGAAAAACAATAGGAACATAGCAATATATCAAATAAAAATATGCTTAATCCAGGTCATTTCACAGAGTACCTTAAAAATTTGTCTAAGGTAAAAAAACTTTCCATAAGAAAGTGCCATTTTTTCAACCTCTTTCCAAATGCTTCAAATCTCTTCTGAGAAATTCTCAGTCTTCTAAATATGCTGCAGCCTAATACCAAAGTTCTATCCCAATCCAGAAGCCATCATTATTTATAGAAATGTTCTCATTCATTTCACTGCAAACACCCTATTTTGACAATGTGCTTGACAAAGTCAGACTTAGGAAAGACTGCAAAAGTAAAAGCCCTAGTAATGCTCTTTCTGTGTTGACCATTACTCTTTGGCATGCCGCCTCAAGATGATCAACTGACACTGTTGGAGTGGTTAACTAGAAAGAATGGAACCCCTCCATCTACATAATAAAAAAGGATTGAAACCTGGTTTACAGGCCAAACTTAGCAATACATGGATATCCTTAAAATTAAGTTTCAGGTGAATGCTACTTCTATTTCCTAGTGCCAAACTCCTTTATACTACTAATGCAGGAAAACACCACTTAATTTAGAATGCAAACCACAATATCAAAGTAACAGGGTAATCCAGATTGTATCTTACTAAGAGCTATTCAAGTTAGGAAAAAAAAACCCCACCATACACTGCCCTTGATGAACGTCCTTCGTAGTCAAACTGATCTAATGCCTGTGCCATCCAGATTAACATTAGGTCATTCTCTGGATGAAAATTAAAACTATTCCTTTGGAATATGCAATGCATTTCAAATGAGCGTGCAATGTCAAACATTGCCAGGACTGTAAGAGGCCCTACAGGCAGTATCCGTGACCCTTCACAGTTTCTGGTGAAGGGTGTTGCCTAGTCAATTAGTCTATAGGTAGTATGGAGCCTGAACTGATATTCTGCTATTTTTGAGCCATTAGTTTAAGCTCAATCACAAAAACTGTGTAACTGAAATCTATATGCCATTTCCAAAATAAGTAAAAGGAAAAAAAACCCAAAACAGCTGAATTAGAGGCCAACTATGTAACTGTACGCAGGCCTATGACTTTTTGGACAGGACTTGAATCTGGCTCTTTATAGTACTATAATGTTCAGTTCACCTGAGTTTAGCTCTAGCTCCAAGCTGAATGATTATTACGGAGCAAGAATTTACACTTCATTTGTTTGACTCTGCTGGGGTCAGATTAGAGCACAGGTGGAAAGCAACTGGTTGTCCGGCCTACCTGCTCCAGCCTTCTGGCTCATTCCAATTAGCAGTCTGCACTACCTTCTCCTTTCAAACAGATGGTTGACTTGTACTGGAGTTAAAATGAGGAACAGTAAGAACAGAAGATATAACAAAAGTGCACAATATTAGAATCCCTCTCTACTAAAAAGAAATTTGAAATGTATATAAAAATGTATATATTTATGTGACACATGGCAGAAAAAACTACCCAGCTACAGCCTTCTCTGTGCAAGCACTAGTATTTCAAGCTGAAAACCATACTAGCTATTCCACAACTTGACAGAAACTCTTCTGATCTTCTTATTACCCCTGAGAAAATGAACAGCCTGTCTGAACGTCAGCTGTTCAGCGTCCCCAGCCTTCAGGACAGGCAGACGAGAAGTCGCACTCAAATTTCATTTGGTATCTAGTAATAGAAAGTCATAGCTAACAATATGACTACAGAACAGGAGTTCAATGCCAAAGATTTTTGATTTTGCAATGTGGTTCCAGTTTAAGATAGTACTGACCTCAGCAGCCATGGAATACAAGACATAAACAAATACTTCCTCATCTATCTTCAGTAAAATCAGCCAGGTCCATGCAGCCCAAAGGTGAATACCACATAAACCAAGAGACTTTGTCACTGCTAAAGTCACAAACAGGTCAATAGGCAGAAATGACTATTTGAACACAGCAGACCCATCTACAACCAAAGCAAACTTGATCTGAGACAATTTTTGTGTACAACCAAAAGCACTGAGAAACCAATCTCTGAAGGCTCACAGAAACCACAAAATAGCTCTGAGATTGTTTAATCCACCCCCCTTGCTTAAAGCAAGGTCAATTAGGGCAAGTTGCTCAGGGCTATGTCCAGTTAGGTTTTGACTGTCTCCAAGGATGGAGACTCCACAAACTCTCTGGACAGCCCGCTCCAGCATTCAATCACCCTTACGGTAAAAGTGTTTTTTATGTTTTAATGAAGCTTCCTGTATTTCAATTTATGCCCATTTCCTCTTGCCCTTTCACTGGGTGCCACTGAGAAGAGCCACACAGTCCGTCTTCTTTATTTCTTCATTATGTATTTAGGTACATTAGTATCTCCCCAAACCTTCACTGGTGCAGGCTAAATAGTCTTAGCTTGCTGAGCCTCCCTTCCTTCATGAGAGCTGCTCTAGTCTCCTGATCATCTTTTTGGTCCTTTGCTGGACTCATTCCAGTATGTGTATCTTATGTCCAACAGTGGGGAGCCCAGAACTGTACCCAGCACTCCAGATGTGTCTCACTAGTGCAAAGTACACAGAAAGAATCATGTTCCTTGACCTGCTGACAACTCTTTCTAACACAGCCCAAATATGTTGAATTTCTTTGCCACGAGGATGTACTGCTGCCTCATATTTCGCTTGGCGTCCACCAGGACTATGAGGTCCATTTCCATGAAACTGCTTTCCAGCTGGATGGCCCTCAAAGTGTACCAGTGCATGCGGTTACTCCTGCCTAGTAAAGGACTTGATATTTCTCTTTGTTGGAACTCCATGAGATTCCTGATTGCCTATTTCTCCAAAAGCAACAAAGTATCTCTGAATGATGGCACAGTCATCAGCCACTCTGCCCAGTTTTGCAACATCTACAAAGTTGCCAAAGGTACACTCTGTCCTATCATCCATGTCCCTAATGAAGATGTAGAACAGCATTTGTTCCGTATTAGCCCCTGAATACGGAACTATCCAGGGGCTAGCCTTCCACCGCTTACGACTAGCCTTCAACCGCTCTTCACGCTGCTGACCTTAACCCTCTGAGCCCAGTAGTTCACACAGTTTTCAGCCCATCTCACTGCTCATTTATCTATGTTCTATCAGTTTGTCTATACACTTGACACTCTAAAATTGATTTGCAGAGTCAACCTGGGTATGGCAAGCATGTGTTTCTATTTGTCTCTAATACACTGACCTAAACCAGTTTAGAATGGGAAACAACTGTGAAGGGCCCAGTGTAAGTTTATGGATAAGGGGGGGGGGGGAAAGAGGTCAGACCAACCTAAAAAAAAAAAAAAAAAAAAAAGTTTCTCACCATTAACAGAAAGAAGAATCTTTTGTAGGAAGAAAAATGTGAGGAGAAACCGTAAGCACCAGTTGCGATCAGAAGTCAGGAAGAAGAGACAAAAGTGATGACTGTTTCAGGAATAAAAGGAACAGTTTATACTTACCAAATTATCAGTTTCTGGATCTTCACAGAAAAAGGGTTTTCCTTCCTTTTCCTGCTTCCTTACAAAATTTTCAATATCTACATCAAAACTAGCAGAAGTTGTGCCTTCTGAGCCTTGTGTAGATTGTTCACATTTTTCAAATAATAGTGCTAACAGGGGAAATAGTGGGTGCCTAGAATAAAAGTTAAAATACATGAATAAGTATTTTCACTTATGTGTACACCACTGAAGAGAAAGAGATTTAGCTCATGTAATCTACAGTCACTCGTGTAAGAAACAGAAAGACAAGTCTTGGGCCAGACTGCGTAGAACATCACCAGCTATAGAAAAACATGGTGAAAGTTTGGGTTGGTTGATTTTTTTTTCATTTCAATTTAACCACACATTCTAGAGGCAAATAAAGCAGTAAAATATGTATACTTAAATAAAGAGAACAATCACAAGCCACGAAGATATGACATAATATTTAATTCACTATAATTGAGTTGCAAGAAATACATTAATACAGTAGATTAGAAATGAGGATTAGGATTTAAACTAGGATGAATGTAGATCTAAATTATGAAATAAACTCTGATAAAAATAATTTATTGTTCAATGTGGGCCACACTTAAACATCACAAATAACTTTACAGCCTGGATACTATTCTTACTACTGTACTCAGAGGCCTCCTATGAAATCATGCTCAGAGCAGAAGATGATTTTGTTAGCACAGGTCTGAAAATGAGTGGATACATCTTTCTGCTTCAGGTTTTTGGTTAGGATTTTTTCTTTTTTTTATGTGCAAACTGGTAATACTCATTGTCTTTACAAAGCACTTAGAGTGAGATAACACTTAACCTCATCAAAACTAAGCATACTGCTTAGCACAGCACTTAACATGGGAAAATCTCAAATTAGGGTATTTATACATCAACATTTAATCCAGTTTGAGCTAATTACTGGGCAATAGATTGTTATCCCTAAAGAGAGTAAAGATTGACCTAATTACAACAACAAAAAATCTCACATTAAAGATTAAAACCTACAGGATAACAAACAGCGACCACAGTTCAAAAGTCTGAGTAGCTTGCTAAATTTCACCTGTGCTTTAAAGGCAGCCACCCTTAGAATATCCTTTAAAACTATGCTGAAATTGAACAAGCCCACAATAAAGGGAAGGTTTTTCTTGGCTGAAGAATCACAGTGAAGCTAATTCGATCTCATTCTTTCCCTGCAAACTACTGAGACAGCTAGTTTATTAAAAAAGCTATTTATTAAAAAAGTAAAAAATCCTCTATTCTTTAACCTTCAAAAGACAGAACACAAGTCCATTACTACCTGTAAATGGCCTGTTTGTCCGCATCCATTGGAGTTTGAGATTCTACAGGGGCAGGACTCACCCCTTCTGCATCAGTATCTTGTTCAGTTTTTAATTCTGTTACTACTTGCATCTGTAGAAAAAGAGTAATTTATAAGTAAGCCTGAATGCTTGACATAAAATAACTGTACTGTTTTCTAGCAAAATAGCAATATAAAGGGCTACTAAATTGCCAGAAGGTTGGTATGACTTGGCAGCTGCACAAAAAGCTGCAGCAGTAACAAAACCCCTCTTTTAATCCTTGACACTTTTTGATGGGTAGTTTAAAGGTCACTTCAAGTTTCAGCACTCAGCTTTAAAATGGGAATGACAGATATCAGTAAACTGTTAAAGCATGCTGTCTTCAAAGTGGCTATCTTTGGAATATAGGCTACAGTACATTGTTCAAAAAAAAATCATGGAGATGTCTGCATAAAAATCCTTTAGGATGAAAACAACAGAAAGGTAAGTTTCTACTCTTTGTCTTTCTTATTTCTTACTGTACATTATACCAGGATACTGAAGAAAAGAGATTTTGAAGTGTCTGTTGTCCATTAAAATGCATATTTTCTTACAAAGAACTGAAATATTCTGTGTATTCTGTGTCTCTCCAATCTTCAGAAGCATAACCTCCCCTGACCTTTACCACTCAAATTTACATATTGTAATTACCAATTGTTTTAGGAATATCAAGCTACTGGAGAAGACAGCAGTAACTACTTCTATAAATCCATTTAACAAGTTACACAATCTCCCATCACTGGAAAAACAACATAAAGCCACAGCTTCTACTGAGTACCTCCAAAATTGCAGTAGATGGCTGGTAATGCCTTTGAGGTACTTTGAAAGTGTGGTTTTTCCATCGCCTCCAGTTAAGTATCTTTCAGACTAAAAGGTCTTAAAGGAACCTGACCTGTGAAAGTCATTGTTTATGCCCCCAACCCAGACTCCTTGGTTTTCTCCTACTGGAGCACCGGGAACATCTGTACAAAGATGTCCCCGCAATCTTTTTTTCACTTTAACCCTAGTGAGTTCTGTCTCAAGTAGAGGCTAGACAGTGTTACAGGTATCACCAGGGAGACAGAATTGACACTTGCAGAAAGGAAATGTACAGAATGCAATCCTCTGCCCTCTTTTCCTATGAGATGTACGTATCACATCACTCACAGAAACCCTCCAAGAGGAGGGCTGGCCTCCAGAAACTATTAGAGAACCTGACTCTGACAGAATTGAGAACCAAAAAGTGATGCCAAGCCATCTCCTAGCACAATCGGAAAGTGAGAAAATGCTAGCATATCCTACCCAACAGAGCAGCCTGCCTTGCAAAGTGGTTCCTCATCAAGCATAGATAATTTTTAAGCCAGAATGCTTGCAAAAAAGATGCAACTAATGGACTAATTTCTTGGCTAATGACACAAAGGAGGAGCAAAATAAAGGGGATGACTCATACAAGTGATTATAAATGTTGAGCCATACATCTGCAGAGTTTGAAGGGAGCCAGCATGTTCAGTTAGGGCTCCATCTCACTAGGAGGAGGAATAGCTCGCTTAAAACTTCAAGCTATTTTCTGTGGGCCATTTCCAAACTACAAAAGCAGCAGGCACCCAAATTACCTGCCCAGGTCACCCAGAGCTTAAAATACAAAACAAATAGAAATAAAATGCTCTCTAGTAATCCATGCTTTACAAAAGGATTTATTACTTTCACTGACGGGTTGTCACAGGATGGCAATGGGGAATAAAGTAAAAGATGTAAAGTAGGTGAGAGGAGAGAGAGAAATTCGAATTGTAATAAAAGCAGCAAACAACAACAAAAATCAATAATCCCAGACTGCATTCAGGTAAGCACGTTTTTATAAGACATGGGAAAAGTCGCTTTTTTTTTTCTTCTGACTGTTCACCACTGTTGCCATCTGCTGACAGAAGTACTTGTATTTACTGCTTAGGGCTGACACACAGTAATGTAAAAAAGGGTCTTCAGAGTACAGGTCACTGCATTACTTATCTCCGATTAACAGTATTTTAATTTAGCAATTCAAATAGTTGCAATACACAGCCTGTTGTATAAAAAGAAACAACACGGTCAGACACATCAGAGTATATTTCATTATTCTAGCTGTTTGTTAATATAAGTAAGAAACTGGAAGCCCACTGACCAGCTTCCTAATTAGCTATTTTTATCAATCACTTCATTAAAATTAATTCAAGTATTTTACCAGCTTTCAGCCTGAAGCATAACTGCATCAACTTAAGTGTTGTCAAAGTAGCATATAATTCTAGGTAACTAAATTTATCCTTCACTTGCTCAAGGCCAACAAGTCTATGACTCCATCAATGTCATCTATCTGTCTGTAACCGCAGATGCATAAGAACACTGAAATGTCATGTAAGAAGTATTACAGATGCCCATTTGACTTTCCTAAAAATAGGAACATTACAGCACACAAGTGATGTAGAGCAGATTCAGAAGAAAACCCCTTATCTAACCATTCTTCCGCAAGCTAATCAAAGTCACGCAAAGATTAGCAAAGCTGTTAATAAGTATCCAAGTACTAAGCAGCTGCTTACCACTTTAAAGATCGTGTTATACAAACAAGAAGTGATACCTAAAACAATGCCAAAGCAGGCGTTAAGGAAGAAGTCACTACCTTCTTTCTTCTTGCTAACTGTATTTAGTTCATAGACAAAGAAAACCACACCTACCTGTTGTCCATCTTGATAGTTGTCTATACTTAAAGTCTGTGTTGCCATCATGGTTAATAATACGTGAATTATGTCAAATCATCATAAGTATGCACAAATATCCTTAAAAAAAAAAAAAAAAAAGCCAGTTACAAAAGTGACAACTTAGAATCCTGTTATAAAAGGTGAAAATATAAAGGTTTATGCACATCTTCCCCCAAAAACCTGTGAGTCTGACAATGATAGTTAGGTGCATATTCTTCAGTGGCGGGGAGGGAGGATGATGATCAAGTTGGAAAATGCTTCAACATTTCATCAGCAAAAAGTTTCTTGTATAATTTTATATTTTAACATAAGATTTTTAATAAGTGGCTGCAGTTCTTTTACAAACTTTTACAAATTTATTTTTGCACTACTTACTTAACTTATTCTAAGGTAATACATAAAAATCTAGGAACGAGAAAAGGTTTATGTTTCTGTGTTTTGAGAAGGCTAACAAGACATTGAGCATCATGGTAACTGAAATAATAATAGACTACAAACGATGCACCAAATGTAAAAAGTATTAAGGAATACCTTATTTACTTACAAGAATCCCTATTCTAAAGTTAAGGCCTGAAATTACTTTTAGAATCCAAAGTCTCAAATCCCTTCTGATACCAGCCATTTAAGGCTCAACAAAGAATGGAACAATATCTATCAACTTTTAAACAAGTGGGCCTATGTGATTAAATAGTTTCAAAAGTGACTTAGGAATTCAGAAGTCTCATTTTCATAGACACTTGATACTTTGGGAAATATTATTTTTAATAGGATTTATAACACAAGTAATTTTACGCATGTTATTCTCTCTAAGCATTAGCTAGAGTTTGGTGCTCAAATGAGTTAAACCCTTTTTCAAGTTAGACATTGAGTAATAAAAAAAAAATAGCATAGCACATAGAGTTTATTCATCATATTACTAATTCACATTTCATTTTCTTGTCCGATTAGCAGCCACTACAACTGAAATCACATCATTCATTAAGCTATTACCATTAAATATTACCGCAGAACTCAATTCACCTTGACATGTAGGAGTCTGAATGTTTAGCTACTACAAAAAAAACCCCTCATATTAAAAAAGAAGACAGAGCTCATGTCTTGAAAAAGATTACATCCAGGTATTAATTCCAGGTTTTTCTGCTCTCTTCCACTTATGTCAGTATCAAAGAACTAAGTTTCAGAATTCTCAGCAGTTTCAGATCTGAAACAAAACCTTTTTTGTTTGTAATGCGTTCAATCACTACAATTTTTTCAACTATTTTTAAACCTTTCCTTCACTACTGCACACTATTAAAGTACATGACGATTTTGAATAGCTGTGTTTACGTTTCTGGATATTTTCCCCCTCAGATAATAGTCTCAAGTAAATGTTTCATTTAGGGAACACATAAGAAATTTCAGGATCCTCGTCTTTGTTTAACAGTTTCAAGCACAGAGACAAACCTAACTTCTTGGGACAAACCTCAAGCCTTGCTGTGCATGAAGTTCTACTCAAAGTGCAATTCCTAAGCATTATTTATTTATTCATTCACAGATTTTTAATTTTTTAATCAGCTTTGAAGACCAGAGAAGTTCACCAGGATGATGTAAGCATGACTTTGTTTAAAAAATAGGTTATTGGCTTTCACTCACTCATGCGTAAATGGAGCTGTTACTCTTTGGGAGGCTATGCCTTTTACACATGCAAAAGCATCTTGGGAACCACAAATATGAGCAGACAACAGATTTTGGTACTGGCACTGGGTCATGTGCTTGCAGAGCTGAACAAGTTGCTATCTGCAGACAACATGCACATACCATCTTAAGTAGCTTGTGGAATACTAGCTAAAAGGTATGCTACAGTTTGGGAACTCCTATGCTAAAGTATACTTTTCTAAGGAATATGATTTATAGAGTAAAAGAGTAAAGACTGTGTTAAGAGTCTTCAAAGCAGTCTTCAAAACTGCTCAGTTTCCTAACAGCGTTAACGAAAGTATTTTCTGGTTCTAGTTTGTCTGTTTTTACAGAACATCAGTAGTTCTTTCTTCGAAACTCCAAAAACATTACTGATTTCTTCACAAAAAAGGAATGACATACATCCACTCACTGATAGAAGTACTTTAGATTTTTTTTTTTAATATAGTTATGAATCATTTAATGTTAAAGTTATCTCACTTTGTTGTGGCAAATACTGATTTATCTTTCAAAATACTTTAAGGGGGTACATTCTGAAACATCAGCCCTGTAAGCATTTGTTTTACATTTAAACATTTATTTTCTTTCAAAAATGGTAGCTTGCAAACCAGGGCATTAGCATCTTTCTATATGCATAGAAGGAATGCAGCAAAATGTGCTTTTCTTCTTTCTCAAAAGCACACATTTGACTTCTCACTGTGATATCCAAAGGACAGACCAGACTACCCTCAAATAAAAGTAGAACAGATCAACAAAAAAAAAGTAAACACTATTTAATAATTCTTTCAGAAGCTGAAGAAGTTCCTTACAAAACGTGGGTAAAGAAATTGTTTGGCTGTGGGAGAAAGATGAAGCTCTTAGTCAGAAATGAGGAAATAAGAAGTAAAACAGTCATGGAAGAGAAAGAATGTCTTAAGACTTAGCAAGGATGTGAGATCACATTAGTGACGCAAAAAGCAACAAAAAGAGGGAAGCAACAAAGATAACACATGTAAACTGCTGAAGACAATAGGACATTGCAAGAATTGCTGGAGAATCTGACAAGCTGGATGAACCCTTCCTTCCAGATTTCCATAAGGAAAAGACATTCCACATCTGGATGTCTCTCTCACAAAGAAAGAGCTAGATCCATAGATTATTTCATCAAGAAGGACTTCTGCCCTATTCTCACCCAGGGGAGCAGCTGAAAAGAATTCTACATGGGTATATCCTTTATTTCCCGTAAAAGCTTAACCTCTGACTTATAATTACAGTAGAAGATTAAGCTATTAGGCAAGATAGCAACTGACGAGCTTTATTGAAGACTACTGCAAATCAAGACGAACAAATTGAGCTAATCACATACTTAAATTGAGGCAATTAACTAAGGAATTACTTCGGTTCACTAAAGAGAAACATCTCCTCATTACCCAATAGCAGTAAGAAACAAACTATGTTAAACTTTAAGAAAAATAACTGAAAAGGTATTTACACATTTGGCTTTTGTAACCTAATTCAGGCTACAGCACCCAGTTCTAGTTAACAGATACACAGCCTAAGCAGATGTTCATTCTGCAAGCAATGATGCTAGATGAAGCTGCTATCGCTCCTAGATGTTCATCAGTGCCACCCTGCCAGAGCTAATTACTTCCACAGCTCTACCATTGCGCTTACAGAACATGTGAATCATTTCTGACCCGTTTTACACAAAGTCAGCTAGGCTAGTTCAACCCGCTGTTAAAGGTGGCCGTGATGTAAACCAGCTGACTCTGTCTGAAGCATATTGCTGTGCACTTATACGACCCCTGCTTTTGGCTGACCTATTAGTGTGGTAATTTCTGGCTCATGTGTGGCGATTATCAACTCACAGCAGGACCATCTTTAACCAGCACAGCTATACCCAATACTATATGGCCTACGGTGTCTGAAGCAAGCCTAAGAACACATGACTTCTGGACAACTTAGCTTTAAAAATGCCAATTATTTTTTGTTACAGAAATCGAGAGTAAACAAGAGTAGAAGGAAAACTGCATATGCATTACAGTCAAAGAATTACAAATAACAAAAATAACCCAAGGGTGAGAAAGTGAGCCAGCCTGCTTCATGCAGAACAGAATTAACTCTGATTCTATTTATTTTGAAAACAAAGTGTGAGGAAAACCCAAGGAAATGTTTAAGGTCACATCAACTGGAAGCTGATGCACAAACTGCAATCAGAAACTCCACTGGTATCTGTGGCAAAAGGGATTTCATAAAAGCATTGTGTTCTGCAAAACAAAGCTAAATGAAAAAAGAAAAATCAAGCCTTTAATAAAAATAAGTATGAAGGTAAAATGTAGAGTAGAAAGGAAGCTAAATTAAGAAGGATAATCATAATTAGAAATGTGGAGACTCTGTGCAAGTTAGGGAATATCAAAGAGAAGAGATTAAAGGTGAGATGAAACACGTACACAAAGTGATAACTTTAACATACATCGCTCCTCATTTGCTCTACTTACTCCTTCATAATTAGGAGCGAAGGGACCACCCAGTAACGTTAACATAAGGTAAAAGCAAGCTGTTGGAGTTCAGTAATATCATTTTTAACATATACAAGCTACAATAGATGTTTGTAAGAGATATAAATAGTTATGCTTCAGGGTATAAACTAACCACTAACTGTCTTCAGGTTGTGAAGAAACTACCTACCAGACTTGTTAACAAGTAATCGTTCCTTCTAATTTTCCCCTCTACATGTTCCTTTGAAGTCCTTCAGAGAGAAATGGACGACTGGCAGATTCAGCTATTTGTTCATTCTTACGCATTTGTTCATTCATTGCTCTATAACATACACCCTTATATTCATACCCAAAGTTAAAAAGATCAAAACAGCAAGCCTGTTTGACACATTAAAAGTATCTAGAACCGGCTTTGCTTTCCATCAAAATATACAATGATACTTGCTTCCAGGGCATGCTGCTTTTTTAAAGGAGATAAAATACTGGCAGTAAGAAAGCTGCTCACCCCTTTCCTTCAATGGGTTGAAGATGACATTATCTTGTCCCAGTAGAGTGATCCCACTGACGTACAACGTAGAGGACAGAAACCTACAAACCAACAGAGAAATATTCAGGAGACAACAACACAGCACATACTTCCTGAGACTGAATATGACCAACGAAAATATTCTGGTTTATTATCCAAGTTTAAACTGACAGGCCTTTTCTTTTTTTTCATTTGTTTGTTTGCATGTTTTGCAAATTTGGGGTTTTTTTGGGTTGGCTTTTTTTTGGGGGGGTGGTGTGGGGTGTGTGTGTGGTGGTTAATTTTTAATAATCTCTAATCACACCTACTATCCTATGCTATTTTTCCAGTTTTCCCTCATCTTATTTCATTCATTTGCCATATTTATCTTTGTCTTTGCTGACACCTCTAGCAGAAGGCTGCATCTGGACTGCTAACTTGCTTGCAGTTCAACCTTCATATTTTAGTCTCTGGCTCAGTATCTGTCTGCTTACACTAGACAAGACACATCCCAAAAATAAAGCTATGAAATGCAAATAGTTATAACTCATCAGTGTTGTAAAAATTAAGCATGAAACCAAGAAAGCTGAAAGCCTTTTTTCATCTAAATTTTATTGTAAATCTCCTTCATAATCATGCTTTGTTTTTACCATGGAATGTATTCTAATGATGGCTATGATCAAGTAATCAACTATATGATAAAAACTAACAGACTACAGGAAAGGGCATGAGCCACTGTTAGGCTCGCATGTTCTGCAAAGACAGGTTCTGCAATAGGATTATTCAGCAATTTTAAAACTGGTAACTTCTTTTAAGCTTTAAAATTATTTTAATTATATTTAATAGCACCTGTTTGATATATTACAGCTACTTTTAAAAAGTAGTAATGATTGTGAAAGCAAAGTAGCAAAGATTGTGAAAAATCTTTTAGAAAACACGATTACTGAAAACATTAAAAAATGCCTGCAAAGCTATATAAGGGGAAGTTCCAGACAGTAACGCTGCACAAAGGCCATCTGAAATTATATGATGGCTAAAACACACAGCTGAGATCTTGAAACAGATTATCTCTTTTTCTCACATAGACAAAGTTCCTGCATTCCCAGTTCTGTCAACTGGAATGAAAGGAACTCCAACGTTTTTGAAAATGAGATGAAGTTGGTATTTGGATTTGAGAACCAAAATTTATCCACGTGTAGTGTGGAAGTAATGTTTTTCAGACAAGTTCACGGAAAAGCAAAATGCTAAGGGCCGCTCAGCACAGATGCCATCTCTGGTTCGTGAAACCTAGTTCTAAAAGAACAAGGAAGACACTCTGATGAGTTACAAGCTTCAGCCATTGGTTACAGATTTAATATTGAGCTAGGAATTTCAATCCAAACTGACAGACATGGTCTTGAAGCTTCAAGGGGCAGATGATACATAAGAAGTTCTTACCACTTTCTCTTAAACTATTAAAGACCTATGTCCCCAAAGAATGGGCTTATCTCATTTTTGCAGCTTCTTTGTTCTGAGGCAGTGTACCTTCTTACTCCCTTCTTCACACGCTACTTGTCTTCTATAATTTTGATAATTGTTTTCACACACCCCAACTTATTGGGCTATTTTCAAATAGAGGACTTCTCACTATTCATAGCATCTTCTGAATGTAGGTCACTGCCAGATAAATTTGGATTATCTCCTCGTCTGCTGAGACATAGGGAACGACTGCTTCACCACTGCAAATTTGAAAAACCTGTTCTCTCCATTCAGAAACAACTGCAGCAAAGAACTGACTGTGCCACTGCTGCCAGATCTGGTCAGTCCAAAATATTTCATGTATGAAGAAGTAGCTCTTCATACAGGAAATGTATGAAAAGCAGCCCATGAAGAAAGCCTACAGCTGAAACTCTGGAAATAGGCAAGTTTCTAGGCACTGTATGAGATATCGAAGGCAGAATTAAAGAGGTACTGAAGAAATGCAGGCCCGAACGAAAGATGCTATAGAGGAAAAGGTTTGGCTGAGAAGGAGCCATTGGACATTGCAGTCATATTGCCTTCTTCCAAGAGACATCTGGCAGCAATTAAGACTAGAATCTACCCTAAAACATGCCAGACAAGAAAACAAAGAGAGATCTGAGCTTGCATCTCTCAGTGGGGCAAGACAGGGAACAGATAGACTTGTTAAATAAAGGATGGAGACAACACCAATTCACTGCAGAGCCTAAGCTTGGAATTGCTATTACCAAGTTGGTTCTTCCTTTTATTCTTCTTGCAAACAAGACTTAAAGTCATGTTATTGTAACAAAGAAGATATTCAACTATGAAACAAAAAACAAGGGCAACTTGCTTTGTCACTTAAAAGAAGTATCACCATTAACGTTTTTACTATGAAGTAAAATATGACCTTGTTCATTCAAGCATTGAAGAACCCTCTTTTCATCTCTCATTTTGCATGTCAGCTAGTAAGAAACAAAGACCTGTGCATATACATATACAAGTATCAGCAGACATTAAGATCAAGACACATTTATGTTTTTATAGATTCAAATAATAACGAAGCAATATGTAGAGAATATATGACAACATGCCATCAGGGATTCATTCTACTTCTGCTGCAAAGGTAGAACGGTTATTTATCTCCATCAGCCTGTCTACAAAGAGACATTCAGTAAAATTAAGACAAACAAATCAGTATGAAATTGATGCATACAAGTTTATTAAAATTGTGCTCAATGAGAATGTACTCCTCATTCAGCAGTAAGGTGGCTTCCATTTCCTCTATCTTATGTACTTACAAAGTACAGTCATTATTTAGAATATTACACTTTCAGAAAGATGATGTTCCTGTTCAGGAATATAATGCCAGCCTCAGGGAGTTGCACTACACAGATACAGCTAAACAGTTATTACACAATAGTTACACTGTCAATTTCCCTGGGAGACAAGCCCTAAAAAGCCACAAAAACAATTTTTGGCTGCAGGAAAATGAGATCTACTTTGCGTCAATTTTTTCCCCTTTGTTGTTTGGTGGTGCAATAGAGTTATTTATATATTATTTTTGATGACTATGAGATTACATTAAAAAACCTGAATGTGTATTATACTTTAAGAAACTGAAAATTAAAAATTAAAATCCACCACTAAAATTTCTTTAGAAATACAATACAAGGTATCATTAAACTTTCCTTGCCTGTAGGATTTTGAACATCCATACTCTTAGATTGACTTTATTCAGCAAGGCCTCTTCAACACTTTATATGCCACTTTGTCGTCCCATAATCTTTCCTAGCATCCTCTTTTCATATCACCCCATTTCAGAACTTAGCAAGCCATACAAAGTACTTATATCACAGACTATCTTCCAAGCATCAACATGCAACGTTACACTGCATGACAGCCAACCAAACATATCATGAGAAGATTTGCCTTCCTTTAGCAATTCACTCTTTGTGTAAACTTCGCTTTTGGTATTTTAAAGGAATTCTGGAAATCCTCCTATTTGCAGGTACCAAATATGAAAAAACATGTTATAAAAAATGTGCCACTTTACAAGCTAAAACTACATGCAGGAATTGGTTAAGTGGATATTAAGGATGCACAACAAACCTCTTGAGCACAACTACAAAAGCAGAATTAAGGGCATCTGGGCCTTTTGCAGAACTTTACCCCTTAATTCTGCATGCATCCCTGTGTTTATACCAGCACATTTCTTGGGAAGCATGAGTAACCATGGTTCATGTAATCACCAATTTACCATAGCGCTTCCTAACAAGGAAGAGAAAGAGGAGAAATCCTATCCAATCTAGTCATAAAATAACATCACCTCAGTATGCTAGGTATCCTGCCTCCAGGTAGCTCTTGGCATTGCAGAGATCCTCGGGTTGCTCTCCTACCTTCTGCAAAATGAAAACCTCAATCTTCCAACTACTAAAAAATTCTCAAATTCAAGAAACCTCCTGCAGCATCTCAGTTTCTCCTTCCCATTTCACACAGTTACTTGATCCTGCTTTACCAGCTCCATAGAGTATGGAATTAAGGGGACTAAACAGAAATTTGGGTAAAAGGAAAACAAAAAACCTGGGGGAAAGGAAATCTCCCTTCTTTAACTGCTCCAAGACTCCTGAGGGATTAAGGTACGAGGGAGCCAAAATACTTTCCATCACTCCCTCATTCATCTCCCAGCATTTAGAGAGTAAATGAAGATTCCTTTCATTTTAGTGGGTTTTGTTTTGGTTTTTAGCTCTGTATTCTTAACACTGCAAACTGCAGAACTTTTTACAATTATTGCTTGTGAATCCTAGCACACACATCATGCATCCTCACCATGAATACCTACTTGTCACAGGACACAGAAGCACTTCTTTCCCCCATAGTTCTACCCAGTGTGCTGTCATTGTGACATTTTAGACCCAAAATGAAGAAGATAGCATAGTACCTGCCTTGCCACTATCGGGGTAAGAGGACTGCATTAGAAAGACTACTAAAAACCCCCCACATACTAGAGGACATGTATCAGCAATTCCACAGCTGGAACGGATTCTGGTACAACTTTCCTACTTAATGATATTGAATTACTTTTTCAAACACAATTTCATTAAAAACAACAACAAAGGGAACTCCACCCTCCACGTCTCCCCAGCATTCCCCACATGGATAAACAGCAGGTTTGCGTATGTACTAGATGCAATTCTGTTCCTTTGCCATCAAAGCCGCTGGAATATCCGTGCAAGCATGTAGTGAATCTCTTACTTCTGGAGACACTCATTTATCATATCCTTCCAGGCAAATTAAACCAAAGCAATGGGAAATCCTATTTTAATCATGATTTGTATCAGCACCCAATAAACTATGACTGAGATTAATCTTGTTTTGTGTTTATACTTTGCGGTTTCATAAAGACACAAAATAACCACCAATCTCACTATGCCTTTATTGCTATTGAATACGTTACAATGTTAGCAAGCAATTTATGTAAGCTTATGTAAGTTTTCCAACATTTTTATTATAAAACCGTAAAAGTTTCTAATGATTCTATGAAAGACTCAATTTCCTAATGCTACTGAAGCACAATTAAAGGATGAAGTAGTTTTATTTAACTAATAACTGCATTTAAAATGGACTTAAGATACTGAATGCATAAGAAAATCCCCTCTACACATTCTTTGCATTAAAACACTTCAAGATGAAGATGTTCCATTGTCAGTTATTTCATTTTTAGGTCTCTTATGATTTCAGAAATAATGAGCCTGTCAATGAACCAAGCATTAACTTGGATTAGCTGAACAAAATCCTGGCCCTGCAACCCTCTGTCAAATCCAGTTCCAGTTGGTCAGTAAGTTTTCCAGGATCTTCCCTCTTTTGACTCTAACATCTGGTCAAACACAAACAGCTTTGTTTGGCTACTAAGTTTAGGCCCTAAAATGAACTGTTATTTTCTTTCCAAAATGGTAATTAAATAAAAATTCTTCCTTTCCCACCCCACTTTGTCCGCAACTCTTTAGTAACGGGTGAACCAGAAGCAATCGGTTCAGCTAGTTTTTGCAAGGAAGACGTGCTGTGTTCTAGCCTCGTCTGCTCCTGCTGCCAACACTCTTCATGCTCTCTTACATCTCTGCCTGGACTCTCCCTGCTCTTCAGCCTCGCACTGCCCTTCCCCACTGTTCTTGCTGCACCAATGTACAGCTTGTCCTCTTCCTCACCTCTAGCGCTCTCCTGTTCCTTCCCCCCAATCTGATCTTTGTAATTTTGCTAGCACCATCCTTTTCAGGTTCCTAGGCCTACTGCACTTCCACCGAGCTCTAGTCCCTGCTCCCCACTTCTCCCTGAACACCAGCCTTCATCCCTCCAGGAGTATGACTGCTGCCTAAGCCCTAAGGGGCAGGGGGAGAAGCACAGATAAAGAAAGACTATTTAGGATTAAATTTACCCATCACCTACTGCTGAGGGATGCATCATGCTTAACTACTTGGTCCAGATGATGACTGACAGGTGACATGCAAGGACCAACAGACAGGAAGATATTCCTGTTACATGGAATATTCAGGTAATTTAGTTAACACATTTGCCAAGTAACATACATGAACCAGCTTTTCAGCAGCTTATGATTCGTTGAAGTTTCTTGAGGAACAGCCATATGCTTTGCGTGAACGCTTACGCTCTCCTCCCCTCTCCCCTCTGCAATGCTGATATCCAGAACTCAAGTGTCGATATGCTCTAAAAAAGGCAAACAACCATTTTCCCTCTCTTAAATGAACCTATTTATTTTCTTTTAAAGTAATTTTCAAAATGCCGAGTCATTTTATCTTAAAGTTTCCAGAATAACCCTACTCAAACATATTAATCACAGCAAATTTCAGTAAGACTGAAGAAATAAGATACTGTAAACACCACCTCAAAATGATGATAAAAAACTGACCAGGTAACCTCACTCCTGGCATCACAACTATCATGACCTGTGACACAGAAAGACAGGCTAGAACACATACGAATGAAGTGATCACAGACCAACCTGGAAGTTCAAGCTCTTTAGTTATAAAAACATACAACATAGCATGTTTTTGTTCCCCAACTCTCCAAGCATGTAGAACATGTATAAAGCTCCAATTTGTTTTATAGTTGCCTCCGTTTCCTTTGAATATAACAGACTTAGTCTTTATTTCTCAGTAGTATTATAATATCCTTTTCCCTTTGCTTTGTTTGCTATGTAAATTGATAAAAGCTAAGCAGGATGTGAAGTATAACCACATTTCCTAACTTCCTCTGTCCTCAAGAAAAAACACAGGCAATTCCAGAAGCTCACAAATAAAATATAAATTGGAATTTGTCGGTTTGAAAAAAAATGGATCCCTCCTTTAGTACACCAGGAGTAAGCTACCATGTTCTAATTTTTTTTCTCCCCCCTGAATTTAGTGTCAGCTGCAGAAGATGACAGTTACAGACTCATGCGTATGTTTAGAGGACAGTACAAAGCTATCACAGTCCACTAGCTCCCATTTTCAAAAGTCACCTTTTGACTGCCTAAGTACTCGGATGGCCTTCCCGTTTAATAGCAAATACCTTTTATGCGCATATGTATAGAAAAAAGTGAGAACATCATGGCCTGGAGTAGCTGCTATATTTAAAACAAACAAGCATGTTCATATGAAGGATGATAAGCAAGCATGTGACAAGCAGCAGACCCAAATTTTATTTCCACTTCGAACATAAACATCCTTTTTGTCCTTCCGTAACGAACATGGTTTGGTATCCCCAAGCTGCTGGTGGGCGAACCAAGTTACTGCTTTTTACCACCCCCATAAAAACGTGCCAGCACTCTGTAACAACAAAGACTGGTATCTCCAGATTCATAGTGTTGTTATTCCATTTTCCACCCCACCCCCAGTTCCATTTGATGATACCCGTGTTCCACGGTTACGACATAAAACAACCTTATTGAGCAAAGTGAAGAACCTGCTAACAAACGTGAACACTTCAGCATTCTGCTATCTTGGGGAGAGCTATAATGGTCTGGGTAAAATACTTTGGTAACATCTGCCACCAATTAAGCGGAGGAAAGAACTCTATCAGCAGCTTTTTTCCTTGCTCTTGGAATCCTCTTGCTTAGAAGAGCAGTGAGTTGTTTTACATTTTGTACAGCACTGAGGTGTGGTAAAATAAGCCCCCCACGAGACTTCTCATTTGTAAACCTACAGACTCTTTCAACAAGTGACACCGAAGCAACCAGCTGCTGCAAGCCAGAAGTAACATTTGTGGCATTTTAAACTTCATACCAAAAAAATAATTCAGTCTTACTTACGCCAAAATAAAAATATTCATCTGATTTATCATCAGCTTTCACATATGCGCCAGTTTTGCAGAGGTAACATTTGGCTCCCAGACCACTATGTAATATTCTGAAATACAATTTGGTCTGCATCTCTCTCCCTTCAGGTCATTAACAGGGCCATTAGAACAAGCAGTTCCACTATCACAGTAGTGGTTCCGTGGATCATTCACCCCTGGCTGTTAGTACAGGGCTTAATAACAGCAAAAGCATTAATTCTTTTCCAGGAAATTGGATTGCTCCTAAACATTTCTAGACATGCTGCGGTAGCAGTCAGAATTATCATTACTTCATTACAGCTCTGCATTGACAGTACAGGGAAGGGTATGAGAAAAATACAGTGGGGAAAGCAAAATTCTGAAAGAGAAAGTACAGCTCCTAAAAGACATATCCATTTTATAAGACTGAAACATTTAGAATAAACATGTATATTTCATCCATTCTAAACTTTCACTTGCACTAATGCAAGACTGCAAGAACTTAGTCTGAAAATGTTATTTTATACTCAAAAGACAATCTGAATCTTCAAACCTGTATCTAGATTCAGAGCACAGATCAAGCTGGAAGTTACTTAAAATTAGACTAAATTTCACATGACAAAGAGAAATTTCCAAATACAAAACATAACCCAAACCAACTCTAACAGCGACAGACGCAAAAACCAAAGAATTCTCAGTTTTCCTATTAGCAAATAGGAAATGGTAACAAGACTAATTCCAGTCCAGCAAAGCACTTTAACTTAATTGATAATAAGACCCACTTCAGATAGGAGACAGGTATTAGTATTAAGTTTACATAAAGATGGATACACAGGCACAGATCAAAAACCGCATGCTCCAAAATCACTGAGGAGATCAAGGAGAACGAACAATACTGGGCTTCAAAGCCTCAGTGCAATGTAATAGCATCTATACCACCCATCTCTACCCTGTGAATGAAGTGAATGGAGCTACACCTTTCACTGCTTAACTGAAGCTTAAGTTAAAAATACACAGCGAAACCTACCCTAGGTTTTCCTGTGGCTACTTTAATCATAACATGACAAAAAAATAAGTAAAGCTTTAACGGTCAACAGTAAAAATGCACTATACACTTCATAAAATAAGTCGAAAATATGACACACATTAAAAAATAGAATCAGAATTATTTATTTTGGATGGATTAAAAGTAATGACATACTGAGAAGTGTGAAACTGTTTCTTGAGACCGATTAAGTGTGAAATGCTCTGGGGTTTTTTTCCTTCCAAGTTTTTGAAAACTTACACATAACAATTATATATGGCTACACACAAACTCAGAGGATGATGATTCTGTCAATTTTATTTTACAAAGCTGTTTAGAAAATGCTCTCAAAATGCATTTGCTGTTCCTTGATACTCTAGAAATGACACGGTCTGGAAACACATACAAGAATTTCTGATACAATCACAACAATTCATTTCCTGGTTCAGTATAAGCGATAAAACTTGTACGTACAGCTAACAGGGACTAACCAGGTCTCATTCTTAATCAAGACTTCAGCGCTTGCCCAGCTGCAGACGCTGTGTTGCTTTAGCTGCACACACATAACTAAAGGGATATCGCCATACCACTGACAGACCATAAACAGTTTATATCCCGTAGAGGAAAGGGAGTAATCTGCAAGCATATTCACAGTACAGAGAATAGCAAAGTGCATAAATTTCTTGAGCTATGCTGGAATTCCCCTAATCAAACAACCTGTACTGGCGAAACTTTGCACAGAGCATGCTCTAGAATAAAATTAGGAACAGTATTATGAACTAACTATACGTGAGTGTTTTTTGTAAAGACTAAAAAAGAATTATTTAGCTTTATAAAAGAAAAACAATTAGAGGAGACACTTAGCATACACTGAAAATGATCTACACCATCCTGATATCCTCCATAGGATGCTGGCTCAAGCGTTTCCCAACATCCACAGACCAGAACATAGCGTCCATGCTCCCTATTCCTGTCATCTGTTTAATGGAATGCACACATCACACTCCAAATAGGGGCAAGGACAAAAATGAATCTTGCTGGGACAGCTCTCAGCTTCATGAGACCAAAAGAAAAAAAAAGAAATTCATTGCATGGCATAAAAATTCACTTATAAGGGTATCATACCAGATCGGGCCATTCTCCCTCCCCAAACCACACTAGTCATTTTCTTAGATGTAACTGACAAAAACGGGCCAAAAACCAGAGCAGCAGATTAATGAATATGAAACATGCCTGTGTCCCTAGGATTACATTGTACGTTCCCATTTAGGAAAACATAAAATGTTTAAGAAATAATAATAATTTAAAAAGATAGCGATCAGCTAAACAGAGACGTATCACCCCGACACGTTAACTACTCATACTGCTAACTGATGAAGTCGGGGCCATGCAGCTGGTGCTGTGGGAACGAGGGAAAGCTATCGACTACTCCGCGGAGACCCGGGACATGTGGCTAATTGAGGCAATATTTCAGGATAAAACCAGCACTTGATTCATTATTGTTTACACACATCATAAGCAGGGCCTCTGGGCAACGTCAAACTTCAGCTCCTAATTGCGGCTGTGTAAACACTCGGAAAGCCTCGGTCTAAGGTGTCAAGTACTTCCACTTACAACCGAGCCAGGAGACAACTAGGTCACATCAAAAATGATAAAAGTAATAATAAAAAGAGGAGGACGCCACCGCCTCACGCCAGAGCCGCGCACACTGCCCCAAGTGCCAGCCGCCGACAGAACGCGCTTTCTATGAACGAGAAGGGAGGCGGAGGCGCGGGGGGCAAGCCGAAGTCGCGCCAGCGCCCGCTCTCCTCGGGGCCAGGCCGTGCTCCACCGGACCGCGCCGCCGCCGAAACGGCACCAAGGCCGGGGGCAGGCGGCTCCCCGCCCTACCCCCGCCAGCTCGGGGCCAACAGCCGCCGGCAGCCCCCCCCGGGGGCAGGTGCGGAATGGAGGCAGCTGCCGCGGCGGTTTGATCGCGGCCACACAGCCGACGGCTGCCCAGCTTGGGTCGGGTCGGCGGGGACGGGAAGGGGGGGGGGGGTGTGTGTGAAGACGACCCCGGAGAGTCGTGTGTGTATCGTCCCCTCCCCGCCCCAAGGCGCGCCTGCCAGCACGGCGCTGCCCCTTTAAGTATCACGTCGCCTCCCCTCCCTCCCGTCGCCCCCTCTCCCTCCTCCTCCTCCTCCTCTTCCTTCTCCCTTCCCTTTCCCCCCCCCCCCTTCTTCCACGGCAGCAGCGGCAGCGGCCGCCGCGTCCCCGAGCGGCGTCTCGCACTCCCTCACGCCCCGCGCCTCTCCCCTTCTCCCCTCCCCGCCCCTCCGCGCGCGCGCCCCACGCGCGCCCCCGCCAGAGACAACGGTTACACGGCGGCCGTTCCAGAAGCTTCTTCGCTCCCTCCCTCCCCCCCCACGTCTTTCACTTTCCCCTCCTCCCCCCCCTTCCCCGCCACCGCCCCTAACCCCCCTCTGGGGCGAGCTGCGGAGCGCGGGTGCCCCCCTCCCCGCTGTTCCGCGTTCCCTGCCTCAGCCTTCCCCCCCCCTCCTTCCTTCTCCTCCCCTCCCCTCCGGTGTGGTGGTGCGGCCGTGCCCGTGCGGCGGTAGTGGCGGCGGCGGCGGCGGGCGCGCCGTGATGGATGGCTGGCTGGCTGGCTGGGAGCGGGTTTGAGTGACAGCGCTTACCTTGGGTGCCAATCTTCGTCACACTGACAAGCGGCTGCAGCAATCGGGACCCGCACCGCCGCGACACGCGTCACCGCGCACACACGCACACGGCCAATCGCCGGGCGCGCCGCCCGACACGACACCACGCCGCGCATCACGCCTCATCAATATTCACCGCGGGGGGCGGGGCGCGCGGGAGGAGGAGGGAGGGGGGTGCGCGGTGGCCCCGCCCCGCCGCGGCCGCGGTGGGGCGGGGCCACAGCACACCCCCTCCCTCCGCCTCCCGCCTCGCGCTCATGAATAGGGATGAAGGGGGCGGAGCAACCCCCTCGGCCACGCCCCCTCCCGACTCTTAAACGTGATATGGGGGGGAGGGTGAAACCACCTCTTCATTGGGGGGGGAAGCAGGGAGATACCAAGTGGCGGGGGGAGCGCGCAGCTGCCCCTGCGATCGCCTCAGGGGGTCCGAGCCCTGAAGCCTCGGGGAAGGGAAGAGGGGTCTCGCTGGAGGCGTCCCCCAAGGCTGTGCACGCCATAAACTATATGGGGGAGCTTCTTCGCTCTGTGTGTGTGAAATTGGGTGGTGGAACGTGGTGAGCCGCTGCTATGCGCGGACCCCAAAGCTGCTCCCGCCTTCCTCTGAACCCGCAGTGCCACCAGCAGAACTCCGCGGTCCTGCCCCGAGGTCCTGCCGTGAATTCAAAGGGCTGGCTTACACACGTCTGTCTTTCACTGAAACTCCCATTTCCCCACTTGGAAGAAACCGGCACTATCGCACTGTTTCCCTCATGTTTTACCCTAAACTGTTCCTAAAGAGCAGGAGTGTCAGGGAAATGTGGTCTCAGACAGATGGGTGCCTTGTGGCTTAGCCATTTTGTTGGGATATTAGAAGTTTCTCTCTTGTGGATTCTCTGCAGTGCAAAAGGGCTTGAAGGTACACCTTTGGGTCGCATCACTGAGGTGATCTGTCATCTCTACCTTGCTCCTTGTTCTTAGGGCACCTAAGATCATCTCAGAAACCCCTCTCCCCCTCTCTCTGAGGGCAAATGTTACCAAGGTGGGGAAGAAGCCGATACGTACAGAGCAAATCCCATCATGAGAAGCTCAGCTCAAAAGCAGAGCAGGTTTAGTTTCAGGTTTTGTAGTCCCTCTGCAGAACAGCAGCTGGGAATATACTGGATTATCCTGTGCCCCAGTAAACTGGGAATGTCCTACTTTTTTTTCAAGGTCCACGCCACTCCTCCTGTTGCTTTAACAGTAGTAGCAAGTTGCCTAGTTTGTTTTATATAACACTTTCCTGGGCCAGCACACTTAAAGAAGACCTGGCTAACAGTCTGGCAATAGAAACAGCTCCTTAAATGCCCCCGCGAGCCAAGTTTGCCTCCAGTCCTCAGAGCAAAACTGCTGTGTCCAGACCCTGCTCTGCCAACACAGTTGCTCTCGGTCTTCAGGGATCTAGTCACCCTGCGCACACTGCCACCATTTGTCCACTAACAAAACAGTCGCTTCATCCTCTTGCTAGACCGCTGGGAGCCTTTACGGGAGTTCGCTTTTGAGCCATTTTCCCCCATGTGGACAGAGCCACGTGGACGTCAGGCTTGTGAACAGAGAAAGAACTTGCACACCTAGCAGAGAGTGGGAGAGAAAATGAACTATGCTAATCCAGAGTGCTCAGGTGTGTGAATGCAGTCTCAAAGTTCATGTGAACGGCTTATATAAACAAGATTTAAAAAAGAAATAAATACAACTTTTAGTTTGTCTTACTCACAAGAGCCTTCTTCTCTATTTGTGCTCTTGCACCACGTAACAACACCTTTAATAGACTTCCTATGGCCTATGATGGCTTCTTCTACCACAAGTTTCATCTCTCATTATCTCTGACATATTCATTAGTGACACATTCACTAAACAGTGCTTAAAATTAACTGGTTCCCATGCCCAGACCTGCCTCTTCTTCAAATTTGATTCTCTCTGCAAACCCTTTGTTCTCCTTCTGCCTTGCCCGCACTTCTTTGGACAGGAGTTCACCGATTTCTTCTGAGAAAGTACAGATTAAATTCAGACTAACTTAGTTTCTGTTTAATCTCTTCTCCCAGTGATGTTCAAAGCCTTCCTTGATGCCTTTCCCAACTTGCTTTTTCCTTTCTCCTCCTGGTTCCTTCTGCTTTTCTCTCCTTTCCTGCCTGCCACTTTCTCTTCCCCAGCTCACCTCCTCACACATGACAGGAGTAGAAATTCCTCATCTGCTGTCTCCCTTTCACCCCGGTAATCCCATCTCTTGGTCTCCTTTTTGTAAGTAAGGTTACTCCATCCTTTACTCTCCTCAGCCTCTTACGCTTTTCGTGATATCAGTAGATGTTCTGACTCCCACCATCTTAAAGCATGTGACCCTCAAGCAGCAGAATTAAGAAAGCCTGGTTCCTCACGTTTGTGCCTCGTGGTTTATTAACTTTAAGGTCTAAGGTGCAAGTTTTAACTGAAATCTCTTCCAAAGTTGTGGTGCACATAAGGTCTCTCATTAGTCAGTGGATGCTGTTGCCTAAAAGCTGGCGCTGCAGACTTTCCATTGTTCAGGGAGTACCTGATACATCCTCCCTGTTCGACAACTTATTTTCGTGAAAGCTACAGGAACTAAATTGTTCTGACTGCTTTAATCCTGTCTGTAGTATGTTCAAATGTTGTAAAACGACACGGATACACCCTCAAATATACCTGTACCTACATGACATGACTGTATAAACCTTGTTCCCAGAAGAAAGTAACCTGAAAATCACGCTTGATCTGACTTGTATCTTCCAGCTGCCCATCTCTAAACTCACTGAATGCACTGCTCCCAACCACTGCTGAGAGGTCCCTGCTTTTCATTTGATCTTCAGTTTTCTCTGACGCAGCCACTGCAGCCTTGAAAGCTAAGCTGAATTTTTTAGAATATCAAAGCTGAAATGACTCAAGTCATTGATGAAGTTTTAAGATAAAGCACTAAAAATTACAAGGCTTTTGAGAGGAGCCTGTAACATTTGGAAAAGAGAAGAGCTGGGAGGAGAGGGGAGCAACAAGGGAAAAGAATGAAGAAATAACTGAGATAAGTGATTCAAAGGCAGGCAAACAAAAACAAAAAGGGAAAGGATAGGTACCCTTTTCTTTCTTTGTTTCTAATTGTCCAAGCAAACTAGGTTGTCCCTTATCAGTTCTGCAAAAGGACAAGGGTCCAAAACGTAGGACAGAAGGAATCATGAGGAAATTCTCCATGCTACACATTTTATAAGCATTATTACACAACTGATGTAGGTTTATGCTATGAACTTACATTGGTATGGGTGTACTCGCTGAACTCTCTCACTCACTGGTGAGAGAGCTGCCTTTTTTTTCCCCCCTAAAAAAGGAAAAGCTGCATGCCAGGGTGAATGAAATGCCATTTTCATCTTTTGTTCTGTAACAGTTAGGCTTGTAACTGCAAATAACAGAATATTTGTATTCTCAAATTTCTGTTACTTTCTTCACATTGTACGTATTAAATAGGCTTATTAAGTACAGCTTGTTGCTTAAAGTATGCACAGATATGTTTGTAGGGTCAGGACCTTACTTGGTTAGAGTTATGTATCTGAGAACAGTCTCAGATATATAACAGCATTCCCCACAGCTGGACCAAATATTTGCAAACACTAAGCTATGAAGGTCCCTTCTCACCAAATGAGAAAAGCACTCCCAAATCTATTCTCTGAAACACACTTTCAGTTGCAATTTAGTGATAATAGAGTCATGTAAATTTATTGGAGGGTGAAAGTGTATCCTACATACAGTTGCTAGACAAATTAGGTTTACTCTGACATCCTTCAGTATTTTCCAAGTTCTAAATAGTACAACTGTGTGCATAATATAACATTCACATGCATTTAACCTATTCACAAAAAGGAGACGTCTCATGGCTCTTGACTGTGTACTTCGCAACTCTTTCATAATTAAGCTTTCAAAGGAAACATTTACATAGTGGTGAAAGGATGGGCTTCCATGCGGGTGGCAGTAATCTGTGCTCAGAACTTATTGAATAAAGACTGTAATTGCAGTGATAAGACTGGAATAATTTAAACAGAGCGGGGTTTTCCCCAGATTCCAATAAAAATCAGGTAAGTTTTTAAGTGCTGATTTCTTAACAATGGGAGGCCTCTGCAGCAAACCAGTTTCTTCTTTCATCACTCACAGGGAAAAAAAGTATGTAATAAGACGTGTCAACGACTTAGATGTCCTCTGGCTGTTTGGAGAGCATTCCAGAAAGCAACCTCTGTGCGCCCTCTTTGTAGGCACAGCACATTCACATCTGCAGCCACAACTTTACATGGTACAGGAGGAGCCTGGGAAAAATATGTGACTTATTTTATAACGGATATGGCTTTTAAGATTTTAAAGCTGAAATTAATGAGTTAAGTCAGTCTAAATAAATGTTGGGCTTTGCTTGAACTAGATCATGGAGATCTGTGTAACTCAGCTGGGAACGCTCCCTCTGGAGAAATTAAGAGCCCGTGTCCCACAGCAGGACTTGGGCTCAGACCAAGAGCTGGCACTGCAGTGCAGTACTACTGCACGGAGTTTCTGTGTGGGGATCAAGATGCTATCCTTCTGAGGAGCTGTTATTGTCCTATGTTTTTCTGTCCTTTCAGTAGAAAAAACAACGTACTTAAAGCCTCCTTCAAAAAGGGAAAAATTATAAATGTCTTATTCAACATTTCTCCTCTTGTTAAATCAAATTTGAATTTCCAGAGCTGTACATTAGCTGAATCACTGGCTGCATACTATTCACTCCATCTGTTTATATGGTTGAGTCACTGCATTACCAGTATCTTAACACGTTACTTGGAAAGAATCTTGGGCGATCTGGAGGATAAAACCCCAAAGCCCTATAAGCTAATGTTCCCTTCTATGTCCTGCATTACCATATTCTACATTGCTCCCTTTCTGCTCTCGGAGACATTAATTTGAACAAACTGCTATTTTAGGAAAAAGAGCTTATCATAAAAGCACAGCTTCTACTTAAAAGCTGAAGATTGAGCTGAGATGCAGAAATCCACTGTCACCTCCCTACGTGCAATGCCTTGCCCTGGGAACTGTGCGAGGAGTCCCTTGGTGATGGAACAAACATCTTTCACAACCCAACGTATCCACTTGATACTTGTTCCACTTGAGATGGTGTAAACAGATTACCTTCTGAGGGCAAACTGTCTCCTCTTAATGATGCCGAAAGTTGAGAGTGTCTTGTTGTGTGGCTGCAAAGTTTCTTCAGAAATGTGTTATACTTAAAAATACATTTTCGTTTACCTCAAGGGAAGAGGGCAAAGAACAGTGCAGAGGGGCAGAAAAGCAGAGTCAGAAGGACAGAGGCAGAACTGCTAACACACGTCTTGGTTTTTACTTTACAAAAAACCTAAAAAGAGAATATTTCATATGAATCTCACCATGGAGGACTATGAATGCATTCAGGTTACTCTGGGAGTTGAGAAGCAGAAAGCAAAACCAATTGAAATAAAAGAAAACCAGTGAGACTAGTTTTACCTTTCAGACCAAGGGCTAGATCCAACTCTCACAGAAGTCAGCGGAACAATTCCCACTGGCTTCAGAGTGATTTGGATTCGGCAAAGTGAAATGCAGAAAAAATAACCAGGAAGCATTAATGAGAACTTCTCAAACACTAGTCTACAGAGCACTTTCTTCAGCCCATAGAGACATGCCTTTCCTCTCCATTACTCGTTTACTTCCAACTGCTTTTGTGGATTTCTGCATTTTGGAGCCTAGAAGAACCGAGGGGTGTTGGTAACAAGGAATGAGAATGGCTGGCCAGCCAGCCTGCTCCCAACACTCTTGCAGATGGAAGAGGAAAGAATTCAGTTGCTGAGCAAATAGAGAAAAAATAAAGAAGGGGCTATTTGAAGGGGTAGAAGGCCATTAAGCTGAGAGGATTAGGTGGCCTTCAGCAAGGATTAGGTTCTTTGCTGCCTAATGCAGCTGTCTAGCCAGGCACCTGAGCTGCTAGCACAAAGCAAAAGAAAAGCTGAGCTCCACACAGACGTCTGCGCTGAGCGAAAAGCAAATAGGAAATGCCAAGGGCAGAAGCGTTCCACAGGCATTCCCCTTCTCGCCTCCGCCAAGCCGGGATTTCTGGAAACGCCCGTGCACACCCACCTCTGGGCTGAAAGTACACAAGCCTGTCTCTGATGGTCCGCACTGCAGGACTTACACCATATCCTCCAGGCCCACATCCACACTGTCATTCAGATGTCACACACATTCCTACCACCTACCACATCTAGCTGAAGCCATTCCTCTTTGGAGTAGTTAGGCATTGGGACCAGGCTCTGGATATCTGATGGCTGATGTTCGGAGCAGCATTCCCATTAACGCTTTCAGGCTCTCCCTCAGCATGAAGGGCTGTTGTCAGCTGAGTAGAAGACTAACGTGGGCACACATGTTGGATGCACGCATAGCCAGCTGACACCCACTTCTTAAATGCAGGGCAATCCTTTCTTCCATACGTACATGTGGGTCAAACTACCTTGAGTCCAACAGTGGCCAGAACTAGGCACTAAGTGAAAGAGTGTAAGAAACATGAGAACAGCTGGGTCAGCCTTCCTCTGGTGTATCTTTGAAGCTTCTGGGGTGGATAGTTTAGCACCTTTCTGAATCAGAAGCTGGAACCAGACCGTCATATTCAATGGTCCCTGGCAGACTTCTCCATCATTCCTCTATCCCATTTTTTTAATTCATTTACAGATTGCAATTCCTTAATGTCCTTTTGCCTGCCAGTGAGTCTTTCCTGGAGATAGACTACCTAAGTCAGCCTTTCTTCACAAGCAAAAGGAGATACAGGAGACTTTCTGGACATTTTTTTCTAAAATTTATTGATGAGAAAACATAGGAAAGAAAGGATATATCAACACCTTGCAGAGCAATAAGGTACAGAGATCCCTATTCTGGATCCGCGTGAAATAGCTTTGGGTCTGGAAGCAGGAGAAGAAGTAATACCAATCTCATGCTATGCTCAGGTTAGCTGGTGGGCTGAGAGGCAAGGCACATTAGCTTGAAACTGAAAACTGTGCTACCAAGGCAATACTGCTTCTGGGATCCAAGTTTATATCCCCGCCAAGGTCTGCTCCTTCCTCTGGGAAAGACTGGCCCATTCAGACCTGGGCTGGGGATCTGCAGCACAGAGGTGTACTGTGTCACGCTGGCACATCCTGAGGAGCATGCTCTTGAAGCTTTGCAATGCCGGGGGATACAGGCCCACCTTCCCCATGGACCATCTAACCTGAAAGAGGCAGGGCAGTGACTTTTTAGGTCCTTTCAGTTTGCAACATCATGTTTATTTCCCAGAGCAGGTGCAGATTCCCAGGGGGAGACTTAGGCCTCCTCCTACAGAAAAGGCGCATGAAATCCCACAGATCTGCAGACCACAGTCCCATACCATTGCTGTAGGGCCTCCTGGGACAGGAGCTGCACCCGTCCATTACTGAGATTCTTCCTCATCACATACAATATGTATCGGCCGGCACAGATGATGATGGAACGATGCTCTGTAGGATTATTTAAGCACATCTGATCCAGAACCAGACCAGAAATAAAATTTGCCCTGTACCATGCCCTGATTGCTCTCATGCCCTATGTCCAAGCTAAGCTTTCTGATGTCGCATCCTGCATCCATCAGAAAGCCCCGTATTTCGCATAGTGCTCTTAGGAAGGAGCTGGACCACAGTCCCTGAGCAGGGTGAATTGCTTGGTGTGCTCAACAGCCCACTGCTGTCACACACTGCTTCCCACTGGTGGGACCTTGGTAGAGTTCTCCAGCAGACCTTGCTCTGCTGACCAAGACTTGTCCAGACTAAACAAGTAACCCTGGTCTAGTGAGCAGCACACTTACCAGGGAGAGAGGAGGCCTAGGTCCCAGCTAACAGCTCACAACACAGTCATGCTGGCTGGCTTCTTTTCCCTTATCCAAGGAACTTTGAGCCCCAGAGAAGGGAGCTATTAGCAGCTCATTCCCTTTTACTCATGTAAGGCGTAAGTCACATCAGTAAGAGTTGGAATTTCAGGGTTTTAAATCCAGTAAGTGAAGTTCAGATAGATTGCATCTCTTTTCTAATAATCTGTATATTTTGGTAGCTTTCCTTTCATAAATACGGCATTGCCCAGGGTCAGAAAGAACACACTGGAGCCAGCAGGGGCCTTTTGAAAAGTGCCAGTAACAATACTGCTTATGGCTTTGTAACTGTTCATAGAAAGCACAAGTCAGCATTGCGGTCCGTAAGTAGTTTAAAGCATAAGAAAAGGCAGCAACGAAATTCACTCTTCCTTGAGAGATGACTCTCATTATGCTCCCTCACCATTTCAGAGATTTACAGTTCAGCTGCCTCTAGGCTTTGCTTCCCTTAGACCCACTTTCTGAGTATTAGTGCCGAACCCTGTCAAAATTGCACTTTTGTTTTGCACTGCCTTCTCCAATTCTCCTCTAAAAACGATCCTGCTTCTGCCTTTGCAGTCACACAACAATCAAAATGCCTCATCAAACCCAGCATGTTTACCTCAGTATGACATCCCAGGTATAAAATGTGTGCCCATTTCAAATGTCAATCTTCATTATTCCCTTTACTTCAATTAGAACTAGGAAAACAATTACAAAACATGCAGAGGATTTTTCAGTTTTCTTCCTCAGTACTATTTCAGAGCACTGTGTACATCCGTAGGATGATGGCACTCCTTTGACTGCTAAGTAAGCATATTCTGTGACAGCACAGGCTCCATGGGCAGCAAGCAGCCAAGCTCCCATGCTGTACAGTTTGTGCAACAGACTGCGTTTGCACAGTGAGATTCAATGCTATCTGCTTGTAGGGACTAGAGCTCGCTTTTCCTGTTAAAAACTCAGGAGCAAGATTTTACATTATCAAAGCTTTGGTGTTTTGTGTTTTTTTCCACAATTAGTATAACATAAGCTGCATGCAGCCAGAATCTGTGGCGACAATAAATCGCAGCTGCTCCCCTAGTAGACCACGCAGTGGTAGAACACTACCGATATAGTTAAATGTGAAAAAAAAAGAACACTTTCAGAACCCCCATTTTCCTTCCTGTCGTACCAAGACCCAGCCTTGCCCCTTTCTCATACTCTGGTTTTGTATCACCACCTCCATTGCTGACAATACTTTTTTCAATGGGAATATCACAGCCATAGCCACTGCCAGAATCTCTTGGCAAACTAGCTGCTTTCTGAGTCAGAGCCTAATGCCATTACAAGGTCTGCAACAGCTGCAGCAGTCATACATCTGCAAGTCATTTGAACATTTTATGATGAATAAAAACTATCCATTACATAGACCTATACATTATGTATTAACCCTAATACTTATTCAGTTACACTAACAATAACCTTTTCCCTCTGCATGCTGTAAACTTCTTTGACTATAGCATGTGTTAACAGAGATACTTAAAGCTCCGGTCCATGGTGGAGCAGTCCCTGTGTACATATTACCTAACTTATTCTACCTATTTAAACACAAAATGGGATGATGGAAAGAAAGAAAGAAAGTGAATGTAAAGCTATAAAAATTCATACCATGCGTAAGGAAACCATTTTTACATAATTGCATGAGACTGCATACACTCATACAAATAGAGAGGATACAAAACAATGAGAAACACAGGGGAAGAATGAAAACATGGACTCAGAATATCTAGTTAAGAGATTTCATTATGATATGCACAGATCTCAAACCCATCCAGATGTCCCCAGCCGGCAACCTGATCCTCAACATCATAGCCAAGATGTGAAATCTGAAAAATCAGAATACTGAAGATGAGGTAGCAGGGCTTATGAAAAAAGAAATGGGAGCTGTGAGCAGTTAAAAACCCCTTTAAAATAATGACGATAATAAAGAAACATAAATGTGGTTTCATGAAGGAAATATATACACAGCCGCAAATTATGAAGTCAGCCCTTCAGGACATTACATTCCTCATGCAAGCTGCTGAGCCCGCTCAACATAAATAGGTGTAAAATACACTCACCGGCTTAGTGACTTCAAGGATAGAGTCCCATATGTGATTCCCTACCAGCGAGTCTTCTACATATGTATACTTTTACAACAGTAAATGCGAACTGGGCAAGACATACCTCCCTATGAGTTTCACCATAAGAGTTTTAAAGAGACAAGGCAAAAGTCTGGCATGACAGAAATCAATCATCATTTTTTTGTGAGATTCACCCACAGCCAGAATTTTACTAGCAGCCCATAAGCATGTAAATACTATTTCATGTTTGTTCATTATATATCATTTGCAAACTCTTCTTGGATTCTCAGAAATATATCTCTATTGCTCCGCACTCTGTAATTCATGCATTGGTTTAGAGCCCTTCAGAATATCAGTATTTCTTTGGAAGCAGAATGTCAATTAACTTGCACTTCCACACTGAGTTAAATGCGTGGAACAGTAAGCTACAAAATAGTGTAAGTTTTAAGAAGCAGCTATTGGAATAGTCCTACAGTTAGAAAAGTGACTTTTAGGAAATGTTTTCTTGACTTGATCTGCTTCCTCTGTGCGGTCAGAGGCCAAGCTTTATTTTACTGGCAATACATCCTTATTGCTTGTGCTGGCTTTAATGTTTCCATTCAAACAACCCACATATTAGAAATGAAGAAGAAAATCCTAATAAGGTTACAAACAGTTCATTTAAAGGGGATTCAAAAGGCGTCCAGCAAAGCTCTTTACTTCTAAGGGTCAGAAAAGCATTACACTTCAGGGCTGAAAAACCACCTTGCCACTGACGAATGGGACGCTTTACTCAGCACGGCCAAATCCCCACGGTTAATTTGTGGAGCACCTACCTCTCCCCTTAAATAAAAAGGGAAAATCCCGGCCCTTTTGATTGCAGAGATAACTTACCAAGTGTGACGTGATGCAGTGATGTCTTTCTAAGTCAGCAGCCAGCCAGCTGTCTCTTTGCTGCTGCTCCTACTTTTCCCATGCTCCGGCAGAGCGAGGCTGAGCAGCCAGGCCAGTTGCACAGCCGCTATCGAGTCAAAGGGCAAGAGCAAAGCTTAGAATAAACACGTTGTTTTCACTCGCTTGCTTGAAGTGCTGCCAAATCTCTTAACATTAGCACACATAAATCGGTGAGTATATCATGAAGCCTGAGGCCCGAGCAGCTGGAATCTTGTAGTTGTTACCTGAAATCTTAACGTCCAAAAAAATAGCTTCCCCATTCCTCGAGGCTATGTGGAAAATCTCAAAAAACACAATCATAAAAGTACAACTAACATCAAGGAAAAAACTCCCAATTATTTCTTTCTTTAGTTCTCTTTTTTTATAGTCATCTCAAATTTGCAGGGTGGAAGGGGGGAATGGGGTGTCTTTCTTGAGATTTTCAAACATGCCATTTTCCCAATTCTGTGCAGAAGAAAGCGGTCAGTGGTTCTAGAGGTAAATCCTACGGTTATGCAGCAGGGAGGAAGACTATGGAGATAAGCAGCTCAGGGCCCAGCAGTAAGCAACCGTTCAGCAGGAGCTAAGCAGCTGGAAGAAGGGTAGACTAGTTGGTTTTTCTCTGCTGAACAGCAACTTTCAGGAGGAACGAGTGGGGTAGAGTAGTGGTGTTCCTCTCCTGGACAACAGCTTTGAAGCGGTTCTTCAGCAAGGACTTGAAAGAAAAAGCTCCTTCTCCATATCCAGCCGCCAAGAGAGAAGGAGTTGAAAAACACCGAATCCTTATGGCTAATGGGAGGGTGATATAAAAGATGGAGTCCATTGACTGGTGTCCAGAGACAACAACCTGGTATAAATTCCAGCACCATTCCACTTCCCAGCAGCTGGATTTCTCACCAGGGTGGATTGCTGGTTTTGGACACCTCCCCATTTTTTCCCGTCTGTTAACAGTCTTCCCCTAGTAAGTATTTGGAACAGTTGTAAAGCTTTTTTTGTATCTAAATGGCCTTGCTGTTGCTTGAATGCAATTTCAGAATTGCTGGCATTTCTGCGCAGACTATCTGAAGTGTATTTTTGTCATGCTGTTAATAAGCATTGCGTCCCCCGGGAGAACCTCAGCTAGCTCAGAGTTTCTAAACAATGTGCACACTCGACACAGGAGATGTAAGTAAAAGATCTTTCCCATTTTTTATTAGTTTTTCGTCGGAGTTGCTCACTAAATAGATGTGATGTACGAAGTCAGGGGGACCTCTAACTCCTCATCTAGAAAGTTTGGATGAGAACCCAAGTAATTAGGCGACTTGCCAACAGTTAGGTAGGCAGCCAGGGGTCTCACAAATGATCCAGAGCCAGTCCAATACCTGAGTCATAAGGACCATCCTTGCTCTCAGTTCCTACATTATCCTTGTGATTTCTATATTCTGAGTTTCTTTCCAGCTCCCATCACGTTTGTCCCAGTCCTCAAACAATGGAACATAGCTCACTGTTAGGGACACTGCAGGGGAGTTTGGGAAACATATCCTCAGACTTTCTGAGGTGGGTATGAATTTCTGACTGCAACTGAATGTGATTAGGCCAAAAAAGAAAAAAAAATATTAAAAACAAAACCAAAAAGGGAGCTCATAAATATGTGCAGATTGTATTGGGAGTCGTACTGTCCTGAGGTGAACACTAAGAATAATATGTGAGTACCGAAACCATGGAATCATAGAAAAGAAAAATGGGTGTTTATAATTCCATGAAATAGAACCACATGAGAGGAGAAGGATGATCTGGAAACTTGACAGGCTATTTTGTTTAGAGTCCTAAGAGTTCACTTAAAACTATCCAGAGTTTAGAGGAGTTTCTGTAAAGGGATAGAATCAGAACAAATAAAGAAACAAAGCCACAATACAAGAACACCATGGTTGCTAAGTCAATCACTCACATGTTTGAAGGACCTGTACTAAAGTGCCTCTATTACCCTTATTGTATTAGCTCCTTTTGTCTAACTCTGTATGCAAACAGCAGCATACAATACAGAATAGCATAGGAGGGCTGCAAATCACAGGCAGATAGCATATACTTGGGTCAAGAACAATTCCAAGATTTTTCTGTTTGTTTTTGCAGCAGGATGGTGGGGACCTGAACCTGCCCCACACTACTGCTGCTGCATAGCATCTTGAAGAACAGGAATCTCCCAGGTCCCATCCCAAACACTATGGAAGATTCCACTGTAAAAATTAGGAAAATTAACACAAGCCCTCTGCTAGCATGTTATACCTTAAAGCATAAGCTACGTGAGGAAGACACTCAGGGACCACTTCAGCAACCTGCGTCACTACAGAGCACAGTAGGATGTACCGAGGGCGCACTGTGACACACAAAGATGCAAATGGGCCTGGATGATAAGATGAGCATGAAGGAACAGAGGTTATCTGGTCTGAAGAAGAGAATAAGGGGGACCTTACTACTACCTTCAACTACCTCCTTGGAGAGTATAGAGAAGACAAAGTCAGGCTTGTCAGAGGTGCATAGTAAGGATCAGTGTCAGAAAACCAAAAATTCCAATTAGACAACAGGGAAAGGTTTTGCTTGCTGTGTTTTTTGTCTCTTTGTTTTTTTATATCATGAGGGTGTTCAAGTGCTTGAGAAGGTGACCAGAGAGATTGTAGGATTTGAAGATATTCAAAACTCAACTGGACAAGGTCCAGGACAACCCAACCTAATTGCATGTTCTATGGGGCAGAGCACCAATCATCTCAAGACTTCCCTTCCAAACTCAGTTTGTGTGATCCTAATGTTATGACGCTACGGGATACTGCAAGCATGCTTTCTACTCACTCACACTGCACAAGTCATTGGTCGGGCCCACCAGGAATTCAAACTGTTTGGAACAGACAACGGCTGCTCTCACTAGCTTTTTCCTACCCTTCCTTCCAAGTGCTGCAAGATCACAAAATCTCACTGAAGCACTTCATGAGCAGTGGGATTCTGACTGGCATAAAGCTGAGGAGCCCTCCTCTTCGACAGATCTCGGGCAGTCTGGTGACTGTTCGCAGCTCACGTTCTCATTACCATGAGTAGCTGAAGGAAGAACTGCATGTCATCCCGAGATAGCCTTAAAACTGCTTGCCATTTTTTTCATTACACGTTAGTAGCAGGCTCAACATAATTGTACAAGTAGCTTAGATGATGGCATCTCTTGTGGTGGGAGAAAAGGCTGAGGGGAGGTTTTTATAGCTTATGTTCATTTATAGCGTATGTGCATATAGCAACCAGGAAACCAGAGATGCACTGAATGCGTTTTTATTGTTGAAAGCTGAGGACATACTGTGCAAGATCTGTAAGTGCACCCAGTTAAAAGTCTTATTTTCCCAAATTTAAAATGAATCTGGAAGATAGCCTTATAGATTGCAGTGCTTATCATGACTAGAGGCATGAAAGGAAGCACGAAGGAGGACCAAAAAACATTTTGACCTTGTAATGACTAAAGTGACCACCAACCTCTGCCTGCGTTAGTCCTTCTGGACCTTGGATTAGTGGGTTTTCAACTGCTGTCCAGAACCTTCTGAGCTCCCAAGTTACTTTTGAAAGATCTAAGTGGACGTAAACTATGAAAAGTGATTTCGTAAGCAATTGGCTACACTAAAACCAAAATAAATCAAAGGACCTAAAATTTGAAAACCACTCCCTATGACAAGAAAAGTAGTTGCTTTGTATTTTTAATGAGAAGTTACTGATTCCACTTTCCAGATTTTCATCTACTCCACCAGTAACATGCTATTTACGCTGTTTATGCTATTTACATTGAAAACCCCACTTCTGAATTTTATGCTGATTCTGAAGAGCTGGTTTTCACAGAAACTAAGCTGAGAGTTAATTTCTTTCACAGTTGAGGTTTTCCAGGAATTATGTGAATATCCTGGATTATGCATTCTTTAAAACAAGGTGGTCCCTGACTGTATGGGACAAGTGCCTAGCGCAGCAAGGCAAAGTTACTAATGTTCAGAATTTGAGCACATTGTATCACATCCTGCTTGAAACTTAAATGCAAGCCTGAGACTCAAACACAATAACATCTGATAATAGCCAAGTGCAAAGAAAAAAAGAAAAAAAGAAGCCTTTTTCATTGAAGTCCAGGAAAACACAACAGTGGGAAAAAGTCTTGGTGCCCTTCCTCACAGTATCTGCCCTTCCCAGAGCAGACTGGTTCACCGAACAGAACAAACAGAAGATATGCACTGTATGTACAAGAGTTATGAAGTTATTTGATTTCCAGCTTGGTTTTAGAGGGGCAGAAAAGATCACCAGAATACACTGAGGCAGGATTACACAGATAGGAAGAGCATCCACCATGAATTTTTGCTGTAATGGTGAAACAAGGGTAGCAAAATGCCTAGCCTGAATACAGATTAGCATCTCCTTAGCTGGAAATGTAGCTAAGAGTAGTGTAGGAGTTGAATAAAAGCAAGACACACTTCTGCTTCAACCCACGCCTGCTTAGCTGAGTAAGTCAGTGTTTATAACACCAACCCTCCTTAGAAATAAAAAGGGTGCTAGGTGAACAAGTCTGAGTCCAAACAACTCACAGCCACAGCTACTGTGGGTAGATTTAGTAAACACATAAGCATATTAATGGACTGCATTTAACTTTCACTGTTTAGATTCAGTCAATTTGCAGCCTCCTTCTGTAATCAGAAAACAAATAGTTAGGCACGTGGTTCAGCACCAACACAGATCTAAGCTACAGGGTTCAGGTTACTACACAGCGTCTCAGTTAATAACAAAACACAGCAGCTTTACTGGGCCCCTCCGGTGGGCCCTTAATAAAGGAAGAACCTTTTCCTTATTCTTTCATGTGTTTAATGTTAACAGCAAATTTCTTTCCCTTTTACAAGTACAGCGTACGTGGTACCACTGGTGTCTCAAAGAGACTTTCTGCTCTTTATTGCTAAGCACATGGATTTATACATTTGCCGATTTTTACATTTCATAGTTAGAGTCAGTAATACGCTTTTTAGTTTTTACAGGACAATAAAACTGCTTGCCAGAGGTTTCTGACTTAAAATCCTACACAGCAGATTGATGTAGGCCTCTTGATCCTTCTTACCACATTTTTGCCAAGTTAGAGTATAAAATATCTGTTCTACTAATTGCACCCAGGGATTTGCATCCAATATCCAGATAGACTCCTAAGGCTGACTCGGTTTTCCCTTTGATCTTGTGTATTCTGTTGCTTGAAGGAATACAGACAGGTGATGGAAAACGCTGGAGCTGTTGCAAGTACAACTGCTCAAAGACCAATTAACTCCAAAAAACCCCAAAATGAACAAGAAGCCAAAATGGAACTAAACCCTCAACAGCTGGAGGTCATCAAGGCAGTTTTCCCAGAGGGCAGAAGACTGTTACTAATAGGATGGGAATACAAAATTTAGTGAGACCAACTGTAACTGCTGATAACATATATTGAGAAGTGCCTCATTTCTCACATTTTTTGCAGAGCAAGAGTGAAGCTGGACAGCAATCTTATCTTTTATTGTGGGGAAAAAAACCCACCAGTGGGAACTGAAACATAGTCCCACTGAACAATTGGTACCAGAAGCTGATTTTAACCTAATACTATTTTCATCACGTTTAAAAAGAACATTCAAGTGATTCTACCCCTTAAATTTCATTATTTCTCAGAGTTTAATCAATGTAGTATAATTCATTAGGAATTGCTCACTGAGATTCTCCTACATTCTGAGTTATTTCAATTACTGCAGAACCTGGATGCTAGAACCCCCAACTGAAGATTAAATATAGTTGTACGCTCTCCCTTTACAACAGCAGAGGGTTTGAGATGTTTCAGTAACATTACACAAAGTTACATTCCTCCACTAACACAAAACATACACTCTTGCCACTGGAGACAAATACTTCTTATGCTGTTTCTTAGCCAATGATTTTAAATCCAAATCCAGAGTAAACATAACCTCTTCAGAGCTGGGAACACGTTTGTGTGCAAGCAGAACAGCCCGCCGTGTTACAGTGATAACAATACCCATTAAAACCATGGCACATACTGAACAGGCACATGCACAAGGGCCATTAAGTTCTTTGACATGGTACTGAAAGAATGGTCAGTTTCAAATGCTTGGGGACACTGAAATGTCAGGACTTTTACACTATCAAGAAATAACATATACTGAGAGGTAGCAAAGCTGTTTTTATCCCGTGATGATTCATTGAGAGCTCATTCACAAAAGGCAGAGGAGAGGGACTCTCAGAACCAAGAAGAAATGTTCAAAAGCACAAGTTATCCTGCATTCATTTATTATTTATTATCTGATTTATAATACAGATGAAGCAACAGTGCTAAATAGAACAATCTATCATTCCGCCTAAGCATTTGTTTTAAATATGGTTCTCTCAGTGCCTTGGTGAAGGTCTTCCAGAAGATGGCTGAGGCTGCCTGAATTTGGAGAGAACTGCAATAGAATCGAAGAAAGTATAAATGTTGTATTCGTGATGCTGAAGGTTCTTGTAGGTAGAATTATCGAACTCTTCTGGAGCAGGCTCACCAACTGCTGTGGTCTCTGTGAAAACAAACAGTAATTGGTGACTATAAGGATGCCACAGCAGAGGGCAATATTCTTAATTACTGTCAGATCCCTCATCCAGTCAGTATTATGAACCCCTTCCCCAAACAGTCAGCAACTGTAACAAAAGGATATGTATACTACACCCTACTGGTACCTTGTCTGGTCCTAAAGCAGCACATTGGTATGCAGTAGGGGAATAGGAATCAGTACAAGTCATCTAGAACAGCACAGGTTTTAAAATGCAAAATACCATCTAATGCTGGGGGTGGATAGGGCAGAACATTTTCATCTTGAAGACAGATGTCTGCATTTCCTGGCTTTTTCATAGTTGCCTTGATTTTCACTCCAGCCAGAACAGTAGGTGACATTCTTAGCAAGCCAGGAGAGGCAAAGTAGCAGTACAAATGATCTATCATCACGTCAGACCACCAGACACAGCTATTCAGCTATTAGAACTCCTTTACAGATTGAATTTTTTCCATGGGGAAAAGTGATGGAATTATTGAGCTCTCCACGGCTTAATTTCAAATGTGGTTATACTGAGCAGTAATATATCAAGAGCCTTTGACGTAAATTTCCTTTCTTCTAAATATAATCTTCTAAACTTTGTAGCAGCTCTTCTACCTAAACGAATAACCCAATAAAGTTATTCAGAAGTCCTTATTTCATGTTAAAGCCAACATTAATTCTTACTCTTTTAGAACATTATGCAAATTTAGGCAGTAAGGTTCCTGTTACAGGCTGGTTTTACAACCAAGGAAATTGCAAGAAATAAAACTTTACTCCCAATATTAATTTATTCTCATATACCCAGAGTCTTAACAATAGGAAAGACATAAGCATCATCTAGTGAAAAGCCTCATCATATAAATTTCTATGTACTGGTTTAGGTTAGATCGTATTAAGTGTCTTTTGTAATACAATCTACAATAAAAATACAAGAACTCAAGCAACTGAACACGAGAATTTCCCTTTAATTCTGACATAACTATTGCAACGTGAGGCTATCAGTTTAAGGGCACGTATCCGTAACATTCAGCAAGGCTCCCTAATAAAATGCGCCATAGTAAGCCATGCTTTCAGCAGAACACCACACACAGCCTAGGAAAGGAAATATCCCTGTGCCTACTGCTCAGTTCCTACCGAGGCAGCTCATAGGAGACAACACTACAGAGCTAAAAGCCACATGATGCGGTCTTTGTGGCAGATAGCCCCCAGAACAGGCAAGTGAAGGCAAGAGTACATTCAACCTGCAAGACACAGTTGTTCCATATTAAGAGACAGATGCTCAGGAAGAAAAGCAGATGGAGTCTCATCTTTCCTGCCCAAATACACCATGCTTGGCTTCTCGAAGGAAATAATTTATCCCAGAATTCATGCTCCCCATACTTCATCTATGCTTTCTCTCTTAAAGAGCATGCATTTCACAGGATGTTCTTCCGAAATGAATCAGAGGTGTATTTCTGACTTACCATGCCACTATTTTGCTACTTAGCAGTTGAAGCCAGCAGTTTTTGCTGACTGTTTAGCATGCCTGCTCTACAGCGTGGATGACAACACCTTAACATCCAGGTTTGTAACGTGAAAAAATTGCCTTTACATCTTCAGTGTGCCTGCTGCAGAGCTTGCAAATGAACGAAAGAACACAGAACAGGACAGACGTACAGATTACAGAAGGCATCATTAACTGTGAACGTTACACATGGAAACACGGTAGCTATTCTCAAAGGCGGCCTCAAAAGGAAGACAGAGCAAGAGATGCCTGCAGATACCAGTGATGCTGTTGAAAACAGCGTAGCTTGGTTTGACTCTTTGCTACGCTCTGGCATCCAAAGACATTACACCAGCAGGAAAGGGGTGTGAATTTGCCTGTACTAACCTCCACCTCTCCTCTAGCACATACCCAGCAGAAACTCTCGTGCTGTCACAGCCTCACCACCTCCACAGAGCAAGAGGAACTCAAGAGCAAAAGTGCTGTTCTCAGCAAAGGCACGTCCTACCCAAAAGGGTTTTGCTGGTGCAGTTATGATTATGTGTCTGACTATTGCCCCATAGATACAGATCTGCAGGAAAGGTCTGTCACGTGGGCTTAACCTTAATCTGGATTTACAGCATCAGAGCAGAGGAGGCTGTTTCATAGATCTTTGATGTCTTATAATCTTCACCTTGAATCATTGGCGCATTTCAAGACTTAGTCCTCCCTCTCACATTTGAAGTTAACTGAACTAATTTTGGGCCTTTGTATCAGCTTCAATGTGGAAATAATGCTTGAGCATCTAGCACTCCACTGTGGATGAAAAGGGGGAAAAGCATCTTCCCTAGATAAATACAAATAGCCTTTCTCCAATACATTTTTTTTTTTAAAGCAAGCTGCTGCTGCTGACTGCAAGGAGGAATAAGTAAATGAAAATGTCACTTGCAAACAGTGCTGCATTTTACCACTTGAGTTGCAGTGAGGAAAGATGGTAAGCTTAGTTTCCAGCTCTTACACCAGATCAAATTATGAGCTGACTAACCCCTTAAAACAGAAGGCAGGTCTTCTACTCAGCCTGCATCCTGAAATGGATGTACAAACCCCATTATTTGTCACTTAACCTGGTTAGACACTTCACAGAGTCACAGAACGGTGAGGTTAGAAGACACCTCTGGAGGTCATCTGGTCCAACCTCAAATGCTCAAGCAGGGCCAGCTAGAGCAAGCTGCCCAGAACCAAAAGATAGCTTCAAGGATGGAGACTCCATCACCTCTCTTGGCAACCTGAGTCTCCATGACTCTCATAGTAAAGTGTTTCTTGATGTTCAGGCAAAACCCTGTGTTTCAGCTTGTACCCACTGCCTCTTGTCCTTTCACCATGCACCACTGAAGAGAGTCTTACCTCTATCTTTGCACTCTCCCTTCATAAATTTATGTAAATACTTGATATCCTGCCTTGCCCAAGCCTTCTCATCCCCAGGCTGAATAGTCCACCTCTCTCAGCCTTTCCTCCCAGGAGAGAGACTCCAGTCCCTTCATCATCTCAGTGGCACTTGGCTGGACTCTCTCCAGTAGCTCCACATCTCTCTCATACTGGGGAGCTCAGAACTGAACAAAGCACTCACCAGGTGCATCTCACCACCTCCCTCAGCCTGCTCACAAGGCTTCTCATAATGCAGCCCAGGTCACCGCTGGTGGTCTTTGCTGCGAGGGCTCATGGGCTCATGTTCAGCTTGCTGCCCACCTGGACCCTCAGAGCATTTTCTGCAAGAGTATCACTCGAAGGATGATATCCAAGCAACTTCACAATTATGCTGCTTTTACTTCCATACATGCAAATTCTTTAATTCAAAGCAGCAAACATAAGAGGGGTCTCAAGACTGGTATGCTGCCTAAGTTGAAAGGCAAGAACAGTAAGGCACCACAGGTCAGGACAGAGGGGCATCTGCTATTGAAATATACAGCATGAGATCAGTAGGTAAGTGAACAGGATTGACAGTAAATAAAGAGGGAAAGCTAGATAGGAAAGTATAGCTAGGAGGATGATTGCAAGGTGCACGATGCTCTTTCCTAAAAACATATCGCTGACTCCTCCCCAACTCACTACAAAAACTGGGTTATGATGTCAACATTGTGCTACTTCAACTCGACTCGCCTACAACCTACTGATCTCAGAGTCAATACCTGCTTCTGGCACTACCTGAAACCCTGCCAAGATTTTGGGGGGGGGGGAGGGCGATAAAAAAAAAAAAAAGAAGACAGCAGGATTTCAGCAAAAATCAGATGGCACTGAATTTGGCTCAGGAGAAAGGCAGCTACCAAATCCTTCCGAGAAACGAGAAGAGGGAAAACAAGATTTGTCATATAAAACCTATGATTTTGCTCACAGTGGAAAGAATCCTGTCTTCATTTTATAAGTAACTCCTTTATGAAACTATAAATACAGTGAAATGAAGACCACTTCCTTTCACAGCATAACTGGAAACTGAGTATTACCGAGTACTTATAACAATCAGCAGTGAACAAGAATTTATCTTCCAGAAAGTCACTGCTACACAGTTATCTTCGGTATAAAGATCAGAGAATCATGAACAGAGAAGATCTGGAAACCCTTTTAAAAAAAAAGTTAAACCCTAACTCAGATGAATCAATACAGTTCAAACAATTTAAAGCTGTACCCTCTATTGTGCTGCTTTCTCCAGCCTGGACTCCTGCTTCCTGAATGGTCTCCTCCTTTGCTGTAGTGCCCATCACCAACACTGCGCTTTCAGAAGTCTCTTCTTCTAGTTTAGGAGCAGTTACTTTTGCTTCTGACTCCTGTGCCTCCTTCACCTTTTCTTCTTCTCCTCCGGATACCAGTTTTTGCTTTATGTCTTCCTGAGTCACTGATGAAGCTTTCAGCTGAAGAGCTGCTACTTGGGTTCCAATGGACTTGTCCTCCAAATAATCAGATTTATGAGTGACATTGGTCAGGTCTTGGCTTTCAACCAGGTGTGGTTTTAAGACCAGCTTCTCCCAATCTGCTTCTTTTGGAGTTGGTTTTACTTTGGGGACTCTTGCTTCGGATTTTGATGTTTCATGGCTGACTGATGTTTTAGAAAATGCGGCCTGCTTGACAGGAGACACATTAGTTTCTGGTTTTTGCGGCTGCTTCTTAGCCACGTATTCTTTGTGAGATTTCTGGGGCAAGTTATCTTTTGCTAGCATTGATGCCTTTACCGCTATGTTCTCAGAAAACACGGAATCTCGTCTAGGAAACTCAACTTTGGTTTTGATGGCAACTTTTGAATCATCACCATCATTTTCTTCCTCAGAATCTGAGCTAGAATCTGAATCTGAGCTGGATGAAGATGAAGTCTCTTCCTCAACTCTCTCTTTCCTCAAGCCTCCTTCTGTTGCAGGTTTAATGAGGTTTTCCTCCTCACGGGAAGAAACAACTAATCGCTGAGGAAATTCAACCACAGTTTTTCTTGACATAAACTTCCTCATATCTTCAGCAGAAGGTTTTGAAGCTTCCTCGAGGTTAGTACTAGATATGCTCTCACCTTTGTTTGCAGATGCTAGGAGAGAGCTAGAAGACAACATTTTAGGAAATTCAACTGGTGCCTTGATGGGTAGCAGCCTGGTGCTTCCCTGTGGTGCCACTAGATCTAGGAAACGGCATAAAGAGGATTATCATCATTATATCCGACACTGATGTCAATTAGTGATCTTAGTCATACAATTTTAACTTTCTGAGATAATCTGCTACAAAAAGCAAACTGAAAGAAGTTATTATACCAAATACAGGCATTATAAAGCTGTAAGGTTTAAGACATTTGAAGTTTAAAAACTCCACAGTTCTAGTTAGCACTTAACAGTTTTTGCTGCTGCACTTTTCTCCTTGCTTTGCCAGACTCCTCACAAGAGCTGTTCTTCTGTGCTTTTATTCTGCATCATTGAAAATGGTTTACAGGCACCTTCCTATCTCAGATGAACATTAAGATAGATTGTTAGCTGAGCTCTTCAGCTTTAGCCGAGACTGCTACAGAGATAATATTTGTCTATGAACAAGCCAGCAAAGCAAGACTTGGTAAACAGAGCAATAGCCAGCCTCTTGCAATAGTTATCTTTAAAGCAGTAGGGAGGGATGACTCCCAAGAAACAAAATAGCAGAATAAGAGAGATGTGAGGCCATACATTAAGGTATTACTTCTTCATGTGTCCATGTGATCTACCAACTGAATTGTTTCTAACACAGTTTATTTCCAAAAGACCTTATCTCCTCCTGTCTTCGCTATCTCCACTCCTGTTTTCGATTTGAGACCTTTTTGTAAAAAAGGTCTTGGAAGATCTCCTAATGCTTCATGTTAGCCTGCCTTCATTTCTTCTCCCTTGTGGATACTTTCATTAAGCTGCATTCTCCAGACAAGGAACCAACAGTTGAAGAGAAAGCAGCAACTTTCAGGCCCTTTCAGAGTACCAAATATCCCTTGGATGCTTATGCCAATGATATCCTCAGGAGGCTGATCAACAGCAAATACTGCTGTGGTTACAGAAAACAGGAGGACAAAGAGGACGGGGAACACATTAAGAAGATACACCACTGCTGAAATTTGCTATAGCAAAGCCACAAAAGTTGTGAGTTGCACCACTTCCAACCAGCAGTGTAATTCAACAGACTTCCAGTCTATTGTGCAGATTTATCTGCACAGTTTGGAAACCCAGATCTACTTTAAAAGACCGTAACTAAATGCAGTTTTCCTCCTCACTAGTATTTCACAGCAATACCTTATATGATCCAAGGAGGTAATACAGTTAGTTTGGAATAGAAGCAAGTCTTTAGCAATGTCCAAATGAAAACATCACAGAAGAGACAGACACGTGAAATTAAAAGCAAAGTATCTGAGAAAGAAATACAGAGTTCTTAACATAAGCACAAATGAAAAAGATGCCAGTTTACTACACAGGTAGTACTTTAGAACAATTTCAGACACTTTTCTCTGCCAGACAGAAGGTGCAGGGTGAGGATGGAGGGCAGGGGGAAGTAGGAAGATGGGGAGCCACCTTTGAAAGAAGCCTGATTCCCTTGCGCAGACTGACACAGCCAAACAGCAGCCTGTAGAAACTACTACGTGAGTAAACATCACTCAGGATTCAAGAGTTCTTCAAAGAAGTGTACAGGAAGGTCAAACTAACATGAGAATGCCCGAAGGGATGACAAACAAGTGAAAGCTGAGCAAAAGCTGAAGAAGCGTTAATGTTCAGGCATCCTAAGAAACACAGAAGGCAGGTAACATTCAACCTGACCATTAACAGTAGGTGTTACTGGAAAAATACTTTAAACAGCAATATTTGGATACGTGAAAAAGATACATTTCAGCTTTTAATCATGAAGTCTAATGCAACTGGTACAGACACCTTAATTGGAGTACTTCAAACTTTGTACCACCTGATCTGTCTTTGCACCACTTTGACAAAAGAACAATACATCCAAATTAGTAACAAGAATATTATGCCCAGATGCATTCTTACTGATGCTTGTAACATCGGCATCATTATCAGAACACGTTCACACTAAGAAAGGTGGCATGCAGAAATTACAGATATGATCACTCACTTTGTGTGTAACCATGGCCATTTTATCAAAGCAAAGAGAATTTGCACACCCTGTTCCAGCTAGAATCTGAAAAAGACAGCTGCATCCTACACAGCTTAACTAACCTTAGCCATCTGCAGGGGAAACAGCTGGCTGGAAGAGGTGGCCTAAGAGGCCTCCTGACACATGCTGAAATCAGAGCTGCAGGACAACGAATCTAGAAACTGATGCTAAAGTACATCTCAAATATACTTAAGATAATGCAAAAAATATATAATAAAAAGCAATTTGTTGTTCAATCAAGCTTACATCAATCTAGGCTTTCTTAATGAAACACCCAAGCTTTTATTTGCCTTGACATTTAAGAAGCTAATATTAGAAGCCAGAAATCTGCATTTAACCACTCTTCCAGTGATCTTTTCAACAGTTGTCAATGAGTCTGATTACTCCTACTGTTCCATGGAGCTTTGCTGTTTAAGCACCCGGATCTCTAATTTGGGATGGGAATCCTACTCACTCCTACTCACAGTCAGCCTCTATTTACAAACAGTATTTTGCACAAATTATCCCTCTTTGAAATTTGTATTCATGTTTTGACTTTGGTCACGGATAGAAGGGGTTCAGATACTTGGGAACGTCGAATGCACTACAGCATTCAAACCCAGGCCCATGTACTGCCTCGCATGCATCCTATGGGCAACAAGCATTGTAACTAAATTTAACACAACAGGGCTGTGCCAGTTTTCTGCAGCTTCTTGACACTGTTGCCTAGAGCAGGCGCTGCAAACTGGTTTTCTCGTTCTGTAAACCAGGATGCTTTTTGACCCTGATTATCCTGATGTTTCAGAAGAGAAGGGGGAACACCTGCAGTTCAAACTTCAGATTTTGCACATCATTAAAAGTAACTTGCTACACATTTCCATCAAATTTCAGACAACTTGCAAAGCTGCTTTACATTAAGACAAACGTAATGATATCTCTCCGTAAGTCTGGTCAAGCATCACAGCAGCTAATGAATTCAGGTGAAGGTAAACAGGAAGTGTTAAGCTCATAGCCTGGCCTATGAATATAAATATAGCTGTCCTGGTTTCAGCTGGGAGAGAGTTAATTTTCTTCCTAGTAGCTGGTGCAGTGCTGTGTTTTGGCTTTAGTGTGAGAACAAGGCTGATAACAACTGATGTTTTAGTTGTTGCTCAATAGCACTTATCCTGGTCAAGGACTTTTCAGTCTCTCATGCTCTGCCAGTGAGGAGGGGCATGGGAAGCCAAGAGGCAGCAGAGGCAGGACACCTGACCCAAACTAGCCAAAGGGGTATTCCATACCACAGCACGTCATGCCCAGTATATAAACCAGGGGGAGTCACCCAGAAGGGCAGATCGCTGCTCGGGTTGGGCTGGGTACCGGTCAGCAGGTGGTGAGCAATTGTATCGTGCATCACTTGTGTTGTCTTTCTTTTCTCCTTTTAGTTTTACATTCTCTCCCCTTGTTATTTCCCTTATTATCATTAGTAGTAGTTCTATATTAGACTTTAGTACTTGGACTGCTCTTATCTCAAACCGAGGGGTTTACATTCTTTCGGTTCTCCTCCCCATCCTGCCTGGGGAGGGTGGAAGGGGGGCGAGTGAACAGCTGCGCGGTGCTGAGGGACTGGCTGGAACTAAACAACGATAATATCGCACACAGACCCAATTCCTCCTAGACCTTTTAGTTTTCTTACTACGCAGTAAGTTTGAACAGAAATCCTTGTTTACACAGTGATGACCTTCTACTTCCTCGGTTTATGTACCAGCAGTTCCAAGACGTGGCCAACAGCATTTCTAAGCTCTTCTTGCCCATTTAATGACACCCAGGGGGGACCTTGAACTTGAGGCTGTTAACTAGAGACCCTCCGTACACCCATCGCCTTTTATTTACACCCCACCACCGCTGAAAGACGAAACCAACACCTTACTCTTTGGCGGCTTCCCGGAGCCCGCCGGCTTGGTGCAGAGCTCCGCGGTGGGCGCCGCCGCTTGCAGCCCCCGGGCCTCCAGCCGCAACACCTGCGGATGAAGGAAACGGGATAAAAGCGGCTTCTAGGGTGGGGGGAACCGTGCCCGCCCGCTATCCCGCTGCACCACGGTGGGTGGCGCTGTGGGTCTCCCCGCCGCTTGCGCACCCCGCTCTCCCCCGGGCCCGTGGCAGAGCGGGGTGCGCAGCGAGGTTTGTGCTACTGAGAGGACCGGAGCAACCGCAGCTCCTCCCTGCCCCTCTCCCCCTACCCGTTACCTTACGGCTCGCCGCCCGCCCGCAGCCCAGCACTGAGGGAGCCGCCATCTTGGCGCCGGAAGAAGCTACCGCGGTGGGGACAGGCGCTCCCTCCCTCACACCGCCGTCCCCCGCGGCACGGCGCGAACGTCATCGCGCCGCGCGGTGTGCGCTGCGCCGCGCACGTGGCGGTGCGGACGCATGGAGGGCGATGGCGGCGCTGGCGGGCGGGCGGCGGCGCGGCCCCGGCCCGGCGCTGGCGCTCCGCGGGGCGCTCATGGCCGCCAGCGGCGGCGGGAGGCTCCTGGCGGCGCCGTACGGGGAGCCCGGGTCAGTGCTGGGCTGGTCGGGGCCGGGGATCGGGGGGAGGCCGCGGATCTGAGCAGCACAGGCCGCCCCGCTGCGCGTCCCCTGCGGAGCCGCAGCGGGTGGCGGGGCCTTCCCGCTGGTAGCAGCCGGGGAGGTGGTGGGAGAGCGCGGGGGGTTCTGATGCTGCCGCTCGGGAGAGCCCTGCACGGCCGGGCGCGGGCCGTGGGGCGCTCCTCGGCAGCCTTGTCTGTCACTGAAATGACGCTTCTGAGCTCTTCAGTCTTCACGGTTTTTGGCTCGATTGAGCACCCACAGATGGGTAAATGCTAGTGGCAAATGCGTCGAGTCTGACAAAAGTAACGTATAGAATCAACTAGGTTGGAAAAGACCTGTAAGATCATCAAGTGCAACCATTACGCCAGCACTGCCAAGACTGTCACTGACTGTCACAACCGTGTCACTGAGGGCCTCATCTACGTGGTTTGTGAACGCTTCCAGGGACAGTGATTCCAGCGCTGCCGTGGGCAGCCTGTTCCAACGCCTGAGCACCCTCTCTTGTGAAGAAATTTTTCCTAATATCCAGTCTTAACCTCTCCTAGGTGCAGAATACATGGTTACGTTGCCACAGTTGAGAATTTCTCTTTTTGGTATGCACGTGCAATCCAAGGTTTTAAACTTCAGCTTCTGTAGCTCATTGGGAGCCATTCGGCAGAGGTGGTACCTCTGCGTGTTACAGAAATAGGAGAATAGTAATAGCATGTTACAAAAAGAGTTGATGCTGTTCATGGTTAAGCACGTGGTTGTTCTAGTTCCAGCGGTTTTAGTCTGTTGTTCTTTTGTTTGCAGCGATGACGGTCTCTTTGTGTTCGATTGCGTCAATGCGGAGAAGCCCGCCTTAGGAAATCAAGGGTGAGAAAATCTGCTTAGGTAATCTGCTGTTTTCCTAGAGGGTGCATCTTCTCCTGAGATGATCTGGTCATGATGAAATAGTAATGTAAGAAAGATGATAAAAACAATAAGATGATAAAAATAATGGTAAAAATAATAAAATGATGAAATTACAAGATGATAAAAGAAATTCACGGGATGACTCCTCTCTCAGGTGATGGTGTTTTTGCTAACCCTGGTGGATATATATGTTATTTCTTTGTTTCTTTTCCATCCCAGAGGAGTGGCTACACCTTTTTCTTGTTTAGAGAAACACCAGTAGTTTAATCCATGATTCTGTATAACTCTTCTTAATCAAGACAGCTAGGGAAAAAAAGCTGCATTTTTATTAGACCATCTAAGTTAGAAAAAACCCCACAAACCAGTTACGTAACTCATCCTTCAGGTCTGTTCTGTAAGTCATGAGATTTCAAAACCTGGAAAAAATCTTTTTCTTGGTTTAAATTCAACCACTGGACATTGTTTTACCTGTATCCAATTTCACTGTTTTCCCTGAAATTCGTATCAAGATTTGCTAGCACAAACCCTAGTGTTGGGTTTGTTTCGTTGTTTGCTTTTTTGGGCAGTGTTGGTTGGTTGGTTGGTTGTTTTTTAGCAGGTAACAATACACACTTAGTCTTTATATCAGTTTCCTTTATCTTGGCTTTTTTCTTTGCATTACTGTTCACGTTGGCCCAATGTTTTAACTACAAATAAAACTTTTAGAGCTGTACTTTGTTCTTCAGGCTCCTTCTTGGTGGTGTGACAGCAACCTTCTCAAGGATTTCGGTAACTCTCAAGTTGTGAACTGAACTGTGCTTCCTCTTCTCTCTATTAGGCAGGATGGAAAACAGACAGATAAAGGAAGTGATGACATCCTAGCTTTTGCCTTCTCCCCATCAGGAGATTACTTTGCCTTAACAGATGACAATAAACGTCTGATTCTGTTCCGTACGAAGCCTTCCTGGGAATGTGTTAGCATCAGGTAAGGAGGTAGGGTGTTGCATGTCACTTTGTTATGGAGTTATGGCTGGGTAATTTGGAGTTATAAAATAGTAGTACTTGGGATGTTGCCATGTGTTATCAGTAAGCTTCCTTTTTTTTTTTTGCCTTGTACTTGCTCAAACAAACGTAATGTTCCTGGAAATTCAAAGATACTTGTCAAGAAGTGACGCATGCTATGCCCCACACCAGGAATGGGAGTGCTTGTGTTTCCATCATTGGCCAAAGAAAGGATAATCTCTTTTCTTATTCCAAAAGACAGTATTTGCGTCTTTAAGATCTGAAACTTTACCTACGCCTCGTGAACGTTAGGGTGGGCCCGTGAGAGCTATAGTGGCAAGTTTAATGAGTGCACTGTCCATTTCTGTTGATTTGGAGGAGAAGATGTTTTGGGGAGTTTGAGAAATCTCTTAAAAGCACATCTTTAGAGATGCTGACAATTGTCCTTCAGTCTTCTTTGAAGACAGTCTGTAGCTGTCCACTAGAGGTCCTTCAGTTTCAAGTTTTCTGCTGCTGCTTGTGACGATTGTCTGTAAAGAAAGAGGACCATGAAGGACTTCCTTAGAAAGTGCCTCAGCATGTGATATCTCTGTTTCTGGTGGTCTCTAACAAATGTGAGGCCCTGATTGCAAAAGAAAATGGAGTCTTTGCCAGCTTGGCTGTGTGCGTGGTATATGATGGACCTTTGGTGGGTTAACCACTGTTATAGTGAGTAAATAATCACTGACAAAACCAGAAAGGGCAAATTTCTGTTCATTCTGCTTTCTGTCTTCCTTGCTGCTCTGCCTTGTATGTCTTGCACGTAATACGCCACTGGATAATTTTTGATGTTTCAGTTTTCTGCTGAAATCAATCAATCAGGATCACAGCGGCATTTTTTGGGAACGTCACTACCTCCTGTTAGGAAAGTGGGAATAGAGGCAAAAGAGTCTCTGCATGAAAAAAAGAATGCCAAAGTTGAGCTATGTAGCTTGGATTAGTGTTCCGTGGCAAGCTGTATGAGAGGTTTCATGCAGTGCTTTTGTAGTCAGCTCATTTCAGATGAGGAACTTTTGAATCTTTGTGCTTAACATCAAAGGCAGTACAGTGAACTTGGTGCAAGTCTTTTTCTTGTTGGCAAGGTAACCTATTTTGAAACTGTGCTCCCTGAGCCTGCAATGTGTTCATAGGCATTCTTGTCCTAGATGTTTTCTCTTTGCTCCTTTATAAACAGTCACTAAAAAGTATTACGATTCTGTCTTCCTACCTGAAGTACAGTATATTGTTCTGTTGCCTCCAGGCAGTCACCCTATTTCACAGTAGGTAAATAGAAATGTCCATTCCCTATGATCCCTGGCGTCCACCATCCCGTGTTAACACATAGGACATAGAGGGGTTTGAAAAAGAGGTGTTATAGAAAGCAAAAAAAAAAAGCAGTACTAACAATAGCTGTTAAATTGCAGAAGCATTCTCCAGAGTAAGTGATGAAACCTTTTTTGAAACTTCTTTTCTGACATGTATGGTCCTTACATTTATCTGAAAAGTTGTAAGAAAACTGTTACCTGCTACCCTGGCAACTGGAACTTTAAGGTGCTGGCAGGTGATGAGGGGAAGTCAGCGTTCAAGTTTAGGGCTTTGCCTGGGCAAGGTATCCTGAGACTGTGTCTTTCTGACTCTAGATGCGAGAAGGAAGAGTCTGTGAGGCTCATAAAGAAGGGCTTCCTTTTATAGTAAAAATTGTCAACTGGAGAAATAGTTTCAGCACGGTTTCTAGAGGTCTTGCTGCAAAGGACTTACTAGGAGAACTGCTATACTGTCTTCTATTTTCTGTGTGTTTAACTGTCATTTTTATTGTGGAGGGTGCAAGAAAGTCTACCAGCTTTCTGTAGAGTACTGGCAGGCTGCCTAGACAAAATGCTCAGTTGAGAAAGTACCTAAGCAAAGTGCAGGCATGCAGTTTTAATGGTCTCTCCTTTTTTTCTCCCACCCCCCTGCTGTTTGCTGTTACATAGTTTAGCCATTTAATAGGTCTCAAAAGGGCTGTTTTGGCCCATACCCTCCCTTAACATTATTCTCATTGCTGCCATTTCAAGAATGTTGCATTCGAGAGGTTTTTGTCTCTTGCTCTGTTTAACTGGGTCTGAATCCAGACTTGCTGTAGGTGCCATCCAGAGCTGTTCAAACTGTGCTGTTTTTCTTTCAGGTGCGTGACCAGGAGATGCACTTCCCTGGTTATTACAGCTGCAGAGGATAAGATTCTGGTTGCGGACAAGTCTGGTGACGTCTATTCTTACTCAATAACAGAACCCCAGGCAGATGGAAAACTTGAGCTGGGTCACTTGTCTCTGCTACTGGATGTTGTAAGTATGTGCCTCTGTGTAGTTAGTGTAGAAACCTGCATTCCTGCATGCGTTTAGGTCTTTCATTGTTGCTCTTGTCCCAGGTTTGGGAGTTCTTTTTCATATAAGTGAAGTATGTGGTTTGGATTTCTTCGTGCCAAGTTTGTGTCTGCAGAGTTTGGTAAGGAAGGAAGCTTACCAAAGGGCTATGTATTCTTGGAGTGTGAGTGTTTAAAAGGTCTTCATGTTGCAGTCACTGAAGACTTGGTAATGGAATGTATATGGGAATTCGCCCAGTCTGTTATGTTGGTTGAGCTCTTCAACATGGTAAGTTTGTTTCTTTTTCAGATGCGGTGGAACTTCCACCTGTACTGTTGCAGCTCAGTGTCTTTCACTAGACCCGGTAGTCGGTGTCACTTGTCTTAGTAAATGAGAAAGTCACTGTCTTAAGATTTATACTTCCATTGTCGGTAGAAAAGCATGACTTAATGTTTGCACCTGCCACTCAGAGGCAGGAGAAACAGATAGTTTACTGCTTATCTCTTTTTCTGCTGGTTAGGAAGAATTATATTAAAACAAGCATTGAACTACTGGGCACTAAATCTCTCCCTTCACCAACAGGCGCTGAGTCCTGATGACCGATACATCCTAACTGCAGACAGAGATGAGAAGATCAGAATCAGCTTGTCAAAGGCTCCTTATTATATTGTATCCTTCTGTCTGGGACACAGAGAGTAAGTTCATTGTGTGCAAAAGTTACTGTGTGCAGCTCTTCACTGTGCCTCAGAGGATGAAATTATTGCCTCCTCAGATCATATTAAACAATAGCTAGATCTGAGGTAGAATCATAGAATGGCTTGGGTGGAAGGGGCCTTTAAATTCATCAACCAACCTTCCTGCAATGAGCAGGGACATCTTCAGCTAGATCAGGTTGCTCAGAACCACATCCAGCCTGGCCTTGAATGTTTCCAGGAATGGGTCATCTGCCGCCTCTCTGGGCAACCTTCCAGTGGTTCACTGCCTTCATCATAAAAAATGTCTTCCTTATATCTAGTCTGAATCTGCTCAAACAGGTCCATGTCTTGTATTAAGGACTCTAGAGCTGGATGGGGGTCTCATCACAGCAGAGCAGATGGGCAGATTCCCTTCCTTGACCTGCTGGCCGTAAGAGACCTCAGAGCCTGGAGATCGTTAGTTCAGGATGAAGCCTACTTTCAGTCTTAGGAAGGGAAGTCTTAGGAAGTATTTGTGGTTTGAACAGACACTAATCTAATAGCATCTCAATGCAGAGGTCAGACTTGAAGGTTCTGTGGTGATATAATAAAACCATAGCTGTATCAGTAGGAAAGATAGAATACTCTTTCTGCCTGGACGTGAGGCTGCAGTGAGCTAGGGGCTGCAGAATGGTCCCATAAAGTAGATTCAAGGAATCATGCTTCTTAATGTGTTTTTCTTGAGATTGGTTCTATTGCTATGGGCAAGAACACAAAGGCATGTAGAACTATTTGTGGTAGGTAGATCACAGGGACATCCCTGTAGAAATATGATGTACTGCTGTGTTACCAAGTCTAATAAAGTGCATGGTTCACTCTGGATAAAGTGGGAAGGGTGATTTTTCCTTTCTTCTCCATCCTCAAGTGAAGGCCCTTCTCATTAGGTGTGACCCTGCGCAGGGTGGAGAACGCACCTAATTCTGCTTGTGGGGATGCTGAGTTACTTGGGGGTAGAAGCACCCTTCTAGACACATTCTTCCATACGATGATGCGACATGGTGCAGTCCACTCACTGTATCAGAAACAGGAGTGAAAGAAAGCCAGCGTGACTGGGGAACTTGAGATAGGTTTAGCAACGTATCTAAACTTGCCCACCAAGGTGTTTTAATAAAGCATTTAGGACACAGATTAATTTGGAGTGTCAGTGTGGTTTTAATAAGATCATTTTGGAGTGTAACCTGCAGAACTGGCATAGTGTAAAAGCAAGAGACTACTCATGTTAATGATCTAAGTAGTCTTCGATCAGGTCAGTTTTGATAGCTTATTTGCAGAGCCATGTCTTATGTTTCCTCCACTGTGTACATAGTTTTATTTTCTAATAGATAGAACTTGTTGGTCAGAAAGACACTTGTAAAGAGACTTTTAAAGGGGACTGTTGTGTCTGCCAAAGAGTTGCGGCTGCAGAGTGGAAAGGCACTTGAATTGATTGAAATATATTTAACAATTCAATATTGAAGTTAGGAATGATTAAACAAAGCATTACATAACGCAGCTATGATTGTTGTCTGGTTTCACGCTCATGGATTTTGTTCTTTCTGCGCGGTGCATGATGATTCTTGCTGGATCTATTGTGCCTGCCTGCACCTGCCATTACTGCTTTGTCATGAAAGTGACCACATCTCTTCCTTCTTTTTTTTTTTTTTTTTTTTTTAATATTTCTCTTTTTTAATGGCCTCAAAATTTTGCCTGTTTTCAAAAGTGAGACTGTTCCACTCAGGAAATGTTCAGCTCCGATCACTATGTTTTAAGTTGCTGGGCATTAAGATAATAAGGAACTCCAGAAGTTCAGGTCTGCATTAGTCAGCAAAGACAAGTCATGGTAGACACAACGGTATTATGTACTTCTGAAAAACAAGGTTTCTGGGTGAATGTAAGCACTGGTGGTAAATTGCCACACGCTTGTTTTAAAGTTTTGTAAAGATTGCTTTTGCGTGATCTCCAACTGTAATGGGAGAGATGTGGTACACTGAAAGCTGGGTCATCATCATTGTGTTTTAAAAGCATCTGTTGTGTTTTAAAAGCCAACAGGATGCTGGGTTACATCAACAAGAGCATCACCAGCAGAGATAAAGATGTCATTATCCCACTCAGCATTTGTCAGGCTGCATCTGGAATACTGTGTCCAGTTTTGGTCCCCACTCTACAAAAAAGATGAGGGCAGGCTGGAGAGGGTCCAGAGAAGGGCCACAAAGATGATTAAAGGGCTGGGAAGCCTGCGTATGAGGAAAGGCTGAGAGAACTGGGTTTGTTCAGCCTTGAGAAAAGAAGGCTCAGGGGAGACCTCATCACCATGTTCCAGTACTTAAAGGGTGGCTACAAAGAAGATGAAGACTCCCTTTTTACAAGGAGTCACATGGAAAAGGGGAGGGGTAATGGGCACAAGTTACTCCAAGGGAGATTCCAACTAGGCACAAGAGGAAAATTTCTCACAGTGAGATCACTCAGCCATTGGAATAATCTCCGCAGGGAAGTGGTGGATTCCCCAACACTGGACACTCTTTAAGATTTGGCTGGACAGGGTGCTGGAGCATCTAACCTACATCATGCCTGCCTAAAAAGATTGGACCAGATGATCTTTGAGGTCCCTTCCAACCTGGTATCCTGTTATACTATGTTGATTCATGTGTTTAATGTTGCATCGTGAATTGAGAACATGGTACCTGAGTAGATATGTCTCCATTGGTATTTTTTGGTCTAAATGGCAATGTTCTCAGGCAGGAGGAAATCAGTAGAATTCCTTGAGTGCAGATGGGGAAGTATTTTTTTCTATTAAGTAGCAAGTCAGTAGATCTTGTAGTCTATATACACTATATTAAGTACTGTGGACACATTTTTTCTTCCTCCTGATTAGCTTGATGTGGAGAATCTGTTTATTATAATGTTCTCTTTGAAACTGATGTTTTTGCTTACTGTGTATATTTAAAGACCAGAGTGTCATTCAAGAGATTTCAACTTTTGACTGCTTTCCCCTTAGGTTTGTAAGCAAAATATTTGTAATACCCGACTATCCTGACCTGCTGTTGTCAGCTTCTGGGGTATGTATGGCAATTTCTTAAAAAAAAAAGTATTTTTCTTGAAAGTTTAGACTTTAAAACCATTGTTTGCTTGTGTTTCCCCAAGTTCCTTGGGATACTTGGAATAATCTCTCATGGTTTACAGCATGACCTCTCTCTCCTTCTCCTCCTTTCTCAGCTTTCTGTTCAGTGTTCAACCATTCTATTGGTAGATCATATAAGAGCCATTTACTGTGTTTATAGCAAGGCTAGCTTTGTAAGATCTTTGGAATGGAGAAATCACAAAGTCCTCAGTGTTTCTTCATCATTAACTCTTGCTTTGAAGCACAGACAGACTTTAATCATTGGACTATTAAACAACTTTGAAGTGAACAGGTATTACACCAGCCTGCCATGATGAGTGTCTTGAGAATGAATGGCCTTAGATTTTTTCAGAGCTTTTAAGATGAGAAAGTTGTTCCCTTTAAACCCTCCCACTTGTTTTCCTCTGTGAGACTTGTTCTGAATTATATTCTTGCCCGTATGTCCTCATAGTGCATCCATGTTGTGTAGAGGGTGCAGTGCAGTGCTATAGAATGGTTGGATGAGGACTGAAGAAGTATTTCCTCTTTTCCCCCTCCCAGCTCTTAAATTGATGGCATCTTGCTGTCATGCGAGACCTGTACAGAGTGAGTAGATGGAGTTGGTCTAAAAGAAGAGAAACAATGTGCCTTGTTTTCCCAGACTACCAAAACTGCATAGGAAACAAACAATGTTTTCTGTAAAGATGTGAAGATCGTAGTAGTTCTTAGCATTTGGTTTCAGCTGCTGCTCCTGCTTCCTTAAGTCTCTTGTCTCTTGTTCTTCTAATTCTCTAAGCAACTCTAGCATTAGCACTGTGTGTGGCTGTATTTATTCTAAGCAGATGCTCTTTGAGGACTGTTTTTCCAGAGAGGTGTTTAGCTTCTTTCCAGCAGATTACTAAATCAAATGAGAATTTGGGTGATAACAAGGGTAGGGGCAGAGAAGGGCAACCTGAAAGAGTTGCCATTAAAATGCTGAGCACATGTATTGCTTTGCTATTTGAGACAGACTTAAAATGCACTCCTCCAGCTATGCAATTTCCACTTCAAAAGGAGAATTAAAGTTAGCATGATTGAATAATTTAGAATGGAGGGGGATAATTATGTTAATTAAAATGCTTTATCTGCAATTTGAGGTCTTAATGTGGGAAGCTCCTCAGGGAAATAGGATGTAGCTGAAGGCCGCAAGCAGCCTCTCTTTGCCTGAAGTGATGTTAGTAATATGCTTGTGTCCCCTTCCATCTGTCCAGGACTCAACTCTAAGACTCTGGGAGTACAAAAGTGGTGAAGAAGTGTACTGCTGTCATCTAAGTAGCATCTGTGGGACTGAGGCAGCCAAAACTGACCAGGTATGCCCATGTTTGTTAGTGCTTTGCTACCCTCCTGATTCTTGTGACTCCTAAATGTGTTTGTTGCATTTTGTTAGGAGTGCCTCCCTTCTGGTGGTGGGTTTGAAAGTTACATGAGACCTAGAAACCCAGTAACCTGGGATTTCACTAAAGGAAGAAGGTCCCTGAAATCCATTCCTGTGTCTTGTGTGCATTTCTAGGAAGTGCCAAGCGGTGACCAAAAGTAGTTGTTTGTAATTCTTCCCAAATATTCTGCACACTGGACAAAGCTTCACTTGAAAATTTTTCCAAAACCACAGAGAGCTTAGTCCCTTAGCCAGAAAAGGTCTTGTAACACTGGAAAGATCTAAAGAATTACACAATTGAGAAAAATACTTAGAATTTGAAGTGTTAAAGTTGCAATTTATCTGAGCAATTTAAGTTGCAATTTATCTGAAGTTCTGTAACATTTGTAACCACAATGTTGTGGTTACAACAAAAGCACTGGAGACAAAAGCACTGGGCTTGTTCCTTTGGGCGGTGTTCAAAATTAAAATGAGTCCTACGTGAAAACTGAATACCCCTTTCTTCTTAGTTCTTCTTAGCTTGCAGCCTGTACATGAGTGGTATCATACAGCCTTTGGGGTGCTGCTGTGATTTGGGATGCTAATCTAATGTGAGCAGTGGTTCTGGTAGTATTTGATCTCTGGTTTTGTTCTGTCTTGTCACATGAATTGGCATACAACCCTATTAGCAGTGAAACAGCATTTATTCTTGTCCCTAGGACCAAGCGCCTAGGGACAGGCCTGACAATTCAAGCATTTTTTTTCTGCACCGAAGACATCAGCAAGTCGTTCTTTGTGTTGGAGAGTAATAACGTGCAACTTTTGTCTGTACATAAGCCCAGAAAGGCAGCTGCTGCTTATGTCACAGCATTCAAAATGGAAATCTTAGTTGAGGCCTAGAGTTCCTGTTAGCAGGAACTCAAGGTAGTATCTATATGGACAATTTAACCTGCTCCTGAACTGGAAAGTATATTTGAAAGCACACCTCTTTTATGAGAGGTCTCTGTCTCAGGTATGCTTTAAAGCAGTTCAGCTTGAGTCTGGTGCTTCAAATCTTTGAAGTAGCTACTGCTCATGTTTTTCACAAGCAAAAAATGGGTGTACCAAATTAGGAGACAAGCCCATCTAGCTGGTATCCTCTTACATTCTGAGTGCAGCAGGATTTGAATGGGGAAGGGAGAGTGAAGATTGAGGCAAACATACAAAATTACCACATATAGCCTTCTGGAAGTACGTGGCTCAGGGAGTTTCAAAGCCAAAGCGTTTTATCTTTGTGTTCAAAAGTAGCTAATGAGACTGCTTTGTTGAAACAGCGTGGTTTGATAGCCACCAAATCCATGTCTGAAGTAATGTTGCAAGGCGTTTCTGTTGAAGGGAAGAATGGTTTTGTGTTAAAATACTTTGTCTTCTAGCTTTGTTGGATCATCAAGGACTAGTAAGCAACTAGCTGTGAAATGGGGAATCCTGATATTAATTTCAAGAATGCTACTTGTTGCCTAGACTAGCTTAGCATTTAGGAAGATAGCTTGGTCTCACACAGAATCCTAACTCCATTGTTTACAAGTTTATAAAAAATAATATTAAACTATATAATAAACCTCGAATGTAGCATTGGATAAACTAACAAAGGTTAGAGGAAAAAAACCTGTTGCTGCAAGCAGGAACTGATTTAAAAAATCTCCAACTCTCTAAGAATGTTCTTGAAGACTTTTGAATGTAGTTTAGTAATACTTGCCTTGTCTCTTAACACACCTGATAAAGTCCCTCCCATAGGATACTCTTTATGCTGATGGAGTCTTTCATAGAAATTTGGGATGCCCTTTGACTGTTTGAGAAGTCTCTGTTTAGCATCTTTACCTTGATGTAAGCAATGACAGAAGGGGAAAAGCCACAACTGTGGGTTAATAAATATAACACAGCAGTTAATAAACTGTATTCCTGCAGTGTTTTGCAGTTCTTCTATCCACTGCCATATGTCTCTCCTAACAGTGGTCTTGGAAATCTCAGGCTTGTCTGTTGCCTTAATCTATAAAATTCTGCTTATTGCCCACTCTTACAAGCACTCCTAAATCTGTCTCTGATGACACTAAATTTGCATGATGCTTGAGGCGTGCAGAAGACTCAGCTGACCTCTAGAATTCGTACATACTTGGAACAGTGATCAGGCTTCATGTCCCAGCTATTACAGACAGATAAATGACAAATTTAAACCTTAATGTGGTGTATTGCTACCTTTGTGTTGTATTGCTACACAGCTGTGAATATGTACTTTCTCTATGGTCAACAGGACTGAAGGGGAAAAGAGACTTGTGTTTCTGTGACTGTGTTGTGTTTCTAGAAGTATGTTGTGTTTCTAGAGCTACGACTGGCATCATAGTTCTAGAAATGCTAGAGATGACATCTGGTGGTAGCATTCAGTCATGCTACACATCCAGATGTATCAAAGATCGTCTTCGCAACCGAGAGTGACATTTGTAGACTGAATTTAAGCAAACGGAGCAGCCCTGCTTAAGCAAACAGAGCAGCCCGGAGGAGAAGGACTTGGGGGTATTGGTTGATGAGAAGCTTAACATGAGCCGGCAGTGTGCGCTTGCAGCCCAGAAAGCCAACCGTATCCTGGGCTGCATCAAAAGAAGCATGACCAGCAGGTCAAAGGAGGTGATCCTGCCCCTCTACTCTGCTCTTGCGAGATCCCACTTGGAGTACTGCGTACAGTTCTGGTGTCCTCAACGTAAGGAGGACATGGAGCTGTTGGAGCAAGTCCAGAGGAGGGCCATGAGGATGATAAGGAGGCTGGAGCACCTCCTGTATGAAGACAGGCTGAGAAAGTTGGGGCTCTTGAGCCTGGAGAAGAGAAGGCTGCGTGGAGACCTCATAGCAGCCTTCCAGTATCTGAAGGGAGCCTATAAGGAGGGACTCTTCCTTAGGGACTGTAGTGGTAGGACAAGGGGTAATGGGTCCAAACTTTAACAGGGGAAGTTTAGATTAGATATAAGAAGTTCTTTACTGTGAGGGTGCTGAGGCACTGGAATGCGTTGCCCAAGGAATGCTCCCTCCCTGGCGGTGTTCAAGGCCAGGTTGAACAGAGCCTTGGACCATATGGTTTAGTGTGAGGTGTCCCTGCCCATGGCAAGGGGGTTGGAACTGGATGATCTTAAGGTCATTTCCAGCCCTAACTGTTCTATGATTCTATGAAGCGGTCTCTTGAGTCAGCGCTTTTTAGGTTGTAATTAGCATGCTGTCTGCAAATGACTGGCAACCAGAGATCAGATGGGTATTGAAGTGTTTTTTCTTTTCTTCTGCTTTGCATTTCATTTTTACCATTGATAACCGCTGTGAATGCACTGAAGCTTGAAACACAACTCAAAGCACAATGATAATGGAATCACCAATAATGGTGTGTCATGTGAGCACATAAATGTGGGCTTATTTTGCTTGGCAAATGATGAATATATGTCTGTTTGGGGAACATAGGAGTATTTTTGAACAGTGTAGCATTGGTTTCAGTTGATGGATTGCAGATCCTCGGTTCATTTTCCCACTAGAATGGGAGTAATTCTCTAAATTCATAGTGTTATATTTTTCCTGCTTTGGAGCCTTCACCGCATGCAGTCCTCTTGACAGCAGAAGTTTGTTTAAAGTCCAGAACATGAATTGCACAACTCTACCCCAGTAGTCCAGTACATTAATTTTTCATAGGGTCACCCCTTCTCACAGATGATATCAGAAGTTAAGGTGTTGGCAGTCTGATAAGTGTCATAAATGCTGAATAAGTTCAGAGAGTATCAAGAGAACTGTTTATCTGTTTATCACGGACAGCTCTTATAGCTGTTCTTGAAGTTAATTGATTTCGTAGGCTTGTCCTTGAACAAGATACTGCTCTGGGGCTTGCATTCACTGTGCTCATAGTTGGCTTACCCATGCATGGAAAGGAAAGAGCTTGCAAAGAAGATGCCCTTTCTTGTCTCTGTCCAGCTGTGAGTAACACTTGGTTCAACTCAAAAAAGCCTACTCCTCCTTCCCCCAGTGAGGGTGGAGGAGAGCTGCTGCGTACTTCAAGTTCACAGAACCCTTTGTGTCTCTGACAAAGCACTTGGCTGTGTAGGTGGGCACTTCCCATCACTGCATTTGCCCGATGTGTTTGTCATGACACAGGCAGAGAGTCAGAGCTTTGTTACGAGAAATAAATACCTCAGGTTTGAGGTTTATATATATACGTATCTTGGCTTGTTCCCTTAAATGCCTAAAGAACCTACTGGTGGTTTACAGTAAGAGCTGTCAGCTCTACTCGTAAAGCTATGGTGTAAATAGGTCCGTAGTGCAATTTAGATGTATTATCTACATTTAGATGTATTATCTACAGAGAGATTCAGCCCACGTATCCTACCTGGTATTTGGAACTGTAAACATTTTTTATGTCTGTGTGAAACAGGGGTCCTGGATCCTGATACTAAATATGGACTAACAACTTACTATTTCTGCAGAGTAGCGAGAGATTAGTCCCATGTGTTTTGCAAGAGCTCTGAAACACATCACCCTTTTGATATTTTCATAAAGAGCTCCTCTTTTATCCAAACAGGCAATCAAGTACGTGAGTGATGTGTGTGCATGCTGCTGTTCTTGCTTCCCCCCATGAGATAGTATGACACAATGGATTTTATTTTATTTTTTTCCTGGTAGGATATAAATAGAAATGAAAATCAGGGTTGCACAGTGCATATTTATAGTTACACAGCTATATTTATACCATTAATTAACAAACTTTTCCACAGTTGGTTTATCTCTTAGTAGTTGCATCATGTACTGTTGACAGAATAGCTTCTGGTATTAAAACTTGCTGACTTGAATGTTTGGGAGCTGTACAGCTTGTTTTGCTTTCCTACACTGATTGCACCATTCCAAAACAAGCAGCCTGACAATGCCTGTACGTCAGCTGGTAGTTCAAAGGGTAAAATCCCGTGTTTACTCCCAAACTCAGCTTAAGCTGGTGAAACAGAAGTTCTGTATAGTGGCCAGTGTCGCGTTAGGGAAAGAGGTGAGGGCTTGAGAGGGACTTGAGGATGCATCTGAATTCTGCCAGCAGAGCATCAAGATGATGTATTTTCCCTGCCCTATAGGGAATAACTAGCTACTTCTCTAGTGGGAAGGTTTTACTAATCAGCAGTGCTGGTGTTATCGCTACTTCTAAAATATACTTGAGAACCAGCCTTTTGCCTTTGCAGTTTTGTCTTTCACATTATATAACAGACACTTTTGTTAAAGCACCCTAGGGCATCTTCTTGCAGTTTCTCTGCCTCTCCCAAGTTCTTACTTCCCACTTGAGGAGCCTCAAATCAGTTATTAAATATTTCAAGTAGTATAGTTTGTGCAGCAAAGATATTTCTCTGATTCTCTCCCAGACGGATAAAACTATGTATCTTCTAAATTGGAAGTGTGGTGTGAGTATTTTTTTTATTGTTGTTGCGTGGGGGATTTTTTGGTGTGGTTTTGTTTTTTAGGAGGAAAATGGTCTCTGGCAGTCTTGCCTTGTTCTTCAGAACATGTTTTTTGTTAAGTGATGTGGCTTCACCCAGACACATGTTGAAAACAGAGACAGTGCAGCAAGGATATTAGCTATGCATCACTGTCTCCTTTTTTTAAAGCAGCTAATGGCTTATGTTTATAATCTCTAAGCTGCTAGTGTGATATCCTGGCTGAGCAGGCTTAATGTTGATGGTTTTGCGATTAGCATTGCAGGAGAGAATGTCTGAGGGTGGTATACTTTTCCTTCAACTGTTAGTTTGTCTATTAAGAGTCCTTCACTAAAACCTTTACATTTGACCTCTGTTTGGATGGCTATGAAGGGAGAAGTATGAAAAACTTAATAAAACAGCAAACACTGGTACAAAAATATACTTGACTGCAGTTTAAAGGTAATTATGTTGCTTAACTTGATGTAAATTAATACATCTGCTAAATTTTAAAGGCTAAGACATGAAATGGAATGTGAATTTTCTGCCCATAAATGGTCTTAACTTACAAGGATGTTTCTTTTTCTTTTCCTAATAGAAATACACTGTGTCAAGAATAACCTACTGCTGTCAAGGTGGTTATGTTGCCATTCTATGTGACTGGTAAGAATAAATGAAATAACGGCTAAAATTGTCCCAGCTCCTTGCAAAGACAAGAGCAGCTTTCCCTGTTGGCTGCCCTAACTTTCCCCTAGCCTGCAGTGCTTGGTACTGTGGACCTTCGAGCATCCCAGGCATGCCTGTGGCCTCACAGGGAGCCTCTGAGTCCTCATTGTACTTGGTCTGAGTACAGAGGTGCGTGCAAGGGTTACCCAGCTTAGTTAAATTTTGCAAACTTTGTGATGCCTTTCTCTCAGAGGAGGAAATGCAAGGCTTAAGATGCATGTGAGCCCTGCTTGGTGCTCAGGATGTCTCCCTAAATTGCTGTGCTTGACCCACGTGTTTTGTGTCCTGTTTTGTTCAGGATGCTGTGGTGATGCAGTGGCCAAACTTCTGCTGCCATATTCTGCTCCCGTAAATGGGTTTGGCCATTCTGTTTAAAACTGCAGCATTGCTTCAGTTTAAAATTGTGAGGAGCCTACATTGGCTTTTGGGTTCAAATGTATGTCTTGTGTAAGGAGAGAGTGCTCAGGAGCTGAAGGGTTTAAGCTGGCAGGGAATTCTCTTGCAGGAATGGACAAGCCCTCTTCCTCTCTCCACAGCATCTTAAGCCTACCAAGGAAGCTGTTCTTCCTGACAAAGCTTGCCAACAGGAAAGGGAGCAATTGCCAGAGCTGCCTGTACAATGAAATTGGCAAGCTATCCCCTCAGTAGATTTGCTCTTTGCCAGAGCGAGGAGCCTAAGTGCTTCCCATCACACCTTCTGCATGGGCATCCAAACTGGCCCTGGAAGGGGAAGCCATGTCAGCTGAGGGCTCTGCCCATGTCACTTAGCCCAGGGGCCTTGCCATGCTCTGCGTCAGGCTTTTATTTCCAGCTTCATGGCCCAGTGTTTCTAGACAGTGCTGTCCTGGGGACCTGCTAAACCACCTGGAAGGGAGCTCAGCTGTCCTGCCTTGGCACACTGGGGACCTGTCTGAGGGAGGTTAGGAAGCTCTGCACATAGGGGCTGTGGCTGCTAGAGGAATGAGTGCTGGTGGGAGAGGTAGAGATGAGTGCAGTGCTGTTCTTCAGCTATGTCAAGGTTTCCTGTCCCTCTCATTCTCTCTTCTACTCCCTCGCATGCAGTTCCTTTACTGTTTTGTTTTTGGCTGGTGCTCAGCTACATATTCCTTCAAGTGAAGCTCTATAGGCCACTGTGCCTATGATGCAACACTCCTTATATATGGTAATGCATATGAAGTTCCCTTTACTACTTTTTTTTTCCTTTTTTTTTTTTAAGAAAAAATAGAGTTGACTGCTTTTTCTTTCATATAACATTTGAAAAGCCATTTGATGTGTTAGGTATTTACAGCTTCTGCCTCCAATCATGTAAGCAAACTGCGCTTGAAGGGCTAGGATATTTTTTGCAATTCCTAATGCCCTTGCTTTGGCTCTGCTTGGAATTAGAGTGAGTGTTTGTAGTTTGCTGTACAAGTAATGGCTGTAGGTGGATTCGGTAATAATGGTAATTAAGTTTTTCCTTTCAAAAGTATTCCCACAGTCTACGTCTTTCAGCTTGATGCCGTTGCCAAGCAGCTAGTTTACAAGCAGCAAATCTCTTTGAAACATAAAGGTTGGGACATTGCATTTGAGGAAACAGGAGGCCTATGGATTTTGCAGGAAGACAGTGAAGCTCCTCTTCAATTGTACAGACCATGTGATGGACAGTGGAAGGTGGATACTTTTGTTATGCTAACATCCTGAATGTTTTGTGTTGTCTTGAGGCCATAACAAAAATGGAGTAAACTATATTCTGCGAAAGCTAAGTGGCACACTTCTCCATGTCTTGAGATGGAGTAAAAGCCAGATACACATCTCATTCTACTTCTCTTCTGCATATAACACAAAGCTGCTGAGGGCTTGTTATGAATACCAGTCTCTTCTGTGGTAAAGCTAACATCTGGCATAGCAGGATCAAGCAGAGTTGTCAGCCATTGTACTCCGCCCTTTCAACCATTGCTTGTGCTTTCTGTGTGCTACACTTGAGTATTTAAATAAAACCCCACAAAATCCAAAATCTCTTTGTGGTTTGCTTTGTGGTGTGCTTTGTGGAATGCTTTCCACACAGCATTCCCTGTGCCTGCTTTTGGGGACAAGGCATTCTGGGACCATTAAGGGGATTTTTTTTTCACTGAGAACAGGGAGTCAAATTTGAGGGATGTGCTGTCAAGTTCTCTGTAAGAGCCTATTCAACAACTGGAAACTCGTTTCTTAGCTTTGTAAGTCCCTAGCTTACTTATAATTCTGGTATAGTTGTGAAGTGGTTTCAAATGAACCTTCTAAGTATGTTTTTTGACCCTTATGTGTTCCTTGTGGTATTCCTTTTCCTCACAGATTAGTAAGTGGGAATCCATTTTCTTTTCCTTCAAGCTGCAAAGCTTCCTCAGCAGAACACATGTTCTCAGGCCAGGTTTCTATAGCAGTCCTGGAAAAAAGGAGCCTAAAAGAGATCTTGGAGGGCTTACACTTGCTCTCCTTTTCACTGTACTCCTCTGAGAGCTGTTGCATTTTCAGCATGTTGTGAAACGTAAGATTGCATGATATCCTGGGAATAATAAACAGTGTCCCTTCTTTTCCCAGGCTGTAACTGATGACAAGGGATTACAGAAGATGACGAAATATCTTAAAGACAATTGGACAGTGTTTGAAGGTGAGAAATTTGGCCTAAAGTCCCAGGAAATGCAATTTTTACAGCTAAAGCATAAGATTTAGGAGCAAGATGAGAGTTCAGGTCGGTTTAGCTGGCTGTTGAAGTCAATCTTTCAGTTTTCTCAGTTTCACGCTCTATCTGGTATGGAGGTTACTGCAGATCATGAAGTGTGTTCAGGTTACTGTTATCATAACACGATGTACGTATTTAGATCTGAATTGTAGCATTATAACTGTTTTACAAAGAGAACTTATCTCTTTGTAAACACCCTATGACAGAGCTGCTGGAGTCTGTCTTACTGCTGTGATATCGAATATTGTTGTTTGTCATCTTGTCCTTACCTGGGCAAGATGCTTTATCAGAAGTACAGGGGAGATAGTAAGAATGGAATAGCCGTGGGAGGAGCAGCTTTCCTGTAAAGATGGGCCATTTGGGACCAACTTGGCAAGGTAGATTATGTGGAACTTGCTGTAGCTGGAGGGTGTGACCCTGGATGGTATCGCAGAGGAAATTGCTTGGTATCAGGGTTCATTCATTTTGTTCTTGATTTCTGCCCTACCCCCAGTCTCTGGCAGAAAAATAGTAGTTCAGAAGCACCCTATGGTTCTAGGGTTTTTTGTATTTAAAAAACCCCCACCTAACTTCATTTAGAAGCTGAAATTATGGCAGTGGTGGCTGCAGGATAGAGAAGGGTTGCAGCATGTGCGAGTGGATGTCTCATTATGGACTGAGAGTTGATTAATTGAAATTCTTTCCTGTACTTTGCTCGGAGACTGGGAACCTTCCTTAAAAAGGTGTTACAGTCCCCATAGGTCTTGTGGTCTGTTCTTTCTGGTCATATGTAAAGATAAAAGAGTTGCAGGAATGTACAGTCTAATGTAAAGTCTCCTTAGTATCTAGTATTGGATGGTTTAGGGTGTAGTTGTCATTAAGTTGGTACAGTCTTTGAAATCTAAGAGGAAGTCAGGTACTGCTTTGGAAGGGAGAGTGTTTGCATGTAGATGTTGCCGACTTGGTAGTTACAGCCAGGCATATAATTAGAAGTATGAGATCTGAGTGAAAATGAGACCTCTTACTTAAACCAGAGAAGTAAAAAGAGCAGGCAGGGGGGAAAAGGTTCTGAGTGTGATTAGCCAGTGTAGCAAATTGCCGTGATAGATGGTAGCTGGCTGCATCTGCAGCTGGGAAAGGAGGACTGCTCAGATGACAGCATCTATTATTGTTAATTAGTAAGGGGAGGCTCACTTGATGAGCACTTATTCCAGTGCATAATTAGTGCTTGAAAAGGTAGTTACTCCTTTTAAAAGAAGTGATCATTATATTGCTTAACCCAGTCTTAATGCCTGCATATAGCCCTTTTATAAACTTGTTTCACCTGATTGCTGATTCTGTAGGATTTAAGACAGGTAGGTCAGTCTTGAAGTACACGTTGAGCAGTTTGATGTTCTCTAATAACTAATGTCAGAAAAAGATAGAGGAAGATTTAGTGCAGACTGGTCAAGTAGAGAGTGGCATGGATATTCAAACTGACAGCACGCAATTTCTTGCAGGGCCAAAAGCCAACAACTAAATTGGTTACATAAGGCCCTCGAAAGTAAAAGCATGCCCTTTGCTGTGCTCCAGCAAGGGAAAGTTGTTTTGTTTGTCTGTCAAGACACAGCGGTTGCTGCACGTACGTTACCGTGGAGTAGCACACTGGCTTCAGGACCAAACCCTGGCAAATACTGTATTTCCTTGCATTTGCCCTTTAAGATCAAGAACTTTGGGAAGTGGGAAAATGTAGGAATACAGAGAGACCTACAGGTCACTGGCTTTGTCAGGTACCATTTAGAAATTTGGACTTAGCCAGCTAGTCCAGGTCTCTGTTCTCTGCAGAAACAATCTGATTGGGGTATTTAGATAGCAGTTAGCTCCCTGCTAACTTGCCTAAACTTACAGTGTTGGAGGTGGTGTGATGAATATTACGCTGAATTCACAGAAGCTGTAACAAAACTGTGGGAGTGAATGCTTAGAAATGCGTATGTGCTGTAGGACATCACTATCTGAAGTCTACTTCTTTGGGTTTCTTTTAAGTTAATACTCTAGGAGAGAAGTCAGCTAAGCACATTTAGGTAGCATACACCTTTTGCAGTGCTTAGGTCTTGGGGAAAAACTCACTGGGATGTCAGACAGTAAGATACAACTGCAGTTGTTTTTAAAACAGAAGCCTTGAAGTCTGCAAATGTCCTACATGTGTGGAGAGCTGTGTGCACTCATTGCATCAATGTCAGATGCTTGCCTCTGTCTGAATTTTTTAGCCTAAAAATGAAGGTTATGTGTAGCTGTGTGAATGCTGAACAGAAGCTTACCAACACAAACCAGGCTTACACAGTCAGTGTAAATGCTGATATTTAATAAAGTGGATAGGACCACAGTAAATGAGTTGAAATGCCACTATCCAGAATTGCAGGAAGTAATTGATGAGACTGCTAAGGGAATCAGCACTTGTCCTGTGTTCTTGTTTTGCCCAATTGCAGGTTTCGTTGGTGCAGAGAGCTACTACAGCAATCTCTACAAGGCTTCATTTGAGGACATGGACACCTACCTACAGAAGAAAGAGGAAAGGTTACAGCAGAAGAAAAAGAAAAGGCAGGATCTGCAACATGGTTCAAATGGACAAACAAAAAAGATGAAGACTGAAGAACCATCGCTATGATATTCTTGTTGGCTTGTAACTTTTGTCTTGCTGAAAGGAACTGATCTGACCGTGGACTGTTTTTAAATGTAAAATGAATTATGGAAGAAGACTGGTTTAACCTTTTATTCAGATTCAGGTTTTCAGTTAGCCTGATTGATAGGCCAATATCCTGCTTGCAGCAGATAATGCATTCACAATATGCCTAAGCTTCTAGCAGCATACAGGTGTTAGTGCTTCAGTTCTAGGAATCTCTAATGCATGATATATAAATACTTGAGATAGTATTTTCCTTGAAATGGAATTTTCCTTTTGTCTACTGTGTTCAGGCTTTCTTCTTCAGGTGGAAGTATGCTGATTAAAGTTGATGTGATTTTTTTTTTTGTTTGTTTGTTTGTTTCTTTTTTCTTTTAAGCTACATAAAAGGCTTATTAGTTAATGTATCTAACTTGGTGTACTTGGCTATGGGAAAGGGAATGTAGAAAAATTCTTGCTATATAAGAAAGGTTTCAGCTGAGATACCACCATCTCTGTTTTTACCCTTTACCTTCCATTTATGTGGTAAGGATTCTGCCTAGCTTCTAATCCATCGCTTTTTACTTGTGGCATATTTCTATAGGAAGAAGTATGAAAATAGATTTTTATGTCCCAGAAAGTAAAATGTGTCAGTTGACTTTGTGTTACTGGAAGATCCTTCTATTGCAATACGATCCTAGCATGTCTGTGAAAATGATTTGAGAGGCCTGTGAGCAAAACTTGGATTGCATTCTGCTTTGTTCATGTCGCAATTAGCCGAGAAATACATCTTTTCGAAAAGTTATCATTAAGAGCCTTATCAGATCACTTGTTGCTTCATCACGGGGCAGAAGATATGCACTCACCTACCAGGTGGCATCATGTCTATATGGAATATAATGTACTTCATAAAACCAGGTGTAGGAATCTTTACAATCCATTAAAAGTATTCAGAATTAACCTATGAACCCTGAATAGTTTTCTAGGTCTCTTTATATAGCTGTCCTCTCTGGAGTATCTGGACACTTAATCATTCTGCACTCCAATTATAGTTACTCTAGAAGGCATTGTTGAGATGTAACTTGTTTAGAGAACATCAGGTGTTCAGCAGTGAAGCAGAACTTGCTGCTTATGTCCACTCAAAATTGCAGTCTTATCCTTATTGTGTGTCCCAGAGGCCACGAGTCTTTCTCGTGTTGTAGAATATCACATGGATTGTCATATTCCTTCTGTTTGGAAGTGCCTCCTTAAGGATAGAGTGTTGAGTGCATTAGTACAGATACAGTGCTTCAGCTCCAGGGTCTGGTTTTGGTGATTCATTTTAAGTAAAGAACCTTCTGCCTTGGCAAAGATTTCTTTGGACAAAAATTGTGAAGTGTCAGGAGCGGTATTGTCTGTTCTGGTTAAAAGTCCTAATTCTGGCAGGAGCTGCCTTGACAAGAATAACATGTGAGGTAGTTTCTACTATGTGTATAGTTACATGATGTAAGAATGCAGCGTCATAGCCACAAAGATTGTGATCTCATGTAGCAATTTGGCCCCCTCTGTTCAATATCCACATATCAGGGATCTGAAGCATCTTGTTCAGATATCACTGAATCAATTGAGAGCTTTGGATTATGCTAGATCTTGGACAAAGGAGAAGGTGGTATGTGTGGGTGAGCAGTTCTACCCCCTCAGGTGTAATAACCTTTTATTAAAGAGTGCTGAGATAAACAGACCTGACTTTACGTAATCTGGAGCAAATGCTTTTGAGCTGTCTTTCTTTCAGGAGACTGCCTGAACCACCAGGCTGGCCTGGTGGAGTGGCTTACTGGCTCTCGTGGCAAAGAGCTAGCCTAGTGTGGAGGCCCACCTGAGTGCCTGAAGGCTCTTATGCTACATGGAGTCCTTGCTGTTTCCTGGAACTTGGCTTGGGTGGTGTCCTGATTTGTACTGTTGAAGATCGTGTCCTCATACGTATGGTGTCCTTGCTCTAGGAAGGTGGTGTCTGTCCTTAGCTATGCTGAATTAGAAGCTATTATTTCTGCAAAACATCACTGGATATGCATACATATGGGATGTCAATAACTGGAGCAAATGCTTTTCTATATTTAGGCTGGGAATGTGGTAAAAGGCTTAAACTTAGAGCTGAAATGCAGATGTGAGGGCCAAGGAGCTTGGTCTGCTGACAGTTTGTAGCCTCTCCTCCAACAGAAGATGTTAAATGTCAGTAATGAAGCTCAACAGATTTCCTGGTAGTTAACCTACATCTCATGCTGATGAGAAGCTAGGATTAAGGAACCCTGTAATTTCAGTCTTCTGAAGGACAGTTGCATGTGTGAGGTGAAAACCTTTTGACCGTGCCTGGTACAGTAAATACATTGGTATGACATTGGTGATGCATATTTTTCTTGGTCCTCAAGAAAGGGTGAGAAATTGCCATCTGAAATACTTGGTGATATGGGTAGGAATGGTGACTTGGGAGACTGAGTTACCTGCTGTATGATGGTGGATATTAAAACTCTGTGGTTCTTGTATTCATCTAATTTAATAAGTTGCTGCAGGGAAAGCAGTTAGGGAAGCAGTTAAAGAAGCCCCAGCCCCAGGGTGTAGCTTAGTGATTGTCCAGGTGAGGAGTTTACAAGTTCAGTAGTACTGTCTTGCCAGAAGCAGGATGGTACTCACACTGCTTGTGAACTAGACAGGACAGGAGGAAAACACTCCAACTAGTGGGCTTTTTTGCTAGCTGTTGGAGAAGAAATTATTCTTTACCCAGTGTGAAGCTTGCAACATTTCTGAACAAATTGGAATCTGCAGCCTGAGTTTGTGCTGGATCATTTCTGCATGTCACGAGGTGATCCTGTGTTTGAGGTGATGGTGTGAGCAGATCTCTTTTATGTCGTCAAACCATTATTTTAGCCAGGTCCTCTGAGATCATGAGGGCTGGTCCCAAGAATTGTTCTGTTGCTCTTGCCTGAGCATGGGAGGGATGCTGGAGGCTGTGAGCATGCCTGTCTTGCAGGGCCTGTTCCTTGTGGCACTCCTGCTCACCACAGAGGTTTCTGCACAACCTTGCCTTCTCTTCATTAGCTTTGATGTTGAGTGTTAAAGAGTCCATGTGCATAAACAAAACCATTTAGTCATAGTCACAGAGGAGGAAAATCTTCTGAGGATGACACAGGTAACTGCTTTCAGTGGGTTGGTTGCAGATCCTGTATGGGGTTTTGGTGTGAACCTGGTATTGTTACACTTCCAAAGGATAAGAGGCCACCGTGTCATTTCCTATCCCCAAGGGATATTCTTCCCAAGCCGCTTTCTCAGTGCAGGATAGAGCTTGGCAGTGATCTTTACTGGCTGCGGGGTGCTCTCGTGATCCTCCCCCTGCCTGCTGCCCTGGAAGAAACCCAGACTTTCTTCTAGCACTTGAACTATGAGAGAGTGTGTGGGAGTGACATGGGATGTGGTATCTGGCAGATGATTCAGGCCTATTCTTTTTCCTGCAAGCTTTCCGATTCCATTTCATGTTTCCTTTTCTGTGTTCACAACTTTTCCTCTGCGAGCCCCTGTGTCTGTGGACTGCTTTGAAGGGTCTGTGAAAAGTGATCAGAGAAAGGAAACTTGCTTGAAAGGTCTAAATCCATTGCAGTGTTCCTACACCTTGAATGGAAAACAACCAGACACCCGTGAATCATTAAAAGGGAGTGAACACTGCTGCTACAGAGTGAGACAACACTCCTCTCCCTGGTATTTGAACTATTTCTTTCTAGTGGCTCAACCTGATGTTGCTTGCTTGTGTTTATTTTCTGAACTTGAACCGAAGCATGTATGTGTGCCCAGCAAGATGGGGATGGGTCAACTAGGGAGTAGTTTTATAGCAGAACTGGGAACCCTCAAACAATTGCAAGGGGTATTTGTAGGCCACCTAAGTTCACCCCACACTGTGCTAGGCTTTTTTGTGGTAACTGTTTGACTCCCCTTCTTCTCTCCTGAGCACTGACCATCCAAGAAGTCTTTAAGAAAGCAGGTAAAAAGTTTCTTTTCCTCGGCATTTTAAACCAAAACATATGCTTCCTACTCCCATTGCTGGGCCTTCACTGAAACCCCTTCAGCAGGACGGCGTTAAACAGAGAGACTTTTTATCCGTCATAACAGGAAGGAATCCTAATAAATGCAGTCCAGTAGCATGCTTTAGAACAGTCCTTGCATTTTTAACAAAACTTTGAAAGCAAATTAACTATATAAACTAAAATGTTCCTTTCTTAAAAATAATCCCAATACAATGCAGTTGCTTTACCTTCAGGCTAATAAAAAGTTGCTGCCAATTTCGATACACTCCGAAGTCTGCTCTTTCCTCTTTGCTGAAATATTTTGTGTGAAGTGCTTTGATCTGAAAAGGAAAAGCCCTACGGGCTTAACTCTTACTGATTGTCCCTGCTGCCATCAGTCCCGGTGATGTGGCGTGAATGAGGCCAGGATGAGGCAGCCAAGTGTGGTAGCTCACAAATGAGAAAAACCAGGACATGATTTGTCAATGGCTGCAGATGCAGAGGCTGGAAAGAGAAAGGGGTAGCGAATTAAATGGCTGTAGAGACAGACAGATCTCGATTTCCAGTGTGCTTGCACAAGTGACTGTGCACCCTGAACACCAGGGTTCTGAAAAGTCCTGCAAGAACTAGAAATAAAGGTTCTTCCACTCCTGAAGTGGGTCACCGCTTGATACCCCACATCAGCAATACATGCTGGCACTTCTGTTTTTCCTATGTCTTGTGTTAAACAAAAGAGTAGAGTACAGCATAAGCAAGTAGCTGTTGCTATTAATCCTTTCTGAAGTGACTGCCAGGGGAAGGCACTTAGGAAACACAGTAGTCAATGTGAAAAACACCAATTAAAACATCAATTTCAGCATTCCATCTGTGCAGGTTTTTAGGCATGTAGCTTGATTAACTGCCTTTACTGCTGTGTTGCAACCCACCAGGGTTTTGTGTTTTTAAATAAGAACAGTGTTACTGTATTTTCTCATCAGCATGTTGTCAAGATGGCAGCATCCCATATAAATTCTAGTTAGTTTTCTGCAATGCTGGGTGTCTTGGATTTCTCCATTGCCTTTTCCCCTTTATAATTGCTGTATTTTGCATTGCAGTGCTTCCTTTGCTTTCTAATATTCCAAAGCTCAAGAAAGGCAGGAGGAGACACTCCAGCTATTTAAATGAAAGGCAACATTGATTTGATTTTTCTCCTACTTCCCAGTTCATGGAAAAATTAATATTATTATCTATATACATTTAGGTTTACCTTAAATAATAATTCATCATCATTTCTAAGGCCAACAGCATTTAGCAAATAAACCAGCCATTAGAAAGTGAAGGCTTCTTATCTTCAAGGAAATAATAATTAGTCACTGTCTTAAGATTTGCATGTACTGCATTTCTGGAATACTTTACCAAGAAATTCTGTTTTGTAAACAAGGCAGGACTGTTTTCTGTCAGGCAATTTCTAGTAAGAACAACAAAAATCAACCAGTTCTTCTCAGTTTTCCTGAAATTTCTTAAGAGAGTTTCTTGAGAGTTTCTACCTGCTTGTTTTAATACAAAGACATAGGATCTTTTGTCATTACATCGTAAGTCTGATTTTCAGCCTTCTCTTTCTCTTGCCACTGCCTTCATTAAAAACCAAAAAAGCTCTCCAAACCCAACAAACAAAACCCCCACAGCCATATTAGGACAAAAGGCCCCAGTGATTACTCTGCTCAGTGTAAAGCCAGCTATACATGATTTCAAATTTCTTCTCAAAAATAGTCATATCAAACCAGGGTCTGTCCCTTCTTTACTCTCCATGGTACAGCCAGGAGGAAGTTTCAACCACTCTTTGTTTTGGTTTTGTAACTCAGCACAGGTATGATCTACAGTAAAAAGAAATAAAACCAGAAAATCCTCCTGTTTCACCTTTGTAGCTATAGAGGGTCCTCTATGTAAAAGGTTAATGGTTTAAAACTCAAAGCACTTGTTGGTCAGATGCAGAACCTTGGGCAACAATTGGATATAGCAGCTTCATTTTGATATGTCAGGTACAAGCATGGAAAAGCTGCTGTTGTGTTTTTGCTTTCTGTTAATAAGTAATGGGTATATTTAGAACAGCACTGAAAATTGGTTGAATAAATCAAAAAGCAAGAGGTTTTTTCACCCTATCTGCTTTGTTTTCTGCTTGCTGGGAAGCCTGACAGCGTTATCTAGATAGCATAGGGGAAATCCATGCATGAATTAATAACAACTACCTTAATTATTAGGAGGTTCCCAGCCCACTTCTTGTTCTGTGGCCTCACACAGGGCTTTACTGGCACTGCATAGGCAATGCACTGTCTTGCTCCTTGGCTGCCTTGTGCCACCCTGCCCGGTACTTCTGTCTTTCTCCATGCTGGTACAGAGGTGGCAAGGTTGCGGGACCCAGTCCCAGTCTGTGTCTGGGCCTCTTGCTGTGTCCTCTTCTGGGAATGCACAGCACAGCGAGAGCTGCTCTCCTTACCTGCTGGGCATGGGAAGGGGGCTCATGTGCCTCCTGAGGGATGCAGGACTGCGTGAGCCACCAGAGCCATATTTCCAGCTGTCCCTCTGGCTTGATATGTCTTATCCTCTGCCCAATTCCCCTTTGTGCATGCTGCTTGTGCTTTGGCACAGTGCCTGGTGCTCCTGCTCCAGTTTGGGTTGTGACATCTTGTGTCATGCTGACAGAAGTCAGACTCTCCTGGAAGTATAACTGGCATAATATGTCTTGCTGAGCGACTGCACCAAACATCAGTAACGACAAACAGGGAAGTCCCTCTCTTGTGAGGGCTCTGCAGGAGGTGCAGTCATCTCCCCATTCCCACACTCATCCTTTGTCACTTAACCGAGAGGTGCCACCTCTTTATTCCGCAGGCATAGTCAGGCCTGCATACCTTGTGTGCACCTCAGCTTTCCATAACCGTCATCAAGAACCCAGCTGACCTGATTTGCCTGAGGACAATTAACATGTGCAAAGCTTACTGCTGTTAGCCTATTTAAGAAATAATGTATTTTTTAATAAAATAATCTTTTTTTTTTTTTTTTTAAATATAGATCACATCAAAGTTCCAAGAGATGAAAAAAGCGTCAGGAAATTGTGCTGACTGGTAAGCAATGAGCAGCACTGCAAGTGTGGCTGCTGCTTTATTCCTTAATGGGAGACGTTAGGGCTGAGAAGGTGTTTCACCATGTGGATGTTCATTCCTCTCTGCTGCCTGGGGGAGCACAGCGGTGGTGAGAGGGCTACCTGCTGCCCTTTCTGATCAGCTCCCCTTCATAATGGGGGTTGGAACTAGATGGTCTTTAAGGTCCCTTCCAACCCAAACCATTCTATGATAACAGCAGGCCTGCGGGAAGGAGCCTGGCAAAGGCAAACACAGAGACAAGCTGACAAGCTGAGGAATATGGCTGCGGCTGGCCATGATGAGGACACAGAGAAGGAAGGGCTGTGACTTTGCAGCTTGCTTTTGCCATCTTTTCCTGTTCCCAAGCTGAGGGCAGAGGATGCAGGAGGGCAGGTAGCGCCAGTGTGGCTGGGAGCTGATCCCACCCTGGCCACCTCTAAGCCATGGAGGACTTCTGCAGAAGCAGATGCCTGCAAAACCAACCTGCTCTCAGGCTTTATTGGCAGTGCTGTGGTCCACCCAGTTGACAGCACCCTGCAGTCTAAAGCTGCACGCCCAATACTCACAGCCAGCTTACACGGGGCTGTCTCCCTCTCAGGGCAGAACAAGCTCCTATCTGCCTGCAGTTTATCACGTAGACTCAGCCCAGTCTGCTCTGGCTGAATGAGGTCCCTTGAACAGAAGAGAGTTCAGTCCCAGGGAGCACTGACCACTTATTTTTAGCCCCGGCAGGAGGAAAGTCGACTCCTCTCGGAACAGATAGAGCTGCACCACCCCTGCACTGGGGTGTGTGTGTGTGATTTAATGAGCCCTTACTCACCCAGGAGGTAGTACAGTGTGAGCCTGCAATGACATTCCCGCTCTACTCCCCAGGCAGGGACAGTCACTGATTTCCAGCTCACATGCACTGGTTAGTCAAGTACACCCCAGTTTACAGGAAAAGTCTTTCCTGGTGAGGGTAAAGACAGCCGGTGTTTTCCCCCTGTGTGCTTTCCTTTGTCCCTGTGAGTTTAATGGGCTCCCTGCACTTACCTGAACTGAGCACAGTGTTCCCAGCTCAGCTCATTGACTTACAATAAAATTATGTAATTCAGGAGGAAAGCATGTCTAAATTATCCTGGTTTAAAATCGACAGATAAGCAGAACATGGAGGAGTAATGCGAGGCCCAGCAAGATCTAGGAGAGGAAGGGGAAGTCTTTCTGGATATGAGCTTTCAGCCAAGCTCCTCTGAGAAGCAAAAGATCACCTCCGTACAGAGTTATCAAGAAGGCTTCTGTCAGGTGTAAAGGAGCTGTACCAGCCCCTGTGTACACCGCCATGGGTTGGATTGGTGCGATCAGCAGATCTCCTGAACTACAGCTAAAAAAAACATGTAACCATCACTGCTACAAGCCAAGCAAGAAACTTCAACTGGAAAAAGATGCAAATGAGTTTGCATTGGCAACATCATTTTGGAGAAATGCAATTAGTGTTTTACTGATTGGGTTCTGCATCCATATGACTTTCTCAGCTTCTCTCTCAGATCTCTTGGTGTCCAAAGGTTCATGCAGAGGTTAATGAGTAGGACCTACATGAGGAATGAGGGTGGGAGGAGGAGACTGCTGTCCCTGCAGAACATTCATCATCATCAGAGTGCTGCCATCATTTGCTTTCTCATCCTGGGACATGTATTGCACCACTTTAATTCACTTATGCAGTCAACTCCTTGAGGTAGAAACCATGCTTCTCTTAACATTTGCAGACTTCCCAGCAATCCAGCGCTGCCACGGTGTGAAGTCTTCTTCCAGCAGAAAGTAATATGTGGAATTAAAAGTGAAAAGAAAATTAATGACATCTACTCTAACTTCTTCTAGGAAGGGGAGCGACCCATTTCCATTTTATCTGTACAGATTCCTGTTTCCTGGTGGTTGTCCCTGGATGAATTTTAAACTGAGGCTTCCAGTGACATGTTACTGTTTTACATACCCACGTGTATAACCACTGTAGAAATGCTCTTATTGGAGTTAGACTGAAGAAGCAGTTTAGATTTGATAGATACAGTCTAAGATTTGAGGTGAGGGTTGCAGCTGAGCCAAACCCATTTGGGATGTGATTTGCGTCAAAGACCCTCACTAGGACCTGTGGTTCCTGTAAAATTGCCAACTGGTTAATCTCAGCTTGATGTAGAAGAGGAAAATACTGGAAAAAGTGCATGGTAGCCTCAGTGTTGAGAGAGTAAGTGTTGGCTCTGTCTTTAACCGTTGTGGTTTTAGTGGCCATGCAGCTTGCTTGTCCTCTGGCAGCTGTGCCTGGGGGATCACTCAGAGCTGGAGCCTTCGGGTGGCTCGTGCACGTTACTTATGGAATCATGTTCCTGGCAGAGATGTTTGAAGTGGTCAGGGGCTTTTGATGTGATAGCTACAGGTGCTGTTTATTGCCAGCGCCATGTAATCATTGAGAAGAGTAACTGTTGTCCTCCCCAACCTGCTAACTCCTGAAGATCAGAAAATGTAAACATTTTTCATGGTTTTCCTCTCTGATCCTCTCTTGACAGTTCTTTAACAGAATGGTGGTGCAGTCTGGAGTGAGGAGGCTGATGGGGGTGTCATCCGAGGGATTTCATTGTATTTTGCAAAAGGGTAATGTAACAGTCTGCTTGGTGCAGCATGCTCCCAAAGATGGAGAGTCCTTGCTAATGATTAGTCCCCTTCACCTGTGAAAAGACAGACATCATCAATATTCTCCTAGGACATTTCGAACAGTAAGTACCAGCGTGAAAAGAAATGTCAGGCTCCTATATGGCTCCTTGTTATTTTGCTGCTTCTACATACATGAGAATACATTTAGATGGGCTAGAAAGGGGTTCTTGATGGAGTAGAGTAGATAATAATATAATTCTGAAAAAATGAGAAACTGGAGGGGATAAAAGGTTTCAGATTTGGACAATGTGGGAAATGGATGGAGCTGATGCAAGCTAATGAAGAGGGTATAATCATGTGCGATGTAAACACCACAGCCGTTACGTAGCATAAACCAGTACACGTGTTAGGCCTGTGCATCTGCCATTCCTGCATGCATGAATGCTTAACCGGAATTTTGCCTAGTGAGGCCTGAGAGTGCCAGGTTTGCTCTTCCTTTTGCTATAGCTGCATCCTGGCTGCAGGCGCTAACCCTGCCCTGGCAGCTGCCAGCTTCTGTATGTGTTAGTGTTGACAGCAAGGTCACAGCCGTGCTGCCATCCCTAGCGGTATCGTGCCTTGGTCATTGTCATGTCTACCACCCTCAAATGCCTACTGTGATGCCTCCTCTCTCCAGGGAGCCCCACATCACAGAGCATCTGCAGTTATGCTGCCAGTCACCTGGCAGTAAAAATACAGCAACAGTTGAGATAGTAGAGTAAGGGCAGCATGTGCCCATGGGCACATACCCAGGGCTAATCCAGGCACTTTTAACTGCTCTTGATTATCTGGGTTGATTACAGAGAAGCCAATTTTTCCAGGCAACTAGTTGGAGGCGCCTGCCTGCAGCTTCAGGACGACTGCACTGTGTAAATGCACATAAAGAGGGTGAATTCTGATATAACGTATGGTGGTGAAACTAAATTTTTACTGAGCTCTAAGCAAAAACAGGGCTCAAAAAAGAAATCTAAAAAAGATCAGGAAAACCCTATCTGGCAAACAGGCTTTGATTTTGATCCCACTGTATGGAGAACAAATCCTCTCATGCAGCACAAAGCACGATTCACCTCTTTTATCAAAGAATGTCCCAGGGGTTGTTCTTGTCTTTTACAGTCTGCAAACACCATTCTTACTCTGCAAACTTTGAGTTCCTCTTGTAAGTCACGCCACTGAATCCCCCTCCCTGTACAATGTGTCTTTCAAGATGATTATTGTCTCCCTAGTTAAATTTTAACAACTGACATGAGAAAGGACCTTTGTGCTAGAGATAAATTCAGAGGTGTTATAAGATTATTACATTGGAAATAATGGATTTAAATTCAGTAAGCATCCCGAGTTAGCCTGCATAGTTCATATTTGAAAGAAAGATTGTACAGTACTAACTGGTACAGACTTTTAATATTAATCAGCTTGTAACCTTTTCAATTTAATTTTATGTGGTTTTATGCAAAAGACACACATTGAGCCTTGATTCTGTAGAACACCTATATGCATCTGTTTGAATGTCTATGATTCAGTGAAGTTCAAAACTGAGTGCCACTATGTGAGTGTTCACATTTTTCTCCTTAGCCAAAATAGTTAAATACATAAATAAAATAAGATGTAGGCACAGGAATGCATTTTTGCTGATTTTAAATGTACTTGCCAGCAGACGAAGCTGGATGACCTGTGATAGCCCAGTCTCTCATGAAGGTGCTTAGCACTGTGCAGCGCTCGGGCAGCAGCTAGTGCTTTCTGCATGGATGGAAATGGCAACATGAAGCACAGGTCAATGAATAAATTGTCATATGGAATGAATAAATGAAACGGCTAGTAGGGTAAAAGGAAACACTAGAAATAAAGGGGAGATTCCTGTAATTTTTGTCCACTGAAGTCCTACAAACCAGGATTTCTCTGGATGCAGGCTGTCTTCCAGATGGAAAAGAAACTTGCTGCCATTCTCTGGCAAAGCATGGCCAGCTTCCACCAGCTCTGGATGATGCAGCCTGGCTCACCTTCCCTAAAATGAGTGGTGTGTCTTGTGCAAGCAAAGGAGCTGGAAGGAGTGAGTGAAGCTGGAAATCTGCCCTTGGCAGTACACACAGTAGCCAGCATGACGAGGAGGATCAAAGTCTTGAGTGAGGGGAAAAATACAGCATGGAAGAAATGAAATTGTCGTTTATGACACACACATCACCCCAGTGAACTTTCTGAAGTACAGGCTGGTTTAGATTTATTATCCTATAACCTTTAGGAACTCATTTCTTCAGCTCTTCCCCAAGATAAGCAGCTATATCCCTGCAGCCAAACCCTGCTGGCTGGCCCTGGAGGCACTGTGTAACTCCAGATGCACTGGATGGCACTGGGAAGCAGTGCAGGGACAGCTTCCAATGGGGAAGGAGACACCAAACTCCCTATGTGAGCAAGCTTTGGGCACACCAGCACCCGCCCCAGGCTTTTCCTTGCTTTCTCTGATGATTTTCTTGTTGTGTTTTATAGCCTGGAGCATGTTCCAGCTGTCCCGAGCCCAGAACACCATCAGCGGAGCTGAGAGCAAGCTCTCTTTGTCTAGAAGGACATAGAGCTGCTGCAAGTCCCTCTCACCTTGGAGCTTCCTTTAGGGCAGAGGATCTGCAGAGTCTGTCAGCCAAGCAGTAACTGTGCTTCCACAAAGTTTAGAAAACAGAGATTTTTCCTCTGAGACATTATAGCAAATGTTGGCTGTGACATGACTGGTTTACGCTTTCCAAACCCTCCTGGTTCTAAGTTTGTCTTGCAACAGAGCCAAGAGTGGTATTACAAAAATGTCTGCAGATAGCCATTCTGTGTATGAGCATGTGCCTGAGTACACCTGTAATTCCTGATTACATGCCAAAATAATCAGAAAGCTTTTGTGTGTATGTGTGAGAGAGTGAGAGGTATGACTTCTAACTAGCAAAGAGGCAGATCTACTACAACATGATCACCAAGAAAAAGATGCTTGACTTATTGGTTACAGTTTCTTCGTTTATGAAGATATCTAGTAAGGTTTTTTTTTGATAGAAGTTTCTATGAAGTCATATTTTCTGAAGATGGCAACTGTTGGTTCTTGCCGTTAAGAGCATTTTACATCCAAATACGACAAGGTGCTTTGCAGAGGTGGGTCTCTGAAAGAAGGAAGTTCTGGCTTGATGACTTGCTCAATAGGGTATTTGAAGCCAGTGGCAGATGTATGTTTGTTATTAAGACTTACTGGTTTCTTGTACTATCATAGCACCCACACACAGACCGGGACTCCAAAGCACCAGTTTTTCAGAGTAAAAACTTTACCTCTGCCTAGTTACTCCCTTGGAGAGCTGAGAGAAAGGAGAGATTGCCTGCTGCACTGCCATGATGCCTAGAAAAACAGCATCCGAGCTGTTTTAAACACACTTCAGAAAGTCTTTGCTTCACTTTGCTGGCACTGAACAACCTTAATCACAAGGGTGCTGCATGGTAGAGGGTTGTGCAAACAGAAGGGTGGCTTAGGAGGGCAGGACCTGCCTGGTGTCTTCTGGAGTTGGGTGTCAGCCTGGAGGTGGGATGTGCCCGATTCCGGAGCAACCGCTTGGAAAGTAATGATTTTTACACTGGGAGTCAGAGCAGCAGGTGGATGGCCTTACGTCAGGCTGTCCTTGCACACACAGCCTTTCTGCAGGCTGAGGCTTGAGTGTTCCTTGTCACTAACAGGCATGTTGCTGTGCTCTGTACCCTGCCTTGCCACAGGGAGGTCAAGGAGATGATAATGCAGGACAGAGGTTACTATGGTGAGATTTTGCATTCTCAGGGTCGGTGATTTGCCCCACTGTGTCTGCTGACTCACCTCACAATAAAACAGAACAATACGACAGCAGAATAAAAAGTGTGTATGCTTCTAATATCACAAACCAGGCACAAGGGTAAGACTTGTCTTCCGGTGTTTCAAGAGAGGAGGGGCAGTTTGCAGTAGAAGCCCACTCTTTAGACAGGAAAATGAAATACTGCTTGACAGTGCTTCTCCTGATGGACTCGTACTCTGCACCAGCACTCTGCCTCACTCCCATATGGAACAGATGCTGTTGTTATTGCTGCTCAGAGGCAGCAGAGATTAACAATTTCCATGTACAGATACTTCTTTGGCATTACATAAGCTGTGTATTTAACACACACTAAATTTTCATTGCAAATTGGCTGCTGTGGGGGTATTCACATTTTAAAAAATCTGTTTCCTTCCCAAGGCGTGCAGTTATACTATAGCCTTAGTTTGATCTGATTATGAAAACCATACTAAAAAATGAAGCGTGTATGGGGCTGTGGGATCCATCATTAAAAAAAAAAAAAAAAGAAGAAGAAAAATCCCAGGGCTCATCGTTAGTTTTCCAAGTTATATGGTGTGGATTAGTTATAACCTGTTATATGCTCATCTTCGATCACAAGTATAGGAGCAGCAAGGTAAGACTGAGGTGCATGTGGCACTGTCATGATGCTGAAAAGATGCATGCAACAGATCACAGAAAGTTCTTTTAAGGAACCTACCATAAGCTGAAACAACACTGAGGTATAATATTCACTCTTATTCATCAGATTAGGGAGAGAAAAGATTAAATCACACTTGAGACATCTGTCTGGCTGCCTCGGAAAACTTCATTTTCATGCTAAGTGTAGTTTTTAAAATGTCACCCTGAAAATGTGTGACATTTTAATGGGCTGATTGCCAAGATTCTCAAATCCATTAATCTGCATGCAAATCACAGCATCAAATATTATGGAAAAAGCACAAGAAACTAGAATTATAAGAAAATGCTTTGTATTCCCCTTGGTTAAAAATAAGTTGGGAGGATTTTCTCTTGGAAATCTAATATTACAAAGGCAAATGAGATTAAAAAAATGCTGTGGTATTCCATTAATACCAATAGCTGGTTGTGATTGCATGTGGTCTGTTTTAGAGCTGTCTATGAATAACAGCCTGGATATTGACTGTTCTTTCAAGAACAGCCAGACAGTGTGTTACAGCATCATGACAGTCACTAGTGCAGCTCTGAGGATGGGTTGCATTCCCTTCTCCATGTTTCTGATGCAGTAAAGTCAGTGGGATTTCACCAGCATCTTCTGATCATCTCTCTCAGGTAAACAGTTTACAGGTTGCTGTTAAAAATGATGGAGCCAAAACAAGCACCAAGGGCCACCAATTCTGAAACTCCCATGCACTTCAATTAGAGAAAGCCATGGAGCCTGTACTATTCAATTAGCTACTGTATGCCAGGGTCCATGACTAGGCTTGTGGGAGCTAAGCGTGTGCATAAATACTTGTTGGATTAGAAAATCCTGCCAGCTGAAACAAAACTTCCTATCAGGATCTAACTCTTAAACAGTTTTAGTGGGAGCAGGGTGCAGTCAAGTTCCTACAGCAGGTTTTCTCATCTAGTGTAACTAGCTTAATGCAGGACTTGGCATATCCTAAGCAATTGTTTATAGCTCCTGCACAGCTCATCTGCTTTGGGAGCTGATTTGTGACGGAAATCTGCTTGAATGGAGATGGTAAATTTGATTTACTTGTGAAAACGAAGTGAAGAATTCCACGGCAGAACAATCTGGGTCACAATGTACTTTGGATTATAAGATTTAGTACAGAAAGAAGGCCCAAACCACATAATTAAGGTCAAACTTTCAAGCATTAGAAGTTTGAGGCTAATCAAAACTAGGGCTTAGTTCATCCATTCATGAAGATGTCTGTGTAGCTTGGAGCTGACCCTGTGCTTGGATCTTCCCATCTCCTTTGGAGTCCCTCAGGACTGTTCAAATCCAGGGATCAGACTCTTTTCTAGTTTGCAGCAGAGAGCCCAAAACCACACACACAATGCTGTTTAAAGGAGAAGGCAGCCTGGGCAGAAAGAGGAACCAGCAGACAGAACTAGCAGTGAAATTGTCCTGGGTCTCTGGGAGTGTGCAAGCAGGAGTAGGGTAGAGGGATGGGTGTTTCAAGGCAATATTGATCTCCCCAAGAGATTGGAGAGTAGCTGAAGTAATACAGTTTTATGCACAAGAAAGGGACCAAATATGGATAATGGCACTGGGAGAGAAACAAGAGTTAAGCTCAGAATTAATTTGCAGAAACAACAGGAGAATAAACCTGAATTTCCAGAGCAGGAGGCAGGGATTTTATTCAGGGCTGAGCATGGTACTAGACACATTGCAGAGAGGCTGACCTTCCCAAGATGCTTCCTGGGTCATGGGGGGAAAGATTGGCCCCCACCCATTCATCTCTTTTGAAGAACAAGCTAAGACAATGCATGTGGCTTTGGACTTTGCAGAGGGAAACCACTAGTGTCACCCTTATTGCTATCACACCTAGCAAAGTTGTTGGGCAGTCTCAAGAACTGAGCCAAAGAGGACAAGACCAACTTCCATCATGCTTCGCTGGCTGCATGCCTATGGCTGCCGGTGAGGGGATGCCAGCAAGTGCATTCAAATCACTGGTCTCGTCAGCCACGCTGTTACAGGAACTGATGTTCACTGTTGAAACCCCCAGGCAGGGTGACCTTTCCCCAGTGGGAAAAGCCAGGATCAGATGAACAGTGTGGCAGGGGCTCTCCTCTTGTAGGCATGAGGAAGGGGGTTTCTTCTGGTCTCCCCTTTGGCAAGGCGGTGCACAGGAGTCAACCACAGTACTGCTGTCTGTCTGCTCAAGTGCAGCTCCGGGCAGAGCTTCCCTCCCCGTAGCCAGCGATGGCTCATTGATGACAAAGTCATCAACAGAAGTGAAGGTCTCTTGGTGTTGCACTTATGATGCAAGTATACCTCAAAGAATGTTTCTAGAGATTCTCCAACACTCACCTCTCCTTTACAGCCCCTTGTATTCATTATGAAAGCGTTTGTTTTTAGGAACAGAGACAGTTTTCACCTGAACACATACACGAAAGAAAACAAATACAACAGCCATTTCTGTAGAAGAATATATTATTTAGCAGATCAGTTTAAAAGTAAAAAAAAAAAAAACTGTACATCTTTGAAGGTTTTTCTCGTTGTTGCTTTTTGCACCCTTGAGGATAAAAATTTGCTTGCACAGTGGTTTCAGCTTTGTACTCACTTTGCTCATGCTGAAGGATCCCATGGTGCCTAGTTGTACCAGGCCACAAAGAGAACCTGCAAACTCACTAAGGTTTCTTCTTACTTCTTCTAGTGTAGAAAAAAAAATTGCATCCACTATGCCAGGCTTCTGAATGTACTGTGAACACTATAAAATTCAGAGAGTAATACAGAGAAATGTGTCATTAGGGCCTAACAGGCAAACAAAAATATATGCCAAGACCCTTGTCAGAATATAAGCATCTGTTAAGCTATGCTGTAATTAGCATACTGCTGTACACATATATATTGTATCTTGATGAAATCAACTGGTTTTTTTGGTTTTGGATGCCAGTTGTTGTTTTCCAGAAAAGGCTCCTTAGCCAAACTCTGCTTTGTCTCTACACACTGCAGTCAGCATGGTGACCAGAAAGGCAAATCTGCTGAAGATTTGAGCCATACAATGTCCGCAGCGGAGGGCATGACGGAGCATGGGGAGTCCTTGGTGCTGACACTGGCAGCGCCTGTGCGAGCAGGCTGCAGGCTGTAGACAAGACGCCCAGGCAGGTAGACAGGCTTGTGGGGCATCCGTGCCTGCCACCTCTCCGTGTACATGGTCCCAGTTGCATTTTGATGTAGCCACCACGTCTGTTTGGCAAATACAGCACTTTTCAAAAACCGAATAACCTTAGGGCTTGTGTCTTGTTCAGACCTTTTCATCTCACTTTTCAGTACTGCCAGTGGTCAAGCTGTCGCTTTTCTTTTTCTGCAACTGAAAGGAAGAGCAAAGGAACATTAACACCCTGACTCTCACAGTGCTGCTTTCCACTGCTGCTGTCAGTCAAACGCTCATCTCTTCACAAGGTATGTGCAACATTGCTTGGGAAATAATAGGCAGCAGCTTGGTATATCACAGGCACTGTTTCATCCAAACTGCTCTGGATGTATGTCCTGAGTAAACAGAACTCAGTCTTTCTCATCATCTGCCATGCTAGGCTCTCAGATTACTAACTAACTCTTCTTGCTTCAGGATATTTCTGAATTCTGGCAGCTCCTGTTTTTCTAAGACCCTTGTGCCAATGCACCCTAATTAAAGCTCCATCAGTTTGTATAAAATTTCTGTTTGACAGTTTCTGTAAACCAGAAGTAAAATCTCAGCTCAACTTGAAACATGAGCAGGACTCAGGAAGTTTGGCAGTCACATTTGAGTTCCCTCCTTTGAGATATGTGCCTCTCTAAACTGAAGAATGCCTAAAAGACTTTCTTCTCCTTTATAACTTAATGTCCTCAAAGCATGTTCTCTTTGATTAATTTTTGCTGCTGAAGGGCTTTTTCTCCAAAGCATTTGGAGGAGGTGACAGCTACACCAGAAAGCTACTATTCCACTCATCCAGCCAAGGATGATCAAGTGAGTGAATCTTCATTTCCCACATATCAAACGATGTGAGCACAACTAGTATGCCAGGGTACTTCCAAATGACAGAGTGACAGATATATCCTGTCTAGATGATCAGGTTTTTTGTGTCAGAAAACCTCTACACTGCATTTGGGCAGGTTTTGTTGTCTGCCTCAGCATGCAAGGGAGTTGTGCAGTTTCAATGTCACAGGCTGCAGGATGCTGTGGGAGCTGGGCCAGCATGCCAGCTGCTGAACTGTGTGCACAGGGTACCTGCCCTCAGGGCCTGGCCTTGGTCTCTGCCCTGCCAGGCTCCTGAGGAATGCAGGCATGATCAGAGGCAGCAAACATGGTTAAACATATATCCTACCTCTCTTAAGCCTTAAATGTCAAAATGAGAGACATTGTAAATGGAGGTTGCCACTCAGCATGGGCCATAAAAAGGCTTCATTGGTTGTGTGTTTAATCCTATTGGTTGCTGTGTATGAGGGAGTAATTCCTCATAAAATTTCAAGCACATCCTTGATGGAAGACACGTGAGTGGAAGTTTCTTCCTAGAAAATAAACTTATGGATTGGTGGTGCAGTGCCTTGAGCTGCCCAACACCAGCAGGTTTTGCAGCCATCTAGCCCAGGCTAACTCCTTCCTGGGGAAGGCACCTCCCTACAGAAAGAGGTGTTTGCTAATGTGCTCCCCTCAGGCACTATCTCTGGGTTTTGATCTGAGGTCCCTTTCTTGCAAGCAGCTCCCTTCCCATGGCTGTACTTGTGTGGTGCCTGGTGGACTTGGCAAGGGCATGCTCGTGTGCACGCTTACTGCTTGTGGTACACATCTCTATCCAGCCAGGTATAACCAGTGTGTTTCTCATGATAATGATTATGCCATAAGCATTCCTAATGTTTTGGAATTAAGCTGCTATTAAATTATAATGTTTGACTTATTCAATCATAATGTTTGCTTTATCAAAGAGATATTTAGAGCTTACCTCTTTCATAGCATCATCTATCTGTTTTAATTCCTCATAGTGGTCCCTGGATTCCCAAAGGGGCTGGAGCATTACTTCCTCCACTTCTGGGAATAGCTAGGTGAAAATAAGGAAAGAATATCAACATTTCATTTTGTATTCATTAACTTGTATGTGCTAGAAATGGGGTGAAAAGCAGAGTGTGAACTGTACATCCCCATTTCCCTGGCTAACTAAGCACCTGATGCAGCAAATGCTGAAGCTCTGCATGTCCCCACTTCTGCTTCTGGCCTTGGGTGGCTTACCTTTGTTACTGTTTCAAACATAGGGATAAGAACGAACTTCAGGAAGCCGATCTGTGCTGTCGGCTTGGTCACTTTGTCACGGTCCATGAATGGTGCCACTGGAAGCCCCTCAGACTTCTCTCGGTCACTCTGGAACAAATCCAGAGGGAACAAATATTAATTACGGCTAGAAGCCTTTGAAGATAGTAATGTAACAAGCAGATCACTAGCTAAAGAGCAGTAGGCTTCAGATATGGATCTCAGTGATGTCTGAAGATAGCACAGAATAGCAATATGTTTCCCTTGGGCCAATGCATCATTCTTTGTTTAGTGCAAGTATCTGAATAGAGAACTCTGTTTAGCTACTTCTGCACAGCACTGGCATGAAAACATTGAGCTCCAGGCTTACAGATCAACAAGGCCACCTGATTCCCTTTCCGAATTCATGAGATTTGTGAGGTGAAATATTTCAGGGCATTCAGAAGGTGACAATGGCTCTTGCCACTCTGGAAGAGAAAGAATAGGTCTTTGATGTCCTCATCATTTTCCAGAGAGTGATTATTTTCAGGTATTCAATGAGAAATTACTTCTTCTTCTTCACTAATTATTAAAACTAGTTCTGGCTAGCCCTGTCAATGGATAGTAGTTCAATTGACTACAAAGAGTTTGCCGAGCTACATACTTGACCGTGTAACTTATTGTTTCTATGTGGGTTCATGTGCAAGGAGGTCACAGACTGTGCGTGCGAAAATGATGTCCTGTAGCAGACTTTATCTCTCAATTACTGGGTCTTTCAGGACACAGTGCCTTTGCTGGATGGCCAAAACAGTAAGGCATACAGATACTGTAATTTTAAGTAAAAAGCTGGACATCCAGTGAGCTAGAAGTGTTTCTGACATATCATCCAAGATATCTTCTTGGCATGAACCCTATCAAAATATAGACAAAACACAAAAGAAAGCTCTGGCATCTTTTCCTCAGAGCACTGCAGCCATGTGTTGACTGAGATCCCATTGCTGCAGCATGTACATGCTGCTTGGGAGCCCATGTGCCAGGGGTAGCTGAGGGCTTCTGTTCCAGGGATCCTTTTTCAAGCAATCCGAAACTGTGTTCAGCTGGGAATCCAGTGAGGAGCAATGGTTTGTGGAGCTTAAAGCCTGACTTCGCAGACCGTGATGTTCACATGCAGTGAAAAGTATCTAAACTAATTCCTATGTGATATCTGATAATTTACTTGACAAGTTTCTCTTGCCATAGCTCTTGCCCTTTTGTCTCAAAAATCATTTGTATGTCAAATAAACTTGCTTTGCAGAGAACAAGCTTAAGTCTGCTGGCATTAGGATTTCTAGGTTGCTATTGTCTTTCATCTGCAAATCACATTCATTTGCTTTCTGAACAGCTTCACTTGCTGACATCCTACTCCAACTTTCTGTAAAAGAAGTCTTCCCATCCTAAAGCTATACTTGGCTGTCAGAGGATGGAGCACCTGTAGCTGAGGTGGGATTCAGGAAGAGCAGCCCTCCCTCATTCTTACCTGCATAAAATATTCCTCTAGTAAGCAATCTACCCAGGGCTCTGCTACTTCCATCGGGCGGACTTCATTGGAGATGTCACAGCATTTTATCAGTACCATCTTCAGCTGAAAGAGGATAATAATTCAATACTGCAGTCTTAATGCCAGCCCTTTTTTATCCTACCCAGAGCCTATGTCTTTACAATTGACTGAGAAACAATGTTTTCAAACAGAAAGGACAGCTTTAGGATTAAATCAAAGGTCTTAAATGACCTGGATTCTTTTCCACTCTCTCAGTTACTCTGTAAATCACTTATCCCCTCTCTGCCTTGGTTTCCCTATCTGTGGCACTGCTACGTGTCACAGTGGGATGTGTGCTTATCTGCTGCATGAAGAGATTCAGCCACAAATGACCATGAAGTTGTTCGTGGAGCACTCAGAGGCAGCTGGGGAAAAACTGCCCTGGACACCAAAGATGGCTGGATTGGGAAGAAGAGACTAGAGTTTGTACTCTTGTGGATACTTTTTGCCCCATCGTAAGGAACAATATGAATTTGTGACCTGACAGAATAAATAGAATTTTTTTCCTGATGAGACTCCAGGATTTCTAAAGCTGGAATAATCTATTTTATATAGAGCATTTTCAAATTGTAATTCTTTTTGGTGGGGCAGAGAATGTATAAAGGATTTATTTTTTTTAATAATGTATATTGAATTTTGGTTTTAAAATAAACAGATTTCAATCTACAATCTTTCACACTATGCACAGAAAAATAATAATCCAGAAAACCTCCTTACACAAGTCATGTGTTCTTCATTTGAGTAATCAAAATTTTCCATTTTTTCCTTGAAAGAGTCCAGTATTTCTGCATGTCTCGCCATGTCTGTAGCCAGGATTAATGTAATTATCCCCTAGCAAAGAAAACATGTTCACATATTAACTTGACATTCTTTACGTCTTCCTTACACTCAAAAAGCCTCAGATGCAGTATATTGTTAACACCTAAAGGGGAAGTTTCTGACTTGAAACTGCCAAACGAATTGGAAGAGGGCTATAAAGAGTTCATGGCATATGAAGATCATGGTTGGATTGGCCTGTAATGCTTGTGTGATATTCCAGAGACATTGAGATTTTTCTTTTCTGATTGACTAATCGTGGAAAAACTAACTGTACAACAGGATGTTAAAAGCCACACTGTGTTTGCCAAGATCCGCTATTGGCTCCTTGGAAAGCACTATAGATTTTGCTGCTGACTCTTAATGGGCCTAGGAAGAGACAAAGATGAGTAGATCTAGGTGTTCTCTGTGCTCATCCTCCTTGGATTAAGGGCTTTGAAATATCCAGATGCAGACAATGTGTTAGGAGCTCGGTATCCTCCTGCTAGGTCGAGTTCGTGATGGGAAAACATGATTAATTTAAAGTTACAGGTTTTCATACAGATCTGTCCATTTTGGGCTCATGCCTGCTTCCCGTGCACTGGCAGAATCAGTAACCCCAACCAGACAGGTATCTGAACCGTTACATTGGTCTGCTTTTTCATTTGGTGTGTAATGAAAAGCACAAATGCTTTTTCATTTGTATGGAAACTAAGCCTGAATTTTGGCCCTTAGGGCTCTAATGGGAATTTTAGCATTGTTCACTGTCTCAGAGATAACTGTGATGACTCCCAGTCCACCAGAGCCTCTTCCAACAGTACAAGTGCTCTGCTGTTGTAAATCTTTCCCCATTTTGAAGCCCCTTTTAAGATTAATACAATGTTCTCTTAAAACATAAACTTCTGCCATGAGAGCTTAATCCGTTCCCAGTCAGAGCTAATTGGCTCCTTCAATAATATAAATATCTACCCCCCAAATGTCATAGGCTTTAATAGTCAGGATGTACTCATTATTTCTCAGCAAGACATTCCAGGGAGTGCTGCTGTGGAAATTTTCCAAGAGTCCCTCTTGAATCCTTCCAGTGTGAGGGGCTTTTTCAGTCCTACCCTCTAGGGAGAATGATTCACTTGCATTGTACAGCAGGGAAGTCTGTGAGTGCTCACATCTTCAGGAACAGTTTGTATGATGCAGAGGGGAACAGCATTCATACCTGTCTTATCTGTTTGAATTGGTCCTGGTTGACGTTGGAGAAAATGTTGTATTCTGGCTGGGAAATGATCTGGAAAGCCACAGCACAGTGGTGGTTCTCCAGTGGGGAGATGTCATTGTAGCGTACTGCGAGCTCAGTTCGTGCATTTATCTGATAGCTGATGTGAAGAGAAACAATGAGAACTCCTGCAGACGCGCACCAGCTGCTCTAAACCATGCTGCTTACTTTTATTTACATTCTTTTCAATACTTATTCAATTAGATGCAGTTTGTTTTTTGATTGTTAATACTAACTCAGATTTTTTGAGAAGATAGATTTTATCTTAATACTCTCTCAGGCACTATTTCCCTGTAGAAGTTGGTTTGGGTTTTGGTTTGGTTTGGGTTTTTTATTTTTATTTTTTATTTTTATTTTACCAAGTGTTTGTAGCTTAAAATGACATAAGACAAACAAAGAAAGAACTGTCTGGGCTTCATTCAACCGCCACTAATGTTAACAGAGAGATTCTCACTGATCCCAGTCAGAATTGGGTTCTGCCCTTCTTTAACGAAAGGCAAAAATAAATTAGATACTCTTTTTTTTTTTTCACACACACATACATGCACACAAAAGTGTCCATGGGTCAACAATTCTTATTTCTTCACATGATAATAAATAGAATAACATGCACTTCATTATTTATAGTTATGAAATACTGTGAAAGTTAAATCATGGTTTGCATTTTCGTGTAATTATTCCATTTCAGTCAATAGAGCTATAATAACTTATTCCCTCCCTCTCATCTGTACATATTACCTTGTTTTCTCAGGAGTGGGGGAAAGTGTTGGAATAGAGATATGAAAAAGAATTTTCCCTACAGAGCCAAGGACAGCTGGCAACCCCAACCCAGACCTGAGTTTTGTGCGTGAAGCTCTTCCTTGGCCTATGTGTGAGTGAACACCAGGGCCTTCCGGAAGGTCATTGCCAGCTCAAGCTGTGAGAAGGAGAACCTGATCTACCAAAAATGCCAGCTGGTATTACCTTCCCAATGAATTTTAAGGGAAGAGAAAACAAGGGACAGACTTACGTATTGTTGTAGCCCGGATGGTCCAAGTCATGGCACACTGCTGCAGTCATGAGAATCAAGATGTCAATTTGGGAAAATTTTTCCTGTAAAATACAGAACATTACGGTAGTATTACGTTTTCTACTTCCCCTATCCCCATAAATGAAAAAAAGTGAAAAACCCACCCACATTTACTTTTTAGAGAAATGCAAATCTGAGCAAAATGAAGTGTTTTTCCACAGATCAATTTACTTCATTCAAGAAAGAATTCTGCCTTCCCTTCCAGTAAAAATGACTCAGATTTGCCTTTGTTGCATTAAATAACAGCAGCTCAGAGGAGGCAGTTTGCTTGAAACTTGTTATTACTGCAAGGATCATATAAAAGCACTGAGATATTAGCACAGTATCTTACAAGTCATTCGAGCATCCTGATTAGCTAAGGGAGGGCTGGAAGACAGCTTAGTTGCCATTGCATTCTGCCTTAACTAAAGTTATGAAAAGAGTGAGAAAAATTAAGTGTTGCATTCTCACAGTTTCCGAATAGGACAAAGTTCCATTAAAGCAAGTTTTTCTTCACTCTCCTACTGGCAAGAAAATACTTAGGCCAGTAACTGAGATGTTTAACTATGGAGAAGACAGGGTTTTTTTAACTGAGTAAAATCTGGTTTGTACAGAAATGAAATGAATATATAAACACAAGTTATCCAGTCAATGAAAATAAATGATGCCTATAGTTTTGAACAAAGTGCAAGTTGAATGTGAATCTTGCATACTGTACATGCAAGGCACTATTTGAAGTAGCTCACCCAGGTGCAAGCACACATTTGGAGAAAACCTCTTGTAGGAATATTTTGTGTCACAGATGAAGACCATATCCACACACCATAATTCAGCAGGCTTTGGGATCTGATTCACAGATGTTTCATGCTGAGTGTCAGAAGAGCTTCAGTGTACAAATTTGGGGTATCCAGGAGGTGAAGGTAGCATCCTAGCAGCCTCAGAAAGCTGTGTAGGTGCTTGGGATCTGGGACGGGATGACTGAGTGGGCAGCCAGAGGCGGAAATGCAACACCTCCTCCTTGCCCCAGGGACTAAACCAATGCAGCTACTACTGCAAAGCTCATCACTTGCTAGCAAGCTGGTGGCCTGTTTTGTAAGAAAAGTGGCACAGGTTTCATGGTGCTGAGCGGATGAACATGTGCCCCATGACGGAAATGGAGTGGTACTATTGAGGTGGAAGGCATACCTGGAGGCTGCAGAGCGAGATCATGCTGTACATCATCTGGGTCACGCAGAAGCAGTGCCGGAAATTATGAAAGGGGTTGTTTCTGTAATTGTCATGAATGCACAGCTGCAGAGAGAGGGAATGAAACAGTCAGAGAGAAAAGAGCTCTTTAGAAGAATATAATTACGTATGCTTCCCAGCCTCCCTGGAAGCACTTTGTATCCCTACAGGTGTCCTATGGAGCCCAGTATTAGTTTCTGCTAGGACAGACTGGTAAGCACAGAGGCTTTCTGACACTCTCTGCATTCTTGGGAGAGGTTGGGAGATTACTGCCTTTCAAGAATTTGTCAACAGGCAAAGCTCATAGCAGCTTCTCTCTCATACCAGCTAGCAATGGGTAAACATCCCAGCACAGTCAAATGCATCTCAGTCTTGAGATAGGACTCTGCGCTCTCATCCTGAATTTGTATTTCAAACCGTGCAGTGGTTAAATGGTGTCTTTGGGGTGTGTAAAGAACTCAAAGTATATCCCCGTTGCCCTCTCTTGCTGAATGCAAATTGCAGCTTTGAAATCTTCAAGGCTGAAATGCAGTTGTTATTTCATTTGCAAATGCTCACAGATAGCACTTTGGGATGTGTTGCTTGGCAAAGTGGAGATATGAATGCACATGCCCTGGCTTACCCATGTGGATTTCCCATGCTAAGGCAGCATGGGAGAGATTAAGCCATATAGGCACATGGGACAGATTTTAACTTCCTACAGATCCTGGCTATGTGCCCTCATTACAAATGCAAGCTAAAGCTTGTCTTTCCATATGTCCTCACTCCTGTCAACTGGGCTATCTGAGTGACACTGGCACAGCTGGGTTACCACATGCCACAGTCATTCTTACAATGCACTGGACAGCCTGTGTCCTGTCCTGCACAAAACAGCCAAGCATCAGCAGCACTGCTGGACCCCTTCTGCTGAATCATCCATAACCTTGAGCTGTTATGCACATGCTTCGATTACTGAGCCTGAATTAATGACATGGACAGAATTTGTGTCCCCTTCTCCAGCTAAATAGTGAATTTACTTCAAGAGCCTTCAAGCCCCATCAGGATCAAACCCTTCAACCTGGGACCTGACTACTAGGAAGCCTTAAAACTCTGGATTGGGTCAAGAGAAGTGTGGGTTTTCAATGCTTATTCAGTATTTGGGGCTTCATTGCAAAGCTGTTCAGATTATTCTGCAGCAAGGACTTTAGTAATATATTATTTTAAAGTAAATAATGACACAATATGGTTGACAGCCAGGCTCACAGGTGGTGGGCAGTGTGTCACAGCCTCTGCATGGACACTGTGGTCATGCCCAGGTACCGTACAGCACTGCATAGATGTAATGTATACAACCAGAAGTGGAGCCCAGAGCATCCCAGGGGACTCCTGACTCAGAGCACTGAAGGACTGGAGTGACTGTGTTGCATTAGTCATCTGTCCCTCCCTTTTCTGGAAGATTTCTGTACCCAGTGGATGTGGGAGCAAGAAAGCAAGCATATGCATGAGGTGGCTTTTTCTCTCCCAATTAGGTTCAAACTGATGCCCATACTGTGCCTGGGGAAGTATCATAGTTCGAAATAGAGTCCTTGAGGCTTTTTTAAATCATCTTTCTTTCTGCGAAGTTAGTGTTTAAGAAAGGAAATCTCACCCTGTCTTACCTTTGTAGAAAATACATAATAAAGTCCCCTTGTTGTTCAGAACAAGGCTGTCTTAAATGCTAGCGGTAACCAATTACTTGGAGATACAAGCTAACAGGAAGCTGCCTGCAGTAATGCATGTGGGTGGCATGTTGATGTGTGTTGACATATCACCTTGTTCCCCATGTTTTCAGGCTGTGAAACAGGAGGAGGAAATTTTCTGTTTTATCTACTCTGTGCTAGCCTTGTTTGTATTGGGTTTCATCCCACCCCTTCTGTTCAGCTGCTTTCTAAGGTCAACAATACTGAGCTTTCCATCTACCTTCTTTGGGAGAGAGTTCCTAGGTCTTGATCATTTTTTATATATCTCCTTTAATGTGGTTATACTACTTTTCTAAAAAGGCCTAAAATAAATTTCAGGTAAGCCTTATGCCTTCTGTGGTGACACGGTGACACTGGTCCATTTTATCCCTCATTGCATTCTCTGATCAGCCTTCTGCCTTCTTAGCTTCATTGTACAGCAGCACACCGGGCCGTGTCAGTCACTGCCCCATGTAAGCTCGTACCTGGGTACTTTCTGCTCTTGCTCTACTTCATGATATGATGAATCCAGAGTTTTGCTTTGCGTTTGCTAACCACCTTTTGAATTTGTGGAATTTGTTCAGGCCCTTCTGGGAGCCTACATCCATCATGCAAAATGGTTCCCTCTATTCTGTTCCTACTCTTCAGGTAATTAGAACAGATAAGTCAGTCTTTGCTACACGAATTGTATGAAACATCTGTATAATGAACTTTACATCATGATGTTTATAATTACTGTATTAATCAATTTGTCAGGTAAAGATGTAATTTTTACTAACTATAATTCTTCAGGCTATGCCTAGATCCTTTTTAAACAACGGGTAAAATATTTACTGTTTTACAGTTCTCTAGGAACACAACAGGTTTTTCTAAGAAAGTCAGTATATTCTTCAGCTTTTTAGTAAATGCTTTCTCATGCTCCCTCTTGGACCTGAAAACTTACTGATTTATAAATCAGCGTTTCTTCTTTAGACATCTTAGTTTTGTATGATCTTAACTTTATCATGTCTTGCATCTCTGCAACATTCTCAACATTAAAGACTAAAGCAAAGAAAGTTATTTAGCTTCTCAGAAATTCCCTTTCTTTCCTGACTTGCTCCTTTACTCCCCATGTAGTACATCTAATGGTTACTGCACATACTGGCTTCTTTTTTTTTGCCATATCTGAAGATGCTTGTCTTGTCTCCATTTACAGTAGATACCGAGAGCATTCACCAGAAATCAACTGCTCTCAGTAATAGAAGTCTCAGCAAACAAATGCAAAACAGTTAAAAAGATATCTGTGACCACTAGAATGCAAACATTTGCTGAAGTACTTAAATTTTAAGAATTTGTATAGATTGACTGCTTTCAGTGGGATTACTCAGGTGAGTCAAGTTAATTCCATGACCAAATGTCCTCTTAATCGCTTTTTGATTTTGAAAATTTTCAAATATGAATAATTTGAAATACTTACCAACCACCTCTTTAACGTGATAGGATTGATGTTGAAGTCTTTTACCAACCCAAGATCATGGTACATATGTTCCAGGCAACTCAGCATCTGCAGACAGGAACAGATAGGTTATTGGCTTGGTAAATATCACTTTGCTTTCTGATACATTGCAAAGTGAATTTCCTCCTTGCAAGCATGGAATAATTGCAGAACCCACTTGTTAAGATGAAAGAAAGATGTTCAAAGATTGTGTGATTAAAGACAGTGCAAGAGGGGAGATAGAGAGGTTCTGAAAGCTTTTTGAAGCAGACAGATTGCTGTTGACTTCATAGGTTTTGTGGAGGGCTTTGAATCACACCAGCGCTCCTTAGTAATTGTGATTCATGTGTTTCACAGCAATGCCTTCTCACAAGAAAGTATTGCCATTTTTCTAATTCAGCTGGGATATGCTCTGATGCTCAATGAAAACAGTGGGAGTTTTCCTAATGACTCCAAAGGCCCTAGATGTACAAAAATGGACCAGGCCCTAGCTGTATAGAAAATGGCAGCAGAAAATAAGAGATCCTTAAAAAACTCTTTGATTCTAGATATGTGTCAGTATCTTCTTTCTTTATGACTTCTTGTGAGTTCCTAATTCCATTATCTTAACTCGTGTTTCTTGTTTAACAAACGGTCTACCAATATAACCCTACAAAACTGCAGCAGGTTTGTGACCATCCACTCCTGTAAATCGTAACTATGACTCCCAATAGCTGAAACGCAAAGGCAGGCTGCTCTTTTGAGACAACATCTGCTCTGCAGTAGGAAGGAGGGTGAAGGCAATATATCACTACCAATCCCAGTTAATCTTCTGGATTTGAAAATAGTGGAAAAGAATGGTATTGATCATTTGATGTGTTTGGGCACTTAACAGCTGCCACCAGTCAGAGATGAACAGGAGTTCAGGAGTTTATGTATCTGCATTCCCATTTCTGAAGGCAAAATATGCAGGGGATGAAATGTAGCCATTAAAGTATTTGGTGCAGTTCTTAGACTGTAGAGTGATCCAGGAGTTTTAACATGATGAGTGTAATGTCACAAATATGGCCTTGGAGACATTTATAGTTAGGTTTCTGTTATTCAGGCTCTTAAAAACTCTCCAGAAAAATTATTTCATCTAATGAAACTTTATCCAGGGAATATACATAGTTCATGCAGTAAAAAAGAGGCTGGTTTTGAGTCATCTGAATAGGAAGAAAGAGACTTTCCTGCAAGACTTGAGGGACAATGTCATGAGCTGCATGGTGCTCAAATCACATGGATAGCATTTTGCTGTAGACCACTATGTCCTGTTGCTAGTCCCTGAGATAGAATATACGTTTGGCAACAGTTTCAGAAAAGACTTTCTGAGACAACAAACTGGAACCAGAAGGGCTTAATTACCCTCAGAAATACCTATCTCCCCCCAGCTGTTGCCAAGAGAGCTTTTGGTGAGTGGCAAGGTAACAGTAGTCTCAAAGCTCCTGTGCCTGAACATGTGAGAATCTCAGTTTTCATTTTTAGCTTTCTGGGTCAACAGCGAAAGCTTGAATGTTGGACTCTTCTAAGGCTTAAATGAGTGGGCATTTGAGAAAGAGAACACAGGCTTGCTGCATAGTTCTGTTTACTGAGGTGCTGCAGAGCACATTATCAATTTGCTTACAGAAGACTAAGGTTTATAACCTGCCTGCCCTCCACTGAACATGTGGGCAAATGCTCATTGCTAAACAAGCACTGACAGAATTGAAATAATCTCTGTAAACATAAACCAGAGCTAAAAGGGTAAGATAAACCCATATGGTGCTCAGCTCACTAGAGATTGTGTAGTATCTTATTTCTGAGCAGCACTCCTCCTTGCAGGGCATGTCTGATCTCTGCATCCTCTTGTTAGCCTTGTTCATGCCACCATATAGTGTTTCCTAGTACTCTGAAGGAGTTACTGTGCTAAAATAATATGCCTCAGCACACAAGAATCCATGGATAATGGCTTTTGTTTCTCACTATTCTTTCTTAGTAGTCAGAACAACAGTGAGTCAACAGTGTTGCGGTCCACCTGGCAGGTCGTAATTCTCCCTTGCTGTAAAGACCTGACAGGCATTCAAAAGCTGGGGCCAAGCCATTTTGCCTGAGCAGTTGTATGGCCATGGTACAGAGAAAAGAGACTGGAGAGGGAGCAGTAACTGCAGAGAACCAGCCTCAGCTTCACACGGACTGCACAAGCAAAGTTCTGCCAGCCTCTGCAAATGGGAGAGGGACCTAAAGCCACTAGGGAACATCTTGTTCCCGTGGGTGCTGTATGGGGTATTTATAATTGTCATGTTGACCTGCAGGTGCTGAGCCATAATGATTCTTACATGCACAACATCTGATTGAGAAAGTAATTAAAGTGATTGCTGCTGGGGTGCTGCTAGAACTACCCAGTCCTTCCCTTGGAAAAAAAGCAACACTAAACCCCTACTTTAGTCCTGCCCTCCCTTACATTTTTCCTAAGTGAGATTAGCTCGTGTTTGCTGAATCTAGTTTTACATTATATTATAAGCTGTCCATTACAGAAACATCCTTCTGCTTCATGCTTCCACAGAGGTTTACACATGGGCCTTCCAGAACCTTCTGCTATACAAGTGACGAGCAATGAATAATACTAATAGCAATAAGAAAAATATGACAAGCAACAAGAAAATACTAATAGGCCTTGCATGCAGCTCTGCAACCTTTTCAGAACACACCGCAGGAAAAACCCTCACCTAAAAGGGTGTGAATCAGTGCATGCACCTCTGCCTGGCTTCATACAGCAGCATGCTGCTTTATCGATTTGAGCAGAGTTGTTGATGATGTGCTTGAGCATACACTTTGCTAGGGATTGATTTGTTCAGATAAAATGGCACAAGGCAACTCATGTGATGGTAATGACAGTGCACCAGTTGTTGTGGGACATTACTAGGAAAAGATTAAAGAAAAAATAGGAGTCAGAGTATGATAATCAGCATAGTCTATCTAACATCTATTAGGAAAAAATACTGTATTCTGGTGTGATATGAAAATAAAAAAAGGATAGAGAGTAAGGGGCAGAAAAGGGGAAAAAACCCACAGACCATCTCAAAGGGCTCTTCTGGCTTTGTTGGCTCTCAGAAAGAGTGCTAACCCAGCTAACACAGCATCCTTACCTCATTGGGCTCCCACAGCCATACATCAAAGGTTGGCTTCCGAAGTGCTTCAATGGTCTCCTGGGACAGCATGTACTGCAGACAAAAAAACAGTTGGCATAAGGGTCCTCCACCCTGGCATGGGACCTGCTATTGGCATGTCCTTGGCACTCCCAGAGTTCTATTCACGAGGGGTTTAGCTGTGTTTCCCAAGGAGAGAGAAACTGATCTCTCACTCTTCCTGCCCAACCCTCCTCACCCTCCCCACCAGCTGCCTGTAGTCAGGCCAGGATGCCTATGCCTAGCAGGCAGCAAGCCCCCAGGCAGCTTGCTGATCGGTGGAGATCCTTGTGGGGCAGAGAGGTGGAGAATTTGGGAGAAATGGCAGGAGAGTGGAGGTGTTATGGGTGGGGTTGTGGGTAAATCCAGCACAGGGATATAAAGGGCACAGGGATCAGACCCGTTCCTGGCTGTACTGGGTTTGTTGCCTGCAGAGCATCAGCAACATTCGATGCAGCCAGTTATGGCTGGATGGTGTGAAGTGTCTACACTTGCAGTGTTAAATTAGCTGGTGGGTATGATATATTTACTTTCAGATGATTTATACTCTCATTTTGAGTATTTTTTCAAGAACGCCCACATTTTCAAATTGGTTGTCAGCCTGCAAGATTCAAGTGATTTTTTATCATTATACTCAGAGGCTTAAAACAAATCCAAGCTCATCAGCCAGTTATGATTTGTGTACAAAATGGAAAAAAGGAATGTGGGGGGTTAAAAGACCAGGACTCTACCAATTCATCTTTTCTAGACTCCATTCATCAGAGTCTTTCTGGGCCACAAAACCCATGTAGCTTCACTTGGCCCATTTACCATGGCTGTCTCTAATTTGTTTGGGCTTACTGTACTGAGCAGGTAAATGAAATTTTCTGAGCCATCAAACTGTTGATACTTAATCCAAGGCAGAATAACAACAAAGATTAATTTCCTTCTTGAGAAGGCAATTATTTTTGCATTTACACATATAATGTACATTGAAAATGATGTTCTGCAAGAAAATTGTGAATTAGCAGTATGAATTTGTTATTTGATAACAAATGTATGTTGCTGTCACGACACCATCTATCAGTGTATTCATTGTTTCTCAGCCTCACTGACGCTGGACAAATCCAGCATCTCACAATGATATAAAATTTTGCCAATCTGTCCAACAGAACCCAAACTCCTAAAAACAAAACTATGAGCTTTGGTCTAGGGGTGGTACAGAAAGACTACCAGTTTACTCTGCAGTCAGTCAGTACAACTCTTCATAGCACTTGTTAATTCAAGATCCTACTATCATAGTAGTACATCAAAATTGGATTTGACATATATACTTATCAAGGGAAAAAATCTGTTTTAGAACTGATATGTTTTGTGAAAATGTGTGTTCGTGCCAGGAGCACAAGCCTCTTGGGCAAAATTAAAAGAAATATATGATGCCTGCTTCAGAGACCTAGAGATCACTTTTGCTAGGCAGAGCAGAATAAACAGCAGAACTTAAAATTCATTGCTCTGTAAGGCTCTGAAGACAAATATGCAAAGAGGCATGTCCATATCATACACCTGCATCACACAGGACCATGTAAACTTCAGAGTGGCTGAGCCAGCTTTGATGTGTGCAAGCAAATGCCCAGTCTTTAGCTCTGATTTGCACATGTATGAGCTGGTGTTTTGTCAAGGTGTGAGGTGGGCACTGAGCAGACATAGCCTGGTAGCTTTGAACAATTCCTGTGGGCAAAGACTGATAGTGCTAGGACCAAAGATGCTGTATGCTTCATGGTTTCAGCCTCATTCATCACTGTGGATTTCTACTTGTACTTGCCCAGTAGACATTTTTCTTCAAGCATTGCTGTTTTCTCTAGTAAATACGTTATCTCATTTTCACAGGGACAATGAATCATTCTGGAGAAAATCCAATGTCACATTTTCTATTTGTTTCCCTAGGTGAAGCACCCCCACAAATTACTTTTTAAATCAAAAAATAATCCATTAGGAGAAAACAGGCAGCAGCACTATTTTCAATTAGAGTACAACATTATAGGCTATTTTTGATTGTTTGCTCTGAGCATGGAGAATAAACAAATCTAACTAGACAAAAGAGCTTTAAATGTTGATGAATGCAAAATGTTCATTAACATTTCAAACACTAATGAGCTTTCAAATATTAAAGACTACTGAGGATCCAACTTTAAGTCACCGCAGGCAGTGACAGTTTTTTCTATTGGCTTCCAGGGATTTTGGATCAGGCCCTGGATTTAGAATTAGCTAGGATGTAGATGGCTAGTGAGTCAAGCGTTGTAAACCAGCACTTGTCAGGATATCAAGTGTGTGGTAGGATTCTGGGAAGAGCAAGCATTGTGTGGTACCTTTGGGTAGGATGGTACATCCCGCCGGGGAGTCGGCCTCTTGTTTTCATCCAAAAAGCTGTACTTGCAGGGACAGTTAGTCCTGAAATTAAATATGCAGCTCTTAACATTGTGGGAACAGAACCACAGTGCCTCAAAAAATGCTGGAAATATTCTGGTGTCTCAGTAGGCATAGCTTGGAGAATGACCCTGCTCTCCAACCTCTTTCTTTCTAATGTGGTGTTGCTCAAATGCATTTAAAGTGTGATCCTCTTTAGGATTTTCTGCCCTTGTGCAACTTGGTGCAGCTTCTCAGTCTATTTGAATTCAAGCAAGAAGCTTCTCCAGGCATGCATCTGTGGATATCCCATCATTTCTGATTAAACCAAGTAACTTTCAGCAAGCAGCTTGCTGTCCATGGCAGGCATAGTTGTCCGAGGACTGCAGAGCCCTGCCAGGGGGCACGCTGAGTATGGACACTGGCACACCTCTTCTTATTTACTAGCGTAGGCACCCACAAAGGCCAAGGCTTATTCCAGCCCAGCTCCAGCCCTCATAAAAGCTTGGGTAAGACCAGCCATTTTGATGGCATGACCATCTTGCCTGCTGCTTTTCAGGCGGGACAACAGCAGTGAGGCACAGGCTCGGCAGACACAGTCTGCTTGGCTCCCAGGTCATGGAGGCAGCGAGCTGCTGCCAGCAATTACAGGTAATCAACACTCGCCTGTTTTTTAACACCAGCACCCACTGATAGTTACCTGCTAATCCTTCCTCTGCATGTGGAAGAGCCAAGCTCATGCTAATCTAGTTAAAGATGTCCCTGCTCATCGCAGGGAGTTGGACTAGATGACCTTTGAAGGTCACTTCCAACCCAAACTATTCTGTGATTCTAGCCCATCTGAGCAGAGGACCGTGATGGTGGGAGATGCACACCAGCCTTACAGCCTTTGCAGAACATCTAGGTTGCTGCATTGCAGTGCGTGAGCAGTTTCTTGCCTTACAGCCATGGGGGGCACAATAAAACTTGGTGTGCTGTCACCTGTGGCAATCATGATACTTTAACTCAACACGTGTTTCCCATGTAGCTGGTCACATGGATTTTAATAACTCTCATGTGAGGCTGATCTGCTTGCATTTTGCATTTATCTCTGGATTATTCTTTCTCATTTTTCAGGCCTCCTGCCAAATGAAGTTAAAAGAAACCCCCCGAAAGAGCCAACCAAAGCATTCCATTAACTTTATTTGATCCTTTTAAAATTATTTCACATATTGTATATTGCATCTCTTTCTAGTGCTTCTCTTCTCTGTTGGGAATTGGTCTGAGTCTCTTTTCTCCTCTTAACATTGATGTCTGCTATCATTCCTGATGGTGTTGTCTGAATCCTGTACAAGTTATGTCATCTTACAGTTCATGGCGGTCAGCTGGCTTCAACCAGCTTTTGAGGAGATTTGAGGAGCCTGTTTGAGTTGATTCTCAGTTGGTGAAAAGCTGTCTTAATAATTTCTAAAGCTGTTTCCTCAAAACTCCACTCTAAGGGGTATTAGTTGGATAAAAATAGTGAGATGGGGGCATTCCTTGCCCTAACTGGAGCTGGCTGCCAGGGTTAGCTGAAGGTCAGCCAGCTATCCCTAATTCCCAGCTGTAGTATGACATTGAAGCCTTCGTGCTACCACACTGGAGAACACACCAGAGCCAGGATGTATCAGACCTTTTCAAACATAAAATTGTATCTGCAAATGATCATGATTTTAAATGACACTATAATGTTATTAGCATCTGCTGGTGGGGAGCGCAAAAAGCAGACTAGCAAAAAAAAAGCAATTTGAGGGGATGCAAGTGGGGATCCTTTGCTCTTCTGAAGAGGACAGATGCACAATTCACTATGCATGATGACTTACAAATCTAGCTGTTCACTCCTACTTGGTAGTTTGATAGTGTAACAGCAAATGTAAGAATATGCAAACATACAAGCATACAGCTGTGTGGGCTGTGATATTATTGAAGGAATATATGCACTCAAGCATACTTTTGTACATTAACTAAATTTAGATGTGATCCCTAATTGCAACTGTAATGCATTATATAGCAAATGGCATAGCACAAGGGAAGAGAAGTCTAAGCAGGAGCAAATACATTTCTACTTACTCTGGGGTGCCTTGTTTTATCCCCACAGCACATATCTCATGCCAATATGAAAGAGATTGCTCAGCCGCTCTGGGGTGAAGCACCCCTAGGCTGGGGTCACTGCGGGCATGGTTCCTGCGGATCCATGGTCACTTGGGGATAGGGAACCATAGCTCATTCCTCAGCAGCTCCCGATGGGGTTCCTTTTAGTGGCTATCCACCAAGAAGCATCCTCTCCTCAGTCTTAGAGCAAAAAGAAGTGACTCATAGCCACCCCTGGTTACACACTGAACCTAGCCACATCTAGCTGCTGCTTTGACACTCAAGCCCTTAGGGTACAAATAATAATGGGCAGAATTTTGTGCAAGGAAGAGGAGCTTTTGTGCACCTGGGAAGAGAAAGACCCAGCTCAAGGCAACCAAGAAGAGCTGCGACAAGTAGCTGCCATATCAATAGGGCACAGAGGGATGCTGAGAAGTGTAAGTTAGGCTCCTGCTTCAGCAAAAGCAGCTATACAGTGTGAGCTAGAGCAAGCGAGATTGGGTATCAGCACTACCTGCTGCTGAGCACTGCATCCATTTTTACCACAGCTTTCCAGCATCATGGTCCATGCTGGTCTCTGGCTTTTGGCAGCTGTCATATCTCACTACAACTCTCAGTGAAGACTACACACCTCAGCTGGAGCTGGCTGCACTGGGCAGACATGGCACTCCCCATTCCTGTTCTTCTTGTTAGCAGATTGCTGTTTATACTACAAAATATAGATTGTAAGATGACAAGATCTGGGACAGGAATGAGTCATGGTTGCTGCTGGGACAGTCCCATACTTCCTGATGTGTGTAGTAGCAACTGGGCGAACATGAAGTTGCCATAGCTTCCTCTTTGGTTTTAAGTCCTGATGTGCCTGTGGTCACTGTGCTTGTAAGTGCAGCTCTCCCAGCTCCCTACAACAGTTGAGGAAAAGTAGAGCTAGATGCATGGGCGCACGTTATTCACATCACACCCAACACAAATCAGCGTACATGATTTTCTATTTGCTGCCAATCTGAGCTCTGATTTTTCTAATGAGATTTCCTCATACACCTGAACAAGAAATGGTGCAAGTCACAGGGCAAACTGCAATCCATCCTACTGGAATAAATCTGGAGCAGATCTGAGGTTAATAATTTTACTCCACAGTTATACTAGCATGACAGCTGAATTTGGCCTTAGACTTAATAAGAATGTATTAACACTGTTCCTTCTGACATATCTAGATAGCAGAATTTATAAAAGTGAGTGATTATAAAGCCTAATTCTTTTAGCAAATCTCCTATTGCCCTCAGTAGGAAATAGCTTTGATTAAAGGTCAGAGGATTTGACCCCAAATGAAGAAAATGAGAGAGGCTGTCAGGATAGCATAGTTACATTTGCAGAGAAAAACCTCCTTCACCCACACTTTGAGCAACGCAGTATATCCCTCTCCAGCAACCTTTCCAGAAGTATTCATCATCTCTCAGTGATGACTTGTTTGTCCTAATGGTGTATTCAGTGACACAGGGGGCAGACTTTCCAGCCGAGACTATGTGCTGCACAAAATGCAATCTTTTCTGCTGTTGTTTTAATTACAGCAAAACCAAGCTTCAAAATCATAGTAAGCCATTGAACTAGAGAGTAAATTCCCAGCTTCTTATTGAATTTGAAATGGACGTTTTATAGTAGCATGAGATCATAATTAGAAGAGCTGCTACTTATTTATTTAATATTTTCCCAGAATATGTTGGAGCTGATTTGAGTGTTAGCTGGTTCCCAACTGAATGCCACACTATACAAAAGTTCTTTTACCATTCCCTCTCTCCCAGTAAATCTGGATGAAGAATTCCCATTCTTTCTGTATGGCGAAAAATAACTCTCTGTTGCAAGACCTTTTTGTCTATTCCCATGGCCTGAGCTATTTTAACTGATGAATGGCTATAGATCTTCAGATGTTAAATTAAAGCCACTGCCCCTAACGGTTATTGGTTTCCTTGCCTCTTCATTTCTAAGCCCAGAAGGTAACTCAATCCTGCCGAAACGCTGCATTAGGGTTTGAAACCAGATGCTTATTTCTTTGGTTAGATCCAAAGCAGGACTTACCTGCTGCTTCTTGCTGCCATTTCCTCCCTCATCTTTTTAATGTCGCTCTTGCATTTCTCAATCTCCACTACTTTCAGGCCTTCCACTGTCAACAAAGGAAAACAACAGGGGTGTTACCATGGCGAAAGTCGAAGGATCTCGTTTCACAATTGTGCAAAATTTCAAAGGGCTTTAACATAGGGTTATCCCATGAGCCAGCAAGCTCTTACAGTCTGCCTCGGTTCTCACATATGCAGGTGCTGCCAGAGCGATGTATCTTGAAAACCCATAGGAATTCTCTGCTGCCAATTTTAGATAATAACTACAGTATTTTAATTCACAGAGTGGCTATAACGTCTCAGCTTTTCCACGACTGTTAGCAGCAGTCAGCTGTCCTGGTGCCTTCACTTCTATGCTGTAGAACACGAATCAAAGGAAATCCTGAGCAAAAAAAAAAACCTCTCCAGTGACGGGATGATAAGCGCAGCTAGGCATACATGTCCCGGTAGGATTAGAATTCCCATTAAGATAAAAGGTTTTAATCTGGAAGTTCACGCAGAGCATTAAGGAGCTCTGAAAGGCATTGCTAGATACAGAAAAACCGAAGTGAGAATGCAGGAGAAAAAGAGAAATGTTGAAAAGTTTTGCTGTAACAATTGATTTAATTTTATTATTTTATTTTTTTTTAGGTATTGAAGATCTGTCACTTCTTTTTGCCAATCAATTTTGTAATCAAAGGTTATTTCTGCATGCAGCACAAAAAAATCCTATATTTCCTTTCTGTGTGTAATTATGAGAGCCACAAGGCAAAAAGTTTGATTGCCTGTTTATGCAGCAATGCACTTCACATAGCCTTGAGAACCTAATGCAGTGCAAGTATAACAATATTCTCCCTTTTCTTTCCCTCTCATTTAACTATCAGCGTGCTTAAGGACATAATACAGCACCATTTATTAAGTACATGTCATTCATATGCAATCATTTCACAGCTCGTTTGTTTACTTATTGTTTGCTTGGACAGGCTGTGGTTCAGCGAACTCCGGGGAATGTGCAATCATACAATCAGTATTCAATAACTTTCTTAGAAAATAATAGTCAAAATCACATTTATCTGGAGGGTAGCATGTAAGTGATGATAAAAAACTGCCTCGGAGGGCACAACTGTGTAGATAAGCAGAGACCTCTGTTTCATTTCATGCTAGTAACAACAAAGATTGCTGTTAGAAATGGGAAAGAGGAAAAACAGAGAGGTGTATGAACCAAGTCCAAAATGGCACATATTAAGGAAAGGAAAGGGAAAGGGGTTTTATTTATGCTTGATTACAGGGATATCCTCCACTTAAAAGTCCCATTTCCAGATTACTGGGTTTTTTCTGTCTAGCATTGTTAACAAGCAATTTCTTTGGGTGTTTACGGTGTGATGATACAGGCAAGATTCTGTCCTGCTTTTTCAGTATCTTGATTCTGGAGTATCTGGCTGTGCTTTTTTGGGTGCTCTGTTCAACTGCTGATGATCAGCTGCAGCTGACTTGCAGGCCCTGGGAGAAGTTTGTGGGTAGTCCATTTGCCAAGCTGTCTAAATGGTGGCTTGTGCCTATTTGAAGCAGTGGGAGCAAAGCAAAGTTATCAGACTTAGAGGGTAGGGGGGCAGGCAACTGCAGAAAGAAGAGGAGCTATGCTGCAAAATGGCAGCCCTGAGCATTTTTTTGTATTGCATCACTTCAGTTTTCTTCCAAAACGTCTCCAGAGGGAGAAGAGAATTTACATAATTATTTTCTTAAGGTAGATGTGAGATGCTTACAAATTGTCAAGGGTTTTTGCCAGCTTCCTTATTCATGTGTGGGCTGCTGTGCAAACACTGGAGCAGAGTAAGTGAAGCCACAGATAAAGCATTCCTAGTTCTTGCCCTGTGTGCAAGGATTTTCCAAGGGGAAGTCACAAGCTTTAGATGGGATTTAAAAATCAGTTAAAAGATTTGGCTCCTTGAAAACACGTCTGTGTGATGCAGTCTCTAGACAGTAATGGGAAGGAAGCTGAGAGCATTTTATGTAAGGTGCAGATGTAACTCTGTCATGAGCACTTATCTCCACACACACGTCCCCTCTGGGGAAGAAATCCTGGAGATCACATGTGAAAGTGGGAGAAAAGGGTTCTCTGAAGGAGGTAGGAGAAAAGGCAAAACAAAAGCACAATTCTTTTCACATTTGGCTCACAAATGATAAATGGCCTTGTCATGTGCACTGATTAAGGGACCATTATATTATTCTGCAGCAAGAAATGCCTTCTGAAAAGACCCTGTGCTGTCTAAAGAAATCCTTGGGCTGAATCCAGCACTGGAACATGGGTCTAAAAGCAACCTCTGGGAGCCCAGCTCGAGCAGGGAGGTTTGGACACTCCCTTTCTCTCACAGTTCTGCTTTTTAAGCATGAAAGCCTGGAATTACTTCAAAATGTTGCAGATTTGGCTCTGTCACAGATTCTGGAAGTCCAATTTTGAGCAGATGGGTGCACTTTTAGACAGGCAACCCAGGGAGCTCCTTCCCACAGGCTGAGGCTGCCAGAGATGGGATCGCGAGTGCTCAGGTAGAATGGCAGCAGATTGCTAGATCAGCTGCTATTTCCATCAGCAGTGAGACCCACTTACAGAAAGAAGCCTTGTCTGGGGACCAGAGAATTCAGTTCACCTGCATGGCACGGCAGTGCTGGGTAGGCTGCCTTCCCTAAACCAGCAATGAAGTGCTGGAGGGTGCAAGCACACAACTCCTCCCCACCAGTGTGCAAATCTGTGTTATCTCCCTCCACTGCTGCTGGTTGCCGGTGCAGGGTGCAGCTGGGGATCCCAGGGGAGCCAGTGGCTGGAATAGTTGCTTGCCTGGGGGATAGGAAATCCCACAGGAACACTGCTTCATTTGCTTTAGTCCACGGCACTTAGCCCTGAGGACTGGAGTTGGCCACAAGCTTCACAAAAAATGCCTGGGGTTCCTTGTAGAGGTCTGTGCTGGGGTAGGCACATTGCAGGTTGCCCCTCCATGGATGTCACTGGAGGGCTCCCACCGCACTGGAGCCTGCAGCTAGGGTGGCCTCAGGAAGAGGTTCCCCTGCAGCTGCTCTTTGAATAAGGACATATTTTCCTCTCCCTGCTGACAAAGGCATTAGTCTCACTGAGCAGCTGCAGGGTCAAGGTAGCTTCTGGTCAGGGGAAGTTTCAAGAAAACAACTTCTTCCATGGACCATAAGCTGCTTTTTTTTTTCCCCAGCCAGCTCTAGTGACAAAAGTGTTTTCTGCAGCTGTAGGGAAGACTCTGCCCGCTCCTGACTTAAATGCTGTGTATCAGCAAAGATGCGGCCTTTGGTGTCAAAACTGGGTGACAGTGCCACACCTCTTCTTCATACCTTTTCCCTGCCTTTCTGTGTGTTCTTCATAATATACTGGAAAACAACAAGTCAGATGCTGGGTGGGGGGAACCCAAAACCCAGAAAAGGAGCTCTTTGACCAAATGAACTTAACCTGATTGTGCACAGTAACTGAATATCATAACACATTGAACAAGCGAGGAAATTGATGCTGCCTAGTAGTCTGCAGGCAATATGGCCAGGGAAGAGTGAACCCCCATGTTAGCAACGCAGAAATCAATGCCTCGTGAGACGACAAGATGAATCGTGAGATGAGTGTAGGTTTAGATTAGACATTAGGAAGAAATTCTTCCCTGTGAGGGTGGTGAGACACTGGCACAGGTTGCCCAGAGAAGCTGTGGCTGCCCCATCCCTGGCAGTGTTCAAGGCCAGGCTGGACGGGGCTTGGAGCAACCTGGTCTAGAGGTAAGTGCCCCTGCCCATGGCAGGGGGGTTGGAACTAGGTGATCTTTAAGGTCCCTTCCAACCCAAACCGTTCTACGATTCTATGATTCTGCAAGGAGAAAGTCTCCCTGCAAATGTTTGACCTCTGCAAGTATCTGACTTGACTTAAAGCAGAAGGAAGGCAGCTGTGTTAACCCCTGTTATTAATTACAAGATGCAGCAGTGACCACTAGGTCCCAGATGTATTAAGGAGGCAGGGTTTTGCAGGGACTTCCTATGCAGAGGCCTGGGAGGGTCAATGCTGGGTGCAGGGGAGGTGATGGGGATGTGGGTGGGGAGGTGAGGGCGCTTGAAGGTGAGGGACAGGGAATTGGGTGTTGGAGACCCTCTGCGTAGCGGGAGGATGTGTCCCTGGTCCCGAAGGTTGGTGAAGGGCTACATGGCCCCTCAAAGGGGAGGCCAGGAGGCATTCCAGATGCTGGCAACACCAGACATCCCCTCCCTGGCCTCATCCCCTGGTGAGTGCCAGCATGGGCTCTCACCTTCCCCACATCTCACCCGGGCTGGCCTCCAGCCTTTTGGGGCCAAGGCCAAACAAATTATGAGCAACTGGAGAAAGCGGAGGGTCTGCGAGGAGTGGGACGGAGGCGGGATACAGGGAGAGCAGCTAGGCAGGGGGTTTCTGAGACACTGGTTCCCACTGTGATGTGAATAAAGGGACACTCACATTCAACCTTTTTCTCCAGCATTGCCAAGTGATTAGCTACTTCCGTTTTCAGCTCGTTGATTTTAAAAACCCTGAAAAGAAAACCCTCATGTATTAATGTTATACATTTAGTGCCGTACCTACCCTAGATACAAAGAACTTTTTCAAGAAATGTCTATATTTTTCAGAGGATTGATCTTTTCAGCCACACTTTCAATAAGGAATGGAAAATTTTCCATAGAAATGCTAAAATTTAGTCAGAAAATACTTTATCCTCCCCCCCCCCATTTGACTGATTTTGTCATGGCCTTGGCCCTAGGAATGTACTGTGGTTCTGCAACACCTCATCACCCTCTCTCAGCAGTGACTTGTTATTGTACCCCCCAGGGAAGCAAAGTTAAATTGATAATGCTTTGCCTAACAGCAGCATTTTGGTCTCTGCATACTCTGAAGCCCTCCTCCTTTGGAGTTATGCTGGTGATTTGCAGAGCTGTGGTGGGATTGATCCATCTTATTGAAACCATCTGGAATAAAATAAGCAGCTCTACAGATGTTGAGAAATCCTCTTGGAGGAGAGACATGTTTGAGTGAGGTAGATAGGGAAAAACAAAACAAATCAGATGACTTGACTGTTCAACAAAGAAACATTTTTTTTGCTTCCTAAGAAGGCAGGAGCACAGTAAGAACATTTATATTTATTACTTGATCTCTTTTGAAGATCAAAGATAATTGCCAAAACTGCTTTTGGTTTAAGCTACTGTATTGCTGACAGCAGAAAATAACGTGTGTACCAGGCCTAAATTTCGCAGGATGAGTGGAATTTGAAATAGATCTTAAATGCCCGTCTGCCCCCTGTGAAAATTTCACTTCAGGCTGATAAAAGAAATAGCATTTTAAATTAGTAATAATGTTCAGCTTCTTACCTCGAGAACTGCTCTGCAATCTGTCCCAATAAATTCTGGAACAATTCTTCTTTCTCTGATAAAAGTAGGAGGGAGACATGACAGAAAATGACAAAGGAAAGACATCCTCAATGCTCCTGCAAAGTGGCATCCCCAGACTTCCAGCTCTGATGGTGAGGCATTTAGCCAAAATGTTGTTCTGGTCCTTTGAACAAGTGACAGCATTTGGGAATGATTCCTCATCTCATGCTTTCCTATGCCTACAGATTGCAGCCAAGGTTTATCAGAAGTTTTTTTGGGGTGTTGGGTCTCTAAGGCGTGGATTGTTTTAAGGCAGCACTGACTGGAAAGGAGACCCTTTTTGCATTTCTTGGGTGGGACACCCAACATTACCATCTGCTTTTGAAAGGTCTGGCTCACAAGAACTGCCTCTACACCACTAGCACACCGTGCCAGAGTGCCCATGAAAGCAACAGCTTGTGAACACAAGAAAACCCAGCTTGCCTTTCAAATTTACACTGGGACATTATCCTGGAGACGGTATTTTTGGTGCAAATTCATAAGGAGAGTACCGCTATGCAGAAGCTTCAGACAAATGTGAGATGCCAAAGTGACTGTTCTAGCACAGCGAGGTCTGCCCTTCCTGGTTCGTGGGATGGACACAGCAGGGCACAAGTTTCCCACCCCCTTTTCCCTGAGAACATAACTTGGACAGAGTCGCTGTGGGGATCCTGTCCGGATCCCATCGCTGCCTGAGCAGCTGTGACAGTGGCCGCACAGGGAGTGCTCACACCAGTAGCTCCCTGCCTCCTGCTCCCAACTCCAGCGCTCAGGAAAGTCAGCCTAGAGAAGCCCCAGCCCCTTCCCAAGACCATCACAGGATTGCAATCACTAATAGAGGGAAAAACAAACAAGTCCTTAAAGAAAGACCCTAGATATCAAAGGATGGTACACTTCAGGAACAAAGAAGAAGTACGACAACAAAGTTTCCCATCTCTCAGTCTGTCTACACTGTATTCACTGCGTGGACAGGGGAAGCATAAATAACCATTGCAGAGCTGTGAGCTGCTGTTTTAAGATTGCTCCCACTTTTCCCCACCAGCTAGTTTAAACTGCTCTGTGCTGCAGTCATTCTCATGCCTGCAACGTGGATGTACTCTTGGTTTCTCATGCTCAAGGAGCGGAAACATTGCATGCTGTCATGTACGCACCGCAGATTACAGAATGCCCAGTTACACCCTATGTAGAAATACATTTATACATCCTACGTAGAAATACCCCGATGGAATTTCTGAAGCTACTTCTTGCACTTGAGTGAGGGGGTACAATGTCTCACAATTAAGTGCAGTCACTCAGCCATTTAGAACATATTTCTAAATAATAGCTCTTGGTACCTATTCAAAGGATTTGCAATTCCTCAGGTATCAGAGAGGTCAGAAATACTTGTTAAGAGCATTCACTTTGCTAGTCAAAACAGTTTGTCTGTTATCCCTGTATCTCTAAACTGGAGCAAGCACTCTGTGCTCTGAAAGTCTCAGATCTAATTCCCTCTCTTTTTTTGTCTTCTGCTGTGATCCACCTCCCAGTGGAGTGGCTAGCAGAGCAAATGAAGAGATCAGTTCTTTTCACAGAGACCCATTTTCAGTTTTCTCACAAAACCCATGCACTGAAACAAAGCAAACATTGTGTCCTATTTAAGACAGGATGAAAGCTTACCGTATGCAGCACCTGGGATGGTACCCGAGTCCAACAGTGAAAACAAGCACAGAAACCCGTGTCCTCTCACTTCGATGCTGCTCCGCTCTCTGACAGTAGCTGCAGCGTGCCAGAGACTGACAAGTTCCCTATAAACACCGTTCCAGTAAAAAAAAAATCTTACTTTCACTCCCTCCCCCTGTCAAAACTCACTTGGAGCACTAGGACATTCTCATCCAGGGAACAGTCAGCTGCAATCTGATGTTTATGGATGTAATAAAAGACTTTCAAAATGAAGATGTATGTTTTTATAACCCTAGGGTGCAGTAAAGATATATGACTAAGAGTGGCAGTTCATCTCATCTTAAAGAGACAAAGATCCATTTCTGTGCCCTGTTCCTTTCTGAGGGGAAGACCTCTGCTAACCCTTGATTCTGAAGAAAATGAGATATTGCTCCAGCATCATTTGGTCTTGCTTCTCCAATCCTTTGTAAAACGGAAGGGCTAAGTTTCCTTTTACTCCCTTCGTTACTCTCTGTCTTTTGGTTTTTTATAACTCTGGGCAGGGCTGATACCCCAGGAGCTACCTTTTCCCTGTTGCTTCATTCATTTTGCTGTGATTCCCTCTGCAAAAAGGAAATCCTACTGCACATAGCTGCAACCTGTACACCCAAAAGCTAACAGTAACCCTCTTCTCAGCTCACCCACTACTAGCACTGCGAATGTGCAGCATTTGCAAATGCAGGTGTTCAGCAAGTCAGATTTTTGCACAATACTCGGAGTGCTTTAAAGCTGACAAACAAATATTAGAAACCCCCCTCCAGAAGATGCTGCAATAGCGCAATGCTGGGCAGAGCACAGGCCAGCCCAGGGCTTCCCACAGCCCATTCACATGCTTGCTGCGGGCACAGGGACTTCAGCTCCTTGCCTGCTGGTGCCTGCCAAGCTCAGCAGGGAGCTTGGCCAGGGCATCACAGCGGAACGAGCCATCTTGCTGTCCCTTCAGCAGCCCCATCGCCAGCAGGTCTGGGCAGAAAGCAGGGGTGGGGGAACACACCAGTAGCACCTTTTCCTGTGACTCCCACAGCGGCCAGACTGGAGGGCTGGCAGTGAGCACCACCTTCCCTGCCAGATGGGGACTAGGTACGCGCTGGGGCAGCTCAGGTTATGTGTGCGCTGACACAGATGGCTTATAACCCACTGGCATGCACCCTGCTCGGCGGTGACTCTTCCTCTCCTGTCTTATCTGCTGGGATCATGGCCAGGGAGCCATCTTCATCCTCCCACCTTTCCCACCTCTCCTTGCCATCCTGCCAGCCTCAGTGGGGTGTAGCAGGGAGCGCGTGGGGTTGTGAGAGTGGGTTGGTTTCCCCCCATCTTTTCTGCTGTGGCCAAGCAAGGCTGGGAGGACATGGATGTCTGCCTTTCTCTGCCAGCATCAGACTGGAGAATTCCTGCCACACGGTCTCTTTCTCATGTGTGCTTGTTCCTCTGGCTCAAGCTCCTGCCTGTATTTCACTTTCTGTGGTTTGTTTGTATCTGGCAGTCAGGGGAATTAAAAAACATTCAGGTGGACAAAAGCCTCAGGAAGGGGCGTGATTCAAGCTCAAGCCAACATCCGTGAATCACATCATATCAAGCACCAAATTCGCTTGACAGCTCAAGCTAAATTGGGCTCTCGCATGCAAGTCCCTGTTCAGGTGAGTAATCCTGAAGCAATTGGCCCCGTCCTGATGCACGCATCCATGTGGGATGCATGTAAGGAGCAGCAGGTGGGAGCTGGATTTTTCTCTCACAGTCTCTGCCTCTTCATTCTTGCCTGAAGTGCAAGCGTGAATATGCCCCCAAAAGGAGAAGACAGAGATCCCAGAATAAGAAGATTTAGACACAGTGACAAGCTTCTGTCACTTTACCCATAGCATTCTGCACAAAATCTTGTGTCTTTAATCATTTGGGGGAAAAATCAGGCCCTGCAGATCTCTGGTGCAGTCATTGGTGGGCTTAATGGTGGACAAGGCAGGGCTAGCACTGATTCAGATGTGGGCCTTCTAGCAGGCAGCTATAAAGGTCTTGTTCGAGCTAGCTCTCCCACTGCAAGCCAGTATCCCTTGGGAGAGACCCTGGGCTTTCCACAGTGCAAGTGTTAAATAGCTTATTAGCTGCAAAAGCAAATAACTGAATGGCAAGCAAAGTGGGAGGCAAAGATGCTGCCTACAGCTTCAGCCTGGCCAAGTGGCCCAACACATGATGGCAGGGTTCCCCAGCACTGAGGCTGCTAAGCAAGGAGTGGCAGGTGGCAAGCTCTCTCCATGTGCTGGCCTCCATCCCGACCAGGCACTGCTCTCTTTGTGTTTCCTTGACCATTTCCCCAGGCATGAGAGGATGCTTGCATTGAAGAACCCACAGAACAAGCTGGAGACAGATGCAGACAGAACTGGGACTAAGCTTGGCACCTCTTGTGCTTTTTCATGTCACACCCCTGGTGAGAACTTTAAGGGCGCATTCGGGCACCTGTATGCTTTGCTGCCCTTTGGAGCAGTAGGAAAGCCCCTGTGCATGTTTCCCTAGTGTTTAGGACTGCAGTGGGTCAGGCTCTCTTGAGCTTCACAGTAGCTCTGCATTGTCAGAAACGTAACAGACTTCAATTTGATTTCTCAGGACTGTGCTCCTAGTAGGATTTGTTCATTTAGCTGGCATCTCCAGCAACAACACCAGTCCAGAGTGCCTGAACCCTACTAATTACAGCCCAACACAGCCATCGGTTTGTGAGTTTCGAGCCTGTTCCACCACAAGGACACAGACCAGAGCCTTTCTGGAAGGAGAAGATGCCCATTAGATAGACTTGGGAGTTCAGGAGAGAAGGAAAGGTTTGGCACTGGACGTTTGATGCTCTGCTTGGATAGCTACACGCCTTCTGGTCTGGGCCCATGGTAGGAAGGACAGCACATGATGCAATGGCCCCGCAGGCCCAGAGCCAGCCAGCTTGGCCCCCGCCTTTGCCTTGCAGGCAGCCGATCGCGTGGTGAGGCGGCGATCGATGCTGCATCCAGCGAAAGCTTGCTGGGATAATAAGATTTTTCATTCCAACCCTCTCCCATGACTATGGCCAGGGAATGAAGAGTGGCTTCTTAGCAGGACTCCGGTGGGTATCTCCTCTGCTGGATAAAAGCCACTGCTTATATTTTCCTCCCGAAGGATCATGTTTTCCGGTCCCACCTTTCACAGTCTTTGTTCTGCTGAAGCATGCGTCATTCTTTTCCAGCTGCCTGGGAGACTGCTGAAAAGAGGTGCATTACCTCCCACTGCTGTGAAAATTGGGGTGACCCTGTTTTTGGCATATACTTGGATGACTTTATTTGGGAAGCAGAGTCACACAGGCAGAGTTGTTTAAGAAGTGAAGACTAGAACAGGGCTGGGGTTTCTTTTCTTTTAATGAATAGGAGCAATTTCCCAGTCTGTTTATTCTTCCTACTCTCAGCAAAATGTCAGGAATGCTTAAGATTAATGACAACCCACGTGAAAGAGAAACAGATACCAAGGAGTATTAGTTCCATCACACTCAGTTCAACCTTCTTCCTCTTTCCATAGCAGCCTTTGTCTTACGCTTTGGCAACATACCACCAGAATTTTTCTTGCCCTTTTTAGCTTAAATCTTTGGAAATCCTCATTTTACAAAATGCAGGGAGGAAGGAGAAACCTTGCTGACCCAGAGAGCTGAGCTCTGCACAAAGCAGAGCCATGTGCTGTCAGCTGGAGTGAAAAATGAGGGCCCTGGGAGAGTGCGAAAAGTCATACATGGTCTTACAAAAATATACAGTTAGCTTCATGTTAGGGAAAAAAAAAAGACAGATATTTTTGAAAGCCCTTCAGTAAGCTTCCCAGCTGGTATAACACAGTGGCATTCCCCAGCAGAACCTTGCCAGCCCCGTTCAATGGTCCTTCTCTATGTTGGGGCAAGTGGCTATTGGTTACCCATGCCAGCTGGTACACAGAGAGACATGCTCCAGTTAGACCCCATCTTTTCTGATCTGGTAAAGCAAATAACATACTCCTGGGCCAGAAGAGTGATGCTGTTCCAGCAGACTTTGTTACAACAAGGAAATAGTTTAGGAGACAGCTTCTTTTCCCTTTACAATCACGTGCGTCTTTTAGCTTTGACTACCTCCTTCTGGCAGCAGTGGCAATCACTGACATGGGACCTGTTCATGGCTTGAAACAAATCTTACTGTGATAAAGTTCTTCCCTGTTCCGCAGCTTCTTTGTTCTTTTTGCTCTCCATTTGCCTTTGCTCTCTGCATGCACAAACTCCGCACTGTTGCTTCTCTGCCCACCCCCCATCCTCCTACACTACCTTGCTGTGCCCTTTTACAGACATTCCTGCTGCAGTGGATGTGGGCACCTCAGAGAGTGGCTTCAGTTCCCTGTGCCTCCCCATTTAAAAAACCCAGTGCTGTGAGACACTGTGTTTTCTTTTGAGTAATACAAGAGCCTAAGCAAGAAGAAGAGGTGGGACCTGCAATTAGTTTGAGCCGGAAGAGAAGGTGAGACCAGCAAAACTGCCTTGCTCCTATCGCAAGAGCCTTTCCCATTCCTGCAAGCTACTTTTTCCAGCCCCCAGACTTTCTGGCTCCCTCCTGTTCCTTCTGTGCACTCTACATTTCCAAGATAATCTCGACCTCTTGTCCTTTGTCTCTCTTGTCTTTCCATTTTACTTCTCCAAACTGTGTCCCCAACTGATGTCTTCTTGCTTACTGCAGCCCCTACCTCAGTGGCCAGCCTCTTCCTATAGCTCCTCAATGTACAGACTAGGGCTCTTGCTCAGGCTGCCTCTGAGAGGGTGGCAGGAGATACTGCAGATGCACAGATGAGAGAGATGGTGAGCCAGACGCTCTACAGGAATTGCCCCAAGCGAATGCTGGGCTCCAGTGTGAGAGCTACTGGCCTGAGTATGACACTGGCAGGCAAAGAGAAATGGTAGAAATGCCACTCCTGCCTGTGGAGTACAACAGTGCTGTGTGCTGCACAATGTGTTCCAGATGAGTTCTTTCATCCAGGCCTTCCTTAATCTTGTCAGGTGTGTTTAAATATTTACTACTCTTAGAGCTACCATGCCTACAACAGACATTATGCTCTCTCGTCAGCAATTTGGAAATACCGTGGGGTTCAGATGTTGTGCTCAGCTTCTCAGTGTAGCTTTGCTGAAAGATGAACAAGTTTAACAAAACACTGCGGGACAGGCTTTGAAACATTGTCTGTTGCCTGAAAAACCCCACTGTTCCATGCGAGACTTCCCGCAGGACATCAGCGGTGCTGAGTCAGACCAGAGCAAAGCACTGGGAAAGTCTCCCCCTCCAGCCTCACCCTCAGATACATTGAAATCTGAAGACTTTTTTTTTAGCTCTCCTCCAGAATACTGTGATCAAACGCTTCTTACTCTGCTGTAGCAACAACCATGACACCATCATATTTCCTCCTTGCATCATAGCCATGTAATTCTTGTGTGCAAATGTTCACAAATTCAGTTTTAGTATATTCAGTTCAAAAGGGTCATTTTACCTGAGAGCTGCCCAGTGGCAACAGGTATCACTTTGTATGGAGACCTGGAAGAGTCAAAGGGTTGATATTAGCAACACCCAGAAAGCAGTTTGCATTTTGCATCTGTACTCCCTGAGAATCTGAATATATTCTAAGCTCCCTTAAAACCTGTCAGTTTAAATATGAAATGGGCAGTTTTTATGAACACATGACCCTCCAATTTACTACTGAACTAGAGACAGAGAGATCTTTCTTGTGCTGTACTGTCATACAATGAACATGCTAAAAATGCCTCCTATTTGGCAAGCCTCGATAGCTCATGAACTGAGAATGTAAGGAAATTCTTCAGGTCAGAAGGAAGCTCCAGTGATCGGGACCATCTTTTTGCTCTGCGTTCACACACTGTTGTGTGCAGTAGGTCCCTCCCAAGTGCTCAGGCTCTGCCACATGGTGTCAGTTAGAGCAATGCCAGTGATAAGTAATGATGAAATTTGCAATGATGAGGTAAATAACATCAGAAGGAGTAACTGTGAGCAGTCAGAGTGAAACTAAAAGTACTGGGATGAACAAGAAACAGGAAGCCAAGCAGAAAGGGATTTGGGGGGGGGGAAGGGCCAAAGCCAGCATGGAGGAGACCTAACCTCATCAAAGAGTGAATTCACTTTGCAAGTAATGTCATGGTTGTCCTAGCAGAGCAATGAAGGACTGGGTGAACAAAGGAGCTGGGAGCCTTGACAACAAACAGGGTGGGATGGGAACAGATGTTCTACATTAAATACTTAAAAGTGGTATTTTTCCCTCAGACAATTGCTGCTACTTTAATAACAAGCAAAAATCTTCAAAACCAGCAGGCATTAGTGTTATAAGCCAGCATACAATTCTTACCGTCATCTCCCTCCCTCCAGGGAGCTGCTCCCCTCCTGCTCTTCAGAAAAGTCATCTGCAGGCAGCCACCACCCCTTCCCTTGCGCTTGACCAGAGTTTTGAAGAGCAAGCTGCAGCAAGGCTTACCTCTCCGAGTTTGCAGGCATCGTCGGATCAATGGATACCATGCAGTTGTCTGCTGTCAAAAGGGAGATTGTTGTATTCCTGTAAAGCATGTTTCAAAGAAGTTTATTTGACTTGGAAATGCTGGCTGAAGTTCTATGCATACAGCGCATAGCTATCTTCTCTCCTGCAGCACTCCTGGCCTGGCACTGCCTCTGACCCATTCTACCTTGCTGCAGAGAGGGTCAAAGCACAAGACAGGGTAGGCTTGATGCTTCACCCACTTCAATTACCAGAGATGTTTCTGTCAAAACGTGAAGTGTGATCATCGTTGATCTCAGAGCAGACTTTGCTCCCTGCTAGCTCATTTGTTCTGTTGACTCATCAACTATTAATTTCTGTTAAAAAGCTATGCTTTATGGTACATTGACTTGGCAGCTATGTATGGACTCACACTATGCAAATGACTACTGGTGCTATGAATGTCTTGAAATTATTTAGTTACTTTCTTACCAAAACAAACAAAACAAATGTCTTGCTGAATATGGAGCCCTTTTTTTTACTTTTTCTTTATATTATGCTAGGTGTGATCTCATAGGCTCAGATGTAAACTTTGGAGGTTTACTTTGGCTCCAGGAGCCTGGTTGAAATGCACAGTTCTTTGGAAGTCTTCTGATGGAAACAAAGTGCCAGGTATGCAGTGAACACCCTGCTCATGAAGCACTAAAACTGCTGAACAAATTTTCCTGGGTGATGGAGTGGAAGTATTTGACATCACAGGCAAATGAGACTTATTAATTTCTCTAATGTCAAATGGGAGGAAATAGCCAGGATAAACAACAAAAAGGGCATTAATTCTGTCGAGCAGCTTATGCAAATTCTGAGTCAATATAGACAATTTTATCTTTCAATCCCCAGAGCTGGAGTCATGCAATAAACCCATGATTAAAGGATTGGCTTCTTTTTTTTCACCCTGTGCCTTTTCTGTATTGTAAACCTGTACAAAGGTAAAGACTATGGCTTATTGCATGCTGCTGCGCATCTGGCATGTGCTGCTCAAGGTCTATATGCAGACAGCAGATGACTCCTTTTAGGTGTGACTAAGGGGCTTCCCTCCCCCTGCACCACCATTCTGTACAGGTGGTGCAGAAGTGGCTGGTACTACACTATGGCTCCCACAATGGCCTCTCCTACCCCAACACACAACTACACTTGATCCTGGATCCCTCTCAACACAGAGATGCTGCTCTCTAGGTTGAAGGTAAGAGAAACAAACCCTACATGAGATGCATGGACTTTGCAGGGCAATGTAAATTAGGAAATCCTTGGCCTGAGCAACAGATTTGGGGATATTTATGTTCTATAAAATAGTCATGTTTGGCTATCCCATACCTGGGATTAGATTGTACTGTATCTAAATAGAAAGTTTATCACCTAGTGGCAATGCTTCTCATTTGCCTAAACTTCCCCCCCCAAAAAATGGTTGTGTTTCACTCAATGAGGGCAAAAATGTAGTGCTGAGGTATAACTATAGTTATAACCTAAGTGCCCTCAGGGCTGGGCTTCTGCACTTGCTTTTACTTTTTTTAGCTTGTATCTCTTCTGTTCTACTCATTCCACTCTGTTCCTCAGGCGTAGATGGCACTGAGGTAGCTCAGTTCCTGCCTGGGCTTCATGCACTTTTCCAGCTGATGCTCTCTGGATTGCCCAAACTTCTTCTTCTAGTGGACTGGAATGAGAGGAAAGCCTGAATAGCAGGTAAATGAATCATTTTGGGCCTGTCTCTAAATTGTCTCCAGAAGAAAAGGAACAAGAGTGAAATGAATGTCACAAATGAAGAGAGACCTACCTTGGTAACCCTGTTGCAATGCAGAAGAGGTCCATAATATCTTTGGAATTGCAGTATTTACTAAAGATCACCTTCCAAACAGAACAGCAGCAGATGAAAAAAAATAAAGACAAAGAAGAGAAAGGACAGTTAGTTCCCTGTGAGAAATGAGCTCTATTCAGACATGAACTGGGCTAATTTTAAGGCTTATCCTACCATTTCAATTATCTGATTTGACTTGAGAGCTGGAATATTTCTCTACTCCTGTTTAATACCTGTGTCTTTTTGATAAAGCAAGCAAGCTCTGGAGACCTAATTGCACTGTTCAGAAGTAGAGCGGTAATATATGTGAACTGAGAGCAAAAGGTTTCTCAGAATGCAGTATTGCTGCAGGATTATAACAACTGCAAATTTAAGGATGTAAGAGCCCAGATTTATGAAAAAAACAGCCCTGATTTGGAGAGGTCCTTGGATGGTATAAAGGGGCACTGCTTTTTGGACTGCACCAGCTTAAGCCAGCTTCAAACTGGACAGAGGGTGTTGTCCCATTTCACCCCAGGTTGTGCCAAATTTCCTGCTAACTGTCAGGCTGTAGCATTCCTGCTGTTAGGTCAGAGCTTGGACCTTGAATCTACCACCTACCCATCTACCCCATCTATCCCAAAACATTCCCCTGTCCTTCCACACATGCCAGGCAGCCCCTATGCAGAGAAGACTGTTCGAGCAGCGCATCGAAGAGCACATCCTCCTCTAGATCCTGTTGTGATACAGCCTTCAATGGCATGATCCCTTGCCATGATTTTCCTCAAGACTCCTGCATCTGTCAGGACATGCAGATGGTGGTGCTCCCCGGCTGAGAAGGTTTTCTGCAGCCAGGGTGGGGGACAGAAAGCCTCTCTGTGTGCCTTTGATTTACTGTGGTGGAGGCTTTGAACCTGCTGTGGAAATAAAACTCCTCATTCAGTCAGGTGCAGATCATCTTCTCAAAGCCAGGGACAACAGCAGGTGGTGGGGCTAATTTGTCTGGGGGATGCTGGTGTTAATGGGGCACAACCCAAGAAGAAACAGCCACCAAGCCTCTGGGTTCGGAATGCAGCAGCTCAGAGGGACTTGTGAAGACCTAAAGGCAAAATTCAGGAGGAGCAAGAAAGTGACATTTCACATATGAGGTCTGATGCACAGGGAGATCAAGGTCAAAAGTCTCCTCTCCTTGTGAATGCCTTCCTGGAAACACTATTTTCCACCTCGCCCCTACCACCCACAGCATTCCACATTCTCAGGCACATTTCTACTGCTGTCCATCATGGCACAGGGGGTGTGTATGCTCACAGATCAGCCTTGAGGCTGCTGACACAGAAAATGAGGAATATGCCACCTGGGATGGCCTTCCAATGGTTTGTTTTCCCTTTCTTGCCTTGCCAGGAAGAGGCAGTGGCTGCAGGCAGCAGGGCTGCAGGCAATGGGGGCTGCTGCTACCCTCCCTGGATCAAGCAGTTCAGGCTGGTGAGGACTATGTTGGAAAAATAACATGTCATCATTTAATTAAGACTCTTCTGAAAGGCATAGGTGCAAGGAGTTAATTAAGCCTGCAGCCTCACTCCAGCAGCCTTGGCCTTTGAGTGCTTTAATTCCTAACTTGTAATAGCACTGCAGTAATACTGCTCCCATGTGCCTTTTCTAAGGTGCCTTTCAGACACCAGGGGAAATCCCTCACATGGAGGTGTCGCATGGTGCTGACCCAAACCTCTGCCGCTGGCAGCGGGGAAGCAGTGAGAAAGCCCGCAGGATGCTCTGCCAGCAAGGAGCTGGTAATGCCTGCTCACAGCCTGGGACATGATGAGCCTGGAAGTTTCTAGAGAGTGGGGACAACACTGTAACATCTGGCCAGCATGGTTGAGTCCTCTTGTGCCTGGGGTGTGATGCACTGATGCTCAGGCTGATGCTGAAGCAAGGCTTCAGACCTCAATTTTCACTGGTGGTGAGGAGCACTCTTACTCTTGCACAAAGCATCAGGGGTTTTGTGGTAAAGAAAAGGATGGTACTGGTCACCTCAAGAGGTGGCTGTGGCCGATACGTGCATGCACACCCATCTCCCCTCTTTTCCAATCTGTATGAGATTACACCAGGCAATATCTTTACTTTATAAAACATCAAGGCACTTGATTGCTGATGTAGTTAGTAATTGCTACTGGGGAACTGGGTGGGATTAATGCCCAGGTGCGTTTTAAAAGCCTATTTTGCCCAGTGATTGACTGTTGGTTATTAAATACAACAGCAATCAAAGCAATAAAACATAGCAAGTCGAGTTCAGATAGCACTGAAACCCTGCTTCCAGCAGAATACAGCATCCCATTGGAGTGATAGCTGCTAAAATTGGCTGACAGGGTATTGGAGGGTACAACGACTGGTACATGCAGTAACCAAGCAGATGATGTTAATTGTGGTTGAATGGAGGGTAAAGGCTTGTGATGTGCCAGGCGTGCTATTTAAGGTATTGAGGTTTCTTATTCTGGAAATCAATTATTATTGACCAGGACAGATAAGAGAGTAAAAGATTAAAAGAAAAAAAAAAAAATCAAAAAACATTAAAGGTAAGAAAGCCGGCCTGACTCATAGAAAGCAGCAGGAGTTTTCAGTACATTGAGGATGGATTTCAATGCTCTTTTTTTCATCATGTCCTAGCAAAAGAGTGGGAGGCAAAACATGTAGATCCTAGATTGTGAGCTATCTCTGTACATGCGTTTTAGTTTTCCATGCTTGGCATTTTTACTTAAGTTTGCTAAAAGTGGATTTGTGAATTACCCACTGCACTTTGATACTCATCTCAGGATGGTTGTCCTCAGCTATTTGGAGTTTTGGGGGTTTTTTTGGTTAGTTGGTTGGTTTTTTTAAGTCAAAGAGTGCTACTAAAATAGTGAAAGAGTGCTACTAAAGTTTTCTTCTATTTCAACCTGCTGAGCTTTTCTGACCAGCTCCCTTCTGGTCTAAAACAAAGGATCCAGCCTCACACATATCCTAGCAACATGTAATTGTTCCTGTTACTGTCCGCAGGTTTACGTTCCCAATACAGTTGATGTCAGTTGTGCTGATGGAATATGATTGGTATGTACTTGGAGAGATAGGAGGATGGTACTGCGTATTATTGATGGGGCCAGCACAGTATAGGAATCCTATTTGCCCCAAGTCCATTATCATTGCAGGGACATTAGCAGCATGAAGGCGATAAAGTGACAACTTGGCTTGCAGCCATACTTCTGACATCTGGGACACATGGTTTCTCTCATGACCAGGGAAGATGGTTGACCTGCAGCTCTGACCACAGACAACCCTCTAGGCACTAGCTGCATAACTGACCATCTTACCCCATCCTGTGAAGATGTCCTTCTTGGGCAGATGTCCTGAAGCCATTGCTGTTCAGCCTGGGTCTCCATGATGACACTTTTCTGGTGCTGTTTGTGGGTCTGATCCAGACCCACAGTCAGCACTGATGGACTTCATCTGCCTTCAAACCTGTCTCAACTGTCATTGACCCACAGTCATCAACTTTCTTACGTCTTTGTTCCTATGCCTGGGTGGCAATCCACTGCTGTGACGTGTCTCACAGCACCTCACTCCCTATATTAATATCTGGCCTCGGGAGATAGATAGCACTGCTTAGGACTCAGACCTTGCTATGGAGCATAACAGGGGCCAAAGACAGGAGACCACAGCAGTTTCTACAGTTGTTGTAGGTGGATGAAGGTCATGCATGCATAGGGCACAGACAGGTTTGTTTCCCCATAATATGCATCAAAAAAGTACATAGTCATGCAAGTCAGCACAGCCTGAAAAAGCCAGGGGTGCAGCTCCTGGCACACCTCCTGCAAGAAAGAGTGGACAAAGAGATTCCAGTATTGCCTGCTGGTACAAGAGTCTCCTGCAAGTCTGGTCAACAAAAGGCACTCAGTTGCCAGCATAATTTCTGAAAGCAAAGACAGAGCCAAAATAATGTGCAAACAGAGTCACACTAGTGATGCACTGCATGGGAAAGGGAAACGGAGGCCTTTGCTTCAGCTTACAGATTAATGACTAAATGCCATGAAGAAAACCAGCCACATATAAACCCCATTAATTGCATTTCTCTTGGATTTGTGCCAGGAGGAAAAGAACATATTCCTCAAAATTGATGTAGCATCTGCAAACAATTTGTTTCCCCTGTTTGAGAGTTAACGTTACTTCATATTTCTGTCCTTGTTACTTTTAGCAAAACTTCTACCATGTGTAAAAAAAAATGGCAGGAAAACTCATCTTCTCTGAATGCTTAGCTTTATTGTTTCAATGAGTCTCCATCAAGACCAAGAAACAGACATTTGATTTAAGTGGGGAATGCTGTCTGTCTGCCTTGGACAGTAACGTGAAGCAAAGTGGGGGAAAGCAGAATGAATAATAACTGAGGCTCTTTGGAGTGGAAATAATATTTTGATGAAGCATACAGTGGCTGCAAAGGAGGACAGTGTGACTCGATGGGGATGCCTGGTTCCTGGCCCTAAGCTCTCTTCAGTGGGATTGGTTTCTTCCCTGAAAACAGTTCTGCATTTTTTTAAACATCTTCCTCTGAATGAAGAGGCCATTGTCTCTTAATCCATAGTATCCACCTCTGGTCTAGGGCAAGGATTTTAAAAACCCTCTCAGAAAGAGTAGGGATTAAGAGCCCTGGTACTCTGTCTGGGTTTCCCACTCAGAGGAGCAGTTCAGTATTAAGAACTGTGATAGAGATATTACTAAGGGACCATTGTGCACATGCTCTGCAACATACCAGTTTGCAATTAATCACGTTATATTTTGCTTTCAGGGTAAAAACACAGCTTACAAATCCAATTTCTGTTCTGTATTTGATCCTCAGAACAGCTAATCCTCTCTGTAAACTGCAAACCCTGTCCAGAATGTTATCCTGTTCTGATCTGCTGTTGTTAATTGGGTTTTCTTCCAAGAATTCAACTTGTGTTTGGTTTCTTTTTTTTTTTTTACTCTAGTAAAACTCCCAAATAAATAATGCAGAAATATTTTCAAAGCCAGTATTCCCTCAGTTTCCAGTCCTACCTCCTTTTGCAGGTCTCAGACTGCTGTGTTTTACTTTTAGCACTTGGTGATAACCTTTCGTTCAGCACAGTGAGCAATGTTCAGAATCAGGGCTGAAATTGTGGAGTTTAAACAATTTAAAATGGTAATCTTTCACTAATGAGATTGAGGAGGGTGTGTCAGAAAATTCTGGTAAAACCCAATTATGTATCTTGCATGGACTGTGGAAATTGTTGCTGCTTCTGTAAGAGCAGCTTTCACAAAAGATTTCTGAATTGCTAAGGCAGAAAGCTGATGTGAAATTTTTCACTGTGATTTTCCCTGTCTCTCCAGTGGTCTTTGTTGTCCATATCAAAATGAAGCAGGATCCAGAACTTTCAGATACCACTCAGTAGAAATCATTGGAAGGAATTCATATTTCTAAACATGTAAAAAAATAGGCCTTCCTCAAAAAATAGCAGTAAATGACTTATCAGTCATAATTCCCAATATCCAAAACAGAAGCATTACCTAAAATCCCATACCTAATCATCTTCCAGGTTTCTCATTCTTTGAATTCAGATACAAGCATAGCATGAGACCAGCTATATCCGAACTATCTATTTTTTTATTTCTTGCCCTAATTAAAAGGTGATATTCAGAAAAGCACTCCATCTATCTGAGCTTCAATATTAGGCTGTATTAAAAATACTATGCCAGATTTGCCATCTGTTTGATGAAGTAGGAGATTCTTTAAGAGAAGAACAGAAAGTAAACTCGTGTTCATGTGCATGTGTGGGGAAGAAAACATGAGATCCCTCAGCTGAAAGCCGATCAAAAATGAAAGCTCCCCTGAGTTCTTCAAACACCATTTCTGTTATAGGATGAGGAGTGTGGTGGATGTTTTACTTCCAACAGCTGGCGCTCTGCAATCCTGCTGATTCACACTTACCAGTGACGTGGCTTGACAGCATTCATTTCAACACGACACCTAAGTGAAATATACTGCTGTGATTTGTCTGACATAACTTTAACCATCTACAAATCCAGCATCTCATGCATGTCACTTTGCTAGACTCCCTCTTGCCAGCAGAGAAAGAGGACAACTTCCAAAGGGCAAATCAGCCCACATGTCTCCGAAATCCAGTTAAAGATGGAATGAATCATCTTCTGGAGATACCACCCGCCTCCCCAATGTCTACAGGGGAGCTTGCGTGACTAGCATGGAACAGTCATCACTAACTTTTAGATGGCTACGGCTAATGGTTAAGTGAGGTGAATCCTGTTAGTTTCCTAATTGTATACATTACTGTAAAATAAGAAACAGGAGCCACCAAACAGAGCTGATGTATTAGGATCCTGAGGCATAAGTAGAAATTCCCATCCTTCTAATGTTCTTGAACAGAATGCTATGGGAAAAGAGATTTTTCTTTTTTCAGGAAAGAGAAAATGTCTATGATACACTCATAAGTGTGACCCCCAGTGCAATCTTGCACATCCATTGAGAGGGACAGCATGACAGAGGGTGGCTCTTTCACTATGAGCAAGGAAAGATCTCATTACTTTTTAGAGTCATTTGGGCTCATAGAGGAAATGAGGTTGCATGTGCAACCTCCTGTACTAAGGGACATATTGCTAATATTCAGTCTTTCAGCACTAATGGTTGATGGCAGAATATAACCAGGAACCAGTAAGAACTCAGAGTCTGAGCTGTAAGTTTCTTATTTTCTGCAGCAGACATAAAAGTAATTCAGCCTTTGACAGATGATATGAATGTCTATACTGTGGCTTTTCTTAACATAAAAGGGCACATGATTGCTGTTAATGGAGTACTAAGTGCAATTAACCCTGTAGCACATTAGTGCATTAACCTTGAAATATTTCATAAAATGGATAATAAGGATGCTTTTCCACCAAATATCCTCACTAAATGTAAGTGAAGATAGGCTGCTTGTTTCAGAACTACCCACACAATTAATTACAACATGCTTGACAAAATAGGACTGTTAGAAGCATAATGTTAGTTAACAGAGTAAGAAAAAGCAGGTATGGTGAGAGGCCAGAGAAAGGTGGATTTGCAGCTGTAAAAGTACGTTCACTAGAAAGGTGCTAGAAACAAAATGGTTTTGTCTTGTCTGTACTAAATCAGGAGAGATGCATATGAGTAGCACAAATTGCTATGGTTGGCTTGTCCGAATCCATAGGTAATGCTAGCAGGAGAGTGTTAAACTTGCACATTGTCCTGGCTAATGTGAACATATATGTGATAAATGTAATAGACTCTGTGTGACTTCAGAAAGATAAACAGCAGTAAACAAGCCTTTCTGGGTGATGAGTACAGAATAACGATAGAGCTATGCTGGAATTATGGAGCTGTTCTGGGATTATGGTCTGCCTCCCTCAATGTTCTGAGGATCCTTCCCTGGGAAGGAAAGATAAGGGGAAGTAGGGGAGAGAAAGGCCTCAAGTATGACATTTTCTTTCACTTTTTTAAAAGCATGTTTTTAAGCCATTTTTACTGTCTAAAGTGTTTATGTGCTGTGGTGTGATGGAGTTTCAGGAACCTGCTGTTCATTTCATGCTGCTTTACAATAAGAACATCTAGCAGCCGCTTGAATTCACTGGGGCCAGCTGAAATTGGAGAGCCAAGGTTAGCCAAAATCACTGGCCAAACTTAGGCTGTGCTACATTGCACACTCCCTCACCCACAGACATCTGCTAGCACTAAGAAAATGGCCTCGATCCCACAAAAACATACTTATGCTTCATTGTGCTTATGCCTCATTGGCTTGTCCATGCATAGGAAGAACCTGCGAACACCATCCAGGAAGAGCGACCCCCAGAGGTGTCCATGTCCCGACTGTGCACCCCTCTGATGGTGGGCAGCTGAAAACATGTTACACTAAATCCCCAGTCCAAACAGAAAAGGTATGCGTCCTGTGGGAACTGCAGAGCATGCTTGCCCAGTTGCACTGACGGAGTCAGTGGCACCTAAAAATATTTATTTGCCTTGAACTGATCGCCGTACCATTTTTTTTTTTTGCTGTGTTTTGTTTTTACTCTGAATCCAGTTTGGCATGTTAAAAATAGCATGGTGAGCTTTGGAAAAATCTGTTGGGTTTGCTAGAGCCTAAGCATTTATACCACAGTTGCTGTTCTAATTAAAAAGAAAAGCTCACATGACAGGAACGATTCCTGTGTGCTGACATTTCGATGTAATAACCACAGCACCAAAACTCAGTCTTGGCGCTGTTCTGTTCATTGTGGACCTCAGGCCAAGAGGAACAATGGCTGAGGATGGGACAGTGTCCTACTCCACAGGTCAGTACAATAGACACCCAGAATGGTTGAACTCAATACATATCTTTGAGAAAAAAAAAGTCACCTCTCTGTTTGGCATCCAGAATGACTCAGTAAACCAGCAAAATGACTCCAAAATTCTTTACTTGCTTTCTGAAGAGGAAGAAACTACCACCCTGGGTGATTTCATAGAATCCTTGACAAAGGCAGCGGTCCTGTTATATTTTCCAGTTAGTTCAGACTCTGTACCCCTCTGACTTTCCATACTTGTTGCAAATATGATGTTGATTAAGACACTGGAAACAGAAATCCTCTCAAATTAAACATTTTTTCTCAGAGGAACTCCTTACAACTCTGTAAGCAAAGCCACTACCCTGTGACATTTGAAAATGAGAGCCATGAAGCCACCCACCTGAGAATAAGGCCACTGGCTGGTTCAGCTCTGCTACAATTTAAATCTCAAGGTCAAAAGAAAATGCTCCCCGGTAGTTTCCTCATGGAAAAAAATTGGGCATCAGCTGGGGAACATTTTCTTGCTGGTGGATTTTTAATTCGAAACATACTCAATAGGAATTTTTCTTAAAAACACAGACAAAGGGTTAATAACGTTACGGAGGAAAATAAGACTCCAGATCTGGCTTAAGTTTGCCAGAGCAAACCTCACTTTCCTGCTAGCAGGTTGGGGCTTTGGGTGCTTGACCCCACCTAGTGGCATTCCAGGAACAAGGAGAAATCCTTGTCCACAGTGGTATTGCAAGATCACCGTATTCTATGTGAAACACGACCATGTGCTTCCCCCCAGGTATCCTCTTCACATAGGCACTGGATAGGAAGCACATTATGCTGTAATTTCATTTTTCAGTCAGCTCTGAGAAGAAGTGACCTCTTGAAGCTGGTTTGCGCAGAGCCCCCAGTTTGGCATACAGCTGTAGCACCATGAAACCTTTGATCTTCCCTCTCCTGCAGCCTCGGCACAGCTATCCGCTCCAATTCCTGCTTGGCATTTGCCTCTACCTCCACCAGCTCTTCGGGTGGCTGCCGCACAGGACATCCTCATTCCCTGCCCCTTGGTCAGGACACAAGTACCAGCAGCCCAAATCTCTCCCTTGGTGGACACAAAAGCCATCCTTTGGGAGATCTTCAGCTCAGGTGCCTGTGGGAGTACCATGGTTGGTGTCTGCTGGGCTGGGTCATCTCATGTCTATCCCAAAGTAGAGCCCTTCCTGCCTGTCCTTGAGTATGAGGAGATGCTCAGTCAACTCTACCCACTGGAGGAGAGCCTGTCCCTGCCACTAGCTTTGGTGAAGACCATTTTCTGCCTGCCCATGCCTCTGAAAAGTCAGTTTATCAAACTGTGACAGATGACCGGGAGCCTTTGTGGGCAAAGGCAGGATGGAAGGAGAGGCAAGGTCGGGAACCAAGGAAGTTATGGAGGTGAAGGCAAGGCTTTCCCAGTGTGATAGTAGAGTGATGCCCAGCACCACTGGGCTGGGCTCCCCTCTGCTCCCAGTTTCTGAACGCCCTTGCTCAGGAGGCTGCTGGACTCCTGGGTGTTCATGGCGCTGGCCTTGCAGGTATGGACCTCAGCCCTTCCTCTGGGACATGCTGCCCTTTGCATGGTCCTGTGTTCAACCCCTGCTGATGGTGCCTCCTTTATTTCAATGATTCCTGAGAAGGGGTTCCAAGCCAGCAAACTCTCACTCAATGATCGCCACATCCTTTTGCCCTCCCTGCTGTGCCCCTCTGGACCTGCCAACACACAAACCTACTTAGCTTAACTCATCACTCCTGTTGCAAAGCACTTTCAAGTGCTCATCTGCAATGCTGAGGTTCCCAGGGGAGGCAGCATGAGGCTTTCTGAGCCTGTTTGTCCCTTTATTTACCCTAGTGCCAAGGCAAAACAACTTCTGAAGTCAGTAGCATGCCCTGTGGCTACACCAGTAGAAATTACAGATGAGGCTGTGGAAACACAAAATTTCCTGTGAATAATCGCCATCACAGGCAAGATGCCCAGTCCTACTGCACGACTCTGAGATATCCAGCAAGTCAGTTGCAGCCTGGAGCTGAGCCCTTTCAAACCCAACAAGTGCTGTTATAATGAAGCTCATGCCTCATTACTGGGTTGACGAGTAGCTTAGCATTGATTTAATGAGTTCCCTCTAAGAAGGCTCCAATATTGCATTCCTTGGAAGATTAAGGGTTGGGGTTTTGTTTTTTTTCTTTCTAATGATGTTGTTACTGAGGAGGCATGAGAATCTGAGATATGCCCCGCTTACCCCTGGGTGAACCCCATTTACACAGCATTTTTACTGCAGGAATCCTTCCAAACATTGCACAGATGGAATTTCACATCTGACAAAAGAAACAGATAACATTCATCGAGCAAAAAACCCTCAATACCGCCTGAGTTTGCCTTTGCTTGCTCATGCAATTGTGCCGTTTCTCTGTTTTTAGTGTCAAAAGCACTCTCCAGAGACTGGTTCTGAGAAATGTTTTTTTTGGATTTTTTTAAGGCAGCATAGATGACAGACAATGTGCTTTACCAACATCTATGGAAACACTCGCCACCCTTTCAAAATGCTGAAACATTTTCGTACTGTAAAGATGCCAGGGAGCTTCGTACAAGCCTCTCTTCTGGGGGCCGTCAGGCAACCAACTCATTAAGCCCCAGCAATAGAGAAGCAGTGCCTTCAGCTCAGCAGAGCCTGCATGCTCCTGCCCGCTGGTACAGAGGAGCCCGCAGCGGCAGAGGGATCACCGTCATGTCTAAACCCCAAGATGGATGAAGAGGAGCAACCTGCTCTGGGGAACTGGGGCAAATTTGGATTCTTCAAGGTCTTGTTCCTGAGGACACAACTTTGGCAGTTGCAATGGGTCTCCAAGGCACCGTAGGCAACGGAGGTGTGCGCGGTGGGACGGGACTGTGAGTATTAGCTCTCCATTTACCTAATTTCTGCTGTCACTCTTCTAGCAAAGGCAAGGGAAGGGAAACGGTATCTTTGCTGCTTCTTTTTTAAAGGAGAAACAAAAGGCGAGGCTGGGTGAAAAGAAAATTTAGAGCAGGAAAACGAGAGAGAGAGATTTACTTGCTCAAAGAGTCAAGTAAGTTTACTTGCTCTTGAGCCTCACGAGTGGCTTTCTATTACAAAAAAGGCACTTGGTTTGCGGCCAAAGCATTGCTGACAAAAGGAAGAAAGAAGAGACGTGCAAAAATGCGGCAGCATTGTTTCTGTTTAAAAGCAGTGGGCTGTCAGCTCGACTGCGTGCGAGCTCTCCCTCTTAGCCAGAATACATTTCTCTCCGCAGTTTTCCCTGTGCTGTGAAACGTGGGTAAGCAAACAAGGCAGGCTAATGGAAGTGAAAGTTTTAACTGATGAAGGTTTGTCGTCATTTATGAACCAGTTGGTAAAGGCGGTGTGGACCCCATCGCACAGTGGCCGGGCACCTGCCTGCCGTCCAGCTTGGCGGTAGGAAAATGCCAAAATGCCCATTGCTCAACCCCCCCCGCAGGCAATCTCCACATAACTCGGCACACACGGTGCTTCACGCTCCCACTGCTGGGAGGAAAACCTCTCCACAGGCAAAAAACTTCGTAAACGCATCGCGACGTTCCTGCACGGCTGCTAACCCACGGATCTCCAGCGAGAGCTGGCAGCGCCCAGCCCTCCCCTGCTGCCAGCCTCCCCTTCCCCTTTAAATAAACATCTGTGTACAAAGCAGCAGCCGCTCAAGATTCCCCCCCCTCCCTGCTTCCCCTTAAAAAGAGATTCGAAGCCTGCTGAATGCCGTGTGGACGGCGCTGAAGGCAAACAAGGGTCTAACTCGCGTTACAGAAATAGGTCGTGCAGCAAACACAGCCCGCAGCCGCTGCTGCGTCCAGAGACGCTACTTTGTGAAAAACAGCAAAAGTACCTTTTGAATTCTTCCATCAATATCCAAATAAATACACTTGGACCGGTAAGTTGAGGAGGCAGATCCCATCTTGCTACAGTTGGATTTTCACTGGACTTTTTTCCAGTGTCAAACAGAGGAGAAAATTAGGTTTATCCTACCAAGTCGAGCCACCGCTGCCTGACAGTTTGGTGTCCCCGCTCTTCTGTATCCCACTGCACTCTCATTCTGTGAAGGTCCCTCCTCTAACATGCATGCATTTTGCTGTGCCTCTGTCTCTCTCTGCCACCTCCTTTTAGTTTTGCTTCCCTCCAAATCCAGCTGCCTTGGACAGGGAAAGACACAGGCTTCAGCTGCTGTCTGCAAGTACCCTCTTGATTCCCATAGCAACAACCCCTCTTGGCTTCAGGGCTGAGAGCTGCTGGGCATCCCCATGGTAGCTCTGACCCTGGGGCTGACCAGTTCCTCTTACACACAAAACCAAGTGACACTTATCTCCTGGGTGGGATGGGGGGTGGGATGGGGGGTGGGATGGGGGAGGGAAAACCTCCTTCACCAGGATGGTGAGAGATGTCATTCGTTTTTATGCTGAAATAGGACTGCAATTATTAATTAGTGCTGACCCTTCTGGTGAGCTGCCCAGACCCTGCAAGCAGTGTGACAGGCTCCCAGCTGTGCCCTGAGCTGGAAGTGTCCTTTCAGACACCCACTGCAGCCAGGGCATGGACTATCTTAGCCCAAACTCAGCAGCTTCATTTCCACATCCCTCTTGTCATCATTACAAGGATGGAAAGAAAAAGAAGCAGCTTTTTTCCCCCCTCTTGTAAGCTCCAGAAGCACAAAGAAAGTGTAAAGCCCATGCTCTCGCCCAACACCATTCATGCCACCCCCGGAGCAAAGAAATTTGTAATCTAAGGGAACATGAAGTATCCTGGCAAAGGCATCTCCCATGGGAAGGCACAGCCAAAAACAAGGAGGGAACAAGGCAGCCGACGGTCGATTCTCTGAGCAGATGCCAAATGCCATCTGCTGCGTGTCTGTGCTGTGCTGCAGTGCCTGCGCCTGTGGGGAGCTGAGGCAGTGGTGGTGGCGGGAGGCACTCTGTCACAGAGGGGAGAGAGCTTTGGAGGCAGCGGCTCCTCCACCGTCGCAGGGGAGAGGCTGTCTGTTGGGCTGCAAGCATGCACCGTGACTGAAACAGCTTGTCCTGTGAGGGTTTCATGGTGTTCATGGTGTTTTCATGGTGTTTTCTAAGGCTTCTGTTGGAGCATTCCCCAGCCTTTTTGCGCTGTGGCCTGGGAGAGTTGGGCTTGTGGCAGCGGGGTTGGTGCTGCTTTCCCTGCTCACCCCAAGCCTTTGCTGCAGCTTGAGCGAGACACAACTGACCCACAGAGGAGGCCAACATGGCCCTGCAGGCTATGGCATGATGTGCAGCCTCAGCTGTCCCCTGCAACACACAGGCAAGGCTTGTTTGCTGTGTGAAGGGGATTCAGAAGAGCCAGAATGGCTGAGAGGGTCCTGGAGCCAGTCCAGGAGCCAGAGCCAGGCTGGCCTTTCAGACTGAAGCCAGCAGTACTCCTAGTGCCCTCAGATCCAGCGGCAAGGTGACTACTGGGAGGTGCAAGCCTTTGCTTCGCGTCCTTCTCTGCCAGCTTGGAGCAGGCACTTGAAGTCTTCCAGGAGAGAGCTGTTGCCACTGTGGGGTTATTCAATGGGCTGTGCTACAGTCTACCCCGTAAGCTGTCCTGGAGGCTAGCCCCTAGGCTATCCTATAGGCTATCCTGTAGGCTATCCCATAGGCTATCCCTTTGGCTATTCCGAGATGAGCACAGGCTCTTCCACTGCAACAGCCCTCCCACATCAATCCCGCTGCTTCTGTACACAGGTCAGGACTTCTGTGACCCATCATTTCATACCCTGCTCTGCTCAGCACTGCCTTAACCCTGTTGTACAATGGTTCACTCCTGAGTGAGTTGATTGACCTTGACAAGCACAGCAAATAGCTGAGGAAGACGGCCATGACAACAAAAATGCATCCACTTAGACACAGCAAGAGCACTCACACTGGGAGATGCACATGGGGCGTTTGGTCCAAGAGGGGTGGGACAAGGTCACTGATGCAGTGCAGGATTTGATCGCACATCATTTAGACATCTAACAATCAGAATCTCATGCCAATGAGCACCCACCTTTTGATTTTTATTTTAAAGACTGATCAGCTTCTCCGGTCAGCAAAGACAGGCTCCAAAATGTCATCCAGATGATGATCCTGTTGCTGCCTCTCCATCATCCTTGTCATATCTATTGTCCCTATGTTTTTGACTTGTGCTTCTTAAGCTCCAGCACACATCCCATGCTCCACCCCCTTAATTATATTAGTATTTGGTTTGTTTGAATTTTTCCTATAGAAGTGAATCTACAAAGATGACCTCTCAGAAATTATGGCAAAAGCCTAATGCAATCTAAGGCACAGCTCAGGCCAATGCCTGAAAGATGGTATGCATCAAGAGGATGTGCAGCTCTGTGAGATCACTGCCTTCCTCTAGCTGGTTTAACTTTAGCTGAATCTCCTTATTTCATTATACGCTGTGCAACATATGGGCAAAAATTACTTGGAAGAATTATCCTATCTTATCAAGCCCTTCAGCAGTTGTGCTTGTTGAATCTGGACAAGAGAAAGCTCAAGGGGGACCTCATCACTTTCTACAACTACCTGAAAAGGAGGATGGAGAGAGGAGGTGGCTGGTCTCTTTTCCCAAGTAACAAGTGATAGGACCCCCCCTCAAGCTGCACCAGGGGAGGTTTAGATTGGGTATTAGGAAAAATTTCTTCACAGAGAGGGTGCTCAGGCATTGGAACAGGCTTCCCACGGCAGTGGTGAAATCACCATCCCTGGAAGTGTTCTAAAAATGTGTAGATGAGGCCCTCAGTGACATGGTTCAGTGGTGGACTTGGCAGTCCTGGAGTAACAGTTGGACTTGATGGTCTAAAAGGTCTTTTCTAAACTAGTTGATTCTATGATTCTATATGATTCCATCAGCTGGGCTAAACCCTGGCAATACAGTGCCAGACGATGTTTGTCCACCATTTGCCTTTAAGGTGCATTTTGTCCCGCTAAGGACAGCACCAGGCTGTTATCCCCCAGACTGGAGGCAGCACATCAAGTGTTGCACACCTCTGCTTTTCCTTCTCTGGTACGTTGCTTACCAAGGCCAACATACACCACTTTGTATACACAACTCTTACGGGTAGATGTGCCTTTTGGAGAGCTGTGGGGTTTGAGCCCTTGGCCCAATGACCTGGCGGTGGCCCAGCCAGATGTCACTTACACCAGTGGGTGCTCCCAAGAAGTAAAAAAGGTGCCTCTGTCTCCCGGTCCTGGAGTCTGCTCTGCATATGTGGTTCAGAGGCAGCTTTATTAGGGGTTCCAAGGTGTAAGTGAAGGATATTCATATCACACATGGTTTGCACTTGGACTCACTGCTGTGGAGGCACAAACATCGAAGCTGTCTTTACATAGGTTAAGATCCCCCCCTGCTAATTTGTGCCTAAGGTTGTATATGGAAATGCTCCTGGGCTGCTGGGGCTGTGAGGGTGCAGCCTGACCTGAGAAGGTGATGGGCAGCTGGAGCATGACTCAAGCCAAGTATTTTAAGGACAGTGATGTATTTTGAATGGTTTGCTTAGAAGAAAAAACAAAGAATAATAATCTTTAAAAATCAAATCTTTTCCTCACCTATTGCATACCTAAGACTCTCAGCTGCTTCCTATCTCTGTCCACTACTTCCTTCTCTTGCACGTCCCCTTCTTTTATCTGTAGGTCTCTTGCATGAGTCTGTCTGTCTCCATGTTCCCACAGGACCTTGTCTTACTGCTTTAGCTCTCCATGCTGTTTCCCTCAAACCTACCGAAACACTGGATTGTCCCTGGAGCAGGAAGGTTTCCCCTTCATTCTTCCCCTCCTTACTTTGCTTGGTCTTCTTTCGTTCCTTTCACCATCTTTGGTGTTTCACCACTCTTGCTTCTAGATTTTTCTACCCCACAAACCCATAAATCAGGGTCGAGTCTATGAGGAATTAACTTTTCATGGTGGTTATGCTATTAACAGCTAAACCAATGGCTATACCAGCGTAAGCTCCTCCATCGCACCCGTTGCACAGCATGACTGACCTTTTCAGTCCAGCTCTTGCTCCTTTCCATAAGCCCATGGAAAGCATACAGCTTGCTGTATATGGGAATTTTAGCTCACTCCTTTGCACGTTTCTTTTACATACTGCCAGGTTTCCACAGGACCAGTCCTAGAAATGGTCATATTTAATGCTAATTACAGAATGACTGGTTATTAATACTGGGATCTTTATATGATTAGTATATACGCACCCTGAAAGCCTGTGTTTGGCCCTTCACCATGCAGCAGCACAGCTCTCCACCTTGCTCTTGGTTCCAGCCCCCTTTCTGGGTCTGTTGCTCATCCAATCACCAATCCATGTAGTGCAGCCGTAATTGCCCACATCCTGGTTTCCATGGCAAACCCCCAGAAACGTGGGCTGGAACGGAGCTACAGCATCTCCTGACGTGGCTGGTCCAGGGCACTGGGGTGCAGATGTAGAGCCCTGTGGGCTGGAGACGTAACATTACTCATTTGGGAGCGAGCCTTGCTCTTTAACACAACAATGCTGGCCACCTGGGTGATAATGCTGCTTTTATTCTGTTTACAATTGTTGTTCAAATCCTGGTACCAGTAGTTCTTGCTTGTGTCTCAGCACTCACCAGTTAATAGGCTCTAATCTTGGGAAAGTAAAAATAGCAAGCCCTGTTAACTCACAAATACCTGTTCATGTGTGCCATGCTCACTTGCAGCAGAAAAGTACTCTCAAGCCATGGGCCATTCTTCCGCTTTATGAAAGCACATGTCCATGACAGCATCTGCTATTTCTTGACTTTCCTTTTTTGTTTATTGAGAAAAAAAACCTTCTTTCTCCAGCTTTATGTTAGCAATTTTTTTAGTAATCCGTTTTCTAAAGCACTTGCAATATCTGGCAGGTCCCCAGGCTAATTTCCTGAAGGTCTCCCAGTGGTGCAAACCCATTGCCTTTCCCTGCTGGGTGTGGAGGAAGCTCAGCCTCCACAAGCGTTTCTTTTCATTGCAGCGCTAGCATCAGGGTTTTGGCACAGGCCCTGCAACGCACTGGCACAGAGAACACTATGTCCTGATTTTGCTAGGATCCCTTTGCATCACCAGGCCAGGGCACCCCTTCTCCCCGCCAGGAATGAGCAGGACCTTGGGCATTGCCATGCCCCAAGCCACAGCGTGCTGCCAGCTGCCTACAGGGAGCCTTGGCTGCACTCTCTTCTGTTGCAACCTCTCTGCTTGATTCCCTTCCCTCTCTGCTTTCCATTTTCCACCTCTTCCCTTAACTTCTCACTCTCCTCCCATCTCCACAATCCAGATGTCTGTTCCCAAGCCTTCATTTAAAGTATCAACATAGAGCCAAGAGTACCCGAGTGCCTTGCAACCCTGCTCTAGGCATTGCTGTGTATGATATGAGGCATGCAATCCATACCTGCACACATGGACCCTAACTAGCTGCTAATGACACAGGCAGTCAGCATGCTGCATCCCTGGTATATTGCTTCTGGGAAAGCCCAGCTATGAAAGCCGTGTTTTCATAAGGTTATGGAAGAAATTAGCAGACCCAAATGGAACTTTCAAGAGCTGATGAGAAAAAAATAAATGAAATTAACTGTGTCTGGAGTCATCCGCTACATCATTCAGAGGCATGATAGCCAAGAAGTGGATAAGTCAATTCCCTTTGCTGGATAAGGCTGGCTCATGTTCTTGGCAGGAAAGCCTGAGCGGAGGCTGTAGCCTATGCTCCCAAAGGGGACGGAAGCAATATATGGCTCAACTTGAAGAAAACTGCCTGGCATTTTATGTGGTGCAGAAAAGTGAAGTTACTTCAGATGCCTGTTTTGGGAGACTGCCATCTGAGCAGCTCAGAGCTGTTCGGTGACTCACTGTAAACCAGCTATTTCCATCTTTCTGACAAGCAGACTTCAGACACCCTAAAGTCTTGGCAACCCAAAGATTAACGAAGGGTTGTTAGTACCGGTGCCAGCCTGGTGTAATGCATTTCACACGTTCACGAGATGTGGGGCCTGGGGGACCAGGCTGTCTGTGCACTTTTGAGTCTGGGCTCAAGACCTGATAGGGGCAGAGCAGAGGCAATCATTACTGCATGCATGACTCACCCCTGGGTGCCTCCTCGTCTGCATGATGATGATCAGCCCCTCCTTAGGACACCCAGACACCGTCACATCAGCTGGAATGGCTGCAAAATGGTTCACTACTTGGGGCTGCTTTTCAGCAAGCTAGGTCCTCTGGCAAAGCTCGGACCTTGAGTGGAAGACTGTACTTCAACTGCATCACACCTGCATGCCATAAAAATGGAAGCTAGACCTGTGAATTCCTGGGGGGTCAGCATAAAGGGACTTTGCACAGTTCTTTGCAGTACATTAAGAATTAGACTTATTTTAACATAGAATCACAGAATGGTTTGGGTTGGAAGGGACCTTAAAGATGATCCAGTTCCAACCCCCCTGCCCTGGCAGAGACACCTTCCACTAGACCAGATTGCTCAAGGCTCTGTCCAAACTGGCCTAACATGACTTTTAAAATGCTGATCTTCATACATATCTAGATATCTCAAATATATAACATTTTCCTATAATGTATGTACTTTCTCATATTTGATCTGTTTGCACAGATCATTCAGTGCTGTTTCCATTAAGAGGCAGAAGCACATTTCAATAAAAGAGATTAAAGGGTCCTGACTTTTAGGGTGGGAGGCCAGAACAGAGCCACCGACACTGCCGGAAAGGATGACAAAAGCCTCAGGCAGCACTGAAAGTGCCTGATCTGCCTGAAAGCACCACCAGAATACTGACGGCTGCATGAAATGGGTAAATTTTTAAGTGTTCTTGCAGTTTCCAAAACTGCATTGAGTTGAGTGATGCTTTTCCCCAGGAGCATTACCTACACAATCACACATCACAGACGCTATTAGAATTATCACTGTTTCTAAAAATCGTGGGTTACAACCAAAGAAACTTCAAAGACTGGATGAGAAATCCTTAGCATCTGCTTTCAAATAACACATTTGTGGCCCTTCTTTTTACTTGTCTCCTGTTTTCTGAACCTGACTCTTCATCCAGGTCACATATGTGAGCTTTCCTCTACAACTTTGAAAGCCAGAAACTTCCACTAAGGAACAAAATTGAACTGAGATTTTCAAGCAGTAACATGATTCCATTTCCCAAGGAGACAGTAAATATAAATTAATGATATGATCAGGAGAAAGGGCAGTACTAAAGTGTTACAGAAAATGAAATGGAAGTGGCCCGTGGGGGGAGAGAGTGGCTCACACAAAACCTGATTTTTTTTTTCTTCTTTTTGGGAAATGTTTTTCACTGCCCTTCCTCCATCCCCTATTTGATTCTGCCCTGCACAGCCCAAGTATTCACCATGGTGCTGGGTCTCAGCCCACACCTCCCGTCCTGCACCCTTTTTTACTAAGAGGTGGCCTCAGGCAAACCCTGAGACCAGTAACACTGGTTTTGAGATGGGAACATTAAAGTCCAAGATATGGCAAAAGGTAAATAAAGTAAGCTCAAGCCATTGCTTCCCTTCCTAGCTCCTGCGCAGGGAAGGACTTAATGTCACCACATTGAGGCCAGATCTATAGCATATATTTAGCCTCAAAATTGAGGAGAGTAGCTCAGGGACCATCAGCCAGGGACAACCCTCACAGCTGTCCCCAAAGGCTCTCAGCATGACAGCCACTGGCTTTTAGTGAGTAGCTTCTTCCAGAGGGGCTTTGTTAGTGGCTGGATCCTCTCCCGTTACACTCCAACACAGCTGAAGCCATGTCTCCTTCCTAGTCTCTCATCCTCCTCTTCCTCCTTTCTTCCTTCTTTTTCCTTCTTCTTTGAAAGGATTTCACTGGATTCACCTGGGGGTTTTTTGTTTGTTTGTTTTTTTAAATCCTTTTCCTCCACCTTCAGCTGCTTCCACATGACCTGGACACTAGATGTGAAGGCCTTCCTGTCCTTGGATCTCTCCTTCTGCCCAAGTGTTTGATGAAAATACTTTTGGCTTTTAGTCACCATGAGCTTCCTGTAGACAGCAAACAATTTTTCAGACAAGAAGCTGAGAAGATCAAGAACATACAGATATAAAACCCCATCAGTCCTCTACTAAGAAGGGCACAACATTGTGCTCAGCTCTTCCCTCCAGCCCCACACCTTTTCCCTGCACTTTTATTCTTTTTCCTTTATTTGTTTCTCCTTTTGCTCTTCCACCATTATCTTCTCTACCACTATGTCCCTGTGCCTTCACCTGCCATGGCTGAAGGGGCTCCACACTCTTTCCCTTGCCCCACTTCATCCAAGAGGCACAGTCTCCCTGCCATTTGCCATCGATCTCCTCTGCCAGCAGTGCAACCAGCTCTCCGTCTTCCCTCTGCCCAGGCAGTGATGCCCACAAGCAGAAGAAAAGCTGCAGAGCCAGGATCACATACCAACAAAACAGGATTTTTGCAGAGACACCGAGTCATGCTTGCTTTGGAGCGTATGAGTGCTTAACCCTTTTGCTTGCTAGCGAGGAGGCCATAGATAACACATCACTTTGTTTCTCTTAATAAAATGGTGCTTTTGGTCTATTTGTCTTCTACAGATCCCTCTCTTCTCCTCTAGCCCAATCATACCATGTTCCTGGAGTGAGTGACTGAGACTCATTTGAAGAACTGCGCCTGTTGCTGAAGAGCTGCTATTCAGAGGTGTGCTTGTTCGTGGGCATGCATCTGTGCGCACATGCATGGCTGTGTGAGTCTCTATAGAGCTTTAAGGTATGGAATGCATTATGAACATCCCCCCCCTTCCCAAAAACACTCACTCGCCCCTGAAACGTGTTGTGACTACCATGAATTAAATATTGCTACTGTGCTATAGCATCATATTGCAATATGCAGAACTGGCCATTACTGGCTTTTCCTGCATTGCTGAATATTATTTGTAGGCATTTCCATGGAGTCCTCCATGAGGATATCCAAACCTCCTACAAGATTAAGACATCCCACCACTACCTGAGAGGAGCCACACACTCTTGTCACACCTTTGGAGTCCAATTTCTCCCCGTTCTGCCACTGCTGCTCTCCAGGTGCATCTGCTCTGTGTTTCTTTTGACATGGTTGCTTGAGAGCCTTCCAGATTCAGCAACTGGCTCTGCTTCATATTTTAAAAGTGAGGAGGTTTAAGCTCAGCCAAGTCCTCCCAAGACACAGAATCTATCACTGTGGATCACTTTATGGAAGCATCCTGCCCTTGGCATCCCAGCCCAGCCACCGCCAGCCAGCGCATCCCCTCAAGGAGCTGCTGCAGACAGCCCAGGCATGTGTATGGGCAGAGTCCAGCAAAAGCTGCATGCTCCAAAATGATCCAGGAGTTGATTCTGGGTGAATCAAATTGTAATTCACGAAGTAATTCCTTGGACAAACTTGCTTGAAAACAGACTCATGCCACAGAATACTGAATTTGCTGGAAAGTCACAAAGCACTCAGGTGTTTACTAAATCAATTTTTTGGCCTAAAAAAATGAGACTAGCAAGACAGTTTATCACCAGGTTGCTGGCTGTTGTTGTTCTTGTTCGTTCTCAGCAGGACTCATTTACGTAGACAATTTCAACTACGACTGAAAAACAGAGACGGTAAAAAAAACAGAGAAGGCAGTTCCTAATGTTCACGGGGACGGACAAGGTGAACGTATCAGAGCTGCTAATCATCCATTTTGACTGCTCAGTCTGGGAAGGCTGAAAAAAGTGTATATAGGAACCAGTCTGTGTTTAGGAATAACATTTCCTTTCTGATGACACACAGAAATGACATTTAGATGCTGCTTCAACAGATGCATTATTTTATTACAAGCAAATACAGGAGCTTTGTTTTCCCTGTTACTGTATGACTTACATCATCTGAAACCTTTCTACCAAGAGGTCTCACTTCAAATGACAGTGAAAATTGTTCTGAGAACTAGATGTGTTAGGTCTGCTTCAGATGTCCAGAGGACTTCATCCATTCACCATTCCTAGGTGCTTGGCTGGAGAGGGATTTCATTCTCCTCAAAAAATTATTAGCTGAAAGTGGGGTAAGTTTAGAGTCACACTATTTGACTGACAGAGAAGCATATATGAAGTTTGTCTGATGTAGCTCTAATACAGATATCAGCCCTGAAATGCACATTCTCAGGCTTCTCTGCCTGCACCTTGGATCTTTCAGTCAGCTCAGTTCTTTCTGGGCTGGTGACACCTATTTTGAGAACCGACACCCTAAATATCAGAGCAAGGAAAACAGAGGGGTTTCTCTCTATTTCTCCATTCAGCAACCACACTGCTTTGCAAGCAGACATGCAGACCAGCTGAGGTGGTGGATTCCCCTCAGTGCCAAGCAAGCCAGCAAACTTTCTTGCTTCCAAACCCCTACAATGGCCAGCTCTACAGCTTCAGAGGAAAGAGCTGGGGCTGAGCTCAATACAAGCATGCTTTGGTGGAGTGATGGTCACCCCAGCACGGACGACCCTGCACACCATTTCAGCTCCTTTTATTTGGGAGAAGAGATTTGCTTTTGATACATTTCTGTGACTTCTTCTGTTCTTTGTTAACATGCTTTCTTCCTTTATGTAACTTGAAAGCTGCAGCTAGAGGAAAAGGGAGAGGAAGCTTAATAAAGACTTCTAACAGGGAAGGCTAAATGGAATCTGTTGTTACATGATTGGTATAAAACCAAACCTGTAGATTCTGCCACAGAATGGTGCAATGTTCTGCTGTTTCCTACCAGATGATCAGAGTGATTTAAGAATAGATTTGGAACCTGCTGTACTTGAATGTCTCACGTGGCCTGTGGCAAAATTGGGTGACTTAGACTCAAATACAATACTCTGTCCTCTGCAGCAGAAATAACATGACTGTGTTTGGCAGAAGATTCAGAAGAAACCCACTCCTTCCTGAAGTGTTGCCTGCATTGTAGTCACTGGGCTACAATGGGCTGCCTATACCAACTGCCCTTCGTATTACAAAATAGAGAAGGTGAGATCTCAGAAGTTATTGACTCCCTGCACCAACTGGGCAGTGAAATCCAACTCTTTCAGCTTCATCCCAATTTGTGCTGCAACTTGTGTGTGTGTGTACATATATATATGTATATATAGACACTTCTGTATCCCTCTTGATTTAATATACGAACTGAGGCTGCTGTTTCACGTTCTGGCCTCAATGCAAGAAGCTGCTGCTGGTTTCTGAATAACCCAAGAAAAATTGAGGTACCAGATAAACTCAAAAAAAACCTTCAGTGCCCAAGACAGCAAGGACTGAAATACAATTGTTGGATTCTCCAAACACTTGCTCTTGAGCTACACAAGCGAAGGGAGAATCGGTTCCCAGGTGTAAAGGCTGGAAGGGATTATGCCTTCCCTGCAGCCTGTGAGTACAACTGCAAAAGCACCCACAGTTGAGAAAGGTTAATCAACTTAATCTCACACCCTGCTCTGCTACAGTTCATCTATCTAATACCACCTCGCCAAGGTTTTGCCTTCTGTGAATCTTTATGTGAAACAAACAGAAAAAATGGACTCTGTCATAGACAGCAGGCCACAAAAAGCCAGTTTTCTAACAAACACAAAATCCACATCCTGTGATACTGGGAGAAAACTTACACGCTCAGGGCCAGGTTTATGCAAGAAAGTAACCTCTGGGGTGAGGAAAAATGAGAAACACATTTACATTTTTTGGTTGTATTTTTTAAAACACACTGTAAGTGGGAACAGAGCAGGAGAATCGATTAGTATGATGGTAAATAATTGCAAATATCAGAGTAATTCAGGTTCTTAGACATTTGTTTTTGAAGCATTGCCTCCAGCGCCTAGCCCAGATTCAAGTAACTGTAATAACCTGAAGATGATGGAAGTAATTCGAAGTGGGCTTCACGCAGGCACCTTGCCCGGGAAGAGCATGCAAAATTTCAGCCCCACTCAGGTTTATACTAGCTGCTCATCTAACCCTGCACCCAACCTGCCACCACATGAGCAAAGGAGCACGCTGATGCCCAAAAGCAAACAACCAACTGAACGCTACTGGGTGCAAGTCCCACAAGAGCTCCACTGGGACCTGCAGAAGCGCTGGGTTGCTGCAGTGCTGAGACAGGATGTCACCCCAACCCTCACACGCATTTCTTAGAAACTACAGATGTGAGCACAAAAATGAACCTCAAATGAACCTGCTGGCAGCTGAAAAAGTGGAAGGTTGTTCAGGACAAAGCATCTGATTTCTGACAGATTAGGTACACCTAAATAATAGGTGGGAAGTGACCCCACAGCTGATGAGCTCCACGTCCACCCATGGCAGCCCTCTCTCCATGGGTATATCCCTTATAGGCTCTCCCATGGCCAAGCCCAGTGCCCACCAGAGGCAGATAGGGAGAGCGGTCTCTTGTTCCCACCTGCAAACCGCACACAGCACCTTCAGGGCAAGGTGGCTCTTCCCCTCCCTTTTCTTTTTGATCACACCACCAGGTTTTCACCTCTCTCTGTAGTTTTCCAGTCAACTCAGTCTTCTGTGCTTTGCCTTCTTTCCATTTTTACCATTATCTCATCCCACATTCACATTTCTGTAGCAACCCAGAGTTACACCCTGCATTTTAATTATGCGTCATCACTTTATGTCCTTCACTTTCTTTTCATTTCCAAAACTGAACCATCTCTGTCTTTGAATTTCCCTTTTTTAATCTATAGCTAATTTTTCACATACAAAGGCCCTTGCTATTTTTTAGATGAATACAGCCTTCTGCTGACTTCAGTTAATGGGCACTTTACTTCCCTTTGCCATTTTAGCTTTTTTAAACCTCAGTGACATGCAGACATACCTCTCAGAGAGGGGGAAGATAAAACAAAACAAGACAGACCCATTTGTATTTATTCACATCTGTACAGTTATTTAACAGCCATGAGCAAGGATATTCTATGGGTGTGTATACATACCTTTACTATATGGTACAGAATACCTATATCAACTTGCAGCCAGAAAGACAGTCTCTTAAGACGTGAAGCTGTGGCATAAAACATTCATGAAAAGAGCTCATCTTCCATTTTTGAATGGCTGGAAAAGACAGGAGCGAAGCTTGTAATCAACCACCAGGAAAGAAATGATTTTGCAATTCCATCTAAGCGAGACACATCACCTGTCTCATCAGCCTTATAATAGCTTTCCAATGTTTATACTTACACGGCAGTACACATGAAGTCAGCTTAGTGTCCTCCTTTGCCTGAAACAACCAACTGGATCAAAGGGACTGTTGTGGAAATGTGGCTAAATATTTGTCAGCTGCTTTTATAAGAGGAGGAGGGAGGAAAACCCCTACCCCCAGTATCGTCACAAGGTGAAGAAAACATCCTTAAAATCCTCTAGGTAAGTACAGCATCAAAAGAGACTGTCAGCACATTTTTGACAGCTAATTTCCTGATGCAGGAGATGAGCAGGTCAAATAAGCCTAAAGAAAGTTTGGCTCTTGTATTCACGGTTTACAGAGCTGATGCAGAAATTTTACTGCAGGAGAAGGGTAACTGCTATACTTCAAAAGAGAAATCCAGAGGAAAAAGTAAAAATAAACCCCAAGCACCAGCTGATGATAACTAATTCTCTCCTTCTTCTAAACTGGAAACTAACCAAAAGAAGGGAGATAAAGAAGGGAACAACCAACACTTTATAGCAATTAAAGTTTATTAAACTCCTGAGGCAGTGAGACACATAACACGGTGTTAAGGTCAGTGGACATGAGGCTGCAGCACACCAGCAGTTAAGTCGTCTCCAGCTCTAAGGATGACAGTCAGATTTTTAACTCGGAATGGCAGAAAATGTAGTTCAAGGTTACCAAAGCCCCAGAGCACACAGATGCAAACCTCCTGGGGAACTGTCTGCAGTCCCTCCACAGGCACAGCAGGCTGTGAGAGGAGGGCAGGAGGAAGAGTCCGTACCATCACATGGCTGATTTAGCAGAGAGCAAAACAGAACCAAAACAGACTTGCTGCAAGGTGAAAGTGATGTAGGTCAGCAATCAGAACATCGATTCAGATAAACTCTGAGGTTGGGGCAAATAAGGAAATAATCTAACGTAACCTCCTATATAATATGAAGGCCATAAAATTTCATTCGGACCAAGCACACCACCATTACCAATTCTGAGCCTCATCATTTGATGGGATTGTAAACAATCTTCCTCAAATTAATTCCATATGAGGACCAGTAGCTTCCAACAGCTCTAAGCATCCTCTGATTTTATTTATACCATCTTGCACCTACCCAACTTTGAGCAGCACTTCTCATACGAACATCCTCATACATCAGTCACCAGAGGAACTAGCAGCAACTGAGCAGATACCCAAGCACAAACATGATGAGGTCAGCCAGAGTCTGAGGCAGTGTGACACTGGCACAAATGAAGGTGGAGGATTCCCATTGTTATTCTAAGGATACTATGCCAGAAACACACATAATAACCTCCCAAAGTGGACGACAGAATCCCATTTGGAATTTTCTAACTGGAAAAACATACAGGAGTAGGTCTATCTTAGTGCATGGAGTAGGTTAGCAGTTTCACTTACAGGCAAAAGAAGTCTCAAACTTTCCCTGCTACCTATTCATCTTTTTCCCACTCTATAAACCCTTCCTAGATGATCTTAAGGTCTTTTCCAACCCCAACCATTCTATGATTCTATGATTCCTACATACAACAAACCTCCACTGCAGCATGTCCAGCAACAGCCAGGGTGCTCAGTACCCTGCTGGAGGCTTCTGCTCCGAATCAGGCAGAACAGAAACTTAGATCCAAGCTTCCCTTCTTTTAGAAGATGCCCTGGCTATTATTTACCTGTTCGTGGGAGGCACTTTGGGCACATTTTGATCAGAAATCCTGTCCAAAACCCTCAGACATCTTTTTGTCACCAGAAATTGTTTTCCTTTCCAAACAGTTCTTCCCTGGCTCATCTGTTGTTTGGACATTGTATCTCTGCTAGATACAGTGCTAGAGGCACACAAATCCCATCAAACATCATAACAGAATCAAGACAATAAATGTTCAAGATGATGAGAGCTAGAGAGAAGTGATGAAGCTTTTCAATTTCAATTCCATATAAATTGAAGAGCAAGCAAAGCAGACAACAACAAGAAAAAATCACCTTAAAACTGTGCTGTAGGAAGCTGGACTTAGTCCCTGACTCAGGTGAGTGTTCTACTTCCCTACAACACCAAAATAAGCAAGCAGACTATACCCATCTGATGCAGCTGATTGGAAATACTAATGTTGTACAACCCACAATCCCACAAAATGAAAACAAGATTACATATTGAGGTTGACAAGGGCATTGTTTTCAAAACAAAAGGTTCTAATTTGTTCTCCTACTGAACCATTTTCATTACCCTCACAAGAGATGGGAGCGCTGTCCCAGCAGGGATATCCATCCTTCCAACCAGTAAATGAAGCATTTCTTCACGGAGATGTAAAAGATGAAGTAATCAGCATTTCCCATTTTAAAGTAGAATCTGTTTTTATTCAACACAGGACTGTAAACGGATAAAATTCACAATAACCAGCATTAAAAAAAACCTACCACCAAACCCTACAGCCATACTTAAATTTTGCTCTACATACTGGTCACTCACATTTCTACATACAAAATTTTGTCAAGTCTTGCTCACTACCAGGTTAATAGATATTGACACCCAATACTAACAAAGCACACAGTTTATTCACAACTTCTAGGGGACTTCTAGGGTTGTTAAGAAAGAAAAATAAATCTTTATTTTTTGTCCAACAAATTCATAGCTGGGAGGAACTGAAATGCTGCACATTAGGCCCACTAAGAGCCCTAACTCCTGCCTACAAAGGACTCAGCCCAGTACCTCTAACACTATCATTATCCCATACCCAAGTCACTGCAGTGCAAAAGCTATTCAAATAAATAAATAAATAACAGCAGCAGCCCCAACAAGTAAAACCCAAGACACAGTTAAATATCTTTACAACCTGTAACTGTTAAATACAATTGAAAGCGTTTTAACCAAAGACTTCAGTCCATAGGGACTAGCCTCTCAACACCTGAGGGCAGCAGAGTTTAAGTTGTTTTGGTAAACTAGTTTGGTAAACTAGTTGGTTTTGGTAAACTAGTTGTTTTGGTAAACTAGTTTAGTAAACTAGTCTACATACCTTTTCTGGGGGAAAGGGATTGGCATCTTCAGCTGAAGTCCTCCATTCCTCCCTCCTCATGCAGCCACTGAAGTTGTGCCAATACAACTGTTTTGGGATTGCAGTGTTATTCTTCCCCCCATGAGAGGCTAACATCAGCCCCCTGGTCTGGCTACAAGTCCCCCATGGTCAGCCTGGCCAAGTGAGGGGCAGCGTGCCATGCCACTGGGATGGGAAGTCCGTTCAAATAGAATTACTGCAAAATTCTGTCATATTCAACTACAGCCTAAAGCCCAAATGTAGCACAGATTTATGAATTCACATGTTGAGCGTCCCCACTGGTCTCAAGAGGTTTACTGAAAATCTAAAGTTAACCATTCATCCAGGTAACTGCAGAGTTGGAGCCTATAAACAGCATTCATTTGCAACGACTTGGTACCTTCCTTAAGTGTTTGTGGGACTGAGGTTTTCCCTGGTTTTCAACAAAACAGTTAAAAATGGACACATTCTTATACTGTTCAAGTCAAGCATAAAGCATGAGCTGAATCAAACCAGTGAAATAACTCATCAAAGACTGAACAATTACTAATCAGCCCTGGAAATTAAAAGTTGTGCCAGCATATGGAACAACACCAGCAGCTGATGAGACATTTCTCCACCATATTTTGCGGGACTATTTTAGAGCGTGCTGTTTTATTAATCAAGTGTAAAGACTACTACATTGTTTCACAATATTTAAGAGCATAGTTCAGAACAAGACATGTGCCTAGAGCTTTAATAAATACAGTTAAGAATAATACACAGTTTAAATTACCTAGACTTCATGATTTAAGTATAAACACCTCATACAAAATCCCCTCCTTTTCACTTTGTACATCTTAAAAAATAAATCACAGAAACATCTGTTTTGCAAAGGAGACAGCTGTACAAAGAAATGATATGTTTTGAAGACATTAAACCATCTATTCGCTGGGTAACACTAGTTACTGAAATGCTCTCTTACAACCTGCCACCTAGGTCATTTTTCTTTTCTGATATTTTGGCTCTAAATCTGAAATTCTGAGCCACTTGAAATTAGCCACTTCAAAGAGATTTCTGGTTATTAAGGCCCTGATCTGGCAATGACATTCATGTGCACACATCAACACTGAAATCAGGGAGTACCTGACAGCAATCACAGTGGCAGCAGGCACTAAAGCAGCTCATCTGTTCAATCCTGCAGAGCTCAAGTATGACAGGTCACAGTTCTCTGCTACCCTAAGGGAACACCTCTCATTTCAACCAAGCCTAGTGGAGCAGCACAACAATTATGTGACACTTGCACAACCAGTTTATAATGCCCTGAAAATCATGAGAGCCCCCCACTGGACATTCTGACTCATAATCTGCTTTATCTTGCTTAGGACTCTTTTGCACAATCCTCATTGAGGATGAACACCCATCCAGAGAGTCTGTGAAAACTGCTAACTGCAGTACACTGCAAGAGTAAATTCCATTTCATTGCCTACCAAAAGGCTCAATAGCATCATTGGGATTAGAAGTAGGACTGTAGTTAAAAACTAATCATATGGTGAGGTTATTGTCTGAGCAGCTTCAAAATACTAATAGCAGTGCATCTTAACAACCAGCTGGTATTGTCTTCTATAAAGTGATGCCCTTGATGTGCACAAGATGACATAAGGGATACATACTTTGCTCACTGACACTGGAACTTTACACTGCTGGACTGTGATGATTTCAACTTCCTTCTACTCTCATTTTGACTTGTTTTTGGAAAATACACAGTTTGGCATTTTAATTAAAAACATCCTATGAAAAGAAATAAAAAGGCACTTGGTATTTATCTTTGGCTCAGTTGAGGCGCACTGCTAAAACCTTCCCAAAGTTCCCGACTCTTCATCTCATGAATAGTTGCCATCCTGAGGTACTTATCCATGTGCAAAAGTAAGAGCTTCAGGGATTTACCAGCTGCATTTTTCACACTGCTTCTAGTAAACACGCAAAGTTCTTCACCGAAAAGAATCTCTTCAATACAGAATAACCCATTCCATGAAGTTTGTTTTTCAGGGAAGAGCTCTGATCACTGATGGAGTCCTTATTCCAAACCTGGTCTTGTAGCTCAGTGTTCTTTAAACCTGGGAAAGGGCAGCAACCAGGCAGGAAAAGCTGAAGTATGAGGCATAACAGTCACTAACTTAAAAATGCAGTATCCAGCCCAGGATCCATCCCTTGCCATGCATTTTTCTATTCCCTAACCATTTTACTTCTCCAAAATTACAACCAAGGGAATGAATTTAAATTTTGTATATGCAAGTGTAACTCCATTGATTCAGTGGCTTTTGGTTTTCCTCAATTCAAAACACTGCAAATTCAGTCACCCCTTCCTTTAAGGAGAACTTTGAGAAAATTACATTTGAAACTATTTTTAAACGCAGAACAAGCAATCGAGTAGCTCCTTATTCCCCATCTGCATGCTCCATGATGAAACTCAGGAAGATTACATATTTGGGCAAAACCAAACTATAACCAAGAGACCATGACAGAGATGTGTTTTCAGCTACTCTTCAAAATAAGATGTACGAAAAATAAAATGTTCATGATTTGAAAACATCAAACTGAGATTACTCTTTTGAAGCAAAATTAAAACATACAGAAATGGACATACAGAAACCTCAAAAAGTTCAGTCTAAATCTAGTTATTAAGGGGCCAAGTCTTAGTAACATGTTTTTAAATGGTTATTAAAGAGCAACAGCCATGCATAACACTTACAGGGTATGGTCTGCATTACACCGTAGTTCCTTCTGAATAAGACGGAGTAAGAACTGTAAAAACAGTCATGGTATCTGTGTTAGTATCTACACAGACACACAAATAAACCAAGTTCCAGGACAAGATGTTCACTGTTATTCAAAGAGTTCCTCCTTTGAAACATTGCCCTGAATTGTTGAACTTAGGTAAGAAAAAAAATAATTAAAGGATTTACAAACGCTCAATGTTTGGGAGAGGAGTTTTTACTATGAATAAACAAGCAGAAAAGTTCCTTTTCACAACTAAGAGATCAATTTCTTCATAAAAACCAGAATGGTTTTCCAATTCCTTTACAGCAGAAGTGTAAAGAAACCAGCAGAGGGAACCCAAGACTTCAAGAAAACATGGAAGATAGACATTTGAGAGCATAAAGTATTTTAGGGCATAAAGTATTTTAGCTGGTATTTTGAAAAATAACTTTATGTGTGAAAAGCTTTAATCACACAATTAGTCAAGATGAATAATGTCAGTCATGTTTAATTGCAGGATCAGGACTTTCAAGTGCACTTTAAAAGCTGTACCAAAATTTATCCTGGGATAAATCACCCAGGAAAGTGATTTTAGAAATAGAATTTGGTGATTCCCATGTACATTAAAGCCAGAAGTAGAACTTCCAGGGTTCCTCACTGTTACAGGTTTCCTTATCTTCAGAGTTTCACTCTTGTACATAGAACAATTCAGAGGTATGGGAGTGACCAAGAGTGACACAACTGAATACCATGTAAGAGGCTAAAGCCCCTCCAGATACCTTTCAAGAAGTAACGTTTGAACACAGGCATCTACGTGCTGTACTGCAAAGAGTGGGAAAAACCGAACAGGATTTGTTAGAACAGCACAGAGTCAACCTTCTCAAAAATAGAGCTTTACAAAGGCACTTTAACTCATGCTGTAAAGAAACGCGGTTTTAATAAGTAACTATACATGAGAAAAAGCAGATCTTTAAATCTCCTTGGGAAAACTACAACAGTCTCCCAAACCTCACTCTGCAGCATGGAATACCTAATACTGAAAACAGCACAGGCAATGATTTACAGAGCTGCTGACTACCAGTGGCAACATACTTCAACTGTTTAATTACCTAATTAAGTTACCTAATTATTATTAACTTACCTAATTATTTTAAATTTTATTATTAAGTTACCTGATTTGTTTACTTAATTTCCAGAGATTTCACATCTTAAATGTGGAAAAATGTACTTTAAAATTTTGGGTTTAACATGAATTTAGGAAAAAAGCCTCACTCGTAACTCAAAGCAAGACTTTCTGCTTTTCTTGTGTCAGGAAAGAGTGGTCTGACACAGTCAGCATTAGCTCCTCTGCAGGAGCACAGAGCTCAGTGCAATGCTGTGCAGGCACGGGTCTTTGTCTGGTCACAGCCAGCACAGAGGAGGAGTACTTCTGAAGTGTTTCACAGTCACCTTGCCCTTTCATGAGCACTTCCACCCAGGACTTCAAAAGGAGAGGATAAGCAGGTGACGCTTCAGGACATCTCTGAGGTAGTCATAGCAGCATTCTGCTCTACTGCAGAACAAAGCTTGTACAGACACCTGCCAGGGAAATCTGTGACAAAAACAAAAATGTAACCTACAGGCTAACCTACAGGTGGGTGCAGCAAGACTGGCTTCAAAGGTATAGCAAGACTCCTCTTGCCTCATCTTGTGTCTTCCTTGGTCTTCAGAAGCAAAGCAGAGCAAGTCAGAAGTGGGAAAAAAAACCAACCACTTTTCCAGATATTCCTATCAATCATACAGGATCTCCAACAGGAGAAAAAGGGAAAATGGATGTTCTTTGTACCAAGCCATCATGTGTGTGCTGCACCCCTTTTCCCTAAACATCTGCTCATGGTGACTGTCAAAAGTTAGGATGCCAGTTTTCCATCAAACCCAGTAGAGCAGTTGTAGGGCCCATCTGGAGAATGTGATGTATTAACTTTCAACAGCTTCGTTATTGTGGTGATTTTGGTGATACAGCAACATAGCAAAACATTTGTTACTACTTCGCTAAACTGGCTTTTAAGAAAATGGAAGTAATTCTTCCGTGAGTGGAATCTGAGGCATCTTCTAGGTCTGTGTATGAAGGTTTACTTACAATTATGCCTGCTGTAATCTGCTCAGCCAGCAATCAACAGATGTGTAGTTGCTTGCAATTGAAGTGCATCAGAACTAATCTATACTTTTGATTAAAATTAGATGAGAATTTTGAAATGAGCATATCTGCTCTTTAATCGAACATTTCCTACACAATTGGAAGTTTCTTGTAAGACGGCGTATTAAAATTGCAAAAGGCAAATTTGCATTTTAAAATAGTTTAGCACAAAGGAAATACACAGCAACTAAATAGTATTTTTAGACTTACTAGCAAGGCACATGCATCTGCCATCATGAGCATGTAAAACACATTGTTCCAACCAGATGGGGAAATAAGACCAGCTAAGAGAGGCCCCAAAGCTGCACCTAAAATATAATATTGATACTGTCAGAATGATGCAAGGTAAGATTTACTATGCTGAAAGATAGTTATTCTGAGTTAGAATATCAATTTCTCCACCTAGTTAACTCAGAATTACCTTATGTATTAAAAGGTCACAGAAAGCGCAAAACATTACTGGTAAAGCTGCAAGGCAATGGGAACCCTAACACAGGGGAAGCTGGAAGACTAGAAGTTCAAGAAACACCTACCATTGGCTCAACAAAATGCCCATTCAGTATTAAGCTGAATCCTACTCAATTTTCCCTTCCACATACCAGTGTCGAGAGGCAAGAATAAAATATCCCTAATCTCAGAAACAGCCCAGTGGCATCTGCTTTTGCTGTCTGTGTCCAGTATCAGTTTCCCACCCTCTTCCTTCCTTCCTTCCTCCCTCCCTCGGGCACAACTAGAGAGATATGAGGCTCTATCTCCCATTTCCAAAGCTGTACTACATCCTGGAGAGAGCACATGTTCTCAAAGATCCTTTGTTTTAACCTACCACAACTAAGGCAGGCTACCTTACAGCTCCGGCTTACCTACAGATCCTGTTCCATCGATGATCGCTGTCACTGTGGACAAGGCTCTTGCATTACCTTTCAGGCTTTTATGGGTACCCTAAAGAGACAAAATGGCTTAGAGCCATCCTGAGCTGAACTCTGAAAAAGTCCTTATAACATGACCTAGCTCACATCCCTCCACATTAGACGTACATTTTGAAGATGCCTTAAAAATCCTGGATCAGACCCTTTTATCACTGCTTAAACAAGCCCTCTACCCCAACTACCTGATGTCTACAGTGTTCTCCATTATTAAACCTGTTACTTTAACCACAGGAGCCAAGCAGCTGTCTGTTCTGCACACCGTGGATTCAAACAACAAGGACGGCACTTTAGCTTTGCATTATGCTTCAAGGCTGTTTCCAGGGCCACCTCTTCCTCACTAAGCTCCGTGGAACAAAAGTAAAAGAAAACAAAAAAACCCCCAACCCAAACCAACAAAAGAAAAACCCCACTGGTGTGGCAAGAATACCAGAATCATGGACATATACTGGAATGCTAATTCAGAGAACTCTTGAGTCAAAAGAAGCCTTTCAGTCCCAATTTTAGAAGCCAGATCTTCAGAGCAAAATAACTGATAAAGGGAGTAACTTAGTAGAAAGACAGAGAAACTGAATAATTTGGAGAACTGCTAATAAGAAACAGTCCTTTATCTCCAGTACACTGAGGAGAATCCAGTCAGGTAATCAGTGATTTACATTTGCTTGTGTCAGATCTGTTTGACTGTTGACATCTGAGAAATTGGTTGGCAATTTCAACCCTCTTCCCAAGGGCCACATAGGGATCTTGACATGTCAGGCTGCACTTTAGAGCTAGTGGCCCCTTCAACAAGGCTAAGGATAAAACAGGCAATGCATAGTGGCTGCCTTTGTCTTGCCGAGCCCTCCATGCCAAGGATAGGGCTCCAGAGGAAGTTCAGAGATTTCTGTCCTGCTCCTTCTCCTATATTTAGAGCATTTATTGTTACAGGATTTTTCCCTTTTGCTTGGTGCCTTAAGGAGCCAAAACATTTGAGTCCAAACTTCCTAAGTGTACCTAATGAAAGGTACCAGGGCCAATGTTTTCACATGGCATTTGTGACTTACTGACTGGATCCAGCTGAAAATGCTGGCATCTAGAGTACAAGAGATGGAAGAAGGTAGCATGGACAAAAGTAATGGTATGTGCCAGATACAGCTTTTTGCACTGATGGGAATTAAGTCTCCAACTCTCATGCAGATACAGCTCCTCCCCTCTTTTAATGATGTATAGTATAAAAGGGGAGAAGGTACTTGTACAGAGACCTGGCTTTGCATGTAACCTTCACATTGACTTTGGGCTGTCAGCTACGAGATCTGGTCTGTCTTGTTAGTAAGCAAGAATAATTTAGAAGCCTCTCACAAGCATGACATCCATTCATACTAATACACGAACTCCAGAACAATCTCAGTGGCTGAGTTCAGCACTGCCTAACCAGCTCCTTTGCTTTGGGACAATGCAGCCCGTTCACTGATGAATCTGCAGAAGTCAAAGGGCTCTCTCTAAAGGCCAGAGCTGATACACTGGAAGCAGAGGGGAAGCCAAACTCACCAAATCAGCAGAAACAGCAGTGGTGATCAGAGCGTAAGGGCCATTCACCAGGGCACCACTGATGAGCAGCATCACTGCCACAAGTTGACAAAAATGGAAAACATAAGTTGCCTGAAAGACTGTTAACCGTAACACAGGAGACATCATAGCCTATGGTTCTCAAATAGTTTAATCCTTCCTTGGCTCCCCTGGTCCCATAACAGAATCGGGAAAGGAGGAAAAGCAACACACATTCCTACCTCTCTTCAATGCTTACTCCATGATGTGAATTCTCAAATATAACAAGATAGGGCTGAGTCAAAAGGCACTTCCCAGGTGCTTTATTGATCCCAGTACGCCAGAGAACAAGGAAAATCTGACAAAACTGACCCTAAGAGCAGGGGATGCTCACAGGAACCACCCATAAACCCCTTCTCTCTTTGTACAACAACAAGCACCAGAGGGCCCTAAAATTTAACAAGGCCTTTTGGTAGGTGACTGTCAGCACTTGTGTGTCAACTTCTGTTTTGAGGTAACAGATAGAAAGCCACAAGTGAATTCAGCCTATACAAGTAAAGTTAACATTGTTGTCAAAAGTACTACAAGTAGTCCTTAAACACCTCTGGTATTCGGCATCGGGAATATAATAAAGCCAGTGCTGACACAAGCAGCTCCAGAAAGAAGGCTAATGATATTACCTAAATCACTGCTCTCGTGCCACCCTTTACTCATTTCCTAGCCTGCCCTTCCTTATCCTGTAAAAAGCCTACAAGACAAAGTCTAGGGAATTCGAATCCATACTTCCTACTCTAAGGGAAAAGATAAAATAAAAATAAATAAAGAGTAAAAAAAGACCATCAAAGGATCATAAATGAAAATTTCACAGACTACCAGGCAGAAAATAATTTTAATATACTCACCTACAGTAGCCTCAAGGCCCATTTTACTGACTGCAGAGAACATGTACAACTGTAGAGATGAAAAGCCAAGCATGTTGAATACAAACATCTGGACTAATCCTGAATTCCCCATTTTTTCCATGCTTCCCCATTTCCCCATGTTAACTACAAAATATCTTAGTTGGTATTATGTGAAAGCTATTTCTAGGTTTTACTAAATCCTTTTAGACCACAACAGAACGACTGTTTGATTGGACACAGGAGGGAGACAAGGGGTATGCTCCTATTCCCTAGTATGTCCTTTCAGAAGAAAGGGCTGTTTTATGGGATTACTCAATTTTAAACTCTCAAACTGCCAGCTGCAACACAGCACAGAATACTGATCACAAAAGAATCAAAGAAAAATGCCAGTTTTTCAACAGTTACAGCAGAGAAATTTTTGCCTTTAAGCAGCTAAAATTCTGGTTAAGAACTGAACATCAAATTTTACAAGAGAGTGAAAATTTCAACATAATCCTGTAACAAACAACAACATCAGACTTTTCTGCTTGTTTAGTAAAGGCAGCCCCAAAGTCTATAATTGTTCACATGCTCAACTTTCATGCTAGCTTTTAACCTGGCCCGGACTCTCTACATCCAAATTAGAAGATGCTGTGTAAGAGAGGAGCAAATTCTTACTGTGGGTGCTGCAAACAATAACATCATTCCACAGGTTGATGCCCTCTTCTCCAGCCTGTCTGAAATCAGGCCTGCCAAAATTCCACCTGCAAAAGACACAGGTGTGTGAGGAAAACACTCTGGGCAGGTTTCACACAAAAGACATCAGTTACACTTAATGAAACTCAACTGAGATTAAAATAACATGATACGACTTTTAATGCATAGCAGCAGCATGTCAGAATTACTGACAACGTAATTCACACTTAGCAATATCCTTATTAACCCAGCTGGTTTTGACTTGGAAGATAACAGAAGCAGCCAGTTGTTCTTCCTCACTATTTATTCCAACCAAATATCCAAGATGACAGGTTTGGAGGCAGAACAGAGATGGAAGTTCATTGAATTATATTTATAAATCATTGCTCTGCTGCTTTTGAATGCAAAAACCTTTTCGCCAGGTGCTACGTGGCCCCACTGCTGGCATTCTGGAATCCAGCTGTGCCCAGCTCCTCACTGTTCTTAACTCCTCAGATGCAACAGTAAACTTGGCTCTCAAGTGCTCTGTCTGTGTTGCACTGCAACCAGGAGAAATGAGCTATTCCAGATCTTGGGACAAATTAAATACTTGGTTTTCTCTCCAGATACTCACTCCAGGCTCTTGAATTTTCCCTACTTCTTGTGTTTGCCAGCAACTGTACACAGAAGTACTAATCAGAGCATGTGGCAGGAGGGGGCTGAAGGCCAGAGGGAAGGAGCTGCCAAAATGATATAAAGAGGCACTAGCATGGCGAGAAGGAAAGGAAGTTCTTTAGATTCTCCAGATTCCTAAATATTGCTAGGCCTGCCTCTCCCTTCCCAGCTGCCCATCTCCAAAGTGCTCATATCGCACCTGAATTTAAATGTAAGCGCCAAAGATTCAAGCAGCACACTGTTAAGCTTGTATTCACAGAGAGTAAGGTGCTGCTGAAAGAAGTCACCCACATCTCTAAAGTTCTACTGACCCTGGCTTCTAGCTGCCTAGGATGAAATAAGCAGTGAGAAATGGCAGAAGTCACATCCAGCACAAGACTGGAACAATTACTGCAACACACCTTGACACCCGCATCTTGAACTACCAGGGCCTCATAGGTCCTGATCCAGTGAAACCTGAGTATCATGAACATCATTTTCCAATAAACTGAAACAGGGCTTATTTCCATAAGGAAACTGAGAGAGGCGGAGAGGGGATGGGGGGGGGTGTGTGTGCGTGTCATAAATCAGCCGGGCATCAAGATGATAATGCTTGCTTCATTGCGAGCTATGCTGTCTGCACTGGCATAAATTTTATCATTCAGTGGTCACCTCACTAATTGCAAAGAAATAGTCTCATCCTTATTATTACTACTACAATCTTCCAATTTTATCACATACAGTTTTATAACGCATCAAGAAAAAACAGAACACCTGTGGCCATTCACTTCTGTGCCCACAAAAAACACACAACTATACAAGCTGGGATAATCCTGCTATGTTAGAGTGACAAAAGAAAACAAAACAATATTTTGATACATGGAGTGACCAAGACTCATGGGCTGATGGAGCTAGAAGATTCTATAATATTTGGCTCTTACAGTCTATATTGGACAATATCATCAGCTCTGTCACATGTTCAGTCTGAAGATATTTTGCTAGGTTTTCAACATCCAACCCAAGTCTCAGCTTAGTACCTTTACTGCCACTCTTCTTAAGCAGACATATGGCACAAGGACTAATAATAGTACCACAGCTTTTCCTAAACTGGTGTGATTAAGGATGAAATATAATATTAAAACTTACCAAAGATTCCACCCACATCAAACAGTGTAGAAAGGTCCCCAGCTCTTTTGGCATCAAGATGCTCTAGTGAGAGAAGTAAAACATTTCTCTCATCTCCAGACTATAAAACATAGAAACCTCACCACAGTCTTGTCACGTTAGGGTAAAGGCATTTTACAGCAGTACTGTTTATAAACAGGAATAAGCTACCATAAGGTGTCATTGTATAAGAAAAATAAGAATGTACCATAAATGGGTATTCAGGGATACATGTTTTTGAACGCAGCTACACTAACAGCAAGAGACATTTTACCACTTTAACTAACATACAATCACAGAATGATTTGAGTTGGAAAGGACCTTCAAAGGTCATCTAGTCCAACATGCCTGCAATGAAAACGGACATCTTCAACTGGATCACGTTACTTAGAGCCCTGTCCAAAGCGATCTTGAACGTTTCCAGGGATGGGGCATCTACCACCTTTCTGGGCAATCTGTGCCAGTGTTTCACCACCCTCATTGCAAACAATTTCTTCCTTATATCTAATCTAAACCTACCCTCTTGTAGTTTAAAGCCATTACCCCCAGTCGCATTGCAACAGGCCCTACTAAAAAGTTTGTCCCCATCTTTCTTATAAGCCCCCTTAAGTAGTGAAAGGCCATGATAAGGTCTCCTCAAAGACTTCTCCTCTCCAGGCTGAACAACCCCAACCCTCAGCCTTTCTTCATTGAAGTCATATAGTGGCCCTCCTCCACCAGAGAACAGTAGAGGGGGAAAATCACCTACCTCAACCTGCTGGTCATGCTTTTTTTGATGCAGCCCAGCATACAGTTGGCTTTCTGGGCTGCAAATGCACACTGCCAGCTCACATCCAGCTTTTCATCCACCAGTGCCCCCAAGTCCTCCTCCTCCTCAGGACTGCTCATCTCTCATCTTATTTATTTCAAGCTCATATTTTCAGACATTTTGTAATCATAATTCTTTATCCCTTTACTGTGATACTTACCTACATTGGTGATATAGAGGGGAAGCCAGAAGAGGAAAGTATAGCTCACCAACTTTGCAAACAGAAGACAAAGGGAGAACTCTATGACTCCCTGAGAGAATAAAGAAAATAGGAAGTTAGCATTGTGACGGAGGCTGCTATTTGCTTTCAAAGACCATTATGAATATGGTTTCTAAGAAGCACTTAGGCTTTTTGTTTTCTCTCAAGAATTTCCAAGAAGCATTCTTCCCTTGAGAGCTCAAAGCTTTCAATCAGAGCAGGCTGTGGTATTTTACTTCTCTTAATTGTACTGAATTGACTGAAGAGGGAACACTAAAATGAAGAGGAAGGCTTTGATGCTGTTTGGGACACCTGCGTCACTTATTTTCCTCATGCACAGAGTGTTTATATAGCATTATAGCAGGTTTGGAGTGTATTCCAGAGAAGCTGGATTCTTTAGATCCTTCCTTCAGATGAGTCTAAGATTTCTCCCTTATTGTTTAACTCTTTGCAAAAAGACAGTAAACCAATACATCACAGTTCAAATCAGTATGTGGTAAGAGCACCCTACAGACAGTAGGTAGTATTTAAAATACTAATTTGCTCCATTCTCTTTTCTGCTGGGAACATGGAAATTATACTTACTGCACAGAGTTGCAGCTAAACTGCCAAATTAACCTATCTTCATTCCCCTCACCATCTGATATCTTTTTGCTTAAAACTGGATTTATTAAATCCCTGGTATGGACACCACAATTATCTGCATGGACAGCACATGTACACAGCTGGCTATACTTTGCATACAGCTGTGACCCTTCCAAACAAGAGGCAGGAAAAATACCACAGAGTTACAGAGATCCCAGGTGGCAGCAGCAGCAATTTTTCTACCCATTACTTGAGGACCAATCTGGGCTGGATGAAAAGATACAGGAATACAGTGGTTGAGTGCTGGGGATTTCTTCCCCTACCTTTACACCTGGTCCAAATCAATATGCACATAATTCTACTTGTGCATCCCATTGGAGCTGCTAGGCTTCAAGCCCAGAGGACAATAAAGGATGATAGTCTCTGGCCCAAAGGAAACTTCAGGAAAACAGCAGTCCAAATGTTTGTGCTGCCTGAAACTTCTCGATATAAACCTTACAAAAGATTTTAAAATTAAAGCTTTTGAAAAAATGTTCAGGAGTGTAAAAAGGAAAGCCATAGAAGGACGTTCTCACACAGAGAAGTACTTGTAGATTCAGCCTGTTATTCCATCCTTAATACCCACGTGCCATTAACTAAGACCAGTAAACTTTTAGAATAGACTTTAGAATAGAATAGACTATTTCAGTTGGGAGGGACCTACAAGGATCACCTAGTCCAACCTTCCTGACCACTTTAGGGTTGACCAAAAGTTAAGGCATGCTATTAAGGGTATTGTCCAAATGCCTCTTAAACACTGACAGGCTTGTAGCATCAACCATCTTTAGGGAGCCTGCTCCAGTGCTTGACCACCCTCTCAGTAAAGAACTGCTACGTATTTTCCAGTCTAAACCTCCCCTGGTGCAGCTTTGAGCCTTTCCCAGGCATCCTGTCACTGGATCGCGGGGAGAAGAGCTCAGCACTTCCCTCTCCACATCCCTTCCTCTGGAAGCTGTAGAGAGCAATGGGGTCACCCCTCAGCTTTCTTTTCTCCAAAGCAGACAAACCCAGAGACCTCAGCTGCTCCTCACAGGACATTCCTTCCAGTCTTTCCACCAGCTTTGTTGCCCTCCTCTCGTCCCATTCAAGGACTTTCACATCCTTCTTAAATTGTGAAGCCCATAACTGCACACAGTGCTCCAGGTGAGGATGCACCAACGCTGAATATACTTGGATAATCACCTCTTGACCGGCTGGTTCTGCTGTGTTTGATGTACCCCAGCATCATTAAACCACAACAAAGGGGCCCTGCCATAACATATACACCAGAGGTGCCAATCAAAGCTTGTGATGCAAAGTTAACACCATCTACCACTTCATTTAGAACTTTATGGAAATATGAATTCTGAGGAAAAACTTAATTCTTAGAGGAACAGTCAAGAACAGTACACATACTCACAGGTATTCGCAAGGCCCCAAGGAAGCTGATAGCTGCTGTCCCATGTCTGCCTTCCCCAGTGATCACAGTGTTGGAATTCAAGGACACACTGCAATTTTCATTGTCAGTAAGTAAATGCTGCATTTCTGGATCCTGCAATTTCCCCAACACCACCATGTGAAAAAGAAAGGAATAATGCATCAAAACACATATCAAGGAGTCAAATAATTCTGTTTTTTTAATCACAGAAAGTTACAGCTTTTATAAATCTCTTTATTTGGATATAGAGTTTATAGAGACTAGAGAGTATATACAGACTACTGGGTGAAAGCAGCCTGGTTGTTTATGTCTGAGTGCATACACTCCACTGTGGAATCAAAATTCTGTTCTATTCTGGAACAATTTCAAATTGTAAAAAACACAGAGTATAATTAGAGTACAATGGAATAAAACAATTTCCAGCTTTCCCTTATGTCACTACATAAACATGGTCTAATTAAGACTGACAATCTACTGAGTACTACAACACATTTCTGTATAAAAGCATACATTATCTTATTTCTGTACAAACATTAAGCCCATTTTTCAGACTCTCTAACATCATTTTATTCAGCGATTTAAATATAGGCCATCTTTCCAATTGAGTTATGGATACTGAGTGCTTTATGCACTTATTTTTCATGTCTGTTTCAATTGAACACTGCAATCCACAAATTATAAAAGTTTGGAGTTTACCAATATTACCTAAATTGTGAATTATTAGTTCTTTTCTAGCACTAGGAAGGATTTTACTCTAATAATTCCACTGGATGCTAAGAATACTTGTGAAGCAAGTCATCACTCAACAAGAACAAGCCATCCCAGTCTAGCCACGAGGATATCTTGTTATTTTTATCCATCCATCACACTGAAGTGAACTCTTGGCATAGAACTGGAAATTTCCATCTTACAGCTGTAGACACAAAAAGAAATTTCAGGTATAAATAGTCCTCAGTACTTCTTTTCTAACTCAGAAAAAGGATGGGATATAGCTATATTCACTTCCAACCGCTTGCTGAGCAGCTTATCCATAGCTAGTAAAAGTACACAGCTAGGTGTTTTCTACATACTGTTGTCTTTCTCCCAATTCTTGTGCATTTGAAAGAATGCAATAGTAAAGAGTTAAGCCTCAAGTATGTATTTGGCTGTAGGTTACTAAGGATAAAGTAGCAGGCCATTCCATTTCCAGTAGTTATTACAAAGATGAAAACTTTCTAATTAATATTTGGTAAGTTGACAGAGGAAGAAAGAAAAAAAAAAATAATCAAGTGCCGGACAAATTCAATTTTACTATTTTACACTCAGTGATTAAATAAATTCTGGTTTTAAACAACTTCATTTAGGAGAGGACAAGGGAACTAGAAGACAAGGGAACCATCTGAACACCTGTACCTAGACACTTGGCATAATTTAGAAGCTACCATGGTGCATCCAAAATTTTTGTGCAGGATTGGTAGATAGGATGCAGGATTTACAGAAGACCCTGCACCCTGATGAAGTACTAAGTAGAAGAGAGGAAAAACATCTAGGGACCTCTGACATGGCACTGTAAGCCTATGTCACTCCATCATTATCCCAAGTATTTATCTTCTGTATGACTGGAGCAACTTCAAAACTTTAGCTATTTTAACAGTAGCAATTCAAATCATCAGGTATTAAGACTGAGGAAAAAGGGTAAAGAGGGTAGGGGGGAAGAGGGGAGGAAAAGAAACAAGGGCTTAAGCAGTGAACCTCCCCACTGGATTCAATGGAAGACACTTCTAGATAGTGTCTTAAGCGAGTATCTCTTGCACAATTTGCACAGCAAACTTAACCAGGATTGTCTGACGTAATGCTCCTCATTTCTCAGACACGCAGCTCTAAGCCTGCTTTAGATGAGTGGGTTAAATATTGAAGTGGAAGTGACCAAAATCCAAATAATTTATCTAGCAACTCACGCTGTAAAGTTTTATTGACAATATGGGATTTTTATGCTGCACGTAGCTAAATAATAAGTAAAACCAGCAGTTTGTGCTTGGCCAAGACAACATTATTCAGCCTTGCCAGCTTGTCATAGAGCGTGATTAGGCATATGGCACACTCTTGATCTCTGGGGAAGGATTCATTATCCCTCAATTTTGTATAATTTTTAAGAGGCCAACCTGACATAAGCAGTAATGAACACACAGAGGTATGCAGGTCACGCAGCCAAAAACACGTTCTGCTTTCAGTCACTGCATATCCTGAATATTTGCTTTCTTTTTACAGTAATTGAAGAGGTCAATGAAAAAAATCAGTAAAAGCTGCCATTCCAGTGTGCTTGGAGAACAGCTCATAAATGCAAAACATCTGCTGTTTGTACAGGCACAAGAGCTGACTGCGATAATCAGCTCAGCATAACTGTAAGACAACCACTGTAAAAAGGAAAGATGTTCAACTCCACTTTGAGAGGAAAAAGATTACCTTCTGCCACTGGCAGAAAATCAAGGGATCTCAAACAGGGACAAAGACTTTTGATGGTTTTTATTAATTTATTTTTGAACCTTGTTAAGACTCTGCATTACAAACATATAACCCAGCTGGCCGGGTGAAGCCTGGGGGAATATTGACAGGATTGCCAGCAAGTGCTTTCATGCTTTGTTGTCCACGTTGTCTCCCTGTCCTGCTCACAAGGGAGCATTGGTCAGTGTGTGTGGGGTACGTTTTCCTTGCCCACTTGTTATATAGACTCTTTGCACAGACCTCTTACAGTAGAGGTACTAGCAGAGTTAGAAATCTTTGTCTACTGATTTGCTGACTGCATTTTAGCTTTGTCTTCATGACTTGTCTAAGGACACCTACTTGTAGTTTTACATCTTCTCCCCTTTTCTTCCAGTTGGTGGTGAAATAATATTGCCAAATCATTTCTGGGCTGGAGACTGTTCTTGGGCAGCTCAAAATGAACATGAATAAAGTCAGTACAGAGGGGGTTTAAGCTGGACTGATCAAAATTATGAATGAAATGCTTTCTTAGCTAAAATTTCAAAACCTTTTCATCAACACTGATTAATACACCCTGTGAACAGTCATTATTAATTCTACAGGCAAGGATGAAAAGAACAGGAGGTTTCTATTTTTCTGTAAAAGTCTGAAAGCAGCTAAAAAAAATTATCCTCTCAGGATATAGTGTGCCAAGTGTACTGAATACGAATACAAAATTTCAAATGGAAATTTTCAGTCGATGTCCATCACAAGATAAAATGTCTTTTTGCTCATAAATGCGCAAATCCAGAATTCTGTTTCTAGTGAGAATTAATGGCACTTTCAGTTACAAGTTTTAAGCAAGATTTCTGTGAATAAGTGCTCATATTTAAGACTCTCTGTCTCCGTGTATAATCTTGTAAGTACATAAATCTATTATATTAAAAAGGGACAAATGTGAGACTGCAAGGACAAGACAAACATGATATAAGTAGTTTAAAGATTTCAAATGGGCTATCTTTAAAATTTGCAGTGCATTTCTTTTGCTGGAATATGAGGATCACATATTGGAAGATCACATGAGGATCTTTGCCAGAATATGAAGATAAGACCAACTGAGCACACTATCTTATTCAGCTTGGTTTGCAGCACTTATATTAGATAATGCTTAATTCCCTTGTCTGAAGTTAAATTTGTGTATGAAGATGGAAGTAGATTTCAGCATCATAAAAGGAAGAGCAATCTCTGCCAACAGTAAATCTACCGTAAATAGTTCATATGAGCTTTAGGAAGTCTTCTATACTATTTTATAACAATATGTTTGTTATATTTTACCTGAGGTTTACTGGTTTCCTTAGTATTCAAGTTTGGCATCTGGACTCTGAATCGAGATGCACCATTCAGGAAGGTTTTAGAACTCTGGAAAAAAACCAAAACAAACCAAACCCCCATACTTTTGTTGCTTGTGTTTTAAAGGATTACATTAGTGTTAATTGTTCTCTGCAATAAAAGTCTTAGTGCATTGTAACATACACATAACCCCAAATGGAACATCTTTAATCTAATGACTGCACATTCAAAGTTCTTATGCAGACCTAGAGCAATGTATATAAAATGCAATCACAAATTTACTTGAAGGCTAACTTCATACTGTTTTTATCTATATAAAAGCAGCATACTGAATTCAGAACACAATCACGCCATTCTTAACATCTTCAGCTGCTTTGTCCTCTACTGAACTTTCATTGACATGGCAAACAGTTTTTTTCTCATAAGCAGATGATCCTAGTAGCAGCTACAGAAGTTGATTTATTTCAGGAAAACCTTGATTCTTCATTTCCCTGTCCCTTTAAGATTAAAGCTTATCCCTTTAGCTTATGCTCACTGTACTCTTCTAACCCAGAAATAGACTGTGTTCTTGTGGGCAGGAGGGTTAATGAAGAGTCTAAGCACCTCCAGCATGCTCAGTAGAGAAATTGAAGCTGCAGATGAACCTGCTTCTTATTTACTAGTGTATCTGTTCACACCAAAAAAGCATGCATTGGAAAACATTATCCTGAGATCCTTGGTCTAAAAAGATTTTCCAGGGACATTAAGGTTTGTCTGCCAAATTAAATACACAACTTCAAAGTAGGTTTGCAGTCAGGTACATACAACCTATTGCTAAGACCTCAAGAGGTATTGTGCATTCCTCAGGGATGAGATATTTGTGCGTCTCATCACACTCTAGATGCCACATTAAAACAAACAAACAAACCTCCAAAAAGAAAAAAAAAAAAACAAAAAACCAAAAAACCCAACACCCCCCCCAAAAAACACCCCAAAACCCCAGAAAACAAACAAAACCAAAAAAAACCCAAAAAAACAAATCCTGACCCAAATAATCCCCCAAATATACCACCACAAATAAAAAAAGAATGCCCATCCTAATGGAAAGTTTTAATTCAAAATGAATCACTAGACAATTCTTCCTCAACAAAAATACAAGGGTATGTATTGCAGTATTCTTTAGACAAACTGTCATTCATCAACAAAATGATTCTATGATTCTAAAATCCTTCTAAGGTGGCAAAAAACTTTTGAGGATAAACTAAAGTATTTCTGCTATTCAGTGCAGAGCTGACGCACAAGCAGTCTTGGGCATGCATTCCCCAAAAGTAAACAAACAACACTCAAAGCCCCAGGATCTGATTAAACAGATTTTTAAATTTTATCTTACATGAAATTAGGCTCTTGTCAAAAAAGTGATTCATAATAATCTGTGGGGAAGAAAATCCATTATCTAGAGACAAGTCATCTACATCTTTATTCAGCAGCTCAGCAGAGAAAAAAATGAAAGACTTTTTCATTTGACTGTCAAAAGTAAGATTTACTGCAGTAAGGAGGAAATGTCTGGGGAAAAGGACTAGACTGAGAGGCTGCACATTTAATACTTAGTCTTCTTTCTCCTTTTGAGAAGATAAAAATTGCAGCCTGGTTATCTTTTAAGTGCACTTTGTCACAGGAGTTTAAGAGAGCTAAGTTGCCTGGAAATTCAAAGGTTAAGGAAGTTCCTAGAACATAAAGACAGGTCTGTATGAACATGCTGCAACTAACATGTTTACCTATGGGGAAAAAAAAAAAAAAAAAGAAAGAGGTACAGGGAGAAACAATGAGAAGCAGTGAAAACAGATTTAAATCATTACATTTCACATACGCTATTAAATCCACTCTTTAACTCTCATTATGAAAGTGCAGCAATCAGCAATGCTTAATAAAGCACACTGATTTCTTGCTTGCATTTGTCCTAAGTATAGCTTTTCAGAAAGTCATAGATTAAGCCTCCAATGCTAGCATTTAAAAGCACTTTATTGTACTCAAATATTTGTTTTGAACAAATTTCAGATTCATGAAGCAGAGCCAAGGTGAATACAAGCAAATGAAGCACAACCCAATAAATCAGTGAATAAAGAATAAGACTGCACATTCAAGGCTCTGTGCCTGCCTCTCCCTCTGTGCTTCTGTACAACTCAACGAAATCAGATTATTCACCACTACAAACTCTGTAGAAATATTTGGCTCATGATCATGCTGCAAATAAACAGCAGACCAAATTCATCCAAGATAGTGATATCATACAGAGATGAATCTGATCTATAAATCTTAATATAAATCTACCCTAAGTCCTTCCCTCATATTAAGCATTTATTTTAGTTGTGCTTAAATTTAACTGGCCTCATTCTTCCACAATGAGGTTTGACTATTGGCACCAGCTGGCAGAGCTGCCTGCACCTAACCATCTCTCCAAAGTGACCTACTAAGCTTTATGAGCAAAGCAAGTGTATACATTTCTTTAAAGGTCTTTAAAAACATTCTAATATTTCTTACTATTTGCAAAGGCACTCAGGTTGTTCAGGTTGTCACTTAAATGACTGAGCAAAAATAGACGGCTAGCATTTTATGCCTGCTAGCAAATTCTACCTCTTGTACTACATGGCTAAATTCTTTTGTTCCCAGTAATAACACAATCTATTTTACTATATGAACCTTCCCTCAGTTAGCATTTTTCTTCACAGTCAGACCTTGTCATCACCACATCTGTATGTGTGGGAGATCATCTTGAACTTCTTTCTTACCTTATTAATTTCCTTCACTTCTAAAAACACTTTCCCTGCAATGAACAGAAGCTGTGAGCCCTATTCACTAAGGATTTAGAATCCATTCTACTTTTCAGACCACAAGGTCTGAAGACAGGTTTTTGAGCAATTCAAATGGCATACAGCTTCCCAAAACAATGGCAAATCTTAAACTGAGAACGGTTCAAGACAGGTGTGGAAGCACTTTTATAAACTTCTTGTGAGATTTATGATGTGAATATATGGAATAGGAAGAAGTGATGCCTTCTGCTCTGGAGAGCAAGGTTTCCAGGGAAACAGAAGGCCAAATGCATCCCTACAGACTGTGACTGCACCTGAAGCAGTGATCTTGCTGGTGCCCTAGAGAAGGTTAGGTCAAAAGGGTGGTGAATGGAAGTGGGGGGAAGATTCTAACATACTGCACCTTTGTTAAAAATATCACAGCAACTAGATGTTTAATGTCAAATATTTTCCATAACAGCTCCTTGAATCATATGAGCACCATATGGTGCAAAACTCTTTAGTTATGCTTTCCAGTAAAAATGTATTTGAAACAAATAACAAACATTTACTTCCATAAAGCTTAACAGCTAATTCTGTAAACATTATCCTCTCGCTATTATAAACAGCAACTGAAATGTTCATAGGAGCATTTCTGAGCTACATAAAAGCCAAGTGAAAAAATGCCTCCTCTGTTATGATATTTGACAGACATTACCTTTATGAAATGAAAGAGAATTAAATGAAAAATACAGAGCACATTGTAAGTACACCTTATCTCACAGTAACAAACTAAGAATAGGAACTCCACAGACCAATAAAAGTATTCAGAAGCTTTATCAGAATTATTTCATATGAGGAGAAAAAAAAACTCATTAACTGGTAAAGAAGAGAGAACACAGACTAGAAAAATTGCCTTTAGTTACTATTCAAGAAGAAGAGGGCAGTTAAAATGTAAAAAGCCATCTATCTGAAACTATTGGGGAGTGGTAAAAACACAGCAATCAACCCTGCACAATCTACCTGTAAGACTTGCAACTAAAAGGTTAAGTTCACATAAACCTACATGTGCAGACAATCTCCACACATAATCCCATACCATTGGAAAACATATGTGGGATTCCATTGGGACCTTTCCTCCGATACTTTCCTCAACAGTCCTGATTTGCCCTCACACATGGGAAACCTGAAGACCTTCTTTGTCAATCTCCCCTTACTACCTGTGGCAGACCTGATTGCCCATAGGTCCCTGGGAGCCAAAGGAGAAAGAGCCTGGAGCAACACACTGATCCAGGTTTTGGTTACAATAGAGACAAACACTTGAACAGAATACTATGGAATATGAAACAGAGATGAACCTGCAAACTCCTAAATGAAACTGGCCTATGAATGACTTTGTTACGAGAAGTTATACACAGCTGGTCTTCCTAATACTCTCTTTTTTGTTCCCTTTCCTTGCTTTTTGTTTTTCTCTCATTCCATCTGGATTGCTCCCCTTTTCTTGAGTCACAGACACACAGGGCAAGAAAGGAATCATCTTCTCACACACAGTAGCTAAAACTTCCTAAGGCGCATCTTTTGCCATTGACACAGCTTCCTACATTACTTGGAGTACCTAAAATGTCTTATGAACTTTCATTTCAAAAGCATTGGGCAAACACCTCGGTACTAGAGCTTAATCGCTTCTAATCTACTTTCAAAATAGTGTTTGAACAACCTTACATTAATAGAGAAAGCTTTCCTTTAGAAACAATTAAAAAACTTTGGAGTTTTGCTCCAGCACAGGAAGCATACGTGCGATGTTCTGCAACCCAAAGAAAGCTTAGACATTCACGCACACATGCAAACACACACTTCAATCGCGCTTCAAAAATGCCTTAAGCAGCCAATCTCTGATGTTGGATTTTCAAACTCTTGTGTCAAGAGAGTTGCATTCTCTCTTGTGATCTATGCAGTATGCATTCTGCAGTTTGTGCATGCGATAGTTTACTTAGAGCTTAGTCAAGTTCACTATCTTGCAAAAATTTAAGTCCTTGAAGTACAAGCTCTCGCTCTCATACAATAGCGAGATCCACTGCCCTGATGCCAGTAAAACGTGATCGATGCATACTAAAACACACTGTATATTAAAAAAATAAATAAAACCTATGCATAAACAGCTTTTCAGTCCTTGAGGATTTGAAATTTGACAGGCAAGCCCTAAGCCATTTGATTCTATGTCAAATTTAGACCTACTATGAGCAGAGGGTGGGACCATACAATGTCCAGAGGTCCTGTCCCTTCCAGCCGAAGTTATTCTGTGATGCCACAAAAACTAAAGCATTTATTTGTTATGTGACCCATACCACTAAGCACAGATTATTTTTCTCCTTTTCACAGCTCTTCATTAATGTCAGTTTTGGCTAAATAAAGGCCATATTATACCATGACTAAACTCATTGTCACAGACTGACTGCTCCAGTCCCTTCACCTTCACTTCATATCCATCCCTTGCTTCCTCTTCTCCCTAGCCATGTGCTCCTACTGTACTACCCTCTATCCAAGGGAAAATCACACCTTCCATTCCCAAGCCCGTCAATGCATGGTTCATTGATGCTACGTCAGCAAAAGGGCTGTTTGCTCTTTTTGCGATGCCTAATGCAGGGTTCTCAAACAGTGAGAGACCCTTCACAGGATATGGCTGGCAGCTATCTCATCATGCTATACCTAAGCAAGGAAAGCATCAGCAGGAGACAGGTCAAAATGCTTTGAAGATGCCCAGGAAGACTGGGAGAGAGTAAGAAAACCCAAGAAGAATGATGAACAGTTGTTAATTGGTTTACTGAAGTAAGATCATCTGTTCCAAAACTTTAGTTAAACTCATTCACCTCCTAATTCACATTGCTTTGGTTGAAAGTAAGCTACTAGTTTACCCATGAAGCACAGAAGACCAATATTCCCTCAAGCATAGAGTCAGTTATAACAGCCTGGCACAAAAGGGCCACATAAATTATCTAATTGTCAGAAGTATCATAATAAATATGTGTATTAGGAGGCAAAAATCAAAATAGAAAAAGCATTCACTTACACTGGATAGCGTGCAGGAGCAACTTATATCTTTAGGATCTGAAATACAATACCACACTTAGTTAATAATAAAAACAAGCATAATGAATACCTCTTAAAACACTGACCAGTAGTGTGATTTATTTGCCATAAATGAACAGTTCAGATAACACAGAAATAGTCCTGGTAGAAACGTGTAACTGTAGCTTTAGAGAAAATGAAAAGGGTGCTCCATGGTACTCTTCCCATGCTATGACCACATTAAGCACTATTGTGGCAGTCCAGCCCACTGCAGCATTCTGTCTGCATAACTTCTTGCTTCCTGAGTTAGGACAGTTACAGTAAAATAAGCATTCATACAAGTCTCTCTGAGTCTACACAGGGCCTAGACGGGGCACTCCTTTTTATTTTCTACTTGAAAGTGAGAAAAGTTGCTCTATCAGCTGACTTCTGTATTTCATAGCACAGAATATGCATGTCACAGGTTGAATGGTAGCACAGAATATACTGCAGCCAGGTGGGACATTTTGCTAAGATACACTTGAACAATTTCTACAGATGGGGAATTAATGACTGAATTCTGAAATCTTATTCTCTTATTCTGAGAGTCTGAACATATAAACTCTTCAGACATACACAGATTCTTCTCCATCTAGTGTTCTAAATAGAAGTTCTTTAAGTATTGGCATAGCTTGAGGAATATACTTTGGACTGGGTCATTTAGCTTAAAACAGATAGTGTTCTTCACCCATAATGAGCCCTCCATGGTTGTATCCCATTAAAGCACTTACGTTCAATAAGAAACAGGAAACAAACAATTCCCATCACAGCAATGATAATACCAGGCACGACGAAGGAGAGACCCCAGCACGTAGACACCCAATAAGCAGCAATTAAGGATCCCAAGATATTTCCCACTGAAGTGTGTGAATTCCAGATTCCCATAATCAAACCTCTCCTGAATTAAAAAAAAAAAAAAATAAAAAAAATCCCACAAAAAAATCTTATTATTCCAATAATAAGCACTACTATCTTGAGAAAAGCATATAAAAAATAACTGTTCATCTGGGGTGTGAGTGAAATATTTGCAGTCTTATTGTTCTTTAACTGACCACTTTTTTATGCTACAGTCTTTCATCTGGCAACTTCAAAGACACCTAAATATTAATAGAAGTGTTATAAATACTTCTCTGTGCATGACACAACTCAGCCTGCATTTAATTGCATTTAAAGGCACCACTAGGGCTTACCTATTTCTGGACAGAGGTTTTTTGGTAAAAACAAGTATGCAGATGTTGTGTAGCATGTGCATGCTAAGTCTGTTGCTTTTGGGAATGAAAGTCCTCCTGCAAACACACTGCACCAATAACCTGATCCCTTCTGGATATGTTAGACTTATCATGCAGAAGAAAACAATCTGTACAGGATAGGCAGAGCAAATTCAGTATTTTCTGATCACATTCTGGACTTGCTAGGCACCAGAAGATAACACCTGCACAAACTTTGATAACAGACACATCAAGCTGCTGTCTGCCTGGAAATCACAGGTTTAAGCTGCTATAGAATAGCTCCAGCTGAGCTAAAGTAAGTCACCAAAATCCTGCTGAAGTCATGACAGTTAATAGGTTTTTCCCATGACTTACAAGGAAAAAAGAACTGCCTTGCCCTCAGCAGAAGTCTACCTGGAACAATCTAATTTTAACTAAACCAAGCCTCTTCCTTTGGCTGAGACAAATTTAAGAGGCCTGCTCATGTTACACAAAATACATAGCAAAATAAAAACAAGGACCAGATCACTGACATTCGAACCAGAGCCCTATCCATCAGTCCACTACGCAGCCTCCTAAAAGTAAAGGCTGTTGCTTGTGCACAAAGCAAAATATGAATAAACATATTTGTTTTGCACAGGCTCACTAATGTGGTTTAGTATTGTATGATGGTTATCATTCTCTGCATTTTATAACATTCATCGAAAAGGCTGCAGGGACCATGGAAAACTAGTTTGTGCCTGCATCTTCTTAACTATCCTGTGATTTTACGTAGAAAGCATATACTTAATTTCCTTATGTCCTTCTCTTCAACCAGTTGTCAATAATGTTCATTCAGTGGTATGTATCTACAATGGATAGCACTACAGTGGCATTACTATATGCTATGTGCATCAACCATTGGATTTAGCATACAGCTTTTGCAAAATGTCAGGAAAACTCCTGTACGATATGACAAAATAAACATTATGAGTGATCTCTATGCAGGATTAAGAGGGGGAGAAAAAGGAAATAATTTAAAGAAAGTGACAAAAAGAAAGGTTAAACCAGCTGCCATATGTATTTTTTAAATTGAAATTTTCAAGTTTCTATAAGTTGGTTGGGGGGGGGAAAAAAAGACATTAGACAAAAAGATACTTTTAGAGTTACCCCAACAACTGCTTTGAAACACAAATGAAAAAACGGGAAATTCCAAACTAAAATGGCATGATAACATCCTTTATTAAAAGTGGGTTTAGACTGCTACTATTTGCAAGAATTATTCTTAATTCAATTCTGAAATATTTCATCTGAAAAGCTAAACATCAGACTAAAGAGCTAGCACAAAAAACTGTTTTGATATGAGGAAGACTATTTCAAACCAACGTATTAACTTATCAGCATAACAAAGGAAACTCCTCTCAAAGATCTACCTAACTGCTTGTTTCACCCCCAGGAAACACTGAAGCAAAAGAAAGATATTTAAATTTACTATAATATTACAGCTCAGAATGTATCAATTTGTACTTCCAAAACTTTGGATTATGTATTATTTACCTTCCTTTTCCAAACCAGTTGCCAATACATGTAACGACACTCGGCCAGCCAGTAGTTTGCACCAATCCATTAGCTATCTGAAAGTATATAGAAATAATAATAAATAAGCATACCCTATAATAAATCAGGTTCCTAAGCGTTTCCTGCTGAGTGCTGCACTGGGAAAAGGAAGCCTACACAAATGCTTTGAATTTAGAAATTTAGTGGGGGTTTTTGAAAATATTCTTTTCCAAAAATAACCAAGTTACAAAGTTTCAGAGAGACTCTTCTCTCTACCTACATCTCTCTAATTATCTGTGATTTAACACAAAATATTTTAATTCAATCACATGCTTACCAAAAATCACATTGCACTGAACTGAACAGAGAAACGAATTCCAACACTCAAACAGCAACATATTATTTATCTCAGTTTGAACATACAGCAAAGCATATTTGCAATCGAACAAAGCAAGGAAAAATAAACTTTTGGGGAGACTGGATAACTTTGAACATTAAGCTTAACAGACACCTGCAAATAAACTGAGATGAGGAACTTACTATATTCAGGCTGAAGTATGAACGATTTCAGCCTTCATGTTGCACAGATCATAACCCCAACTCATCTCAACTCCTAAAAAGCTTCTTATCTAAAATTATACATTAAGACAGGGATTGCTATGCAGTAATTCACAGAATCATAGAATGGTTTGGGCTGGAAGGGACCTTAAAGATCATCTAGTTCCAAGCCCCTGCCACAGGCAGGGACACTTTCCACTACACCAGGTTGCTCAAGGCCCTGTCCAGCCTGGCCTTGAACACTGCCAGGGATGGGGCAGCCACAGCTTCTCTGGGCAACTTGTCTCATCACCCTAACAGTAAAGAATTTCTTCCTAACTGCGAATCTAAATCTACATGTACAATGAGCATTTGAACATGCAATGAAACAACCTCACTCTACCCAACAAAAAACAATTAGGCTGGCAGTACAAGACCACCCATGGTATTCCAGGATTCACTGACCACAACACATAGTGCAGCATTGGTAGAGACTGTTAGCTTAACCCTAAAGGAGAGAGCTCCTGTCTTGGAAATCAGATGAGCCAAGAGTGCTGGGGCAGTGACATGGTTAAATGGATGACTTGGTGAAATGGTTATTAAAGCTTGCAGTACCCAAGTTAGCATTCCTGCACTGCCCTGCTGCACAATGCCACGCAAACATGCCAGCGGTGGAAGTGCTACTGCACTGACACAAAGAAAGGGGCAGTGCAAGGTGCAGGCCTGTCCAAAAATGACTCAGAAGTGCTAACCATACTCTGGTCCTGACCTACATTTCATTTCAGGTCAATGGTAAATATTCTTGTGACACTTGATTAGATCTACTGGGCTCTGAAAAATCCCACACAACAAATCTCATTACAGAAGCTGCCTGTTCTCAGCCACACCAATGTGGGAGACTGTTCGTCATTAGCAGTATAAATGTAATTTTCCTGCAGAAAAAACCAGGATGCGTCACTCAGGTCTTGGCAGACTGACAAAAGTGAATACTTTTGTCTTAAAGCTCGCCCATATTTAAGCTTGCAAAGATTTGATTGCTAACTTGACACAGACTGAAACACTTCCATTTGTTTTCAAAGATTTATTCCACTAAAAAAAACATTTTTCCAAAATAAAACCCGGGGCTATCCACCTGATCGCTACTGCCTGTCATCAACGACAATGCATTCCAGCATTTATATCCTCCCATCCAGTCACTAATCCCTGTTTACAACTGGAAAAAAAGGAAAACCAATACAACATTAAACAGCACCATGGAAACTCAAGAGTATTGAAATAATATTGTGCCTACCTGGGCCATTATGTAAAACCACAGATTATGTATATTACAGAAATAACCCAATCCAAACATTGCAGTGAAGAGTCCACTAGCAAGCATCCCGACTGTCAGATAGTACCGGATAGGTAGCCGTTCTCCTATTAGTCCACTTGGAATGTGGAAGGAAACAAAAAGAAAAGCAGTAATTAAAAAGGAGATCATTCCCCAGGCCTTCACAAATAAAGAATATTTTATGTTGTTTAATGCTGGTTGAGGAGAAACTTTACTGGTAACTGCTGTTTTTCTTCACAGCAGCAAATAAGCAATTTTTTGCACTTGACAGGAAAAAAAAAACCCACCAACAAACATTTCGTGTTTACTAGTGCTGACATCTGCACAACCATCTTTCAAGGAGATACTCAGCTGGAGCACATTCAAAGTCATTTATAGAGTCATTTTCCAAATGACCCCTAAGGCAAGGCACATCTCCAGCCATTTAAAGTGAGACTTGTCTCTCTTGCTAATGATTCTAGTTTTCAAAGTTCTGGGTTCAGTCAATAAACAGAAGTATCTCCAAACAGCAGCCAATATTGCACATTTTAAGATGAGTTCAGCTTCTGAGCATTGACTATAAAGAAAACCGGGACAATCAGTTTCGTCCACATGTGCAAGTTGGAGATTGATACAGTTCGAGGACATATATTCCTTCATATTCCATAGGAAGGAAGGACAGGCTAGATGGCAAGTTGGAAAGCATTAAAACTGCACTTAGGCAGGCAGGATGGGTGCAGGTAAGAAGCTTTCTATATACCAACAGGTATGATACTGCTGGGGACTCAGGATGATGTGAATTCTTTCCCCTCAGCAACCAAGTCCTCACTCTTTTCACCAGAAATTTTGCAGTAGGAAAGGACAATATGTCAGTGGTAGTATAGCCTCATAAATGAACAATAAGCGATAAAGCAGGTTTCCAAGAGAGTGATGTTTACCTTAAATACATCCCAACTGCATATGCACATAGAAATGAGTAATCCAGTGCTCCCAGTAACTGCTTGTAGTTGTTCTTATCTAAGAATAATTTTCAAATCAAATTATCAGTTTAAATGTACCAATAAATTCCCAACCATTTTTACATATGTTAGCGAACATGCACTGACATTTAATTTTCATAAGGCACTTTTAGACATAAGTGTGAATTTTGCAAAATACTTTAACAAAAAAACACCCCCAAACCCCTCTACCACTGACCCTTTTGTCTGTAACGTACTAGGAAAACACTGCTAGGCCCATTCTTAATTCCATCTTATTCAAAACAGTGTTTTGGAAGAGAAGAACATAAGTCATAAGCAAGGTGCTGCCTTCTTACAGGTCCTTAGACAAATGAAAGCTCAAACTATAAAGGGCTTATTAAAAGTGGAAAAATGTGTTGCAACTGTATGAGGTCCCAACAGCCAAAATGGCTAAAAAAATGCATCATCATACATGCCTTTAAGGAATTGGGTTAATATATTTTTGAAATTGTTAAAGCCTTCTACATTTCATTTTCCAACTACTCATAAGATACTCATAAGATACTCATAGGCGTCTTGTTTAATAAAAAAACCAAACAGCATTCTGGTCTGTACTGTAAATGACCATAATCACAACTAAGTAGGACTTGCAGGCAGGACAGAGGGAGCAGGAGGGACTCCACTCAGATGGAAACACCAAGTCCAGTCTCAAGAGACCTCAGCTCATACCAAGACAGTTTGTGTATTTGCAAGGAGCTGCAATTCCCATTGACTTTGAGAATAAAGTCACAGTTATTAAACCATTCCTTCTTCCAGTGTTACTCCCAGCTTGCCAGCTATGCTGCCTGAAAAACAGAGCTGAAAGAACAAGTCTGGAGTGCCATCCCGAAGGAGCAGCTTTGGAATAATTTGTGTTCATGGGAAAAGGAAGACACTGGAACTCAGAAGTCTCCATTAAGAAAACTAACCAGTATTTTAGACACGCAAACTCAGTCTCCCTTTGATCCAGGGACAAGAAACAGCAACCAAGTTTAACTGCATTCAAACACATTTGGAACTTGTGGGACCAAATAATTTCAGCAGATTGATTACCTCAAACCAGGCAGTTAATACACAGAATTTTGCCCACAGAAAACGCAGACCTCAGATCTTTAATTATCTTTGAACAGAGTAGGGCTTTTTTTAATGGCTAATTAAAGAACAGTCAGAATAGATGGCTAGATAGAATGGAGTGGACTGGCATATCGACAGAATGGACTATTCTACTTCACTGATGTTCTTGGTAGTGATAAAAGTGTCAAGGAATGATTCAAAACCTCTATTAAATTCAAATACAATTAAACTCAAATGTAATTGTAAGCAGGCAAATATTTTTTCTATCTAAGTGAAAGGCCAAGTTTATAAGCTATTCAGTAAGTTGTCAACTCTATTCTGCAAGTCTCCCATTTTTCTCCATTAAAATGGGGAGAAAAATATTCTTTCTGGCAAATAAGGACTCTGAAAAGTTCCAATTTAGATAAACGCCAAGTAATTTTATTGCAATGATTGCTGGACCTTGACTTAAAACAGCAGAAAATTATAATGATTAATTTTATTCTTCACCCTTTTTTTCCTTAATAGGAAAAAATTTGTCTTTTTCCTAAAGACAAATAATAGAATCATAGAATGGTTTGGGTTGGAAGAGACCTTAAAGATCATCTAGTTCCAAGCCCCTGTCACGGGCAGGGACACCTTCCACTAGACCAGGTTGGTCCAAGCCCCGTCCAACCCGGACTTGAACACTTCCAGTGATGGGCATCCACAGCTTCTTTGGGCAACCTGTTCCTTCACAGAAAATCCCATTTTCTGATGAAAACTGATCTACTAAAACTGTATTATAGCTATAACAGGTAAAATAATGTCAGTTATTTTCATGTCAGTTAATGTCACGTCAGTTAGGTGACATGACATGACTTTCATGTCAGTCAGATGACATTAAGTAGTAAAGACATTATAAGTCACAACTTAACTTTCTTTGTAAATACCAATGAGAACAAGCAAAACAATACACCCCTCCCATACACATCTCCTGAATCCCTCCACACATGAAGAAGAAATAGCAAGAGGCAAATAATCTAATTATGAATATCAGCTCATTATTATAAAGGAAAAAACCAAAACCAAACATAAATAACCCTTACCAAATGGTTCCCAACCGCACTGAGATATATTAGATGGCTTTTTGACAGGCTGAATCTGGGCAGCATATTCTTTGTATGAGTTGAGCTCAACTTCATGTGAAGCAGCACAATGCTTATGCAGCTCTCCCTGATATAGAAAGGAATTTTGAAAATGGAAAAGTCACTTGTGACTGTTAATCCCTATACAGCAACAAATTTAACACCTCTAGCTTTGTATGAACCTGTGTCAAACCCTCTGAAATCAGTAAAATTGTTAGCCATTATCAACTGTTTAGTATTTTGCTGGGTGAAGCCACCATTACATGAAAGAGTAATTACATAGTTAGGAAAAATATGCTACAGTGAACTGGTGTTTCTCATAATGAAGAATTCTGAAATTCTGCAGTAACATCAAGCTATTATTATTGCCCATTATTGCTCGTCAGTTATATTCAATACCGCCCTGGGGGGTATGATTTGTGTTTAGCAAGTTACACAAGTCAAAAATTAAACTAAGAAACCTAGAATTAGGTAATATTTTGTCACCAGCTTCACTAGGAAGAGAGTCCCAGGTGTCCAGACAAATATGTCTATGATGCTCAACAGTAGTTGTAACAGTCTCACAAATGTTAGTGCAATTTTATCACATTCAACTCATCAGTTATGAGCAACTTTCTTCAAACATATGAGTGTAAACTCGTGTCTATAATTAGATTAACTCACATGAATTAAGTGCAGGCATAGGTGTTTCCAGTCTTAAACCCAAAGATTAGACATGTACACAATATTCTAGGTTGTCTCACTACATTTTATCAAGTAAACGCCACTGCGTACTAGCTTTATCAGTTTTCGAGCTTTTAAACCATTCCAAGTTAAAGTTCAACACCGACTTTCACAAAAGGAAATACTGAAAAAGAAGACTACTTCCGTGTTTGACAGGAGTAGAAGGATGTTTAAATAAAAACGCAACCTTGCTTACCTTAACTATACTGATAGGTTTCCTTGATAAATGGAAGCTGGCATACAACAAGAAAGTGAGAGAGAAAATGAAGGCTCTATACCTACAATATTAAAAAAGAAAAAATAGAAAATAAAGTATATGAAACTTATTCAAATTTACTTTTAGCACTAAGTCACATAAAAACATTACACAAGTAACTGGTAATCTTGGAATAGTGGAAAACAATTTTTTTCCATGTTCCCTAACGGCCCGAATAACCACCCTAGCAGTTACACTACTTTACAATATCTGCTGTGACCTGGCTTTGGGAGGGAGCTTTGTAGCACACAGGTACAAGCAGGACAACATCACAGTGCTCTGGAGCCCACACAGCTGATTTGCCTTGTTTACAATCTTCCTTTGGGGGTTATTAAGAGACAGTTCAACATTAAACATACTGATAATCGTATTTCCATTTCACTGTCTCATCTGGTTTTCTGGTACAGTTAGGACATAAATAATGGCTCTGTGAATTGTCAGTTTGGCTACTGTGGGTTATTACTTCTTTCTTTCCTTACTGCTTTTAGGGTTTTGCTTTACTTTTGCCTTCCTCTATAACAAAAGAAATCAGCCATTTTTTAGAGAACGACAGGGGACTGACACTGCTTGTGTGCACTGTCAGCTGGAGCACATGAACATAATTAACCAGCTGTGTGACTGGGAATTTTCCCTGGTACCCCCCTGGCATCCTTGTGCCTTTCTCTGCAGTTCATCTGAATTAAGGTTATCTCCAAATCCCTGTCACTGCAACCATTAAAAAAAGATAACAATCTCATCTATTCTATTCTCCACCTGCAGCACACATTTCAGTTGTTTAAGAAGGAGAGTGTTTTGAGGATCTGTGCTTTTAACAATAGACAGATCACAGTGTATCGACTGGCTCCTGCTAGCCTTGATCTTAAACCTAACATTTGTAAATGAAAGTACATATATGCACACAAAGATCTGATATCACACAGCCTATTATGGTCCTTAACTTTTAATTAACATCTTTAAATAATTTTCTGCCTTATACACTTTTACATAACAAGGGTCTTGTTTTATAGTTCTGGCATATCCAGAGAGATGTTTAAATAAGAACAGTTATCCTGTGAGTTATTCATCCTCATAACTGAAAACATCCTGAAAGTGGTAAAACTGAAATGACTTTGTCCTTGTTGCTCTACCAGAGAAAGCATAGTAAAATTGCTCAAATGGAAAGTGCTTGGTCTTTCATTTGTTATTTTTGTTATTCACACACAATTGACTTAGTTTTCTATCTCTGAAAGCACAAGAACTAATGCCATTCAACTTCCAGGATTCATTTTCCTAAGGCAAAGAGGGTTTGGTTTGGGATTTTTGAGAGCTGTTTTGTTTTGGTTTAAATATTACAGTAGTAAGAACTAAAACTGTAATTCCACAAGGCTGTATTACACATCAAATTTGGGGGGAGAAAATAAACTCCTGGTTCAGAGAAGAAAGCTGACCTCAAGCACCCCTCCCACCTAAGAGTTTGAAAATAAATATCTGGAATTTATCCCTCCAAATACATACCTTACAAAGAGAAAGACAAAAGGATTTATTCTGTAGCACACTTGACTAGTAAGGGTCTGTCTGGGTTCTCCCACAAAGTATCTCACCTTTTAAATGTCAGTGACATTTATTTATTGTACAACTGTCTGTATTTTTTTGCTGTATATATCAAGCAACAAGAAAGCAAAAATAGAGTAACGCAACAATATTTACCTTGCTCTATTTTTGATACAAACTCACGTTGTCCAAAACAAAGGTTGGCATCAGACTTCAATACTTACCACTGATCTCGTGAAAATGCAGTGATGAATCGAATCCCAGGAGGAAGCTGAGCCATCTACTCTACAGCTTGTATCAAATTTTAGGCAACACAATTATGCACTTGTAACAATGTTATTTGTTCTTCAGAATGCATAACAAAGCTCCTCCCAAAGCTGTGCGATGATAGGCTGTTAACAAACATAGAAGATAACGCTGCTGAGTTGATCTCCCTGTAGGTTTTTTTCCTTATACCTTCAGTCACAACATGGGAAATTCTTTACTCTGCCTTTGTTAATTGCTGATCTTCAAATAAAAGATGCTGATAAATATTCTTATCGAGTTATTGAAGTATTTTCCAATCATAACATTTGAATCCGCAACTTTCTATTTCAGAAACAAGTAATTACCATAACTAACCTTCTAGACATCAAAAATGTAATGGAGAATTTTAAGCAAATATAAATAGCAGCCTTTTCTGAATTTTATCATGTATAAGCTATTTTGAGAAGTCAGCATAGCATAAAGCAGTGGGGACACAAGGGAAAGACGCACTTACAACACGGTCCAAAGCCAGCTGACATCCAAACACTCTGCTTTTGCCCCAGAAAGACTATACATAGGCAATTCCCCACCTTACAAAGATCTATTTTACTACATCAGAAACATTCACGAGGTTGAAATTTGTTCAAAAATGACTGTAGTGTTTTCAACCCAGAATAGAGACTCCTCCAGCCTGAGAGTGGGTGCTGCTGAACAATGCTGCCAGCAAGACTCAACCAGCACTCCCTCTTCCAGCCCAATTTCCCTGTCTCAGTTATCAGTGCTGCACAAAGCACCACATCATTAGAAAACCTGGAGAAGAAAAAAAGAAAACGAACAAAACAAAAATGTTTTTTCACCACCTGAGCTCCCTGCACCAGCTCGTCCAGCACCAGAAAGAGGTACATACGTGACATGCAGCAGAGAGACGATGGCCAGCATCAATTCAGTTTGGTTTAAAATTTGGCAGCATTCCTCCTGTTTGTTCAAATTTGGGCCAAAGCCCCTCAACAGAGGGGTATTACAGGTACTGCAACAGGAATTAGCTGCACTGTTATTTCACAGCAAGACTGAGCCAGCTGTTAAGCAAGATGATAAAAGGCACTGTGGGCAAAAGGTGTGACTGCAACTCATGCATGCAAACAGGGCCTCACTGTGGGCTAACAGCAGAGCCACCCCAGCAGGATGCCAAATAACACATCAGGAGCTGCAACAGAACCCCTACCCTCCCGGTAGCCCAGCTAGTGGGCTTAACACCAGCAACAGCCATTGTCATGTTCCTGATGGGAAGCTGGTGGGACACAGGACTAGCTCTCCTACTAATAAACAGGAGGTGAGCTAAATCAGAAGAAAACACACATGCCAAGACCAAAGGTTTGTCTTAACCTGGGAATTTTAGAGGCTGCCACAGGGCAGGCAAAGGTGTAAGTCTCTCTCTCCTCTTTATTACCCCATCTCACTACAGAAATCAAAACTACTCCTCACTCAGCAGAATTGCAACACCAAACATTATCTGCTGTGCTGAAGACAGCAACTTGAAAGCTTCATTACCCACAAAGGCTTGTTTCCCCCAAGCATAGAGGAAAACTACCACCTCTTCACATAACAGAGTATCCCACCAAAAGATCAAGAGTCTGCTCCTTTATGATGAAACATTTTTGCCATAACTTTATTTTTTTCCACACCTTTGTGTTTTTTCCAGTGTCCTGGTTCAACTTGACACCTCCCTCCCCTAAAAGTGAACTGACTTGCTAATCTCGTTTGGTATGTTCCACTACCTCCCCCTGGCCCTGAGTCACTTAACTGGTTGTGCAATTAATCAGCAGACCCCATAATCATTCCAAAAGGAGTTTTCTACCTCCTCTCTCAGGTTGCAGAGGTTAGGGTAAGTGCAACCCTACACCCTCTTCCTGCCTCCCTCTACATCAGACCTTGTAGTCATAGAGCGATGGCTCAGGTGGCTGATCCATCAGAACACCTGCCCTGAAAAAAACCTGGTCCAACAGAGAATATTAACTCTGCGGCCACAAAACTGCTATGTAAGATGAATGTGAAGCAGTGGGAACATAAAGACAGGGACTAAAGGTGGGACTCCCCTTACAGCCTTGGCTCGCTAGTTTCATCAGCTGAACTCTAATTTCAAAACAACTACTTGTCAGTAATTTTGCATTTGGTTGAAATGAGCTGTGGATAGCTCCAGTAGGAGAAGAAAGGTATGAAGAAAAAGAAGTGGGCACAAGCAGCCCACAGCAGGAGTGAATCTTTCTTCCAGCAGTAACAGACCTATTTCAGGGTGATCCCAAACCCCACTTCTCTTATGTATATCCCAAATACTAGAACTATTCTTTAACTGATCATGCTAAGTAAGCTGGCATAAAATACCTATTAGGAAAAAAATGAGAGGCCAACAAAGAACAAAAATCTGAGGTCATAAACATCTTTAAATGGTTCTCTTAAAATATAATGGGACAAGGCAATTGTAAACGTAGAAAAGTAATTGTTTAACAGGTTACTATTTAACAGCTTTGGTGTAAGCAGAAAAAGACTTCACGCCTCGTACAAAAGGTTTCAATGCTAAATAGTCACGCTAGCTTGCACATCTGTGGACCTGCTACACAGATCACACTCATGCTACCTCCTAATAGGGTATCCTTGCTGTAAGACCAGAGTCACAAGGCCCTAGCAAAGATGACTGGACTATCAGCAGCGTTTAGAGAACTGCACTCTAGCCATTTGACAGGGACTGATTTCATTTTACCTGCTGCAGGCAAAGACACACGAGTTCTCATTTACTCGTCAACAAGCTGTCTCCATATATCCATAAGTTCCTCTGGCACTCATGTGCCGTTAACAAACACAACTTCCTCCACAAAAGCGAAGAAACTAGTGGCAATAAAATTCCTAATAACAGCCTATAAAGATCACATCCTGCTGTAGATTAAACCAGATTTTTAAACCAAGCTATTCTTCAGAATGACATTAATGGGCTACAACACATAACTGGTAGTTTACCACTACATCCTTTACGCTTCTGTTTTACTAATGAAGTCCAAGGACAAACTCCAATTCCATCACTCAAACTGGTTTTATGTTCTTTCCTTTCCAGCAACTATTTTCCCTGACAGTGAAAACAAATACTACACTTTCTCCTTGTACTGCAACGTATAAAGCAATACTCTGGTACTTACTTTGAATCCATATTTACCTTCCAAACTTTGTATTGCTCCTTCAGGCTTCCCGCTGCACTGGCTGAAACATAGCTCCCTCCCTGTTTCAGAGAAACACCGTCATTCATGACTGGCCTTTGCCACCGCAAACACTGCAAACCTTGGCTCAGCTGTACTGTGTCCTGGGGAGGCAGAGCGAAGCTCCTGCCTGGCCCCTGCCCCACCATGCACAATTCCCCTGGAAGGCAGACATTAAATCTGTGCACAAAGGGACAGCGGGTAATGCAAGTCCTCATCAGGGTGCCCTTAAGGACTCAAAAGGCCTTTAGACACATGCAGAGCAAATGCATATTGTAATTAATACCCAGCAGGTCTGCACCTGAGCCATAAACTGCCAAATCCATCCCCTTCAGACCTTAAATGGCCATATTCCTTCCATTTAATACATCAAGTGGAAAACAGTTAATCCTGGCTTAACAACAGGGAACAAGAGTCCTGTGAATATACAGTGAATCCACACCTGCGTCCCAGTACCCTGCATTACCAATCGCGCCGGGAACTACCGCAACACGCGATGACCCAGTGGAAGCCAGGGCAGCCACCCAGCCCCTCCAAACGTGGGGCACAGGCCAAGGGCATAAGCACACCCTCACCGCGGGGCCAGCCTGGGGGAATGCGGCACACACACGCCTCTCCTTCGGCGGCCTTCCCCAGCGGTACGAGGTGCCTTGACCCCAGGAGCCGCCGCTCGCAGCCTACGGCGAGGCTTCAGGCAGCTCAGTGTCAGCCGAGGGCTGGGCTCTGCCCTTGGGTCACAACTGCTCTGCGGGTTCCCTTCGGGGCACAAGCCGGCGGCTGCTCCCGCCGCTACCAACGGAACCCGGGGGCGCCCCCAAAACAATCCTCCCCCGGTCCGGCGCCTGACCCCGCCGGCTGGTGAAGCCCGTGGAGAAACAGAAGGGGGAAAGCAAGACAAAAGGTGAAAGAAAGCGAACGGAGAGGCGGGTGCAGCGGCGGCCGGGAAGGCGAACGCCTGAGCCCCGGCAGCACCGCAGCCGCCTTCCCCACGGCTACGGCCGAACACCGGGGGCATCCCCCGCTGCAGCCCGCCCGGCCGCCGCTCCCGAGCAGCCCCGCGGCGGAAGGGGCCGCTGCCGCCGCACGGGCGGGAAGCGCCGGCGACGCCCCCGCTCCGCCTCCGCGGCGGGCACGGCAGGTGCACGGCTACCCCTCCCCGAGCCTACCCGGTCCGCTGCTCTCTCTGACCTCCCGCCGCCGGGAGCTTCCTCCTTCCTGCCTGGCCTGCACCGCGCCGCGCCGAGCCGAGCCAAGCGGCCGGGCGGCGATCCGCAGCCGCGCCCGGCCGCGGGAGCTGTGCGGCGGGACCGGTCCGCCCGGGCCCCTCCCCGCCGCGGCGCCCAGGGGGAGGAGGGCGCCCTGCGGTGGCGGGCCGGGCCGGGCAGTGGCTGAGCTCTGCACAGGTCCGTTCGAGGCAGGTGGGCACCCTCGTAGGGCCGGGCCGGGCCGGGCCGTGGCGGCGGTAGTTGGAGCGCCGAGGGCTTGTCCGTGCCGGCCCCGCTTCGGTGAAGCCTGCGACGGGAACTGCAGCTCTCCGGGCCTCGCCACCGAGGGGGCAGAAAAGCCGCCCCTTGAGCCGGTGCTGGCCGCCGTCCCCGCCGACCCACCTGTCACCCTGGCAGCCTGTCCCACTCCCGGAGGCGGCCCGACGCCCTCCGCCTTGCCCGGCATCGCTAGTGGGAGCCCCAGGCGGGACCCGGACCCGGCTGGGCTCACGGACGCTTCACTGCAGTACTTGTCAGTTGCCTACCTGAAATATGGGAAGGTATTTCTGGTGCCGAACCGCAGACGTTAATAAATTACGCGGCAGGGTCATCTGAAAACTGGTGGGGAAAAAAACCGAACGGTGGTGCTTTAGATAAGAAGCAATGTATTTTGTTTGCCTTCCGGTTTCCTGATCCTGCAGTGAGTTTTCGTTTTCAGCAACCATACGTATTTCAAAACTTAGTTACTTATATAAATGTGTACTTCCAGCTGCGGGTGTATTTCTTTATCATGACCACCTCACCAGCATGGGTAATCCTTACGTTGTCTACTTCGTCCAAAATGGAATAGCTGCTAACAGTTACCTTGGGCAAGTTTTAATATCGCTGTACAACTGTTTGTCCTTTGTGGAATATCACCTGCCCAGCACAAGCAACCCAGGGCACTTGCTAAAATGTTATGTTATTTTGTCCCCTCCCTCTCGCACTGCCTGTGCTGGTAATACCAATAAAAGAAACTCTTTGGCTCCTAGTGCAGTCTTACTTAGGCCCCGCATTTCAAACACTTAGACACATGCTCATTTTTGCTCCAGCATCCTCGTGGCATCTTTCCTTCCCCTTCTCCCAGTCAATAAACATGCTCTTCTCCCTTACAATGACATTGGGAGAACCAGCGTCTCAGAGTCACACTCAGACTGTTGTGAATGCTGTTGCATGTCACACAGTCTGGTGCTTTTAGGCGTTTCACTGACAGGTGTCAATTCCTGCTCAGCCTCACTCCTAGCTGAGGTTTCTAAGTAGTGAAAGCATGCACTAGCATCAGACATAGGTGGGGTAGTTACAGCCAGAGCAGAGCAGCTGTGTAGGCTGATGCTTGTTTCTGCTGCAACAACCATTTAGCAAAAACAAACCCAATCAGGGAACACTCCTCCACCTACAGTGATTTCATGAATCAGGTGGCTGCTCTTTCGCACCAGCCCGGGAAGACACCCAGGCACCATCTATTCTGACTGGCACACACACAGAAAAATGAAGATTTGTCTCATTACAACAGAAAAAGTCAGACCCATCCTAGCGTATTTGTTTGTATATGTGATTAGCCATCCTGAATTGTCATAACAATTATTACCATCATGTGGGATCCTTGTATTTTTCAAACTGAGGTTGGCCTGGCTCTTCTTAAGTTCCTTAAAGAATTTAACCTTGCTTGACCATCTTTCTGTCTTCAGTTACAAGCAACTTGCAAAAAGTACAAGCCACACAGCCACAGAAACCCGTGATATTTTTCCTACTTTAAAGTAGAAACTACATCTCCCATTAAAATAAAGGTCCTGCATAATTTGTTCCTGTAGCATCACTGAAACCTGCTGGCTGCCACACTTGGCACAGCTGCTCTCTGCTATGCCAGTGCTGATCACCAGCAGCTATAGTTGCCAGAAGCCATCAAGTAAGTAAGAATGCAGAGTGTAGGAGCAGCAGGAGCTTGTGCTGCTGGTTGCAGAACAGCCTGCTAATGTAGAGTGTTTAAGGAGGGCCAGGCATCTGTCCTTTATTCATCATCAGAGTTAAAAGGAGGTCTGCAGCCAGGAGTAAATGCTTAATAAAAACAGAACACAAAAACCAAACCAACCAACCAAACAAAAAACCCATATGTAATCTAGAGCCTCACCAAAAATAATAGAAAAGACGTTTTGCCAGTTCCTTTCTAGAAGGAAATACAAATGAAGGATACAGTCCAGCAAATGGTCGTGTTGGGTAGCAAGTGTGACAGCAGCTTGGATTTCTGAGCCTCTGGCGATGTTCATGCTAGAGGAAATAGAAAGGGGCGTGTTCTTGTCTGCAAAACCAAACAGAAATAAAGATGTATGAGCTGACAGATGCTTACGTGTGCTTCTGCTGACGCTTCTCTCAGAAAAGATAATCTCATTTCCTGGTTGACAGTTAAATTCTACTTCCACTGAACAAGAGTGGTGCTCTTAACTCCTCAACTCCTGATGTAGCAAACCACTTCGAAGTCAGTGGATGTCAGCATAGCCTTTCCTTTGCTGAATAGGTGATGCTGGCTAAATAGAGGTTTGAATGCAGGCCATTGCGTCCTTTAGCTGATTATGTATTTATTTTCTTTCCAGTAAATTGCACAAGTCTATTTTATGATTCATAATTGCACAGATGGAAAGGCTAATCTGTTTTGCCACTGAGTAATCTCTTTGTCTTAGGGGATCAGAATAGTTCATAACTTCTTTACGTAATAATTTGTTAAATAGTATTTTACTATATAAAAATTGATATTTACTTAGACTTTATTCCACACAAGTAGTAGGATTCTCAGGACTGATATAATCACAGCTTTCAGTTGTCTTTGTTAGTTTTACATGCTTTGTTTTCCCAACAGAGAGCAGCTGTGATATTGTATAAGCAATTCATATCAAAACTGGGTGCAATCCAAATATAACCTGCTATCGAGCTTTGGCAGAGAAAAAAATTGTCCAAAAGAGCCAAAAAAGAAAGAGGCTGCAAAAGAGCTGCCTGCGTGTATGGGAGTAGACAGGTAGAGCCCTGCTGTGGTCACACTAAGAAAGGGCTGGAGGCAAGCCAGCTGTGATCTAGAAGCTATCTAGCTGAGTTAGCCAGTATGTCCTGCCTGTCGTTGACAAATTTTAGTGCCGGCACAGCGCCACACTAATATGACTACATGGTTTCCAGACTGGTATTTTCATTGCATCTAGCTTACCAGAAAGCTAGGGAGAATCACAAGTCAGTCACTTCAGACAAGACCGCTGAGCCAGCACAGCCTTGTCCCCAGGCAGAGCAGGATGGTACCCAAGTACTAAAGGCTACTTATGAAGAACAAAACCTGCAGCACGTGGAACATGGAAAGGGAGGGGCAGTAAAACTGCCTCCAGGCCTCCTACATCAAGATAGATATCGTTATGGCTGCAGGAGACCTTTAGGAATAAGGTAATTTATTTCAACCCCGTGAGTCGCCTAGCAGTCCCCGGTTCCATTCAGAAAAATGAAATCAGTGGTGCGGACAGTATGCTAATCTGACTCTCCCCAAGGCTTTCCAGAGGGAGAGTGGGAATGGGAAATCACCTTGTGCCATTTAAGATCTGTAAAAGAAGCAGTTATAGCAACAGTGGTGTCTGTTGGGTAGGATCTACTGGAGGGAGAGATCAGGAATCAGTGGCCCCTGCAGCTAGGATGGAGGTTCCCTGATTACAGACACAGATCATCTTTCATACTGTCAGCCATATGCTTACAGAAAAATGAGCAAGGACATACTGAGAAAGCAGAATTTAAAAAAAAAACAAACACAACCAAGCTGTATTATTATAAATGGAATCTGTAAAACAATATATAGACCATCTGTCATTACAAAAGAACATCTATTTTGAGGAACTTATCTTGAAGTATTTAATTCTGCTTCCAGCAGGAAATGGGAGAGTTTCTCTTGTTACTTTGCTCTTACTTCTACTCTTCTTAAATTTCCTGTAGAGCTGAGTGGAAGCGCAAAAAAGGCTACATAAGCAATTGCTGAGGAGTAAACACATTGAAAGAGGCAGGTAGGCTACTGATGTTTTTCAATTCTCCATGCTTGCAGATGTGATCAGTGGAGGTAATTATATGAGAAGGGAGGACTGAGGCATATTTTAATAGGAATCAAATACCAGAACAGTTAGAAACACCATGGTAAAATAGAAAGCAGACCAGAACAGAGAGCTTACGCTAAAGCAATTGTCTTGCGAGTCATGTATAAGAAGATGAAGTATAGAGATATTCAAGTTGACAGGAATAAGGAGGCAGCAAAATAGTCCCATCTACCTCAATCATTTCATTCTTCTCTATTGAATTCATTCTGAGTTACCAGGTTAGGACTTCAGATAGTATGGACAAAAGGATTGGAGTACTTTAGTTTTATGTCGTTACAAGCTAAGCCTGACTAAAGAAGCTTAGGTTTGGGGTTTTGTTTGTTTAATGAAACAAAACTCACTTCTAGAGAAAAGTAGAGAAAAATGTAGTATTAACACTGATTTATTCTTATACTGACTATAGTCATATGATAGTTTTTATCTCACAAATGCTATCTGCTTTCTTGGTAGCAGTAGTAACACTGACTGGCATAAAAGTCTTGAGAAAAGATATTAGCCACAGTTTCCTAAATGGAATATAAGTGACCTGTGTATGTCCCTATTGCGCTTTAGTGGAAAGGGAGACCCATAGGTAAAAGAAAAAGTTGACAATTTTCCCATATGTCTGAGTAACGGAATGCAGTCTGTACTTCAAAATGAGCAGTAAGGTCAGAGAAATGGGAGGAGGGATATAAATACAGCAGAATGCTTTCCCTTGTATACCTTGCAGAAGGGAACTGAGAGGTTATATTTGGCCAAGATGCAAAAGTATTACCAGTATCGCAAGAATGGCTTTCATACAAACCGTGCTTTTCTAATCATTCCACCTTCAGGATATCCCAATGTTAATTGCACTTGGAGGAGGCAGTGGTAAACTGAGTGGCTTGAAAGGTCGTTTACTTGTTTTTCCGTCTTGGTTGAGAGCACAAAAAGAGGTTATCTTTACTTGGCATACAAACATACTAAGCAGCTTTCTTTTTGCCTATAAAGGGCTTAAAAAGAGCTATGCAGACAGAAGTTCCCATTTTGCGAAGGATTTTGACATTTCAGAATCTGGTTTCATTTTGAATTGGAGGGAAAAACACCCCAAAAATACATGAAAGCTAGTGATAGTAAATGCCACTTTGTCCACTGTTTGCTCCCATAATGTAGGAAAATATTTTGAATTCTTTGTATGTCTGATAGTATATATTGCAGAATAATAAAAATATCTCAAATGTATTTTTACATTTCAGAACTCCCCTTTAGATATTATTTTAATTCCCTAATCCTACAGTTTTTCTCCAAAAGGCTAATTTAAATGCCTGGTTTATATTTAAGTTTTGAGAGGAAGAGAGCTGATTTTGTTAATTTTTTCCTGACAACTCCAGTTTATACTTTTCTAGGATCTGATACTGACCACTCAGTACACTAGACTGTGGTTTTAGCTTTTATAAGAAGAAAGATGTAAATGTCTTCTAAGAGATAACAAAATATTTCTCCAGAGATTTCTGTTTTGTAAATCCCTGTCAAAAGCCACAATCTTGCCCCGGTCTGCCCTTACCGAAAGCAATAAATAGTCATCTGCATCTCTAATTTAGCCCAGAGGAAAACAGACTGACTTGAGTGCCCAAGGACTGGCCCTCACAAAGTAACCAGCTCTGATCATAGTGATTGAACAGTATGTGAAGTGAGGAAACCAACCTGTGAGTCAGGCAAATTACCTCCACTCTTCCTAGTAATTTTGATGGCAGAATTTGAAAGGCATCTCCTTAGAGCCAAATCACTGGCCAGGAGGACAAAAGCTGGTTCACACAGGCATTGCCCCTGGAAGAAGGATGTGTTGTGGGACAGGGGCATTGAGCAGAGAGCTCCCAGAGGGCAGGAATGCGGAAGTGCACCTAGTGTGAAGTAAGAAGCATGCCACCTTTACCACATCAGATGTAATGTGTGCACCCAGATGTATTGTTATCACTCCTTGGAAGCAAGACACTGATTGCAATGTAGAGATGAACAAATAGTGCTGTTGTTTCTAACATTCGTTTTCAAAGATTGGTCAGTGCCAGAGGGAGTCCCAGGGGCCAGGGCTGGCACAGCAGCGTTTTCCCTGCAAAGCATCTGCACTGCCAAAAGCCTCCCCCATCCTTAACACAGGGTAAAGTCCAAAGACAGCCAGGAGCACAGCAGGGCTTAAAAGTGCCTTTTGGCCATTCCTCCCTACAGAGGAGCTCTGTGGCTAAATTCAAAGTGAGGACCCGCAAAGCAGGATAAAAGGACACCCAGGACTGTCTTCTCCTGTAGGAGGAACCTTACCAGGCCCTGTGCCTAGCAGCCCTTTGCTTTGCCATGTCACTGTCTTTTCCTGTTTGTAAGCACCTCCGGCAGCAACGGCTTTGGATTTCTCTGGAGCTCTCTCTCCCTGTGGGACTTCTGCTCAAACTACAAACCAGGTCTCCTGGCAGCTCCTGCCCTCTCCTGCCAGGGTGACTTGCAGCCAGTGCCAGCAGTAAGAGCAGAGCAGATAATGAGCACATTCACTTACTGTCTCAGGCCTTTTGCCAGATGAAATTTATATACAAGTTCAGCAGGACCTTAAGAATATTTATGACATTATGTCTTTACAAGACAGTTTGTAGGTACAGAAAACTTTAAATGATGCCTCCCTCATTTAGGTGAAACTGTGTGATCCTGACATATAGACGCTTGTGCTATCTACCACTTCTAGGTTCAGAGCAGTTAAGATTTTATAAATAAACAGCTCTTGGCTGTTTCCCAAGAAGAGTGAACTGTTCCTCTTTCAGACCTTTCCTCCTTCAGGACTCTGAAATAATACACAGAGCAGGAGCAGTTAGTGATCATTAGTGGGAGTGTCTCTGACAGCTTGTCACTGCTTCCTGTTTGTGTCACAGCTGTTCCCTGGGCTACGCCAACTTTGAAGCCAAAAGGCATATTCGGTTATTTTTGTCACCGAGACAGCACCTCTATATGCATCCCAAACATATTTTCCCTTACAACGCTGAGCCACAGTGTCTGCTTAGGATTAATATGCTGGTCACGGACTAAGTAACCAATTTCATAATTAGAGACATTACCTTACCATAGATAAAAGAAGTTAGCCATCCTTAGGTGAAAGAAGATACTGGGGCATCATCAAGCATGAGAAAGGAGGAAATGCACAAGCTATGCTTTGATAGCATGCACTCATATCTAGTTCTGCAGGAGATAAGCAATCAGAGCAGTAGATTGCATACTCTGCAGTTACTTATTAACAGTACTGCCCTTCTGCAAATTAGGCTTCCCTAGTCAAATGCTGGGGATGTGCAGGGAAGAGAAATAACCGTACAATTTGGGGTTAATAAATGTATATTGTGTAACTTTTTAATGCTCTGCCAGCTAACAAAATTTAACTTCAGTGTTCTTAAACGTTTCAGTCGGAAAGCACTCTCAAATTAGTAACTGGGTGTTAACTTGGAAACCCAAATTGTTCCTATGAGCTAAGAACGTGCTGGTATGTAGTAATAGTTCTCTTCCTTTTTCATCTTTGCCCAACAAAAACCAAAACAACAGACATGCCACATAAGTGACACATCTTACTGAATTTGTTTATGTATTTATGTATGTATGTATGAATTAATTTATTTGTTATCTAAATACTGGGTAATTAGGTTCCTAACTTGAAAACTAAGAAAATTACCCTAATATATAGTGTATCTTTGTATAGAGATGACCCTGTTTTTCTTTGGGCTTGGGTGGTAAAGCTTTGACTTGGGCAATAAGGTGCCCTCCACCATGTTTTCCAACAACTTGTCTCTCCTTTTGCTGCCTGCCTCAGAAGAACTACCTCCGTTACCCAGTGCTTAGTTAGCAAACTGCTTTTCACCACACATACCCTCGCATGGCTCCTCCTGTGAAACCTCAGCTGTTAAATCACTGCACAATGTGATAGCAAGATGATTTGCCAGATGTTGGTATTGCTGGCAGGCCCTGAGTCCTGCCAAGCTCCTGAAAGTGCTGTGAAGCTGCTGCTTTGTGGAGGAGAGATGTACCACCTGCATTCAGCCAGACAACCTCTTCAGGACATAGGCATGAGCTGTAATGCAATCATCATCAACTCCGTTAGCATAGGTATACTTCTAGGGCATTTTCCTACGTAAAGAGTAAGAAAGCACTACCTTGCATTGAGGCAAATAAGATCTTTTTAGGGAGTGATTGTTTTTGAATACTGGAGCCCACACTTGAAACAAAAAAGGGTGACAAAATACAAAGCAGGTGTTTTCTGTTTGGGGTATTGATCAATCGTTATTGGTTAATGTGGCCTGAGGGTGGCTATGATGTAATATCCTCTCTCTGTCTCCTGTGAGCTACTCCCTTCTACTCTTCTTGGCGTCTTGAGAAAGGAGAGCCCTTCTCTTGCTTCCCTCCACTGATTTAGCTGCAGTCATATTAGTATGGGAGGCTCTTGACTGGCTGAGGTGACCAAGCTTGTCATCAGAGTTAACATAGATCACTGCTGAGCTGACTGAGGGGTTTGAAGAAAAGTCAGAATAGCGATAACTTCCTACATATTGAGATCATTGAGAATTATAGCTGCTAAAGGGAGAAGGAAAAACATTCAGTGGAAGTAAAAGTAGTTGTATATGTGAAAGTAGAAGATGCTGAAGTGATGTAAAAACCTGACTGACTCATCATTCTGCTGTCTCACTAGTAACTCTTAGAACTGCACCGTGACCCTGTCACCACAGCACTTCAGTGCAACTTAGGACATTTAGGAGAGGTTAACTTGCACTCCACTCATTTCTGCAGAAACACAGGATTTTCCAGGCCAGATCACATGGCTGTCTGATGACTTCCAGTGCCTAAGCTCCAGAGGTGATTAGTACTAGAGCATTGCCCTACCTCTGTCCTGACCTCCAAGTTACTTATACAGACTGTTCTGCTGTGCTTTGTGTAGGAAGGAGAGGAATCTCATCAAAGTGCCCCAAAATGCAGAGCCTGACTGATAACATTGTGGCAGTCCCCCATGTGACAGCCCAAGAGCATTCCTGTGACGCCTCTCAAAGAGTACACATGGGTCCTCTGTCTCCAACCGTGCCGTCATGCCAACTGTGGAAATCCTGTGGGATTTCAGAGGCTGGAGTTGAATGCCTTTGCCCTTCTGTCTCTAATTTAAACCATGTACTGGATTTCCAGTGGGATTCACCAGGCTGTGCATGGGGAATGAGTCTGGTCTGTTGAGCCCGTGAATGAGACTCATAATCAGACTGAAACCATAAGATACAAACCAAAAAGATAAGATCCAGGGACTGGAATTTCTGAACATCATTAAAACCTGACAGGAAAAAAAAAAAAAAATCTAGATGCAGGAATAATTTTAAAATCTAAAATGTAGTTTACAGGCCAAACCAGCCAAACTACTGGGAGCTCTCTGACAGCTCGAGGGGTCTCGGGTCACACGGCCGATATCACCAGCCTGTTCCGCGACACTAAAGGAACAGGTCGGGAAAAGCAAAGCGCTAGAAGCAGAAGTGAGACCGGTGCCGGGGGAAAGGCGGTGTCGCACGCCCCCGAGCGTTTGCTAACATTGGCATTCCTCTGACGGTCGCCGCGCTGGTTGTCCCAGCACTTCCTCGCCGACAGCCAACGGGGCAGCCCGGGAGCCCTCCAGGGGAGGCGGGGCTCTCGCTTTCGGTAACGTCGCAGGCCGCCGCCGGCGCTTCTCCTCAGCGGTCCCCGCCCGCCCTCACCGCTTCCCGCCCTGCCGCCGCGGTGAGGGGCGGCGCCGGCCATCGCGCTCAGCACCCGGGACAGCAGCGCGGAGGGAAATGGGGGAGACACGTTGCCATGGCAGCAACGGCGGCCTCGCGTCCCGCCCTCCCGCCTTGGTTGCCGCGGCGACGGGGACGCCGCAGCCATGTCGGACGAGAGCGAGGAGGGGAGCGAGGAGGGGGAGGCCGAGAACACTCTGGGGGTCCGTCGGGGCGCCGCTGGCGCCGCAGGGTTCAGGGGAGCGCCGGCGGGGAATGGGAAGAGTGGAGGTGACCGATCCCGGCGTCTTAAGTGCTGTAGTGCCGGGCCTGGGAGAGCTCCCGAGGCGCTCCTCGCGCGGGCACGGGAGTTTCGGCAGTGGGGCTGCACCGTTTCAGTTGGGAGCTGCCTGACCCTCCACGAGTCACCCATACTTTGCAGCAGTGTGTCAGGAAGGGAGGAAAGCCTCTGGGTGCTGATGAAAGTGTCTGATAAGCAGTGCTGCTGTTGACCAGGCGCTCCTGCAGCCTGTGTTTCAAGCCAAATTGGAGCAGCTTTGAGCAAACGCCTGTTTTCCTCTGTTAAGTGAGGTTAGATTCAGCCAGGTCCAGCCCTCTCAAAGGATTTTTTTCCCATTCAAATCAGGAGTATGAAGGTGAGCGCAATGCAGAAGGTGAGCGACACGGACGTGGAAAAGCACGTCTACCCCATGGTGATACATACGATGGGGAATATGAACATGGTCTCAGAAATGGGCAGGTAAGACAGCTACAGAAGACAGTGGCTGTGCTGAAGTTGCAGCAGTTCTGTTCATTTGGACGCTGCACTGAAACAAGGTTGAGGACTTACAAGTATTTTATCTATACCAAATATGTTTCAGGGGACTTACAGGTTTAAGAATGGTGCTCGCTACGTTGGAACATATCTTCGAAACAAGAAGCATGGCCAGGGGACTTTTTTTTACCCAGATGGATCAAAATATGAAGGTAAAATGCTGAACACGGTTGGACGGATTTCTGTAACTGAAGGGACACATTCCCCCCTCAACAGCCACCCCTCCCATCCCCCCCCATGCAAGAAGATAGTGGATTGGAGGATGCATTATTTTAAGAAGACAAATTTGCTACAAAATATTTTCCTTTTATTCCTTTTTTACTACAAGCCCTGAGAAGTGTGGGTTTTATTTATGGGGATTTACATTGATTGTTATGAGAAGTGAGGTATTTAGTAGCGGTTTGTTCTTGTCATGTCCTCCAAGTTCTGAGAAATATTTTTCATCTTTTACAAATCAATGCAATCTCAGTAGAAGAAAATATACTTCTGAATGATGATTAGAATGACACGTGTATTCAGTATAAAGTATTTTAGGACTTTATTAGGTCCATCCTTAAAAATCAGTTTACTGATTAGAGCACTTACTCAGGGATTGGGATGCCTCTGAAATGTGAAGAAGTTCAAACTTGCCTTGTTTCTCTTGTTCCAGGAGAGAATCCAAAACACTCTGAATATCAGTTAGGCTCCAAAGAACAATATTTCCCACCCTCCTTTCTAAGCCAGGCAAGAAAAACCATTCACATTGTGAGGGCTAGGAGCAGAGAGCAAAAAGAGCAGCCTAGTCTTGCCTTACATATGCACCTGTGTTTGTTTTGTTTTGTTTTTTTAATTTCTCAAGTTTTAGTAGAAGAGTAATTAAGACACACAGTCTAGCATCCTTTTGAGTATATAAAACCCCCCTGATTGACAGGACATTTTTAGCAAATGAGTCAAGCTAAAGTAGTCGCTCTTTTTATTTGAATGGAAATGTCACATTGTCTAATGCAACTGTAATACATTACCAAATTTAAAGATAGGAGCAGGACGTTACATGGCTTTTTGTGTTCATAATGATAATGGAGAGTGATAATGGAGACAAATGGTGATGAAAATGAAAGGGGGGTCAGGCAGCTGCACAAATGTGTGTGGAGAGGGATGATGGAATTAAAAAGAGCGAGGGCTTAGAGTAAGGAATGGTGTAAAGAATGGTAAGGAATCACAGTGGTGTCATAGCTTTCTTTTCCTTCTTTAATAATTCATGTAGGATAATTCTACAAACTGACCACTGTATCACACAATGAAATAAATCTCACACTGTTTTTATCGTATTCTTGTTAAAGGAGACTGGGTGGATGACCAGAGACATGGCCATGGACAGTATACCTATGCGAATGGAGACACCTATACTGGAGAGTGGTTTAACCACTATAGGTTTGTTTCATTCTTACAGTGATGTTTCAAGTCACCCAATAGCACTAAAATGCAAAGGTTATTTTCAAAGCACGGCTGACTGCAGCAAATCGAATGCTACTGGATGACCTTGGCAGTTTAGTCCAACTTGAGCCATTTCAGCTACTTAAACAATACAGTTTTCATACCTAAAGTATAATAATGTCCTAGATTATTAATATTCAGTAATATAAAGCAAAATTATTATTTTCTCCTTAGGCACGGGCAAGGTACATATGTCTATAAAGACACAGGATCTAAATATGTTGGTGGTTGGGTAAATGGAAACCAGGAAGGAGAAGCTGAACTTATCTACTTAAACCACAGATTTAAGGGCAGGTTTTCAAATGGAAAGGTAAGTGTGCTGGAAAAGTCTTTGTTCATCAGAACAGTTAGCATAGACTTGCATTAATATGATGTGTTTCCACTTAAAATAAGAAGCTAGGCTCCTGATCTTTTGTAATATTTCTTGCACCTTAAGTGTAACATATGAAACTGAATTAACCTGTTGGGACAGAATGACAAGTTTCCCTGCATCTTTGCTTTCTAACTATATTGTTATTAGCTATTGTATGAATTTTGTAGGAAAGCATGTTTTACATTTATATGCTTAGAATGTATTAACTTCATAGTTCTGCTGACTTTTGTACCTTTGTGCAGCCTGTAGGTCGTGGCAAATATGTCTTTGATGTTGGATGTGAGCAGCATGGTGAATACATACAACGAGAGCAGGTAAAAAAATAGTGCAAATTGTACTGAATATCGGAGAACTCCATAAATCAAATCTATTGTTGAGTAATCTATAAAATGCCTTAGAGACACTGATGTTAAAGTAGATCTAATCAGTCAAAAAAGGGTAGAAACTCACGCATTCTTAAGAACTAAATGAGGTTTCATTTTGCTTTTTCTTCAGCTTCTCTACTGTGTAATCTTTGACAAGTACAGGGTGTGATTTTCCTGTACTTGCAGACAGGAGTCTTTTATGCTTAAAGTTTAGAAGAATCAGGATCTTCCCAAAACATTTGAAGCTTCAAACCACAGAAGAATGTAGATGTATTTGTCTGTATACTTAGCCTATATTTCGTGTTGTTTGAAACACCAGAAAACAATGTCAAATATTCTTATATTTCTGAGCTGCTTGATGCTATGTGTACAAATGGTAATTTCCAGCAGATTCATGTTTTGGAAGTATGTCCCATCGTTGCCCAAGAAGTTGTGGATCTCTTCCCATCCCTGGAAGTGTTCAAGTCCCAGCTGGACGGGGCTTTTAGCAACCTGGTCTAGTGGAAGGTGTCCCTGCCCATGGCAGGGGGTTGGAACCAGATGATCTTTAAGGTCCCTTCCAACCCAAACCATTCTATGATTTTATGATTGTTGTCCTGGTCCTGTTAGGAGCTTAATATCCACACTCCTAGTAACTGTAGAGAGCAGTTAGGATCGGACCCTGTTTTTCCTTCATGCATGAATGTTTTGAAACATTTCTGATTAATATGCTGCAAAATAGCCATAGAAATAAATGTATATTAATATTACTGGTTTGATTTCATGAAAATGTGCCACATTTTAGCTTAGAGTTTGCTGCCTCTGTTGTCTGACACATTAGTTCTCATTACACACTCTTTGAAAATCCTTCAATGAAGCAATTGTTTCTTAAGACAAGGACAAAATAATAATAAAACCTTCTATCAGTAGTGATAGAGATTTGAAAAATATGGAGGCTGTTTTGCTATTTTGGCTAAAAGTGTCCGAAGTGATGTGTATCTAGTATCCTCAGTTCAGGGGGAATTGTTGGATGTGCTGATTTTGGAATATTAAACATGAATTTAAGAACCCAAGGTTAAGCACTCAGCATTAGTAATAGTCAACTGACTTCATCAAGGTTCAAAGTGCAGAACTGCAAGAACTCCAAGAACTGCAGCTGCTGAAGTTTCTCCACCTGTAAATACTTTAAAAGGCCATGTCATCACCATTTTGAGCCCAGATAAAGAGGTTTTAGTACACAAAACCATCAACTTAGTTACTCCCTTAATACCTGTGAGGTGAGATGCTGGGTTTCATGAGTTGTCTTCTAGGATAAAGGAGAAGAAGAAGAGGAGGAGCCCTCATTACTTGCTGAGCCAAAATGGAAAGCATCAAAAATTACCAAATTAACACTCTGGACTCCCCATGGGGAAACCCCACCTCCTCCCAAAGAAGCCTCACTAGAAGCACCAGCAGCACCAGAACCAGAAGCAGGAGGAGATGGAGTGGAAGAAAGACCAGCAGCAGCAGTAACTGAAGAGGAGACAGTTCCATCCGTTGCAGGTTTGTTCTACTGGACACTCCATGCTTTGACTTTCCCCTGAAACCATGTTTTTCAGGTTTAATATCAATGGTGTGAGAGGTTTGTTTTTTGGGTTTGGGTTGGGTTTTTTTTCGCCTATGATTTACCACATATTGAATGTTAGGAACTTCCAAGTATATTACTAAACTGCACAATACATATATGTCTGTTTTATCTCATATAGCACAATGAGTTACAACTGTCTTGGGAAGCCTGTATATCATTTTAGTTTATATCATGGCTTGTTATACAAACTTGATAATAAACAGTTACAAAAGATTTTCTGGGATTTCTCATGTGAGTAAAGACTGCAGACTTCAGTAGAAGTTATTAGCTACTTCATGAAAACAATGGCTGAGTGCAAATTTGTAAAATTCATTTTCTTTGGTATTTCTAATTTCTCCTATTTCAGTCACTGATGAGTCTGCTGAGGGTGGGTATGATGAGCCTTCTCCTTTTGAAGCATCCAGTGAAGTTCTTAGCTCAGCGAGGGACATGGGAGAGGAAGAGGAGGAAAACAGAGAGGAAGAAGAAAACAAAGACCAGGAGGATTAAGGTGAGGAATGGGGCATGAATGCTCGTTCTTCAACAAGGGTCTGAAATGATGTATGTCAATCTGTTGAAGTCATGTTGCTGCTGAGAGTTCTATTATCAAGCTGAAGAGACTATGGGAAACTCTATCTTTCATAAGGGGGGCAGTCCTCTATAGACGTCAACTGGTTTTCAGTAGTCAAGTTCATATGCTGTAACAGCACAAATTAGTAAGTGTCACTTCTGTGCAGCATTACCTTGCATGTATAGTTGACAGCGCTTGCTGAGCTGAGTTTGTTAGCGATTGCATTTGCAAACTATTTTTTGTTACAAGAGAAGATTTCAGACCCTGGGAAATTCAGAGGGGTTTGAGCACTCCACTTTTCTCTCATGAATAGAACTATGCATTCTTATTCTCTTACCTGAAGTAAAAAAGCAGGCAAAACTAATATGAAGAAACAATTTTTAGGTATTGTTATGCATTATTTTGAACAGTCTCAGGTTGGTTTGTTTCTCCTACAAAACAAAGAGATTTGGAATTCAGAAGCCTGTTTTAAGTAGAAAATTACTAAGAAGCAACAAAAGAGTGCAGCTATGATTACTCATATTGAGCCTGTACGCCTCTACCCAATTCTGTTGTTTGCCTTTACTAAGTGCTAACCTTTACAAGCGTATGTATCTGATATATGAAAACATAAGATAAATTTATCCTTTTGTAATCAGTCCATTTTATGATAAATCAAAGCAAAGCATTATCCATGGGGATCAGAAGGACTATTAAACTGAGTGAAAATGCCTGGACGTATATGCTAAATGTCTAGGTCAGCTCTTGGAATTTTTGTAGTTCATTTGCTCTCATTTTTTACCCATCACCTCTGAAGGCGCTCTCCTGCTCCAGGGCAGACTGGCCAGTTAGCTGATCTGGTGCGTAGGACTGACATCTTACAGGATCCCTGGGCTTGGATCAGGTTCAGCAGAAATCTCAGCAGATTTCCTGCGTAGCTCTGCTTTGGATCTGGCAGAAGTTCATTGAGCCTGGTTTGTTTCATAGTATCTTGGACTCAAATAACCATTTTGACTAAACTTGATTATAATAAATTTTCTGGCCTACCACAATGAAGTGGTTCTGGTATCCCCATTGGTTTTGTTTATTTTTAAAGCAAAATGGACCCAAGTATCTGTCAGAGACAGCATAGATGCAGATACACATGCATGAAAGTGTAGGAATGTGATTGATGCTCTCTAAGTTCCTTTCAGCTCTTTATTTCTAGAATCAGAGTTGGATGATTTTATAAATTTTTTAACATAGGTCTACATCCATAATGAATTAGGCATATATCGTTCCCTTTGTCCTTAACAAGATTAAGTTATAGTAAGAGGAAATGATTTGAAAAAACCACACGTACTGTGAAGAGCAGACGTAACAAAATCTGTTTTCCTGCGGCCTTGTATTCTGTGTCCCATTACTGTCATTTTTTTCCACACAGGAATTCCATCCTTCTCACTCCACATTTCTTATGATGCCATCCAAACAGGAGACATTCTTTGGCTATTCCAGAGTTACATATGGGCTGGCTGACAGTCAATGTGTGTGTACTGAGTATGTCTGGCAGCTGACAATGCATAACAGTTAAATTCAAGTATTGGCAGTGAAAGCCATTGGGGGAGGAGGAGAGAGATAGACAGCACTGTCCTAGAATTATGGTTTAGGTTACTAGGATTACTTCCCAGTATTTTGTAATTAAATACATCTCTATGTCTTGTCTTTCCTTTGTCTCCACAGAAACTAGTGGTTTAAAGGATAAGGAGGAAGAATCATAGGAAGCAGAGTAATTGGATATAACTAGAGATGAAGAGCCAAAAAAAAAGGGAAATTTCAGAGTAAATAATTTATTATGGTAAACCTGCAATATTTTTATGCATTAAAAAAAAAGCTGTGTTAAGATACTTTGAATAAACATTTCTGTCACTCTTCTGTCTGGAATATATATCTCTGAAGCTTTTATGATCTCAGTACCTCTATGCAGTCTCACAACAACTTTTTTTATTCCACATACCAGGTAGTCAGTTGTTGAATTCAGTACAGGATTATTCTGGATTGGTGAAGTTGTGTCCTCACACATTTGCAGAAGCAAAAGCAATCTTCTCCCACAACTGGCAGTTCTTCTCTTCCTTGAACACTGCCTCTGAGCACAGAGAATTGGGGGTCTTGCTTGTGAAGACAAAAGCAGCACTGGGTTTCCTAGCTCTATCTGTAGCCCCTGTCACTAGACCAATTATAGGCCTACATTTTCCTTGTTTATTTTTTTTATTGTTCATGTAGCTGTAGAAGTTCTTCTTGTTGCCCTAAATCTCCCCTTGCTAGTTTGAACTCAAACTGAAGTTTGCTTTCCTAACACACTGGTACAGTTTTTTAAAATGTTTTCTCTGTAGTATGTTTTCCTTCCACTTTCCTCATACTACTGCATTTATTTTTGTATGTTGCAGCTTAGCCCCAAGTTTCTTGCTTCCATGTAGCTTTCCTTACGCTGTTTAAAGGAGACTGTAAGTGGATTGGGATAAAAAAGTGGATCTTCAACAAATTCCCAACACTATGCCACACTTGCTTAATATCCCCAAGCTCTCAACCAGCACGTTGTCCATAGTACCTCTATGCATTCAAGCTGCTTCTTCACATAGAGGAAAACTCTCCTGCTTATTTTCCCTTTCTATCTTTACTAATGATCCCCTCATTCATGAGAGAGCTCCAGGTGTGTGAGCTATCCCACCATGTTTTTCCAAAGATGTCACAGTTCTGCATCTGCACACACAGCAGTTCCTAGTCCATTTTTGTTTCCCAGTCTGGGAAACATTTGTATACGTATACTAAAGGTAAGCTCCCTTTTGACTTGTTGTATCTTTCCCAAAGGGTATCTTGCTCCCATCATCCCGCCTCATTTACTTACCACTCCTGAATATCACTTAGTGGATGGCAGTAATGGCCACCGTACAAAGGTATCAGAAGGGGATCTCCAACTGCTACCACTTGCTGCAGATACTCAAACCAAGCGTGAACGGCTCTGAAGCTTTCCTTGGCAGCATCTGTTGCCCTCCTATGGCGATTAGGGCTCAATACCAACCCTCTGTATTCACCTCTGCACAAGGAGGAACAACATTTCTCCTGCTGCCAAAAGTCATGAACTTGAACAGCTTCCCTCAGGGTAGCCCCCATGCACTGCTCCATCCTGCACAGCCGCTAGACATCTTTCTACCTCAGGCTCAAGCTCTCACCTCTGTGGAGACCTTGCTGATATATAATTTATTCTCCCTAACAATGAACAGTCTGCACATCTCCTTCTGCAAGCCCTTGGACAGACAGCACCTGGACCACCACACCCCTCCCATAAGGGAGAAACCCATTACCCACAGCTCCGTGAGAGAGTCAGACACAACACCCCCTGTCCAATCCCTGTCTGTGCTGTCACTGCTGATGTGCCAAGGGTACATTCTTCACTGGTGCTGAAGATCAGGCCCAGTAGCTCATGAACATTGGTGTTGCACGGTCCCACGCTGTTTGGAGAAGAGTTTCTGCCTTTCCCCAGCACTCTTGCAAATAGACAAAAGCTTTGCTTGCTGTATTATTATCTCCTAGCTGAATAAGCATGCCTACACAGCAGACAAAAAACAGTCCAGCACCCCCTAATCAGCAGGCAGCCAACTACTGAACATGAAGCGCTTTTAAATTAAGAACCTGTCAATCAGAAGCAGCCAGCAGGAGAGAGCAGCTGCAGAAGTCCCCTGGAAGCTACTGGAATCAAATGGCATTATATAAATAGTAAGTTAAAAGTACAGAGCAAGGCAGAGCTGCACAAAGTATTATACAAGCACTAAATGCCACAGACAAATCTTTCCTCCTCTTCTGCAGGTGAATAATTCTGCTCTGAAACAGTTTTTCCTGATAATATGTAAGTGATACCCTAATTATTAATATATGTATCTGTCTGACTTTGACTTTCTTGTACTGTGGGTATGAATGTTGATGGGCCTGGAGCCTGAGGTAGAGAGTTGCCGGACAGTAGCAGGTTTTTTTGAAGTAAAATAACCAGTTTTGGCCCAGTTGGGATAAGAGATGTTGTACTGGTATTGCTGAAACAGGATTTGCATTTTCTTATTCACTTCAGAACAGGAAATCTATACTAGAATTTTCTGTTAGGGGAAAGAGGGAAAACATTTTAACAAGTTCCTTTTCTCTACGACTCTCAATTTCAGCAAAGTTATGGCTAGAATTTTAGAAGTTAGTGATAAAAGTGGAGTAACAGAAAGTGGAGATTAGGAAACAACTCGTATGAAATAGTTTATTACTTCTTCCTTGCATTTTTTCTCCTATCAGAAATTTCATAGTAAGAAAATCACCATGCAATCTTTCCCCTCCTATCTTACATGCCATTTTCTCTGCAATTTCTTATCACACTGATGTGACTTCAGTAAGCATTTCGAGGTGTTTATCTTTTCCTCTTAAATGCTGCATTTCCATTATTACTGTAACTAGAACAACGCAAACTTGGCTTGCTAATGTTGATGGTTTTTGTCTTTTCTCAAAAAACTAAAAACCATTAGTTTACTTGCTAGTTTTAATATATTCTACTATACTGAGAAATATCCACACAACTTATTTCCCAACTCACTTGCATTTAAAAGTAACCTTTGGGTCCAGCTGAGTTCATTCTTGGATAATTTATATTACCTTTTCCATGCAGCACTGTACTGTTTATTAGTACATGAGTGACCTCCAGTGGTATACCTGCAAAAAACAAAAAAAGCATCCTATCTGGAATACAATCATGGAAAACTAAGAACATCCGGAAGACTCTAACGTGTTACAAAGTGCTCCTGAGAAGATGGCTTGCTCCTTTTCTAGACCACCAGTGCTTTTGTTGGAGGAGACATTTAATTTCACTATCTTTTCCAGAAATACCTTAAGGATCATTTGGAAACTAGTTAATAGTAGTTGCTTCATTCATATCTTGGAGAGGGAGGAACCCCTGCCAAAACTTGTTGCATGAAGGTGTGCTAAGCCTCTCTCATCCTCCTGTCTCTTAATTTTTCAGTAATGAACAAAGATCTTTTTAGATAGTAGTGGAGCAGTAATTTTTAAGACCTCTTCCTAAATAGACTAAAAAAAAAGAGTTACGCTGAATGCGAGGGTATGATATTGAACTTCAAGCTTTGAAGCTTTCCTTACAGGTTTTCAACCTTAGATTATGACTCTCATGTCGAAATGACTTACTCCAAAGTTGGTGAAGCATTCTTTAAAAATATCAGACTATTTTAACCTATGCATCTGATGTTGATTTAGGTGCCCAGCTTTTTGCCTTTAAATCATAGAATGATTTGGGTTGATTGGGACCTTTAAAGATCATCTCATCCAACCCACCTGCCATGGGCAGGGACATCTTCCACTAGACCAGGTTGCTCAAAGCCCTCAAGGTCCAACCTGACTTTGATACATCAATGACATGTAAGACATGATGAGTTTGAGGTTCAGAGTCGGTAATTATCTCCCATGTATAAAGCTGTTCATGAAAAAAAATAGTGCCGAGAGTGTCTATGCTGCAGGTGTCTTAGAAAAACATCAGGAAACTCAATCATATATGACTTCCAGAGCTACTTCTTCCCCAGAGATGGGACTTTTTCCACAGTTGACATAGAACGTGGCTACCAGAGTTCATCGAAGCTAAATGAGGCACTTGGAGTTGTCAAGATCTCACACCAAGAAAGTATCATCACCAAAAACCCAGGAAGCTCAGGGAGATCCCATTTGGAGGTTTTGCAGTTTGTCTTCTAACTAGGTGTTACAAGTCAAGAGCCCCAAAGTGCTCTCCAGACCTTCGGTGATCTCCACCAAAAACTGGACTGTAAAATTCAATGATTCACTAACTCCTTCCCATTCCTCCTAGTAGAGTTTTTTATTTGTTCAAAGCTTTCATGCTGTTCTCAAGTTCAAAGAGTCTTGAACATTTTAATTTTTAATCACCCATTGAAGAAAGCACTAGAAGATCAAGACCATACATTCTTCTGAACTCACAATAAACAGTTTCATGCAGTATTTTATAAATAATTTTTTAATAAATAATAAAATAAAAAGAATTTCCTTTTGTTTTGGAGCATTTCAGTAACAAAGCTCTCCGGAGACAGTCAAAAATCCACTCAACTGATTTAGTCCCCACTTGATGATTTAAAATTGAACAAAATTAATAGAATTACCTACTGTTCTGAGCTGAATTGCACAGGACAATGCTGGCACAAGGAAAAAGCTTTGGAAAAGTCATGAACAAAGTATCTGTAGCATATTTTTATCTTGCTTTTTAGAAGAACTGGACTCAAATGTCTCTCCCAAAGTAGTCCCAAACATTATTATAAATTTCTATGTTACTATCCTTTCAAAGTGTATGGAAGGAGCATTCTTGTCTGGAAAAATAAATAATAAATAAAGCTTGCTTCCCTGACCTGTCTTTCAACCACACCAAACCTTATGCAGTCACGTAAATCTGAGGTCGTGTTTTCCCCACAAGGTGTCACCATAGATTAACTTCTCTGTAGGTCTTTATCAAAAGAATTTGTATTTTCAGGTTTTAAGATATAAACAAAACACTCAGATTCTCTAAGTGGTGCTAAAATCATCTATTGAAGTACATAAGTTTATAGTGAAATAGATCCAATTAAAGAAAATTGCAATGTAGTAAAGCAACATTTATTTTTTGAAGTTGCATTAAAAAAAAATAAAATCAAGAAACTAGAAAAGAATCTCATGTGTCTTTTGCTTACCGCAAAAACAACTCTGAAGCTTCCAAGGACATTTCCTTAATTTCACCTGTGTTCAGCAAGTAGTTTCATATTATGAACACACCACATTAGGAATTCTCTCTCTCTCCTAAGCACTAGATTTTACATTTAAGAACCCTTGTACTTTAAAGACATAATTTCAGCTCTGATCCTACAAAGTGTTCTTTAGAAGAAAACCTGTGCTCACGCCCAAGCACAGACATGGGGGTCAGAGCTGGGACCATGTCTCACATGGGGGTTTCAGTCTGGGGTGACAGCTTCCCAGGTGACACTTGTCCTGTGGCTTGAAATTGCTTCATTAAATCAGAGCAAATTGCACCAAAAGCCACAGCTTTCGTAGAGAAGAAAGCCCGACGGGAGCACTGTCAGGTGTGAGCTGACTCCTCTGCAGGCATTGAGCTCGACCCTCCCAGGAACGACCAGAGATGTGCTGTGCCCAGGGCCAGGTCCTTGCCCCATGCCACCCCCATCGACTTGTTGTCCACATTTCCCCCTCCCTTCCAACTTGGACAGGCTCCTCAGTGAGGAAAGAGGGCACCCAAAAGGGCTGCTTTTCACCAGCTGAGGGTCAGACTTTCCCTCATAGCTGGGGCTGAGCCAAGCCTGAGAAAGCAGGTGGTGTGATGGGAGACCCTTGCTGGTTGCTGTTAGCATGGCTGAATGGAAGACTGAGATGTTGCTTCCTCCCTCGCCACCTTGCTCTTCCCCTGTGTGCTGATTTTCATGTAACTTATGGCCTTTTCTTAGCTAGACTTCTGCCTTACAGCCCTCTCTGAAGACCACAGAGGAGCCTTGCCACTGCCTTCAGAGCTCCGTGCAAAACTGTCCCTCACCACACCAACCCCTCACAGCTGACAGCAAGCGTGTGCTGGGGTGAGATGTGGAAAAGTAACCAAGCCACGGTCTTCTCAGCACTGCAGTGGCCTCCTGGTCCCCTGGAGCAAGAAGGGGCTGTCACGATACTTGGGGTTTTTACCTTTTTCCGGGGCTGCATCAGTAGCTACCCATCTCATGCACTTGAGCTGCAAGCAGAGATGCAGTCCCATGTCCTCCCTTGCTAATTAAAGAGCTTCTTTCTTGGCCCCGAGGCATTTGATTTTCACTTTAAAATGAGAGCGCTATCAGAAAAGGAAGAGCTCGAGCAACTTCACCAGAGCTGCAAAATCAAAATGAATGATTTCAGGTGCAAGACCAAGACACAAAAATCTCCACACCCACAGACAAGGGTGCTTGTCAGACACCACTCAGCCCCAAAGCCTGAATGTTGGATGCTCTGATGGCTAACAGCATGCATGCAGAGATATGTCAAGAAGGAGCAAGGAGACGAAGAGTGAAATTGAAAACATTTTTAGTTGTGCTAAGAGAAAAAGAGAAACCTCCATTTTAGGCTTTCATTGAAAGAAACAATGTACTTTCCCAGAGGTAATTATCCAAGAGATAACTAGAAAGGAAGAGAGTCTGTGGAAAGGCATGTTGCTGTTTGTGCATAAAATTTCAGGCCTACATTCCCTTAATTAAACAAATCACCAAAAGAAGAGCTACAGAGACCTTTTGGGTGACCCATCCAATAGGTGTGCCATCATTTATAAAATTCGGCACAGAACAACAGAAAGCAAAGCTGTTGTCCTGCAAGTGCCATCTCAGGAAGTGCTCAGCAGTTAGAGTTGCTCACGTCATGGTTTTGTTACCAGTACAGTAATGCAAGGCATCTTTCTTTGTCCCAGCAACAGTAAAGCAATCAGTTTTCTTCAAAAAGGAATAATTCATCCCCTTTTGCAATACAGATCACTCAAGAATCACTGAATGGGGAGCTCTTGTGATAGAGAATGGGCCCCCTTTGTAGAAGAGGTAAATAAACAGTGTGGTGTTTGGTCTCGCGGAACTGACGGAGTGAACAGGAAACCCAGTGGCTTTAGGTAGAGCTGGTCTTGGTCTCCTCTTCGGGTAGGAAAATACTTTTTTCAGTCCCAGTTTCTCTGCTTGTCTGAAAATATCCAAATGCATGAAAAAAACCCCAATTCTTACTGGATGTATTTTGGTCTTGGAAAATGTAACAGTGTCTACTTTTAGTGCCTTTAGCAGTAGAATTTATAATCAGGTGGTTACGTATTTATTAAACGTTGGTACTCTCAGAAAATGTTAAAAGGTACGTTCTTCACCTCCAGAAGACTTATTTCTCACTTGCATGTCAGTTACTAGGTTCCTTCTTAGTCACTGAAATAAAAACAGAATTCAGGCACCAAACTCGGAAGTGTTTTTCTGTGCTTTGACGACTCAGAGAGGGTATTTCCCACCCTCTGCAAGTCTTCTGGATGAATCACTGGACTGTGCTGAACCATAACCTGTCTTCGGCTTATTTTTGACAACTGCACAGGCATATCCTGCCTTCTAATCTTCCACGATACCATTTCTCCAGTTAAATGCTGCATTTGCTCCATGAGTTAATGTCTTCACTGGTGGGTTGACCATCTGCCATTTGTTCTCTTCTTTCAGCTCTTCGCAGAAACACATGCCCAGTGAAGGGATCTAGGAAAGAAGTTACCAGCAGAATTACTAGCAGGGTCATTGCTTTGACATGAAAGAACGGGCTTTGCTGCAGAAGAGATCAGACACTGAGGTTGTTCTGGGGGGAGAGACCAGATATTTTGCCACTTCTGAGAAGAACTAAAAACAGACTGGAGGCTGAATTCTCTGGTTGGTCATACTAGGGCATATGGTAAGGAAAACTGGGGTGAAGAAATTCTGTCACTGGTGATAATACACAAACAGAGTAAACAAAAAACTTTGGTAACCAAGTCCCAAGCACAGGCCCCACTTGTGAAGCTGGCAAAAATTCCTTCTCTATTCTGTAGCTGAGTGTGAAAGTTGTGAGATTGCAGTGACTTGAAAAACAGTTTCTTAAAGAGTGGCTTCACTGAATATAGCTGCAGTTACACTCACAACATCATAGGCAGGAGAGGGAATGCTCTTAGTCCCATTCCTAAAGGAAGGAGGCTAGCTCCAGATGGAGAGGTTTCTAAATGTGCCTCATGTCTGTAGGTGTTACCTGGCATTGACTTTCCAGTGGAGTTGGGTGAAAATCTTCTGCAAAGACTTAGCTGCTAGTCACATACAGTTTACGAGGAGGAAATCCTTCTCTTGACCTCCAGTGTTTTGCTAAAACTACACGAGATTCCCTTTGTAATGAAAAAGCTAATGTCATTCGTTTTGGCACGCAGTTACATGCATGTCTCGCTGCGTAAGCAGGCTCCTTATTAAAGGTATAATACAACAAAGTGAAAGCTTCTTACTGAAAATAAGTATTCTTACCTTTCGTACCACCTGCGCAAAGTCTCTGCTGTCTCTGGTGGGGAGCCCTATCAGAGGTCGGGTGAAAGATGTCAGAGAAGAGCCATGGCCCACAATGAGGATGACACCTGATAACCGGAAAAAGCAAAGTAGTAAGGGAGCTGCAGCACTGTCAGGTTACCCATCAACAGATGGGTGTGAGGTTATTTTGGGACTGTTCATCTTTGTAGATTATCTTATCTGAGCTACATCCTGATGTAGAAAGACCAAGCAGAGAGTGTACTCTTGCAATTTAGCACTCTGCTGTCTTTTAATTTTACTTTTTAATTTCTATCCCATAAATTGCATATATTTTAATTCAGTGTAGCCCAGAAAGAAGGCTCTACCTTAAGCTCTGTGCAGCACCAACAACTCATGTTAAATGTGTTTCAGTTGGCAAATATCTGCCAGTTCCTGTTGCTGAAGTGTCTGATAGAATATACAAAGATCTGAAACCTTTACCTTTGCTGGGGCAGGCAGTGATGATCTGTTTTATAACCGCAGAGCTTCTGCTTACATATTCTTCATAACTTTCCGATGGCACCAGTGAAGAGAGTGGGAAGTTACCCCTGACATTCAAATCACAAATATATGTTAATCTAGATGAATACTTGGACACTGTTAGCACTATGGAATGACTACACAGGAGAAAAAGCAGTTGGTTAAACAGATACAGGTTTATCTACTGACTTGGCTGACACACTGTTGCCCCAGCTTGCATGGAGCAATAGCTTCCCCCATAGTGATTTCCATCAAATCTTATGGCTAAATCTCATAGCTCATAAAGCACCAGATGCAGGAAAAAACATGCTTTAATAAAACTTGCAGATTACAGTGAAGATTACTTAAGGTAGGATTTGTGCCTAAGAAGAGTGTAATCTTTGAGCAGTTCTGCCAGCAAGGACCACTATGGTCCAGCTATGGACTGCAGACTTGTAGAGCCACAGCTCTAGCAATCCTGACCAAGTTCAATCCAAGGCAAGACACCAGTGATGTGAATGGTTTCAATATGTGGTGTCTCAGCGTTAGTCTCCTCAGTAAACAAAGCAAATGAAAATCAGCAACAAGTGAGGCATATCTGCATTAGCTGGACAAATGGATAGTAAAGATTTTCACTCCTAGAGTTAAAAAAAAACAAAACAAAACAAAACAAAACAGTGTTTCCAGGGATATTAATTACAATACACCACTCCTAAGTATCTGAGCACTGCTACTGAGACCAGGCATTCTTTTTCTTTTTATATACTGGGTCTCTTCAAGCACTGAATAATGTTTTACCAAAAAAGAAAGAGCCAGACCTTCAAACTGCTTCAAATCAGGGCAGCCACATAGGACTGGTGGGGCTTGGGCTGATGGATGCCATGCACCCTGCCCCAGCGTGGCAGCAGCAGGGAAGAGCCTGCAGAGCCCTGATGTGCAGTGGCCAGTGGTGCCAAGGGTAGGCGGCTGGGAACACCAAACTCCTGATGATGGGATGCCCTAACAGCCTTCTCAGAGATGCAGGACAGGCAAAATAGGCAGCAGGCACAGCCATTTGCTGCCTATCAACACGCTCCTCTCTTTGATATCTACCCAGTTAGCTGATGAATCAGCACTTCTTAGCAACAGAATAAAACCTCCCCAAACTCACTTTATATTTTTCATGTCATCCTCTTAGTGTCTTCTCTGGGAATGGGAAGCATTCACTGCTGCAGCTGGCAAATAGTTAGCTGTGCATTGTGATACAATATAGGGTATAATAAAACACACCAGAACGCACTATGGTCCAAGAAAATGAAGGATTGTATTCCTTCGTGCAATTTCGAATGACGACGCTTCATTATGCTTCATAATACAGAAACACAGTATGACACAAAATGTTTCTTTTCCCTCTTTCTTGTACATGTAGGAAACCCAAGAGACACTCTAAATCAACTGAGTAATTTCCTGGGCCTGGCTGTGCACTGTGAACACAGAGCAGCCTGGTTTGTGGGCAAGATGAGGAGCTAGATTGAATTGGAGGTTTGTCATTTCCTGCCCTGTGGTGGTTTGCAAGTGCTCAGAAAAGGCTCAGAAAAGGCATTACCCACCCTCCCCAAGCTGTGAAAGCTCCAAAAAGTCCTTGCTGAGCACAGTATTAATCTTTGAGCAACTCAAACAAAACCAAGCCCCCTCCCTGACCAAATTGGGCACAAACATCAATTATAATGAAATGCTGTTATCCTGCCTGCCCCCAAACCCAGAAAGATGTCTGGCTTCTGTTTGGTTCACCTCCCTCTCCCCAGACTCTGCATAGATCTGCACAAGGGTGGCCCCTTGCTTTCCTTTCCTCTTGTGTCTATTGCTTCAGCGACACAAACCAGCGATGTTTCAGGCATGGAGCTGTGCTCCCTTGCCTTCTCCCAACCTGTGCCACCCTCTGCTATGGGGCAGACCTCTTGCTGCTGCCCTGCAGACCCTTGGCAAAGAGCTTACTAACCTTTTCTAAAGTCACATTTCCTTGTTGCTGAACACAATCATGCTATTTACCCAACAGGTTATTCACATTCCCAAAGTGTGCTTCATATGAGCCAAAGGTAAAAACAAAACTCCTGGTACCTGACGCCAATGCCTGTAAAAGAGCTATGCTTGCACATGACACACCATAGGCCCAAGCCAGAAGATCTGAAGGCAACATCACAGCAGGGCTGGTCCCACACACAAGTTTTGTGTGTGTGCAGGTGCACCCATGTGCTACGTACACGCACACTGTCAACTGTGCGCATGTGTGGCTGTGTCAGAACAGCAAAGTTGACTCTTGTCACAAGACAGCTGACAGCATCTTACTTTGGGAACAGATCGTGCAGGCTCGAATTTGACCAGAATCAAGCAGTTTTTGCAATGTTCATAATGGTTTATAAAAAGATGAGGAGACACCTCAGGAAAAAATAAAATAAAAGACTAACAGCTACATATGGAGCAATTACCTGTAACTTGTATCTATTTTGTAAGATGCCTCTACTAGCTCTGTCACAGTCATGAAGTTAGGAAGTACTCTGCTTGCTTCCCACTTGGTCCATTCAAACAGTCCTGGTTCCACCCTGATTTTGACTTTTTGATCTAATTTAAGCCCTGCAAGAACAAGAAATATTACTTAAGAAGAGGAAGGTACACTCAAGTGTTACACTCAGGCTATACATTCTGCCTTGCTTGCTGTAATACTTTCATCAATGAAAATGAATTACTTTCAAACAAAAGAGGGTGACATTGATTAAATCTAGCCACCATTACATTGTTGCCTGACTAATGTTAAGGCACTACAAATTATCATCATCATCGATATTATTATTATTGGAGCTCTCTTGTGATGATCTGCAAGGTACAGAAGACAATAGAAGAAAATGCCCCAGTAAGTGTTATAATCTGAATAAACTTCAGATGGGAAATGTTTTTGCAATTTTTATGTAGCATTTTGCTCATTGGTTGTTGGTGGGGCATTAAATTGTCCCACAGTATTCAAAATGGAATCCTCTTATCAAAAGACACATTCTTTTTTAGATTATTCTCAAGAGAGGTTACTGAATGGCACTAGTTCCCAGAAGAAATACACTCCCATCATAATTCTGATAGAAACATAGTAATGAACTGGGAACCTGACAGACGTGTTGGAGGGGACAGAAGAGAAAAAAGAAGAAAGGGGAAGAAAGCGAAGGAAAGAGGTTTGGCAATACAAAGAAATTAAAATAGTTTGGCTTGCAAATGTAAATGCTTTCAGGAGAAAGCTGTCTTCCCTGATTCACATAGATATCCTTCACAGTACTGGAAATATCTGCTTTTCGGCTCAGAATATTTTCTGGAAGAGGTGGCAGTGGTGATCTGATGAGCAGCTACTAATGGTGAATTCAACCTGATGTGAAACGCTTCTATTTCATAGAACATTAGATTCCATTTTAAGTAGCAAGGGCTAGAGTTGATGCGATCATACTCTGCAGATCATACACACGGCAGCAGGTTTATTACTGTGTTGCCAGTGAGGCAAAACCACCTTCTCTTCCCTGCTTTAATGTAACAGCAAACAACCACAAAGCAGTACAGCTTCTTAATTGCTCATCTCAGAGACTTTTCAGAAGCTTGATGAAGACATTTTCACTGTGGCAAAAGCACCTAGCTGCTTTTGCTGCCTTACCCTGCAGTAAGTGTTGAGCTGTCTGTATGCAGCGGAGTGCAGGTGATGAGTACACATAGCTGACTGTCACCTCCTGGTCCAGCAGAGCTTCCCCTGGTTGGGAACAGCGAAGTGAGTTGCTCTTTTACAAATCATGACAGATGAGAAACTACTGCAAAATACTTTCTGCAAAAAACAGCTTAGAGCTTTTCAGTTTCGTTGACATAGGATACATTGATGGTAATTTTTTTCACACTACTGGCTGACTGAGCTCACCAAAAAGCTCATTCTGGTGGCAGCAGCAAGTTTAAAATGGGTGTTGGAAAGATAATTGCAGAAGATTCACTCCAAATCTCCATACAGCAGTTAGGCATTTGGCTGTCTACATACATCTGAATCAGAGAAAAGCATTTGCACCAGACTTACACTGTCACAGTCAGGCATAAGTGCTCAGGGAGCAGAAACAGCTTCGCCTGGTGAGTGAATTGAGTCAGACTAACTTTCTTTACCAGCAACTGGCAGAATGGGTCTCAAAGATGAGCAACCAGTGCTTCTAGGAGCTTTTTCTACTGTAAAGCCAGTATGAGCTTTTGCAGATAACGAAAGCCTGTTTCCCAAACATGTACATTTGCAGAAGGATATTATCCAGCTTACCTATAAGTCTTGACTGGAAAATACCGCAGCAAGACAAAGGAGGATCGTATTCAAAATGCTTCATGCTATCTTTCCGCTTTGGCAGGGTGGAAGGGAAGTTCAGATCTGCTCTGTAGTATTTTCCTGAAGTGAAGTGGAACATTTTACTGTGCACAAGGGAGGCAGCAGCCTCAGGTGGAATTTTGTTATAATGGCTTTGTTTCTTCTGAATGGGTGGATGGCTGGTTCTAAAACTCAGCCTAGAGTGACATCTTGACTGGTAAGTGGAACAGGTCAAAGCCTGTTCCCTGGCCAAGAGGGCAAGTGATGAAGCAGAGCATCTACCCAAGGAACTCTCTTCTCTCTACCTCAAGCACCCATGCTTTCTGCCCACTGGGGGCAGACTGTGGTCTGCGCTTACTCAGTTTGGGGGACCATGAGGCAGTGCCTGAACTCAGATGCCTACAGGATTATTTTAGTACTACAGAGTGTCTCACTGATGAAAAAAACCCCAGTCACTGCTATTACCTTAATGACATCATGTTTTAAGATAGCAACACTGGCTTGGGAAATCGCCTGTCCTAACAAAACAGCCCCTCTTCTGCAAGCTCTGAAAGAGCAAATGTGGAGGAGAAGAGATGGGACAGGAATTTGTGAGAATTCAGCTTTGTGGGGCTCAAATGAAACAAAAATTCGCTCCATACCAATATTCTTTTACCATTGCCAAAATGACAAAAATCAACATTTCCACCAAAGAAAAATTAAACTAATGAACTGGTTATGCAGCCAGAAGGTACCACCCTAACATCCACTGTGAATTTCACACACTTAATATAGGAGATCTCCAGCATAACAAAGAGTCTTTCAGAACAAAACTCTCCCTTCTGAGCTCCCACCTTCCTGTTTCCCTCTTTCCTCTTGACATTATTTCCCTCTTCTGGGTCAGCTTTCTTTACCTCAAAACATACTTTTTTAGAGAGAGAGAGGACCAAGAAATGCAGCTTTTAATTTACATCAGTGCTGACATTTCCACCATGGTTTGCCCTTGTTTTTCTTCCCCAGATTTGACTAGTGAGATATGGTGACTCTGATCCACAGACCATGGTTCTGACTCAAGCACAGAATGGTGGAGGGATCTGACAACCACCACCTTGTGTAATGAGCAGTAGAGATCTTGTGTTAGACACACATCTATCAGTATCACAAGAGCTTTGCTTGTTCTGCAGAGTTTATCCAACATAAACATGAAGGACTTTAGGACGTTATGAACTAGTTACATGCAGGTCAAAGCTGCTGTGTCTGATTTGCAATGTTACTCACTTCCTTGTGTCAGTGTTTACATTTACACATAGGAGTCTCTTGCACCCATCACCGGCGTTAATCAGTTTTGGTTCTCATTTGCTAAGATTCTCCTATTACCTTACTCACCATCTGCAGTCAAGCACTGTTGAAGCCAAGATTTGCCAAAGACCTGATCAACTCTTTCCCCATGGCGCATCACCAGCACGCCTCTCCGCAGGGTGGCATTCTGAGACATCTGTGTAAAAAGGGTTTCTCATTAAGATATTATGTATAACCTGCATGAAAAGTCTGGATTTCTGGGTGCTGCCTGACAAAGGAAGGAAGAGCAAACCTGTCCTGGGTGGTTTGTAACAAGCACAGAGGGGGAGAGAGAGGAGCTGCTATAATAGATGCCTATCTTTAGCACAAAAATAAGCCCGACTGGCTCCCCACAGAAGGCAAATGAAAGAGATTCCTGACTTTCACAGGATACAGATTAGGTTTTAACTCTGTGTTTACACTAGTGAAAGGTAGTGCTGATAACAGATCTTTTAATTCCAGTATGGGAAGGAATTATAATTTTAATATACATTATATAGTGGATATAAACAAAAGAGGGCAACTAGCTAAGATTTAAGTGATAATGCTCTTCTCTACACCAGGACTAACACCAAGCTTGTCCTTCTTTTGGTAATGAAATGCTACTTCTACATTTTCATACCTGTGTGGGCAAGCCAACAGCAAACCCAGATCTCTTCTGAAGCCACTTTTTTAACTCAGACTGCATGGAATTACGAATAAGTTCTAAGTAGTTTGGGGTTAGTATACAATGCACGTTAAATACAGATGAGAAGATAAGGAAGAACGGGTCAAAGGCTTTCAATCTTTTTCAACAGTAACCCATTGCAACGTTACTGCCGCAGCACTGAGGTTAGCGATGTGTATCTACAGCTGCAAAGAAGGAAATTCTTAAGAAGTGGTATGAAATTTATATTCATGTATTCTGTTAAACACTATTGCAATTCTGCCATGAAACAGAAATCAACCGCCACAAGATCAGAGTTTAAAACTAAGATTTTTTTGGTCTTGCTCTTCTGCTTGTGAGGAACCCAGCGGCCAAGGAAACCCTAGACTGGAGGTGTGGACATTGCAAAACATGTTCCTCAGGCCAAGCGGTGACTCTGCCACAGATCTGAGCTAGATAAGAAAGGCTGAGAACAGTCAAGAGCCTGTGGAAGGATGCGTGAGTCGTGTGGAAGTTTCTGTCTTACTGTCTTACACTCAGCATCTTGGGAGGCCCCAGGATGGAAGTTCCTTCAAGGTGCCCTCAGGTTTCTCTGATGTCGACACAAATGAACCCAGGGCTATCTCCCAGAACAGCTAGAAGAGAGGCCGTGGGGCCAGCAAGCCCAAAGGATTTTCTGCAGCATATCAGTGTGCCAGAAAGGACCATCTTGATATCCCTGACAGAGTAAATAAGGCAACGCAGGTGCAAGCGTGCTGCAGGTAAAATAAGAATCCTAGTTATTTTGTTCTTCCTACCAGAAGACCAATGGAAAACCTGTGGAAAAAATGATACATGTTGATTTTGAAACTGGGACAAAAATGCAATCCCATTGGTGCTGCTAACCTTTCCAGCTAGTTGTTCTCTTGCTGCAGTTCTATGCAGTTATTTGCATTAGCTCTGTATCTAAAAATACAAAAGAAGGTGAAACATTTAAATGTGCTAAGATCTGGGACCATGTAAGCTACCAAGGTGACATGCATAGAATCTGGCCATAGAAGTGACAATGAACAATGAGCATAATTCCACTCTAGTTACTCTGCTATAAACTATGCGGGTGTCAGGGGAAGTTAAACACAGCTTACCCAGTAATGCTATGCATAGAGAAATCTGAGCAGAGAACTCATATATTGTGCTATTATGACACAAATGGAAAGAGTTTTACGAAAGAAGGCAAGAGTAATATACATCCTATATATTTCAAAATATTTATGAGCTATTATACCATACAGTATAAGTGTATGAGTATGTGGATATATGTATACGTGCATTACAACATAACATGAAAATGTGAGGAAGAAAAAGGAAGATACTATTAAATTTACTAAATGCTTTTAATTAATATCATATCTGCACAAGCACGTGGCAAAGAAGAAATGGAAAAAACCCAGTTACCTGAAAAGAAAGTACCTTGCTTACACTCCTTGACATGCTAGGACTTTGAACTTCTCCATTTGTCTTTACATTAGGTTCATTTTCAGTTTGGGTGAAGAGTCTTGAAGCTGTTACAAAAACATATTCCCTGTAGAAAAAGCAGAAGCAACACACACACACACACACACACGCACACACACACACACAAACATATGGGCACACACACAAATAGAAAGGATTTTTAAGTAATAACTTTGTCTAAGGGCACATGTAAGTCAGGATTCACATTCCATTCAATATTTTTTGCACACTTGCAACCCACTTCATCACTTTGCTCTTGATTTAGAATAAATCCAGTAAAAATGAGGTTAAAATTCCATGAACTGATGGCTTGTATTGGGTGCAATCCTGCTAAAGTGTGACCTTCAAGCAGGAAATAGTACCTGGTTGCCTCCCGTCTGTCTCAGAGAACTCAGTAAGAAGCACACCTACACCTCCCTGCCTAGAAAAATCAGCTCTAATCTACAATTAGCGTCAGCTGTGCTGTCAGCTACAAAGTACAGGTAGATGCCTGCTGATACAGAGCAAGTCAACAAGACAAGGGTAGGTTCAAGGTGGTGGTTTCATTTCCAATTAACTTTCCAAGCTCTTGAAATGAGAAAAATGAAGAAAACAGTGAGCCAGGCTGAAGGTTCAGCCTGCCCAGAAGAATATGGAGTTTTAAAATTCTTTAGGATGTTCAGGTTGTTCAAGAACAAATAGGGGTCATTCCTTGGGCAGCTGAACAAATGAACTCTGGGTGTCTGTGTGTGTGTGTGTGTGTCCCCTATCTTTTGTCTTTCAGAAGCCTCAGCATCCTACCGAGACCTCCAGGATCCTATTCTGCTCTGGCCATGCTGCTTTCAGCTCCTTCCTGGCACCCCATAGCTCATGGCGAGGAGGAAGACTGCCGCAGCTTCCCAGCAGGAAAAACAGCTGACATAAAGCAAAACCCATGAAACGCCAACTTACCTGTGCTTAACCCATGTATCTGACTCATTGGCCCTCTCAGTGTAGTTTTCGGGAAGAAAACCCCTGCAGCCAGTGCGATGCGAGATCCCAATCACCCAGCCTTCGCTCACGTCAGACTGCTGCGTCGGGTCAACATAGATGAAGTCCCCAGCATTGATCATGAGTTCATCGATGTTCTGGGGCTTGTACTGGAAGAGGGCCTTCAGTGTCTAGGGGGAACACACAGCAGGATTAGGCTGCTGCCCGGAGCCTGCTGCTGCCCCTGCCACAGCAGCTCAGGGGATGCTTGTCCAACTCTCTGTTGGACACAGCAACCAGTACTATTTTCCACTCTGCAATGCGCTTTTTAATGGCACTTGGGCAGAGAAAAAGGAAGACACTACCACATTTGCAGTACGTGTAAAAATAGGCACTTGTTTTTCACAAAAATACTTTTTTTTCCTGTAACTAGTACAGCTTATTTGATAGCAAACATAGCAAAACTGTTGTCAGCTATTTTTGTGATTACTTGCAGCTCTCCTGAGTGTGACCAAAATCCAACATGAGACTTGAAATATATTGATCTGACTAAAAAACGTTGATCATTCCATAACCTAAATTTGGAAATTAGAACTGGAAAAATGTTGACTGGTTTTAACTTAGAGTCTGTTCAGCAGAAAATCAGCAGCAAGAACTGTGCCCTGACACTTAATTTGAGTTTTTGTTATGGCTGAAACAATCAAGAAAACTAATTTTGCTGAATGGACTTTAACTACAAATCTGCGATCTGACACATCTTAGCAAATACTTAAGGACTACCATTTCCTGTTTCTTATTTTCTCATGTGATGGTAAGATTATTTTTTTCTGCTGGAGTTTGGAATTAGACCTTGCTGACATGCCGGTCAAGCAGCCTACCATAAAGGTATCTTCTACTGATTCATGAGTACAGTTTGTCAACCCTAAGAGGTACTTGAAACAACCATGGTTTTTTGAAACACTGAACTGTGCATGCACTGATTTTCTTCATGAAAAATAAAGGCAAGATGACTGTAGCAAAGAGTCTGACCGTGGGCTCAGGAAGTCAAATAAACCTGATGATGGTACCTGGTAATGCACAAAACGCATGTCCCGTGAGTACAGTGCAGCTACCCACTGGCAGGTCTCCCCTGGGTTAATACATTTGGCTAATTGTTCCAAAGTCTTCTGATGGTGAGGATAAAACTTGTGAGACAAGGTAAGGTGGAGCTGCTTGAGGCAGGGCTTCACATGGCAATCTAGGAATGAAAAAATCACATCAAAACATAGAAGCAAAGGTCATTTAAAGCTCTTCTTGTTTTATCCTACATGCTTTGCATGATGCAGGAAATATCACAGTAATTAGTAGTAGAGTAGATCATAGTTTTGCTGAATAGTGGTTTTGCAGAATACCATGGTTTTAATCATGCCAAGATAATTCACAAACCTGGACTGGATTTGCTCCCTGGCTTCAACCAGGAGAAAAAGATGAATAGGGCTTGAATTCCTCTCCCAGTCTGAGATGTATTGAACTTGTTTCTCCCAGACGAAGCTACGCTGGGGCTGTGTCCCTTCAGTCCCCATTGGTGATACAGTTTCCCTTGGATGTCACTAGGGTGAGGATTAGAATCTATTTCTCCAGGATGCAGCCATCAGGCTGGGCCATAGCACCATGGGGATGCAGGTCTGGGAATAGGGGGTATTATATCCCTGCCTATCTTGGATATCCTGTTGGATGGCTTATCGAGTTACACAGTCAACCATTTCAGCTTCTAGACAAAAGCACTGTGCCTTCAAAGTGTAAAACATGTTCCCCTAGCCCCGTTGTTTTCAAATCTGTATGAGGAAAGGATGCTTGCTGGCAGTAAAACATCAGCTAAGCTTCCGCGGAGACACAGGAGATGTTTTCAGTACCATGCCTAAGCATTTGTGCTACAACCCACCCATTTTCTCTCTGATGTCTGTCCTACCTGCCACAGCTGAAGCTTCTGAGGAGAATGCCAGAGCAAACTCTTTGAGGATATTTGCGTGTCTGTCATCAATGAAGAAGCCAAGGTAACTGGTGGATGAATGTAGTGATAAGGAAATGGATGGCGGAAACCGCTGTGAAAAGCTTTCACCAACTCGCTTTAAAGTGTCATACAATAATTCCACTTTCTGGTCTTCACACTGAAAGAGGAGGAGCAGGCTTTACCCACAGGCTCAACAGCCATATTGTAGCCTGTGCTATACAGTAGTACCAGAAAACAGTGCAGGCGTTAGACTTCCTGAGAAAGAGAACACACCTACAAACTTGCCTGAAATTCCTGGTATTAAAATCAGTAATATTGGACAGTTCGATAAGCACATAGTATCCTGCTGCTATCATAGGAGATGGAGCCTTCTACCAGGAGGTGCCTAGCCTGTGTAGGAAAGAGCCAAAAGATTTTACCACCTGACAGGTGTGCAGTAACCTGTCTGAAAATAGGCAGGGATCATGATTTTCCTTTTCAGTTTTAAGTAAGAATTTGTGTTGTTGTTATCCTACAGTCCTTAGCTGAAATTGCTCCTGCTAAAACTTCAAGATCTCAGATGCTGAACAACATACCTAGCAAAATTCATAAGGCTTCTTTGTCATTATGATCCTTAATGCTCTAATCACAGCAAATTAGATTGTACAGTACGGTGCTTCCACAGAAAAAGTGGCAAGTAATTTATCAAGTGTGGAGACAAATATGGCATTTGTACCATGCAGTCCTAGACAGGAATGTTAAAAATGCTCCATTTCTGGGCTGCTTTATTCTCCTCCACAGAGCTATTTGCTCCATTTAGTCATCACAATGGGTCAAGAAAGTGCAAGCGTGGATGCACTGCTGTCTGTTTCAGTGCATCTTGGCTGTAGCTGATGTTCATGTGCTGCACCATCAATACATGAAACCTGGACTCCAGGTGGCTCCAGAGTGTTTCCAGAGCAGTGACTCCTTGCTTGTCTCTGATGATAAGCACATTCACCTATGCAGGAGAAGCAGCTTTGCTGGGAAGTTCTCTAGAGGGTCACCAGCAGTTAGAAGGGCACTTAGGAGAACAGTAGCATCTCTAGAACCAGAAAACAGCCCACCAGGAGTCCAACTCAGGAGCCAAACTTCCATGTTAAACTATTGACAAAGTGACTCCATTGCACTGTTGGACTCCAGTCTGACTCCCCTTGCTCCTTCCACCCCTGTGCATTCTGCTTCTCTCTTTTTCACAACATCCAAGCTGCAATAGAAAGGGCAAAGTCTGTAACACACCACCATAGCAGTGATGTTCTGGTTGGGGCTCTCTGGGGAAGGCAGGGGTTTCCCTGAAATTCCCATAGGCATAATACCAAAGTTGTCTACATCCTATGATAATGCTGTCACCATTGCACAACTGGCTGAAGGCAGCCACTGCTGCCCTGACCAGGAAGGTTTAACATCCTAGATTGATGCAGCAATGGACATGGTCTCTGAAGCCAGCCGATAGCTGCATGTGAGGAGCAGTGCTTCCGGCTGGCAGGTCCACTTGTAGCCTGGACTGCACAGGATTGCTCTAGATGGATGCTGGACACACATCACTCTGCTACCCTGAAGCATCCCACTGGCCTCAGCATTCAGTGTTTAGGTACACTGAGGCCTAAGATAGGTAGCTAAAGTGGGTGGTGGGAAGAAAGCCCCCAATGCCTACGCAGGGTCTGAACATTCGAATATTAAGGAAGTACGTCTGGTCCTGGGTCATGTCAGTTTGATCTCCAAGGAGAAGTTCTGGTGTAAGATAATGGCAGATGGTTCAGTTCCACCAGTAGCTGATATGTGACACGCGCACATGTTTAGTGCCTTACCGTGAAGAAATCGCAGAGAGTGATGTGTGGAAAAATCTCATGGGCTCTGTTTTTCCCGCACTGGCGTTTGCTCTCCTTCCAAAAATCTAGCAGGTAGTTATGCAAACAGCCAGTGGGACACAAGTAAAGAGCATACTCCTGGGGGATTGGGTCATCCAAAGAGGGATCATTGCAGTGAGAGTGCAACCTGAAATCAAGAGCATATCACAGACAGTAAGTGTGTGCACCACTTACGTTTGTTTCCTGTGGTTGAAGGAATCCATAGCAGAGACGAGAAAAAGGAAATGAAAGGTTGTTCTTTTCTCACAAATGGAAAGCTAAAATAAAAACTCATTACAAATTTTCTCTCTGAAGTACTAGCTAATGGAGAAATTTTTTTTCTGCTTACTTTTGTGTACTTTACACCTTATGATGTGCTGTCACTTCTTTCAATGTCTGAAAATGAAGAACAACAAAAAAAGATTTTTTTAGGGCTTTTGGGTTATTTTCTACATTTTTCATGACTGGAAACAGAGGACTGGAGGAGAGAAAAAAGCAACATGTAGAAAATATTAAAGAATGACAAAATAAAAACTAACTAAAGATTCAAAAAATACTCAAAAAGAGCTAGTTTTTTTATTCAGCCCTGATAAAGGCAAACAAGACAAATCAGAAAATGCACAAAGATCAGAAACTTATATCCCATGTGGTGATATCCTTCACCTTGTTTTTCACATGCTGTGTGTTTGGCTTTGCAGGTGTTGGATTGGGAGTGGTTCTTGAAAAGCATGGTAGCATTCCAAATAAAAAAATATTAGGGAAGAACACGCCATACTCAAATGTATCCTCTGGCTTTTCACATTAAAAAAAAGAAAAAAGCAATCAAATCGAGGCAGGAAGAAAGCCTATGACAAAAGCAAGAAGAAAATGCAAAGAAAGACTGGATTCTGCAGATAACCTCACTTCCCAGAATAAGTACAAATACAATTATTTCTTCCTCTGCATGAATAAAAATGAAGAAAAAAAAAAGAACTTAGATGCAAGTTTTTTGTGGCAGGTAACTTCATATTCAGTGACAGAATCAGCACATGAAGAAGGATTTTCATCCAGGTTTAATGCAAAAGCAGTTCATAGAAATCACAGGTGCTTACCATTTTGCAGCATCTTCTACTGTCTTTTGTCCAGTAGCAGCCAAGGCTTTTTGCCTAGAATAAAAACCAAAATGAATTCCTCAGAATGACAGAAAGAAAACTAGAAAGTAAAGGATGGACATGCTGTGGTCACAAAGCCTATTTTCCAGCACAGACAGGACCTTTAACAACTAGGTAGTGCCTGGCAAATATTAATGCTCTTGAAGCCCTCCAAATAGTATTTTCCACTGCAAGTCTTTAATTCTTTGAAGACTGGTAACCTGTCCTCCCCATAGGATACCATCCTTTGTATTCTGGAGGTGTTTCCTTAGGAGCCCTACTGACTATACAGATTTCCTTAGGGTTGGGTAAACCGAATTTGAGGGAGATGAATCTCCCCCTCTACTCCACTCTGGTGAGACTCCACCTAGAGTTCTGCATTCAGCTTTGGGGCCCCCACGTAAGAAGGACATGGACCTGTTGGAGTGAGCCCTTAGAGTCAGGAGAGCATTAGGCTGTGACTAGACGTTCTATTCTTCCACGATGAGCAGTGAAGATCGAAAGATAATGCATAGAATAAATTCTGAATATACCAATTTCTCTCAGATAGAGAGTAGGAACAAACCTTTGAAAATCTGTCTTGAAACTAGTGTCTTTATTGCGAGAATGAACTGTTTCTTCCCTAAAGCAGAATCTGCTGGCACAAGTTCAGTTCTGTATAAGCACCAGAGAAGGCCCATTTTGTCGATCTGATGCTTAGCTTGACCCTCACATATTTGGGCTTTATTCTTTGGAGAAATGTTGCTTTGGCCTGCTGATTCTACATTATGAAAGATTTTGTAATATTTGCACCCAACCTCTTTTCCTCAGGCTAGAACTTATCAAAAGAACAACTTTTCAGTACTTCAATTTACGGTTCAATCCAGGAACTAAGAGGCAGCTAAAAGGTTTTGTAAAAACACAACATTTTGAAAGTCTTAAAGTCAATAAAAGCAACTAAATTAAAAAAATAGTGCTTTTGGACATTTTGTCATTTTATGTTGATTCGCATAGTACTTCTGTCACTGCTTCTTGATTTTGACCTGGGAAGCACAAAGCCATCTCAATAACAGCAGAAGGTGTATAGAAGGGGATTTGAAGTACATCGCATAGAGGGCACAAAAAATGAAAATTAGGCATTACTTTGGGGTGACCAAACTTATAGTATTACTAGAGAAATGGTGAGCCATGTTTTCAGCTAAAATTCCACTGTGAGCCCTTGTTCCTCTGGGAACAAGGGACCCGCAGTTTCCTCGTAAGCTGTGCGCATTGTGTCTAAAGTTGATGCGCTAAACACAGCTATTCCTAAAAAAGCATCACAGCACTTATGAATGGAGCCTTTTCAACTTGCTTAATTTTGAATCCAAAGGGAGAGATATTGCTCTCCTTTCTAAAACGTTTTTATGAAGGGTTCTTTGACATATAATTAAAAAGATCTATTTTTTTTAACAGTTTGAAATGAAGTGTCCATAATTGTCCTTCAGAAGCTGGAAAATCCTCCCCAAAAGTTTCCTGTCCAACCAGAATGATGTCTTGGGGAGGAGTGACCGCCATGTTTCTTTTTTATTAGCTTGGTTAGCTGCCACCAGTTAATCTCTTATCCACTGTGGTTGCCAAGAATAGTGCCTCATTCTTTACTTGTACATTTTCCAGGTAGGACACGCTTTTGGAACAAGATCCTGATTCAAGACAGGGAAAGAAATTGACAGACTTATGTGGCATCTTGTTAAGGAAAGCTCACTGTTGTAAAACAGTTTCCAGTGACAAAATCCAGCAGGAGGTCTCTGCCAGGCCTGAAAAAAGCTTTGAATAGAAGTTAAATCCATATTTAATTCCCTTGTAATAACAGTGATCAGCAGAAAATGAAAGACGATATATCCCAAGAGCAAAATATGGACTTCAACTTCTTAATTCATCGTGAAGCCTCTCAAGCCGAAGACGTGCAAAGCCATGTTTTGTCAGATATACACAATATTTATAAAAGTGTATACATAGCAGGGTTTGGTTTTGGTTTTTGGGTTTGTTTTTTTTTCTTTCAATATAAGCAATACACACTGCTCTACAAGAAATTCAAAGTGAGACACGTCTGATCCCTGTATAGGGACATCACTCCCAGGAAGCAGCATGCTCTCTTGATGAAGAAACCAAGCTGCTTGCTGTCATGTTCTTATGAGAAATATCTCTTATTTAAAATACCTCTTACTGTGCAAAGGCAGCCAAACACATTACTCACGCGATATGAGCTGGGAATCCTTTGGCAAGGAGAGACTCAAGGAGTACAGAGGTGCTTCTGCTCCTGTGCTTGTTGGACACCTTTGCATACAGCTGCATCTCAGCCACCGCCATCTCCTCTACTCTTCCTCTGATGGTGTGATGAGTGCTGACAGAAGTTGTGAGGTGGGAGGAGGATGGGAGGGAGTAAGAAAATGAGAGAGAGAGAAAGAGGCAGCTAAAATACAAAAACCCTCAAACCTCTTGTGATCTTTTCTGATGAAAGCTAGCATCCTGTTTTCGTAGCATCTGTGTCTCTGAATTTTTGTTTTAGGGTGGCTAAAAAAGCGAAAGATATCTTCAGGCATTTCCCACCCACCCCAGCAGAACAAGACTAGTAGTCCAAAGGCAAACACTACGGTCAGGGTGGATTTGTTGAAGGGTCTGAGATTGGATCTTTTAGTCTTGCACTTTAAATAGTCTTCTGAAAACCAGGAAAACCACCTGCTACTGGTGTGGGGGAGAGGTGAGTAGGGACGTCCTAAAGCATGTAAGCAGTTAGACCACATTCTATCATTTGGGGCTCAATTTTCATATCCTCCTGTCCCTACTCTACATAGCTCCTGCTTTGGCCTTCTCCACCAAAGGTGATGAGCCAGCCAACTGTTCAAGGTCAAACCCAATGTCCCATCAGAACATCATGCCCTGAGACTAGGCTTGGAGCAGCTCATGGTGACAGCAGGGTGAAACTTGCCCTTTCTGGTGGTGCCAGGTCCACCACAGGAGCCTTTGCAGACCTGTACTGGCTGGCCCGCAGTGTTTCCAGCATGGCCAGAGCAGCTGAAATGGTTGGAGACAGTTTTCTCTGGCCTGGGCTGTCCTCACTGGAGGTACCACAGCTCCCTGGGGAGGACAGGACTGAAAGGGTCACCTGAGCTTCTGGTCTCCTGAAATGAGCCTTCAATTCTCCTTCTTGTTTGAAGTTTCCCTTGGGGCACCTGGCCAGTTTGGGCTGCTTCTCCAACTGTTTGTCTCTGAAGCCCCGTGGGGAGAGCATCAGAGCACTGTGAACAACTAATGAAATACAGGTTTCTTTATCCATCCTTGTCTGCTTTCTTTTTTATATTTTTTCCTATGTCCCCCTGTGTTTCCCATTTCCAGGGAAGGCTGCTGAAAGAGTGGCATAAGAGATGATGAACTCCTAATGTCGTGGCCTGGATGTGAGCAGTTAACAGGATCATGATGTGGCGTCCTTTCCTTTGGAAGTGCCAGTTTCCACTGTGCACAGCAAAGGGACTGAAGAGCTTTTCTCATCACAACTGTGTTTTGTCATCAAAACCTTCATTTCTTCCCTGACCTCTCAGGAGCCTTATTTCACTTATATTATCATGGCCTTTTGCTTCATGTGTCTTCCTCCTTCTTCCTTCCACCCTCCCTTCTGTCATCAATCTGCCTTCTTAGTAAAAAAACAAACAAAACCCAAGCCAAATTATTACTAATCTTGAGCATTTCATGAAGATGAACATATATTTTCATTTTCTAAATCCCACAGTACAAATGAGTTGATACTTCAGAAACATGAGATACTGCTTGCAAGGTGCTTCCAAAATATTTTGCAATATTTAAATATTTAAATATATATATTATACTATAGTATAAGTTATCCAGGACTGTCATGGTTTAAACCCAGCTGGTAACTAAATGCCATGCAGCCGTTTGCTTACCCACCCCAGGCAGGATGGAGAGGAGAATCGAAAGAATGTAAAACCAATGAGTTGAGATCAGAACAGTTTAATAACTACAGTACGATATAACACTTATACTACTACAACTAATAATGATAAGGGAAATTACAAGGAGAGAGCATATAAAACTACAAGGGGAAAGGGAAAAAAACCCTCAAACTAACAATAAACACAAGTAATGGACAATACAACTGCTCTGGCCTTGTGTGCTGAAGAGATAAAGCACCTGGAGCTTCTGCCCTCTGCCACCCACAGCTATCAGCAGACTCCTCAGCTGCACAAGTCTTGATAAAAGATGAGCATGTACTCATCAGCTGTGGTGGTGCTTTGCTGAGGGGTTACAGAAAGGTTTGCAAATACTACAATATTACCTGATGTTCTTAGGCTAATTAAAAAGCATGCTGAATTTTTATCTTCTTCTTTCCGTAGCCATGCCATCCAGGGCTACCCGATACCCGTCACCAGGTTGAATTACACAGGCTGCTGCCATAATGCCATATGCAACAGATGACTGAACGGGCAGCCACGGAGACTCAGTGAAAACCTTTCCAGAGCAGACTGGCTTAGCAAACTCAGAATTTCTTTTTGGTTTCTTTTGATAATGAAGAAAGAAAACAGTTTTGCTTTTAACTATGACTTCTCAGGAAGAGGTGAGTGAAGCTTTGGGAGCATATGATATCGTCTAAATAAACAACACATCAGTGTCTATCTTTTATGTAGTATATACTTCACAATGCTGTTTAGTTTCCTAATGGACAACCTATGCACCAGTTACCAGGCTTTTTTTAATATATATATATGTTTAAAAATCATGCACAGCAAGCTGTCCTTTTCTGTGCCTTAAAGCCAGCAAACTCTATATAAAGTTTAATTTATGTTCATTGAAATGTAGATGGAATTTCACCAAATGAAAGAGTAGAAACCTTCTTGCACTTGTTTGCTGGAAGGTGATAAGATATTCCAGGTGACTTAAAGATACAGTGCTGCAGACAAAATATGTATTCTTTGCCTAAAATGTGGCATTGTGAGCATCTTCTGGGACTGGCTCTGCAAAAGTGCTTTTTTTACAGCTTATCACCTCCGCTGTCTTTAATAAACCTGGACCTATTTCACATCATTGTGAGTTCAAAAATCTGATTTCTTTTGCCAGTGACAGCGTGCATAACCAGAGTCAGAAATTAGCATTGCAAATCTATTTACCCTGAATTCTAGCATAGCCTGGTTTAATTGTTTTTCACTGTGTGGAAAGTGATCAAAGGTTTTCTGGAGTAAAATTAAGTGGGCCCCTGCATGAAGATTCTGTCAGGTGATGTGCAACTGTTACATGCTTTTTAGTCTCTCTGGTTTGCTATTGACAGTAAAGAGAAGGGGATAGATTCACACTCCCAGTTATTAAAAGTAACTACAGTGCTTGGACATATTTTAACAAAAATTACCTTCAGCAGTTTGCTGTTGAATTAGTTGTAAGAGCTCCTCTCATGAACATTAAGTACACAACTTACTGTTCTGTGTCCAGCTCTGGAGTCCTCAGTACAGGAAAGACATAAACCTGTTGAAGTGGGTCCAGAAGAGAACCACAAAGATGATCAGGGGGCTGGAGCACCTCTTCTATGAAGACAGGCTGAGAGAGTTTGAGTTGTTCAGCCTGGAGAAGAGAAGGCTCCGGGGACATCTTACAGCAGACTTCTGGTACCTAAAGGGGCTTATAAGAAAGATGGGGACAAAATTTTTAGTAGGGCCTGTCGCAATAGGACAAGGTGTAATGGTTTTAAGTTAAAAAAGGGTGTATTTAGACTAGACATAAGGAAGAAATCTTTTACAATGAGGCTGGTGAAACACTGGCACAGGCTGCCCAGAGAGGTGATAGATGCCCCATTCCTGGAGACATTCAAGGCCAGGCTGGTTGTGGTTCTGGGTAAAGATGTCCCTGTTCATTGCAGGGGGGTTGGACTAGGTGACCTTTGAAGGTCTCTTCCAACCCAAACCATTCTAAGATTCTATGATAACATGTTACAAGGTGATTATCTTGTTTGGTTGGTTGTTTTTTTTTATCCAGTTGAGTCAGGCACAAGAGACAAATCCCACTACTGGAAGTCTTGAAATCATCTCTATTACAGAAGATGAACCACCAGTCCCAGAAATACAGTTTTCCTTCAAAAGATTTTTCTGCATACCACAAGCAAAAGTGGACCCTACTGCAGATGGATCTGGTAGGGATACTGCGCAGCTTTTTGACCTTTGTAATTTAATGCCTAATGTAGGTTTTAGCCTTGCAGAACTATGCTTGCCCACTAAGTTAGTGAAAGCAATTGCTTAGAGGAAGAAGAAACACAACATCACTCTCCAGCCGTGAGGTTTGCCAGCGTATTAACAGGTGATGACATCTTGTGTCAGTTTGTGTACACAAGCATTTTTCGCAGCCAGGGTATTAACACACTTCAACCACATAGCAAATATTTGCCCACACTTTTCGGACACATTTTGGAATAGCTTATTTGAAATTTTACCAACCTGGAAATTGGTCCATTAAAAAACCTGAATATACAGTACAATAGCCTTGGAGGAATAGCACGCATGTTTGCTACTTCCCGTAGGATTCATGGCAAAAATAACCATTAACCTCAACAGAGGCAGGGTGAGCATCAAGGATGAAGATAGAGCAATTTAATTTTCTAGTTCATTAGCTACTATAGCTGTCTAAGATCCTGGCATACCAGACACCAACTCCATTGCCAAAACCACTTACTCAGCTGCTGCTGAGAGAGTTTGTGTAGGCTGGGATTTTCTTGTGAATCTATAAGCAGTGGGAGACACACCTCATCCTTGACTGATTTTAATGTCTGCCAATCTCAAAATGAAAGCTTTAAGAATGAGGGGGTGATGAGCTGTATGAATTAAAACTGAAGACAAGGTTCTGCCAGTTCCTGTGTGTACCTGTGATGAGCTGTGTATGCTATTTTCCCATAGTTTGCCCTTTGTATATCAGAATACATTTGATACAAGTGAACCGTTCATTATTTTCAGTGGAATCTGTTGTCTTCCAGATTGACAATACCACTAAGCTGAGGTCAGCTATGAAGGTGGTTGGTGAGCATGGCTGGTCCAGATCATCAAATGTATTCAGCAATTATTACTTCTATATATTTTAACTTTAGATGCATCATTTTTCCTTGAAACCCCAAAACTCAGCCTTGAGCAATTGCTCAGTTCTCTCCTTGTCTTTATAGCAAAACTTCAAACAGATCACTTTTTCCCATATTTTTCAAGACTAGTTTGGGGGTCCCATTTTTTGCAAATTTAGCTTTCTAACATTTTTAGTTAACCTTGCTTCAAAGACCAAAAGGACTAGTGACTTTCCTCCTTTTTGTCTTGAACACCTATTTACTAGTTAGTCCTGTCTTTTTCTTTTTTTCCTTGATCCTGTTTGAATCTGTAAGCTCATCTTACTAGTTTCCCTGCCTCTGCTACTGCAACTCTGGAGGAAGGTATTGTGCATGGGACTTTGCTCCCCAGTGCACAAGGCAGAACTATGTGGACTCCATCCTCATCCCAGGATTTCCATTGTCCTGGACACTCAGTTGCCCCAGTGCTCAGAGAAACATCCAGCTGAGGCTATAGCTGGAGGGAGCACTGGGACCACAGGCTTGGTACCAGCAAGAGTCAGGAGGCGTCACAGACAGGAACAGTCATAAGGAGGAGATTCAAACTAGTCTTTGCTGCTTCCACTGAAATAATATATTAGTCCACTTGAGCTTTCTGAAGTCTTCAGAGAGTATACCTGTACCCTCCACACAGGCTTGTTTTCACAAACAGTTCTGAATTTCATTTTTCAGTGTCATGTAGCAAATGAAAATTAAAATTTAGAGCTCATACTCTTGATGGCATTTAGAACAGGCCAAGTGCTCTGTAAGGGCATGATTCAAACCCCTCTTAAGGCACTGCTATCGAGGTGTCTGAGAGCACCAGCCAGCCCCAAAACACTTGGAGCCTCTCAGCCCCTGAGCTGGGGGATCTGAACCACTCTGGGTCAGGTCAACTCATGAAGTATATGAAGGAGTTACTACTGCCATCTAGTTTAATGTTAGATAAATCTTTTTCATTGCAAACTCAACCTTTTCGTTGTAAACTCAATCTGGTTTAACTTCACAGAAGATGTTCTCTCTGTTTGGTTTCTAGGAGATATCGAACCACCTTCGATGTGCCATGTTTTTATGTCCCTGAAATACTTTCCATATATCTGTGGTTTATTCCTTGCAGTAATCCTAGCAGTTGCCATTGGCCTGGGTGGTGAGTACAATTAGTTATTCATTAAGTTCTCGCTTAACCTTTCAAATGCTTAATTTTTCATGAGCCTTTTACTTAGAATGGAATTAAACTGCTACTGTGGCTTGTTTGCTGAAGTAAAAATCTTGTCGGTGTGATGGCTTTAAATTTTATTTACATGTAGGGATAAAATAGATCTGGCACTCATGAGAGGATTGGTGTAATATTTACAACACAGGGGTACCTGCAGTTCCAGGAAACGTTTCTCTAGGAAAACTTCATTAATTCCTTTTGGGTAGTAAGCTATAGGGGAGGCTTCAGGTAGCACACACCATGTTCTCATCCTGTAATTCACATCTCTACGTTTCTTTTCAAGGAATTAAAAAACTTTACCCTTTCACAAACAACTTTTGCAAAGGAAAAGAAAATGCAGAATGAGTTTAGTTGCAGCTGGAAAGCATGACCTACTCACATCTAGGTGCTAAATACATTGATGCTAGAGCAGTGCCTTCACACCATAAGCTTGTGGAAGGCTGAGGCATCTCCTCAGAAAGGAAGTGCACTGGCTGTATTTTGCAAGGATCTCATTGCTTTGCTGCTGAGAGGTTGAGGCACCAGGCAGAAACTTGCCCTGGAGTGAAATGTAAACTGGGTAGAGAGAGCTGGGAAGCAGTCAGCAGAGATAGCAAGGCTGGCTCATCCTACAAGTCATCATTAATGGATGAATTTAACAGCACCATGTAGCCACCTCCAGGTTGTATTTCAAAAGTTCCTAGAGTACAGAGTTGTCTTTTCATTAGCAAGACAGAAATCTGGCCAGATAATGGAATTCAGAAGTGTTAAATTAATATCAAAATGTATTTTCATCACCTTGTTTTCTTTCATTCTTGTTAGTCCAATACAAGTGCATTGGGAAGTTTCGCTGCAGATCATCCTTTAAGTGTATCCAGAAATCAGCCAGGTGCAATGGTGTCTTCAACTGTAAAGAAGGGGAGGATGAGTACAGATGTGGTAACTTATATTTGATCATAAATCCCTCCTACCTCTTCCTGTAGCATCTGGCCCATTATAGAGAAATGCATGTTGTAAAGAGTTTGGGTGAGACAAGAAAGATAGAGACTGATGGACTATCTAAATCACCACTTCAGAGAAACAATCTCACTGAGGTATTGATTTATGCTTTATAAGAAATCAAACTGCTCTTTAGATAAATGTGATGATTGTTGAATATTGCTACTGCCATTTTGAGCATGTTTCTTCATTAGAAGTCTAGATGCTTCTCGACTATTCGCATTTCCTCTGCCTGCAAGGGAATATACACTGCATTGTGGTGTGTATATACAGCACTCTGTACTCACTGGCACATAGCTGCACTGTGGCAGTTTTGAAGATTGCAAAAGCCAAAAGTAATTATCTTAAGGAACATGGGAACACGACAGATCAGCACTGCCTTTCATGCACTGAGTACTGCAGAGTTTACTGCTTCATATGCGAAACGTATGCCCCCATGTTTGAGTTTCTCTCTGTCATGAGCTCCCAACCTGCGCATCTCTCTTTTCCCTGGCCTTTATATGCTCATCAGCGCAGACACACCAGCCCCATTTCAGGAGAGGGAAGCAGATAGGAAACTCCACAGGATCCCAGGGGTGGCTGGGAGTAAGTGCATCCACCTCTCTGACAGTGCTGTGCAGCACAGGAAGTGCCAACCACCTTTCATCACTTACCTTGACTGTAGGTTTCCTTGATGCCAAGGCATCTGTAGCTCCAACTCACTGCAATCAGCAAGACTTGCTTAGGCTCACTGAATGGCAAGGCAGTCTTCTCCATCTGTATTAGAGCTAGCATCCCCTATCCATGGCCATGAGCATAGACTTTTTTCTCCTGGTTGTTGCAGCTCAGCATATCTTGGTTCCTTCCTTAAAGAGGAAAAAAAATCTGTCAAAGGATCCAAGTGATGAAAAAGACAAGTAGTAAAAATTCAGTGAGCCAAGCAATGTGGATGCCACAGCAGTACATTGACACTGTGGTGTACCCTGTGGTTCTTCTTCATGGCTCACTCAGGCTTTTCTTCTCCTCAATCTCAAAGTCAGGTTGAGTGGCAAGAAAGCAGTGCTGCAAGTGTTCACTTCTGGATCCTGGCGAACGGTCTGCTCTGATGACTGGAAAGCAGAGTATGGAAATACTACCTGCAAACACCTGGGTTTCTCAAGGTAGGAACACAAAATGGAAGGAACTTTATTTGGCATTTTGAACAAACTCTGGGGTTTTCAATCTTTCTAATGAAACCTTGTGTTAGTCTGTGCTTTAAAAGAAAAAGGACTTACTAATCCACCTTTAAATGATATGGTTGAGGAGATTTGGAATGATGTGAATACTTGTGCACTGCAAATATACCATTTATTACTGCTATAAATCTGGGATGATGGCTAAATAAAATGGTTTGTTTGAATCTTCTGTATGGGATGCAGGTGCCTGAATCCTACTTGTCTTCCTAGTAGTTTACAGCCTGTCAGAGAGGCACTAAGAACCATATGAGCATTTTCCATTTCTTTTACTTCCTCTGCAAAGTAGGAAATAGGAATTAGGAATAAGTAGGAAATAGGAAAGTAGGAAATAGGAAATAGGAATTACAATAGGAAAATTGTATATAAAATTCATGACATCTGTTAGGAATTAAGATCCACCTCACAAACGGAGAAGAAACTGGCGAGGCAGTTCTTACCAGATTGATCCCATTCATGAAAAAGCACCATGTCTTTCGCTAACTTTCACACAATTGAGAAAGAGTTTGAAGTTGTGACTTGCAATGATGCTGTTATTTCTCACAATGGTGTCGTTCTGTTTTCTGCACATTATAGTCATAATGTGCAGAATAAAGCTTCTTTTAATAAATTCTTCTTGCCTTTAGGATATACATCTCAATTGTTCAACAAAAAAAGATGAGAAAAATTACAACTTATTTATCCTCCCTGTTGCAAAAGTAAAAGGAGACAACGAGCTTGTTAGTGCTTCAGGAAATGTGCTATATAATCAAAGTTATAATAAAGACTTTGTTTCAATATTAGAATTAAAACTTACTTTCTCTGCCAGTTAAATGCCTCACGGCATGTTGTGACTTTGACATATGGTTATGGCAAAAATACGTGCATGTTATAAAAAACATTTCTTGGGGAGGATACAGTTACTTTATCAAGTGTCAGGATCTGATAATTGTGGTTGCGACACTGGGTTTTCATTAGCAGAACCGCTGAATTATTTAAACAGATTGCTGAAATGCTGGCTGAGGAAGCTGTGCTTATGATTTATTTGCAGTTACGTGAGCTCAGGTTACCTGCCCGTGACTGCTGTTGAAAAACAGTTTCAAAGACATTTTGTATCCCTCAGCGATTGGTCATCGGCTGATCAAGCAACATCCCTGCACAATGCAACAAACCTCAGGTATGCCTCAGCTTGTTCATCCTGACAGACAGAGAGCAGTCAATAGGAGCAGAATTATTAATATTTTGAGATTGTTGCCTGTTTTTTTCAGGCAAGTTGTAAATGGTTGGTAGTTTTATTCATCACAGACCAAGGTTCAGTAGCAGTCTTATTGGAATACAAATTCAGAGCCTGATCCAAGGCCCGTTAGAATCAGCAAAGGCTTTAAGACGAGCTATTTGAAAAGCCTATTTGTCCCACAGTCCCATTTTTGCAAATCGATAGACATCAGATACATTTTTTTCAATTGTGAAGCAGTTTGTTTCAGTTTACAGATCACTAGATATTTCCCAGTGGGCTTATGAACTCTTTATGGCCCATTTCTTCCTCCTGACAATTGCTTGTTTTTCTTAGTTACCTTTCACTGAGAAGCAAGCTATGGATCCAAGGAGGCTACAGATCACATGTTGAAAATTGCTGATGAGCCTCCCCTTGCAGAAGAGCAACCACTCTTCAGTGGGACAGCATATGGTCTGCAGGGCTCCCAATGGTGTCTAAGCTCCTAAGTGTTTCAGCTAAATGCCCTAAGCAGACTGGATGAGTATACGACTTTGTACCTCTTTCGATATGAGTTACTTGTATTTATGTGCAACTAGCTGTACAGGAAGATGACACGATATTGAAAAACCACCCAGTATTTGTGAATTGGAACTAATACTACACTGTCTTTTCATCTTAGAGAGGAATGCACTTCTGGCAGTGTGATCATCTTAAAATGTTTGGGTAAGAATCAGGAAAAGGGAAAATAAAATCCGAAACTGTCCTTCTTCATCCACTGCGTGCCAAGAGTTGGGAGGAATTGTGTACTCAGGGCATACTATACCATCAGTTTATCACATCAAAGAAAAATTATATTTCTTTTATAAAATTTAAAAGAGTTTCAGAAAATGAGAATAAGCTGGGAGGGCATCAGGTAGCAGAACTGTTTTGGTGAGAATCACAGTAGAAAGTAGATGTGTAAGGATTGTGATTTGAGTACATGGACTGGTACTGTAATTCCAACTTCTTGCCATCTCATCAGGGAAAGGGAAATTCCGTCTTAATACTTGAACTTTCATTCCACGTCTTTCCATGTCAGCTTGTTTTTGCATTGGGATATGAAAAGTCAAAAAAAGCAACAGCAAGATATTCATCAGGGGAGAGGACATGCTTCAACCTGCTTGTCTGGGGCCCTGGGACACTGTGCATTTAAGGAGGGCAGAACAGTGGGGTTACAGCTCAGCTGAGCATTACATCTACAGGGGAGAAGATGTGAGCTTCACAGCCTCCATACAGGCTGCCAAGCATGATGCTGCAGGGATTGGATGGAGGAGGAGAAACCTCTTGAGCAGCCACAGCTCAAGATGTGGGCCATGGGGATGGCTGGGAGTAGAGGGGCTGAAGGTGACAAAAACCATGCCTGTGTTTCCTCCATGGACCTCAAACCATTCTTTCTGGCAGTGTGCGGGACACGGGCCAGCTACAGGCCGCGGATCGTCGGGGGCAATGCGTCCTCCCCCCAGCAGTGGCCCTGGCAGGTCAGCCTACAGTTCCACGGGCAGCACCTCTGTGGAGGGTCCGTCATCACCCCGCGCTGGATCATCACGGCTGCCCACTGTGTCTACGAGTAAGTCCCTAAACTGTCTTGCTCAGGGTGTCCCACTGACCCCACCTGCAGCATGTCTGTGGCGGGGGGGGGAGCACCGCCGAGGCAGACTAATGCACCGTGCATTCTTCTTAAAAATAAACTGCAGAAGAGGCTGGATTATGCTTACTTCATGGGCTTGCTCCATAACGTTTAAACCACCTCTCTCCTTGTATAAGTGCAACTCTCTATTGGAAAAAAAGTCTCTCCAAGAAGTGGTCTAAATCAGGGGCCCCAGTTTTCAGATGTTACAGGCACTCCTGGCTTCCTGGGAAACGAGTTTAAAACAACATTGAAGTGCTAGACTTTAGGTATCCTGATCTGCAGTTTTTGTATATTGAATGTGAGTTAACAGCGCAGGAGGAATTTGCACTTGGCTGCTCCAATACTCTGGAGCTTTAAAACAAATTACACAATCCTTTTCAAGTCCACAGGATCAATCAGTGGTACTTAGTAAGCTGTACTGTGCTTACTGTCCTTTACCCCATACTCACTGCTTCTTTTTATGCTGTTCAAGTAGTCTTTGAGTTGTAAATAGATGTTAAACAGTAATTTAGACTCCTTCGTTTAATTATAAACATAGCCCTCTCTTTTACAATGTGTTGTCTGATTTTGCAGGCTTGTCTGTTGCTAGTAGTGCAAGAGAGCTCTTCTCACTCCTACAAACTCCAGGCCACTTTCACCAAAGACATTTAGACAGCTAAAATGGGATTTGTCTGGCCACTTTTAGGCACCTACAACATGGATGCTTGCATCTGAGCAAGTCCTGTGGGGTGTTATTATACCCAGTAAAGACAAGAGACAGGACAGACAAATCTCACTCCTAGATCCTGTCTTGCCATAAAGCTAATTACTTGGGAATTAAGCATTTTAGGACTTTCGTCCTTAGCTCTCTCCCTCACAACCCAGTTGGTTGTGGTATGTCCAAAGAGTGATGGGGAGTGATGAGGATGGGACCTGGCAACACAACCCACATCCCTAGAGCCTGCTGCTAACCCACTGCTAGCGTGGTGGCGTGAAGCCAAGAGAAGAGGAGCTGCTCATGTACTGAGCGATTTGGCTGCTCATGAACTGGGGGCAGAAGCATCTTCCAGAAGGAAAGCCTCTCCCTTGAACACGCCTTGCTGCAAGTGGGGCTGAGCTAGCCTGATGGCTGAGCCCAGGTGTGCCAGGCAGCAGCACTGACTGCTGTGGGGTCACATACAAAGGCAGAGAGGTAGGCCAATGCAAAGCTCTCATATGTGTGTAGAAAGCTGCACAGACAACATACCACTGATCCAGTGTGTTACTTAGTCACCCCTTCTATGTTTTTTTGAAATTAGATGCAAAACACAGCTAGTATTAATAGAAAGGTAAGCAATTACAGCAGACTATAGCTATTTGCCTGTAGAGTTTTACGTGGTTCGTAAGTTCAGAAGACAGTTAGACAACCTGAGGGCTTTCTTGAAGGTTTTTCACTCTCTCCTACTTTTTTGTTTCAGCCCATACTTGCCGAAGTCATGGAGTGTGCAGGTTTTTCACTCTCTCCTACTTCTTTGTTTCAGTCTGTACTTGCCGAAGTTGTGGAGTGTGCAGGTTGGTTTCGTGACTCAGCAAGACACCCAGGTTCACCCATATTCAGTGGAAAAAATTATATACCATCGAAATTATAAACCCAAGACAATGGGAAATGATATAGCACTGATGAAACTGGCAGCACCACTTGCTCTCAATGGTAATTCTTCCTGTTAGCTTTCACTTGACTTTTTAAACTTTCTAGCTAAAAAAAGTGAAGGGTCTTTCTTAGCACAGACAGGGAAATTTCTGTTGGTGCCCTATGCCTGACCCACCACCTTTAAAAGCAATGAGAGATATGCAGCGTGGATGTAGCCAGCTTGCTGCTATGATGGCAAGGCAGTGATCCCTGTTCAGACTACGCTGGCAAAAACGCACTAGAGTTCCTCTGTACTCAATATCCAACCATAGCCACAGGCCTCTGCAAAATGTTCCCAGTCTATTCTGGTATTGGTTTACTGAAGGCATTTAATAATAGGCAAACATTAACTTTATTCTTTCTAAATATTTTTCCTATCTAAAATAAATGCCCCACCTCATTTTACTCGGAGATCACAGAGATTTTTGTCATGTCCTTTCTGTGAGTATGAGGAGATCCAGCAGTGTCCAAAGCTGAAAGTCAAGCTTAAATTTCAAAGAGGAGAAAAGGCAATTCAAATATAATGATGCTTTTAAATTAAAACTACTTTTGTTTTCTCAGCAGGATGCTACCTACAGCTGACACAGCTAGTGAATTGGAATAATGTGTGATAATATTGTATGAATTGAAATGGTCACCTGCCAATACCTGCTGATCACTGTGAGCTCTCCGCAAAGAGGAGCTGGCTCTCTCTGACGCACCTAGATTGACAATTCCTAAATCAACTATCTTGAAATACTCCGCACTTCCACTTGGAACGAAAATTAAGCTTGACTTTTTCTGCTTTATATCTCAGCTAGTGCTGTTTTCTTTTGCTTGGGAGTAAGTTTGGGAGTCTGTCAAGAACAGCAACAGCACCGCACCTGAATGAGGTACTTGCAATGCCCTGCAGGGGCTGAGGGCAGCCCAGGGGGCTTGGAGGCTCCACAATGGGGGCTTGGTACTTAGAGCTGGGATCATTGCACCATGCAGAGCTGAGTCACTAGAAATTACCCAGAAATACCTTATATCTTCCCTCCCTTTTCTCAGTGCCAGATCATCTTGACATGTTGCGGTTTGTTCCTGCAAGCAGAAAACACCGATTATCTTGCACGGCGTTGCACGCCCCAAGGCACAAGCTGATGGGTGGGAAGCAAAAAGACATCTTGTTGTCCTTTCAGAAGAGCACAGAGATGTGCACATGTGGCTCTTTGTATGCGCCACTGCACAAAACCTGTTAGGAGGTACCCTGCAGTCGTGCCATGGTTAGCCAAAGCCATTTCTCTGTCCAGTCAGTGTGCTGTGGGGTCTCTGACCTACCCGTCAGATGCATATGTGGTGCATTTCTTGTTTGCTCATTCTTCAGTTTATTGACATGCCAACACTTCCTTTTGTTGCTTCATACTTGAAACTAATTAGGCCTGAGGTAGGTATTGATCCAAACCTATGGAATTGGCCATAAGACAAAAGACCTGCAGAGCTGCCAAGTTATTTATGTGAGGAGTGGGTCATAACAAGTTCACTGCATGCCAAATCTTCATGTTTTATTGAGCCATACAATTTTTTGCTAAATTTTGAAAGCAATTTTCTCTCTTTTTTTAAAAAACAGGTCACATAGAGCCAATTTGTCTGCCCAATTTTGGTGAACAGTTCCCAGAAGGGAAAATGTGCTGGGTATCAGGATGGGGAGCAACTGTGGAAGGAGGTATCTTAAATGACCTGCTGTTGATTACACTACATGAAACAGCTCACATACAGTAAATACAGGACATTGTTCCCATTTGGTTGGGACATTGTTCAACATTAAATTTTCTGGAATATCCAGGGAAGGAGGAGGGGAGAGAAGAAATATTCCTAAACTTTATGCTCACCCTGACATGCAAAAGTGCTATACAAATCCTTATCACAAGGAACAGATGGGTACACTCTGTGAAAAGGTTGAAAATGACATGAGGACAGCATCAGTGTTGTACCCAGCCTCAGTCAAACAGGCTGTGTCCTTTATAACTTCAAGCATAGAAAACACAGCATGAATGCAAGAGTTGACCATCCATTTTTTCGGAGAAAACATGTATGCATTTTCAGGCAGGTTTGATGATGTAGAAATTAGATCTGTGAATAGGGAATTCTTTTTTTTCTTACCATTACTCACAGTCATATTAATCAATAATATATAGTGAATCACTTCCATGTGAAAATGCTTGAATTCTCAGGTAATTGGATTTTATCGTTCTTTATTTGTCTCAATTGACGTGCTCCTGTTGTTCAGAGAACAAGAACAGTATGTTACCTGATCTACTGATAACAGTGAAAGGTGGGAAAAAAATGAAAGCAAGGTTTACCACCCAAAAGTCAGCTATAAATAGACAATAGACATTGTGCAAATACTACCATTTATAGAGATTATCTGTTTAGACTCAGAAGAAAATAAATGTTTATAAAATAAATCAGATATTTGCAGATGATTTGTTGACTAACAGAACAGGTGATATATTTGAAACAAATTTTGGCACTGGTATTGAAGACAGTGTCGAACTTAAAAGTTTTTTAAGTTCATTACTGTCATTGATTCTCTAGTTTGAAGTAAAAACACATAATGTACAGCTTTGTATTATATACTGTGATAATCCACATCTCTACAGAGTTGCTAGTTACTGGATTTTGTATTTGATGAGACACTCAGTTGCCTTTATTTGTTTGGTGTCATTTTAACCGTATTTCTCTCACCCTAACTTGCCAATTCTTCACATATTAAAACATTTTCTGTGTGTAACTAGAGATTAGTTTCTACAATAGAGAGTTTTTAATTTGTGAGGTTTTTCCTTTTTTAACAGGTGATACATCTGAGACCATGAATTATGCAGGTGTTCCTCTGATTTCTAATACAATTTGCAACCACAGGGATGTCTATGGAGGGATCATAACTTCTTCAATGCTTTGTGCCGGTTTCCTAAAGGGAGGGGTAGACACGTGCCAGGTATGGAAGTTTCCAAATTGCATCTGAGCTCATTAACAGCAGCAATGGAAAAACATGAGTGATAAGTTATCAGAAGGCACTCCCAGGCTTTTCTTGGGCAAACATTTGGTTTTATGCCATTTACTCTGTTTACCATGAATATCGATCAGTGAACGTGCATGCATTCATATGCTACAATTCCCTTCTTATATTTCTTCTGTGGACCATATCTGCTACTTCTGAAGCCAAATTTACTTAAGACATTTTTTAATTTCTTGCATGTGGTACTGAGTAGTGCCATCCTTTCCTTGACCTGGCTGTGGCCTCTGCGCTGCACTGAATTGTACTGCACTGCACTGTGAGCAGCTCCGGAGGCATGCAAGGTGTAGAAACCCCATGATCAAAAGCAGCCAAAGTGTACATCAATAGAGAAGAAGAAACACGAGATTTTGTAAAGAGTAGAGTGAGGCAGGGGAAGGAAGAAAGGGAGAGATGTCTGAGTAACTCAGAAGACTGGTAATGACTCTGGAGGAGAGGAGTTCATAGTGGTGATGAATCAGAGCACCCTTCACAACACAGGGTGGTGATGCTTCAAAATCACTGTCAGAGTCATGACAGTACCCACCTTGTGCCGGATCTCATTCCCATACACACCAATGTGGACTCACCTAGCTAATCATGCATGAAGAGCGAGAGCTTGGGAGGAATTCATGTTTCCAGGTTTGCTCCGTTCTAATTTCATATGGGACAAGACAAAGCAAAGACATAAGGTGCATAGATCTTCATTTATGCCCCTGTTTGCACTCCCTCCCAGCATGTTACTGTGCCTACGGGAGCTGCCCAAAGGCAGCACACCAAGCGACAAAACAAGCCCTACTTGCCAAAGGGAGAGGCTTGTTCCAAATTCCCTTGTTTTCCGTTGTTGTGCTGACTCTGATGCTCGTAGCGCAGGAAACTGCCCCAGCAAAATAAATGGAAAGTTTTCAGTACTTAGGTTGTGAGTCCCTTGAGTTGGATCTGCTTAGCAGGGTGCCTGGGAAGGAACAGTGAGAGACTTCATGCAGGACAGGCAGGGAAAGAGGTGGGGGACAAGCTTGTTGTTGCAACCCTGGGCTCAGCTAAGCTCAACAACTAGGAGCTTTTTGAGAGAAACAGCTGTGAGTGACCAAGACCATGGTATGGAGGCTGCAGATCAGCAGTGCTCTGCCTGCAGGACAGGCATGCTTGCCAGCACGTAAATGTTGTTTAACAGCAGGCTTCAACATTGCTTCTGTTGTACTGTACTGCTGACTGAGGAAAGAAAGGTATGATCTAATACACATGACATCTCTAAGAAGTCTCCAACTTCTGCTGTAACATATGCTTTTACCAGTACCCAGAACAGAGCAGATACCAGAGACTTTGAATTGCTAGACTATGCCTCTCTCCCTATGCCCTAAAGAGATGTTCCACTCCATTTCTGAGGCACTAACATTTGTTTTAATTCTTTGTCCTCCAGGGAGACAGTGGGGGCCCTTTAGCATGTGAAGATAGGAGCATCTGGAAGTTGGTGGGGACCACCAGTTTTGGAGTGGGCTGTGCGGAAAAGAACAAGCCAGGTGTCTACAGCCGAACCACCTCGTTCCTGGACTGGATACACGAACAGATGGAGGTCTGGTTTTGCCTTGTCTCTCCATCTCTGCTTGCTGCTTTGCTCTTCCTGGGCCACGCAGAGTTTAGCCCATATTTGTCACAGCTGAGTTGTGTTGTATGGACACGTGCGACCCGAATGCGTGTATGGGGATGGCAGCAGGTCCACGTGCAGAGAGGACAGAGCAGGGAGGGGAGGGGGAGCTGAGCAAGATGCAGGGAGCACAGGGGTAGAGAGGAGGGAAGAGCATATGTCAATATGGATGTGAGTGACTGGAGAGGGGACCTGGAGGCACAGAGCAGAGAGGTGTGAGAAGGCTGAGTGAGGAGATGGTGGCCAAGAGAAGGGATGCTAGCGGACTTTACCCAAAAGCTATGAGGCTGCTACAAAAAAGCCTAGGGAGTCGAAGTTGAGTGGGCCAAAGGAATTGAGGCAGGTGGGAGACAGTGTTGGCTGGAAGGAGAGGACAGCAGAGTCAAGGAAATAGGGGGACACTGAAGCCATCTTCACCCGACCCACGGGTGGCCCACTCTGTGGAGACCGAGTTCTCTGCTATCAGCGCCCCCCCAGAGCTGCCAGAGAGATGCTAGGTTAAGTCAGCTGAGCAGGAAGAGTTGTTGTGCTTCAGGAGGACTCCCAGGCAGGGATTTGTTGCCTAAGCAGAGACATCTAGCGCCATTTTGGAGACCCCAGGCTCTTCTGTCTGGCTCACAGGTAACCCTGCAAAAGGGAAAGGATCTGCAGCTAGCCCTGGGCTGTATCTACCAGCCCCAGAGGGATGTCTCATACACCCTGCAATGGCTCAGATGTGATAGAGGATCTATGGGAGAGCTGAGGCTTTGTGGACCTCCAGCAAGTCCCGAAACTAGTGGAGGTCAGGCAAAGTGCATAAAAACACCTCTGGTTTCTCCAGAAGTTTCTGTGCTTTCTTCAATCAAAATTAACTCTTGTAGCTAAGTCTTAGCAAAGGAGTTAGGAGAGAGACCAATTTTGACCCAAGAGATGCAAAATTGCAAGATAAGGAATTTGGCCATGCTCTTAAAAGCTTTCTTCCTGGAACTCAGCTTTATAACAGCTCTCCCATCAGGGCAAATCATCTGATGCAAGGCATCATCTAAGAGGAGACATTTGTATTTTCTGATCTTCCATTTCCAGTTTTGAAACCTGAATAATGCACTTTTGTCTCTCAGATTGTCAGAGAATGCAAGCATTTTGCTAAAGGCTCTCTCCTGTGAGTGCAAAGAAAAGATTTCTACTGCTTTCCACTCTAGTTGGTGTCATTTAGCAAGATGTTTCTCCAACATTGTTAACAGAATTTCTGCTGCCTTCATTTTGGGCAGCATTGCTACTAGAGGAGAAGCAAAAAGTTTACAGCACTAAGGGGAGTACCAGTGACTACATGCATTACTGTCTGAGAAATATGCTTCAACTATTAAACCTGAATAGCCATGAAAGGTTCCCACCCCAGCAAAACAAATAAATAAATAAAAAAGAAACCAGCAATGGAACAATTAAGAGGAAACAGAATAAAACCCTTCAAAGCTTTAAAGCCTACTCTGTCCCTGCATGCATGTGTCCCACGAGTGCAGTATCTACCACTATTACTAATATGTTCCTCCATCGCCTGTAAACATACTTCTTTCTGAGCCTTATGTTCCTGTCTCAGCTCGTGCAAGGCTGAGAACCAGTGAACTAAAGGGGTGAGGAAGCTAATGGCATTTGCTCAGGTTCACAGTGCACGCAGTAGGAATTGGAACACACCTTTCTTGTGGTGGTGGTGTGTTTTTCTGACAAACTTCCTCTGGTAGTCCTGGCTCCAGCAGCCCTGCAGGTCCTTTGATGACCCTTGTACTGCAGGGACAAAAAAAATCATTCCCTTTCAGACTTCAATAGACAGCAACACAAGCGTTTGAATAGATGTATAACTGGTTTTGCTTCCCAGAGAGAAGAATTGCAGACCTGAGGAGAGCGGCAGTGCTTCTGAACACCCACAGCCCCACAGAAGGACCCACCACACTCTTCTGGACACCTGCTCCAAGCTTTGTACAGACTGCTTTGTACCATTTCTTATTGGTACTGGTAACTGTACTTAATGAAAACTGCTGCACATTCAGCCTCTTTTGGATGGAAGAGGCAGTTGGATGCTGGATGATGGGCATGCGTATTTACTGTCAGCTACGAATTTCATACGTAGAAAAAGCTCTATGTGTGACTTTAGAGCTACAGAGCTAACCCAGGATGCTATCACAATAAAGTTTTTCAGGAACCATAAGTAAAAGACTAGAACAACTTCAGGTCAGGTTGTTAGCTGTTATTTTAGTACTTACCTTCCAAGAACCAGATAACAAAAAGACTTATTTCCTGGAAATATTCATATATAAAGTCCATGCTCTGTTGCACAGGGAGCAACAGCTTCTTTGAAGCCATTAAGCAAGCAGGAAGTAGCAGTTGGCAAGCAATTGGCAAGTATGCTCAACTCTTTTTAGAAAAATTCTCTGGATTCTAATCTTTTATCATGTGGCTGTGAACAAAGTCCCTAAAAATTAGGGAGTTCTGAGGTGTATTATTGTGGTAAATAACTCTGAAATGAGCAACACACAGGTTGCAACTTTACTGAGAAATTTTTAGATTAGTGAAAGTCTTAAAGGGAAGAGAAGCTTCTTTACTGCCTTTCAACAGGCTAGAGAGTCAAAATCATTGCTGTATCTATGATGCACGATGCAGTGCAATAGCCACTGAATACTCCCAAGCTCACATGATGTAGTACAGCTCACCAAGGCACTCATGCTCAGTCGCCTTCCCTGTTTTCCCTCTCTTTCTCTGCAGACAGGAGAATATAGATCCTGCATTCTTTGTACCTGTTAGTGAAATCAGTACACTATGCAGATGATAAACTGATGCCGATTGGGCAAACAACAAAATATCTGAAGTGCTGCTGTGGTTTCCTGTTTGACAAGCCATTTTAATGTAACAGTCTCGTGTTGTTAGGATGGAAAACACCCGATCGTTTTGTACTTGCTCTTTGTAAAACTCCTGGATGGAAGTTGTCAATTTTAGAATTGATTGTCTGGGTCTAGGTGGGCTGAATAATGGATAATAGTGTTAGAGCTGTTCAATATCAGCCAAAATATATTTTATCATCTGATCAAGTGTGCTGATCTGCTTGAAATGTGGCTTTGGGTGTAGCCTGTATGCTTTTAAATCAGTATCTGCATCACCATTGTCATCCACCACTGCTGCAAGAAAGTGCTGGCAGAACTGGAACTGCATTCTCACCGCAATGTGTTGGATCAAAATTGAGACACAACAGCAAACGCACATGAACTGTCGACCTCCACGTTGTTCTGAGGATGCAGACTTGGATCTCAGAGCACACTTCATCAATACCTTTCACCCTGGCTAAAGAAACTGCAGTACAATGGAAATAGCACTTACAAACCTGGCACGTTGTTGAAAAGAGGAGGGAAGCATTATTGCAAAGCTGATACAAAAACTGGAATGAAATGGAAAATTTCACTTGACAGAACCATGGCAGAATTAAAACAATGTTGAACCCTTGTGTAACTAGAAAATTTTCAGAAGGGCTTTAATGTTCACTGGTTGTTTTCGTAACATTTTCACACCCCATCAGGGCTCGTGTTTTAGAGTTATCAGCAGTCTGGAGATGAGGGCACTGCTCTCTGAGCTCATGGAGTTGTTATTTCATATTTCTGAAAGGACCTCTGAAAATTCCATTTGGACTCTTTCTATTTCCATGAAAAGACTGTACAAGGAGTATCCATTGTGGCCTTTATATTAAAGAGAAATCCAATGTAAAATGTAGAAAGCTAGTGAATTCTTCTCAACAAGAAGCCACACTGACCCCCAGATCAATGACAGTCACTTATGGGTATACCTAGCTCAGGTTACCAAACCGTTTCTTTTCTTTTGATTTTCTCGTCTTTATTCAATGAAAATAATTGGCTACACCACATGTGCATGTACAGAGGCCTGCCAAACCAGGCAGGGCTGAAGGCAGCTCTAGTTTAACTAATCTTGATTAGGAGATTTATGGTAAACAGCTTAGAAGTACTTAAGATCTTTATATTAGAGCAGTGTATATCTGCTACATTATTAAAGAGGCTGCTGAAATAGCTTCTAGCTTGTGAACTCACATCTCTGGTTAAAATGGTTGCTTTAACATAGGATTATGTTACAGCCATAGTAGCCCTTAGAAATACAACCTGCTTGTATGCACAGCTTGTGGATAAAACTTGCATAAACATGTACTAGACTCTCAGAAAATGCATCCAACTCCACGAGAAATGTCCAGCATGTGAAGAAAAATTCCTTTGCCATTCCTCACCTCTTCCTGTATTCATGGTAGTTAAGTCTGGAAACTGAGACAAAGCCGGTAAGTTTGGATAAACCAGATGTGACTTTTATTCAATGTGCAGTTTTCCCAGACACTCTTCAGCATTACATGGATAAACTCTCCTCTGGCCAATGTGAAACTCATTTTTTTTTTCACTTGAGATGTACAAATAAGAAGGCAATTTCTGTAAAAATGCAGAGATAAGAATAAAACTGAATTCCTAAGTTTCGTCTCTGAGAAAGCTGAAGTGTTTTCTGAGAGGTGACATGCTTTTAACGTGCTAATACATATTGCACCAGGAAGCAATCACTGCAAAGAGGTGGGGATGCCTCACAGCTCTGCTCGTAGGGGCTGCCTCACTGACAAGATTCATATAACTCTGTAAAGGGAAATTCAAGAACTGTACATTAAACATAAAAAAAAGATCTGGTTAATCCAATTTTTTTACTGTCTGCAACACTGAAGGTCGAAATCTTGCATTCTAAGTAAGTGCTGCACTGTAAATCTTGCTGGGTTTGGTGATAAACCTAGTTTGATCCCTGAAAGGTACACACTCTCCAGTATCTCTGTGAGTGTAGTACCATTTTAAGATGTGCAGATGTAATTTCTTTTCTTCAACAAATAGCCCTGTGAGAAGCAGTATCACTTGTAGGCAGCAGGAGCCTGAGATTACATCAAGCACAGCAAGAAGTGAGCTTACTTGAGCTGTTTAGCTCTAAGGAAGGAACAAGGAAAGGTACAAGGAAATGTTTCTTATCTGAACTGAAAGAGCACGCTCAGTCACTGCCTTTAATCTCTGTTTTTACGTATTTTACATTAGAGGCTTCTGAGTTTGTTTTTTTGCTTTTGTCATATATTTTCTTGCTGTAAAGCATAGCAGATTGTGTCCCCAGCATTGACGCTGGTTGGATGGGTAGGGTTTTGAACAGTTTGCTTGAAGATTTGACAGGGGAGAGGTAAAAATGCAGACTTGTGGATGGCATGAAACAGCCAGACCAATTTTTCCTGATTAAAAGAAAACTGACTCCATAACTGATTCATTTTCCTGAAGAGCACTTTGTTAGCTGACAGTCTGAGCAATACTAATGTAAAATGCAATGGGCAAGAGGGAAAAAATTAATGATTCCTCCATCTCCTTATGCTGGAGTGCGTTTATGCAAGGTAGATTCAGGCACATGACTGGCAGCTGAGCGAGGAGCATGGCCTTGCCTCAGGCACCCACATTGGACCTCTGTTCTGAGGCTGCCAGCATGCACCTATGTGTCCTCATAGCCAGGGCTGGGTATGGCCACACAGCAAAAACCAGGTTGGCAAAATGCTATCTTAGAAGATAAGGCCAAAGCAACGACTTTAATCCTTTAGCAGAGGACTAAATAAATAGAAATTAGCCGCAGCCAGTGGGATGCTACCCTGTGCACCTGTATTTCAAGGACTGTTCCCTGCTGAGCCTGGTGCAAGGCAGGCTGGTGGAGCTCCAGTGGCTGAGTGACCACCTGTGGCTTTCTCAAGAAAGGATTTGCTTGATTCTTTCTGGGATAAAATTTGGACTTGATGATCTTAAAGGTCTTTTCCAACCTAGTTGATTCTACGAATTAAAGTGGCTTGCAGTGGCAATAGTAGGAATGAGGCCTTTGTCTCTCAGGTGTGGCCCTAAAACAAATACGACCCCCCTGAAGCTTCCAGGTCGGAGAGGGAGGGCAGTGAGGGAGTCAAAAGTAAGAAGAGTAAAGAACAAGACTGTCTTGAAACACCACAGCACAAAGCCCTTATGAGAAATAATTTGCACTTAAAAATAAAGCCACCAGTAAATTGTAATTTGTTCTTATAGATTTCCCACTTTTTGAAGTACATTTTACATAGAGGGTCAAGTGCAAGGAGGTTTTAGGTCCTTTTTATACAAATAGTGTGATCACCATGTATCATTTATTTGGGCACCCTTACCCTCAGCAATAATACCTCTCTCAGAAACAAATTTTAAATGTTTATGATAATATTAAGCCCACAGCAGATGGCAGCATACATCACATTTTTGCCTGTTTAAAAAAACCCCAAACTGAACAGTTCATGCTTCAGCCATCACAAGCAGGTAATGAAAACATGATTATGGTCCCTATCACACTCTTGGCTATTCAAGGAGAGGTTACTGGGAAGATGAAACTCCCTGATCAGAGGACAGGACTCTCAGGCACCTGAGAGCATGGCGAGAGTATCCACAAGCCTCGTCAGATCTTCTCTAGTAGGTGCTGGCCCTGGCTTCCCAAACCGCGTGGCTGTGCTGTCTGCCAGTGCTGCTGGGTCCTCATGCTATGGGATGGAAATCACAGCCTCAGGCTTTCTCATGCTGTGAAATATTTAAAAGTGACAGATTTGATATTTTTAAAATATTAAAGAGTTACAGTGGAATAGCAGTAAGATGTCACTGCAGAGCTGGTTTTGATCCAGCGAGGTCCGTTGAACAGAATATTATCCACATCTTTCTGGCTGGACTATTCCTATCTGAGGCTGAAGCTGTAATTGCATAATAACAGTGAAAAAGAACCTTTTCCCTACAAATTAGTTTGTGTCACTGACCAATGGCAGAAAAAAAAGAGTTTATTTAGAGATTTAGCAACCTTCCTTTTTACTAGCACTTTTACTAGGACTAGGATGGTATCACAGCTTTACTGGCCTCAGAGCAAAAATATAACTGTCACATAAAAATATTTCTGTACAGATATCCTGTGCTAGACACAGCCACGTACAGATACCCATCAGAAAGCTTAATTTTAAGACACACTTAAGGCCAGTAGGAAAATGGAAGCTAAGGTTCTCCAGAAGCAAATTACTTCATCGCACTGTGGCTGCGGCGAAAGTAAAGGGAAAGATGGTCATCTATTTGAGATTTCCTTTACCTCCTTCTCCTGCTTCTCCTTGCGGGAGGAGTAAGGCACGGCCGTGCCCTCTGGAGGCTGCAGCCGGGCGCTGCATCCCTGCCCCTTCATGGGTCTGCGTCCCCACGCCCACCCACTCCAGAATAATCCCTGCTTTTTATAGTGCAATACCCTTAGATCCTCTCCACCTCCCAAGACCTCTTTCTTTTAAATCGTTTGCTTTCTCCACCCCTCTATATCCCTAAATACCCATCTTCCCTTCCATGGCTGTCCCTCATGTCCCCTGCCCATGACATCCAGCTGGCCAGGTGGTAGGACAAGCACGAGCCAGCCAGTCAGCCCAGTGGCCGATGCGCTAATGACAAACCAAAGCCTGAAACCTCCCTGCTTCTTCTGCAGCACCAACAGTCAGTCAGATCTCTTTCTTCCTCCCAGCTTCATCTTTATTGCTGGCAGCCCTGCCTGCTGTGTAATGCCAGATAAACTGCATGTGTGGTACACTGGGATCAGCATTTCCCACCTTTCTAAATCTGAAAGCTATGGAGTCATTTTAAACAAAGCTAGGGACCATCTGGCTTCATGCGGCCAAACTGATTTTACGCTTATGAGAGAGGTGCTTGTTTATTTATGCTGGTCTCTTTTCCTGTTCATCCACTTATTTGTGTGGGCATGTGCTCATATTTATGATGGTTATTTTTCCCCTTTTTGTTTGGCAGCTGCTGTGCAGCTCACCCTCTGATCACTAACAGGCTGGGATGAGAGACTCAGAAACGCTGCTCCAGATGATGAATTAATTCCCCTTCATATTGCAGTAGGACAGGAAGATAATGCTGCTCACTGACCCCTCTGAGACCTGAAGCTCCTCATCCCTGCCTGAGACATGAGTGAGTTGGAGGGGAGAGCAGTGACTACTGTTTCCAGCAGCCCTCGAGGTGCTGCCAGCATCCCTTTGTGAGACATCAGGGACAACAGGTATCTACCCAGCACAGTTAAAAGAAAGGAGAGGTAACAAAACGTCCCTCTGCAAATCCATTTGCATTTGGCTGTATGCCTATATGCCTCACGAAAGAACCCCATTTGTTGCCTTTTTTTCCCCAACACTTCCAGCCTCTGTTCATTTTGTCCCTGGACTGAGCATTGTTTGAAGGCTCCCCATCACCTGCATAATTTAAGAAGTCAATAAAAAATATTGCTGAACACATACACATAAAGGCATTGATTTGGTGATTCACCATATTGATGATAAGTTATTTAGCAACTGGCAGAACACACACCCAGTGATGTGGGGCAGTACTGTACAAAACATGAAGAAAGGGTTCCTGCTGAGGGTCTTAGAGCCCAGGCAGGGTGCGACAAGCTGTCATGACTCAGACCTTCTGGCCCAATCTCTAGTGCCTGGGGCATCCTCAGCGAGGTGCCTGTAGCAGAGCATTTCCAGTGAATGGAGGAGGCCTGGTTTTGTCTCAGAGGGAGCTGAAGGCAGGCACTCCAGAGACTGACACCATCATCACTGCTGCGCTGGAGCTGAGACTTTTTGCATGAGCCCCCTTTGCTTTTTCACAGGGACCATCTCTGACACATTGCTCACAGTTTCAGTGGCATCGCCCTCATATCGCAGTTAAGTCATACCCTGCTTCATGTTTACACCTAACCAGCTCTTAACACCCAATGTTTACAACCTGTCACCACTGTCTGCAGTCTGTTTCCACAAGGAAGAGAGCAGCATAGTGTCACCCCCTTGGAGGCTCCTTGGGGTGACATTTAGAAGCAGACCAATCTGAACAGCAACGTTATGGCCGTACACACAGATAGGTGCCAGGGACTAGTGTGAAGAGAGAGAGACTATTAAACTGGGAAGATTAGCATATTCCAGTTCTGATAGCAGACCAAGACTAGATCCTGCCTCACTAAGTAGCCATTTGCTTAGAGGATTGACCTGTGTTGGGCCTATTTATAGTGGAAGGCACCAAGTTCACAGCTATTTTTGATATTTGACCAAGGAGATCAAATATCAAAGGCAACCCTGGAGTGGCTGCATTGATTAGTTAGGAAAAAATATTTCTATAACTCTATGCTTTTATATATTCTTATATAAATGTATGTATGTGTATGCATATGTTTGTGTGGCATATAGATATATATACATGTTGTTTACCTTATACTTTGTTTTAGATAGACTGTAAGTACTGTGATGTTCAACCAAACACAAGGGAAAACCACAAGCTTCTGGGTATCACAGACTCATCACAATGCTTACAACTGATGTGTTGCTTTGAGCCAACCATCCCAGATGTGCCCTGATGCTTCGGACCTGTCTCCAGACAGTTAGCATCCACCAGAAGCACTGCCAGTTGTCCTCAATTTTTAATGACAGGCCTTCCTGCTGTGGGTTTCTCCAGGACCCGTGGTATGCTAAGGGCTCAGCACTGGCAATCTGCATTTTAAGATCAATGCTGGACCTTACAGAATGGATTCCAGGTCAACTAAACATCACACCACTTGCAGCTCTGGTGATGGCACAATGCCACAGGTTGAAGTAAAGCAGTATGTGGTGTAGGAACATGGTTTAGTGGTGGACTTGGCAGTGTTAGGTTTATGGTTGGATGCGATGATCTTAAGGGCCTTTTCCAACTCAAATGGTTCTGTGATCCTATGATATAGATACATGGCTGGCTACCTGCCAATGTGCACAGTAGCAAGGGCAGGTGTGGCCCTCCCTGACGTGAATGGGGGGCCAAGGAGAGGCTGCTCCTTCCCTTGTGCTGATGCTGGGGCCCTGTGACGTGCAAACCTCAGGTTCTGCCAAGGCGACAGCCTGTGATGTGGTGCGACCTCGGTGCCTTATCTAGCAGGCTTGCAGTGTGGGAGGAGGCACTTGGGAGCACTGGGGAGGCAAATCCCACTGCGTGCTGGTCACAGAGATCTCCTCCTCCAAGCGAGCACAACTGAGGAGCAGGAACAAGTGCTAGGAGGAACTTAGGGTTATCCACGTAGTGATCCGAGCCAAAGGGAAACAGTTCTATCTTGAGGCCACTAAGTACACAAACTAACCAGAAACAATCAATTTCTTTCTCTTGCATCAAGTGGGGCAGCTCAGGCAGGGCAGTGCTCAGCAAGTGGTGGAGGGAGGGAGGAGAACAACAAGCACCCCTGTCCTGCGTGATACTGACCAGCACCAAGGGATGTTGAAGATGCTATGGTGTAGTGCAGCTGTCACCAGCAGTGCAGACAACCAAATCGAGCCCTAATGCAAAGCTCTCAGGGACTGTGGCATGCCCAAACCCACAAGCAAGCACTATCAGGGTCATTTCCACAGCTCAACCCACATAGTAGGGTTTCTGCTTCAGGAGACACTCCCACCAGGGTCTGCACCTATGCAGCTGGAGCAGGAGGTTCCTCTCAAAAGAGGCAAGCAGTTTCCCTTGCAGAGAGGAGCCAAAGTCCCTTTGTGTGGGTAAGGATAGCTGGGGAGAGCTGGGCTGGTGGCAGTGGGGCCAAAAGGGCCTTGGAGTAGGCAGGGCCCCCCATTGCCAGCACCTGCAAACAGCTAGCAGCCCTTCTGCAGGGGACCACCACCACTGTCCCTCCTCTTCCTCCCTCTGCACAGCTAGTCCATATGCCAGAAGAGGGAGTGCAAAGCCCACTCACAAGCAGAGCACAGTGCTTTGGATGATCAGCACTTCTTAGATTCAAATGTGGTCAATTTATAAAGTAAAAATAAAGACCTCTATCTCTGCTAATTAATCCCTTCATATTTCCTGTTCCAATATTGCTGACAAAGAAAAAGCAGGAGGAAAACATGGGGTTTGCAATTATCAGCCGTTCCCACGGAACCCTGAGGGCTGGCAGGGCAGGAGCAGCTCTGGAGCTGCAGCAGCTCCCTCAGGTCGGTGATGGCCCCAGGTCCAGGGCTGCAGGCAGGCAGGACTGTGAGCAGGGAGGTCAAGCCATGGCTGGTGAAGCTTCTGCCCTCCCTGTAGCTCAGTTAAAAGTGAACTGCTGCTGCCTTATCCCTGCACTCTTGTTTTCAGGGGAAGTGGGCATAAAGGCTCAGACAGCACATGGAGAAGATGGATCTGCTGACAGCCCCAAAGGCTGGGAGCCTGTGGTCCTGGCTGTGCTCCCTTACAGGCAGCAAGGTGTTGGTGCAGCAAAGGCTGGGGCAGCAGAGCTGTGTGCTGGACACAGGGTTAAACCTGCTAAATACAAATACTATCACCCCATCTCTCTCCATTTCTTACAAGGATCTCGTATTTCAGAGAGGGCTTGCTCGCATGACTTCAACTCTGAATAATTAACCTACCCTACAGCTTGTGGAAGAGGATTTCAAAACAGTTTTGCTAACTTTTAGGCTCAGGAGGCTTGTTACCAAGGGCTGGAGAAGAAAGACATCTTCCAAGTTTAACTGAATGGGAGGGTATGAGGTAAAGGAACTGCTGAAATCCACTTTCCTTGTGCTCCTTTCTTGCAGAGGGAGCTTGCTGCCTATGCCCTCTGAGCTAACTGGGCTATGCAAGACCTTGGGGGAAAAGTTACCACCTGAAGCTTGGGGCAGAGGGCTGATCCAGCATGAGCAACCTTGTTTCTTCAGGAGTGAGCATTGACCCAGTGTGAATACAGGGTCTCGAGACACCGCTGCTGCCTCCTGGTTTGTGAAGGTAGGTGAAAAGGTGACTGTCAATCTAAGCCTGGGGCTGCAGTTGCTTCTCCCTGGACACTACTCCAGGGTGCATCAGATTGAAAGCTGCCAGCCCAAACAGGAACGAGCCAGCAATGTTAGCACAAGCCTTCCGCTGGGCTGTTTGAATTGAAATATTGGCAGAACTTCTTACTGCTAATGCAATTTCACTAAGTAAAAGTATTTTAAAGGGGCAAAGGGACTAAGCGACAGGTTTGCCTCCAGTCCAGGGCAGAGGAGAGAATGAGGAGAAAACCCCCATCCCTAAAACCTTCAGGTGAAAGCACCTGGCTGGGGCTCCCAGCTTCCAAGGCTTTGCTCTGACTCACATAGTTCCCCTCTCAGTTCTTCCCCTTGCAGGTGGCCCTCCTGAATGCAAACAATTAAATGGGCATTAGGTGAGAGTGGCTGATCCTATTGCCTAATGAGAAGGGCATTTGGCAGGAAGGTGACAGCACCTGGCTTGTTCAGAAATCAGACCCTTTCTTATAGGGGCCTCTTGCTCTCCATGTTTCTAAAGCTCTCCTTTGTTATCAAAGAAACAATAAAGAGGTTTTGAACCTCTACAAACAAAGTCCAGCCAGGCTGAGACTAAAACCCAGGAATAACGTACATTGAACAGAGTAACAGTGGGTTCCAGCAACCAGAATTTCATCGTTCAGTTTACATGTAATTAAACCTCACTGGCTATCAGCAATGAGTGCTGCCATTGCAAAGCCCTCAGCTGCAAAGGGCTGTGCGCCTGTGCTCTGCACCGGTAACTGACTCAGGATGTGACACAGTGGGTCTCTAAGGGTGTGGGAGTGGGACATTTGCCACCAAGGAAATGTTTTCAGTGGGGCAGGACTGGCAAGAGGTCTGGGCTGCTTACCGTTATCTGCCTGGCATGACCATGTCTGTAATGGCTGGGCAAGAGCCTGTTCCCACTTTCGGAAAACTGGTTTCACTTTGGGAGAAAAGCAGTCTTTGATCTCTAGGTGGTGAGATGGGAAATGCCATGGACTCAGCCTGAAGTCCCTTGGGATTGCATAAAGTTCATCAATGCAAAGCCTGTCCTCAGCACACATGTTCTTTCACAGAATTTGTTGCTGAAATAAGCCATCCATAAGCCCCAGTGACTGTTAACAACAGTCACTGTTGTCACACTTCTTGTCTAGCCTGGATATGGTTAATGTGCCTTAGCCTATGAGCAAGATGCAGCTGAGAGCTGTAATGCAGATACCAAAGGTCCTGGGGAATCAAGAGGAAAAAGTTGGGGGTGGATGGGTCTCTGTGCAGAGCTGATCCCAGCAGCACTGTCCACACCACCTGCAGTGATGTCGTCCTTCAGCCCAGGGTGCATGTGGCTCCCAGCATCCATATTTCATAGTGTAGCCTCAGGGAAGCAGCAGCCCTTGAACTCCCCTTGAATTCCCCAAAAGCCTTCTTCAGAGCCTGAGCTGAGCCAGGCTGCAGCATGGGCTGTGGGAAACAGCTAAATGTTGGGTGACTGCCAGGGCAGCCAAATGTCACTGGAGGTAACAGAGAGTCCAGGAGGGTCTGGGGCTCTGCTTCAGTATTTATTACCACCTTCAAAGAGGGATCTGTGATGTTACCGGACAGTGATGCTTGGTGGGATGATTTCCTGCCCTTCTGATTAACCAAAACCACAGATGCAGACCCTTCCTTTCAAAAAAGTAAAAGCCCACAGGACATCTCCAATTCTCCCACCAAAACCTCTTCTGGAGCAGCATTTGTTAGCTGGGGACACCAGCATAGCCCCAGCCCTCTCCCTTCCTTATCCTTCCTGCACACCAACATCCAGCTGCTTGAAACAGTGCCCAGCGTACTGCCTCTTTCCATTTTCTCTCTCTATTCTTATTTGTAGTCCCTTCATCATTAGTTCCTAGAGGACTATCAATAGTGTATTTGTCTGACACAGACAGTTTTACTGCTATAAATTCTCCACAGCCCATTGAATAGAGACTTTTTAATTAGGTTTTAGAATTTTTCCATTAGCAGAAAGACATTGAGATTTCTAGTCTCACTTCTGAAAAGCAAAATATGATAGAGAGGGAAGCTGCTTGATTTATCGCAATATTAACATTTTCCTTCCTGTATTTATGGGCACAAATCAATTACTGTTTTGCCACTGTGGACAGAAATGTGTTTGACAATTTACTTTATTGTGCTACAAAAGAGAGATTTAACCCAGTGAGGTCTCTTGGGCTACTGTATTGTCTGTGTGACATATACAGAAAATGTGAACAATATATTTTATCATTAAAATATAATTGCTTTCCTATTTGAACCAAAATGTCTGTATGTTCTCACTATTAAAGGGTTTTTCTGGCTTTAGCTCTCACTTTTTCTCACAGATCTGGGATAGGACTTTATATGAAAGCAGAAAACATTGAGTTGGTGTCACCTCCTCTACAAGCGTGAAAGAGCAAAGCTGTGCTGCCTTTGGCCCTAGACACCAGCCTCCATGGTCACAATGAGAGGGCAAGCATGTGCTTCTAGTATATTCCCAGTTGCTGAGCATTCCAGAGTCAGGGAATCCATGAACCAACTGTGATATTTCGGGTTTTTTAAAAGCCTGGGTGGATCTTCCAGGAACTCTTGCAAATGGCTTTCTATTGAGCTGGGAGCATTCTTCCTTGCTGTCTGCCCCATCCAAAAACACCTTCAGAGTGTGAAGAGCTACCACAACAGTGTTTTGCCAATGCAATCCTTGAAGGCATCAAGGTTTATTTCAATCTACTCATCTTGACAAAACTTTGTGTTGGAAAAAAAAAATCCCAGTCAACTCTAACAAGCAATGTTTTAATCCTGCTGGGTACATTTGATCCAGTTCTTGCACCTCAGTTGTAGTCCTGTGTGTTTCATCATCTTTCGTTGGGTTATACTGGGTAAGCAGGATGCAGCAAGGGCAGCTTCACGTGCCATTTCATCTGCTATAGCATCCTTCATCCCAGCTGGGGACTGCCAACGTGCTCCTCTAGGCCTGAGCTAAAGACCTTTGTGCCTTCTGCAATGCTCTCACATGCAGTAACAAATGATAAAAAACACAGTAAAGAAAAATGTTCTTATTAAGATTTTATAGTTTCAAGAGGAGCAATTTTATTTTTTCCTTTTCTGATTCTTGACAAAACTTTACTTCATATGCTCACTCTCTTTAAAATCCTTAAAAGGAAAGTTTTGAAGGAATTTTATAGCTAGCCTTCTTTATTCTTCTGGATTTTCTACAGCTTTATTTCTACTTTCTACTTTTTTTCTTTCATTATTTTGTTAATTCATTTCAAGAAATTAACTATATAGGGAGACATTTTTCCTCTGAAGTAGCACTCCTATTAATCCTCATATACTCTTGCTAGCATCAGAGCTTACTATTTCTCCCTCTAGTTTTAACCACATACAGTTGGTATAGAAGAAATGCTTCTTGACCTCCACTGACTGTCAGCAATGGAGAAAGCAACAACTGAAACTTGCTAAAAGCAACAATTGCCTTGACTCCACTCTGCCACCACTGCAGGTAATTTTTCCTGGCAGCTCAGCTGGACCAGTCTGCATCACTTTCTGCCCTCTAATTTATTCACAGACCCTGCCACACTGTACTTGCCTCTAAGCTTTCTCCAGTCCTCACCACCATTTGGAGACAGCAGTTTAGGCAGTGTCTTTTTGCTACCTGTTTCTGGAACAGCTAGGGTGAAACTTCTCTGAAATGACCCTTTCCTCCCACATGGTGTCTTAGGCTCGCTTATTATTTCCTAAGTTTCCTTTTATTCCTATTTCAGGATTTTCTCATTTGCATTTGTCTCTTTAGCTATTTGTGCCAGAAATAACCTGATAGCCCTTTGCCTGCATTGCCTGGTTTTCAAAGTTCTGATCACCCACTATTCCCATAGGAGCAAATGAGAACTATGGATTACTTTTTTCTCTCTCATGTATCCTGAATAATATTCAGTCCTTGACATGTAAAGTGAAAATCAGACTTCACAATCTGCTCTAAGAATCTCAAGAAAACTAAAAGAGGAACACTTACCTTTAGCTTTGCAGGATTAATAGCTGCTAACTCCTGTGGTCTCCTATTTATGTTACCACTTGCTCTGACACAAATGAATTAATTATGCTAAAGTGATACCATATGGGCAATATTTATCAGCTGTTCCATGCCACTGCCCTCAGCACATCAGTGTTTGGAGCTACTGACTAGTCTTGCTGCCTTCCCAGCCCTTGTTCCAGGTGCAAGTGAGAGCTGTTGGCCTGCTCATACCCCTTTGCTGGCTGCACCACAGGCGATGCAATTTCATTGCACCTGTGAGCATCCCTCCCTCCCGACAGTTACCATGAAGGGAATCAACCCAGAAACCCTCACCACTTGAGAAGTGGTCCTAGATTTGGGGTTTTCTTCTGGTAATCACAACCAGTCCACAGGGGTGGGTTTACTTTGGGGTTTGTTGAGTTTCAGAAGCATCTGTGAAACTACACCCATCACAGCATTTTCCATGCTCCAAACTGGGACATTTTTACCAGATTCAGTATCAAAACCAAACTAGATTATCTTGGTTTTGGGCTTGAAACTTTCACCAGGTGATTAAACTCATCAATTCAGGAGAGTTTGAAAAGATGCTCCTAAAAAAATGATGAAAATCAAAAGATGCAATGAGAAAATCATAAGACAGGCCAGAATAAACTAAATCTCTCCCTAGCCCAGTCCTCCATGCCATGCATAGCCACTTACAGGTGCTTACAAGAAAACTTCAAGGAAGAACAGAGAGAATACAGTCATACACCATATTCTTCTCATTTACAACACCTGCCTCATCATTTTATGGAATTTGTTGTATTCTGAGAAATGACAAGTAACTTTACCTAAAGTCCTGACTGCCACAGGCAATACTTGCATAGATTATTCTTCCAATCTCCAGTGATTTGCAGCTTACATGTTTCCTGAGATAGATGTGTAATTTGAGGATTTAATAGCCCCAAACATTTTCTCTTCAATGGGTTCATTCAATTGCTTTTCAGACCTGTGTGAAGTCTTAGCATCCACAATGTCCTGCAGAAGGGAGCTCCACAGCTGAACTGCATTGTACCCACATGATCGGTGAAGAACCCTCTTCCTTCATGTGCTTCTAACCTGTCACTCAGACTTTTATGATAGATAAAACAAGGACCTCTACTTCCAGAGCCTATATGGAGCTCGTGATCTGGAGAGACCTAGTGTACATGGTCAGTCCTGGTGTGAATGCTGTCCCACACTGCCGTCTCCATCATGGGGCCTTTTACAGGCTGGAGATTGAGAACACTGCAAGAAAAAGTGGCTGTGTTGTGAGTTTATAAGATGGTATAACAGTGTGAATCACAGTGAACTGTGTGATTCTCTGTCCCTTCCTAATAATTGTTAACCTGCCACTTGTTTTTCTCATGGTTGCTAAGCACTGAGCTGGTGTTTTCATAAAACTGTCTGTTTTTCTCCATATGCTCATGTCATACTTACATTGCACTCACGCGTGCCTGAGTGATCATACTCAGCTGAGGGACTACAATTTTATTTGGAAAGGTAGAATTGCTCCTTTCCCAGGTGTGTATCACTTCATATTTAAGGACATTAAGCATCACCTGCCATCTTATTCTGCAGTCATTCAAATTTGCACAGTCCATCTGAGCAATTGGCTCATATCCTTACTAGCACAAAAATATTGTGTTGCTAACAAATTTTACCCTCTCACCTCCTCTTCCAGATGGTTTATGAGTTTGTAAAGGTGCAAACATCCCAGTATAACTCTCTGCTTGTTACCCCTTACTTAGCCAGGAGAATACTTCCTCATCAGTCCTGGGACAACTTGGTCTCTAAGATCTTTACACTCTACAGCATCTTTTTTTCATAGCTCATTGCCCCTGTGAGCCATAGGGCTTTTCTCAGCATCTCTTCTAATTACACTTTCTCCTTTTTAATTTGAGGTGACTGGAACACCACAGAGTGATATAGGCAGTATCAAAATGATGTTTGTTTTGCCGCTTTGTACTGAGTCCCCTTCCTAATAACTACTAAAACTCAAGATGCCTTTTTGACACTTTGAATATTCAGTTGGCATATCCACAGTGATGCAAAGCTACGTGAATGACAATAGCTAATTTGCAGCCCATCTTTGTGTTTGTAAAATTAGGTTACTCTTTCTCCATGCACTTTACTTGGCACTTACCCACTCTACCTTTCGTTTGCCTTTTATCACCCAGTCAGTCTTGAAAGACATTTCTCCAACTGTTCAGTCACCTGCACTTTTGAAAAATATGAAAAATAATTCTGAATCATCAGCATATTAATCACTCTATTATTCCACCAAGCTTTCCTGATCATTTATGAATATATTGAACAACAGAAATCCTCTCCTCTCCCTTGTGATTGCTAACCTTTGTCTCTTATCATAAGAAAGGTTGTTTACCTCTTTATGATATTACTTACTTGCTGTCAGGTTTTTTTACTTTTCTGTTTCTTTTATTTGGCTTTGGAAAAAAGTGTTTCTTCTTCTAGTAGCTTCCTTTCCTAATTTTTCTGGGTCTATGTGTGTGCCTGAGGACATTCTTTTCATATTCTTTGTTTGATGGTAAATATTTACACTGAATCATTCTTATTGTGTCTTTAAATAGCACCCTGCTGTTTGTGAACATTTCGCCCATCTTACTCTTCCTTTAAGTTACATTTAATAAGTCTCCTTGGTTTATATGTTTCCCTTTTTAGAAGGTAATAGATCAGGATTTGGTCTTTTATATTGCTTGGGGCATGATAAACTGAAATGTATCACAACCACTATCATGAAGAGACCTTTCAATGGCCACGTCTTGAACCAGATCTTCTGAATTTCTGAACTGTACCCGGTTCAAGCCTCTTCCTCTCTCCAAGTCACTGCAAAACTGATGGGGTATAGAAAAGAAACAAAATGCATCTTTTCCTGCCTTACTTTATTTATCTTTATTTAATTTTCCCTAGGTTTTAACAGGAAGCTCATCTCTGTGCTATGCCTTGCAAGGACAAGCAGCACATGGGAATGTGCCTATTGAAAACACAAGGCTCCACAGGACAATAGCTGGAAGAGACCCATGCCCCTAATTCCAGCCATGGCATCTTGTCCAGAAATGCACATTGGGATGAATGACCCTGTGTCAGGAGCCCAGACCCTGCCCACAGATGCAGCATCTGCCTGCTGTGTGGGTACCCTGTGTACCTATGTACACACATAGATGGTTTTGTGTTGGTGCCATACATACCATCCATATAACTTGTCATGGTAGAGCAGCCCCACAACATGGTCCCACAGGCCCCACGGGAAATACACCCTGAAAAATACATCCTTTAAACATTGTGGTGCTACAGGTCATACTGTGGGGGAAAGCAGGCACCTGCGCTGCCTGTTCCCAACACAAACCCCCATGTACCTCCAAAAGGGATGGAGGAAGGGAGATATAGCAGGGAACCAGTGGCTGTCATGAAGCTGGACAAACAGTAAACCTGAATAATGAACGATAAGGCAGGAGAGTACTGCTCATTGCTATGGTTCCTGGAAACACTTATAAAAACTAGTGTCGCAGGCAATGAGTGGCATGTGGTGAGGTTGACCAAGTGGTAGTGTCAGACTATCCCTGCTCCCAAGTCTCTCCTCCTGCTGAGCACCACTCACATAGCTGGAAGGAGCAAGGAGCAAAATTGCTGAAGATTCCTCCTTCCTTTGTCTCTGTTTTTTTCTCTTTTATGATGACTTAATTTAGGGAACACTCAAAACTTGGAATTTATTTTGTGACCTCTCATGCAGTGGTGTTGTCCCAGTGACAGATTTCTCAGGTCAGCACTTATACTACCAGTTACCACACAAGGAAATTCCCTTTAGGACAAAGAACTCCCTTTGGGATGTAAAGCTAAGTTGTACGTTGGTTGCTGGTTCTTTGTTTTTAAGTTAAAAGAAAAAGAAAAAAAATACCCAAATCCCTTAAAAGTTCTGCACTATCAGAAAAAAAAGTTGCACCCTGTTACCGACCCGCAGCAAGAAGGTCCATACCAGCCATGGTGATTTCTCCATATCCTTGCTGGAAAAGAAATGAGAGCACCATTGTTCAGCTAAAAGCCCCATGGGACCAGAGGAGGGTGGTGAAGGAGGACATGGAGGATGAAGAAGAGGAAGGAGCCCTCCAAGCCCCTTCTGCCCATGGGCACTTGCCCTGTGGGCGCCCTATGCCGAGTTACCAAAAGATCTAGGTAGGTGCCGGCCTCAGGGAGGGAAACACATTTACAGGGAAACCCCAGATACTTTTCAAGGCTTTGCTATATAAACATATTAAAAATCTGAAAGTAATCCTCTGGCAGAAAGCAAGAAGCTTATTTCTGCCGATGTATTTGTTTTAAGATAACAATCAAATGCTCTTTCCGCAGCAAAAACTCAATAGTAGATTTGCCTTTGTGCACGTAGTTGGGATTGGGCCCAAGAGGTGACAGCTGACAGATAAGACTTAATTAATGTCCAGTAAGAAGCAGGAGGGATGAATGTTATCGGCAGTTCCACCTGACTCATATGATGGGCTGATAATCTATTGAGAACTCCATGGAGGTCTGAAAACAGTGCGGTCCCCTCCTTGGGATCATAGAATCATAGAATGGTTTGGCTTGGAAAAGACCTTAAGATCATCTAGTTCCAACCCCCCTGCCATGGGCAAGGACACCTCCAGTTGACTGCTTTCCTCTCATGCACGGGCAGTGTTTCAGCCAATTTCACCCCCTGCACCATGAGAAGAAAGCTGATGGAAAAATTAGTAATGACTTTGCTGGATCAGACATCATGATGGGCCTTTAGGAGCACTGTCAATGTTGCACGTAAAGAGAAAACTGGGCTTTTAAGTTGTAAGTTTGACGTTTTCTCTCAGTGATGGAGGTGAAAGCCATGACATGAACTGCTGAACGCTGCAACAGAGTCCTCCTCTGCCTGCAGCTTGGTGTGTGTGAAATGAAGCATACACAAAATGTCTTGTTTACAAATCGTGACTTTCAATGAGAAGTGCCATCAATATATTGAATAGGGATGGACATAACAAAGTCCATAAAGTATTAAATAAGACAAACAGCAGGAAAATGAGCTCTATTCTGTTTTCCCTTCAGACCAAAATCCCTGAATCCTCCCACAGGGTTCAAATATTTTTCAACAAATGAATTACTTTAAAAAACACAACTATAGAAGTTAAAAGTTCTCGCTTTGAACTTTGTCAAGGAAAGAGGCACAAACAAAATTTGCATATAATAATCAAGGACATGAAGACACACTCTGTCAAAGATTTTAAAAAATGTATTTAATTCCTTTTTTGGTGATAAACAGGAAGAACTCCCTGGTGTTTTTCCATGGGAAAAGGGACACTGCAGGGCACCATGAGGGCTGCAGCTGTCCCTACCCACTTTGCAGGTACCTCCTCTGGAGAGGGTGTGGAGATGGTCCCGCCATCCCACTGCTTATCTCCCCTTCACTGGAACTGCTCTGCTTGTGTTCAAGCCTTGGGAAGTAGCTAAAAGTTTTCCTATTCCAAACTGGTGTAAATTGCCTCATGTGTGGAAACAAACAGTAGCCTCAGCCAGGCTCAGTATTCCACAGTCACACCTTCCACTTTCTGTGTTTATGTATTTCTTCAGGTTCACGGTTTGCCCTGTGGTCTCCTGGAGTTTAGAAGTGTCACATGTCCAACTCTCCTGCTTTACCTGTTTCAGAATAAGCATAACCAAAATCTTAAGGCCCGGAAAAAACTGAAGCAGAATAGATACACTTGGATAGGAAATAAATGTATGGATTTTTCAGTAGTAGTAACCATTTAAAGCTGCTCAGGGGTCTGAAACACTTTAATGGCAATGAAATCATTTAGGGCTGCCAGAGGCACCTGGTAGCATCCAAATAGATTATGGGATCACGTAATAGATATGTATCTATAAGTACGTAATAGATATGTGATCAACAGCTCATGGAAGCCCTGAAATTCACCTCAGGGATATCAAAATATGCATGGCAACATTTCCTAATTTAGCAAAAGAAAAGCCAGCCTCTGGGTGAAGCATTGGATGGAACAATGTTATCAGATCTCTACAGGCAAACACACGGAGTGTATAAAATGAGCTGCTCTTAGGGAAAGCAGCACTTCTCCTCCACCCGCCTTCCAAGAGCAATGGATCTCAAAGTGACCTGTGTGCTCTCCGTCATTCTTGTCATAGCCCTCAGCACCTTGGCAGGTGCTGTACCAAGTAAGTACATTCATCTGCTGTTACCTTCACAGGTATGTATGTGGGCTTGGTCCTACTGACTGTAACTGCGACAAGAGCATGGCTCCAGTTTATGTATCAGACAGCGAATGTCTTGCTCTGGTGAATGTCCAGCTCTACCAAAGCTGGAGTCTACTTCATAATTTTTTCAGAGAAATCTATGGCAAGATAAAAAAGACTCCAGGTGAACTCCTGTGTTGGTGGAATAACCAGGAACCTGCTGCAAAGGCAGAGGGACAGACATCTCCAGGAGCTTGCCAGGACTGCAACAGAATCTAGCTTTGTCTACATGGTCTGCTGACATTTATTTTATACTACTTTGCCACATTAATGCAATTTCAAAAGACTCTACCAGCCTCCTTAATAAAAGTCATTTAGACAACTTCAGAACGCAAGTAACTCAATGACAGACACCTAGGATATCTCTAGAATTTCTTGGTTGTGGATTACTGTGCAGTAGACTTAAAATGTTAACAGTATAGTGCAACTACTTGCATGTAATCCTATGTTTTTATAGACACCTGAGGAGAATGCAAATATTTTCTCTTGAGGCAGCCAAGAGAAGCTGTGGCTGCCTCATCCCTGGCAGTGTTCAAGGCCAGCTTAGATGGGGCTTTGAGCAACGTGGTCTAGTGGAAGGCGTCACTGCCCATGCCAGGAGGGTTGGAACTAGATGATCTTTAAGGTCCCGTCCAACCCAAACCATTCTATGATTCTATGATTCTATGAATATCCACTGGATCCTTAAATCTTTCTTAAGTCACATGAGATGGGCAAAGCAACAAGCATTTACTAGCATGACACTTGAAGTTATGAGGTTTTACTATTTGAAGTGGACTATTTGAAGTCCACAGACCCCACTGTGCTGCGCTGGCTTGGCTGCAAGCAAGACCTGAGATTGTCAAAGGGTGGAGCACAGCCCTTACTGAAATCAAGTGGGAATTTAAGAGCAGCTTTTAAACTGCACAAGTTCTGGTCTTAGCAAGGGACAGAAAAGGTACACTCGCAAAGAGGGACAGTCTAGGGAAAAGATCGTTGTTGCGAGTGGACATCTGATAATCGCACCTCAGCTAATGAGTGTGCAGACCGACACCTACTAACTTGCTACTTCTGTCCTGAACAGCAAAATGCCAGTGTAAAACGGAGCCCAAGGAGAGGAAGAACTGTGGCTACCCAGGAATCACAGCACAGCAGTGCAGGAAAGCTGGGTGCTGCTTCAACTCTTCAGTCCCTGGCGTTCCCTGGTGCTTTTCTCCTAAAGCAAAGAAAGGTAGTATCTCTGATTGTGTGGACATGTGTATAACAGTGGAGCAGCTCTGCTTTTCTCTTTAGGCCAACAAAGCGGGCACAGACCTCTATTAGAAGGCCACTGGCAGTAGAACGCAAAGTCAAACCTTGCTTACACATCAGTCTTCTGTATCATCCTTTTCACACAATATATTTCCTCTTCCTTCAGGCTTCTAGTTATCAGATAATCCATGCTGATTATTTAAAACCCTTTCACTGCCATTTGTGTTCTTGTTCATCAGTAGAGCAGCGGATCCTCAGCACTTATTTAAATGGGTTTTCTAGGTGGCTGAGGAAGACTTCAGCACTGTATGTCAAAGTCCTGAGTACGAGTCCCTCTGTAGTTGTTCAACACCCATAACTTCTAGGTTTTTTGCTCTTTTCTCCAGCCTGTTTTGATAATTGCTACTTCCTTCTACTCTTCCTTTTTCCCTGCCTAAGTCCACTTGGTGGTTCTTTTTTTCTCCCCCATTTTTGCTCCCAGTCTTCATTCAATGAAATCTCAAAAATATCCCCAGGGAAGTCTTTTTCTCCATTAGGTTTTTCCTTCTAAAGCTTCTAAAGTCCTGCTTCCATTTTTTGCCTTTGTTTTCTCAGAGGGCAAGAGTTGCTCTCCCAGTCCTTCAAGGAATGGGTGTATATTTTACACAGCTGCTGAACGTAAGCTACATTTGCTGGGCTGACTGCGTGACTCACTCTTAGGAGAACTTCAGGGCAATCTCAGCAGTTGTGGACAGGTGAAAGGAAGTGAGGGTGCAAAGACATTACCCAGTGAAAGAACTTGATATGAGTTGGGACTGGTCAACAGGGCTCAGAATTGTCGGAGAAAAAATGTTTTTCTTTTGAACACTATTTGCATTTCATGAAAGTAATGAAAAACAAATGGCAGCACTTACAGTGCCATTTCATAGACTTGCTTTTCTGAGCAGAACTGTTTCACGAGAGGAAAGCTGAATTATTCAGGCCGGGTGGTACAACCTCTTTACTTGTGATTTTACTTTAAATGGCCTGGATGAGCTGTGATTTCCTCCTAAATGACCCACATCCTCAACTCAAGTTGCTATGCTGAGGAGGCTGGGTGTTCCTCTCCCCATACCTAGCCAGGCTATAATCTGGCCTGAGGCCAGGGTCTGTGGTACCATTATGGGGCACAAATGGCTTTTCACCCCATTACTGGATCTAGGAAAGGTAAAGCTGGGTCACTGCCTACCAGACACTTCTAGGAGCAAATTTTGCGCCCTCTGACCCAGCAATTCCTCATCTCTTGGTATTTAGTTTTGCCTGTCAGGCACAGTAAGGATTTGGGTGAACCTGCTGCCTGAAATGGTATGGAGAAGGTCATCACGGCTGTCACATCTGCTCACTGGCCTCACCTTTGTGGCCTGCCTTTTATTTGTGAATTATGCCACCAGGTAAACAGCATAAAGTAACACTGCCTCCTTCCTTCCTTGGTTTGGCTTTATGCAGTTAGGAAAGTATGTCCCGCCGATGCTCACGCCAGGATAAACTGTGGCTTCCCCGGCATCACGGCAAAGGAATGCGAAAAGAAAGGGTGCTGCTTCAGGTCACAGCCCGCTGGTGTCCCCTGGTGCTTCTACCACCGTGTGGTGGAGGAAGGTAACATCCTGCACGAGACATTGTCCCCATATCCCTTCGGATGCATGATGGCTCCTGGCAGGGTCTATGCTGTGCCATGCCGGCACAGCAGGAGGGAGCAGGAAGGGGTTTCCTCCCCTTCCCAGTGTGGTGCTGAGCTTCCTCACCCAGAATATGAGCGGGGAAGAGGTGTCTAAACCCTAAAAAGCTTGGCTTTGCACAGAGGGGTGGGTGTTGCCAATGCATCTGAGCAAGGGCCGTGTGGGTAATATAGCTGCACAGGTAGTCTGGGCTCAGGTGTGAGCTCAAGCCCTCAGCTAGTGCAATGGTAGAGATGCAGCTACCAAACTGGCATCTACTTTATCACAAGAGATAAAAAGCTTTGCTTTAGAAATGTGGAATGAAATGTACAGGAAGTTCTGATCCCCTTTTTCTATTTTTTTAACTAGGATTGAGTTTTCATCATCTCTAACATAGATAACCGACAGCCTCAGCCAATTCCAACCCACCCCACAGCGTATTTTGTACTGGAAACAATTCATCATAATTTGGTTTTACTGATCTGAAATACAGTTAGGAAACACATGTACAGATCCGGGGGGTGGAGGGGGGAGAGCAATTGCTAAAAAATTGACATTTTGATGTCCTGCATCTAGGCAAAACACTTCCTAGCACCTTGTGTAACTTGTGGAGAAAACATGTCCCTTAATCTGCTTCTGCTCTTTACCTCCCCAGCTTGTTAAGTGAGAAACTTTCAACAAGAACTCTGTCATCGTTGGACCTACACTAAAGCGAAGCAAAAGCCGGAGGTCCCAACTCAGACTTTATAGTTTGCAACAGCTATGTTTTCTAGGTAATTTTTACCTTGGATTAACTCCTTTCTGACAAAAAGTTACTTGCTGCTTTTATTCTTTTAGTAGACTAGTACCGTGCGGGTTTTCACTGTAATAAAAGAACAACGATGTAAGTTTTGAGTTCTCTGCTGTCTTTATTTTAAAGCAGTGTATTTCTCTGTTTCCCAGGAAATTTGGCATCTTAGCAACCCAGTGATAAGAGAGTAGTCACTTACTTACACTTCCAAAAGGAACATGGCACTCAGCTTTTTTTGTTAGCTACGCTTCACACTCACAAGTGACTGCTTGCATTTGCTAGCTGATATGTGGCCTCACATGGGCCACTTGCCCTTCTGAATACTGAAAATATTCAGTGTTCCCTTTATATAGCTACAGCTGTGGGTTTGGGCTTTTTTTTTCCCCTAGAGACATAGGGAAGGGAACCTTTGTTAGCTGACGACTGAGCTGGTCTGACTCAGACACCTCCTGCTCTCTGCCTCACTGTGTTTCTGGTGCTGCCAATCCCTTGGTGCTGCTACCAGCAGGGCAAGGAGCAGCTCAGGAAGGCAGGTGCCCACTGGGTACCCTACCTAACCCAACCTGGGCCCTGGCTGCTAGTGCAACATGCAGCTGAGTCACTGGGCACTCTCACTGTTAACCGGTGTCCCCACAAGCAGATCCCATGGGTCAAGCTCAGGGAAAGTCTCTGCAACACTAAGATCAAGACACAGGTCCCCCTGGCTCTGACCTACAGTTGAAATAGAGCCTGCTGTGTCTCATCAGACACAAGAGAAGCTCCTGATCTCCAGGCCAGCGTGGCTGCTTTCTCCTGGGTGTCTTTAATGGTCAGCACAGCAGCTAGAATGTTTCCCTTCTTCAGCTGAGAGCACAGTGAAGAGCCTGTAACAGCACCACTGGGAGGAAAACAGGTAACATGAGGCTGCCACAGCAGCAAGCCGTGCTTGGGGCTTAGCAGGAAAGAACAGTTGTGGAGGGTTGTGCTGCAAGGAGGGAGAAAAGGACGGAGACATTTGCCTCCTTAGAGATTTTGCTAAGTATGCTTTTGTGATGAATAAGTTTATCCAAGCAGATAAAAATTAGTCTTTCATAAAACTTAATTATCTCGCACTTACAATAGTCTCAATAATATGATATGAATATGGTAGGATATTGGTTATAATATGAGCGATAAACTGACAAGTCTAATGAAGGTCTTTGAAGGTCTTTTCTGAGGAAGGTTTGGTGCTATAGCCCAGGTGAATTTGGAAGGCCTAAGCACAGTGTAATCACGATAATACTGCGCTGCAAAATCCAGAGCAACAATTAGGTGCATTCAACAGGAGTCTTACTGACGGAAAGAATGAAAACACAGCCACACGCACGCAGCCTAACTAGAGCTATGGGAAATCATCTGCAGGGACTGAATTTAGGCTGCCAGAGTCAGTGCTTTTCCAGGGCTGAGCTCTCACTAAGCCACAATTACTCACCAGAAGGCTTTTCATTCACAGAGGCACTGACGACATGTGCAACACAGAGTGTAAGGGGGCATGCAGGGACTTCAGAGGGAGAGGCTCAAATGAAAGTTCTCCCTGCTCTTGTCTCACCCTCCCAGATCTCTCTGTTGGGGCTGTGGCAGTGAAGCAGGTGCAGGTCAATGGTCCTGCTGAGATTCCCCTGTCACAGCATTCTGGGGCTGTATTTGGCTTTGCAAGAAAAACTATGAACACAAATGTCTTAATAAGGGGGGAGAGGGGGGTGGGGGGAGTATGGGGGGGTGGGTATTGTGGTGTCTTCTGCTGCAAAATCTTATGGGGAAACTCAGCCTGGCAAGGCACAGCAGCTGAAAATCCTGGGAACTGCTTGAGACCCTCTGTTGAAACGGTCTGCATGTTGGCATGGAGAAAACTAGCAGTGATGATGCAGGAAAGCCATGCTGACAGCAGTCTAACCCCAAAGGGGTGAAGCACAAAGGGCTGAACTTGGTCACTTGCTGTCCCTGGGCATGGTGTCCCCTGCAAAAACCATTAACTCCTGTGTGGTGAGCATCAAATCACTACCAGCATGCTAAGGCAGGGCGCTGTGTCATGCAGGTGCTCCAGACATTTGAGCTAAAAAACCAGAGTTAATTGTTTATAGCACAAAGAATTATGACCTAAGGATCTGTCATCATCAGTAAGTGCTAAGCGATGATGGCTACTCTGGGAATTTATATTAAGTAAGTGCTTGAGGTCTCTCTATGTAGAGTTTTATCCACACCCACCCAAATGAACTTGAAAAGACTGCCTAGAATTCTTAAAATTAACATTTTTGGTGAGAAAACAAGCTGACAAAACAGATTAAAAGACACAGCTGCTGAGGATTTGAAGATGGCAAGCAGAGCCAAGGTAGAGCAAAGTGAGATGCCAAAACAGGAATGCGCACCAAAAAAGAGCGTGCAGGATTTGATTCCTGCTTTCCTAGCCAACCTGGTGGCAGATGCCCAAGAAAGACAAAATGCTGCGTGGGAACAGAGGCACCCTGGCTGCTGGCAATTGATTTCCTTTTGGAGCTCACAGTCTGGCCAGCAGATAGACACAAGTAGATATGTGCAGTTCGTTCCTTTATTTTGCATCAATAGATTGACAATCTTCACTAGCTAATATGATTGAAATAGCTTCAATTCATTGGGTTGTGTGAAGTCTGTCCTTTCCTGTCCCTTCTCCATCTTTTTTTTTTTTTTTCTTCTTTTTGCTTTTAGGTAGCTCTCTCTGGCACTAGGAAGAGAAATTAAACCAGAAACTTTAAAACTGTTTTTAGTGTTTCAGGCTGACTACCTAGTTAATCTGTATAATGGAAAGAAATCTGAGTGTACCCACAATGCCTTAAGACTGATGGGTGGCCACACTGGGTCATTTCAGGTGTTCATCTAGCCCTTTGTCCATCAGCGACCAAAAAGGTTTCTAGAGAGAGGTGCAGGATAAGCATATAACGAGGCTTCTCTTCTGACAAAATGCAGAACTGTCACAAATGTGAATCAGTTTTAACCAGCAAATGTGAGAAGCCCAAATGAAGACTTACCCTTTGTAGCTCTGCAATTCTACTTGCACAGCCACATCACTGGGAGGTGAATGATGAATAAGCAAGCAAAGTTCTGAATATTTTTCTGGGGGGAAAAAATAAAAAGTAGGCCAGCTACACGATTTTTGTCAGCAAAGGTACCACTGTAATACGAATCAATCTCCGTGACACAAAGCATTTGTGATGAGGAGGCTATTACTCAGATAGTGAATGCTGTTTAAAATCACAAATGCCTGGTAGACCTAAACTGTCTGTAATCATGACAGCTCTGTGCAACCAATGCTTCACTTCCAATAAAGGCTGAATAGAAAATGTTTGCTGTTGCAGATTGATTGCCCCTGTGGTTCTGGAGAGTGTGAGGATATTCTACTGTTTTTTAAAGCAATTGTAGCCAAGGAAAAGGTCTTAGAAATCATTTATTTTGAAGCAATGCAAGAAAGCTGTATTTAGCTGACATGGAGAATTAACAGGGGAGAAAACTAGGACAGACAAGGAGCACACAGCAGATGGGTATTAGCAACAAAGAACAAACCTGTAGCAACATGAAAAAAGGGATATAACTGAAAACACCTCCAAAATGGTGTATTTTCATGTGCCCACTCACTTCAGAGCCCATTCCCAGATGTCTCTGGAAATGGTATGCTTTCCGCTGCAGCAAGTATCATATTGGGAAAGCTCCTGTTCAAAGGGAATGTTTCAGACAGGGTGCTAAACCAAAGTGAAAAAGAATACAGAAACTGAAATCTTCCTCTGTTGAGAGCAGCTAAATTGCATGGTTCTGCCACAAGTCTCTAACAAGCTACTGGTTTCACTAAAGCTTGAAAACTTGACCATGATGCTATTAAACAGCTTGGAAAGCAGAAGGTAAAACACAAGAACCAAATCTCATTTCTTGTGTTAAAACCAGGCAGAATGATGAACTCAGAACCCAGATTCAGTTATCGGGAGGTTGCCCTTGGTGCCAGGCTGAGTCCAACAAAGGGGAAGTCACTGCTCTGAAGTCACTGCAAAACCTTGCTTGTGAGCAAAGCTCAGGTGAGAGTCTCACCTGAAGCTTCTCACCGAGAAGCTCTTGGGTGAGAGTTTCCCAAGCAGCTCTCTACCAGAAACAGAAGTCCTGTTTAGGCAGAACTGCCCATTATTACTTGGTAGACTTCTTTTTCCCCCTCTGAACCTTCTTCTAAGGCATTTGAAAGCTGCCAGTGCAAGTATTCAAAACAGTGAGCTGCCTGACTACCTAAGACAGCATGCATGGTCACTGTCCTTGCACACTTCACCAGGTACGCAATGGGAAGACAAGACTACAAATGTGATCTCTGTACTGGAAGACAATGGCCATACAGACAAGACTGCCTTAAAATGTGTATGCTGCAACACGTAATACGTTCAAATGCTAGAACTAACGGGTAGTGCTCACAGATGCTATAGAAGAGGATGCTGTTTTGTTCAAGTGTTTGCAATCATTTGGTGCTACAATCCTTGCTAGTGAATGGTAAAACTTCTGTGTGCCTATCAAAGGTGAGCAGGGTGAGAAAATAAAGTACTTTTCTGCTGGAGACTGGTGTATCTATTAATGTAGCTATAATATCTGGTGCTTTGTGAGCACACTTTGTATATACTCTTTGTGGCCCCCAGAAATTCCCCTCAGAGACGGCACTAGACAAAGACAGGCTCTTGTAGGGTCTTGCTCCCATTCGTCTCTGATTTAGGTCTCCCAGGCTTCCTTCAACATGCACTTTCATCTCTGAGCATAACAAGTTTGCTTTGGAAACAGAAACTTTGAGGGATTTAATACCGAAATACAACAATTGAAACAAAACTCTGGAAGTCTTGAATCAAAGTATTTCACTGCAGCTGAGCCAAACACCTTCATTGCTGAACTTGTTGCAGAAACACTAGGAAATTCCCAGGGTTCAAAGCCCGCAAAAGTTAGATGGGTCTGACTAAACACAGGAGTGGACTGACAGTTGTTTGAAAGCAGGTGTAATCAGCTGGATGATTTTGGTCTCTGGTGTTTACAGGAAGCTTCATGAAGGGTAGATATGGTTAAGTATAACTCATCCCTACCCATCTGTAACTCCTGAAAGACTCTTGATAAAGTTATGAAATCTACTTAATATTTGACTCTACAGATGCCGGTGTGGATGAGCAAGATGGTCTTAGGAAGAGGTGGAGCTTTATGCAACCTGCCCAGTTGTGCAGATGAACCGGCAATGCGAAAAGGGAGTGACTATGAACTAGACAGAAGTGGAGAGAAATAGTGCAATATTGCAATAGTAAAGCTATTTTTGCATCCAGAGGCTGATAATGGATCAGCTTCACATTTTGACAATATTTTCCATCTGTGGAAGAGATCAAGTATTGACTTACTTCTCAGCCTTCCTATGGGTGTGTGGGCAAAGGCACAAAACAGAAATGTCAGGTATCCAGCAATGCTATTGCACAAAGTTAATATTGCATAATAAATGCACAATGTTGAAAAAATCTTCAAGGTGCTGAAAAACATAAAAGAAACAAAAAAAGGCTATGAAATTGAAAATAAAATAAAGTAAGAACCTGATGCAATTAGTGCCAATTTGACTAATCCAGCCCTTGACAGCTTTTCTGCCCTAAATAGAGTCTGTAACATATAATTCCCTGCCGAGCCCTTTATTAAGGCTCTCCTAAGTCAAGATGTCAGTGCCAGCATCCGACAGCACGACAGCTGCTCGTTTCTCACCTGGGCACTGCACAGGTCCTTATTATCTTCCCATGCTGAAAGAGGTGATCATTCTTACCATAGCAGCTTCTCTGGTTGCCAATGCCTTTCAACCTGCCTTATGAAGCAGATTTTAAATGAATAGCTAATAGAAAATACAAGATAAATTGTCCTTTATTTTCAAACAGTCTTTATTTATGAATCCATTTGGAGTACACAGTGGATGGTAATGGCAGGCGAGGTATATGAATTTTTGTGGCTTTGCTAATGAGAAGTTTATGGTTGGCTTATTTCATAGCATTAGCTACAATATAAAACACTTAAAAGTAATTCACGTTGCGACTCAGGCTATGAAGGACTCCTGTTCCTCTTCTTCTCTTTCTGATCTATGGATGGGTGGCATCGGGAGGCATCTAGTTTTTGGGACCATAATTCCTTCAATCTAATATAGAACATAGCATTAAGTATGATCTCTATTATCATTAGAAAATTGCCTTGACATCAGTTTTGAAAATGCAAGCCTATTGGATCTTTAGTGTAATTTATCCCTTAAGCATCACTACTTACGTTATAAGGACTGGACACTTAGACCTGACTTGTAAAAGTTAGGGCTGTTATCCTTAAACCGTGGTGACCAATACAGGCAGTGTTGTTACTGTGGTGGTCAGGAGGGGTAGCACAAGGACACCGATGTTATCTGGGTACTGTGCAACACAGACCTTTGCTCTGAGCCAATGTGACTTCACTTAACATTTTTAAGAATTCTCACTGCATATTTCTGTCACCTGCCTGCATTGCGAGTTACCTGAAACCACCACAATGTACATCTGAAACAGGCAATTCGATGTCCTTGCTGGCTGCCAGAACCTAGGAGCAGGCAGTGAAAACATGTCACTACCAATACACCTACCACTTCCCCTTGAGAGAGAATACGGACAAAGGCATTTGTCTGAAAATAATAACACTTTATTTGATTTTATTTTTTTGTTACATTATCATAAATGTTCTCTAGTCTCAGAAAACAAAGCCCTAGTTTGGAAAATAATGCACATACAAATCTTTTCTTACGGGTATTAAGTATACAGAAATATACAAAGATTTCTCTATTATCGTAATGTATCATCAGAATGCCCCACATCCCACATTTTTACTCAGGTCAACTGTACCGGTAAGCATAAACTACAAAGGTAACAAGCAACCTGAAAAAGACATGGTTTAGATAATATAATTACATATATGTATATATATATCTACAACAGTGCAAATATATCACAGCGTGCAGGCAGCAATAGTCTCTAAAGAAGCATAATAAAATTGATTCTTAGTAATGCAAATGCATTACAGAAACAAGAGACAACAATGACATATTAGATATACGGAATATGCACACTTTAGCACGCTGATTTAAAATGATACCTTGCATTGACTCTTGCTTTAAAAACAGAAGAACAAATGTTAAATAATTCAATGACAGATTCAAGGGCAGTATCTCACAATAAAGTCAAATGACTCAGATAAGGTATTTCACAAATCTTTACTGACACAGATAAAGGCTTGGCTACACTGCAGGACTTGTCTTCTTTTTAGATATATCAATGTAATATTTTCCTTAAATTTAATTTACTATTACCATAATATTTAAGAGCATTTTTTCCACCTTTTTTTTTTTCTTTTTTAAATTGCTTACAACTGATTCACATTTGTAAAGTTTGGTACAATTATCACTGAGGCCAGGAAAGCTGTTTCTTGGAAATAATAGAAAGGAGTCTGTATAATGATTACCCTAAATGGGCTACTAAAATAAACTACAATGGGGCCAGAATAAAAGACATTACAGATGCCATTGAAGTAAAAAACCAAACCATCAACCTTAAAAGCCAAGACGTCCATGTTGCCTTGCAATCTGCTTAAAAAGACATTTAGATTTTTTTCTTCTTCAAAGAGTAAAACACACCTGTAGATCCAGCACCTTAGGTATTTCATAGCTCAAAGCAGCCTACAAGTTATCCCTCCACCTCTAACTACCCTGCACTGTTCCCAAGCAGCTCATTCTTACACCCCACATGAACAGCAACCATGAATATCTAGCAATAAGGACACAAGCAATTGGTAAGCATGGCCTCAGCTGCTTGGAGTCCCCCAGAAAGAAAATGGGTTGACAAAATCTTGATGTATCTCGAAGGCATAAACAACACTGAGAATGCAGGCTGGCAGGCTGAGCCATGGGGATTTCTTGTGCCAAAGGATACAAATTTTGACTGGTCACCCTTTGTTTTACTGTGCTGGCAATGGGTCTCAACAGAAATCTAAATCTCTTACAGGAAGGTTCTATAGTTGACAACTGCATAAAGTTATGGTTCATTATAAGATTCCAAAACAATAAAACCACTGACGCTAGATTCCATGCTCTGCAGTACCATTTCTCCTTCATAAACTCTATGTGAAATCCATACAGAAACAGAAATACACTAACACAAACTCGACGTGAAATCCATACAGAAACAGAAATACACTAACATATGCACAGAATTGAAAGGAAACTTGTTATGCCTGCAGGCTCAACCTGCAACTTTTGGATATGCAATATGCAGAATGATATCCGGGGTTATAAAAACCACTCGGTGGGATTCATTACAACAATCTCTTTCTGTATTATGAAAACAGACATTTAAGAACAGGACGATAGGAGCTGATTCCTGAAAATGCTACTGCCCCGGTCCACAAACAGCAGAGCTTATGAGTAACTTCAGAGACACTCAGCACTTAATTTATGCACTCATTAGTGCTGTGTGGCAGTGTCATGGGCACAGCAATGATCAGCCTGTTATAAACTGTTACAGAGGACATGGCATGGTGTCATTTTCTGCCTACTTCTAGTTCCCAGCAGCTTTTCAAATTGTCATACTTCATAAATGGCTTTCCAAAGCGAACTAAAGGAAAGAAATTCCTGAGCAATTGCACCCTATCAGGCTGTTCTGGTAGGAAAATGGATACGCATGAGAAGATCATTTTCTTAAAGAAAAAAAACCACATAGGACAGTGTTTCTGCAGCTACCATTGGCATCCCCTCTGTAGAAATACAGGCCAACTATCTAACACAGTAAACCTGCTCTAGAGGAGCCTAAGGCTAGATACTACAGAAACCATTCTAGATGTTCTCTAATATTCCTGCTTTTAGCAGGGATCTTTGCTGCCCTGTGTGAATGTTAAAGCACTCGAGAGTTCAGGGTGAAGTCCAGACCTTTTCTAACCTACAATAGGGCTACAGAAACAAGGTAACTTCAAAAAACTCATCTACTTGTTAAGTGTGCTGTCGTATCCACAATGCAAGACCAGTTTTAATAAGTTTTCATTTCCTCATGACATCCTTGTAGTCCCCGAGTTGCCTGCCCCTTCTTCCAAAGGTCATAAACTCATTTTTTTTATCCTGAGTTCTAGCTAAAGCTCTCTGTTCAGCCAGGTGGGTCTTCTTCCCCACTGGCTTGTCGCTCGGCAGATGGGGAGGGCCTTCAAGATTTCCTTCTTTAAGCATGTCCAGCCTTCCTGGTCTCCTTTGCCCTTCAGGACTCCCTCCCAAGGGACTCTGTCAACAAGGCTCCCAAACAGGCCAAAGTCTGTCTTCCAAAAATTCAAGCTAGCCATTTCTGCTGACCCTCTCCTTACTTCTCTGAAAATCAAAACCTCTATCATTCAGTGATTGCTATGCCCAAGATGGCCTTCGATCATCACATCACCCACAAGTCCTTCTCTGTTTGCAAACAGCAGGTCCAGTGGGGTGCCTTCCCTTGCTGACTCACTCACCACTCCATCAGAAAGTTATCTCCCACACACTCTAGGAACCTTCTGGACTGTTTCCTCTCTAATGTGTTGTATTTCCAGGAGACGTGGTAAGTTGAAGAAGTAGCCCACAAGAAACAGGAGAAGCTTTCTCTTCGCAGCTTTAACCTGGACCTTCAGTCAGCAAAGCACTTAAGCCTGGACTTTAAAGACACTAGTTGTTCCTTTGATTCACATGAGACAATGCAGATGTGAGAAGTTACTAACATCAGGCACTTTGTTGGAACAGAGCTTCAAAGGACCCCATCAGAGTCACAAACATCTATATAGTGTTGAATAAATAGGACAGGGCCTCCTCTGTAAGGATCACTGGGGTGGTACAAGTCAGCATGTACTATACTTCTTTCCAGAAACAAATGTTTAATGAAACATTCGTTTCTGTTGACAACATAGACTTTGACACAAAGGAATAGATTTAAATGCCAGTCACCCGATACATCATAGAATCACAGAATGGTTTGGGTTAGAAGAGACCTTAAAGCTCATCTAGTTCCAAGCCCCCTGCCACGGGCAGGGACACCTTTCACTAGACCAGGTTGCTCAGAGCCCCATCCAGCCTGGCCTTGAACACTGCCAGGGATGGGGCAGCCACAGCTTCTCTGGGCAACCTGTTCCAGTGCCTCACCACCCTCATAGTACAGAGACCAGTACATCCAGTAGCTGGACTCAAGTGTTTATTACCTCCCACTCACATTACCAGCCCTCCCTATGTGTATATATATTCCTCTCCTTTAATGAAAAAAAGATATCTTGAGCATCAAATACTAAGAAGTAAACAGGATTTCAGCACCAGATAGTCTTCTGTTACTCCCTTTGATCTATAAAGATGAAATTTTCTCAATTTCTTATGTGAGTAGAATCTGTTTTCCAAATCTTCTACTTAATGTTAAACAATGTTATAAATTCTTTTTAAAAACTTTCAGGGTTTTTCAGATTATATGCATGTTTCTGTGAAGAAAATCAACAAAAATACATTTTGAAGCACCTAAAATCTTAGCTGATGCAAACAGTAACCACAGCAACATGTCAAAACCAAGCTGAAATAACACAAGGAGGCCTATAGAACACTGATGTCTTCCTGCAATCCCAACAGAAATCGTACATTCAGTCTTCAAGAGACCTTTAAAAACCTTTAGCCTCTTAAATAAATTTTAACCAGATTGTGACTGGTTTGAATGGTAATGATGGCATTGATTTAAATCAGTTTATGGCTATATATACATGGCTATATTAACTGAGGATTTGAAGTCTTGGTGACCTCATTATTCTTCCACATGAAGCCTCCAGAGCTTCACAATGTGCTTGCTTAACATTACAGCACATGCATGCTCAGTCCATTAACCTGGGAATGTGTTTTATGCCAGCGTGTTAGAATTTATTTCCACATTAACAGAAAAAAGCCAAGCTGAGACTATGTTAAAAATCTTTGAGTCTGTGTTAAAAATATTTGCAGTATATGAAAACATAATTGAGATGGACTTTAAACACTTCTGTCCCATAGTAGTGACAAAAGAGACAACACTGATTTTAGAGCTAAGGAGGGAAAGAATGATTATCTCATCTATTTGTAGCACTGAGTTTCATGAAAATTCATTTATTTATTTACTAGGATACTAGAGTCTGAAAGTGCTCCTTACAACAGTAACTTTCAGCTAAATGCTGCCAGCAGATGGATGAGAAAAAGCGTATCTAACAAAAAAAGAAATGACAAAAACATTTCCAGAGCATGTATTTTCTTAGGAACACCCATGGAGGACCAGGCTTTTTGCTACCACAATACAATACAAAGTTATAGTACAGGAGGACATGTTGCAGACTTAAGAGATAAAATCTACAAGGTAAAGTCTACAGAGGAATAGGCACAGATAACAAGACAGCATCAAAGGAACTCATGCTTCTAAACTGGTCTAGACGGGAAAATGTCAGCAGAGTTACTTCATTTAATACCCTGCAGTGGATTTTCAATGTGGCATTTGGTAAATGGTGTTGGTAAACGCAAAACATGAACCCCGAAGGTATTTAATGCATTGGACATCACACTCTTTCACATCAGCTCGCCTACACCTGGACCAGCAGCATGCAACACAAATACTTTGGCAAATGTAGTCTTTTGCCTGCTTGCAAACAGCATCTGAACCGTCTGTAACGTTCACAAATATTTTGAGAGTCTTGAAATAATCAAGGCATGTTGTGCCAAGGGATTTCAGCTTGTGGCTTATTTAAAAGCTCTTCATAGTTATAAGTATTATTTAGAATAGCCAGAATTCTTAATTTCTCATATCTGACAGCCATATAGGTCCATGTCTGCTTGTGATTATGCCTGGAAAAGCTGCAGAGCTGTATAAAAGCTTTTTGTGAAAAAACAGCAAAAAAACTATGCAAAGAGGTTCTGTAAGGATTTTTTTTTCCACGTACGGTAAAGAGTGACCTTGCTTTCACAAGTCAATCTCAATTTCAGGGAAAGTTCAGCTAACCTTCCTTAAAACATGTGACTTGTCTTAAAGTCTTCCAGAATACAGGCTTAATTCAAGAATCCTGAGTTTAACCAATACACATGCCCTATGTCTGTATTGGCAAATTAAACAAAGCCTGGGCAGGGGCCAGGAAAACTGGAAAACAATTGTCTTCACTGCTAAATGACAGAGCTGCAGCCCAGCACAGCCAGAGCTTTTCCAGACAATGTTTGGGCTCTATTTAGAAGTTAGCATGGTACAGGGACCATTCCTGTTAGTCCCAGTTGTCTGAGGAATAACAGAGCTGGCCCTGGTATTATTTAGTTTGCTAGTATAAATGTAGCCATGGAGTCTTCAAAAACAGTCTGTGAATTGTGACTGCTGGTTGTGGCCAGCAGATGCACAAGATCTACCTTACTACCATGAGCTGCTGAATGTTTTGCTGACACTGAGCTGCTTCCAAACTAGAAGACATTAGCATCCTAATATGCATTTACAGAATGTGTAGGTCTGACTCAGACACTAAGATGAACACACAGTAAGGGCAGAAAGTAGTGGAATTTACACAGAAGTCCACCAAGATGTCCCACATGAGTATGGGCCCTGTAATTTCATTTTGGGTTGAAAATCCAAACCCATGAAAATCAGTGATAAGAGTCACATCAACTTGGAACCAGAATTCCCCCTGCCTAGTTTACAAAGGTGAGACATGCAAACCAAATGCATGTTTCTTTTAACAGTTTCATTGGTGTTCAGATAAATTAGCTATTAATTCCCATGTCGTGCTTGTAGACTTCAGGATGAGAACAAAACTGCTTGCCATAATTAGGCTTGCAGTATTACAAGGTCATTTGTGTATTTTGAGGAGAGTTCTATGTGTAATGTGTTGTGGAAATAACGAACACTGCCAGGTGAGGCAATCACAAGTGTTTTAACACAAGACCCTAAGCTCTGAGTTGTGGATAGCGCTTGAACTCCATCAGGCTTTAACAAGCTCTCAGGCTTCAGGGATAGATTCTGCTTTCACAGTTTAAGAAAAAATGAGCCTTGAAGAGCTTTGATTTTTTTTCATTCACAGGAGGTAGATCAGATTGTGAGCAGAGTTAATATTTTAAATATTACAAATATTGAGGATTTAAAAGACACTGCAAAAGAATGGGGGTTTTTTCAGTCATTCAACAGCTTGAACATGTCTGACTGCCTGTGCTATCTATTGATGCTGCCAAACATGGGCCGCACGTTTAGTGCAGACTCTGAATCTGCCTTTTCCTCCCATCATTACAGTTTTCAGATATGAGACCAGCTCGACAGGTAAAGCACCAGAATCCTAAATTTAGACAGAAACAAAACTGATGACTTGAATCACTTGAGGTTTGTTTTAAAAAAAGTACCCATATTAAAAAGGTATCTTTACCTTACTAATTAATACATTTACTGACTTTTGGCCAGAAGGGGGAATTCTATGGAAAAGAATTGCAAAATAATACATAGAAAACTGCAAAGATGAAACTCTGAAGTTAAAAAGATGAGAGAATCCTATTTTCTTTGCATTTCCCATTTAGCATCTCATTTCCTTGTCAACTATAGATGACATTACACTATTCTGGCTATCAGGACTAGTATCCTAGTGACCTTAACCCGAAATTGGTTTTCATAAGGAAAGTTCCTGCAGCCAGATTTTTTGTTACAGTTACACTGCCTCGATTTTGATATTCTGTGGTGTAAAATTCCCTTCTATTTCTTCTTCCTAGTTAAAGCTAGAAAGTGTAATGAAAACATGACCCAACCCAACTGGACTGATTGGCTTAACACTGTATGTCCACTATCCCATTGTGGTTCTCTATGGGCTAGGTCATAACAGCATCCAGCTGGGCACTGGAGGCTGGCCTGTCACGGTGAGACAATGTCAACTGCCCTCTATTGCATGTCTAAAGGTCTTCCTACTGCATTGTTTTAGCTGGTTTTCCTTTACCTCTCTGCTCGGATTTTGTATCTGAGAACAAAATAGGCAATTAGGCGCAGAGAGAAGAAGAAAATTCCAAGAACAATGAAGTCCAGGTAAAGTTTGGCATTTTCTACATCCAGTTCTCTCAAAATGGCCTCTGATTTTTGAAAATGGCAAGTGTCATCTTTGTCACAATGCAGATCTTCTCGATCCAGTCCATAGATGGAGAGAATAACTCCTTCAAACCCATATCTGGAAAGAAGAAAGATGGATTACAAGGAAAAGTCCTGATAATCTGTTCAGAAGTACTCCACCATCAATAAAATCCCTATGAGAACTCAGCTGCACTTAGCGTTTGAGTTTGCGAGCAGATACACTGTAATGGATCCCACACGAATGAGGAGACGGCTTCAGGAGACCCCACACAGGCTGGACAATAGCTTATGGCTTCATCTTGAATTCTAGCTACTAATTCAGGGAGTGTGGTCTCTTAATCTTTTGTAGGTTTCTGTATAACACTTCACTTGCCAAATGAGAGGATACTTTAACTTAGGTTTTCTCAGTAATAGTGCAGCTTGGGCAGGGTGGGGAAAGGGGGATGGGAAAATTCTCCTCACCTAATTTCAGCTATAAATATTGAAGTGTCTAGTCTAAACTAACCCTCCATGACAGCCTCCACAGGTTTCCCCACGGGAATCATCCCATCTTAAGATAGCTGTCTCAGACTGCAACAGAGATAGACATAGATAGGATATAAGGTGCCTATGGTTCTTAAAATACTGGTTTAGATTAGAGACGACACCATGCCTCTTGTGGCAGTGCTACTGCAAAACTTAAAAACAGGTCTTTATCCAACAAGTCTACCTACGATAGAGCAGTGACTTACACACCATTGTCTTCCAATAAAAAGTGCTGGCATCAATTTCTCAGTTGGGCATACTGTCCCTATCATTTCAGATATCCACTATTGCAAAATCTAGGCAGATTTGCATGCTGTGCAATCTCAGTGAATCCAAGGAGACTGACGTGGACTTGTAGCCATCAATTTTGGCTACAAGTACTAAATGTTCCTATTTATTTCACATCATATACAACATAAAATGCAGTGAGAGAATATGTCATACATCACATGTGCATTTATACTCTAGAAGAATGTGCTGTGAACATAGTCTTTTTGACACCCGAAATAACCAACTGAACAAGCAAAGGTAAACAAACAGCATTTCTAGATGGGAGGTTAATGGCCTCCCCAGCAGTACCTGACATAGGAAATGTAGGACATCCACTGGAGGTATGTTGGGATGGTATCAAAGCTGACAAAAAACCCAGAGAACAGAAGCACCGGGATAGCAGTAACTGGGCCCACAAAAGTGGCCACCTGTGAAGAGAAGGAATAGACAAGTCTCTTGTCAGACATCCACAGAAAAAAAGTAAAATTAACTTCCTCTTTCATCTGATGTCCTGACCTCCACTGAGGAAACCAGCCTTTAACGGAGCAGACTTTCTTTATGGCAAATCCTCTCCTCTGCACCAAACCCAAAGAGGCAGTGCAAACTTACTCTTTAGGCAGTGGGGAGCAAAGCCATTCAAATCCTTCTTATAATGCTACTCTCCAAAATTATCACAGTTCCAAATATAGGAAATTACTGATTTATTAATTTATATAGACAAGATTTCTTGTGACGGGAAGGGTAGATGCTGTTAATGGAGGAAAAGGGGTTCCTCTCCTCTTGCTAAACCCTTTTACTAGTTGACGAAGCTGCTGTGCCTGGGATCTGTCCTTTGAAGGACTTGAACCCATAGAGAAGTTCACAGGGTAAGATGGGCACTCTGATTCCCTTGCTCCTCTGGGTATAAGACCCCTCTTTCTCACTCACTCCCCTTGGAGCACACACAGATCTCCCTCCTCATTAATCCCACATGAACAGCAGCTTCAACTGGTCGGTCCTAAAATGTTGTGAAGAGGATAAGGAACATCTTCAGCTGGGTGGCTTTGGTTGGGAAGACAGATCTTGACTCAGCTCCAGCCTGTCCTCTCTACAGCCCCTCCAGGGCAAAAGGGCCATACGGGTACCTCTGGGGAGAGCAGAACCACAGATATCGCACAACAGGGCTATGCTGGTCTCCACAGGCTGGCACAGAGGGGGAATCAAATCTTCTACTGCAGAAATAGCATCAATGATAGCATCGGTGTGTATCAGTCAGTATCACCGTTATTACAAGCACCCCGAAACAGTTCTGCTGTGGAATGGTCACTACAGCACATCTCCCGCCAGGAAGCAGAATGGAGCTACATGGCCAGCTTCCAGTGTGACAGTCATACCAACAGCTGCTTCTCTCCCTCTGAAGAAGTTTAGTATCTGGGCAAGCTTATTCTTATCTTGCCTCCTGCAACCTTTTTGTTTGTGTATGGAAAAACCCTCTCTCAAGCTCCTGATTCTCATGGCCTACCTCCACTTTGTAGATGCACAGAAACGCATCAGTCCCACAGTTTCTAGGACCTGCTCAGCCTGGGATGAATAGCAAATGACAACCCACTCCAGCAGGGACCCGCACAGCCCCATTCAGATGGGGAAGGAGTCTCATATCCAATGTGTGTATATGCTGTTTAAACTGATGCTAGTGGAAAGCATCAAGTAGCTGTATCAGACCAAGACAACTTTTTGCCTGTCATATCTCAACAAATGTCTTGGGGATACAGTAGCAGCCATAGTAAGCAGTCAGTGTTAGGAGACGGCAGGGTTCCTGTGAAACCACAAAACACCATCAGTACCTGGAGGGATGTAGAGGCTGCACCGATGAGGAGACCCAGTGACTGAGCCACCAGGGATGTCATGGTTCCCAAGGCTGCGAAGAGGACAAATCGGAGTGCATCAGATGGCTGTGAAGTCATCCAGTACACAATACTGCAGTAAGCCACAGGAAACATGATCTGCAAGGAGATATCCTTGGAGTTAGTCTATTAAAGCCAAACATTTGCTGTTACTATGAGTAATAACAACGTGGGGAGTTCTAAATCCACAGCTCTCAGACTTTCCATTACATGACTGGAATGGCTGAAAAAAATACATATATCTGCCAGAGACTGTGATATCTATCTTACTATTTGGGCATTAGAAAACAGATCCCACTTGCTTATAGCCCTTTTCAATTCCCCTTCTGCAAAAAAGAAAAAATAGTCATCTGTTTATTGAAAAAATATTGGGTCAGGTCTAGGCTTTTGTGAGGTTGCTTCCGATTTGTACCTGAAGCTTCAGCACATACATATGGACAGTTTCTCCACTATTCAGATGGATAAAGTAACTGTACTCATCTTTTTGGCAAGTGGACTTGCCACAAACTTAAATTGTTCTTGTTTTATTGAAGAGTAGAGCGTATACCTGAAAAGGAACATCGGCCATGGTTTTGGCGAGATAGTAGGCTTTCAGGCTGTACCAGTAGTTCAGATGCTCTCTAAGAAATACTCCCATCTCAAGAGGAACTACAAAGAACGCAAATTAGTAAATTAGGTTGTCAGCATGCAGTATTGTTGCACACAATAACACAGTTTATCCCTAGCTAACCCTGCACTGCTGCAGTCCCATGGTAGGACTGGAACTCTGAGGCCTTTGACAGACCAGCAATAGTTTCGACAATCTGTAATGAAATATAAGAGGTCAGGTACTCACATGTAAGGACAGTTGGCATCAGCGCAGCAAACATAAGAAACAACATGGAAAAAAAGAGGAAGCCAGAGTTGCTGAGGACCTTCTTAGCTTCATTGCCAATGCCTAAGTAGAGCAAGCCGATAAGCAGTCCAATGCCAATGTGTGAGGTGATACGCAAGTGCGTCAGGACCTACAAGCAAGGAAAGAGTAGTATTCCTGATCAGAAAGTCTAGGCTCAAAAAACAATGGCAATATGACTGAAATCAGATATACAGATTGCAGAAAAGAAGTACTTATGTCCAGAAGAGCTTACATAGAAATGCTCATTACCTTCTGGCAAACTAGGCTTCAGCTAAGAAAAACTTACTGTAATGAGCTTCCTAGTGTCAATTAGACATATGGCTATTAGAGTACAGAAAACTTCTTCCTGCCAACTCAGGCAGAAACTTCAAATGCTGCAACCTGAAATCTTCCTGACAACGTCATGGAGCCATTGGCCCTCATTCATCAGGAGAACAAGACTTTCTCTCTAACTAAAAGATAACCTTCCTAGAGCAGAAGAGAGGCAGAAAAGGTATTTCAGGCTTGTCTAGACCAAACTAACTTAATCAGGCATAAATTATTCTCCTGTGCCTTCTCTGCAATACAGCATTCCTACAAGGGGTATGGAAAAAAAAAACCAAAAACATTTGGAACAACTGCAAGCCTTTACAGTTGATCAGGAAAAGAAAATAATATGAAAACCAGCACTGTTCTTCAATCTATGCATCAGAAAATAAATTACAGTTTCCCCTTGAAGGAGATGAGGAGAGGATCATATGATCCATGGTTAGTGCTTGCACACCTCTGAGATATTTTCTCCAAGTGTACCAGAGACACTCTCATAAGCTAGTTGAGCAACATGGAGAATGTGAAGCTGTATGTTCACTTTGGATTACAAAAGCCCTCCCACATGAACATGTCAATTTATTTTTGACTGGTTGTTCACAATGAAGATGGTACAGTTAATAGCAAAACTGAAAGATCAACCTCTTTCCTTTGAAATCCTATGATGATCTTCATGTATGGGCTGTTGAACAGGACCTTTAAGATATATTATACTACCTCAAAACCAAATGAATAGACCTTTTGTCTACAAAAATTATAAAGGCAATCTTACCGAATCCCTCATGATGGTGAGAAAAGTTCTTTTGAAGAGGATACAGAACTGGGTTAGGCAGCTGGCAGAGAAGCTGTGGCAGCCTTCTGTGGAGGAGGAATCCTGCAGAAACACATAAAAGAATAAGCTTCTTTCTTTGCAGTATCTTGCTTAGTTTTCATTCACACTCCTATCAGCTTTGTGTGCCCAGAAATCTCCCCCATTGACCGAGGGTTTAAATTTTCTTCCCCACCTCCCAGCTTCAAGCCATGCCCATTAGTCGTGATATACAAAATACCTCTTCAGAAGGCCTGTGCCACAGGAAGGGATTCAGCTCATTCTCACCACCAACATCTCTCTTGTAGTCGGTGTCACATATCCTCTCCCGTACTGCCCTTACCAGCCGGCCATTCTGGTCTCCATATTCACCAGATGCTACTTCCATAACTACGAAAAACAGAAAGCAAGTTACCGGTTTACACTACTGACTCATTATTAGATCCCCTTGATTCTGCAGCATTGACATAAACCGTTTTTTCTAGAACGGGCTCTAAAATGCCAGATGCAAATTCATATACATACACACATAATTTAAGCGTATCTTTCTATAAATCTTCAGATAGTTTTAATTCTGAAAGTTAAATGAACCATTTTAGGGGAAGGGCAATGAATATGGGATAGTGTTGGTAACAGAAAATGACAAAAGCCTATTTTTGTGGTCCCTACTGCTTCTTTGGAATTAAGAAACAACAATGGAAAAAACCCTCAATGCTATTAGCTGCACAATACCACAGCGGTATTGTTCAGGATTAAAAAAAAACACAACAGAATACTGGAGCCACTTTGAAAAGCCACTTAGATTAATTAGTAAAGAATACTTAAGAATATGTTTTATCTTTCATTCCCTGGACCTGGACTTCCACCAGAGAGAAATACTGACTAAACTTTACCACTAGATGGCATTCGAATTACTTAGAAAAAAACGAAATAATTTTATTTTGAATTTTGGTATATGTATGTATGTATACATGGATGTATTTATACACACATATATACACATAGATATATATGTACCAAAGTATAAAACACACCACGGACCCCATTACCCTGAAGGTGCTAATCAAATGCAAAATAAATTAAATAAACTATTCAAATTGTCCTTACCAAAATCTGCTGGATTGTGGTAGGTTGGGCAATTCAAACCCAAATCTCTCAAGTAAGGGACAAGGTTGAATACCTTCCCGCGGTAAATGCATTGACCTTGACTTAGAACATAAAGCTGGAAAACAAGGCAAAGAAAGGAAAGAAGAAAAAGATAAAAAAACATGAAATAGTATCTAAATATTTGAACCTGCTACCTGTATGACAACAATCCACTAACCTGGTGACCTCTTCCTGTCCCTCTGGGAAGAAGACCTTGGGAAGATCTGTCACCACTCAGAACTAGCTTTGCACAGAATTATAACTAATGGGAAATTATATGCTTAAGGTTTGAATTCTGCAAATATTCCCTTCAGGACTTAAAGCACATTAACACAGAAACAGACTAATTGCAGACAGACACATGCTGAAAATACGCAAGAAAGCGTAGAGCTGAGACATCTAATTTCCACACATTATGGATATTTTGTGCTGGGAGATGAGGCTGGTGAATGCAGGAATGGAAGAAACAGCACAAGAATGGGAATAGCTTGATCATTCTTACTTTTAGCCACACTATTGACTTTAAATAAACCTCTTTGCCACACTGACAATCTGCAAGAGCTTGTTCACCTGTAGCGTAGTAGGTCCTTTCTTAGCTCTCACAGATCTGATTTAAGTCTCCTAATAAGATTTAAGTAAATTTAAATTTAACCTAAACACACATGGTCCACATTCTGTTGTTGGGTTGGAGAAAAGATCTCCAACTGACTTCACTTCAATTATTACTAGCTCACATGAATCAACTCTTCTGAATCTACACCTGTGTAGCTATGATGAGAATGTGTACTAGCAACATTGCAGATATTGGCACTAAAGCTCTCTTGCTCTCAAATTAATCTAATTTACTTTACTGACATCCCTGTGCCCAGGAGCACTGGTGGGTGAAAGGGTGAAAATCACAAGCGCAATAATCAAAATTTGAGAAACGTACCAGCCAGATTCTTTACAAACATTACATGTAAATAATGGAAATGGGCAGATAAAAAGAAAAAAACATAACCAAAAAGTATATTTTGCTCTTATTTAATTCATTTGATTTGGAACCACAGACTAGACTTATCCATGATTTTACCTGAAGAGTGTAGCCTTGAAAACATAACCTACCTAAACCACATATAAAGAAAAAGAGTTTGAGAATAATACCTGGTCGAACAACTCGAACAGTTTAGCACTGGGCTGGTGAATCGTGCAGATGATGGACCTGCCACCCTGCGCTAAAGCCTTCATCAGAGAGACAACCTGAAAACACGATGCGCTATCCAAGCCACTGAATAAAAAGAAAGAAGTTTGTTATCCACAGGTCCATAGGCACCATTCAAAGCTAGCACATGTATTTGCTACTTTTGCCTCTCACTATTATCCTTTTATAAATTTTCTCTGTGGCAGTTTAATCTTATCATATGCCAACCTTATGCTTGTATTTCTCCATCAGTCTTTTAATTAAGTTGGAAGGATGCCTGAGAATGAAAAATAGACTATTCTCAAAGCTGCCTTAAGGGACTTCTACATTTTAGGACTGCAGATTTAAATGCTCCTGACTTTAATGAATAGATACATATTCATAGCGCTCCCAGCCTTTCCTAGACTGATCACAGACTTTGATTCTAAATATGCTACATTCATTATTAAAAGTCACACTTTAAAATGCTTATATTCAAGCTATCTTTTCTTGAGAAAAAGAAAACTCATGTCACAATCTGAAAATATTTTCCTCTCTCTTTTTCCTTCCTCTTTCAGTTTGTGTCTCCCTTAAAAATTATCTGTCCCATGGTCTGGCAGTTAAAGCAGTGACCCAAGGCACTAAGTACCCAAATAAAATTATTTTTTGTGGCATTATTCAGTACTTACAGGCAACACAAAATGAGCCTTTTCCAAGGACTTAAGAGGTGAATAACCTTTCTGCAGCACTGTTCTACTATATATAGCAGTATTTGCCTATCTTTAATTTTTGGCCTTGAAGTACCTGGTTGGTTCATCAAAAAACATGACAGGAGGATTGTTCACCAGCTCCAAAGCAATGGCAAGACGCTTTCTCTGGCCTCCAGAAAGACTCCCAGTCCTCGTATTGGCACATGTCAGCAAACCAAGGGCTGTCAATATTTCCTTTACCTAGAGGAAACACAACAACGCATCATTTAAATTTGTTAGCTCAAAAGAAAAGCCTCTTTACCGATTTCATGGAGTATGTAAACTAGCTCATACCTTTGTTTCACAATCCATATACCAAAGACTTTTTCCATCTAATGTAGGATTTATTAGATGCAGTCGGGCTTAACAGTCTACCATTTACTATTTTGACCCAAATTCTACTTGTTTGCCCTACATGACCTGTCTCAGTAAGGAAGCCCCGTCTGTGAAAATGAGTGGAAATCAGTTCTTCTGCATCACCCCTTGGATATGGCACAGATATCAAAACGGCTCTGCAGCATGTGAGAAGTTATTACACCGTGAAACCAAGAAGATTCTTTCAACAGAACTTCTAGGCTCTATGTACAAGGGACTGGAGAACTGTATAACAAAAACCAGTGGTTTCCATAGAGCAATGACCTGCTCTTATCTCATCTGTTCTTCACAGTCTGCTCTTTAAAATGCAGCCATTGATTTTAAGTGTTTTCACTCTCCTCAGATCCAGTTCAATTGTCACACGGACTCTCAGATGTTTGGGATTTCCTCAAGGCACAGCCTCAGGAAGGGCACAGCTTGTCCCAGGATCTTAGGAGCAAAAGAAGAACAATCCCAGCTGCTATGAATTTTTCTGTTTCAGTGATTGTAGATCTGGCCTGGTAGCTCTGTATGCAGAAAATAGCTCTTTGGCATCAGTAAAAACATGGACATAAAAATGAGTGAATCCAAGCTACCTTGCTTATGCAATTAAAAACTCTACCACTTAAAAGGTAGAAAGAAAGCCCAGATATTTAATACTTTACTGAAGTATAGGAAAAGGAGCCTGTCATTTTTTGAAGTAATGTTGCTTGGATGGAGGGAGTTCTCAAGAAAGGGTGGCTGACGTGGTAAAAAACTGGTTAGACCAACTAGGGCCTGACCCTCATTTGTCCTGATTTTCATTTCTAGGAGCTTTCAGTGATAGGGAGTGAAAAAAGAACAAACCCTACTAATCCTTGTCCTCAGAGAGAGGTGTCCAATGACATCCTTCCCTTTATCTCTAGGAAGGATGCTATGGGACATGAGCAGCACAAGCTAGGTCAACTAGAAATATAAACTATGGTTCACTGGAAGATTTTTCACTTGTCCCTATTTTAAACAAGCATCTGCAATGGTGATAACACAAATGCATAAATTCATAAAATTTACCTATCGTAAACATTTACCTTACAATTTATAACAATAAAATGAATGATCTAGTCCAGCACAGGCCAGTAACACCAACCAGAAAATTACTGCCCTTCCAGTATGTGTTGAATAAAGGCATACAGCAAAGGTTTTTCTTCAAAGAGTTCTTTGTAATTACAGTAACAGAGTGGACAAGTGAATTGACTTGCTTGGCCTAGCTTGTTAAAGTGTAAATGAATTAGGACTTTCAAAGTACAAATAAAATTAACAGCTGTTTCTAAACAAACGCATTTTCCAATTAAAAAAAAAAATAAATCTGTGGTTAGCTTATTTAAAAAAACCCAAACATTTGAGAGAATCAAAGCAATCTTAAACTACCAAAGGTACATTGATTCTTTTAAGTCTCCCTCTCTGGAGCTCTTTCTGATTTTTAAGAATCTCTGAGATTGAAGAAATGCCAAATGTTCCAATTTGGAAAATAATACATTCGAGATTATGATTTATTCTATCATTACAAGTCCACTGCAATTCAATGTTAGATAAAAATATCTGTTTTACAGATCTCACTTCATGGACCTCTTTGACAGCCCCAGAAGTTCTCAGTTTGATGGACACTATACATACCATTTCTCTCCTGCCTTCATCTTTCTCTTGAAGTTTCAGATGAGCAGATACCTGCAATGCAATACAATGGAATTTGATTTTTAACTGGTCTGAAGCTCAACAACCAGTTACAGCAGATGTCTCAGGCACAACATCCCAACGTATTGTTTAAACAACTTCTTTCAACCCAGTCAGGAAAGTTTAAGCTGAACTATAATGTTCAAATCACAAGCATCACATATGCCTGTGCACTAGGTAACTGAGTATAATCTAATTTAAGCAATCACTCAAGCATGTGACAAAAAGCGTATTAGAAAGAAAGGCCGTTCTGCAAGTCAAAGAGCTTGGGAGGCAAATGAGGGAATCATGTCTTTTGCATAGCCACTAACTTCCCAGGCAATGCTAGAATCACAATTTATTGGTGCTTCATCCATATCCTAAGGATAACCAAACTGCCATTCTCCAGCATGTGAACAAATGAGTACAGAAATTAATAATCTTGTGAAAGATGTCTTCTGCTGTCCTAAGATGCAGCTCCACAAAACACTATAATTAACCCTTATTAGAAACAATTAAACTGTTAAGTAATTATTTTTGTCAGAACCCTAACTGATTAATTTAGACAGCAAGTATCATCTGGGACCAATTCTACAAAAGTGGTCCTATGGGATTTTGACTAGAATGTTCAAGTAAACAAAAGAGAAGAAAAACTTCCTCACAGAGAAGAGCCTTTGCAGAAAATTAGTCACATAAAAACTACTGTGATTTTTTCTGGCCTTAAAACTTGTGAGCTGATGCTGGCATACGGTATGAGCAAGCTTAGCCATATTTTGATAACACCCTCTGAGAAAAACTCCCTCGTTTTCTCCAATTGACCAGCAGGCATTTCTAGACTGATTGGTCAAGCTGGCAATTAGTAAACTTCTTGATGCCATGAAAAACAGTAAGAAGAATTTATGTTCCCTGCAAGTCTTGAGATTATCCTGTTCCTCTTGGCTTCCTGTGAAGACCCAGGAGAGATTTTATACAATACCTTTATTTTAAAAAAGGCACAAAGGAGTAGAAGTAACAGAGAGACCATGCTCAAGCCAAAATAGCAGTCAGAACATGGAAGATGGGGAGAAAGAGAGAGACAAGGATACTCATCCACCATGCTAAAAAGGCTCATTCTGTGCAGAATTTCAGGTTCCATTCTCTAGAAGGTCTAGGGAGTAGACCTTTAGATCTTCTTCCTAATCATACTGCTGGTCACAAATTGAAAATGGTAAAGCTAAAGAAGCTCAGACAACCCCTAGAAGGATGAGCCTGAAATGGAATTCAAGCCACCATCAAAGTCCAAGCACTTTCATTGAGTGCAATCAGACAGAGATAATGGCTCAAGGCATTACCAGGAGTAAGAACACGTGCACAGTACACAAAGATTTTTCCATTTTCTCCCACCTGAATGAATTAGAGCAAGAAACGAAGCTCACCATCATAGCTTCCTGGACAGTCAGATGAGGAAGGAGCATGTCATCTTGCATGATGTAGCAGGAGACTTTGCGAAAAGAGCGCAGGTCACGAGGCTGTCCATTGATGAGAATTTCTCCTTTCATTCCCGTCTCTCTAAAATGAACCAAGAAGATAAACAGGGGTGAATCTTGCTTTCACTTGTGCTGCCACAGGCCTCGCTTTAAGTGTTTATAAAATGTGATTTAAAAATAGCACAAATGTAAAACATTGTGTCAGATTTGTTATATAGCTAGAAAGGAGAATTTTTTTGTGTGTGTTTTGGACTTTAAATTGCTTCCTATCATTGGATCAGATTTGTTAACAGATACGTCCAAAGTGACCAGAACAAGACAAAAAATAAAAATATAAGCAGTAAGAATCTAATTCAAAATCTGTGAAATACCTGTTTTCGACATACACTGGGGTAAGATTTCTTCTACTGTCTTCTCTAAGGAGCCATCGGGCTAGCGGATCTTATCTTACTTGGGATTTTCATTGTTACTGACCTGTATCCTGCCAGAATGTTCATGAGCGTTGACTTCCCAGCTCCTGAAGGACCCATAATTGCAACAAGTTCTCCACTGCTGAACTTCCCTGAAATTCCTTTCAAAAGGGTCTTATAACCTGAAAGAAGAAAGAAAAGTTTGCTGAACCCGTCACAATCATGTTTGGGGAGCAATGAAAGTTCATTTCCACTAAAAAAGGATGATAAACAGGCATTAGCAGATACCTACTGAGAGGTTGATGCTAAGATCAACACACTGCAATAACTATCAAAAGCTAAATTCTGAGTGGGAGCAGCAGCTTCCTCCTACTACACAAGGGTCATGTTAAGATTACAGGATCACACAGTCTTGATTCACTCCAGGAAAATTTTCTAACAAGCCTAAGAAGCCTTGCTGCCATTTTGTAAGTGTCTTCTTGGAGCATTTTACTAGGGGGCTGGCATTTCCATTAAAATACCTAAAACTTCACAGGTAACGTTAACTCCACAGGCTTGGAGCACGCTGTCCTCCAATCACTGCAGTTTCAATGCCAAAATTCAGCCCTCTTACCAAAACAACAACTTCTTGGAGAGTAATAGCCATGATCTCAATGGCAAAGCCCTATGCTTTTCTTCATTCCCTGCTAAAAGAGGTATGACAAGAAACACAGCAAAAAGAGACATACAGATGGACCATAAGGACTCTCTTACCAGAGGAACTGTAAAGACTTGTCTAGACACAAGATCACAAAATCACCGTAAGTCCGTAAAAATAATTCCTAGGGAAATACTTACTCCAGATTAAGAACATGCAGGGTTTTTTCTCATTTAGATTAATTCACTTCAGAAGATCATGTCACAATAATAACGTCCCAGTCAAAGCTGTTCTAGAATAACCAACTTAAAATATCTCACTTTATTCCCGAGTAAATTACCTTTGTCAATAAACCTTAATTTAAACCCCAAACTCCCTGTTTCTCTAGGCGCAAGCAAACTGGACTCCAATGAGAATTCTAGATTTGAACTCAGCTGCTTTCATCTTGTCCTGTATGATTCCCATTTTATGGCATAAGGACACTGTGGGGAGGGTGGAAAGAGCCCTGACTGGCATTTAAATTCTTAAGGATCTCTTTCCCTTTTATTTTTTTTTGCTTGCTTACTTTATTTTAATTACCAGTGCTTTTAGTTAAAACTTTTAATAATAAATAAGTTAACTAAGTAAGGTGTCAAAACCCAATCTTATATTACAACCAAAAAGAAGGGTAGAAGATCTATTTCAATGCAGTGTTGGTATCTGGCAATCCATTTTGCATATGCAGGCAGCATTTATATTCCACATGAAAACTCTCCCAGTCCTGCGATTATCATTAGCATAGGTTGTATCTGGATATTGAAATGCTGCAAAAAAAATCACATTGTCTGCAAGCTCTTAGAAAATGAATGGTGGATTATCTTCTTCTGATTTCTCTTTCTTCCCAACTCCACAATTTCTTGCTTTCCTTTCATCCTTGCTTATCACTCTTTATTCTTTTCTTTAGTCCCAGTTCACACTCTTTCAATGCCACAGCGAGCAAACTTGCACCAAAACCATAAATGTCATTCTGCCATGAAGCCTCCCAAATCCACAGCAAATACTCTTCTCTGAGCATTCCCCAGCCTAGGAGCAGAGCAGTAGCCACAAAAACTCTCTCTAGAAATATCTGATCCTATAGTTTTCACAGCAAATGTCTTAGAAAAAGTTAACTGACCAAATCCATCAAAGTAATAGGTTTTTTGAGTGCCTTTTTTTAAAACAGTCATTTTTCACTCTAAAATCCTGTCCTGGAACTGAATAAAACAACTTGTTTGGAAGCTATGTGATATCATGGATATGAAAACAGCAGTGTATTCACATTGCCTGTTAATGGCACAAGTCCTGAGAACGAAAGCAAAGACAATCTATCAAAAGGAATAGCTATTTTGAAGAGAGAAATCCATGACAGCTTATCCCTCATGCCAATGTCATCACCCAAATCAGCATTTGAACGAAAAGTGCAAGGAAAAGATGAGACCTTTCAAACAGGACAATATTTATGAAATCTGGAGAGGAACCTTTTACAGGGGCATGTAGTGACAGGACAAGGGAGAGTGATTTTAGGCTGACAAGGTGGGAAATTTGGATTAGATGCTGGGAAAAAGGTCTTTACTATGAGGGTGGTGAGACACTGGAACAGGTTGCCTGGAGAAGCTATGGCTGCCCCATCCCTCTCGAGGCCAGGCTGGACAGGGCTTTGAGCAACCTGGACCAGTGGAAGGTGTCCCTGCCCACGGCACAGGGTTAGAACCAGATGATCTTTAAGGTCCCTTCCAACCCAAACCATTCTATGATTCTATGATAAATGTGATCTACAGAGACAAAGTCCTTTATACTATCCCTTAAGTGTAATGAGAACCAGCTACTTCCCAAGCCTATTAAATTTGTAAGGGACTCAAACACTAGACTATACCACCAATTATCTGTATGATGCACCCACCACACGCACAAGTTATGTACAGCTGGGAAACTCTCACACTGGTCAAAAGCTGGGTAAATTGGCTTGCCATCAACTTCCACTGGGATAGGATTTCTTTCACCACGTCCCATATGTAGTGCACAAGGTAAAGTACACACTGGTGTCCATCTCTGTTCCCTGTCTGCCCCACAAAGCAGTTCAACATGACAGAACATCACATGGCAACTCCATTACAACAATTTGTATTGTATGGAAATCTGACCCAGATTTCCAGGGTAAAAGACTTCTTGTCAGTTTCATAATAGTCAGCTTATAGTGAGTGAGAAGGCTGCATGGTGACCTCATAGCAGCCTTCCAGTATCTGAAGGGGGTCTACAAGGATGCTGGGGAGGGACTCTTCCTTAGGGACTGTAGTGGTAGGACAAGGGGTAATGGGTTCAAACTTAAACAGGGGAAGTTTAGACTAGATATAAGGAAGAAGTTCTTTACAGTGAGGGTGGTGAAGCACTGGAATGGGTTGCCCAGGGAGGTTGTGGATGCTCCATCCCTGGCGGTGTTCAAGGCCAGGTTGGACAGAGCCTTGAACCACGTGGTTTAGGGCAAGGTGTCCCTGCCCATGGCAGGGGGGTTGGAACTAGATGATCTTAAGGTCCTTTCCAACCCTTACGATTCTATGATTCTATGAGTTTCACCATCAGGATAGTAAATATTGCTCAAACTTATAGGGGAGCATAAAGAATGTGTATTGCCATGAATATTGAGAGAGGTACAACCTAAAATACATATTCATTGTCTGAAAACATATACCAACATGCATACTATTACCTAAAACTGAAGCCTTTCCTCTCACTACATATGAGATTTAACGTTACACCCATTAAAGTCACTTTTCCAAACATAATTTCGCAAATGATAGCCAGTTTACCTTCAACTGCAGTATCTTCCCCCTCATTACCTGCACTTGTTTCTGCCCCTCTGGTGTAATTTTAAGTATCCTACACACAATGTTAAATCAGAGCCAGACACATCTCTGCAACTCATTTGCAAAACAGTAGAGGAACGTGATACAGAACAAAGAGAAAAAACTTAGGAATTTAAGATCAGGATCCCAATCACTGGCATTTTACATTACTACAAACTCAAAACCATCTCTTCTTTTGACTGGAAGCACATAAGAAGTCTTTCTATTACAAAGGTTAATTTAGCAAACCCACAAAAAGATTTGACACTGTAGATGCAGTGTGGTGCCCAGTATAATACTTTATAAGGAATTAAAGTCCATAAGTAACTACAACCTTCTCTTTCAGAATATTGAGGCTAATCTTTAACTGAATCAGTTGACCTAAAACTTCTATATTGGCCACATGTCTTTCACGAGAAACAGATTATGCATTTGGAGGGGATTGTATTCTTACAGTACAGAGACTGTTTTACAGCCATCTGCTGTATATTAGGAATTTCTGACCACCTTCAACCCCATTTTACCTGGCCCACCTCGTTTTCCTTAGGCCACCAGTTCATGATCCATGCAGTAAGCTTTGGTACCCTAGATTTTAATGAGAGGCTAAACCTCAAAGCGAACTCACCCCAAAACAAATGCATATTACAGGCTGTTCAGTTTGAGCACCACAGTGGCTGTCTCCTTTTGGACTGGGCTTATATCAAGACCAAGCTTAGCATCGTGACTTTCAGCTACTTCTCAAAAACCTGTTTTAAATTCTAATGCAAAATAGATTGGATCCTGTCAGTTTTCCAATGTTCCCTCCCAGAGTTACTGTGACCTCACACTCAAAAATGTATTTAGGGACTGAGGCGTAAGAAAATCCAAATACCAGTTTTCAGGAACTACCTGAAATACAAATTTGTCAACAGGCCATTAATACACCATCACCAACCAGAATAAGCACTCAGCATTTTTCTCAGTCCAACCCACTAAATATAGAATACGAAAAGTAAGAAATCAAAGCTGAAATGGAAAATTCAAGTGATGCAAAATTTTCTGGTCTTAATTTCACCTGACATTATATTCCAGAGTTCAACTGCTTCTCCTGAAAAGTGAATGTGTTTCGTTCTCCCATGTTACAATTTCCCATGGAAAGCAAACTCCAGGCACTGTGATACTAGACCGGATTCACAGCCAGAAACACATGACTAGCCTGAACAGACCCCCATCCAAGAGGTGGATTTCCCTCACTGCCTGGCTTCAGCACAAACCCCACAGCAGACCCTTCTTTAATGAGTTGATAGAGGGTGACCTCTTGTCTGATGAAGATGCTAGGAGAGTTCTCATTGCTCAAATCACCAAAGTTTTTGCTAATGTGTTCAGCAAGGGGCAAACGTGTTGATGGTTTTATCTGCTTCCTCATGGACTTTACAAGGATTTCTGAGAAGATTTGGTTTTACGATTCTCACAAAAATTATGATTAATCTGGAAAGAAGCCACCCCTTCCTCATACTTAGGGTAGGAGTGCATGCTTCAGAATGTGACTGAATCAGGACCAAAAAAAAACCCATAACCAAAACTCACTCCTGCTCTTACAGTGAATTTCCTCAGGTAAATAGTGTCTCTAGGTTTCTGACTAAAATGCTTCATTCATTTGCAATTCACTGCAAGTAATATACTCATTTGTTACTCAGAGAAATGTCACACAGACTATTAGAAGTTTCTAGGTGGTGTAGCCTAATTCTGCATCCATCAATAGGCAGCAAGAACCCGTCTTGGGTCCCAGGTGAGCACCATAGGCTTTCCCTGCTCACTGCAATTAGAGCAGGATTTGCTCTTCCCCATATATCTGAACTGTTTTATCACAAACTCTTCTGAAGGCAGGAAATATCTGTCAGTACCCTCCAAGTACCACTGGCCTGAAATTGCTCAAAGGTTTTACTATAGCAAATGAGGTAACATAAGACATTTCATCTCAAACAGCTCAAGTTTGGCAAAACTATAAACAACTGAAAGCCGAGCCAGAAAATGAGCAACATTTGACACTTAGATGTCAAAAACAAAGACATCATAACCTACTGTTTCTACACTCTCTACCCGAAGCCAGGAGAAGTGCACCATTTCTTTATTTAAAAAAAATTATACAAGGACTATATTTCTATGTCTTTTTGTGGTGCCTTTTTAGATGGGGTGTGATGTATTCTTGCTTAGAAACATCCAGCTGGATATACAGAAGACACCTCTGGCAAGTATTATGTTACTAATATGCGTTACTTTGATACCTTCAACAAGCAACATAATTTTTAAACAACAACCTAAACTTCAATACACAAATTTGTTCTTTTACAGTACCATTAGTCAAATTGTTCATTAAATCATGATGACAAACTGCAGCAGTTTCTTGGCCCTGTATATTGACCCTGTTCCATTAAAGAAACTCCATTTTCCTATTCTAAAATTTATAGGCTCATCATCTCATTTTCTTCGCATTTCAATCAAAAACACTATGCCAAAGTCCAGGGAATTCTCCATCACAAAACCCGAATAAGAGAAAGTGGAATCAAGAAGTCACATCCACATCTTTCCCTTTGAGGCAGGAACAGGGAGTCGTCCTATTATGGAAAGATGGTCTTAGCAAATCCATGACTTTGCTGCTGCCCCTGAGATCCACCATACCCACACCTCGATGACTGAAGACCTTTCCCTGGATTACCTACTGCACAAAACCGCAAGAAAGGGAAAAACAGGCTAACCCAGTCATATATCATATTGAAGGGAAAGTTAGTGACTTCTTATGGATGAGAGAAAGCTTGCAGAAGTCCATCCAGACATGGAAAACGTCCTCATATCTGGCAGACATTTCATTTGTAGACTCTTCAGATTTAGATCAGAAAACTGAACAGCTGAGGAATGCTGGCAGAAACTCTACAGAGAAGCACAAGACCAGAAACACACACACAGACGTAACAGCCCAAGGCCAGATTTATACTAGATACATTTGTAGATGTAATAAAACATTGGCTAGGAAACGTATTTCTTTATAATTTTTACATCAGCAAAAAGTCTTTTCCATACACCTAGATCTAAATATGCCAACAAAAAATCCTCTTGTCTGATTGTTCTTAATGTATTATTCACTTTTCTTCATCTCAGCCCCTGTTCTTACTCCTGAGAAGAAGCCACCGTCATAGCAAAACATCTACATGTTTACTGGTAGAGACTATGCCAATCTATCTATCTGCTTCATCTAATAGAGTTTTAACCCTGTGGGGCAGGGGTAAGCAGGGAGTGGCAGCACAGAGATTTATGTGAAGTTCCTGGAGACAGCTACCCCATATCGCTATCCCATGGAGTCTCTCTTGGTCTCCTTATGCTTTACTTCCTCTGTTTCTCCCCTGCACTGAGTAACCACCTTCCCAAACCCCAGAAGCATGGAAGCATGCATTTATGGTAGACCAGTAGGCTGATGCTGCAGATCATTGAGGGCAGGCACAGTAAATATCTTGCATTATTGTGCTGCTACGGAGCGCAGAGTCATGACCACAGTCTATCTGCACCTGTAAAGATCGGTTCCTTTTCTTTGCACATAATGTAATTGTGCATGTAAATTCATTCCTGATGATCTATAGTTCCATTCTACAACTGATCAGTCAGACAGCCATCCGTCTGTGCATGTAAACATGACAGTTGTACACATGCTGGGAGATTCACAGAGTGACTAGTAGCCGTTGCAAGGTCATGTCCCAGTTTGTGGGTCTGCACTATTCAGAGTAGTTTTCTTTTATACAGTTTAAGAAGCAGCAATAGAAGATGATGTTGCTAGTGAAGCAGTGTCCTTCTGCCCTTTCTCCCCCGGACACATTCCCATCACTTTCCCTGAGCCGGCTTTCAAGTGCACCTGCACAATCAGTGAGGACAGCAAGCCCATCCACCTGGAAACCATTCCTGGGAATTTAAGAACAAAGAGGGCTTCTTTCCACCTGCATAGGCTGCAGGACTGTCACTGCCAGGACAAGACGGCACAGTTCGCAAGGAGGGTAGGGAGGTGGGACAGCCTCTTCAGCAGCTGGGGACCTTCCAGCAGCTTGTGCCACCCAGGAATCCGTCTCTTGAGACACATTTTCTATTCTGAAACGCAAATAGGACTTACAGTTAAATGAAATTACCCCTTACGCACTATTCATGCTGGGCCATTCAAACCATTTAATTCCAAACTGGATTGCTTGTTCGCTTTATTTTAGTATAAACCAAAAATTAAATCACTTCCCATTCGTTAGATGAAGATACTTGAGTTTTTCACCTAAATCAAAGTTAGTTCAAAGCCAAAGTGTTTCCATAAATTGGCATATCGTCATGGAGATGTTTTCCATATTTCTAATTCTGCTATTAACTGTACCTCTATAAAAGCTGGGGGGCAAAGTCATACTAGAAATAATAAACATGTTTCAGGTAACTGTCTACCAAATAAAACCTATATGTAATCTCACAGGTCATTGGCTCACGGCTTCCACCGTGATTTGTGTATCACAAGTAAATAAACCTTTTTATGAATCATTTTTCGACTTTAGCTTTAGAATCCACATATCCATACATTTCTATTCACATGTCTCTCAAGGCCGTAGACATCCTAGAACAGCATTTTCCATTGTCTAAGCCCTGAGCCCTGCTTTAGAGCAATTAAGGGAATTTAAAATTGTAATGCATTCTTGTACCTTGCCTCAGAGAAATGACCTTCATTATGTAAATGTCTATAAAACAGCAGGCCAGGCACCAAAGCATCAGGACAGAGAGGGCACAAAAGCTAAGTGAGTGCCTGAAGTAACGAAATCAAGTTTCTTTGCCTCTAAGTCCTTTCCAACTCAGAAATGAGGAATCCATTCCTCTCAACCCAAAAATATGTCTCTCAAGCTTTTTGAAAAACAAAGAAAAAAGAAAAAAGAAAAAAATCCTCCTGGGCAGCAAAGCTCTTTCTTTGTGGTTGACTAAACTGCATTTCTTAATATAGCGCACAACCAGGCCTTCTTAAACATATTGCTCTTGATCCAGAGCCGATTTCCCACTTGGTGATTGGGGTGGATTATTTGTAACTCAGATGCAGAGCTTAGCCCATGCTCACAGCAAGCCTTGTAGCATTCCATCTACCAAATTTTATATATCTAAAAGTTTGATGCTTAACCTAATTCATTGTTTAGGACCCATCAATCCATAAATTACCAATAGAGAGAAACAGGCACACCTAACAGGTTATTAATTGTACCTATTTTGCATTCCTCTTCTGGGAAGGCATAAATAACCCTCTGGAAGTGCATCTTTCTCTTAACTATAGTGAGAGTTCAAGAAAATTAGCTTGACTAGACACCAAACCTCTAGATGCTGTGATAAATCTCATCCTTTGCCAACAAAATCATAGCTGAATTCAGGATCAGTCACAAACAAAATGGATATCAAGACCTTTTCTGAGTTGTTTAGATGTCGATTTGATCATGGCCCCTCATTTGCTTGCATGATCACAGTAATTAAGCACACAAATCACACTCAAAATCTTCAAGTTGGATTGGCAGATGTTCAGGCACTTCCTATGAACATATCAAGAAGAGCATCCTGCCCGTATTCAGGATGTACAAATGTATCAGATGTGTTTTACTTTATCATTAGTATTTAGCACTTACTCTGCATGCTGACAACTGGGGACAGTTCAAAATTCTACAGATTTCTGCTTCAAGGTATCTACTAGCTCAAGAACATAGCACTGTATTGATAGCACTTGGTTCAAACTTAACCAGAATATCTCAAAGCCTGAGAAATTCAAATGTGCTGTGGAAGACTACATGTTAATCAAAAGCTAAATGTTTGAGAACAAACTTTAAAGCAGTTTTTAAATTTTGTTTGTGTGGGTGCTAAGATTTGACTTCTACCAGCACACTTCCTTTGTGCTAAACGTATCAACTAACTTGCCTTCTGTGGCAAGTCAGTAAAACACACAGCAAATTGGAGCCTAAAGAGAGATCATGAGCCCCCAAACCAAGATTTATGACATGAAATCCCTAGTTACTGTAGGCCATGTTGCATAATAAAAGAGAATGCATTGATGAGAAGATGGCAATCCACATGGAGAACTGAGTTCTAGCAGAGAAAGAATCTTAAAATAAATTGTAGGTTATAAAGAATCTGAAAAATCCCTTTAATGTCATTGCTCTTTCAGATCCCTGGACTAGATGTTGAACTTACACAAGATATTGTCTCTGACAGTCCACATTGTGCAGTCAAACAAAAAAAATCCCTGACTCAGTAAAGATTTCACTCTTTCGAAACTTTGAAATAAGAGTTGTGAGCTGGGTGCACCATGCTCCTTCTCTATTATGCAAGCTGCTCACGCATTACTTTAGTATCTGAATACTGCTTTTCTTCAGAATAACTAATTAGATATGACAGTGTTAGGCTGCAAGCTCTGCAATCCCCTAATTTCGAGTTTGAAGGTTTAATAGACTTGCCTTGTCTGGCTGTTTCACATCTCTGGCCAGGCAATGTTTCTCTATAAACAAGATGTGTTTTATGTACAGAGAACCACCAAGTAACAGGAGACTGAAGTGCTTGCAGGTGGACACAGAATTTACAGAATTTTTTGTAAAAAGAAACATGCATTTCTCCAGCAGTACAGAGGAGCAGAACAGGAGTCAGTGGCATTCTGAGTACTCCTCCTTGCTCCTGCAACTATCAATTATACCTCACCACCACACTGTGAGATGAATGGGTTTTGTGCCAGCCCCCTTTAGGTCCACACTCTTTACGGCTATGAGCAGGCAGAGCTGAAACACATAAGTAACCCATCACACCACTAACAGGCCCAGGTAGCTACTAGACATCCTTCTTGTTGAAGAAACACCACATATGGGTTAGCACTAGTCCCACTGGAACAGCTGCTCTGAGCCTTTCCTTGTATTCACCTTTTCTATATAGCTCCCTTTACCCAGTCCTACAGCAAGGTTACAGCCTCTATTGAGTTTTACAAGATGATTAGCATTATATACGGGTCCTGCCTACCAATATTCATCAGATACGTCCACAGCAAGGTTCGGTTCTTATCAGTTTCTCTGTTGAATGTTTCTGCCTGAGAGAGTCAAAGCTGTTCATCTTACATACGCATGCCCATGAGCCATATGCCCGCAACTGAGGATAGAGAACAACAATTAAGTGGGTCAATGAACGAAAGTAACCTTCAAACATGAATGAAAATAAATCTGTACTTGCAGCAAGACCTGATGGCTTCAGAAGCAGTATTTACATGTTGAAGCATTTGGAGATCTGGGGCATAGCTTCTACTTTGCCTGCACAGAAAATAGCTACCCTAATTTATCTTCAACCCTTAGGAAACATGAAAAGAAAAATCCCATGTATGAATGACGCACAGCTCTGTCCTTCTTCTGAATCTAGTGGAAATATCTTTTCAAAGCAATATCCATAGCCTAATCCTTGTTTGATAATTGCTTTTTACTGCCTTTTTTTTTAATTGCCTTTGTTTCTGTTGAAAGGTCTTTCCTGACTAAAGAAGAGCCAACACAATCCAAAAAGAAAGGCTGACACATTCCCTTGAATGACAAACTGAAGTCACGAGCTTGATGCATACACACTGAGAGATGAAAGCTGTTTACGTATGCCAGTCAGGCAGAAAGCAATTTCTTGTAATTGCAGTACCTTTATACCTCAAAGTACAAATAGTATTATTCACAGTCTTACAAACAAATAAAACCAGAACCCTTCCCAACATCCCTTTCCTTTTGAAAAAATTTTCAAGTAGGAGATACTCCGAAATAGCAAAGCAGCTTTTATGAATTGAACTGCCCCATCTGCCTTCATTTCAAAGTGCAGATCCAGCTGGGTCATTCTGCAGCAAGGGAAGCAGAAACCCTTCCTCCCTCAGAGAAGACTACTCTGGGTCTCATATGGTGATGCCCAGAGTTACTACATTTCTGACTGTTGCTCTCTCTCTTCCTTCTCCCAGCCTCTTCCCCACCCACATGCACACAGAGCATGAAAGCAGGAAGGAAAAAAAGCTGAAGTAAAACTTTGGCTCTCTCCTATCTACCTGTGTAAGGGCTAGAGAGGAAGGCCCTGGGGCTTTCTAGAGTTACAGCTGGGAACTGATGAGCACCTCGGCCACCTGACCTTCTGAACAACCTCTATACATCCTTCTCCTGCCTCTTCCCATCCTCTCAAACCAATTCTGCACTGCAAATTTCTGCACTTCCACCTCCTCATATTCCCACTGCTCCCATCCCATTCTTTCCCACCAGCAGGCTGAGGAACACTTGGAGCCAGTGTCCTGGGACCCTTTGAAACACGTTCAGAGGCAAATATCAGAAGTGTTTTAAAAAAATTTGAACTCGTGCATTGAATCTTTAATTCCACTATACACACCCAGGATCAGACACACAGATAGATACTTCAGCAACTGGCCTCCAAAACAGGAAGAGCTCAGTGAATGAGAACCAGAGTCACGTTCGGAAGAACTCCTGAGGCTGAAGAAGCTCCTATGGCAGCCGGACATCCCTGTGGCCAGCCAAACAGACTTCTATCTTCAGAAATAGCCATACTGATTCTGCCCACTTATCCTCAACACTCTCAAAAATTTAATGAAATAGAAACACAGGATGATATGTTTACTTTATTCTAGCACTAATCTAGTAACAGAGATAACCTATGTTACTGAATGTAAAAATAAAGGAAAACCTGATGTGTGTGCGGAAATAAACCCTTGATTACCTCCAGTTCTCGCATCTTACTTGGAACAACTGTGTTTTTATCTCTCGTCTTGAATATTTACACTAATGAAGTTGCCCAAATTAAAATACTTTTCGTTGTCAGCAAACTAAATATAAAATCCTCTAAACATCACTGAAGTAATTATCATCTTCTGTAGCATGTCAGTGCTGAATATGTTACAAACAAAACCCACTGCACAGGGCACTGCTGCTTCTGGAATGAAAATGAGTTAGAATGAGCGCCTTTCAGCAGTCTGATTTCTGCTTTTCACTCGATTCAGATTTGGAGAAGTTGGCAGCCTTGCAGGGATGTACATCTATCGAACTACCATAAACTACTAAATTTCTACCTGTTTTAAAAAGCTCCAGCTTTTTATATTATGGATTAGCTGAAGTTTATAGAGTAGCATGAACAAAGCTTGACTCTTGCTGCTAACCACATATCCTAAGCAATTAAATGTTTTATCAATAATATGTCCCATGTAAAGGTGAGAGTTTTCAAGAGGATAACTAGACAAACTAGAAAGAATCATGTGACAGATGCACTTAGATTGCAGTATAAGTATCATCAAATTGATTAACTCATTTCACATACTAAAAAAACTTAAATGTACACATTAAAATTATTTGATGTTTTAAAAAAACGCTAATGAACTTTAATTCCAATTTCAGGACATGCATCAGAATCATCCAGCTTTTTCGAAATCCTGTCTTTTCCACCTTATCTATTAAAAAAAAAAAAAAATTAGTAAAGCAAGCTGGGAAGCAATAACTCATTTCACGAATGCATGATTTCCACTTCAAGTTTCCATTTTGTTCTTATTCTGAGGCAGAGAGAAAACTTAATTTTGAGTTTTGGTGGCAGATTTTTTGTTTGACTGTGTTTTTTACAAACCAGTAACATGTCATTCCAGGGACCAATGGAACACACTGAGATGAGGGTGAACCAAGTACAGGCCCCTAAGTCAGATCAAGAACTACAACTTGCATTTCTTAAATTTTCAAGTACCCTCATCATCAGCTTGATTGTGTTTTCTCTCTTCCTAACTAGAAAGTCCTCGACCTAACGAATCTCCATGAAAATACAGTCAGAAAAATATAGTGAAGAAACAATGTTTCTACTCTGATGCACTACCATTTTCTAATAACATGAGGATATCAAAAATTTCCAGAGGGATTTTCATTATAGGTTCATTAGGAGACCCTCTGTGTTAATAGTCTTTTCACTTACACTTTATCTCTGCATTGATTTATCTCCCAGTAACACCTGTAACTTCTTTTGACACTTTTTGTCCTTCTTTAGAATTAGGTTATTCAACTGTTCAATAAAAAGGAGAGAGGCAAGCTACGGACTGACTTAAGCTGGATGTTGGAAATCCACCAAAAGAAATTAGCTATGTTAATGGCCTGAAGACTCATGTATCTAGTAAGAGACACTTACATAAACAGTGTTGGTCTTCTCACATCCTTATAATTAGATGTCCCTGTAAACCATATTTCAAAATACATCTGTTTTCCAAAGTCAAGATAACATGTTTCCATTTTTTCCTGACCACCAACTAAGCTGACAATGACATTAAAAAAAAAAATGCTGGCTGAATACATCACCAGAAAAATTAAACTTAACTTGTCTTGAGGTTTCTTTATTCTCTTACTGTATGACTTCTATATGACTGTAAGTCATACTTCTGTAAGTCATTTATTAACACACCAGTACACACAGGAGAGAAAAAGGAAATGAGAGTCCAGCCTGTTTATATGTTTTTACTTGCAAATACTGCCACTTTAAATGAAATAATGAAGAACCACAGTTAGAACAATATCCATGTCTCCTCAAAACCAGTGCTTTGATCCTAAAAACAACAGGCATTCCGCAGACTCAGTTCCTGTAAAACAACAAGGTGCCACTAAAATCAATAGAGCAGCCTAGGTTTATGCTAGCTCAGTAGCTGACACAGGTGAAGGGATCAAAAGCAAGGATTCGTGACAATCTAGACACACAGTAATACTGTAAGATTCCAAGACTGGAAGGTAGAAATCTTCTACATAGGAATACTGATATATCAAGAACTCAAATCTCAGGAGGTGGAACTAGATAATCTTAAAGTCCTTTCCAACGCTAACCATTCTATGATTCTGCGATTCTATGGGATTTATTTTAACCAGCTGCAAACATCTGCAATGTTAACATTTGCATGAGAGCTATTCTACTGGGCCTGGGATGGAGTTTGTTTTCTACTATTTTCTACTCTCCCGGGATGGAGTTCCTCTTCTTCAAAGCCGCCCCTATAGCGCTGCGCTTTGGATTTGCGACTAGAACAGGACTGATAATACAACGTGTTTTGGCTATTGCTGGGCAGTGATTGCACAAAGTCAAGGCTTTCTTTTTTTAGAGTAGGTTGGTGTGCACATGAAGCTAGAAGGGAATACAGCGAGGACAGCTAACCAAAGGGATATCCCATACCATATGACATTGTGCTCAGCAACAAAAGCTGGAGGAACAGGGAGGAGGGGGGGATGTTTGAGGTTACAGTGACCCTTCCACATGCTTTTCACAAAGCAGCTAAACAGCTGCCTGCTAATGGGCAGTAGTGAATAAACTACTTATTTTGCTTGCTTGCGCACACAGCTTTGCTTCACTTATTAAACTGCCCTGATCTTGATCCATGAGTTTTCAGTTTTTGCTTTTCTGACTTTCTCCTGTTCTGGTGAGGGGGACTGAGGGAGTTGTGGCTGTGTTAGGTGCTCAGCTGCTGGCTGGGGCCACCCCACTACAGCTGTTCCTCCTAGTAAATGTGGAGAGTTGCTTGTTCAAATAGTTTTGGATTAAATGAATAGTAACATACACTCCACTGATCGTCAGTGAAATCTTTTGTCTATCAAGAAAGCCTAGGTTGCTGTCTAATGTGGACACAGCCTCTTACACAGTATAAATCTACATGGACTTACGTGAATGTGACTGTTAAGCCTGTCTCTCACTGCTATGAGATGTCCAAGGAAAAATGTTGTCTACTACCTATTAGGTATAATGGTTTATGCAATCCATGTTTTTAAAAATCGCTGATATACCTAAATATAACTTACAATCTCACTGTGAGACAAGCAGGTTCATTACACGCAGTGATAAAGCAATTGTAGCATTCCATGCTACAGACTGCCTATGGGCAGTGCACTCAGTGCCATACAGCAGATGCACAAGTGCAACGTTTTCATGCATTTTTTCTAAATGTGTGTGACAAACCAAGGGAAAGTAATGACAGCTGTACCCTGTGCACAAATGGAAGAATAAACACAGCTCTAATAGTCAGTTGTTAGTTTTCAGTTCAGTGTTGGCTAAATGCTTTCAATGATCACGTACAAGGGGTGAACGTACCACGGGTGTCTTTTTTGTCTTTGTGCCAACAGGTGAGAATACATTATGCTGACAGGGACTGCAACAATCTGGGTAATGGCACAAGTACAGAACATTGCTCTGCCATTAGATCACAACATTTTCAATATAATACCATTTTTCTTAATTTTCTGGATGTATGTGTTAAAACTGTCACCATTTCCAATGAAGACCTAAGTGAAACTTAACTGCTTTTAAGCTCTACTAGCACCCAACAGATGAGTTTCTACTTCTGTATTCATAATATTTGTACGACTTCTTGTGTATCTTACAGTTGATATTACTGTTACACAGTAGCCTCCAAATACCCTGGTCAGACTCATGGTCCCATGATATCAAATATTAAGATCAAAATCTTGGAGCAAGGACAGAATCTGATCTACTCCATTCTTCTCTCCCACATTCTCCATTTATTTGCTGACAATACATTGTCTCAATACAATGAAAGAGTTTGCTACCATATGTTTTCCCACAGGAACCCAAAACACTGCTCTAAGACCCTTATATGTCAGTAAAGCCAAGGTCACACCATTGGGATTAGTTTCACATAAATTCAAAACTTAATCAAACCCACAGTTTGTCTTTGCCCACAAAAATCCCTCCATCTGTTATATTAGAAGAATGCTTGGGGAAACTGCGCAAGACATGTTCTTCTAGAGGGATGTTTGCTGAACCTAAACCAGAAAGTAATTTTGAAACTGATGCAGAACCAAAATCAGAAAATCAGGCATTAGTCCCAAAGCATATAAACTCCAAGAATGGGACCTATGAATTGTGTAGCAACAGCCCCAGCTGCCGCATCTCCATATACATCTCCTTGGCCATTTTCTGCAGTAAGGCAGAGCAACTAAGTATTGGGTGACAAGAGTCCTTGTTCAGGTAAAGGACCTTTTCTGACAACTGGGAAGAATTCTCCGCTCCCTCCCATTCCCTCTCCACCCAGCTTATCACAGCCCAAATTCCTTGATAAAGGCTACCTGTGCTGGTAATAAAATCACATGGGTGATTCAAAACCAGCAGATTCTCTCCTCAGGGTCTGATCCACTGAATTCCAGCAGAGCTGTTCTGTCTCTGCCCCAGCAGCCCAGGGACAGCAAAAACAAGGGATCCCAACAGGGATCATCCAAGAGCCAGTGGTTCAGGAGGCAGGAGTCTCTTTAAAGATAACATGCACATAAGGAGAACATGCAACTGCCTTTGGGGAGGTTTACATCTGTCACTTTTTCCATCTTCCAAAGCCGCAAAGAAAATGGTGTAGGTGGACGGCTGAAGATTGCTCTTCTTTAAGGCTTCCTCCTGAAATGGATGCCTACGCTCTAATACTGACTAAGCCGCAGGGCTTCGCTTCTGATCTAATTAGATAATGATACTGCAGTACAAAAGGAGAGGTTAATCTCGACTATATCTTCAATCTCCTTTCCCTGTGTACAGTTGTAAACACCCTGGAAGCATTTGAAGCATCTTCTTCCTATGTGTTTTAGTGTCAGAATGGCTACAAGCGTGGATAATTAGGGGAGCTGGAGAAGGGGAGACAGAAGAGACAATCTTTTCAAACACACTGGGCAATTCACACAAATCCTGAGGTGTGTTAGTGACAGTGTGGCTAGCAAAAGAGATGATTACAACAATGCCAGCTCTTGCCACCCTCTTCCATTCCCCTCATCCCTGTGAAGAAGACACCACGGAGTACTTGCTGCTCACACCACCAAGATATGTCAGGCGTAAGGGGCACACAGAGCGGATCCTCTCAAGGTTGACCACAACCAGACAATATCCTCACCAGCCTTTTCTCTTCTCCACATCAGAAGCGCTCAGGGAAGGCAAATGCAGCCACAAGAACATGGACACCCACTGTGTGCACGTTGCTATTTCTGGGAAGCGCTCTCCATTTGCAAATCTTGGGTGCTGTTGTTTGCCCTCCCCCATGCACTCAAGGGACATCTGTAGCCCCCTAAGAAACTCAGCCAGACGAACATCTGTACCATATTCCTGTTCTTTGCACCACTGTCTCAGTGGCTCTTGCAAATCAAAGCACATGTTCCCAGTAGTTTGCATAAAACCTTCGTATTTTCTTTCTGCACCCCAAGATAGGCACTCCTTCGAGTTTTCTGTCAATAGCAAACCACTATTCAAACAAAGAGAAGTAGCACACATCTAACTGTCATGTAAGCATACTCTCCTTTACACCCAGCAGGAAAGTGAGTTGCAATAATGCTTAGCTATTAAAGAAGGAAATTCAGACAATGATGTCGGCAGTTATAAACAGGCAAAATTGCCCAAACACGTATGAATTGGACCCACTGCTGATACACATAAGAGCTCCAACCCATTCTTTCATACAACTAAAGAAAACAAGAACAAAGCACAAGCAATCTGATTACGAGAGAAATGACTGAGAGCAGAAAATTACTCAACTTATGTAATGCAGTAAGTCCCTATTGAAAAGCACCAGCAAAATGCTGTCTTTTCTTTATGCCATTCCTTACACTGCTGGCGTTCAGGTGGATAAAACAGCTTCCATTTTACAGTCATTTTTCCTGCTATTTTAGCTTGTTATGCTGTTAATCCAGTAGCAACAGACTTGAACCACTTCTAAGCAACTGATATTCTCTTGCTTTTCATTTAAAAAAACATCAGGTTGTTACTGCTTTTCTTTAATTGTATCATTGTGTCACTACAAAGGAGGAGGAATAGGCACCTCTATAAATTGTTATCTTCAAAATATCTGTTATGGTGATACACAGTTTTTGTACATAAATAAATACACCTGAGTGTCTGACCATATGTGCATATACACACACACACATATATGAAAACAGAGATAGTATGTATATATACACCCACATGCTTATATTTACACATATCTATATAAATATATTAGACGCATCTATACATTATATTGAACATATTTTTATATATGTAAAGACAATGCACATACAGTATACTCATAGATTACTAAACCCAAAATTTACAATTCTTGGTAAGAAGCAATACATTACTTTTTGCATTCTAAAAGGCGGGCTTCCAATGCTTTAAGACATGCCTATGTTGGATGTTGTCAGCTGACACATTTCCATCCCCATATAAACATGCCTTGCACTCTGTCATTTGTAATGCTGAGTATCTGGACAGGAGCTGCAATCGAAGTCAGGACAAGTTTTCTTAAGTTAAAACTGTGGGTGATGGGAAGGAGAGGGAAAAAGATGTCCTTTGCTTTATTACCCTGGTAGTTAAAAGTCTAGTTTGGCCCAAACAGCATACTGGTTGACATTCAACACTGACATTTCACATGAATTGCATTACCTTCTGCATTATTTAGAATGCAGTTTTAGCAGTAAACCATACTAATAAGTAAGTGAAAAAGTGCCTTTTAGGTATTACTCTTCCTTCAGCAAGCTTTATTCATTTTGGTTAATTTATATCAGGGATTAATTTGGTCCAAAACGTTCAATCATAAAACAACACTCCTGGCAGACTGTCAGTACCTGTTCCTTGAGTAAAGTCTACCTATTATGCCATTGCGGTGACTTCAAGGTTCAGTTGGCCCTGTACTTTTAAAGTGGTATAGTATGAACATCTGAGATGAGTTGTAGGTTGGCTTCAAAGTTAAGCTTTCTTTATTGCACAATGTGTGTCACTTTTTGCCCTAACCAGCTGTGCTTGGGGAGTTTATTTTTGCTACCCATCAGCGAGAATCAAATGCTGGGGTTTAAAATGCCTCAGCCATGCCCTGTATGGGAAGGCCTGTTTAATTTTTATTTGTCTGTTTTTTTCAGTGTGTACATGGCGTACTTAGAGTACATGGGATTCAGGAGACTGATGCCAATACTTCTGTTTGGAGGCTAAAGAGTAAATATGTTAAGTGTTATTATGAATATTCTGTAGCTTCATCTTTCTTTTGGTGCCCCCAAGTGTCATACTATTACTGGATGAGACACAATCATTCTCTATGAACACCTAGTCTTACAGTAATCCCACGATTCATGGACTTGTGACTACTTCAGGTAATGTATTTCTCCTTGAGGTTTACATTATCTTTTTCCCAGACAAGAAATCAAGTAGCCAACCTTCTTCAGGAATATCTGTCAACCTCCTCTGACTCTTCTGATATAGCAGCTTGCACACATAGTCATAATTCAGCCTTTAGAACAGCAGAACCTGATTAATAAATCACAAGTGGCAGCAACTTGATTCCCTGTTTGCAGTTACTCACAACTTCCTGAAACTTTCACACGTAATAACGTGCTGGTGTGAGTTCCACTTCCATGATGATTTACATCACCGGGAAACTTTCCATGGGCTTAAACAAATGACTGGCCAGCCAGCCGATTTAATTTATTTTTAAATAGAAAGCTTAGAAAAATCAGATCAGCCAAGAAGGTCTAAAAATGGTCTTTGCTCAGTTACAAAACAGAAGGCCAGTTACACTGAGCATAGAGACCGAGTGGAGGCTCAGAGCACCAACCCTACTAACGTACCCAGCATTCGCAGACTCCTGAATTAGCCAGTCTGAAGATGCTCAAAGGAAAAGGACAGGATCGCTGTTCCTGAAGGAAAGCCCACAAAGATGCACCAATAGGGAAACTCCTTGGAATCCCGTGCAAGAGAAAGGGGACACTGGCCTGGCTGGAGAATAGACTTACAATGTCATGCAGGGGGAACAGAAATTTGGGATGGTGTAAAACCAGCCATGCCTAGCTATGGGAATTAGGGAGGGTGAAAAATACTTATGACAGGATGTTTAGGGGAACTGTCAAAGGCAGTGAAAGGGATCAAGAACTGAGGAGGAACAAGCCTGAAAAAACAGATGGAAAAGCAGATGACAGGGGCCAGATGCATGTGAACAGACTCTATTATGAGCCCATGTGCACAAATGCTAGCAAGTATCATGATGGTTTCACCAGTGAGTAGCAGAAGTTTGCATGTCAGCTACTGGAGTGAGAGATTGCAAACCTGAGGGCTTGCAGGTCCAGGTACCAACAAATGGAGAAGACCAGAGTCTGGGCCAGTGACTGGATTAACAGACTGCCTAAAACTATCCAGAGACCTGCCCTGTGTGCGTGTGCAACCAACAAGCAGCCAGCGGAGAGGAATGGCAGAGAGCCAACAGTGGCAGTCAGGTTTGTACAAGTGCTGTCTTGTCTGTGTTTAGGTGGATGCTCTAAATGTACTTCTTGTCCTTGTGCTGGTCTATACGGCTGGCTGAGTGCACTGCATGTATGGACATGTGCGTGTGCCTATTGGAAATATGTGCCCTGCCTTGTTACCAGCTGGACCTGTAAATACAGAACAAGGCTGCCACATACTAATTGGGCTGGGGCTGGAGGAATCCTCTCGGGTCCCAAAGCACCACCAGATTCGGCTACTGCCAACAGTCTTGTTTTACAATCACGAGAATTAGATGCTCTTGCAAACTTCTCGTTGTGAAGAACTTGCAGTTGTGATTACAAAACAGATCTGACCCAACTGGTTTTCAGAAAGGTCTCTGATCCAGCATATGCATGCTTAATATTTACTGTCAATTTGCTCCTCTGGGGCAAACTCTCCTTTAAGTAATTCTCCAAGACTCGGGGTCAAAACCAAAACCCAAGAGAGTAACTTTTCATGGCCAGATGTGCACACATGCACCCCTCCACTTTTTAACTTGCCTTTCTGACTCTGACATTTCACTGGTGGCAGCATATGACCTTCACCTTTCTGAGTGGAGAAGGAAAAGGAACTCCATCCCAGACAGCCACCCACACCATTCAGCTTTATGAGCCTCAAATAGTTATTGTAGACAGCTGGACCTCAGTATTCATATTTAATAAGCTGGCTGAAGTTCATGGTTTTTTGACCCAGAAATAAACCCTGACCTTCCTCTAATAGCAACTACTTTACCTTTGATCCCCTACCTTTTAACTGTGTACTCATTTACCAATTTTAGCCCTGCCATGCTGGTGCTATTACAGTGTTTTATTTCTGAAACATTTGAGGTACTAACTGAATCATGACTGAAAAAATTACACTAGCTATGTTCTGTCAGTGCAGCCTCATCCACATGACTGCTTCCACAAGCAGAGAACAGATGCAACAGGCCAGAATTTAACTTTATTGCTTAAAAAGAGTATTGAAAACTTTAGATTTTTGTTCTTCAAATTTCATATTAACTAGGTGCATCACTTCATCTGAAATTCCTTTCTCTTGCCTGCAAGAGACAGAGCACAGGTCTTATTCTCAGTTACCCAAGAACCTGACCACTGCACGTTCCACCTTCTCCTCTCTCCTGTAGCAGATGTACTGCAATTATAAACAACATTTGTTATTATTCTAAACATGCAAAGCAGGAAGAAGTATGATTCTTACACAAAAGATGTAGGCTGTAGATACTAGATGAGAGGCAGATGGTAAATTATCTTGTAAAGCCAAGGTCTCTGCTGTTATTTTTCTTTGGAACAGATACGTAACAAAAAACGAACAAACAAAGCAGCAGTTAACTCAGTTTGACTACTATATAATTCCACATACTTCTTCCTGATAAGAATTTGGATGGCTTCATCTGTATCCCCTTTGAAGAGAATTAAGTCTTCAGAGTGCACCTGTTTCTCCCCCTGAAATCAGCAAAGTCTAAATGAACTGTAAATGAGAATACAAGCCTAACAGCAACATGAAAGTCCAACTGGGAAATGCAGTTACAAAGGTTCCCCCAGCATGACTCAAGACATTCTGCAGCATGCGTTTCCAGCCACATAATTTCCTAGACAGAACTATTTTGTCCTCATTCCAGAGATAATTACACAGCAAAAGTCCTCCTGTATTTTATACTACCACTTGCATTCTGTATCAGCTATTCATTCTAAAATCTTCTTTTCTTACAGACGAAGTATCCAAAGGCCAAATTAAACTCAAACTTCTACACTAAAGCACATAATTCACAAGGGAGCATTTTCTAATATCTGAATCATCACCGATGGGATATTTCAACAGGCCTCCTGATAATTATTTCAGGAATAGATTAAACATATATATGAACATCTACTTCTAGGAAGCTATTGAGATTTAGTTACCAAAAACAATCAAAATCACTTGGCCTTCTATGACCCTTTTCCATCATACTTAACATGTTGTTTCAGGGATCAACAAGTTAAATGCTTGTTTTAAAGGGAAGTAATTCTTCCATACATATTTTATCATATATTCTTCTCATGTATTTGAAAGTTGGTGGAAAAGTGACTATGTTTGAACGAATTTGGGGACCCTCAGTCTTTCCATTTCCTAATTAACACAGGCTTTGAGATCAAGAAGATGCCTGCTACACCTTGGTCTTGTGCTTGATGAGGAGGACTCTGCCAGTCCTAGGCACTAAAACTGTGCTTGTAAATTACCTTCATACTAGATAACTAAATTTTCCACATGGTACAGTCTAAGTAAGGGATGGTGGTTTGGCTGTCCTCTGTACCAATAGTAGCAAACAAAAATTGCTAGCTTCAAAGCCGGCACAGTGGTCAGGTAATGGGAACCCCTAACGCCTCAGCCTGCTACTGTTCCAATGCTTTTCATAGAGAAAAAGGACAGATCTTGTACAGAAGTCTCTGGTACAAGATTTCTTAATATAAATTGCATGTGATGCCTTTTGGAAGTAATACCTAAAAAAAAGAGGGCCATTTCATCATCTTACATGAATGTCATGTTTCAACAAGGTCTGCTATTAAAGTTCTTAAATAAATTAATCTGACAAGAAGCTAGATGGCCAGTTCTCAAATAAATGAGAAAGCAGATAAATCAACAGGAAACAAAAGAGCAGGACTTGGTGGTCAATCAGTAAAGAAAGCTTACCCCTGAGTCTCAGGGAATCTTTACTGGGCTGTGCTCTGTCCACCTTACTCCTGAATGGTTTGAAAAAGGAGGTAAAATAGCAAGGTAACAGCGTGACCAGTAAAAGCTCACTTAGGTTCAGAGAGCAAATTAATGGTTTTACAATAGAAAAATCCATCAAGAGCTAGTAAACACAAAAATACTACACCTAGTTCAGGAAACATCAGACCTGCAAGCTGCAAGAACCCAGGGAAACACTACTACACACTTGCTTGCACTGGAACTCTTCCCCAAGCATTCAGCTCTACCTGCTGTCAAAGAAGGGACATCGGGCCAGGTGGACCTTCTCTAACTTCGTACAATGGCAAGCTGACCTAAACTTCCAGCTTATTTTTGTCAAAACCTCAGTCCTATGTTAGCCATATATCCTTACACACTTCAAAAGTGTGTAAGTTGCAGAGGTTCTGGGATAAGGCATGGCCTTTTTGGCTACTTCATTTAGGTTTTGTCTCAGGGACATTCATCTTGAGACTGAACACCTGCCCTTCAGTTTGCAATGCTTTAATTATAAATCCAAATCAGTTCATTCCAATGTGCTAAATTACCATGTGAATTTTGCTGGGATTCTCCTTGTGTGTTCACAATTAAGTCTTGAGATGGCGATTTTAATAGTAAGACCAAACACTGTTTTCTAATAGAGGACAAGCGTAGCCACCAGTTTAATGAGTACAGTTGTGAATTATAATGCAGCTGAATACTCCTTGGGAGGGTCTACCACATTTTGAGTAGTATCATGTTCCGTGAACTCTAACTTCCCAAAGCCAGACAGTTTACCTACAAGAACAATGCTACAGGGAAGCGTGAAGCAATTTTTTTAGAGAATACGCAGCTGAACTCTGAGACATTAAATCCCCCGTAAACAAAAGACCTGCCTTAGTAAGCAGGTAAGCTTAGACACCCAGGCTTCCAGAAGGCACTTTCCAAAATGGCATGTAAATGCACAAGTAAAAATGGACTCTAACAGCATTTTTACTCGAGCTAGCTTCTGTTCATGGTTGCTTTTGTGATTTCTCTTTCCTTTTACTGATCAGCCATCTGATCAACCATTTGATGGCTGAAGCCTTCAACTGCAAAATGACTCTTGCCTCAGCTTCCTTCAGACTTCAGACATCTTCAGACCATGGACTGAATGCTACTTTGAAATATGAAAAAGTACACCCATACAATGGTACATGCTGTCTCCAGCTCCTCAACACCTCAAGCAAGACATGACTGTGTATGGGCAGAGGACAGCAAAGCATGTCATCTAATCCCACTCAGTGCACAGGAAGCTGTAGTGGAGGGCTGTCAAGGTGAGTTACAGCCATCCCACATGCTTACTGTGAGATGGAAACAGCAGAGACCACAGCTCAAACTCTTGACAAGTCATCATCACCACTGCCATCACCATTTCCCTGGCACATAAATTCTGAAATGTTTTGATTGGTACAGCTCTAAAACTTCCTTCCTCAGCCAAAAGTTTTCCCAATGGCAACTAGTATTAAAACATTAGCTAGAATGAAAAACAGGTCATTGTATTGTTTAGTTTTAATAAACTAAAAAGCAAAAAGAAGAAGAATATGATCTACTCACATGAAGTCTCAGTGACCTGAATTCCTGGAATCAAACTCAGACACATTTCCAAAAAAAAAAGCTCCAGGTACAAAAAAACCCCATAAAAACAAACCCACAAGAGTAACAATGGATTCTGCATGGAGGAAAATAAGTAATGCTGAAGTAAGGTCATACTCAGCTGGGAAACAGTAGAAGGATCAGAGAAAGGGGCTGACCAAGACTTGGCCCCAGTAACCTCTATTTTATACAACCCATGCAAGAAGTCACTAGTAAGAGTTATGTATCACTTAATAAAACACTGTTTTATTAACAATTCCAGTAACAGTGACTACTCAGGATATTTCTACCATCTTGAGAAAGCTTAAGTGTTAAAAGAAAAACTGCATGGATTTTAACAAGGTTGAAACATGCATTTAGCAATCTTCTTGCTAAAAATCATGTTAGTAAAATTAATGAAAGTGAAACATTTTAAGTCACCGAAAATGAATCCACAGAATTACTTTTTATTAGTACTGCAGTTCATTTCAACCAGCTTGTTTATTCTTTCTAACATATAGATCTTAATTTGCATACATCCTGCTCTCCAAGATGAAAACACACTCTCAGACAAAGCAGTCAAACAATACAACCCATCTGTCAGAGAAAAGGCAGAAAAAAACCACCCCAACCCAAACCCTCTCTCGGGAAGTGGGTTTTGCTCTTTACTGTTCTGCATCTTTTCCTCCCATCTTAGCAACAGCGCGTGGATCAGCCAACCAGGGCCCAGGCAGCACGTTGAGAGCATCACCACCGGGTTACTGCAGTGCATTGCCCGCCAGTAACCGCGCCGGGAGAGACCCAGACCGTGCATGCGGCACCTCTACCGCAGTGCACCTGCTGGGCATGAGGACAGGCTTTTTCCGACTCCTCCAGCACGGATTAGCAAATAATTTAGGGCAAATCCTCCCATCCCGGCCCCCCGCCCCCTCCCCTTTTTCAATTGGGTCTTCGGGTATCTCGGAGGGGGGAGGGGTGGAATCTTTTAAATGAAGTCACAGAAAGGATGCAGTAAAAAAAGCCTAAGTAAAAGAAACAGGTCTGTCCAAGTGCGCGTACCAGAACTAATTTGTAACAGAGCACCGAAGCAAATCTGCAAAACCCAGCCTGTTTAAATCTCTGCTGATGATTTGACAGGGGGTTAAGTTTCCATCTTATGCAGGAACCAGTATTAACATAATATACAGACCTCCTAGCTGAAATGTAGGCATCTAGCTGTTATGATGACACTATCTCGGACTGTGACAGCCACTTTTCGCATTTCATGAATATCAAGCAACCTGCCAAAGGCTCCATGTTTCACCATCAGACATAAAGCCATCCAGAATAAGCATGGTCCTTCCTTCCTCTCCTTCCACTCCTGCTGTTTAATGTGCTGAATCTCAAAGCTATGAAGCAACAACCTTGACAGAGAAGACAGCACCTCTCTGGCTGACTGTTTCCACATGGTCTGAGCCATTAGAACAAACCCAAAGTAACAGAAATAACACATTTTCTGCTGAGCATGCATTTCTGCATTGCTACTAAACCACGTCAAAAAAAAACCCCGGCTGCATTTTGTCCGTCTGGAGCCCATTCCCTCAGAGGTTACTACAGACCAAATCCTAACAGAACTTACACTCTCCGAGTGCAGCACAAATGAGTCATTACGGTACTAAAAATAACAATGGAGAAATTTCCAACTAAAATGTTGCCTAATTAACCATGAATACTGAAAAGTATGAGAAAAAAAAAACCAAATCCCTGAGTTGTGGAGTTTTGAAAGCCAGTTTATTATTACTTTCTTCCTGGATGCACTCAAGTTAAGTATTTCCTTTTCCATCCTACATTATAGCAAAACCACCTAGAAACAATAGAACAAACATCCTCTGGTGAGTATACAAAATGTATCTATCTTTTCAAAGTAAAGCTAAATGAGTTTGACCAAGAGAGAAGGCTCCAAAGAACTTGTCATGCTCTATTCCTATTTGGGACTATCCCTAATTTTATCCCCAAAGCACTCATTCTATTGAGACTACTCTATGGTGCTTTTAACAGAAATGGCAGAATCCTAAGGCACTGACTTTTCCCCAAAATCTTTTGCAAACAGTTTTCAGACAGTCCTAGCATAAAAACTTATGTATCTATATATCTTTCTGTGGTTTGCATTTCAAACTGCAGCTTAAACAAACAGTTCAGAAGCCCAGATAATATCCACTTTCAGATCCCTTTCTCGACCCTTAGATAAATGGCTTTGTGACAAGGCAGTGAAACTTTGGCCACATTTTGTTCTGAAGCTCTGCAGATCTTGTTTTTCCACACTTAAGCAGCCCACACTGGATCTAACACAGGACTCTCTCTTCCCCTCCAAGCCAGCTGGCTCCCACGTCCTAAAAGAAAGGAGAAGGTATTTTCGGAGTAAGCGGCTCTATGTGTGCTGAAGTTTTGTTTTTCTGGCTTTACCAGTTTGTCTGGATCTGGATCTTGATCAGTGTCTCTACTCCAGGAGTCCTGCAGCTTTCTTAAGCAAACCTTGAACCTTGCTGACCCACAGGAGACCCCTGGGACATGCCTGAAGATAGGCTAGATTCAAAGACTGAGACACTTTTCCAGTCCTAGGAGACCCTTAAACTCCCAAGATCTCTGGATCAAATCACTTATCAATCTCTTTCCCTCAAAACTGAATAAATGGTTGATTCTACTAGTTGACTGATTCCATAAAAGCTCTCTGGGGAAAAGTCATCTGAGATCTTGTAAAACTTTTACCTCTGTAACCTCTTCCAAATATCTGTATTGGTAAGAACTCCTGCTGAATGAAATGGGTCATATACAGCTGCTCTGATCAAGGACTCACCTGCCAGATTCCTTCCCTGTTAATACCACTGACTTCAAGAGGAATTACATTATGAGTGAATCAGGTCCAGAGTCATACCAATCTTTGCTATAAACCTGATGAAACCTCATTAAAATGAATAGAACAGCATTTATCATTTAAATCTGAAAATGAAAATGCCCTTCCTTATTTTTGAAGAGAAAATGAGATTTAATACATAAATTCGGCATTTTAAGGCTGAGACATAAATCAATAAAAATTCTAATTTGAAGTCTACTGTGGCTTATTTAGCTTCTTTGTTGTTGACAAGCAGTGCAAATTCACATTTCTTTGTGCTTTTAATAAAACGTAAATGATGTCCCATTCTATGAGTGTCACTGAACAACAAAACTAAGTACAGAACACAATGGCAGCATTACTAATTATTCCTCCTTTTGTTAATTTAGAGCCTAACCTTAACATTACTTTGCAATACCATTTTTACTGAAGGGAGTACATTTCTTTTTTGCTTTTTAGTTGAATTCCTCCCCAACGTGCTGGCACAAATTGTCTTTGCAAGGAAACTATACTTCTCCTTTTGTGATCCAACACTCATAAAAAGTTTTAACTAATTCATTACAGTCACGGAGGATGATGTAGAAATAGCAGAACTTTTTTCCAAGCTCCGCTTCAGAATAGAAACACCATTCATTTAAAAGACACATTTTCGTAACAGCATCCCTTATTGCTTATTGCCACAACCAGCACCCAGGAACCATGTGAACTGAGAGACACCTCCCTTTTTATTTTCAGCTTGTGCATACAAGTTTATTGCTTTTTAAAAATCAGTTGTATTTCCTACACTGGACTTTGCGCTTTCAGGAGTATGCTTTCTGCTATTCTTATAAAAAAACCTGATTTTAAATATTTCATGTCACAGCAATGAGAGATCCTTCTAAGACGGGAAATCCACAAGGAGCGTAGAGCTACAACAACCACCAGTGTTTGGAGGCACAATACTGCCCTTCTGTCGCGCAGAGGTAGATTAAAACCCACTGCAAAATCACAGTTTCCCACTGGAGGAGAAACGAGTAAGAGACATTCAAAACAGTTTTACATGTGAGGCATTCATCTACAAGCCCATCCCAAATTACAGACAAACAATTCTACTTGCAGAACAACGAAAACAATTCAAGGAATCTCATAGTTTGGTCATTACTTTCATTTGAGACCATTCAGGAAACTTGGTTTTGTATTTCTCTGATGGAAATCCTTTTCTATTAAAACCAATGTATTGTGTCAGTCCCTGGAGCAGGGAACATGGCTGGGAGGAAAGTTTGTTTCTGGAAGGTATTTACAGTCTGACTAGCATATTGAATTCATTGAATCATAGATGGAAGAGACCTCTGGAGGTCACCTAGTCCAGCCTTCTACTAAAAGCAAGATGACCACCAACACCAGATCCAGTCAGCTGTGGCTCTGCCCAGCCAAATCTTCTACACCCCTCTCGCATGGGGAAAGCACACCATCTCTGGGTGATCTTTGTCAGCGCTGTACCAACATCGGGGTGAAGAGGTATCTCCTAAGAACTACCATAAGCCACCCAAACTTTAATGTTTGAACTGGCTCTTGTTATGTATCATCTGGCGCTACTGACAGGAGTTCAGCTCCACTGAGCTGCCCTCTAGTCAGTGGTATGCCAAAATGACATCATCCCCCAGCTTCCCCTTCACTAAACCAAACAAGCCCAGCTTCCTCAGCTTCTCTTTGTAGGCTTCCTGACCAATTTTTAACCCCTCTGACAGACACTTTCCAGCTTCCCAACACCTCTGTTGATCTGGAGGGCCCAAAGCTGAATACGTTATTTGCACTGTGCTCTCACTGATGTTGAGGATAACAACTTGCCACATCCTCCAAAGGCGGCACAAGATGTGGTTTCTCTTGCCTGCAGTGAGAATACACTTTGGCTCAGTCAGCTTGGCATCAGCTGTACACCTCCCAAGTCTGTTCTAGATCCTTGGCTAGCAAAAGAGTGCCAAGACCTGCTGGCAGGCAGCATGCCTCACAGCCACTCAGAGGCTGTCCTTCGCAGGCTGAGGAAAGACATATGGTACAAGACCAGGTAAGGAGAAAAGAATATGAACTCCTGCTCACAGATGTCCAGAAAAGCTTAATCTCCTCTTTCAAACCTAAGTGTAGTGACACAATCATAGCCATACCTCAGTGGGTCTTTTTCAGCAGCAGAACATTTTGCCAGAATGTGCCATTTTGTTCAAGCCATGTCACTCAGGCATTTCAGCAAATGTGGACTGAGGTTTTTGGCATAGAACCCCTCAATCATTTCAGGCCAATGAGAAAGAGATCCAGTTAGAAAACTCAAGGTTTTAAATCTTACATGAGACACTTTAGCCTGGTTCCATGTCTTGGGGAAAAAAAATTTCATCACTTGAGTTTGTTCTGCAAGATAAAAAATAATCTTGAATGTACAAAAGTTGCTGCAAAAATAAGTTGTTCACCTATGGACAGGATGGCTACATACAATTTTAATCAATAATTAAAATAAGGCAGATATTTTTGATGTTGAAAAAAAAGCCATTAAAGCCTCAAGTCAGCACATCCTTCAACAAATGAATAATTGTAAGCACAGGCTGTCCACATACAGCAGCACTTCCATGGCCATAGCTCCAGTGTTTTTCATACCACGCATTTTTAGACTGTTCAAGGCTTGATGTTGTGATAATTACACAATTTCCAGACAGCAGCAGTGTACTTTGTGAAACAATTTCAAGTGGAACCTTTAAACCAGTGGATTTATAGATTCAGAGCAAGTGCAGGTATCAAGTATGGCTCAGGTAAGCAGCATACTGGCCGGGGCTTATCTCTTAAAAAGAACTAAAGCACACAACCATACCAACTTACATTACTAAGAGAGAATTCCTCAAGGAAAAGCAGTTACATCATTTAGTACACAAAATTCTCCTTAAGATTTCAGTATTTTCTCTTGGGCTTACTTCTTTGTGCTACCAGGAATTTACTGCACAACCTAGTTTTCATTTTGGAGATGACTAGTCACACACACAAAACAAAAACTCTCTAGGAAACACATGGCTACACAAGGCAGATGAAGGTATAAAAGGATGCATACAAAGCAGATGAAAAAGGACAGAGCCACCTTACACCCACCTTTCAGAACTGGAATAGACCAAGAGCACATAAAGAGAGCTGAATATACCTGCCTTATTCCCATCAGTAAATCAGCACCAGAAGAACTGTCTCAGAGCCAGCTGTAAGTGCAACTGGATTGTGAAAGGAAAGTGGTAACACTTCCCTTCCTTGAGATGCATCCATTTAATGTGCCTGTGTTGTAGACTGTGAACTCTTTGCGGTGTATTATTAGCAAAGTAGCTAGCAAAAGAGCATCCTAGTCCTTGACTAAATTCTAGGATTCATTCCTAGCTATTACAGAATATGCTAGGATTCATTCCTAGCAATAGCCAGTGCTTTCATCAGTTAAAGAAATGGTAAGCTTAGAGAGACCCACCAGAGAACACCAAGAGATAGGCATGGTCTGACATTCCTATAGCTCACAGCATTTATTTCCAAACACAGCACCTTAACAGAATAATTTTTACCCTGGTTTCAAATGCCTTCTGAAATTCTGTGATGCTGTCTGTTCTGAAATAGTATTGAAAAAATAACCATTTCACAAAACAGCCAATTGCAAAAGTAAAAAAGCATCCCCTTTCCCCCCACCCCCATCTTTAAACTACTGCATACTCCACCGTCAACAATAAATTGTAGACATACAAGATCACAGGACAGATACTTGGCAGCACAGCAACACTGTAATTACTTCAGATACTTTAGAATTGGGAGGCAAAAATAAGCAGTTGCATGAACTATTGCATCTACAGTTTCTTTGAGTGCAAGGGGCCACACACCCCACTGCATCAGGCTCCCGGAAAGTTCCCCGCTGTCACCTGGAAGCAGTGACAAGAAGCCAAGCAAAAAGCAACTCTGAAAATGTTTCCTCTACTTGCTCTACAACAGACTTCATTCCACCTAGCACGCCCACCCACATGGGCAATAATGTTTGTATGTTACCCAAAACATTAAGTTTTCCTCACCTTTCTTCCTCCACCATGGCCCTTCTTGGATAGAGTATGACAGTTCTTTAAACTCAATATTCACAGCTGGTCTGCGGGGTAGGTAGGAGAAACGATGAGCTTCTGTCAGAGTACTGTCCACTTTTTTTAAATGTCCATTCATCAGTCGAATGTCTTGGTTATCTGTGCCATTGGAGACCACTTCATCCACCGAAACACACACTGACTTTGGCTCGGCCATGGTACAAGCAGAATTGCTGCCGTTCTAGAAGGAAGAAGTTGGAGAATGGACAAAATTCACAGACTTTTGCTTAGGAACATGCTTCCAAACCTTCTGCATTAGAAGAATTATTACTTAAATAACACAAGAATCCAGCACAGTAATGTGCTGAAAGGTGAAAGGGGGAAAAACCCCAATATTTTGTTTGTTCTGCCAGTGTCTTAACAGAAGAGGTAAAAGAGCTCTTGCATTCGGCAGCACACAAAGGGCAGATCCTTTAGCACCAGCTACTCCTCAAAGGGTATATACGCAGCACATTAGTATCATCAGAACAGAGTAGCTCTTGCACCAGATTAATACACTTATAAGTTCAGTCCCCATTGTATTTGGTTTCTCATGCACTCAAAAGAATTTGGTTCTAGTTACTCTGATTCCAGAGGTTGTACTGGGACAGAGCTGAACAGGGAAGGGAGCTGCCAAACAATTATTTGTGCAAACATTTCAAAACACGACCACTCAAAAAGTCTAAGAGCTGTTATTCCTCTGGATTGGCATATAATTCCATAAATGTGAAGCTGCACAAGCGGTATTTCTGTGAATTTAAAATGTACTATTTTGTGCCTTATTTGGTCTTGCACTGATAGTTCTGGAGACTTTGCAACCTGCAACAGTACTTCTCTCCTAGAGGTCTGTTAGGAAAGCACAGTGCTTTCCACCCAAAATCCTTGCGCACTTTCCTTGCTTGACAGTGATTCCTAATGGAAATCTTATCAGCTACATAAACATATTAAACCTTGCTAAAGTACTTGCACTGTTGACATTGTAAGGTCAATGCTCTACGCTTACAGCCATACTTCTTACTATGCTTTGCCCACTGTAGCATTCAGTGTAATTCCACTTGGCATTTTTTGGACTGAACCTCTTTCCCTTCCTCTCCTGACCATAATGATGGCCTGCCCCTTGCCCTTCTCTTCTTTTTTATTATGTACACAAAATTTGAACTTCTTCCATTACTTTCACCTGCATAGGCACTTTGCACCAGTACCAAGAGGCTGTGTATAAAGCCAAAAGTAAAACAATAATTAATTTTCTTCAGCTAAACACAATTTTGAAGAGCTAGGCTGTTCGTTGTCATCTGTTGTTTGGAGTATTTCCTAAGCAGGGCCTAACATCTGCACAGATGTCTGTTAGAAAATCTTAGTATTTTTAATGTAGATCTGTATAGGAGAAGACTTCTTTAGCTGGCTTTTGTGCTAAACTTTCCATGCTGTCACATCTGCCTAACAATCTACATGTCCTCAAAGGTATCTCTTGGAAATCCTATGTGCTGCACTACTTTTCAAGGCATCAGTATTGGAACACCCCCAAACAGAGAGCTGTTGGTCATGCCACCGTCTCCCCCTACTTATCCTCCAATGCAACAGAGAAGTCACATTGCCCCCTTTTCTCTGTGCCAGTTTCATCCTCTCTGTCAGGGTTACTGTTCTTCCCATTTATGCTGTAAAAACAGTGCTGCTCAGATCAGTCACTTGACATGAATGCAAATGAAAAATATATATAAAAAAAGTCCTACATAACCACTGATGGAAAATATTTTAAAAGTAGTCCTACATAACCACTACATAGCTAGTGTCTTCTTGTTCTTCATGCGCAAGCCCCAAGTTCTGGATGTTAAGATCAGCTCTGCTTACTTCATTTTCTCAAGAGATTTTAATCATGCCCTCGACTTACTTAAAGGTCAGGTATCCAGTAACACTTACTCCCAATTTCTTACAGTTGACTGTAATGGTATGTAATTTGAACATAACAAGAGTAATGTAAAACATCTTAGAACTAAACAATTAAAGTAGAGGAACCTCCCTCTTCCCTAAAAAATAAGTGAAGGTGAATTAGCAGTATTCTTTCCTGAATGTCTTCAAGGCTTACTTTGGCACTCATAAGCTGTTTGGTTCAGAGCAACCACTTCACACATCAAAGGGAATATCCAAAAAAACAACTCCCAGTGAGCAGGTCACCTTGAGCGTTCAGGTGACAGTCGGAGTTTCTCCAGTTCAAATCAATTCAAACAGAAATATCCTCTGGACAAGGTCCTTGTCTGCCTACTTACTCATCAGGCAGTATGAAGCCAGAGACTTTTATTCTGGGCACATTAAACAAACCATTTCAATCACTCAGTGGATTGAAATGCCTGTTTTCAGTGACACAGTCCTGCCAGCCCTTGGTCACAAGCCTGCCTTCTCCAGCGACCACCTGCCAGGGGTGAGGATCCCCCCCCAGGGCCTGGGGTGGCAGAAGCGGCTCCCAGTCGCAGGATCATCCTTGTTTGTGAAGAGGTGGGCAACCCCCACAGATACGACAGCCCCAGACTTACCCGAGCCCTGTGTAACTAACTCCTCAAGCACACCCCAACTCCCTTCCCACACCGGCTAACACCAACAAACCCTTCACTTCTCCGCTGACATACCGTGTGTGTGCACAGCCACGGACTTCAAACTGGTACCCACTTCAACCCCCCCGCGCAGCAGACATGAAGAGCGCTATGTTCTCAAAGACTACGTTCACATCTCAGACGCTTTCGTACAGGTTTATTTCCCCTGTAGTTTTATTCTGCCGCTAAGGAGCTGGACCCCCCCCCCCCCCCCCCCGCAGCGGCAGGACGGTCCCGCCGGCTCTGCCCGCTCCTTGCCCAGCCGCCTGCCCGCCTCATGCCGCCCTGGGTGTTATGCAAAGGTTACGGTCCCTCCGCAAATCTGTTTTGAAAACGACGGGGCGCAGCGGCGCAAGGAGCATGCTCGGAGCAGCCGCTAATCCCCCCGTCTTAGCGACAGCACTGAGGTAACTAGCGGTCAAGCGCCGCTGTCCCCTCACATTCCCCGCCGCCGATCGGGGGCTGCGCCTCGCCCCGCACCCCTTGGTGGGACGCAGCCCCGGGACTACCGACCGGCCCCGATTTTCCCTTAGGGACAGAGGGACAGCGCCCGCGGAGCCCTCGCTCCGTGTCCCCCCAGCTCCGCACCTCGCCCGCCCCGGGCGCGCAGCACCCCGCGGAGCGAGGCAGGGAGGTCAGGGCGCGCCTTACCAAAGCGGTGCCCAAGGAGAAAGCCGCCATCAGACATGCCATGTGCCCCGCTGCCCGCCCGGCTGCTGGCGGCAGCTCCAGCTCCGCCGGCGCCGCGCCGAGCCCTCGAATGCCGCCTCTCCGCCCGGAGTGGCTGCGGGAGGCAGGCGGGCAGGGAGGGAGCGGCTTCCCCCCGCGCTGGGGCCGCCTCCGCCCGGGGCTGCCCGCCCCCCGGACCCTCCTGCGGGGCTGGGGACAGCCGGCGAGGCGGTGCCGGAGTCCCAGCCCGCAGGGGCGCCCCTCCGCGGGGGGCAGGAGCCGTCCCTCTGCCGAAACAGGCGGCAAACGCTTCCCAAGGGGATGCGGGCGGAGATCGCTCGCCGGGACACCGCTGGGGAGGGCTGCGGGCGTTGCCTCCACACCCGTAACCGGCACAGCTCCCGGCCCGGCTTCCTCATGGCCTCTCGGAGGGGATGCGCGGTGACATTCCCCGAGGAAACGGGGGGTCGAGGCGCCATCGAATGTTGTCTTGTGCCATCCTGCCCGCATGAGAAGGAGATGGCTCTTCTGGAAGTGCGACTTGCGTGCCATTGATTTATAAGCGAGCAAGCTGTTGGGGTTTAGAAATGGGGAGAAGGAAGGTTCTCACTGAGTTTCCATGTTCATTCATTTTCCTCTCAAATCAAACACCTGCATTTCAGCAAGGTCCTGCAAAGACATAGCCTAAACCACATACTCGTTTATAAAGTGCAATGGGCGGTGCTCACCTGCTGTTTGGGCTGTGTTGGCGCTGCTGACTTGAATCTAGATCCATGATGAGGTTGTGAGTTAGAATCATGAGCCACGCTACCCAGCGGCAGGAAACTCTGCCCAACCAGTTCACCAAGAAGCCAAATACTGGAAGAGCCATCAATTGTCTGAAGTGCCTGAGAAGTTACGTACCTGCTGGGCCAGTTTTTGGTGTGTGCTGATGCTCCCTCTCTATTCCTCAGGAAGCAGCAGGAAGAGGGGATAAATTATAGCAGGGGTCCGAGAACTGGATTCCAAGTGTCTACCAAACGTTCTACGCGTGAGTTCATAATCTCTGCTAACCAGGGGGTTTGCCATAATGTTTGGTGCTCATGTAGCATTGTACACACACAGAGGTAATCTTCACAAAGCCCCTGGAAGGTAGTTAAGTGTTTTATCCTTGCTGAGCTGTGGAGGGGTGTTTACTGCAGGAGGCACAGCACTGCAGGGAGGGCACTGCCACACAGAACATCTGTGCTGGGTCAGGTGAGAGTCCATGTCCCACAGTACCCTCCCTCCTAAGAATGGGCGGGAAATGGATGCTCAAAGAAGAGCTTACGCTCAGGGCTGGCTTATATCAGGTGTCATCCTGATACTCTCCCAGCCTACAGCTGGTTTTGTCTCTTCTTTGAGCATCCATCTCCCAGCCATTCTCAGGACCTTGGATTCAGTCTGTATATGTTGCAGAAAATTATCAACTTAATAATAACTAATTTATTGAGGAAGAAATGCCTACCTGTTCTGTAACACCAGACCAAACACAGATGAGTCCATACCGAAGTACTCACTGAAGGCTTGATCTGTGTTTGAGAAGAAATTTGAAACATAGTTCTCTTTTTATGTTAGAAGTAAAGAGAAATTATGAAGCAGTCTTCCAGTGAGGGTCCAGGGTTTTATTTAACTTGATTTGGAGCATGTGTCAGTAGCATCTAAAATTTATTCAAGCTTGTCTCATTTATTTTCCCTTAGAAACATTGAGAAGGCTGCATTATCTCCCTACAGGACCTGAAAAAGGCTGTGAAATAGAATCAACAGAATGTTTTGGGTTGGAAGGGACATTAAAGATCACCTAGTTCCACCCTCCTGTCATGGGCAGGGACACCTCCCACTAGACCAGGTTGCTCAAGGCCCTGTCCAACATGTCTTTAAACATTTCCAAGGTTGGGGCAGCCACAGCTTTCCTGGATAACCTGTTCCAGTGTTTCACCACACTCATAAGTGAAGAATTTCTTCCTAATATCTAATCTAAATCTCCCCTCTTTCACTTCAAAGCCATTTCCCCTCATCCTATATAGCTGTATATGTTTAAGGCATTTACAAAGTAAAAGAAACTGCTTAAAGACATCATTTATTTTAACTGTGAGATGGAACAAGATACTGAGAGCAAGAGATACCCTGATCTTAGTGAATGCATGATACCGATCCAGCACAATGCTTATTATCCTCTGTTTTAACTTCTTAAAGGCTCAGGAAGAAGTAAGGAAAACAACATAAAGGCTGTAACAAAACCCAAACGCATGGTATTGAAATCTGCTGCACAAACAAAAGTTTTAGCTCTGTCTGTAAGCAGCTTACAGTGCTAAAGGCTGAACTGTGCCTTTTGCAGCCCAGTCCTTCACAGGAAGCCATTCGCTGGCTGGCAGCTGCAGGGCTGCTCGTGCTGCCCACTGGGGCTCACCCATGTCACCAGCTCAGTCATGTTAACTGCCCCTCGTTCACAGCCCAGCAGTGTGCAAGGAGGAGCATTGCTCCAAGTTCATGCGATATTGTATGCCCTTGATGAATAAAGTGTCAGCTTCTCTATCAGTGTCATGGCTGGAGCAGCATGGGCTCAACCATGTATTTGCCATACTTCTTTTAACAGTGTACGTGAAAACTACCTTTCACTGTATGAAGTGTCGCAGAGGTGCAGACACTGGGCATGATACAAAGACAAGTGATGGCTCGACCCTGCAGCCTCAAGTACTGCTCCTGTCACCTTCCATGAGAGTTTTTCCTGAGCAAGACTAGATGATCAGATCCTGAGGACTTACTTTTCCAGGGTGGCCGCAGTATCAGTATCTAAGGGAGCTGCTTGTGAAAAACTGAGACATAAAACAGGTTTCTCAGAAACCAAGTTCTGTTTGGTATCTATTTTGTTACCACACAGGCAAAAAGTGATTACATAAGACGAAGCATGATAAAAATAGCAATCTCCTGCATTCCTACATTCCCTCATTAACTCTTCCATTAACTTTACCAGTGATCCCCTGGTCCCTGCAGACAAAAAGATCAAGAACACAACTCTGTGGGGGGGGAAAACAAAAAGAAAAAAAAGAAAAAGAATAATAATTAAAAAAAAAAGAGATATAAAGCCACATTTAAAAAATCCAGGACAAAAAAAAAAAAAAAAAAAAAAAAATAGTGAGAAACTGCAAATGAAGGTGAGGACAAGCAGGCAGGGACAAAACTCTGACTCCTAAAATAGAATAGGAAATAGTAGTAGCTTCCAAGCTTTACAGCAGGGTAAGCATTACAGGCAGTAGACTGATGCAGCCCACAGGAAAGAAAAAGGACATCCATTGCAAGCAGAAATGCACTGGGGAAGGGCAGGGTAAAGTGAAAACTCATCAGTGGCAGGGGACAGCAGATTTACAGCACAGCCAGGGGAGGCATTTTAGTGCAGTACTGATAGCTCTGGTGCCTCTGTACAAGAACTAGTTCATTGAAGCAGTATAGCCTGGGGAAATGCAGAGGCCAGCATGGGCTTAACTGCTGAGATACAACATGTAGGAAAAGTTCGACTGAGTAGTGTTGAAGAGGCAGATGAGAAAAAGTCTTCACTATCAAAGGCAAAATGTTTTAGATGGAGTGTTCATAAAAAAGCAAAGCAAAGCAAAGCAAAACAAACACAACAAAACCTTGGCTTTAACTGTTTGCAACTTCCCATTAATTTAAGCTGGTCTGGGCAGAGTTGAAGGAATTCTGTGGAAAAGATTTAAGGAGCTTTTGACAATAATGTCCTGTTCTTAGAAAAAATTGTTTATCAAAGAAAAACATTTGGGGTTTTCATTTCAGAATTGTGCTTCTAAATCTACCTAAAAAGTCAAAGGAGCAGAGAACACAAAGAAACACATCCCACTGTGAAACACTCAGACAATTTTTGACCTAAATAAAGCCCCAGCAACAACAGTTTACCCCAGATGGAGTGTCACTTTGCCATTTGAAAATATACACTGTTTTGGATGGTTTCTGAAGTATAATTTCTCTCTTCTCGAGCTCTACCCCAATTATTTCCATAGGTTTAGTGAAGTAAGAGCAGAAAGGATGTTGGAAGGTTTGAAGAGCCTAAAGATGAAGTTGAAAAAAAATTTATGGTCTGATTCTGAGAAAGGCTGAGTTCTGGCAACTGGCAGCCGTGAGCCTGCATTGTGCTTTAAAAAGAAAGGACACAGGAAAGGAAAGCATCGAGGCGAAGAAAATAAGTATTTTACTGGAAGATAATTATTTTAACTAAAGAAATACTATTCTGTGTTCAGGTTCCCATGTGTTAGGACTTGTAAGACATCAGCATATATATGACTTTCAGGTGATACATCAAATAAATCACTTTTATTTACTACTAGGAAGTTATTAGCAGCTTTGCACCCAGTCTCCAACTAAAAAGTATATTCCAGTATTTTTGGCAGTGGACTGGAAATCTGAAGAAGCATCTTACTAAAATACAGTAAATCCCTGATTTAGATCACATTTTTCTTCTCCCTTCCTGTTGCTCCCCTTCCATATTTGTTGGAACAACAGTTATAACCCCTCTCAATTTTGTCATGTCTTCTTGTACATGACACTAATATATCCCTTCCTAAACTGGAAATATTCACGTAATGCTATTTGAGCAGAATGTGATCAGTCAGTTTAAACAGATCTGCCTTCGGATCTCTTTAATATTGAAGAACATAATCAGTCATTCCTTTCAGGTTAGATATACTCTGTATAATGGGTGGGATTCATCTCTAATTTTAGCTGCCTAAAAAATTGGTATCAAAGCTAGTCATGCAGACTCTCTTTCAGTCAGTGGAAAGAAATGGGCATACTCAAAAGAAAATTTACTCTTTCCTTGAATATTTACCTTGATTTGGGATGGATTCTGGATCCATCTTGGCTTCCCTATCAACTAGGGAGGGCTCAAGACACCTAACTTGGAATAGCTGTGGCCAGTGTTACAGAGGCGGAGACCACCTAAGCTGTGTTCTTATGCCACTTTTGTTTTCAAGTAACATTTCCAGGAATAACACAAGAGGTCTCACCTGTTTATTTTCCATGAGATTTTGTCAGTGTTTTTATGTCTGGGTACTCAAATGTCCCTTTTTTGAGATCCAAAGGCAAGAAATTCAAGAGCAAAACACCAACCTATTTCCGAACAGTTTCAGCTGCGGTTTAGCTGAAATGTTCTGTGGGGAAAGCGTTGAGTGTCTTTCCCCCTGCAGTTGTTCTGCTTTGAAAAAGCAACTACAGCAGCTGGGGAAGGTTGTGAATGCCCCCTCTTCACGGTTTCTTTGTGGAGTGGAACAGCTTCATGAAGTCCAGAGTATCACCCCAGGATATACAGCTCTTCTATAAAGGACGAGAGACTGAATAAAGCCCCCTGCTCCAGGTTAGGGAGAGCAGTTATTGTGCCTGCCAGAAAAACACTGTAACTATCCACATCAGAAGGAAAATCAGCCCTTTTCTCAATCCTGTCCGCCTCAGGTGGTTTTGTACCTGACTGGCTGCAGAAGTGCAGAAGATGTGGGATTTTAGACTCTTTCTGAGAGATGTGAGACTCAGCAGAGAAACCCCAATTATTCCACATGGCCATGCCATCTGGCACATCTCGAGTTCATTTTATGAGTGACATGAAGCTCCTTTGGTGCTCCCTGCAGCTGTATTACATTATTTCATGCAGCACTGAAATTCCTGGGAGATAATGACCATGATTCCTAGGCAACAAAACAAGCATTTTAGTCTCAGTCCCATAGAGAAGTTGCATGTTCCGCTTTAGCTCAGGGAAAGAAAGCTACAAACCACCTCAAAACTGTATAGTTACTAACAAGGCATTGGAAAAGTTGTCCCACTCCCTCCTTCCAGTAGCCCACATGAGACTGAGAGCGCAAAAAGCAATGACACACTTGTATCATCCAACTACCAGGATTATGTGCAGAAAGGAGTGTAGCAGGAGCTCGTAAGCTTAGTGCATGCTTGTTTGCTTGTTACATGTACTTGGCAATGCTTTTGTCCAAAAGTACATCTAGAAAAAAGAAATGAGTGCAATGCACTCTGCAAAAGGTGTCTGGTCACCGGAAGGCTCCTGAGGAGTCAGAGCTGTCATTACCCATGAGGGAACCAAATTGCAGGCCCTGAACTACATACAAATTTGTCATGGTTATCAGAGTGACAGTCTGTCAGCTTAGAGAGATGAGCTCCTTGGAGTCCCTGGCACAGCTCATAGAGGCTTGAGAGTGGTGCACTGGGAACCCTGCAAATAATCTGGCACCATCACAAACCTCACAGCCATAGCATTCAGTAGTGCCTGACTTCTGTAGTCAGTCTGCAGGCCTGACATGAAAGCCTTTCATAATGAGCCTGTCTTAATTCATACATATTTGGCCATTGATAGGCTGATACATGTCAGACTAACAGGCCATATCTGCTAGTCTGGTCACTCATATGCCACCGGTCCTTTGGTCAGACTCCATTACAGGCTCAGGGAGTCAGTAATGTTCTGCTCTCTTCTGTGCAGGTACTCTAGCTTCATTTGAAGATACCAAATCTTTGATAGTTTATTCCACCAGTTTTTCATTTGCTGTAAAATAATTTGTAGAGTATTTACATGTCTACTCCACTTTTCAACTATTTATTTACGTGTGTAATTAACCAGGTTAAAAAGCCCTTTACAATTTGGTACTTTTCTGTCCCCTGGTCCCAGGAAGGTAGGTACTTAGGCATAATAATCAAGTTTTATCAAGTCTTTTTGATAAGCTACACACACTGAACCCTTTAAGGCTCTCTGTAAGGCAGCTGCCACCTAACCATTTTTGGGTCTTTTTTATACCTTTTCAGCCCCTCCATAGAGCAGTTGATGCCAAAACTTGATGTAGCATTCCAGTGTTGACCCCACTAATGCCATGTTCAGAATTCACATTACCTTACTTCTGCCCTGCTTATGCGCTGTTAACCCAAACATCTCATTAACCTTTCTTGGGCACAGCGAAACTGTGAGAGCTCATGCTGGTTTGCTTATCTTTCAGTTGCCACGTCCTGTTCTGAGTCCGCTTCTGCTGGAATACAACATCCTATTCTGTAGGCATGACCTTCATTCTTTACTCTTAAAAGTGTATCTGTGCAGTTGACTACTTAAATACATTTCACTTAAGTGAGTCAAGCTTATCAAGAAGTCAAGATCATTACATGCAACAGTTCTAGCCTCTTTGTTTACCATTCTGCATGTCACACACCTTAATCAGTGGAGGAGTTATATTTACTGCTGAATCACCAATGCAAATATTTAATCACTTCAGGCCTAACACTATCTCCAGTGCAATCTTAATCAAAACATGCCCATTAGAATCTTCCCCAGCGATAACTGCTTTGAGGTATGTTAGTTTACCAGTTGCTAAACTATTTACCTTATTTTATGGTATTGGACAGATTGTTATAGGACTCTAAGTCAAACCTCACAAGAATGTAGCTCTGTCACGTGTGAGCATGCATATATCTTCATAAATCAGGCTTGTACCTCCTTACAGAAAAGGACAGTCTTCTCAGTGCAGGGCATTGTGCATCTTGTTTGATATTACAGTTCATTGTTAAAGCCAGTCTGTTATTGTGCCGTGACCTGGTGTCACAGACCTCAAGCTAATCCAGCCTTTGCTCCAGCCTTTTCTGATTCTGGTGCAGCATTTTTAGGAATAATGACATTTCCCCAGGACTCCAAATTTTATTCAATGTGGTCAAGGTTCTCTGTAGAGATATTTTTAGGAATCACAACTGTAAACTATCCAGGCCAATGATTTAGCAGTTTAGTGCCAGCAAGTGCTATGTAGCATTATCTTCCATCCTAAGGGCCTGAAACATACTTGTCTTCATTGATTTACACCATGTAGCTCCTTCCCAAATTTTATTAAATTACTCTGCTATTTTCTGCAGTTCTATGAGTCGTGTCAGGTTTACAGTGGATCTGTCCCATATGCAGAGCACTACTGGGACTCTTCTGTTGTTGACTTACTTGTAAACAGGCAGACTGGCATCAGTGGTTCCTCAGCAACCACTGGCTTCCAGTCCAGTGAGACAGAAAGTACCTAGCTATTCTACATTGGGCATAATGTTGTTAAATGTGTACCAAATCAGTACTTTTAAACATTCCAATGTTGGTTCACTACTGACAGCTGCAGAATACAGCATAATCTCCCATGTTAAAGTCTTTCTGCTTTCATTTCCACCAAAGTACTCTCAGTGTAGTGCATGGACACTAACACCCCTTTGTTTCCTTTTACTATTTTGAACCATTCAGATATACTTTCCATGTCATCTGTACATGCACTGTGGACAGCTGGAGTTTCCAGATGTAGAGCAGCCCTGGTGAGAAGCTCCTTGCAACTATGCATGCATATGCTTCTGCTATAACATATGTTCAGTGGAAGCAGGCTGTGTCGTTAAGGGCAAGACCACGTACCTGGGCATCCCAAACTAACGCAGCAATTCCTCAAACTCAGCTCAGATAACTTTTCTTCATAGAAGAGGAAGGACCTGAGGGACATTAGAGACTTTTACATCTCAAAAAGAATGACTTTCTACAAGGGCATGTAGTGACAGGACAAGGGGGAATGGCTTTAAGCTGAAAGAGGGGAGATTAGGTTACATATTAGGAAAAAATTCTTCCCTGTGAGGGTGGTGAGGCACTGGCACAGGTTGCCCAGAGAAGTTGTGTCTGCCCCATCCCTGGCAGTGTTCAAGGCCAGGATGGACAGGACTTTGAGCAACCTGGTCAAGTGGAAGGTGTCCCTGCCCATGGCAGGGGCTTGGAACTAGATGATCTTTAAGGTACCCTCCAACCCAAACCATTCTGTGATTTGATGATTCTATGGCATGACAAAGTAACCCTACAGTGGATGGCTATGCCTCAGAGTCATTTTATTCAAGATAGACTTTCTGTTTTGTAGCAGCCTTCTCAATTTTTGTTGGGAAAGGAAGGTGAAGAGGAGACGAGAGTTAGGGAAAGAAGGAGCCTTCAGGGAAGTCATGGTGCAGTGGATTGCAGCTTCCCCAGCCAGAGTCTGAGCAAGCTGACAGGAAAACAAGTGGGATCCTGCAGAGCCTTTTGGCTTTGGCAGTTTTCCAGTCTAATGCTTTTGGTCTGAAAAAATGACATCTAGTTGTGTGCTCTTGAGTCTGTGTCAGAGGTAGTTCCAGAAATGAATAGCCATTTCCCTCTCTTTTAAGCCCCCTAACTCCCCCAGCTCTTTTAAAAGCCGAGTAGTCGACTAAAAAAATAAATCACGTAACACGGTGCTTATAACCTTAATGAAAGACAGGCTAATTAAAGTCATCACGAAATAATTACAATCTGCATTTGCAAAGTTGAGAATGAAAGGGAGACTGTCCCCAGTTACCCATGGAGAGATTATTTGATAAAAGAGAATGAGACAGAGACAATTGCAATACAAGCTGTAGGACAAAGCAGGAAACTCCATTTCCTCATATTTAAGATATCAATCACTTCTGACATTGCACAAGCAGAATGAAATCAGATTATCCTTTACAGTGACCTGAGAGCTTCCTTTGCTAGGTTTTTTTTGGCAGTGACAGCCTAGACCATATTTTCCTGTAAGTGAACTGTAGATATACCTTGCACACATTTGCACCATCGTGTTGCAAAAGGCTTTAAGGACAACCCAGCAAATACAGAACTGTAGTAAAGCAGAAGCCAGTTGCTAGCATGAGACTGAACAACTCAGGGAAAATGGAGTTTTCAAGCGTGGCAAAAACTTCAAACTCACTCTCTTCTAACGAAGTTTTTCAGCACTTTTTGCTAGAATCGAAGAAATTGTTCACAGAGCAGTGTGACCACACTCATTATTAGACACAGGCCAACCACAAGGCTTAGAGACCATACAAAATATAAAAGAAGAGGAGGAGGAGTGTATCTGCTTTCTATCACGCTACTGGATGAGACATCTGCTGCTGCCTGATTGCTTGTCCAAGGCAGGTTGCTAGCAGCAAGAGTCAGAACAGGCTTGCACACTAATAACACATCCCTGCTTTCTCACTGCTCTGAGGACCCATGCAGTGGCACAGTGAGTTTGCAAGGCTGGGCAGTGATCTGTTGTGAAGGAGTGAAGCAGTCACAACTCTCCTTAACTAGTTTCCTTAGCTCTACCAGTATGCACTGATGAATTAGAATTAAAGGAATTTTCAGCTGTCTTTGCATTAATCCTTTTTTTTTTTCTGTCTTCCGTACTCCTCCTACATAACCTACACGCACACGTACCTTTGTTAGGTCCTGGGTTGCCCAGTCTTTGCTGATAGACGTGATCTGGCTGCAGCTCTACACGCAGGATGTATCGGGTTGGAGGCAGCAGCACTGCAATGGAGACTATTGCTTGTGCAATAGTGCACTGGTGCCACTGCTGTACATGTTCTCTAACATGAGTATGTTGGGGTCAAGATGCAGTCTGCTGAGAGGGATACGGGGTGGAAAGACATGACGGATGTCTTCCTCCAAGGCCACAGTCTTGTTATTGAGACCTCCATCCTGGTTATACTTGAACCGAAGAGGGGAGGAAAGACACCAGTCTTGAAGGTCACTGCAGTAAGTAAACCTTATGGGCCATTACTGACAAAATCCTGAAAAAGAGGGAAAAAAACCTTGTGCCAGCTGTGTGCCTGCAGAGACACAGGCTCCCAGTTAGGTGCTGCTGCTGCTGAACTCCCCATGCTTGCAAAAATTGCTGCCTTTTCTCCATGACCCAATATAATGCCCTGCCCAAGCCTATAAGGCCGAAGATCTGCTGACCCACCTGACTAGGTGTTGGCATGATGGACGAAGTTGGTACCTTCTTCCAAGGCTTGAAAGTTCTGGAGGGAGGTTTCTTCTGAGCACCTACAGCTGTCTTACAGTGTAGGTGTTGATGAATCAATGTTGCTCTAGGTTGCCTTCAGTGGAGAGAAACAGACATTTCTGGGTAATTTCATCTCATCTGAAGTAGACACCTAAAACAGGGCAGATGAATCATGTCCTGAAGGTGCTCATTTTTCTCGGTTGACAACAGACGCCAGTCCAAGGCAAGACAAATGGCCTCATCCCTGTCACATCATCACACAGCAAATACAGCTGCATCTCTGGGAAGGGTCAAAGCTGTGGTTCCTGCAGGGAGGGCTCCGTCCTCCCAGACAGCCCTGCTACGTGGCAGCCCCAGTCCCCACCCCTGGCCAGGGGTGAGCTACTCTTCCTGAGTCCACTTCTTCTGGAAGGACAGAAAGGAGGGATGAGAGATTATACTACCCATCCCTTTGGCCCTGTAGAGCTGTTTGCTAGCACATTGCTATAGGGTTATAGCGCATTGCTTGCCCTATAGACTGAGTGACACAGCAGTGACAAGCCTGAGGCAAGCAGATAGCCTCCTGTTGCCATGTATTACCGATCATGCATTCTTATTTCCTTATTCAAGCATGACTTCAGTGAGTACCAGTCACAGATTTAGACACTGTTCAGCAGAAGTGAAGGAAAAGGATCTTTTCCTTCAACACTAATTAGGATTTAAACCCAAATGGCGCAATGTTCAGCCTCTTGTATGTGATACTCAAGAGGAAGCAAGCTCACTGCTAGCTGGCACTCTGCAGCTGTCCATTTCCTTAGACAAGAGGAATGTGAGACAAGAGACATGTGAAATCACCTTAGTGATAGTTAAGGAAAATGACAGTTGGAATATGACATTTTTTAATTAGCTGAGACCTAATATTTAATTACATTTTTGATTGATAGGATGTTTTTTACAGATAATTTGACCATGCTCATAAAAATTCGTCTTTCTTTAATACTAATTTACTTAAGTTACTGATTCTGTGAATCCAATATAAGAATCTCCACAAGAAGTAGCTGAAGAGATGAAGAGTCCATAAGCTGCACAAGCCATCCGAATGTGAGAAGAGACATCAAATTAGGATTTTGAATGCACTTGATGTACAATTAACCTTTTAATCAGAAGAATAGGATGTTTGTTGTTGCAATCAGATAAATAGAAGTTTAGAAGCTCCTATCAATACCAGACCACAGTCACAACAAGTTAGTGATTTGCATTGCCACAACAGCAGTGGAAAAGTCCAAATGCATCAGTCCCATGCCTCAAGCTGCAAGTGACTGCTCCTTGACCCCCGACTGCTGCACTGGCTTCATGCATTGCTGTTGTGCTCACTTCACCTTGCAACAACCCAGAACATACAAAAGCAAACAGAATCATAGAATGGTTTGGGTTGGAAGGGGCCGTAAAGCTCATCCAGTTACAACCCCCCTGGCATGGGCAGGGACACCTTCCACTAGACCAGATTGCTCAAAGCCCCATCCAACCTGGCCTTGGAATGAAGAGGAATGCATGGAGGAAACAAAACCTTTTTCTTCAAGTGTTTTCACAGAGTTCAGGGCTATGCTTTAAGCTGATATATCGTCTCTCAAAGAGACAGGTAGGATCACTCCAGGATTCCCACAGACACCTTTATCCCTTCCTTTTTTTGACTGTAATTCGTCAGTAATTCCGTGAGCTTAACTGCGTATGTAACTAGAGAGCTGCATGACTCTTCATGCCTGTGACAGAGTCTGCAGCCAGGGCACGCCAGGGTGACCTGCAGGCAGCAGAAGCTCCTGCTGCCTGTCCAGCACCTCTTTGCTCCATGTCATCTCTTCAGAGTGATGAAATTTATTCATTTCCCAACTCTTATGCCATCTTACGTGCTGGAAAAGAAGATACTTGGATGCCTTTGAGATAGGAATGGAGTGTACTTTAGCATTGCAAAGGCCATTGAAAGTGAAGTGAGTTTCCAGGCTGCCCTGTTCGACAGCCAGCCAAAAATTCTTGAATTAGTGAATATTTAGTGCAAAGAGAGGCTGGAGCAGCTGATACGGGTACTGTGAGCGCCATCTGGTGGCTACTTCTGCACAGTGCAGCAGCATCTTGATCTGATACCTTCATGAATGTATATTTTCCATGCCTGTCTAATCAAGGTTTTAACAACATTTTGGAAGCTCGGATGTAGTGTTATATTCATGCAGTCTCATCATTAAAAAACCCTTTATTTATGAAGTTGGCCGTGTAGGAGAGGGAATAATTACCACTAAAGCAGCTTTGAAGCCTGCCCACACACACACACACCCTTTTCTAATTAACTCTAGATTTTTTTTCCTTGACTGCACATCTGCCGTCAGATCGCACAGCTGTGCTTACTGCAACAATTCGAACCGAACTGGTATAGCACAGACCTGCAGAAGTGAGGTGATCTTCTTTTCAGTGATTTGAGTGGTCGTGTAGGCAATGATCCGAACCCTTAGCAGGACCAGGTCTTGCTAAAAGCATCCTGAGTTGCTTATAACCCTGCCTAACCTGCACTAGTGTTGCTGCCAGATGTGCTGGTTTTGGCTGTGGTAATTTTCCCCATAGCAGCTGGTACGGGCCATGTTTTAGATTTGAGCTGGAAAAGGTGTTGATAACACAGGGATGTTTTAGTTGCTGCTGAGCAGTTGCTTACACAGAGCCAAGGCCTTTTCTGCTCCTCACACCACCCCACCAACAAGGGCTGGGGATGCACAATTTGTTGGGAGGTGACACAGCCAGGACAGCTGACCCCAACTGACCCAAGGGATATCCCATATCATATGGGGTCACGCTCAGCATGTAAAGCTGTGGGCAGAAGAAGGAAGATGGCCAGAGTGAGGGTGTTTGTCTTCCCAAGTAACCATTACATGTGATGGAGCCCTGCTCCCCTGGAGATGGCTGAACACCTGCCTGCCCATGGGATGCGGTGAATGAATTCCTTGTTTTGCTTTGCCTGCATGTGCAGCTTTTGCTTTACCTATTAAACTGTCTTTATCTCAACCCAGGAGTGTTCTCACTTCTACTCTTCAGACTCTCTTGCCCATCTCACAAGGGGAGAGCGAGCGAGCGGCTGTGTGGGGCTTAGATGCTGGCTGGGGTTAAACACCACCAACACAGGATCACAGTTCTAAGCTCTAAGTGAGCTTAGAACATGGCATTTACAACATCATTAACAAAAGCTTGTGTTTCTCTGAATTAAAATATTGATTATTGCTACGGTTTCTAGCACAATTTCACATATATTTGACCATGGAAGATCAAGTGTCCTCCCGGCAGCAAGAGTAATTGAAGAGAGATGTGATCTACAGTACAAACATGCTTCAGCTGCTCAGGGCAAACTTTTAACTGAGGCCATGAAACAGCCAAGTGGATGTGAGCAGGCCAAATCCCAGTGTCTCAATGCAAACTTTCTAACCACAAGTTGAGCACAGCCCTAAATTTCTTAAATGTTTGGAAACTGAGTCCTTAAAAGAACCAGTTAACACTAGAAACAATTGGTAGATGGCATATCTGTATAGCAAAAATGTTTAAACCCAACCCTTTTTCAGCAGCAGTGCTGTATGACTCTTCTCATGAAGTGGAAACCAGGTTTCCAGCAGGCAGATCCACAAGCTTGATCCAGTTAATAGTAGATAAACAGGTATGTCATTGATTTGGATCCCCAGAATGCAATGTCCAGGGACAACCCAGTTCTCATAAAGATAAGTAAAAATGACACAGGTCTGCTTAGATTACCAATGGTAATATTTCTATCACCAGATTATTTCCACACTCTTATGCTTTAAAGCAGATGTCAACAGTTCTTTTATTACTGAGTCAGTCATAATGATGAGCTGCAGTCCCTAGTCAAGCCAGGCGACATCACATGCAGGTAATGTGGGCCTGAAGGGCTGGCTGGCTGATGTCAGTGCAGCTTGTGCATGCTTCCTAGCGCTAGCTGCTAAGGTCCTACCCAGACCCAAACCCTGCAGGTCATTTTTCCAGGCCATGCTGAGTGCATGCATGTACTCCTTAGTTTATTGGTCAATATATATAATTAGGATATCCTGAAGTCTTGGGTAAGGCATATTGCTGTGCTATTGGCTCAGATCATCTGCAGCTTTGACTCCTCTTGTTGCTGTTTTGTCTAATTTGACTGTCTTTAAATGCTTTAGTGTCTCACTTCAGTGTCTATTTCAGCACATGGTAAATCCAGCAGAGGGAAATTCTGGTCCGGTGGCTTCCCTGTATTTATCAGCCAGTTCCTTCTGTTCCTCTGGCACCTGGCTCACAGGCTGGAGGTAAGTAGGAGAGAGATGAAACTCCTGGTGTTTCCCAGGCCTCTCTTGTTCAATCTGAGAGCATGTCCTATTGCTTTACTCCCCCCCTTTAAAGAAAGTGTAGTTCCCATTCTCCATCACAAGTCTACAATGACAAGGGCGCTAAGGGAAATTCCTAGCATAGCCCACACAATCCCAATGGGATAGAAGATGGTGACTGCACAACCTGCTCTTCCATGGCATGACTAGGTCCAGTTCCAAACTGCCTATGCCCATGGGAATGCTGTGCAGCAGCTGATTATGGTCCTGGTTTCATAGTACCGTCATTCTCATCATGTCTCATAACTTACTTATGAAGCTGGAACAAAGCTTTTGGTTATTTACAGCAACTGGAATTATAAGTTGTGGAAAAGGGAAACGATTTAAAACTCCGCAAAAGACTCGAGTCTCATCTCATCAGTTCCAGGCCCACCCCATGACATGACAGAAGCCAGAGACTGGCTGGCTGGGGCCTCAATCTCACCAGGAAGTCAGCTGGCAGATTGCTATGGCTTTCAGTAAGAACAGAACACAGTATTTCCTAAGACCTTGGCCTTGATCACAACATGCATGAAGGGAACAGTAGCTTAAGTGACCAGTACTTAGAAGCTAGCTAAAAACTTGAACAGCACAGACTAATACCACCCACCATAGGATGAGATTGATGAGAAGGTGCATTACTGCAATGGTGGGGTACAGAGCATGCAATAAGTCAGCTCCTAGGAAACCAGACTGTGGGAGCTCTTCTGCTGTTCAGAAACTGGTGCATCCCTGTCTCTTGATGCCAGAGCAGCTTAAGTTTTTCTGGGTAATAATGTCAGTCGGGGGGAAGAAAAGAGCATCTGAAACAAGCAAAGTGCCTTTTCTTAGTCGTATAGATCCTGACCCACAAAGATGAAAGGGCTGCTTAAATCCCACTGATATCAACAGGAGCCAGCTACCTAGATACCATTGAGTATCCTACCAGCAGACTGATTTATTTCCCTGTCCCACTTGCTGTGTCTGCATCTCTCAGAGCAGGGAGTGTCTACAAGCCTGTCTGAATGCTTCTTGGAAGTGAGAAAGCAATATCCTGTGAAAAGGGGAGATCTGGCTACTCCTGCTCTCATTTTTAGAGAGTTCTCAGAGTCTAGGCACCACAGTGTGGGGGGAGGGGGATTTTTATTGGAGTAGGGGAAAAAATAAGGCTACATCCATTAGATCTGGCTTCTCTTGTTTAATTTAGCTCAGAGAGATCATATCTCTATATAATCATATCTTGGACCAAGGTTAGCTCCATCGTTGATAGTACTGGCCACCCTCCCCTCCTGCAGGTAGAAGAGGCTTCGAGTTACATGACAGAACAGCAGATGCCTTTGGGATGCAAAAATTTTAAAATAGAGATTTTATTTGTAGAAAGACTTTTGGGGAAAATCATTTAAAATACAACTTTGCTTCAGAGAGTTTAAATATATTTTGCATAAACAAGTCCCAGGATTCCACAGTATAAGCCAGCTGTACATGGTCTTTATTTCAACAATATTTGAAAGAACACCAGAAAGGTTTACTAACAGTGAGAGTTTGCTACTCAAAGTAGACCTCTCTCCCCCACCCCCCCAGGAAGAGAAAAGAAAAAAAAAAAAAAGGAGAAAGAAAATGGTAATAACAGAAGCAAGAGAGCTCATTTATATTTTCAACGATAGCTCATTGGAGAACTTGTGTTTACTGACGGAAAGTATTGTCAAGTGACTGCTCAGTGAATATAGCACCAGAGCTGGCTATATTTGAAACCCACATAGAGTAAGTTTAATGAATACTAATCACACTGACTTTCCATCAGTGAGGTGGGCTGTGACTCCATACCCCAGACCTGAGCAAAGGGACAGCCAAGCTGATGCTACATGGAAGGAAAGCAAGAACAAGTCATGCAAGACCCCATTTCATAGGTCCCCGCAAAAAAAGAAACAATATTCTAGACAGGAATGTAAACCACCAACACAACTTTGTGTGCAAAGACACCCCAGGTACTCACACAGCCATCCCTTCTCAACCAGCACAGCCCATTGGCCTCACAGTGACACTGCTGCTAAGGACAGAGGAGCAAGGCTGGATGTGACTTCCCTCATCAGAGTGATGATACAGTCTGAACTAAATCAACCTTTCTGCAGTAAGGCTAGCTCATAAGATGGCTTCACCCTTCTGCTTAATTAGAGTTCTCAGCAAGGTTCCTACAGGAGCCATACTGTATGCAGGAAAGGAGGTATAAAAAAATTAACACTGACTGGACCCAGAGGACAGAAGAATTGCTTGTACACCGCTACTCCTGCTGAGGTCCTTTATCTGCTGCATCCCACAGCATGCTACATTTCTAGATGCCTCCTTACTCTGACCCTTGCCAACTAACCATAATGTAATCCACAAAGGGCCTGAACTGTTCAGGAGGTATAATCCAGAGCCTCAACATTACAGGATATTTAGTGCCTCAACATGAATGCTGAGCATAGGCATACAGACAAAATACACAGACATAAACTGGTTTGAGATGAAATACATAAATTCTATTGCAAATATGCACAGCAATATACTGCCCTTTATCATTTGTTCAACATATTCCAAGCAGAAAAAAAATACATCACAGAAGAAACAGACTGTAACCTTACCAGGATTGCAGCTAAGAGGGGTGAAAAAAGATAAAAGTAATTTCTTTCCAGTGCCTGAAATCATAACATCTGGTCAAATGCCACAGATCCTTCAGGCTGCTTTTAGTGGACTCTACTTTGGGATCATCAAGAGCAAGGCAAAATGGCACTGTATGACACACCCTCACCCAACCAACCATTTTTGCCAGGTAAAAATAGATTAACAAAATACTTTGGCCCAAATTAACTTTTTTCTCCCTTCCCCCATCTAGTAACATGTTAAGGCTGTGCAAATACTGATTTCCTATTAACATACACATGTATTTAACATACTATACATTTTTCACATAAAAGCAATTGTTTCCTCATAGCCCAACAACTAAAGAAACTAACCTTGAATTAAGAATCCTCCAGATCAAACTCCTGCTCTTCTAGAAACTCCTACAGCAAGTCCACATAGCCCAGCTCTATCACTCTTCCTTTAAAGACTCCTAACCAACCTGCATATGCTAGAACACTAATTACCCTGGACTCATTCTGCAGCCACTGGAAAGAGGCATCCTCATATGTGATAAAAATCTCAGGTGAGGTGAATCACCCAAGTGCATAAAGCCACAGAATGACTGTGGGCTCAGCTGTGTGAGCTGAGATGACTTGCTATAGGTACTAAGATCAGTTGCTCCCTTTGCTGTGTCATCTAAATATGAGAGTATTGAGTAGTTTGGATTATGTCACTATTTACACCCAATGGCTAGGAATCATTGCAATACTTATAGTTGATAGTCCGAACAGATGTTTCTCTGTCCCTGACTCTATCACATGTACAATGGGGAAAATTCCCCGCTCCATACCTGAGGGCAATGTTGAAAGGGTGATTCATTCATTAAAGGCTGTTAGGAGCTCAGGAATTTGGTGATGGACATTGGGAAGGAGAGAGTAGGGTTATCTGAAGTTAACATATACAATTAACATAGAATTTAAGACAAATATATTAATTTTCCCCTTTACCCAAAATATGTAAATGAAACTGATCACTTTTATATTATAAGTGCTTGTAGACAAAATTTCCCAGGAGTCCTTTGGGTTCAACCTAATATTCACCCGATCTTTTCTTTATATAAATGTAAAGGAGTGTTACCAGAAAAATCAGTACTAATGCAACTCCAAGTAAAACTCCAAGGACAATCACTGCCACTTTCCAGGTGGAACTTTTTCCAGTTGATGACTGAGCAGACAAAGCTGGAAATTTAAAACACATTTTAGAAATGTTAGCTGGAGACTAGTAGGCGTAAGAAAGCCTGGAGCCCTAAGTGGCAGCTGCATTTTACTGTTTGGCACCTTTGGAACTTTTGAATAATATTAAAAATATTTCTGTATGTAGTAAAGATTTGATAACTTGGAAATTTTATGGACCCCTCTCTCTATGAACATCCTTGTGATCTAGTGGTGACATCCATAATCATCAGCTCTGAGGATTTGCTTGGTGGAAAGTATCCAGAAGGTTCTGTGAGGAGAGAACTCCAGTCTGTACCTCAACAAAGAGTCACTCCAAAGTGTGAAAAAGAGCCGTGAAATGGAGCTGTACATAATTTAACCCTCACAGTCCTCCTTATGCTTGCACAGGAAACTTTGTGAAATTAATCAGGACCTAATCTGCCAGCTGTACTCACACCTGCCTGTGTCTTGCTCCACAAGACAGTCCACTGAAACCAGTCTCTAAACTGATAAGCCAAAACCAGAAAGCTTTCTGATTGCCAGATAAAGGCAATGAAAGGCCTGTAGCACATGTGAGCACACCTCATCTCTGTGGTAAAGATGCATGTAGTAATGGTGGAAAGGCACAAGACAAAATTATAGTGCTAGCCAGCGTTTTATGAAGAGAGGGTGTTAACTGGAGCAGAAGGAGCATTTGTGTTGCATGAAAAGCTCCCAGCTCACAGGAGCTCAAGGCAATAAGCATATTACCACTACCATGAGCATGACAGATACTGTATTTTGGATTAATATCCTGCACAGTTTCTACTTTCCCTATCAGCCTCTCTGCATCTCTGCAGTACTTTGTGTTGCCAAGTCCACACTACCTCTGGCCAGGGAAGCAGGGGCCAGAGGTTTTTGAGGGTTGTCCAGCGGAAGAGGTGAACCCTTCCACCACATCTCTATCCAGAGGGAAGTATTGCAGGAGAAGCCTCCTCACCCCCTTCTCCACTGAAAGCCAATCATTTAAGATCAGCGTGGAGGGTACAAAGGTGATACACGCTGCAACAAGAAGCTCACCTAGCTCTCCTGCTATGTGAAGAGAACCCACTCATCCTTTAAGCCTGGAACTGATTATGTAGTGGCTCTTTTAAACAGCTCCATAATCTACATGACATCTATACTATCTATTCTGTGACTGTTTAAATAGGTCATCTGAAATACTTGAATCTCTTAAAAGAAAGAAACTAATTTATCATCTTTTGTGAAAAGCAGGACATACGACCCTTTAATCTCCACACCATCGCAGAAAAGCTGTTTCAACACCACTTACATTGTGCAGTTACTTCAGTTTGGTCACCAAACTTGCTCTTCAGTATTTGACTTAAGTGTGCCTGCATAACATTCACACCGATGGACTCTTGGTTTTGCAATAGAGAAGTAAAATAAGCAATCACTCTCCTAGGTCTGAATCCAAGCATAATGATATCGAAGTGGTCATCTTTCAGTTTAATGAGCATTTCTCTAACAACCCGTGTAAATTGAAATCAATATTTTTTCCATATGTCAGTCAACTGAGGCAGAGCAGGATGCACACATCAGCATACACACAGCAGGAGATTCATTTTTTCCATTTTTATCATTCTCTCAGGGTAATCACTTCAGAATAACAAATAAATGAACAATGACAGTAATTTTTATTTATACCACTAAAAAAATTACTAAAGAAGGATTCTGGAACAACGCATGCTCTGTGATTGAAAATATGAAATCCAAGTTTGACTTTCAAAGCAGTAATCTGTTTACTTCGTTATCAATGAATAATGCACTGAAACCAGCAATCCTCCTCCACAGGCTGCAAACCCATGCGGGACCCTGGCTGTCCAAAATTTGAAATGTAAAAAGTGCATCTAACATTTCTAAAGATACCTTCAGCGTCCCCTAGCTTTTTCAACATGTGCAACTAAACTTCAGGCATGGTCATGCACACACTAACAGCACAAAACTTGATGTCAGAGGTTTAGAACAGATAAAATGCTTTGTCACCAGATCATCAAAATCATGACATTACACAATAACTATGCAAAGAGAGACAAGGGTGTGATTTGTCTCTCAGTCATTCTAGCATAAACTAAGTATAATCCCATTATACCAATTGGAATGATTTCAGGTTTACACTGATGTCTCCAAAAGTACCGTCTTGCCTAGTGCTGCATGTGGATATAGGGCAAGAACAAGCAGTCCTCCCTTCTAACTACATGAGACTGGTTGAAACATTTCTGACTAATCTTTACAGAAAATTAGGTGTTTGATTCAGCCCACTAAGAAAAAGGTATATTCTTGCTGTGGATAAATGTGATATTTCACCTGAGAAGTCTGAAAGATTACTGTGTTTCATGGATGGTAATGAACCTTGTTTCTGAGTCACTGCTGAGTTGTCTACCTTCATCTTTCTCTGTGGGATAAACCCCCACCCCAAATTATATGTCGCATTAAGTTCGCATTAAAATCCAACACAGAAATTAACTACATTTTAGAATCATAGAATCATAGAATGGTTAGAGTTGGAAAGGACCTTAAAGATCACCTAGTTTCAACCCCCCTGCCATGGCCAGTGACACCTCACACTAGACCATGTCGCCCAAGGCTCTGCCCAACCTGGCCTTGAACACTGCCAGGGATGGAGCATTCACCATAATTTTCAGTGATGTTAGTACAGCCTCTATTTCGTTTAGCCATTTGATAAAAAGTGTAATAAAAGTCATGCTGACATGGTGCATAAGACCCGAGTGAAATCTTACTAAAACACAATAAAAGGATTCCTGTTGCATTTAGTCAGGTTAGAGGAAGCCTTTTAAATTTACTAAAATAAATTTAAATCACCATGAAATGGAGATGCTAGCAGTCAAAAGATAAGGTTGCCTCTGACTTTGTGTTGTGAGAACAAATTAATTACTGCTTATGAAATCTGTGGAGATTCTTAGCTAAAAGGTATGACAGGCTAGAAAATAATTTTCTATGCCAGTTATTTAAAAGCAGTCTACCCCAATCTTACAGTAGTTTTACCTTTCCAACAGGCTTATATACATCAGGATTCCTGAGAGGTGTGTAAATTATTAGTCCTTTTCTTTAGCATCCTGCTATAGACAGCTAAGTGGCAGACCGCTGCCTCTGCATGTCAGCTTTACTAGGATCACCCAGGGTCTTTAAGCTTCCACTTCCCCTCCTCAGTTCCTCCCCGATATGAAACCTTCAAAACTTTCTCCAGTCTTGCAACTGCTACCAGGAAGCAAATTGACAGTGATCTGGACTAACAGGACACACTTGTAAAGGTCCCATATTTCCAAGTATGTGTTGAAATGTTATTTTTGAGTACTATTCTTTTTCCATCTCCAAAGGCATGTTTTTAGTGAAGTGGAAGAAAATAAATAAAATGGGGTGTTCCTAGTGCTTATAAAAAGATGATTTCAAAGCGCCTTTCACCAAATATCCTACATTTGAGAATGAGTTAGAGAAAATACCCCTCATTGGACAACAGGTTTTCTGTCCTTCAGTCAAGACAGTTGTTGTGCTTCCTATACTGTTTTATCAAAGAGGGATTATCTTTTTCTCCTGAGGCATTATATTTTTCTCCTGTCACAATCTTGATTTAACAATGAATCTAGGAGACTATGTTGCTAATCACAAAACTTTTCTTAGTTCATTCATGATGACAAAGAAGATTGCAACAACTTACTTCTGTTTTGATACTTTCAGACATTTTTTTGTAACCTTCACTATCAGAGTCAAAAAGTGTATGATTAAATGTCTGGCTTTTTAACAAAACACTGCAGGCAAATGCTTGGTAATCTGGAAAAAATAAAAAGTTAAATAATTAGGTGCATCTCACAATGTCACTCCACAATTGCTTTTTGGACTTTATTATATTGCGTGTTTCTAATACCATTTGATAAAAACAGAAACTAATCAGATAATAAGGAAGTGTATCATGTGTATCTAATGTACTGGTTTCTGAACCTCCAGAATTGAATCTCTTCTTCAATTGTCAGCCATCACAATCCTCACAACCTGTTAGTCATTCCTACATCACTCAGGATGCATCTCCCTAATTCAACAGCCACTCTCCCATTGATTTCAGCAGAAACAAGATGGATTTATTACATTTTCAAAGGCACTGAGTATGTTTAAATCCTCTTGACTAGGTGGATAAGCCCTAAGCCAAAAGAAATATGCTTTACATAGAAAAGTCCAGACTAAAAATAGAGCTGGAAGCTGACACTGAAGTTTGATGAAGGCAGCTTCCTTACCAAAAAACTGTGAACTTCAGGTGCTATGTGAATTGACATAATAAAGCTGATGGCAAAATACTCATGAAAGATATTATATTGTGAAATAACATCCCATAGTTATGAATAAAGGAATTTTAAAATTCTGTAAAACTTAGGTGAGCATAGAATACATTTTAAGTCAGGACAGGCAGTATTTTGTGGTAAGCAAAACTCAGTTCTGTTGAAACAGGAAACCAGATCTGTAAAATAAATTTAAAAATCAAGATAATTGCCTCTGTGCATGTGTGATTGTTGCTGGTAAGAAAATGATTAAATAGGAGAAAGCATTTAATCATGGCCAAGGAATCACTTAAGCAGCAGTTCTTTTTGCCCCGGAGAACTTAGAACTGCAGATTATAAAAATGGAGCGTGTCAAAAGAGAGGCAGGTGATGGGTGGGTAGGTGGTATTTGAGAACTTTACTCAAATAACGATGAGAACTCTAACTTCTTATGGGAGTTAAAGATACAGGTGCTACTGTTACATGCTTGTACAACTAAACTACGTAGACTTTTCAGAAGTAAAAGCCACCTGAAATTTCATTTGAAAACAATATGCATCATGGAGTCTCAAAACCTCAGTACGCTTGTCTGGACTGGCTAATCTGAATTATTTATAATGGTTCAAAACATTAGTAAAAAGTGGTACTGCAGTTTTTACATTATTAGCTCACTGGATGAAGCACTACTTCTCCTCACAGGGTTGAGCATAATCTTTAACTCCACATAAAATCCAGGTGACTTGGTCTTTATCGCTCTTTTTAATTGGCTTGCAAACAGTTTTCTTGTAGGGCAGGTGGCTCCAGATTGCAAAAGAAAACAAAAGTTTGTGGGTTGTTTTTTTTTAAATATGGAAACTAATAAGTGAAAACCAGTGGACTGAGATATTGAAAGATTTTAATAGAAATAATGATGAGAATTCCCTGCTTCTGTGGTCCTAAAGCCTAAGATAGAGGGTAAGTCCATAAGAAGGAACCCTATGTTTAACTGCTGGAATAATTGCCCTAGCAGGATTTTGAGAATGGTCAGACAATTCACTAAAGAACTAAAAGAAAGGGTTACAAAAAAAGACAGTTATATTTTAGGGGACAAGAAATGCTGAAAGTAAGTCACAATTGCTAAAAGGCAAGTTAGATCTTTCAAAGGATATTAAAAGAAATCATGAACATTTTCTCGACCACTGACCAAGTATGATACAGTGCAATACAGTTTTACCAAAAGAGGATCATGCCAAAATAACCTAGTAGCTTCCTTTGACAAGCTGACTTTCAGATGTCTTCCAATAGGAAGAGATTGGAAAACAATACTATACAGTGCCAAGTGGTGAATTTTTAGTGGAAAAAGGTTTGTCTAAAAAAATTGGCTAATGGGGAGATGGCAGCTTTAAAAGAAGAAACCTTGCGTTAGTGGGATATTACTTGTGGTGTTCCTTGAGAATCAGTCCTGGTGTAGAACTTGATCAACATTTCCATTACAGACCTTGCCAGCAATTGCATGTGTTTGCTCATAAAATTGTTGATGGCACAAAGTTAGAAGGTGCCATTAATACAGGTGAGAATTGAGATGTCTTCCAGAAAGAATTAGTTGAAGCTAAGGCTGGAGATGCAGCACTGGGATGACATTCACTGAAAGTTGTGCATTTGGGGATTAATAATAAAAATGCCTTCTCTAACCTGGCAGCAAAAGCATTGAAGAGAAAATAACATTTAAACAGCCTGTCTTTATGTCTATATCCTAGGATGAAATTAGAAAGATGACAATGACAGTTAAGGACCGCCTGCATTCACAAAAGCATGTACAACCTAAACTTCACCAAAATTATTACCACAACTATTAGCAGAATATTTCCTGTTAAATTTACAGCCAAAATATCCTGAATTCTGTACAGAATTATCTGGTTCAAAAATAGAGCATGGTCATAAATTTTACAGAATAAGCACTTACTCTTACAAACTCCTGCTTAATGCAAATAGCCCTACCCAAGTAACAGGATGAGTCAGATAAATAAAGATGATTTACAGGAATAATATTCCATGAAATTAAATCCAAATCATATTGCAAAAAGATATTCTGAGTGTATATTCATTAAAAAGAAATGACAGGATGATTGTGGAAATACCTGTTCGGACACTAACTGAAGTCCAACTATCCTCAGCACAAGATAATACTGCCACAGATACTGTGTATTTGTGACCAGGAAGTAAATGTTCAAACACAGTTTTTGTCTCTTGTGTAGCCATTTTATTTATCTCCCAATTTCCATCCTTGAGGGAGATGGTGTAGAGGCTGCCTTTCCTGCCACCAGTCCAGCTGAATTGTATTGCATCTCCAGTCACATTCTGAACTTTGATGGACACTGGCACTGCAAAGTGAAAAGTTTCATACAGCTGAGAACGGTTCAGTTCACTTCTGCAATTCTACACATTTCATATTGAAGCAAAATACAAATTAAACTAATACCATTTTTTGTAAGTTTTTGAAGGGCTTGTTTCAGCCTTTCCCCCGATTCTCCCACAAAATCAGAAATAAACTGTTTGCTCTATAGATGTACATTATTTGATGGCTCCAAACACAAATTACGTATTTTTGGTGGTTCTCTCAGGTTTCCCATTCTGAAATTATATCCAGAGATTGAAATAAACAAGAACTGAGTTAGCACCAGTTTGGTGAGTTAGCACCAAATAAATTTCACAGAATATACCAAGGAAGGAACTGCCTCTAATTTTTCATAAAAGAGAATTTTGAAATGAAATTAAAAATCAATTAAAGTTCCCAGCAACATAGATTACCTATACAACAAAATTACAGAGCATTTTACCTCTGTAGCACAACATAATGCATAATGACAAGATCTGCATTTTGAATACAATTCCAGATTGGAGCTGAAGAGTATAAAAAATATATGTAGAGGCAACAATTCATATTCCTGGAACAAAATCCCAACTCAAATGACATACTGAAAAAGTCAAAAATTACAAAGGAAAATAGATAGAATAAATGAAAATTATATTGAATTCTTAAAACCACATATATAATATATGTTATATATGTGTTATATATAACATATATAATTAACAGTATAGTGCACTAAAACACTCACAACAAGTTCCAGTAAAGGAAGGATTAGAAGATATTGATGTCATGGAGGGGGTCACCAATGATGTGGCAGGGAGGGAATGGGTCATCTTGGTGTTGGGATCAGCAGTTGGCTGCTCTCAGGATTCATGATGGGAGTTTTGCCTTTGCGGAAGGAGCCGTGACCCGGCTAGCAGCAGAGGTGGTGGCCAGGGCAGCCAAGGGGCTCCCTGGGGAAGATGAAGTGGCCTCTCCTTCTGTCGCAGTCTGCCCCTGTGTGAGGGGTGTGGAGGTGAGCTGTGCTGCCTGCATCAATACGTTGCCAGTCAGCGCGAACGAAAGGCTGGCCTTGGTGGTCGCTGTGGCAGGGGACATGCTGGAGGTGGAAGCTGATGGCATGGAGCTGGGCGCGCTGGGAGCTGGACTGTGTGTCAGGGCATTTGTTGACACAGTGGCTGACCCAATGCCCATAACACCAGGAGCTGAGGAGGGAGCAGATGACACAAGTGATGTGGATGGGTGGGATGTGACATCTGAGCTTTCCTCAGTGTTGCCGCTGGTGCTGCTTTGCTGTGGAGTGGTAGTGGCAGCTGTGAAGCGATCAGGGAGGAGGAGGAGGAGGAATGGCTCGTTGCTGCTGAGGTGGGCATGAGGGACAGGGAGGCAGCAGTGCCACTTGCTGTGTCCATGCCGGTGTCAGTGACGCTGGGACTAGGTGTTGGGAAGGGAGTAGCAGGCTTCATCCTCCCTTCTCCTCCTATCATCAGTGGTGTAGAGGGCATCGCCAATGATGTGACAGGGAGGGAACTGGTTGTCTTGGTGTTGGGATCAGTCTTATTGGTAGTTGAGCTTAGTGCATCCATGCCAGTTTTGCTGCCTTGTACTGCGCTCATAGACCCATCTATGTGCTTCTCAGGAGTTGCAGTCTGTGTGCTTGTTGTTTCCTTCAATGCCGCTACATTCTTTGTACCTGGTACAATTTTATAAATGTGAGTTGTGGATATTTGCCATGTAATTGTACTTTAATACTGTACCAAATGTTAATTTGTTCCTCTGTGATGATTTCATTTTTCTTTATCATCTTACTTTCTCTTTTCTTTCTTCATTTTCATCTACATCTACATTCTTTCTTCAATATTCCATAGCCAACTTGAAATTCCTGTGCTTTCTTCCTTTTTCATTTGCATGGATTTAAGTATCTTTTACCTTACTGATTTTATGGTGATAATGTTTGTCTGTCAGTTTACAGTTATAAGTTACCCTATTTTATGCTTTCCTATTGCTTTCTACCTAGTCTTTGGTTTTTTATGTTCTGTTTTTTGTCTAAATATGATGTCTTGTACAGTTAGGTACATAGTTTAGTTGTCATCTTGGCAGTGCTGTATGAATAGTTGGACTTGGTTATATTAAAAGTCCTTTCCAACCTAAATGATTATATGATTCTATCATCTCTGTAAACTAAAATGTCTTTAGAATAAAGAAGGAAAATTAATAATGAATAGAATGCATTTTTTTGGCATCATTTTCTCCTCAGCTTTTTGTGTATATTTTTTCTATTTATTTTGAAGGCAATTTTGTCTGTCTTATGTACTGGTTGTTAGGCAGGAAATAAAGATTTTTACAGCTGAACTCAGGACACTTTGCATACCTTTATGTTGGTGTCTTATATCATAATAATCCTGGGAGAAAATTCATTACTCTCCTATGTTGACCTGTATCTCTGAGTAAATCTTAACTACTTTAGTTTGCAAGTATGAAGACAACAACATTTCTGACACTCCTGAAATTTCTTTAGAGGGAAAATAAAATCCTTTTTTTCATGTGATCGAATACTCAGGCTAATTTGGGCTCGTTTCAGTTATTTGGTCAAGTAATATAACCTCAGTTTTGAGGAGTGGTTTTGCTCCTACTAAAACCAAACACAGCCTTCAGTCTCATGTTAATATTACTCCTTAAAAACACTTAGTTATTATCCTGTGTCTTTGCTTTTGGATGCAGAAAACTTAAATGATTCTTGGAGAGGGTATACTGGAGTATCTCTATCAAGCTCTTAAGAACCATATTAATTAACTTCTTTTGGTTTTACTTACCTGTAAAACCAAAGTGGTATTTCCATATAATTTAGTGTGTACATAAAAGCCTGTAATGTAACATGAGGTATTTTGCAAAACTCTTCCTACAGAGTGACATGTTTTCATATTTTCTGCATCCCAATACAGCTTGAATTCTAGGGCCCTGTGCTTATATCCTTTGGATTATTAACAGCAAGTACTCATCACACAAGAAACTTATACTCATCTACATCGAATGACATGAAACTAGACAGGAAGAACGAAATAATGCAATCCTCTGAATTTCTTGGTGTTATTTAAAAAACTCTTTGCAGTACAGTGAGAACACAGAACAATTAATACATAATTGATATATGCTTTCTTATGAGTCTTTTCCTAAAGAGTCTCTCAAGGGAGAAAAATAGGCAAAATAGATAATTTACTGGCCTCATAGCTAATCTTTAGGCTAAAAAAAGTCATAAAATCTGGTCAGACACTGCATATTTAATCTTTTAGATGACAGTTTTCCAAATACTTTGTTCTCATTCTTTTATCTACTTATGGCTTTATATGCATACTAAGATAGCTGCTGAAATTCTACACATTCAAGAGAAATTTTAAAGAACCCAACAGTAAATATTGCATACTATTGCATTTTATATTGATTTTTAGCCCTCCAGCCCCCCACCCCCAGATTATCATTTCCAGTGTATCTCAAGGACATTCTTTAAATATATAGCAATGGTAAATAATCAAATACATTTTAACTTACAGAGAAAAAAAGAGAAAATGAAATGCCAAAGGTAATTCCAATTCCCCATCTTGAGTTTTCACCTCCTTGCTGTGCTCTCTCCGTTTGTGAAACTGACATTTTGAGTTGAAGACTTCAGTAATTTAAACAGGGGTGAGGCTGCATTGTTACGTCTCAGCCTCAGCTAATCCTCACACAAGTGAGAACAGTGTCAATGTAATGAAATTCTCACACCTGAGCTGTACTATAATAAATTTTGAAGTTTTCTGTTGGTATATGCTTTCTTTTCTGTGATAGAACGAAGTCTGAGTGTGATCCAAAGGCTACTGAGTCAAAAGGAAAGACAAAATTCAGTGGGCAGTGCATCATACCTGAACATCTTTTTGTTCAGGATATTCAATAAACAGAATATTTTAACAACCTTGGACCTGGGCAATGCATGACTAAGACACAGAACTAAGGAGCCTTGAGTCTGAAAGTCTTGCCCTTACATTTTCCTGTATTTTTAATTATTTAAGAGTAAATGTTGAAGTATTCAGTTATAACTTGTATTTTAACTGTATTAGAATGGCAAATTACTAGAAGTGCACCAAGCAGACATCAGCTTTTGGTTCTCCAGTATTATAAAGAGGCTGGAGTGGTTGTAAACCTCTACTACTTCACCTTTTTGAACTATGTGGAAAATACTGGATAACCAGGCCTCTCATTCTTAGCTGAGTTTACCCACATTTTCTTTAGCAAGTAAGCTTTTCCTAACTATAGGCATTTGATATGGACAGTCACTGCTGGCCACCTGCTTTGGGTGGCAACTTTACCCCAATGATACCACACCCACCTTCCTTCTCTTCAAAGACAAATCATTACAGAGATCCCAGGCCTTTGTGTGCCCGTGGGCTCATCAATGACTTAAACATTTACATTATGTCATATTTTTAGTACCCTTTCCTCCTTGAGGTTTATGCTGATGAAAGCCTTCATTAAATCATTTTCAGTGAGATTTTTTCCAGCCACACTTTGTGCGGAGGAATGCTGCTGGACAGGCAGAGCACTTGTGGTGCTTTGCAAAGGGAAACAGTTCCCTCTTACTCTGCAGCACACCGGGAGTTAATACCTGCCTCTCTGGAAGATGCTACCAGTGCTAGCACACCAAGAGCAGTGGATGTATTCAGATTTCCTGCTCTCCCTGTCTGGAGTGGAGTGGGGTGGAGTGGAGCAGAGTAAGTCCTGAAGAAGGAAAATCATTATTTATCTGAACTTTTTTCAAGTTTTTTACAGATATGCCAGGACCTGGCACATCTGTAACTGCATAAACTCTAGATTTTTCTCCAACAGCTATGTTTCTAAAATTGGTTTCACTTCGATAGGGAAGTAAGATGAAAGCAAACAGTCCTTGAAATGAACAGGAGAAAGAGGATTGTTGTTCTCTGGTGAGAGGTAGTGGCTTTCAGTTTTGTGCCTCGTTTGACGTAGGAACTCCTGGCACAGTCAGATGTTTTCTTAGCAATCATTTAACTGAAATGCTTAATGAACACATATGAGCTATTTCCTCTTGCATAAATAATTGGAAATCCCATCTTTCTTTTACAGAGGAGGCCAATGTCTTCATGATCCTCTCTCTCCTGGATTCCCATCAGCCTAACACCAGTCTTCAACTCATACTCAGCTTGGGCACTTATGGTGGTACCATTCTACACATGAGGGTAGTATTTGGACCTAATCTCCTCCCATGACCTCTTCAGGTCCTACTCATCTGTGAACACTGTATGAGCATCAATGCTCTTGCAAACTGTAGCCTTCTGTCCCTGTCAAGGAAAAGGCAGGATATGCCACTCCCTACATTTCTTAACCAAGATCATCTTCTATGAAATGACAGCCATAGAAAATTGGCTGCAAAATCTACTAAGTCAGGTTTTAACCACCTTAGAAGAAGCACCACTGGTTTTTTCAGTCTACAATGGCACTTGTATGAAATAAGTCCCTCATGAATCAAAAGAACAAACCAAGTTCAGATTTATTAGCGTAAGCTCATTTTTACTAACATACAGCAAATGACATATTAACTTTAAAAAACCCCAACCAAACCAAACTTCTTTTTTCAGGGGAATAGACACAGCAGGGTGTCTGGTTGTTTCATTACAGCCTGTCACTACAACTGAGGTTCAGGTAAGCTTCTCTGTTAGGCAGCCTCGATTCCACACTTTCTGTTTTTATACCTGTGACAATTTATGCCTCAAAAGCATAAATTTTCCATTATGCCACATATTTTCCCATCAAATTTGCTTTCTGGCAAATGCAGAACAGGTTTTACCACATGCCTTAAAGATATGAGAGTTCCCAGTATGAAACTCATGACCGTTCCAAAATTTTTAAATGCCTTTTGACTGATCTTACCAACCTATAAAACTCAACTTCTTACATGTATCTTTCAAAGCTTGTGAGGAAACTCATGTTACGCCTAGAGGCAGGAGATAAAGATATGCAAGGAAATAACAAGATTGAAATGCCATGTACTTCACTTGTTAAAACCTTGGCATTTTGGGTTGCTCAAAGATTCTGGACTTCACATTGAAAAAAAAACCCCACCCTTAAGATATTAATGTCCATCTGCTTAAGAATATGTTGTTAAAAGCTTATGTTTACTAAGGCCTTAGCTTTTTAGCTTCTTTAGCTTCTTAGCTAAAAGAAAAACATAGGGCAGCCTAATTGGCAAATGCAGTATCTTTTATTAAGTCAAAGAATAAAATGGGGAGAAAAACAAAACTCTTGTGGGCATCCAAGCCCCTCAGCCAACTTGAATCACAAACAGCAAATATTGGGGAGAAATGCTAGTTATTTCACAGCTGAAAGACAAACAACCTACTTTGAGGTACTCCATTTTCTAATGCTCCCTTCTGCCAGCCATCACCAAACACTTCCAGACTCTCACTTGCCCATTTATTAGTCAAAGATGGAATTTCCTGCAGAAGTCACAGTTTAGGGGAAGACGATAATACTGGTTTTAACTTCTTTTATCATGTTGTAGCACCAAACTAACATATCCAAGTACCTCCGAAACCAGATCAGTACTGTCAGTGAGGATGTGTATTGCTCTGTGGGTATTGGGAGTGAAAGAAAAAGGGGGGTTTAGGTAGGAATTGTACTTTCCACGTGGATAAGAATGTCTTTGAGGCCACATAACTGTCATTGCTAAAAACCAAAATCTGTTCCACCATCTTTGTAGACTAACACAAAAGGAGCTCTGTAATCAACCCGTTCCCATACAGTAATGGCTGTAAATGAAACAGCTTTTGTTAGAAGCAGGATGTACCTGCACTGTCACAAAGTGCAGCCACAAGAATTCAAACTCTCCTGTGTTCTACAGCCACTAGAGGTTTTTGCTAGAGAGATAGTTTATTATTTTTTTAATACTAGCTAAGGGTCGGTGACATTTCCAGCTGACATTCTGTACCATTTATAACTTCACTTGTGTAAGAAGTGCCCTATCACTGAGTTTTTTCAATTACTTAATGTGTGAACCTCATTTCAGAGAGTTCATCCTACCTGAACTGTGTAAAGCTACATTATTCAGTGTAAATCACTAGGTTTATTCTAATGTCAGCCTATTACATATAAACTCAGGACAGTCAACCTAAGAAGGTTTCTATTTTATGTTTGCTTTCTCGTTGATCATGAATGGAAATGAGGTTTTTCCTTGCTCAGCTTCCAGAACTAACTTCTCATTTTGCCATTTCAGAGTCAGAGAGAATGCGGGATTTTTCAACAACTTTGCCTATTTGCAACTGATTCATGCATTTCTAATTCAGTGTGATTCCAAATAGCACAGGTATGATATGTATTTTCTACTGGTCCTAGAAGTCCAAAACCATTCAATGCGCATGGGTTTAAATGTGCACTCAAAATTTATTTGCCATGAGGCTTTAAGGTGTTCCAGAGCAAAAACATGAGAAGCAATGACCAAAATGCTGAGAAGCATTGAAAGTTAATCAGATATAAGAAAATTAGATGGTATTAGCTCTAGGCATTCAAAGAGCATAAACTGTCTTGACCAGAGATCTGAACAGCACACCATGTTCCAACAGAATACTTGCTCCCACATCACTCATACTGAAGACCTGGTTGAAACAATCTGGATTTCCTCCTCGACTTTTTACGTTTGGTGGGAAAGCAATCAGAGGGAGGTTCAGGAGTATTCCTATTCCTCACCTTACCAGGAAATCTGTAAACAAGGGGGAATTTCATGGAATATAGGAACCATGTAATTCCCTCAATATAGATATCATGAAAATATATCCTGAGAACTTCGAGAAGCTACTTCCTTTTCAGCACACAATGTGAGCTATGTGTTGTGAGACCACTCTTCTACATGGACAAACTGAGGGCTGGAGGCATTTATTTACTCACAGCATGACTAAGATAAAAAATTTCTAACTGGAAGGCCCCTGAACAATCCAGCTGATAAAAAGGAAGGAAATTTTCCCTTGTGCTACACAGGACTTCCAGCTGCCTTTAGAAGGTTCCTACTCACTAAGGCTCGCCTATTCTCCACCGAAGATAAGGCTGTCTCTGGAGTCTTCCTGCTTGTGTGTGGAGGAACTACAGAAAACAAAGTAATTTATGCCCCCTCAGAGCATAAACCATGTTACCTTTTCTGAAATGATCGGTCAATACTCCTTGACAATGAATCATAGTGGGCTTTATGCACAGCCCATGTCCATATTATGCAAATGGTGAAAGAATTCTAAGGCATGATTTGTGAAAACAGAGACCCATTAAAAGCAGCATATTGCATGCATCTTGGCCATTTGGGGCTTCATGCAATATGGAGGGAGGGAAGGGGAAGGACACTCCCAGGTGGCTAAAACAACTTTGTGGCTCCCTGACTACAAAATCAAATAAATAAATAATAATTAAAGAAAAAAAAAAACCCATCAAAGAAAGAAACAAACAAGAAAACACTCACTCAGAGAAATAATTCAAGAGTCTTGAACCCTTTTGATTTCCACCTCCCCATACCTAACTATCCAAAACTCAGCTCCATCAGTTTAAGAAAAATCGTTACCTTGGCTTGAAAAGAAAAGTAACAAAAGAACAAAAAGGAAGCAAACAAGGACAAGAGGTGCCTCTGTTTGCCTCCTAGATTTGGGGAACTTTGAAGTTCACGTTGAGATGCTTTTGCTGCATTATAGTAATTGAAAATTTGGGGTAGAAGAACTAGGAATGCTGAAGACCTATGTTTCTATGACAGCTTGTAGCTTAAAAACCCTTCAAATGTCATCAAACAAGAAGTGCCGGGCTTGCAATGAAAGAAAAATGTTTTCCTAGGAACTATTTTGTTTAAAGTTGGCAAAGCAGAGTTCCTTTTGTGGAGGGCTAATGAGGCAAGGTGCGGAGTAGAGAGCTGCAGGGCTAATGAAAGTGCTTTAACTAGCTCTTATGAAGTGAAAACTACATTTTCCTTCCCAGACTTGCACTGGATTATCCTGGAAAGAGCAAACAGGAGAGAAATCAAGAGCAAAATGCAAGAACAATAGCAAATACCACAGATGAGCTATATCTTTGACACCAAAGAGTCAAAGATGTAGCTGAAACAAACCGATAACCAGAGTTCACAATCCAACTTGGAAACTCTGTGGCTTCCAAACAGGCATCTCATGGATTCGTCAAAATGCCTACTCTGGAAATAAGAATTGCAGAAAATAGAGAGAAGCTTTCTGTGCAGAAGAAGAGGTATGACTTCTTGGAGAGGGGAGGTGTGTTCTGCACTTAGGCAGAGCACAAAACCAAAAGCACAGCATCATCAGAGACTATGTCTATCTCGCCTGGCAGCACTCCATGGAGAGATCATTGAGATAGGGCCAGCCAAGGTGGCTCTAGAACCAGAATCAGAAAAACTCTAGTAATCTCAATGTTTCACTACAGATAATTAATCCTGAAAAAAAAAAGGTAGCACTATACTAATGAGACTATGCTGCTTCTGTGACTTCATTAACAACTTTTCTTGACTTCATTCTGTGCTGTGCAATCTGTGAAATTAGCTCATTTTCCAGGTCTGTTACAACCATCTTTTGAAACCCTTGACATACTGTCCCACCCTCTATCTGCAAAAAGAAGATCTACTTTCTTTATATGGGCTATTTAAATTGGTTTTCTTTAAAAAAACAGATCGTTGCTCAGACTAGTACTTCCATGTATGAACACGTATAGTTTCTAAGCTTGTGTCTTATTGCTCATTGGGGATCTCTTTTTGTTCAGAGAGAACATTTGTGGAAGTTTTTCTATGATTTTTGCAGGGAAAGGCACTGATCGTTCCTTTTCCGTTATCTCACTGACATGTGCAAGACTTGGAAGATTTCAGGACCAGAATCAGAAGATGACACCACCATGAATAAAACATCCTCATGCTAAGGGTATGTGGAGATGTCTTTTGACTGAGGACTAAATACTAAACATTAATTAGTTGCGGTGTTAAATAAGCAATTTATTTCCAATAATTCATTCTATACCTTTAACATAATTCATTCTATTCCTTTGGCTTAACCAACTGTGTGTAGCAGATAAATATTCCCTGTGTGAACACCCTTGGAATTCAGTTGAGTTCTTACAGTCTGGGTTGGGACTCCCTGCACAAATAACACAAGGCAATGGAGCTGCTCCCTGCTGGACATTCAGGTTGTGTGACTGATGGTGTATTTCTCACTAGTCCAGAATGTAGAGGAACCCACAGGTTGTTAGTTCAAATTTTTTTCACTGGTTTAATTTGTCTTTCATGAATAATTATTACTTTTGCTCACTAGCTACAGACTGCTTTTCTAGACAGATAGCCCTTATATAGAATCATTCCAGAGAAAGTCTTGCTCTTTCCGTCTTATATAAAGTAATGAAGACATAGATCAGGTAAACAACAACACAGTGAACATTTTCAAAGGAGTGAGCATATACAAAAATGAGATAATAATTCATATAATTATACAAACATGCATTACCTTGAGGGCGTGCACATGTATATTAATATACGACTGTCCCACCCTTCTGCCTATCCTCAGTATAGAATGTCAATGCCAATTACTACAGTAAGTAAGAAAGTTAATTCCATGAGTATGTGGATTATTGAATGCTTCCAGCTGCTTTTTCACTCTCTATGAAATAACAGCCCCAAGCTTCGTGGATTTTGAGAAAAAAAAAATAATAATTACCTGTAATGACTGCTCAATGTACCTGTCACGGCAGCACAATCCCTTTTTGTACTCTAGAGCTACATAAAAAATAACCCTATGCAACACAGGTGTGGGAACAAGAAGTCTGCAATGTTTGTGAATAGGGTACAGATAGTTTAAACAGCTTTGGCTTGCTACTGTCCCAACCAGGATAGCAAATTTTTTAGTGCTCTGCATAAGTTCATGAAGGATGATGTAAGTTAAGGAATGACTTTTGATTTGTCTGTGGTATCGCTCTGGGGCAACTCAAAGCCATCAAGCTCCTTTTTCTAGTTTAATATATCTGCAAGGCAACGGCAGCTAGGCTTCAGCTATCCATGCCTTTTTCAATATTATTTGTGAGGACCTGTTTTGCAAGTCAGATATGGCACCAGCAAGGGCTTAGCTGGAATGCAAATTACTCTTCAGCAGACTGCCAGAATTAATGGATGGCGTATGGGATCATATTCTTGGTTTGTTCTGCTTCAAGATTTACTATAATGGAAGGCTCTGTTTCCTTATTACTGTCTTCCTCTGTAGACTCCAGAGGGAGATCAATGACTAAGATTCATTCCCTGCTGTTATTCCTTTGTCTCAGTTCTTTAGAACACTCTTTTCTTTCCTCACTTTCTTTAATTTGGCCCGATTTGCTCTCCAAAGGGATATTAATTTAATACATTTCTAGCCTACCTTCTGACTTCGGAGACATTCTCCACAAGCCCATCTGTCCTCAGCTTTCAAAACACACGTATAATAAGCTGGAATCTTTATCTAGCAAGGATATTCCCAGAAACAAAGGGATCTTATTCTAAGCAAATTAAGCTATTAATCCTTCTCTAAAGCATAAATTCTTAAAAAAAAAAAAAGAAGAAAAAATCTTCAAATTCCTATGGGAGCCCTGAAAAGGAAATAAGACTGAGAAAGTACAAACCAAACAACAGACGCAATGCCTGAAACTTTTCTGCAGATTGTGTGTTTGAATCTAATTATGGCTACAGACCTCCTCTTGTATCCCTCAAGTATTTAAGCATTTTGCTGCTTTTTGAAACATTGGTAGTTCAGCAGAAATACTGAATGCCCTGTACTCACCGTTATTACTATGACTTTAAAAAGTCCTACCAGTTTACTGATAATGCCATAGCCACTTCAGGGATTTAGATAACCTGCACAGCAAGACGTTGTTAATGAAGATCACAGCTTAGTGAGGCACTGAGTTAGTAAGTATGGAGGAAAGACCACAAGCACATGTTTACAATCAACAGACTACTAATGGATTACAGTTTGACAACACAGAGATGTCAGGAAAACATTTTAAGTGTAGAGTGCACAGGATAACAAGACTGTCTATGATCGCTAGCAAATTAAACAATATTAAAATCATTAAAAATATTAACAATTAGCAGAGCAAACTCAAAGTCTTCCAAGCCAGTGCTGACATTGGCAAAGTCATTTGACTTCAATGCCTAAGGATTGTGAACCACAACCTTAAAGTTTGCATCTCTACAGCACCTGCCATTAGAACTTTTCAGCACGTTTTACAAATACAATTTGGCTACATTTCATAATGCATCTTGCCCAAGGTTTTCTCTAAGCGCCATTTCACTGATTTTATTAACAAAGAAACTAAGTGGTGTTAGATACCTTGCTCAAAGTACTTACACAAAAGAGTTCCTGAAGACTATGAACACCATTACTATAGATGCTAGAAATCTGTCCACTTCTGCTAAGGATGGCTTTCAAGTGAATGAGTGCATCAGAGCAATTGTCACTACAAGAGGTGAAGAACTGGTTTTCAATCACTTGGAAAACCTCCTATTTCCTTGAAGAAAACATAAAAGCTAAAAAAATGGAAGTGATATTAAACAATGTGAGGATACGTATCCTGTTTATTTACAATAGGAATGCAAACTGAGGAGAGCTGTAGGTAGAAATTCTTACTGTGTGGTAGGTGAACAGGAATAGGGAAGCTTTAAGAATAATACTGTATACTGCTGTGTTAAGAAAATCCCATTTGTTTTTTTGAGAAAAAAGCCATACCACTTCTTTATGATGTATGTGTTATAGTTACGGTGTGAAACCAGCCATTCCACTGAATGCAAGTTTGTGACTTCATAAAGTGACTGACAATACAGAAATCATTTTACAGTATGCTCTAGAATCTGTCTCTCTCAGGCATTTTATGTAAGATGAGGCTGGCATTCCAGTTATTCCTGGTATGAACCTTGGCTGCTACACAAGGAGTGGACACAAAATTCTTTGCAGGACATTGACTAGCATACAAATTTCACTTGAGACCCCACAATTTCTAACTGATCAGATATGGGTAGAGACAAGCCCCTAGACTCCCATTATCAGATTACAACAGATGATACCATAACAAAGCCAGCAGTATGTGAGCTCTGCCCCTGTGCAGGAAGAAGTGTTGGTTCACTCTCAGCAAAGGGTAGTGGTAAGGTGGGATTAAAGTGAGAGCTCCCAACTTTCAGAGAGCCACTCTTGGGTTTTGGGTTTGTTTTGTGGGGTTTTTTTCATGAAGCAGCTTTTCTGGAGGTGGGCCTGGAAATTACTGAAATGAAAAATCTTCAGTGCTAAGGTCTTTATGGGATATGTATCCTTACAGTATACGAGTACATAGGAAATAAATAAATATATGCACACATGAAATATAAACCACAAAGAACACTAACTGTTGATAAGTAACTTCCTTGTCTATGATGTGACACATGTTATTGTATGGGAGACATATTACTGTGTGGCTTACAAACAAACACAAATCTTGTTTAGATCAGCGACTGGGTATTTCTCATACTGTTTATTTCTTCTACTGTTACTTTTTACACTGAAATGTCTTTGGAGAAGGGACAGTCATGTCCTACAGAGGTCAGCACCAAACACAGTGACTTCACAGCCAATCTGGCCTCCCTGCTCTACTGTAACACAGAATATTAAAAACGCTTAGCATTTCTGTCAACCTTTTCTTCTAGTTACTGCTGAAGACACGAAAGGAACAGTGAGCTCAGTTTCAAGTAGTGAAAACTGGCTGCACAAACCAGATGATTCTGGATTCATCTCGCAGCAAGCTGTTCAGCTCTCCTAAGTAGCAATGGTGGTCAAAATTTACACTGGTGGGTTAGGTGAAAGGGAGTGCGTAGACAAGCCAAGGAAGGAGCCTCTCCTTCATTGTATAATCCTGAGTGCACACCTCACTGTGAAGTGCTAAGTGAGGTGAAAGCTGCCTTCTCACCTCCGCTTGTCCTGTTGGTGACTCAAACAGCATGTGAAAAGAATTTACAGGGAAGGATTTATATACAAATGTGACAGAAAGTACATGCCCAGGGTATTTAAAGAAATACAAGTACTCTTAAAGTATAGTTCTTTATAGGTTTCTTTGTTAACTGCAGGATTTTTTGGCTGAGTGGAAGTATTTTTGTAAACCTGCCTCCAACGTTCACTATAGGGGCTGTCCAAATAAGCAACACGACCTGAAAGTTAATGTCAAGTCTATAAAATTAACTTACAAATGTCAGAACCTGCATTCATTTAAGGAGAAAAAAAAAAAAATGTAGGTGCCAGTTCTGATCTTATTGCTGATCTGTGCTTGGTTTTATTTCAGTACATTTTTTCTCCTTGCTCTTGGGGCTAAGACATGTCTAAGTGCCTCATGGCACAGCTTGACAGCGTGATTGTTGAGGGCTTTTCCCATCGTCTATTACTATGGTGTTATGTTGTGGCTGACTGCACTTCATTGGCGCAAGGTATACACGAGGGAAGAAGGAGGGGACCAGGACTACACTACCTGAGAATGTAGTGCAAGTGTGGTTAAATGAACGTGAATGTGCCTTAAACTGGAATAACTTCTGCCCTTTCCCATACAGCTCACTAATTCTAGTTTGAGTGCATCCTGGACAGGTGTCTTCTGCTTTCATTACTGCAGTACAAATACATTACTAGTACATAGAAAAAGGGCATTTTTGTGTTCAGAGAAGCCTTAGTGGGTGTCTTCACTAGGACCATCAAAAGTTCTGGGAAATTGGAGATTGCTATTCAGAAACAACTATGTGGCCTCTACTGTTTCCCAGACACCATTACTCTCCAGCTGGACACATTTTATGACATCCATTTCCCCTTCCTTCCCTCTTGCACCCCCATGTTTACCTGTGACTGACATCGGAATGGAAGTCATACCTACACAGACAAAGAGCCTATAAGAAAAGATGTCAACAGAACAAAGATTAGGTTTGACTCAGAAAAAAATTGCCTGTTTTTTCTGGATCAGTCAGTACATGCACGAACCAAGCTTATAAATATGTGTCCATATTTCTTTTTTATTTGTTCAGAAACTGCCTATTTGTTTTGGTGTGTTAAAACAGATAACGCAATCCACACTGGCACTGCTTAATCTGTGCCTATTTTTGTTCCTGTCTACATTACAAATTTATTCTTTACAGGTCAATTATCTGTCTGTGTCTATAGGCAGGCTTCTCATTTTCCTCGTTTCCTGTGTAATTGCACTGGGAAACAAAACTTTCCCAAACCCTATTTCACCATGTCACTTGAAATTAATAGTTATTAATTCTGCTGTCAATTCAGGAACGAGCAGGGGGGGAAGTTAGAGTTCCTGGATAAGAGAACACGACGATGGAGAGTTCTGGTGAGATTTACCACCTAAACTATAGTTTCTTGCCACTATGGATGGGTTCATTTGTCTGCTGTAGTGAATTTATCTGCTACACTCCAGCCTTGCCAGAAGCTCAGTATTCTAGATTTTCAAAGTATTTTCAGCCAAACTATTGTTGGCTGGAGGTGAAGAGGAATCTGTCCACCCCAAGGGAAGGGGAAAGAGGGAAAAAGGGAGAGCTTTGAATTAGGCATGAAAAAGCAGTTTTAAACAGTGATACAATCACACAGCAAGTTACCTCAAAAAGGTATAACTGGAAATGCATTCCAGTTTTAATTAAGAAAGTTCCTGCTCACCTTCTAGCTGGTCAAAACTGGAAAAAAATGAACAGGTGTGGGACAGAACTATTGACACACCTAATCTGGATGTTGTCTCACTCATACCCTTCCTTGGCTCATTCCCCTAACGTGGGGAAACTCCCTTTGATGGTAGAAGTAGACAGTTAACAGCTTTGCAGATGGTTATCAACAGAGAAGTAGAAATGTGTCATTTTGTCATCTCTGAAGAACAGTGACAAATAAAAGTTTTATTGCATATAAATATGGGAACATGCATCCTCATCTGTCAATGCAGAAGAGCGAAAACACTGCATACATTGCATCAGGCCTCAAACCCTCTTTAGGCCATGGGATGCTTTCCAGAGAGGTCATGGACAGATGAGCAGTAAATACATTCAAGCGTACAGCAGAGGCAAAGCTATGTGAAGGAAGGCTCACACTATCCCTGCCCTCCAAAATTTGGGCTTCTTCCTAAGGTCATACTTGTACCTAGGGTCATACTGCGTGCTACATCGAGCTGCATTTCCTCTTTGATTTCAATCTATTTGACCATAAATGCTCAAATTGTGCAACTAGCTACAGTAAGAGAAGAGTTATTTGAGTGACTTAAAGCTATAGAACTGGATTTGTATTACGGAAAGTATTCCCATTTGAAGAAGTGTAGAAATTACTCAGAATCCAGTTCTCTAAAGTAGTGATATGTCCTTTGATCTGTATAGCAGTGTATAGAATGTGCCATTCACCACAAGACAAAAAAAGAGAAAGCTGTAATAGGTATTGTGTATTTATCAGATGAAACTACACAGCAAGCAGCAACAAACTTGAAGAACTAAATTATGATATCTGTTGCTATTTTCAAGGAGAGGTTGAGAAAGGTAGAGAGGAATGAGTGAGAAAATTCCTTCCTGATGTCAGAACCATTTGCGCAGACTGAAGAGGTACTTACAGATCAGGCAGCTAGGGAAAAAACTTTTTACATGTTTTGTGTGTGACCTCTGTATCACACATGGATTATCAATAATGAGTTTTTTGCGTGTGGCTCTGCAAATGCTTTTGACAGCTAAAATCACACATAGAGAATTTACATGCATCTGCGGTACAAAAGAATATGGCATATATCATGTGGTAATAAATGTACCCTGCCAAGACACGCTAAGTCATTAAGCTTTAAGAACTGCCAGAAAATATAATACCTTAAGTAGTTTGTATTAGAAATATTCAACATGTTCACAACAGAAAAAAACCTATTTTTGTTTACCTGTAAAGAGCATGGTTACCTGTGGGATTCTTAGCGTCTATATCTAGCACCAACTCAGTAATGTAGGAACATGTACGTAGGGGCTAAGCATTTCCTGGGATCTGAGTTAACATACAGCTTGTGGGAACACTCACACTTTCCCTGTCAGCAATTACCGAGAGAGTCTTGGCAATTAGCACTGGTTTTGACAGTCTGTCTTCCTCAGTGTGTTTTAGGATTAATTAGCGAACACCTCATTAAAAGTGTGTCCTATTTTTCCAGGCCATACAAATACAGAGTAGATAGTCCCTTTCTAATATGTATACATGTATCTAGCAGACAGAGCTTTTAGTAGGTGTCCAGCTTTCTCACAAGTACAAGAATTCTTCCATACTCAGCCTTGGTGATTGTTAAGTGCAATGCAAAAAGTGACTCACTTAGAAATGGGAAGTTAAACTTCTCCAACAAAGGTCCGCTTTTCTTAGTATTAAATGTTCTGATATTTGTCTTACTTCATTTATACACCATCCATATAGCCAGGAAATAAAATTAAAACACGCATTAATCAATATATTTGGGACATGGTTTTAAATTACTTTGAACAGCTAGTTATATATCCTCTGCTTAGTGAATTAACAGGAATAATGTGCCAAATCACTTGAAAATTCTCACTACAGTGTTTCATTCTGCAGTGAGAATGAAACAATACTTTCATTTCAGATACCAAACAGCTTCCACCTTCTGCTGGGAAGGAAAATGTGTCAGTGCAAAATCACGCAACAAGAAAATAACATGATAAAAGAGCTTCCTTCATGCGTAAGTCATTGCTGGCTTATCTTAGCATGTGTAGTACAGTTTTCACACCTTCATTTTGTAATTATGAAAAGAAGGAAGAAAAGGAGGCAACTGACTTTGCATTGGTACATAATTGGGCACGAACTAAACGTAAGAGATGAGCTTTAGGGCTTGTTTATACTTCTGCTGATCTGAAGAGGAAATTTACATGCTTTCCACACCAGCCTTTCTTCAGCTGAAAAGATTTATCTTGCTAATTATAGACTCACAGAATGGTTTGGGTTGGAAGGGACCTTAAAGCTCATCCAGTTCCAACCCCCTGCCGTAGGTAGGGACGCCTTCCACTTGACCAGGTTGCTCAAAGCCCCATCCAACCTGGCCTTGAACACTGCCAGGGATGGGGCAGACACTACTTCTTTGAGCAGCCTGTTCCAGTGTCTCACCACCCTCATAGTAAAGAATTTCTTCCTTATATCTAATCTAAACCTACCCTCTTCCAGTTTAAAGTCATTACCTCTTGTCCCTATATGCCCTTGTAAAAAGTCCTTCTCCAGCTTTCTTGTAGGTCCCCTTTAGTTACTGCAAGGCTGCAATCAGGTCTCTCCAAAGCCTTCTCTTCTCCAGGCTGAACAAGCCCAACTCCCTCAGCCTGTTTCCGTAGGAGAGGTGCTCCAGCCCTCTGATCATCTTCATGTCCCTCCTCTGGACTCGCTCCAACAGGTCCATGTTCTTCTTATGTTGTGGGCCCCAGAGCTGAATGCAGAACTCAAGGTGGTGTCTCAGGAGAGTGTAGTACAGGATGAGAATCACCTTGCTTGACCTGATGGCCACACTTCTCTTTACAAGTACAATTGGCTGCTGGGTCATGTTGAGCTTCTCATCAACCCACACTCCCAAGTCTTTTTTCCAAGGGCTGCTCTCAATCCAGTCTCTGCCCAGCCTGTATTTGATACTGATGATTGTCCTGATCCAGGTGTGGGACCTTGTACTTGGCCTTGTTGAACTTCATAAGGTTGGCATCGGCCCACCTCTCAGGCATGTCAAGGTCCCTCTGGATGGCATCCCTTCCCTCCAGCAGGTTGACTGCACCACACAGCTTTGTCTCATCAGCAAACTTACTGAGGGTGCACTCAATCCCACTGTCCATGTTACTACAAAGATGTTAAACAGTACCAGTCCCAACACCGACCCCTGAGGAGTGCCACTCATCACTGGTCTTCACTTGGACATTGAGCCATTGACCATAACTCTTTGAGTGCAACCATCCAGCCAATTCCTTATCCACTGAGTGGACCATCCAACAAATCCATGTCTCCCCAGTTTAGAGACAAGGATGTCGTGTGGGACAGTGTCAAGTGCCTTGCACAAGTCCAGGTAGATTTTACTCTTTCCTCACCCGGATGGATCCTTTGAGAAAATCCAAGGGGAAAATAGGAAAGCTTGCTATAAGCATTGAGGAATGTTATGGAACTCCAAGTTTGTTGGCATTATGGAGCTACTTTCACTGATATTTGGAAATGGATCAGGCATGGTGCAGTAGGTTATGGGATAACAATATTCTCAACAGGCTAACACAATTTTATCCAAAATCACCAAGAAATTGTGAAGGTGACTCTGAATTCCAAGAAGAGACTGCCTTTCTGGCAGAAACATTTGGGTAGAACTTTCATTTAGGTAAAATCTTTTCAGCAAACAATATCACTATATCCTTGGAAATGTGCTGGCAGCTAATAGCACTGTTGATGGTGTGGGTTATTCATTGCTTATATTCAGTAATAATTGAACTCTTCAGATACACTCAGGAAATGTCTGGCTTTGCCTCTTGTACTGTCTAGAGCTTTGACATAAAATGCCAGCCACAAACAATGTTCCTATTTAGTAGCTGCCTTTGGCATCTGGCAATTTGAAAGGCTGGATCAGCAATATTTTGAACAAATGTGGCTATTACTAGTACATGGAGATAGAAGGGTGTTGTGTTTGTTGTAGTGCCAACTTTGAGAGACTGATTACTGGGTGTTATGTATGAACACCTTTCTTAATCTTCGTCTAGCATATCTAATTGTGCACTGTATCATACCTGCTCAGCGAGAATATTATGTTGTCCACTGCGTTACTCGGCAAAGAATAGGAAAATACATGAATGGGATGTTTACTGAATGGGATGTTTACTGAATCCAACTTTAATTTTTACACAACAGCTTTTGCAGAGCACAGAACCAAACCAAATGCCACAGCTCTTGTCTATGGCAGTGAGACATAAGTCAGGACTAACAGTTGAGCAAGATGCTGTTGGCTTCTGTATGTGTTTTGTTCATGTCCCAGAAAGATTTTCAGCTGATAGGTTGCTTGAGGCTACATTTTGCAGTCCTTTTAAAAATCAGCTCAGGAGATACTAGATACTGCTGGCAATTTCCTGGGTTTCTCAGCATTTATTTGACTACCCTTTCACTTGTTCTCCTCCTTTTCACTTGTTTGGCTGCAGCTGTGACATCTCATCCTCAAACAGGAGGAAGGCATGTCTGTTGTCTTACAGATGTATGAGAAGCACCACCTTGTAAAGTTTAGTCTCTCTCCTGAAATGACATCTAACTCTCACCTGACTTCTATGAAAGCCAAAGTCAATATGCAGGGATGTCCAGACTGTGGTTCTTGCCTTATATCCTGGATGTCCTCTATTCTGGTCTTCTCTTATGAGACAATTAGGTACTCCCTAATACAGACCACTGGAGACTTCATGGCCTCCCTGGGAAGACATATGTTTAGTAACTTCCAGGTTTGTTATTTCTAACACGTTCCCCAAAAATTGTTTCTTGAACTAATATTGATATTTTCATGGAGTAAAGCCATACACATCAGAGAAAGGAACACCTGAAATAGCCCATGCTACTGACTTACTGCATTCCTTTGTTGTAATCACAAATGTTGTATCTTCCCATTGACAACCGGTATTCATACCATGTCTTTGTATAGTGCATTTTAGCTTTTACTGCTTTCAATTCCCCAGCAAAGCACCAGCGCCATTCATATGGTGAGGAATGTGAAGTTCAAGGGCAGCCTTGGCTGCAGTGACCATGCAATGGTGGAGTTTGAGATTCTTAGGGTGCCTAGGAAGGTGCGCAGCAAGCTCACTACCCTGGACTTCAAGAGAGTGGACTTTGGTCTCATCAGGGGTCTGCTTGGTCAAGCACCATGCAATAAAGCCCTGGAAGGAAGAGGGGCCCAAGAAGGTCGGTTAATAGTCAAGGATAACCTCTTCCAAGCTCAGGAGCGATGTATCCTGACAAAGAGTAAGTCAGGCAAAAGTGCCAGGAGGCCTGTGTGGATAAACAAAGAGCTCCTGGACAAACTCAAACACAAAAAGGAAGCCTACAGAAGGTGGAGGAAAGGACAGATAGCCTGGGAGAAATATGCTGCCCCAGGAATATGCTGTGGGAATTTTCCCACTTTCAAGGGAATTTGCTGCATGTGGAAAGGCATTGCATTGACAAGTCCCCTGTGTTACCCCCTGGCAGACAGTGTCACATCCAGACTATGCACCCAAAAGCTTCTTTAGCACAAGGTGGCAGGTGTCCACACAACCAGAGAGAGGTCAGTTGAAGAAACAGGCAGAGGTTCCCTGAAAACTCCATAGTGAAGTACTGTCCACAGTTGGCCTGTGAGGATCAGAAGATAGCAAGGAAAGAAGAGAAATCTGAAAAACAATAGAGAGATGTCTTGAAGAACAGTAGTTCTTCTACAGAGAGGAAAATACTCATTTGTAGATTTGCCACAAGCACTGTAGGACAGACCCCCAGGCAGTGTAGATGTTATGGAGCAAGTCAAAGAAGCCGTTAGGTGGCTCTGTGCTTTCGGCTTTCTACCAGACTGTAGCCAACATCATGTTTTTAGATTAATTGCAGCTAAATATTTTCAGTTCCTTTAACCTGTTTCCTTCCGCAGCCTACAAGAAAACTTTCCAGACAGGCGTTAAAAAGTCAGCTCCTATATATTTTAATGGACAAGGAAATTTTCCAGTTATATCAGCTTTTTCCCAGTCCTCCTGGGACCAGAGTTTGGCAACATTATGATATGAGAGAAAGGACTAATGATATGTCTTTTACATCAGGTGTCAACAGTGTTGTGTTCTTGGTGAACAATAGGGACATTAAGCATGCATACCACTGATCTAAAGTGTTTCTTAGGAAACAGTGTACGAGGTCAAAACTAAATCTTCATTTCTCCACATTTTTTATTCATTGTCTTGAATTATTATCTAGATCCAGTGCTTCCTTAACAGAACAAAAGGAATGCAACACCAGACTGGAAATGGGGTTGATCATTGTGCTCCTCTAGAAGATTTCTCCTTGATCTCAGAATGACTGGTCTGGCGAAATTGCCTGATCAGCAATATGGGGAGCTGACCACAGCAGTCAAGCCATAAGACCTCCAAAGCAATCAAAACTTGTCTGAGCAGCAGATGGGGTGAAACAGTAGAGACAGAGGGATCCTAATGCACCTCATATGTTTCCTCCTTGTCAGGAAACACCTTTGAAATGCCTCAAAGGAATGAGGGTGTGTAACTCTAAAAAGGGTGACATGGTCAATAGCCCAACTTATGTGCATTTATAGCAATGCACACAGCACGGATAACAAACACGAGGAGCTGGAAACAACTGTGCAGGTAGCAAGCTACGATCTAGTCACTGTCACTGAAGTGTGGTAGAATGAACATCATGACTGGAGCACCACAGTCGATGGCTATAAAATGTTCAGAAGGGACTGGCAAGTGCACTCTGTTGGTGTTTGGATAAGGTCATGTATTGTGTTTTGAGTGATGTTTGAACACTATACTGTTACTTGAACAGTTCTTCAAAAGCTGCCACATCCACACAATGCATGTCATAATACTTGTGACTAAATCATAAAAGGAAAATATACGAGTACAAAAGTCAACAATGTTACAAGAATGCTTTTATTAAGACACCAAAACTCTGCTAAACAGACTCAGATAGTCTCAACAGCAGTTTCTGCTGAGCATGCAGGGTATCAAGTACAAGCTACTGTTCTGCATTTCATCCTGAAGACGAGGGCTCAGCTTTTGTAAATGGGATAGCTCCACTGAAATCAATAGGCAAATCTCTAAACCTGTCACCTTCAAGCAGTTCAGGACTGTAAGTACTAAAAACTAGAAAAATATTTATAGTAAAATAGCTTCTCCTTTCACTGTATTCAGAAGGCAAACACATTATATATTTGAAAGCAATTTGAGCAAAAGGTAAGAGACCTACATAATAAAAAGCTAATGGTTATGTTCATCACACTCTGAGATTGCAAAGATAATTTGCAGTTTTACTAACGAATTGCAACCAAATGGAACTTTTTTTAGATCAGGATCTGGTAACTGGTATTTCATCAAGGAAAAGACAGCTCAAAGATTTTTACTCCTTGTAGATTCACTTGAATCAAAATCAGAATGCAAATGATTATTCTGAAATTTATTGAAGTATTTAATAGGTATCTATATAACCTAAGATAAATCAGGACAACCTTTTGCAAAATGTAAAAGTCCTTTACCCAGTAATCTCAATACTTTAAAGAAATAGGACCAGAGGAGGGCTGGAGTGGGGTGTAGAAAAAGCAGCTTTCTAATGCTATTCTGTAAAAAAAAAAAAAACCCAAAACCCAAAAAACCCCACAAAAAACAAACCAGTATCTAAAAGATATGGCTACTAACTGTATTTGTGAATTCAAGTTAATGACCAGCTTCCACTTAGATTTATTTATAATGGTGTCCATTGAACTTAAAGAGGAATTAGCTTGTTCACTGGAAACTACTGGTTTACATGTGACCCAGACACAGCAGACTCTATCACTGCGTAGGAGGAGTGCATGCAGCAGTCAAAACCAAGGGGTGGTGGGGACAAGTTACCACACTGCTTTACTCTCCGTCTTCTAACACGTTCACTGAGGTGGAGGTTTGGGGCAACAGAGTGAAGAGCAGTGCTTCAGGAGAGAGCCCTGCAGGAGATGCTTACTGTGTGGAAAATATTTTTGTTCCAGTTTATCCAGCTGAGCAGACTGTTGTTGTATCCAGTGGAGCATATAAACTGAATCTGTGCTGCTGCACTAATAGTAGGGTCTTGCAGCTAGGCAAAATTCAGCTCAAATTTTTAACTATTCTGTTGCAATTAGAGTGCTCTCACTTAGGTGAGCAGCACACTGTGGTTTGACTGCACAGCCATTGTGGTCTAAGTAAACAGAATATGCAGGTACCAATTGACTTATCTGGAAAAATGGGGCTGCCAGTAACAAAAATAGTTTCTTTTTTCTTTTTTTTTTCACTGAGTCTTTGTTAATAAAGGAATTTACTCTCAAATCTCAAAACTCACGCTGAAGAACACTCTGAGTAGGTTAAGCCCCAGATTCGTTGTGCCTTTTCTTTATTTGTGGAAAATCCAATACTTGTTCTCCAGCTTCTGTATGCTTAAGGTGTTGCACAATTAAGTCTTCAGCGTTTGAAGCTGTTGCTCAAAGTTTCAACCTCACCTTAAGTAAATAGTGAATTACAAACTGTAAAGGAAATCTGATTTTCTTCCTGGAATATTTATAGAAACATGCAGCTTGCCAATAGTAATGGCACACTTGATGCTAAGATGGGCACATGGTAACATTGCACAGTGGGAGACCCAAATATTGGAACTTGAATAGAGAACCGTTAAGTCTTTCTTTTTCTCTTCAATTTTATCCATACAAAAAATGCCAAAATTCACTTCAGCCTGGAGCTGCAGGCACAAGTAGTTTTCAGGACACCAGCGAAGAGCCAGATTAATAAATAAATAAGTAAATAAGAGGAAGGATTGAAGCTTTTTATATGCAACATTGGTTTGGACGAGTCAGTGTTGCAAATAGTCATGACCACCATTGTGAAGAGTGATGAAAGCCAAATGCTGAATCAAGACAAGCTTCAGTTCTTCATGTGATGAAACATGATCCAACTAGAAAAAATATAAAGCAAACTAATCACGATTGAAAAAGGTAATGGACTACCTTCCATGTAAAGTAAATACATAGGAAAGAAGAGCTGAGTAGTTCCAGCATCTAAAAGGAGCCCTTAGCTGAGACTCCAACATAATGTATAACGTTCTGAGCCTGACAATATCCTTTATGCTACAACATTATTGCACAACTACAGAATTTCCATTGCTGTCAAATATTGCAATCACCCATGACCACTCACGAATATTTCAAAGGGATGAATGAAGACAAGCTATTCTTCTCTCAGCCAAGAGACTCAAAGGCTTCATATATAGGTTTTAATTTAATAGACCTACATATGCTCTTTCCACTAGATATGGTTCTTTAGTGGGACCTATGTCACTGATGGAACTGCACAGCCGATGGCATTGCACCAAGGAGCCCTGGGTACTTGCCCTTTGGGATCCTGACAGGCAGCCCTGCCCAGCCTTTGGGAAGCAGTCAGAGCATCACCCTCACTTATAATGACTTCCTAAGAGCTGCCCATAGATGACTACAGAGGATGGTCTTTGTAATGTAAGACTAGTGAAAATAGAGCTAATAGTGATTATGCAAGATTTTAGGAGCTGATAACTGGAGTACAGTCTTCCCTAACCTTTCTCTGTGATATGTATTAAGAGTCATTGGACTTTGTGAAGTGAACTAGATTATCTATAAATACCATCATGATGAGTTTAGTAAACTTTCTGTGGTCATGGAAGCTGCATTGTCATGTATGAAGCCTTCATCAGGAAAGAGTTACTGTGAAACTCTGATAAATATGTCAAATAAGCCTGTTCCCATCATTGAGTTCTGAAGCAATGTTAGGTGTTCTTTTTCAGCAAGCCAGCTTTCTCACCTCTCTCTCCTCCTTTTAAAGGGGCAAACATACAAATGGTGGTGAGCAGCTAGAACATACTTGTTTTAAGGAAAAAGTGCTGAAACCTGTGGTATTCTGGAAAAGCATTACATTCCTAAGTTGCAGAGGCAGAACATAGTGGTCAACACTCCTCAGAGCTGTCTTTCCAGACTCTCTGCAGGCCTTGTAAGTACTGCTCATCAACTAACAATATTTCAAGCTCTTTATGTCTGAAATCCCATGATTTTCTTGAAAAACACCCCTTAAAAAAAAAAAGAAAAATTAAACCCAAGCTTTTGCACAAAGGGATAACTTCTGAAGCAGATTTATAAAGAACGTGGTAAAGTTTCTCTTCTTTGTCATACTAATCTATGATCCAAAATCAAAAGTGATACGCTTTTTGTGGAAAGGGTTATTGGTGTACTTCTAAAGTGGTGTACCATGTGCTCTGAGACTGAAGCCATGAAGGAAGACAAAGAAGAGAAGGCTGTCTTCCTCCTCTGGAGTCTGCAGTATTTGAAAACAGGCAAAAATAGTAGGAATTTCATTCTTATTTCTATGACCTCCATCCCCAGCAAACAGGACAGGAGGTTCAAATACCTGTAAACAGAGGATGCTCATCTGCAAGTATTTAACCATTTCAGGAAGAGATAAACAGCTAAAAAAACCCAAAAAAAAAGTAACTGATCAGAATTCAGTACTTACATCTGGTAATCTGGAAATCACTAATCATAGAACACTTGGTAGCTGAAGTTGTCAGACTTGATTCTGAAGTTGTATCTTCCCATCTTTCGCTGGTACACGAAGATGATAAGGCTCACAACTCCCAGCACAACGCCAAACACAGCAAAGGCAATGAGGATGATGTATCCAACTCCCATGCCAGCCTCCTTCTCTCTCTTCAAATCAGATCCTAAAAAAAAAAAATCAAGAGTTGAAAGAAAAAGGTTTGAAATTCCTAAATCTTTTCCTAGGTAAGGAAGAAGTCTTGCCCACAAATTAACCAACATGCATGTTGAAGCACAGAGCTGTTGATACAGAAGTAAATCAGCCTTTTGGGGAGAGTGATTCTCATGGAAAGGTCTGTGAGCCACAGTCCAAGTTCTCTTTTTACATGCAAGTGTAGAGTCCTTGCAAACAGGAGTGTGATGTGTCTTTCAGTTTTACCTCTCTAATTTTTGGTTAAAATAAGAATTAAAGGGTCAGCACTGATGACTTCAAAATGCTGCCTTTCTTTCAGAATGACCCTAGAAGTGAAGCATTTTCCCATCTTAATCCTGCTCCCATTCATTATTATTATTAACCACTAATATTCTATGCAATACTGCTTTGGCTTGTCTTGGAATAATGCCCTGAATGTTATGTAGCTTGGATACCACTATTGCATACCTTTGTGGCTGCCAACAGTACCCTTTGGCCAAAAATCTTGTCTCTAATTACAGGCAACTATGCATTAGCATTTGTCTTCTGTGCACCTCAGGCACTGCACAAGTGCTTGGCTAAATAAATGCTGCCCTGAAAATGTATGCAGACAAATATGTGTTTTTGTAGGTGTATCAAGCATTTACAAGAATGAATTAGAAGTGTGCAAGAGTATGTGTGTAGACATGTCTACTCTACTCTTGTGAGATCCCACTTGGAGTACTGTGTTTAAAGAAGTGTTACAGATGAGCATAAAGCAAATGAAATGGTTTTTAATAATCATAGATGCTAAGAGGTCACCACGCAGCTTCTCTTCTCCAGGCTGAACAGCCCCAACTCTCTCACCCTGTCTTCGAATGGGAGGTGCTCAAGCCCCTGATCATCCTCGTGGCCCTCCTCTGGATTTGCTCCAACAGCTCCATGTCCTTCTTACACTGAGGACACCAGAATTGCACACAGTACTCACAGTGGGGTCTCACAAGAGTGCAAGAGTATGTGTATAAGTATGTCTACTCTATGTACACAGACAAGCAATGTTTTCACTCTCTTTTAACCCGTATTGTACCACTCCACCAGATTAACCAAGGTGCTGTGATTCAGCTGTGCTCTGCCACTTTCTCTCATGGTAGCAATGAAGTCAATGCCAGGGAATCCAAGGAAACACAACAATACAATCTCTTTATCTCCTCTGATTTTGGACTTCAAAGCTCAATATTATTGCTGTCTAACAACAGTGTAAACACTTGAAAAACTGGTTGCAATCTAAAAGATTCCAGCTGCTTTCACAGTTTGCAAGTTTGATTTTGTGCCTGTTGTACTTGCTACCCTGTGCAAATAGCTACACGAAGCACTTTATCCTTTCCTACATTCCATTGGCAATCTGAGAGTCACTTCATCAAGGAGGGCACATGCTTTTCCACACTGCCACATGGCTTCAGTAAGAATGCCTGCTCCACAGAAAAACATGGAGGGGGGAATGGAAACCTTACATCACAGGTCTTCAGGTTCTTCTGCCAGTCAAAAAGAATCTTGAAGTGATAGTTACTCATGTCCACTTTTTGTAAGCATCTATTCATAACTCACCAGCTGATTTACATAGGGGTCCCCAGGATGTTCTGTGCGTAGCAATGGTTTCACCAGTCTTCATGAATCGAACTGCACGGCATCTCTGAAACAATCAATTCAAACTCTAACAATATGGCTTCCTAATTAAAAATAAAAAGCCTTTGGATGAGTATGTGAAAACCCAGGGCTATTCTCACTCATTGGGTTTTTTGTTTCTTAATGTTATACTTTGTTAAACTGAAATAAGCACCAAATGGAAGTTCAAAAGAAATGGCAATAAGGAAACATCAGTATCAAATCTGTAATTAGACACACTGGAAAACACTGCTGTGAACAGGCATTTCACACAGAGAGTCTCTTTCTTTTCAATTAACTTCCTGTTTGGTTTAAAGAAATCTTATGGGAGAATAAACGTCTCACTATTTCTATATGTGGGGCTTTGCAAACATCTTTGTTTGGGTGTTTCTACTGTCTGTGGCAGGCACAGCAGATACTACAACCAGGACCAGCAACAGCAGCAGCAACTTTCAGCCCTTACCAAGCTGTGTGTCATAGAATCATAGAATGGTTTGGGTTAGAAGGGACCTTTAAGATCACCTAGTTCAAATCGCCCTGCCACGGGCAGGGACACCTTCCACCAGACCAGATTGCTTAAAGCCCCGTCCAACCTGGCCTTGAACACTGCCAGGGATGTGGCAGCCACAGCTTCCTTGGGCAGCCTGTTCCAGTGCCTCACCATCCTCATAGTAAAGAACTTCTTCCTTATATCCTACCTATCATTTTGAAGTAATGCACGACTCTTCAGTGACGTGTAAACTACTAATCTGGGAACTACTAGTTTGAAAGCCCTGCCCTGTGAAATGTTGGGGATTAGCTGCTTTAGCTTTGTATGAGCAGTATTTGTAGAATGCACAGAACGCTCATCTTCTCCACACTTCCATGGCAGCACTATTCAGCTTGTTTGCTACCTCTTTGCCTTAAGCTGTCACCTAAATGTCTCTGAGGGGAACTGTAGCCTTTTGAGGTTATTCAAAAGATACTGTGGCTCTCCTGGAAGTGCACATAAAAACAGAGAAACTGAAGTACCATACTAAAATCAGCAAAATAAAGCAGGGAAGGGCAAGGCTGTCTTTACCAGCTTATCTACACAAGAATATCTCACCAGCATTACCAGCCTGATTACACTGAAAAACCTCTACAGTCCACTACCAGCAACAGTGCCTTAGCTGCATCAGCCCCCAGAAAAACACTCATGTAGCTATGACTTTTGCCTACCCTCAAATAGCTTTTCCAGCTAGGCAGATCTATTAGAGAATACAACTACATAGCTACTTGACATCAATGATTTTTTAGTTCCATGTGGCCATGGAGCAGCCATGTTCCACCAAACATATGCATGGAAGTGGCACATCACTCATCTTCCCATTCAAAGTCTTGTTTCTTACTCATTTCTTACCACATTGCTCCCCGGTCTGTCCATTTTTTTTTTCTACTCTAGACTAGAGTACCTTCCTCTCTCCTGCCAGTGAAACAAGGAATAAAAAGACTGGGTAAGAAGAAATAATATGCAAGATTCAAGTCTCAGTTTTGTGGGCAAAATGCTGATACAAATCTGCCCTGAAGCAAGTCAGTATTTTCCAGAGTAGCAGACAGATCAGAGGGTCACATCCCAGACCCTGGGCACTTTCCCAGCCATCTCACATTATTTCCAAATATACTTTGTTCTTGCTCCACTTTTCCTTGGCCTTTGCTCCTCCTGCAGCTCCCCCTCCCTTCTTTGTAAAAGCCATTGTCATCCTGTGTGCATGTGCCTAGTACCTGTCTTCGCCGCATAACTTTTCAATCTCAATCTAAGTTACTGAATTCACTAACTTTTCATAGGGGGTAAATTTTGCAGAGGAAAAAGAAAAATATATCTCATCTATATATATATGAATAATATAAAATATATGAAAAAAGGGCCTCACTGATTAACTCTGCTGTGCCCTGTTTACTGCAGACATCAGTCTCAACCAAACCTCATCTGGGGCTAGCAGAAATACCCCGTCACAGACCCCTGTAATTCAGATCAAAGTCAGTTCTTCCGTTAACCATGTTCCTAAACTCTAATCCATACAGCTAAAGCCTGCTATAACAGCAAACCCAGAGACTCCTAGCAAAGCAACTGATTCCTTACAGAAGCCATACGAGCCCACACAGTCCCTGTCATGTCCATCCCTCTTATTTCCCTGCCTTGCACCCACCACCACCATGTCCCTCCTCAGCTGTGCAGGACACACAGAGAACTTGGGGAGTGCACCACCTCCTTCAAAGGAGGGTATAGGGGGTTGCTGAAGCACTGATCTTTACAGTGCAAATTCAGCTGTGAAAACTGGAGCCATCTTTCAATCTGTCAGTCGTGTTTCCTCCCTCTAGTTTGTTGGGGCTTTTTTAATATGGAGGAAGCTTTATACTTTGAGAAAGGAAATGAGAATCTTCTGTTAGCCATTTTTAATCTTTTAGGAAGAGATCATTTGCTTTATAATGGGCTTCAACTGAGTTATTTAGAGCTAGAGGAAAGTGTTAAACAATGGAGGAACACCAAAGCACTAATGAAAACATCCTCAATGATAGAAAAAGAGCCAGAAAGAGGGAGAGGAGAATTCCTGCATGTCTACTATGAAGAAAAAAATAAAGCCATCGTCAAAATCTATTTTTTTCTTATTTCTATGGTAGCAGCGCATTTTTGGATGAAGCAATGTGTATCACTTACTTAGAAGTAAAAAGAAACAACTCAATGCTTTGGAGTACAGATATTTAGAAACTGAAGTTCTATCAGAACACTGCTTGATTTAGTGCTTTAAAAAGCAATAGGCTTTTCAAAAGCCATAATAAACTGTTAGAGTCACAGCCCTAGAAACTTAACACCACCAAGTTTCCTTTCCTGGCACCTAAACTCTCACCTGGAGAAACAAATGTCTAGGTAAAAAAAAAAGGACAGAAAAACATCCCAAAGAAATTTACTCAGACTTGCCTGCTGACGCTGCCAATATGGGTGCTTGGTTTTTTGTGACATGTCCATCTGAGCTGAGACATTTCTGAATAGCCTATCTCCTTGTGACTCCACTGCCTTCTAGCCACCCATATGCAGAGGTGAAAGGTTCAGTTCTCAGGCCCCCCAACTTCAGTTTGCCCACTTCTGTGCAAGCTCCATGCTTTTAACTACAAGGATGAGGAACAGGCAGAAAGATGGACGTGTCCATATGGTTGTAGTTCTTTCCCACCCCTATCTGCTTTCAGCAGAAAATGAAGGAAAACTTCAAGAGCTATTTTAAACTATGTTTGAAAACACGACTCCTTCAATTCCATAGAAGGACTGCATATGGCATGTCAGAGAAGAATAGTATCTGAGCAAAACACTTACCGTCCTGCAGGTGCTTCCTGGTCTCTCCATACAAATACGAATTTTGCAGTGTAAGTAAACAACGGAATTGTTGACAAAAGAAAAAATTTTCATCTTAAACTGTGCTTTGCTTGAATTCCCATTCTCTAGCAGTGTGGTGTATGTATTTGGGATGGGACAGCTGAGAAGGAAGAGAAAAAAACATACATCGCAGCTAGGGCTATAGAAAGCATGTTGTGGTTACAACACAGGACTCAGGTTGCAAGGCTCTTTTAGAAAGTCACAGCCAGGCCTACCATGAAGCAACTCTCCAGCAGTGTAGGAATGATAAGGGGCTATTTGCAGCTTTATTCTCACAGTAACCAAATAGAATAGGCGAGTTGGAAAAGAAGGGAAAGAGTGACAAAAAGATTTGAATTTGGCTTCACCAAACACAAATTGAAAGAACATATTAAAAGGAATAGCTTTAGTTACTAAGCAAAAGAACTATCCTGGATTTTCAAGGTGGCAGGTGAGCCTAAGGAATACGACACTGGAGTGAGATCACGGATCCAGACAGGACAAACCTCCTCTTTTACCAGAGGCTGCATTAATATCGTGTGTGAGTCACAACACATAGGAATCAACTAACCTATGTGTTGATTGACAAGAGGCACCTAAGTCCTTGGTAAAGCTGAACCACAGAGGAACAGATGAAGCACACATTTTAATGCTCTTTCACTACTGACTACCAAAGCCACCTATTTCTTCAGGTCAAAATTACAGCTCCTTCAGAAAACTATGGGGAAGACAATCAAACTCAACCAACCACATTACCCTTTGAAAATGTTTTCTTTTCATACCTACATTTCTTGTTCAAAGGTCTGACCAGTCCAAATGGTAAGGGACTGTGTATATGAATGATGAAAACACGTGTAAAGGCATTTAAAACATAACACATTACTACACAGCACCATTGGATCTGAGGTATGGCACATGCTATTTGTGAGTGGCATTGTTGTACCTGTTGCTGATAAAAACAAATGAGAGGGGATCCACTGAATTATTAGTTGGAGTCGCCCAGCAGTCAGTGAGGACCACCTTGAGTTTACTGTCTGCTCTCTGGATTCCCACTTCAATCAGTACATCATCACTGGCAGAGATGCTGAAGTTTTTTGGTATCGGGGAGTTTCCAATAAACAACTGCATTTCTGTTCTGAAGTGTCCAGATCCATGCAGATCCTCAAAGATCGTGTAAAGTCTGAAACACCAACAAACCTCCTTTAAAGACCACAGATTTGACTGCTTGTTTCTATAAGTCATGAATCAGTGCCCATTTCTCCACCTCTTGCACATTTAAGTAGTGAGTAGTGATCTGCAGTCCAGGATGTTAGGATGCTGTTCAGGAGGAAAGGGTGCAAATGCATCAAGTTTTTAATTGGAAAGATAGGGAGCATGGGAACACGAGTGTGAAAACCCTAACAGTGGAATGTCTTGGCAATACAAATAAAGCAGAGAGAGATACATAAGTACATAAGTGGAGCAGAAGGGAAACAAGACTATGAACTCTCTTAAAGTTCAAAATAAGGACAGAAAAAGCTTAGTGCAGAAGGGGAAAAAAATCAGAAGGGACAAATCTGAACAGTAAGGGAGGGACATGAGAGAGTGATACAGCTCAGAGAGAAGGGCCCTGACAAAGACTTAGTGGGGGCATAGAAAGGAAAATACAATGTTTGGACAGGGTTATAAAGCAGAAGGTGGATTTGGTAATGATAGCATAAGCATGGTGCTAGGCAAGAGAGAAGAGGTGCACTTGTATGAAGCGAGACATTCACCATCAGAGCAAAGCTTGTGCTGCCACCCTTTCTGTGAGAATGGGCTTGACTTTCTGTGAACAGCAGATTTGATTCCATCTCACTTGAAGATGGGGCCTTCTGTAAAAAAGTACTTGCATTACATGTCTTCCCTTTTTTCCAAGTTGATCAAATAAGGATTTGTAGGAGTTAAAAATTGCCATCCTCAAACCCACATAGCAGTCTGCATGCCTACATCAGTTGAAAAGATACATCACTGTTTTGTTCCAAAAGCAGAAAAATACTGTTATTGCTACATGTGATTGCCCAGGAAGGCAAGGAGAGGTTGGGAATTCTGACTCATGAACCTGCGCCAGTAGCTCCCAAAAGTACATTTTCATCTATGGTTTAGCCAGACAACAGCTCAGCTTGTTGACAGTTGGATTTATTGACACATTAGAAGGAGCAGGAGAGAAACACATAGAAAGGATCTCCTGAGCACAGGACTCACAGGATGGCAGACTACTTAGCATAGCAAGCACTGTCACTGGACACAGCTAAGGTCCCTGGGGATTTTTCCACTGCAGCAGCTCTCGGCCACACAACAGCATTTCAAAGCAGACAGAGTTGTTACTTACCCTTCTGCAGTGTATCCAGAGGAAGTCAAGAGATCATTTTGAAACACACAATGAATGGGGCTGGCAACTTTTAAGTGGTGGATTACTCCCTGAGCAGAACCATCATTCCGAAGGATGGTTTTCACTACGGTATTAGTCATGTTCTGCAACACAGAAAGAAGAAAGCGCAACCTGTGAACATCAGTGTTTCCAAGGATATAGCAGAGCTACAGGCTTACCAGCTTCAAGTGCTTAGGCATTATCCATTCTCCTAGCTGCAAAAATCAAACAGATTAAACCTCAGTATCTTAGTTGCTGTACAGTGAGACAATGAAAATCCACCAGCCTTCCTCCTCTTTCTCAGTCTGCAATGACTATTGCTCCACAAGGGAATTTCTGTACTTTGGTGTGACCTGAGCACAGCCTTTCATTTGGGATCCAAAGAGACAGCCATCACTTTTTGTCCCCACTACTGGTAGCAATTGGAATAATTGTGTAAATGCAATGATGAAATTACTTTTAAGAAAAGCGAAGCTTCTGACAGCTACAAAGGGAACCCAGAGAGACATGGGAAGTGACTCTCAGTTTGGAGAGGCCCTTGAGTTTTGCTGCCTGGTCTTTTTCTTCCCCCTTCTCTTGCTTGCTTGACCTCAGTCCCAAAGAGGTAATTTTCCATCATGGGGAGAGGGTTTCTTTCTCCAAAGAAATTTCTTAGTCCAACATTTCAGCAACCAATAGACTGTAGCACATAGCTAAGGATCTGCCATTGCCCTTGCATACCCTTCCTCAAACTGAGGAAAAAAGTGCTCTGGGGCTTCTCCACATTCACTAACTCAGGGGACTTACAGTCTCAACTTCAGTGCCACAGTCGCTCCAGCCTGCCTGCAGCACAACGTGAGTGCCATTGCTGATGCTCACGTTGCAGCGAGGCTCCCCCAGGTACAAGGAGGTTTCGGGAATAGATTGCTGCTGTAAAAATCTCTTCTGGATGGCAAGGATGATCTTCTCGATTTCACAAAACACTTCCACTGCATCTTTAATGGAAACCTCCTGGGCAGGTTTAACAAGGGATAAAGGAGATGCTTGAGGAGAAACATCAGGAGTTGACAGAGGATCCGTGGTGAGAAGAGGCAGCACCACACTGGAGAACGTGGTGTCCTCCAGACCTTTATGCTCAGTAGTAAGGTCCAATGAAGCAGGGGAAGGAGCATGAGCTGAAGTTTGCAAAGATGTCACAGGTAAAACTGTCTTGTGCACAGGTTTCTCATCCATTGCGGTTGCCTTCAGGCTGATAGGAAATGCTGAAGAGTGCCAAAAACAAAGGTTCTGTTGTAATTTACAGGTTCAGAATGATTTCATAAGGTAAAAACAAGCTCTTAGAAGGAAACTCAGTTGCTGGCAGCAAACTAGCTTCTTTTGGTTTTTTAACCCTCTCTACTTACTGCCAGAGCTGTGGCTTTTATTTTAAGAAAGAGCCCAAGAGATACATAAAGTGCCTGTGAGTAAAGCTAAAGTGCTTTATTTCCTGAGAGCTGTGGTAATTAGCGTGTTCAAGTAAAACATGTATACACAGCTTTTGGAAGATCAGCGCTTGCAAGAGATCCCCAACTGTAAGCTGCTAAGCAAATGTTCATGTGTTTTTGCCTAGTACTGTAGGAGACTGCACACTTTTGGATGTGGGGCACAAACAGGAGCAGTTTGTTAAAAAACCTGGCCCCATTTGTAATCAGTTGGTATCCAAAGATCTGACTCTGGGTGCTTTGGAAAATCCATTCTGGGGGAAAAGCAGGACAAACTTCATGCAGCAGGCCCACACTGCACGTACATGTCCTGAGAGACACAATGGGGAGTTGAAAAAACATGTTAGCAGCTATCTTTAATGGTTTCAGGAAGAAAGCAAGCAGACAAAATGGGAAGCACAGATTGAGATCAAGGAGTATGTTGAACACCTGATATCCAGCACAGGCTCTGGGGTTACCCTATGGCTCTTCGGTGGTAGAAACAACCTAAGTATTCATCCACCACTGACTTAGAAAGCACCAAGATAATAAACTCAATTTGCAGTGAAGCATAAAGGATGTGTCTCATCACACAAAATTTTCTCTTAAATAATTTTAACGAGTTATACATACAAATATCACCTATTTCCCAAGCAACATATAAAATCTGTACATCTATAGATATCCTCCTGGAACTCCCCTGCTTTTGGAAACACCCCAAATTAAAAAGTTGCTGATTTGAGTGTATGAGGAAGAAAAAGAAGTGTGAGCTCTTGCAGAGCTGAATTTCCCAAAAGCTCATTAGCATAATGCTAAATACCTTGGTTAAACAAAACTGAGCAAAGGTTGGCATCAGTTGACAAATCATTGTGACTTCAGCCAAAGAGAAGATTATCACTGCGGTTATGAAAGCAAACATAGATTACTGAAGAAGTCAAAAAGCATTTAGGTGCTTAAAGACCCATCATACGTCAGCTATCTAAGGAAAAAAAGAAGCTAGATGAATTGGCACGTACAAAAAAGTAGTCTGTAACACCAACATTTCATCCCTGCTGCCACACAGAGGTCAAACCATGTACCTAGTGCTTTCTGTTACCTTCACTGTTATTTCTGCTGTCCCCTCTGCTCCTGCTAATGGAAATAACTAACAATTTTGACAATCCTGTCTAATTTTAATAGCAAATATGAGAAAAGAGAACTGTTAAAAGAACCTTATAAAGGCAACATTAAATATTAATATAGTAAACTCTCATGACAGCGTATTTCAGTGAGAAATACTTAGAAGTCCACTGCAAGACTTTTCCCATTAGGATCCATCTAAAAACAACAAACCAAATTAAGCCCTGGCAAAATTTCAAGACCTGTGGCAAGTATGACCATGACCCAGGAAAGATCAGATTGCTCAGTGTTCAGTTAGCCATTAGATAATTAAATATTTTTTTTGCCTTCACAGCTTCTTCCAGGCTTTTCTGGGTGCACATCAGCAAATCCTTCGTTGCAGCTGCACTGGTAAAACCCAACTGTGTTATGGCACAAGGCATCTGGGGAGCAGTCATCTTCTTCACTCTCACACTCATCATAATCTGTTGGGTATATGTAAGCAAAAGGCAAAGGTGAAGAGTGTATAAATGAAAATGTGATGGCTCTGAAACTGGAGCCAAGTCCTATCATGATATCATGGTGAGATTACACCCGTGATACTCTACTGTACATGTCAGGCAGCTGCTGGGTTTAGAAAAGGTGGAATACTAGAAGCACAGCCTAAAGGGCTAATTGCAGGACACTGACAAAATCCTGCAGGAGCTGTGCTACCAGTGACGCTCAGCAGATACTCACTGAAACACAGGTACCCTGTTGAAGAGCTTGTATCCTCCTAAACTGATCAACAGCCCAAGGGGATGCTTCTAAACCCAGGGGCTTCCTCAGCTGCCTTCCCCATTTCAGACTCTGAAGGAGATAGTTAGTAAATGATCAGCATGAGTGAAGGAAGAAGGTTGTGTGACTGGTCCGAGTTGCAGTCCAGTTGCTTTCTTAATTTTTATCTGGCCAAAATTTTCACTTTTGACGGTAAAAATACATTTTACTTTCCTTTCTCTTCCCAAGGTTTAATTGTAACTGTGCAAATAAGGATGTACCACCATAGGTGGGACTCAGAAAGCAGCACTAACCAGCTGCTTTATGTGGACCTGTCCCTGAAAAAAACCATTTGTTTTAGCACAGGTTCGAGGGGTACAGGCCCTCTACAAAGCACTAGCACAATGTAGTCATGATCTTAATAATTCACAGGATATGTAACTTTCCAGATTCGAAGCTGTGAGGATAACAGGCAAAGAGAATGTACAGGGCAGACCATATACGTGTTTCTAAAGTCATCGTGTGTGAGATTCTAGTCAATACCTTACAATAACATCCTTTGGACAAATGTATATAGATACAGAATTTGGTATTTTTTTTAGAGATGCCACATCAACTTGTGAAATGGGATTCAACAGCAGTTAGTCAGGAAACCAAAGTTTCTGGTTACTGACATAAAGGAAAAGAAGCTGTACAATCAGCCATTGTGCTGGTTTTGGTAAAGTGTGGACTTTCAGATGAAGTTCTGATGTGTGAGGAAAACACATACTCCCACTGCAGAAGAATTCACATGTTTGTGTATTTGTTTCTTGGGGATTTTATCTCACACAAAATTATCAATGCAAAGCAGAGGGTAATGTGTTTCCAAATTATTTTAAACAGAGCTAGTTATGTCTGTGTACAGGGACCTATTTCCTCTGGTAGCTTATAAACCCCTCAGTCTGTGACCACTGTTTCTAACATCTCCTTATCTTCTTCTCTGTAAAACTAATGCTAGCTGTAGACAAAAAAGAGCAGTTGATTTTGTCCTTTTGGATTAGGAGTAGCTCACTTCTTATTTCATCTTTCAACATCCTCTGAAAAAAAAGCTTATTGGATGGATAAGCAGGAGCAATGTAAGGAGAGAGAATGGCTTTTCATCCATCTGTTTTACACATACTTTCACCTCAAAAGTACAGATTAATAACAGGCTTTATCATGTTTCTAGTTCTGAAGAACTATTGGGATACAAGCTGCCCCTTACCATTTATGGAGAGACTGCTCCTGTCAACTGTGAAATAGGAGCTGTGTTCAAAGGCATCACGAAAAGTGGTGATGATGTAGTAGATATCCACATCTTCTGCAATCAGTAAATTGAAACTTACCACTGTGCTCCCATTAGTAATACCCGTTATCAACACTTTAATCAGACCAGCATCCATCTGCTGAAGAACTTTAGGGGGCAGAGATTTATGTACCTGCAAGAAAAACAAAGTGTGGGTGGAGATGGACAGATAGAAGCAATTACATTTTAGGCTTTGTACACTGCCTAGAAGAGAGCACTATGCATTACAATTTTGCTTCATACTCTAGAGGGAAGCAGCAGTAAATTGACCTTTTGCTTTATAATATTTCCACTCCACAGCAGCTGAAGGGTATGGTATATGTTTTACTATGAATACTAAATAAGCTAATTAAGATTAAATAGCTAATTAAGATTAAGATACCTTGTCTGTCATTTGACACAGTTCCCTGCCTCTGGTAACAGAAAGGGAGAGAAGAGACTGCAGGGAAGCTCCCATGTTCTGCCTCTCAAAGTGCTTTCAGGAAGAGAGGGCAACTCAATACAAGGAGGAGTGCTGATGGAAGTGGAGATAGATACCTCCTGACACTCCACACTGCATATATGTCTCAAAGGGCTCCCTCAGCTCAGGTATGTTACAGCTTAGAGCAGATCAACCTCAAGCCTTTCTTCACAGGTGATTTCTCACCAGAGCCAAGTCTTCAACCTGATTTCAGAAATATTTCATTAAGGTCTTCCCTAAGGCGTATCATATTATTTCTGCAAATTCTGTCTGTTGTCAGGGCACACAGCCCTGACTCACAGTCCTCCTTGAGGCTAGGAGATGGCTGTGCACTATTCTGAATAGGAACAGTCACTCTCAAAGTATTGCAGCACCAAATCACAGCTGAACTTAGGTCGATCTAGAGAAATCGATAAAATAAACATTCACAGTCGGTACACAGTAATCTTGGACGTCACTACTTGCCTAAGAAAGAAAATGCCACCTTTTTCAAAGGACACCGTATCTTAGTCCTGATAGCCCCAGAAGCCACCTCCTTTACCACAATGGAAAGCAGGATGGTCTGCTTTCTGTAGGATGGGAAAACACAGCCCAGTGTGAGGCTTTGCATCAGCTGGGCTGCTCAGCCTCTCCACCATCCAGCTCAGATGGAGGCACCAACACCCCTTAAAGAGATAAAAGACTGGAGCTGTATGTTCAACCTCTTCCCTGTCCACCCTCCAAGGCTGGGTACCTTTGGAGGGCAGCCACCCATGGGAACATCTGTTCCTCCTCCCACAGCAGAGCAGTCCATAGGGTAGGGCACCTGGACTTATGCAGGAGCCCTGGGGGGGACATACAACAGTATGTGCATTTCCAGTACCATTCCCTTTCCAGGTTGGACAGAGCCTTGGACCACATGGTTTAGTGCAAGGTGTCCCTGCCCATGGCAGGGGGGCTGGAACTAGATGATCTTAAGGTCCTTTCTAACCCTTATTATTCTATGATTCTATGATTCTATGATTCTATGATCTCCAGGCCCGGCCACCAGCTATGGGAGGAGCAGACACAGGTCAGACAGCAACACCTCATAGGACCAACCCCAGACAAAACACGAGGCTAATGTTAATTCAGCTTTAGAGGACATGGATTATCAATAATGGGTTTCTCGTGCATGGCTTTGCAAATGCCTTTGGCAGCTAAAATGACACATGGAGAATTTACATACATCTGTGGTACAAAAGAATATGGCATATATCATGTAGTAATAAATGCACCCTGCCAAAGCATGCTGAGTCATCAAGCTTTAAAATCTGACAGAAAATGAAATGTTGTAAGTAGTTTGTACTAGAAATATTAAACATGTTCACAACAGAAAAAAACCAATTTTTTGTTTACCTGTAAAGAGTGTGGTTACCTGTGAGATTCTTAGCATCTGTATCTAGCACCAACTCAGCAATGCAGGAACATGTATGTAAGTTTTCATCTTTCATAGTTTTTGTCTGAACATCTGGACATTAAATACACAGACCTGTCACACCCTCTTAGCCCATCCCTGAATTGACCAGTACTCCTTTCTCGTCTATCCTGAAGATTTTATTTTATTGGTGCTTTTTTTTACCTAAGGCTTGGGGGATTGGGATTTTTTTTGTCTTGTTTGTTTGTTTGTTTTGTTTCTGTCCTTCTTCATATTATTTCTCACAAAGCGGGTCTCAGAGCTTGAGAAGCGTCAGGGGACATTGACGATATTTGTATTTAGCCACTAGGTGACACTACAAAACCCTTTATCCAGCAGGCTACATGATTTCACAGTTACCACACCCTCGATTATCAAAATAACGGTAGATGAAGTGGGACTAGAAAAAACGAAAAGAAAGAATTAACTTTTTAGAAGGAAATATTCAATGTATAATACCCTTGAGTATGAGGTTTTCTTACTAGACAAATTACCTCGGGATCCATCATTGTATCTACAATTTCTGGAGCACAGAAAAGAAACATGAGTAATGCCAGAGCAGGAGAAATCAGTATGCCAGCAGAGCCGCCGCAAGAAAGGGAGAGAACATGAGCAAAATTAACACCATCATTGAGGAAAGGGAGTGTCCATTACACTTATCTTTTCCATGTGACTCCTTCGTTTTAGTCATCTTTTAAACACTGGAACATGGTGATGAGCCTTCTCTTCTCAAGGGTGAACAGACCCACTTCTCCCAGCCTTTCCTCATGCAACAGTTTTCCCAGTCCTCTGATCATCTTTGTGGACCTTCTCTGGATCCTTTCCAGCCTGCCCACATCTTTCTTGTATAGCAGGGACCAAAACTGAACACAGCATTCCAGGAGTGGCCTGACAAGTGCTGATTAGAATGGAATGATGACATCTTTATCTCTACTGTTGATTTGACCCAGCCTTCTGTTGGCTTTCTTTGCTGCAGCTGCACACTGTTCACTCATATTGGGCTTGTTGTCCACCAGAACCCTCAGGTCTCTTTCCACAGAGCTGCTCCCCACCTCCCCACATCCCAGCCTGTGCTGTACTCTTGGATTATGTCTTTCCAAGTGCAAGACCGTACATTTTAATTTGTTGAACTTCATAAGGTTCTTATTAGCCCACTCTTCTGGCCTATCCAGGTCATCCTGCAGGGTGACCTTCCAAAGTGCCCACTTTCCCATTCAGTTTGGTATCACTTGCAAAGTTGGTCAGGGTACACTTGATCCCATCTTCCAGATCACTTATGAAGATACTAAACAGTGCTGAGCCCAATATCGATCCCTGGGGGACCCCACTAATGACAGGCTGCCAGTTTGAAAAGGAACTATTCACCACCACCTTCTGGTGCAGCCTGTCAGCCATTTCCTCACCCACGACCTAGACCGTAACATGTCAGCTTCTCTAGGAGTCGGGTGTGAGAAACCACATCAAAAGCCTCGGAGAAATCTAGGCAGACAATGTCCACTGCTTGTCCCACATCAACCGTGCAGGCTACTTTATCACAGAAGGAGACCAGTTTTGCCAAGCACAATTTGCCCCTGATGAATCCATGCTGGCTTCTCCCAATCATGTGCTTCGTGTGACTTCTGATAGCCTCCAGGAGGATTCGCTCCATAACCTTCCCAGGGACTGAAGTAAGACTGATGGGTCAATAATTTCCTGGATCCTCCTTTAGGCTCTTCTTGTAGGTAGGGGTGTTGTTAGCTGTCTTCCAGTCTTCTGGGTCATCCCCTCATCTCAATGGCTTCTCAAAGATTATGGAGAGCAGTCTCTCAATGGCATACGCCAGCTCTCTTAACACCCTTGGGTGGATATTGTCAGGGCCCATTGATTTGTAGGGGTCAAGCTCCTGTAACAGTTCACATACCAACACTTCCTTCACTGATGGTGGGTCTGCGTTTACACCAACCTGGGGTTTTGTTCCCAAGACCTGGGGCCCAACAGTGCTGGTAAAGATAGAGGCACCAAAAGTGTTGAGAACTTCCACCTTTCTAGCATTGTTGGTGACTAATTCACCTCTCCTGCTTAACAGTGACCCAGTATTTTCCTTCTGCTTCTGCTTTCTTGTAGTTTTTGACATCTCTGGCCGATTTTATTTTGAGCTGAGCTTCTGCTTTTCTAACTGCATCTCTGAACACCCTGGTAATGCCCTTGTAGTTCTCGATGGATATTCATCCACTTTTCCATCTCTGGTATGCTTCTCTTTGGGTTTGGAGCAGACTCAGAAGGTTGCAGTTAAGCCAAGAGGGTCTCCTGCTCTGCCCACCTCCCTTACCTTTAAAGAGGGTGAATTGTTCCTGTGCTTCTAGGAGAGCATTCTTGAAAATCTCCCAACACTCGCTAGCTCCTTTAGCCCCCATGGAAGCTTCTCACGGAATCCCTCGGAACTGAGCTCTGAGCAAGCTTCTAAAGTCTGAAACCTCTGTCTTAGTACTAGCCTTCAGCGTGCTCAGCTAGATCCCAAACTCCAAACTCCAGGACATTGTGATCGCTGCAGCCAAGGATATCATTAGCTGAGATATTATGAAGCAGTTAAGTTTAAGACACCCACATTCAAAACAACTTTTCCACTCAGGTATTTAATGCACCTCAGTGAGTGCATTTTCAATTCAAATCTTTTGCTTTCCTCATTCATTTTCTTGAGAACAAGCCCTAGATGCCATGATATTCTTCTTGGCCATTGCAAAAGACAGGCTGAGTAAAATCCAAGAGGAATAAAATACTCTCTCGCCCTTAGCTATGTTGTTTTTCAGATGCATTGCAAAGAGGATGGTGAAACAAGCCTGGATTATGACAGTGCAAGTTGTCACATGAAGTTTTTACCTCATTCTCATCTACGTATTATTTGAAGGGTGGTATTTCCATTTGCTGTGCTGCCAATTTAACCACATGGCACTTAAGTCCTGGGGTAGCTCCATGCTAAAGAACATTATACACATTAGGTTTTATAAATCCTGACTTGTAGATTGTGACTCCACAGAGGTAAAAAAAAAATATTTCTGGCAAAGTCTGTTTAAGTGGAACCTGATAGTACTTTTAAAGCCCATGAAACTTTCCTCTCTTACCGTAAGGGACCAATTTCTGGTCCTTATAACTTGAAAAGAAGAAATCCAGATCTTTCTGTTTTCCTAAACTTCCCTTTCTTTGGCATCTAGAAACACATTTGTAATAAAACACTAGCAACATGTTTTGCCATATACAGTGGCCATGCAGCTATAACCTATATACAGTGGCTCAGAGGTAGACGGAATCAACACTAACATATCTCACCAGCTGATCAACAAAACCAGTATGCTGGAAAAAGGAGCTAGTTCCTTATAATTAAAAGGGATCATTTTCTGCCTAAAGAGAACTGAGCAAAACTGACACAAAACTTACTTTAGTTCCTTTGTGCAATGATTTTACAAATTTCCCAAATATATTTGTATTGGTGATTTTCTGGGTGAAGTTATCTTAGTGAATGAAGAAAATAAATTCATTTGAGTCAGTTTTAATACTATGCTATTCCAAAATAGCCCCGGGCAGAGAGTGATGCTGAATGAAGAGTGAGGTCAGTGGAGAATTACTCCCTTTTCACTTTGCTAATCATGTCACTCTCATTTTGTGACTGTTTTTCTGATGTGACAGCTTGAGGCCTAAACAACTCTGAGAAAGCTGTGCTCCACTAACACATGGGAAACTTGTTTGATATCCAAGAAAATGTCATGTACAGATAAAGAGATCATGCTTTTCCCTCCTTGCAGTTGTCTCTAACCCATTGCTGGCCTGACCTCTGCCCGAATGCATGCTGCTGCCAGTGCACCCCACTGCAGGCAGCTGTATTTCAGTGCCGGGTTGTAACTCCACACATGGTGAGAGTCTGGGAGGCCTTTGCAGGGTTTGAGAATTCACATGGTTGTCAGCAACAGATTTATCATCACAGTTACCAAAAGCCTCTAAAAACACAGACAGGGGAGATAAGGAAGGCAATAAAGCAGCCCAGCATAAACTGCAGTGCTCCAAGCACAGGTGTGTTTGAGTAAACACCAGCAGGAACAAACTTCTGATAAATTCGGTAAGAAATTAGGAGAGTGATACTGTCAAAGGCAATGCCTGGGAATTATGAGAGCATTATAGGCATAGCTGATATCACTAAGTGCTTTGATATCCTGTGCTCTAACTAGAAGCGAGGGCAGAGGTGACTTATCAAGAAACCACTCCCTTTCCAGGTTCAGGGCTGCAAAAACAAGGATGATTATAAGAAATGTCAGCTTTAACGTAAGATGGCAAAACAATCATACCGTTCACTAATATACTGCTGTGCAGGGCAAGGATATCAGAGCACTTTGCAAGCATCCATTAACTTTTCACCACACCCCTGGAGGAAATCAATAAGCCAGTATAACCAAGTTTGAGAAGCAGAGGAAATGGAGGTACAAGAGAACCCCCAAATCCTGATCTCACTCTTAAACACAGATGCATGCGCATCCTGCAGGCTCAGGCAGCCAGGGGAACTCAGACCTTGCAGATGTGGCATACAGGCTTCACAGGAAAAAGATGATACATGTGGTTTCACTGACATGGGTAACAGGACACATCCTTCTTAGGTACTTACCTCATCAACAAAGAGCTGTGCAAAGGTTTGGTATTCCTCACTGCTTTTATTGCTAAAGCCCGGAGAGTATTTCACATTTGTTATCCGTACTGTGCCACTAAGCTTCTGGACAGCTGCAAAGTAAGAAAAAGACAATTAAAATACATGTTTTATGGGCTGTAGTGAATGGACAAGTGTGTGACAGTCACTGGCATGCCTGGCCACACGGGGTATGCATCAATTCATAACAGCAGAAGGCCATCCCTCTGAAATGTAGCCAAAATCCCAAATGCCTAAACGTAGTCATTCAGCACCTTAGTCTGCCCTCTCTGACCCCCATATGGCTCTCAGGAAGGGCACTGGCATCCCGTAGGTCTTATATCTGCCAGCTTTATCTTAGAACCTCTGAGGCATCTGAAATGTTGCTCTATGTCTATGTTCAAGCACCTGAATTGTTCTCCTAGACTCAGCTAGCCTTCGCAGCTGCCTCTACATGCAACAGGGCAACACCAGTCTCTCCTGAGTGTAAATTATTGCAGCACCAAGGTCTTCCCTCCAACCTCAGAGGAAGGCTAGGCAGCTGCCTGAGATTAGACATCTACATTTTAGACAGCTACTGTGAGATAGGATAAACCCCAACAAGGTTGTGCCTGCTTAAAGCAAGGTGCCAAAGCAGGCTTCCTTTATCCCAGCATACTTCTGATCCCAAAGGAGCCTTCATCACCACCATGGATCAGACCAAAGGATTTGGGCTTGCTTTTTGCTATGGCTTGTCCTGTTATGTGAACATAGGTATTTAGGAGATAAACCACATTCATTTATCTGATGGTGAGAGGGGAAAATATTCTGAACAATTTTCAAACCAAAAAAACCCCAACAGTTTTTAAAAGAGATGACAGACTACGAAGAGTTGGCTGAGGTTGACTCTCCAAGTCAGAAATGTTGCCACAAGGAGGAGCTATATATTAAACTTCACTAAACATGGATCTTTTTCCCCCTGAATTTCCTGCGCCAGGCTAGTGAGATACCACTATGGTGGCTCTTTCTGTCATTCCCCAGGCATAATGCCTCCACAAGCTTCTCTCCCAGCACTTGGCTGAATATTTGATTCATCAGGGAAAGAAAACAAGTTTTTACAAACTGAACTTTTTTGTGTAGAATTCTTTAATTTTTTTTCCAGACACAAAAAGACCCACAATAACAATTTTTTTTATTCTTCCCTCCATTGAAAGAGGGCAGTGGGGCACAAAGCAAAGCAGTAAAGGGAGCTTTTCAATTCAGGTGCATATGTTGTTTGGTTTAAAATTGTTCACTTCCTCCGTTTGGCCATTAAGGTTCCAAATCAGTTATTTTCCCAGCTCTATGCCCAGGTCTCACCCATGCCAGGTAGAGCAAAGCATACTGCATGAAGAAGATAGAAGACAGAAGCTGAACAGGAGCATCAGCATGGCTGCCCAGAGCTTAGCAGGACTGGAGAAGTAGACACTCTGGTACTGGTGCCCAGAACTGGTGGTACAAGAGAGCCTGGAGAAGCAGCAGATCTGGACTTATACGGCTGAAAAAGAGGTTTCCCAGGAAGAAGGAAATGAGGGAGAAGCAGAAGTGGGGCTGGAGGAGTGGAGATCCCAGGAGGAGGAGGAGGGAAGGGGAAGAGGAAGGAGCAGAGGGGAGTGCATTTTGGGATTGGAGAGATGTGGATGGCATGAGAAGCAGAATAAAGATAAGCAGGTATCACTTGACCTAAAGATACCTGAAGAAATAGGTATCACTAACACATTAAAGAAAAAGCACATTTAGTGACGGGCAGAGACAGCAACAAGCCTACCCCAAACTAAACCGTAATTTGAAGACCAAATCTGACTCTAATCTTGAAATACGATTCAGCTCCAATCAACAGAAAAATCCCTGATTAGCCATAATATATCTGCACAAACCCAAACAGATTAAGCCCTCCCGCCAACCTAGTTACTCTCAATTATAGCTCTTCAAAAAGTGTCTCTCAGGTTTCCACGCAACTCCTGCCCTACAGGGGATTTGCAGGGCTCTGCCTAATCCATCTTCCACTAAGAGGAACGGAAAGGCAGGTCCTTTGCCTTCCTGGGTCTCAAAGGTAAGTCTATAGGCAGCCGCTGCTGCAGCACCCTGGTGCCAGAGTATGCAGGAGAAACCAAGATGTGTGGCAAAAGTACAAGCAGCATACGTTTCAATGAGCTACATTCAGTGCACTGTATTATTTGCTTCATCTGCTTTGAGAATTAAAACCAAATAAATATTATTTTGAGAGTAAAAATTTATAAAACTGACTGCTAGATTACCAGAAAGAGGAATTATTTTGATATGCTGATTTAGGAAAAAAAGTGCTGATTCACACAAGAAAATAATTTTTGCATAGAAAAACTAGTTTCAGACACCTTTATCCTGGTCTATTCCAGCTGTGTATCTTTCATGACCCTGGGTGAGGCTTTGCTTTTCATGCAGCCAGATTATTATGCATGCAAGCCCTTGCCAAACGCATACTCACTGCGGTCCATGGCTGGAACTGGCGCTGGGCTGGGAGCTGGAGAGGTGCCTGGCAAAGCTGGTGACCCCAGGGCTTCAGAGTATTTTTCGGGCCAAGAGCTGTTCTCTCTTCCCATCTCTACATGTGCTCTGATAGTAGTGTTGGCAGTGGGAACACTGGCATCCCCTATGGCCAGCAGAGCGACACTGGGGCCACCTTGAGAGTTGGCTTGAGGCACATCAAAAGCTGTGTGACTTCTGGTTGTAGCTGTTTGATTTGGAAACACCAGCAATGACGAACTGATTTTCTCTTGCCCAACTGTGCCCATAGGTGCATTTGTGAGAGCAGCCACCTGCTGCGATGCACCAGGGGAAGCCTCTGCCACAGAGCTTTGCTGTGATGGACTTACAGCTGCCTGCTGCTCTGTGCTTATATCTAGTTCCTTGCTGACTGTGGCCCCTGTGGCTGTGGGGCTGTTGTCCCTGCTGAAGTCCATCTGTGGTGTCAGGCCTTTTTTCCAAGGGGTTGGAGGAGCACTGGTGGGAGAATGACCATGGGGTGCTTGCTCATCACCCAGGGGCAGCGCAGGAGGGAGTTGTACTGCAGTGCTCGCCTCAGAGCGTATAGCAGCCACCGTATCTGTGGTGGCAGGGGAAACAGGGTCTGCAGAGCTTACTTCTTCAGGAGCAAACTCTGTGTTGTTTCTTATTTCAGGAGCCACTGTTTCAGTGAGAGGGTCCACAACCCCACCTGCAACACAGCAAACACACATTGAAATAGGACCTCAAACAAGATGACGACACACTAGGGTCTGGCCTGAAAATGGGGCTGAGACCACTCAGCCATGTATAATAGCATTACAGGAATGGTTCTTGGATATTTAGTTAACACATTGTGGCATATGTGATTTTTATGATGTTGAACCTGGTTTGTGCCTACACAAAGAAGCAGATTTGATTCCTGGGTCTTTTCTTGTTGGCAGGCCATGGATCATTACAGTGGGAGGAAATCAGCCACAAACATACCAAAAGAGGAAAAGGTACGCCTTATGTTCCTCAGCAGTCAGTTAGCAGGCTAATCAAAGGAGGATCTCAGAAAGATTTCACCTGAAGATACATATAAGGTTCGGAGGCAGGTCATATATAGGCCTTCAGCCAGAGTCTGCAAAGGTGCATCTGTATACACATTGTGTGCTATATACAGTTGCAATAAAAGTAGAGGTAAAAAAATTCTAACCTTTCACAGCAAAGGGAAACTACATGCCAGTCTTTTGCTCACCCTCACAGTTTCTTCCAGGTCGGGATGGATTGGTATCCATGGCTGTCTTGCATCTGCACATGTATGAGCCCATCAAATTGATACACTTTGCAAACACAGAGCAGTCATTCTCCACACTAGAAGCACATTCATCCCAGTCTGTAAGACCAAAACCAGAACACTGGTCAGATAGCCCCCCTTCTGGCTGCATTAAGCTAGAAATAATCCTGAGGTAGTCCTTTCTTCAGTTTTAGAATTTATGAATGTGTTTTTCCTTTTTTGTCACTTACCTGACAGCCAAGCTCTGAGTGATGCAGAACACTGTCTGTGTTGTTATTCTCTCACATAAAAATCAACCTTTGTCTTTGTACTCTGAAAAATATTTTCTCCAGGTAAAGACTTTCAAATTATTTTTTTTTAAGTAAACACATATTTGAAGTGAAAAAAAAATTGTAGGTTTGTACTATAGCTATATCAAAACCATGTATTATACCAAGTTCTGCATTCAATACCTCCAGATACATCAGGTAATGAATAGAACTGCTACCACTAGCTACCAGTAGATAGAATATTAAATACAGACATAATCCAAATAATCTTCTGCCTCAAATAAAGGTAAATACAAGTAACTCCCACAAGAAGCACTCTTCAGTTCACAACAGAAGAAATGCTAAGGGCAAAATGCTTTTTATAGAAGATTTCTTGTCAAAGATAATACTGTAAAACTGTGACCTCTTTCTGGTAGTCTTAGAAAAGAGATCCTGGTTCATCAATGTATGAATATGCTCTAAGGGTGTCCCTTTTGTCTAATTTCAGCTGCTCTGAATCAGTTAGAGATGCTTCTTCTCATAGAGATGTATTTTATTGCTGAGTCTCTTCACTCTTGAGGGATTTAGATGTGGTGTCTTTTATTACCATTCACATCCTGTTCCAGCAAACATGCAAAGGCCAAGAAAATGCTTTGGAAACGAATAATCTCAGTGAATCCCATGTGAGCCCTCCCTGTGTGCACTCACCTTGACAGCCCCAGGGCTGTGAGCAAGGGAGAGCAGAAAACTGGACTGAAAACTGTGTCTTCGAACAAATAATTTTGATCAGAGGCAAGAAAATTGTTTTGAACAATGCATTATTGTAAGTGCTTGTTCTGCAAACATGTGAAGATTAATGACTGATTATTTCTCTGAAACAAAGAAAAGTCCCAGTCTAGAAACAGAAAGCACAGAGTAGGTTTGCGCATGCACATACATGCATTCATCTTTCTGCTTGCTGACAGCCTTCCCCTTTTACTTCCTTCAGCTAATATTTCCATTCTTTCTCTTTTCTTCTTCATTAGATAAATGTTGCATCCACGATTATTTCCATTAGACAATTTCTTGTGCCTATGGCCAGTATCTGCCTATTATGTTACAGCCTAAGCCACTTAGAGGGAATACAGAAGTATGCAGGATTGTCTAAAGCACCAGCAATGAAAATGCTCTCATTAATGCCTTACTATGCTATGAAGTAATTGTGACCCCTCAAACACCATCGGAGAGATGCTCCTGTGCTGATTGCCAGATAATTTGTGTTCACTGGCTCCACTGTCTCTGAGGGTTTCCTATCTCATCACTTAGCATGGCTTTTTAAGCAAATTCCTTCACCTCTGATGGCCACATTCAGTCATGCATCAGGCCAAAAGAGTTATGTTCTTTTCTCAGTGCTTACTGTCACTTGCTCTGATTACCCATTATATCTTTAAGAGGTAAATACAATGGGTAAAAATCTGTGAAATTCCTTGACTAATGATGTTGCAGATAGTGAAGATTTGCATGACTTCATGGAGATCCCAAGAGGGAGAAACCCAAAGAAATCACCCTGGATTCAGTGAGTCCTGGAGCAGAAAACAGCTGGTGGTTAAGAGAGTATTAGTGAGAAGCATCATCTACACTTGCTGTATTGTTCTTATTTCAATTTCTCCAGGATTTGGCTCCTGGGTGCTACTGAGGACATCATACTATGCTAGATGGATCTTGGGCCTGACTCAGCACACGTCTGTTTTTCTTTTCCTACCATGCCTCACATAATAGACAGACATTTTGGTGTCTCTATTCGCCATGGCAGTAAACTTCATAATTTATGGGTCTTCAAAGAAAGATGCAATTGCTCCACTCCCTTCAGTTATGCTATCCCGTCTGACTTCTCATGCTTGCTGTTTCAAAGTCGAATTCACTGCTCTGCCACTGCCACTAAACCAAACACATAGCCTTTTGGTGGCCAGGCTCCACCGAGGATCCAGGTGGCATTGCTCCACTGCTGCAAGAAGATCTGTGGGGGCTTACTATCAAAGAGCACGTCCCAGGACTCTCAGGGATCGGGAAGTAAAACATCCCATTATACAAAACTCTTCTTCATGTGCCTCACTCCTTTCCTTTATTTTCTACCAAAAAAACGCCTGTTTCGGTAGAGCCAAGAAATAGTCCCCTTTTCTCTCCCCCATAAGGAGGAGTTGGCTGAGCTCCTCGCTAAGAGTGGTGCTACTGGAACCCATATGGTTTTCTGCAATCAAAGTAACAGTCCAGAGCTATTGCCTTCTCCCTCACCACTCTTTTGGGCCCAGGATCAATAACATTTTGGCACACATCAAGATCTTGCAATTCAGTATCCACCACCACTGTGATATTTGTAGGCTTCAAGCGCAATTTGTCTTTTCTGGGCTTTTTCCTGTCCTGTTCTCCTTTACCTCCATATGTTCTACAACTCCAAAGGGAGTTTTCCCTGAGCACAGTAAACAAGCTTTTAGGGGCTCAATACACTGGGGCAGAAGAATAACCCATTCTGTTGGCTTTGGCAACGTTCTGAACTCTGGCTGGCTCTGACAGCTGGAAACCTGAAGCCAGAACTTAGCTCTTTGAAGATAAAAATGGTGATTACCAAAGATCAAACAAAGGCCTCATTTGACATAAATTCCTTGCATGTTTCTTTAGTCCTATTCACTGAGAGGACATCTGGGAATTTCTCTGGCTGGATTTCTATAATGAAGATGTTAGATTTCTTAAACCCCAGCCCAAATACAGCCCCACAGCTCTGAAGCACAAAACTGTCTAGAGGCCATGTGTGTGTAAAGGCTACAAATATTCCACAGTAATCCTATCTGCAGTTCAGTGCAAGAAAGATATGGCAAACTTCCAACTGCTCACAAAGAGGAAAAGGAGGAAAAATAATAAGGAAACCAAAAGCTCCACTCCTCCTTAAACACAGTGGAGGACAGCAGTGCCTGCAGGTACCTAGAGACAGCCAATGTTGCTTCTTCCAACCCCTTCTGAGCTTATGGATAAAAGCCCACAGAGGAGTTCTCACATCATGGTTTTCCTTCCAACAAACCATGTACTTTATCTCCCTACAAAGTACTTTTCATGAAGAATGCTGGTGATACTGTGCACCATCAAAATATGGACCCTGTTTTCTTGTAAAAAGAAATAAGTAATTACCTTCTACTGCAGTGTTTTGCTGATCCACCAAAAGCACTGAGCCATTGTGCAGGTAAGAAAACACTGGGGCAAATGTGGAGGCATCAACTGGAAACTCGGGATCCTGCACAGTGATTCTGAGCCTCACAATGATGCTTCCAGCTTGCAGAGATTCCACCTGCATTTTCAGCTTCCCAGATTTGTATAAAGCAGAAATGTTGGGTGGAAATGAATTTTCAACCTGAGCAAAGGGAGAGACACATCAGTGATTAGGAACTCAAAAGGAATAGCTCCTTTTGAAACTGAACTACGGTGGTACCATTTCAAAGATTTATATATGCACAACATGGAAAATATTGTAAAAAGAAAAAGTCAAAGAGTTCCAGAAATCTTACTTTTTAGAGATTACTGAGGCACAGAGAAGTGTGGCTCTCCTTGGTGCACCTAGGTACCCTTGGAAATGGTACCCATCTGACCACTGGTCTTTCTTACAAACCAAATCTAATTCTGGCTCAAGGGAGCAGAATACCTTCTGCCCCTGCTTACCAGCATCACAGCTGAATTGGCCTAGTAAGTCTGCATGCATCAGACCCTTGATGTTAGATCTGTATGTCATGTAAGCTTTTTGTCCCAAGCCTCCTATACATTCAGCTCTGCACTCTGCACCAGACTCTGGGAGTCTGGTTTGTGCCGGATGGTGTTAGTGCCAGGCAATGGTTCAAGAAATGTTTCATTTACCAGTATGGGCATAGCTTTAGCTCTCAGGGAGTGTTTGAAACTCACCAGTCCAAGTCCAGCTTGCAGCTGAGTCCAATTATAAAGAAATCTCAGGATGATAGATGAGAAAAATGGAGGGTATAACTTCAAGAAAATGTCTTTGATACAGCCCAGCTTCAAGGCAATATCACAATTACATCATGGTCGATTACCAAACCAGTAAGTAGACACATCAGTTGACCAAATGGTTACTTTGAAGATTAAAGCTGGCATACTGCTGTCAACATTTGAGCTGTGCAGGAGCTGGCAGTTTTACCTTCCATCTCTAGAAGGCATCTCTTTGCTTGAGCCTTTTGTTCCTATATACACCTCAAAGCATGCCTTTGAGCACACAGTGCAGAGTCATTAATCAGCACAGCTTTGCTCCCATTCAGTCACAGCTTGCTCTAAAAATTACTCCAATCAAGATGTTTAACCGGTCTAAGCTGACATCAGGGTAGGGAAGCAAGAAAAAGAGAGAAGAAAGGAAGTGAGACAGGAGGCAAAAAGCAACACAGATGGGTAAAGCTCCTTTTCCTTCCCTACCCCATGATGACAATTAGGTCTTTGTTAGTCTAAGAGAAGATTAACTCACAAAAATCCTCCTGCACAACAAAAGTGAACAATCTGCAGCTATGGATGGGAAAAAAAGCCATGTAAGGAAGTTCAACTTGCAATTTCTCATGAGCAAATGTCTCTGCTGCCTTTGAAAGGTTTTTTGCCTCAGATTTATATTCACAAATGTTTATGAGTCACCCTTTGGTTTAGGAAAGTCTTGTTTTGGACGGAGATCCCAATTCCTCTCTATGGGCCCTGTTCTTACAGCAGAACTAGAGACTACTGCGTCTGAAATGTCCCCCCATTTTGGAAGCTGAGGGCTGCTAATAGGCCTCATGACTCAAGTTTTGTTAGCTGACTACACCTGAGCATAGACAGTGGCTACATGAGTGCATGCAATGAGTGGGGCTGGAGAAGAAAACCTGATTCGGTCACTTTTCCTAAAAAAAGACAGACTCTTAAGAGCAGTCAGACACTTCAGAGGACAGCGCTGAAATGAATGCCAACAATGTAATTTCAATAATCTATTAAAAAGCCTCAAGTCAATTTAGTGTGTGTTTATTGCCAAACTATAGATCCAAGGAAAGGGTCCCTGTTGCATGCCTGCATTTTTAATTGTTTTACTCCTCAGTAGGGGAAAATTCTCATTGGCTCTATTGCTAATAAGGCCAAGGGTTTGATCTGTCTAGTCAGCTGAATTTTGATTTAATTATAAAGAAAGTTCACAGGAAACAGTGACAGTTTCAAGGGGTATTTCAGCCAGGCATAAAATTCTCTATTACATTAAATAAATTCCAAATTTAAAGTATATACATATATATATAAACATTTATATATATTACCCACAGATATTTTAGCATTACCTCCGTAAGCAGCAGTCTTGTAAATTCTTCGTATGCTGAGCTGCTGGAATTCTTGAAATCATCAGTGAAGTTGTAGTTGAGAATCCTCAGAGTAACACCAAACATCTTGGCCTCTGTAGGACATAATATTAAAAATCATAGTGACAAAGCAGAAGATGAAAGGATTCAGTCAAAACTGAGCAAACAGACCAAAATCTCAGATGATGGAGGGAGAAGGTGAGGAGAAGATTGAGAGAGTTTGGTATTAAACTAAGGAAATAAAGCAAATATTCTACTACAAGCTTCTTATTTAGAAGTGCATTGAGGAGATGCACTTACATTAGGTCTATAAAGATATTTAGGTGCCCAATTAGAACTGCGTGAGAACTGGGTATACATACACCCTCGTGGTCCTGACCCTACATAACTCCTGCGTTTGAGTTACATCCAGGGTTGAATTGCCTCTGAGCTCATCGCTGGACCACCAGTCACAATATTTTTTTTTTTTTCCTGATCTCGGTAGTATGGATATAGTGAATACATTCTTCAACCGAAAATAACAACAAAAACAGTGCATGCCACCTCTCTGTCTGGTGAGCCCTGACAGATAGCATACAGAGCACATGAACCAAAACCACGAGCCAAGGAATCTATAGCTACTTTAACCTATAAAAACAATCTCAGGCTGTTACTCTTTGAACTGATCTTTGCAAAACTTTTATTTTAATAGCTACTATTTTTCTCAAGGGCTCCAACTTCATACCCTGAAGTTCACTCCCCTGTTTCCATAACCACTAGACCTCCTACTTTCCCTTTAGAAAGGGCGTAATTTCCTTCTGACCCAAGCTGGAGTCACCCTTAATCTGATCAAAGGGAAGGCTTTTATGGATAAATATAAACAGCAGCATTCTCACTGTGGCCAGTATTAAACAGCTCACTGCCTGCTTCTGGAAGACAATGGGGAGAGGTTTATTTCTTTATTTCCATGAAGGCTTAGGAAATAATTTAAGGATAAAGGAAAAGCAAAAGTATGTTTGATCAACACACTAGGATCTCAGGTTGCTAGAAGCATGAGCTAATTGAACAAAATTATCCAGGTATTCTGCAAGCTTTCTTACACAGCCCTTGTTATTCCCTTTAATCCTGGTCACTCACAAATATTCAGCTGAATCTGGCCTTCCTCTAGGCACTCTTGTTAGCTCAGCTGAGCCCTTGAGAAACCAGTTGACTGGATTTCTCACTGGCCACAGCCATCAACTGGCAAAACCAGGGCTTGGTGGGAGGTGGGTGCAACAGAATGCAGTGTCAGGCACAAACACACGAAAGCGTTCTGGCTTAGTCTGATATCTGTAATAGCCTAAACCAGCTCCAGCACTGCTTTATCAACTAAGGCCAGAGCTCTGCTGCCTGGCAGTCCAGGTTGCACAAATACTAAGGTAGAGGACACAAAAAGTGCTGAAGGAGGTGGGAAGGTGGGAAATGGAGTTCAAGGAGGACCCAATGGATCATTGCTGAGCTGCAAGTGAATGGAGGGGGGAGAAGGGAAGAGAGAATGTGTGTGTATTTTAAAGTGGCTATTTTTACCTGTTTTAACATTTTGACGAGAGATGCTGGTTTTGCCACAGGTTTCATAGCTGATCTCTACTGAATACATCACACCTGCTTCCAGTTGAGACACATCCATTTTCATTTCCTCTGTCTTCAGGTTCTGTACAATCTCTTTGCCCTTGAACACTTGAACTTGGAAAGTATGGTTCAGAGTAGAAGTGATATGCCAGGACATTTCAAAACCGCTGCTGTTAACGCTGAAGACTCGGTGGTTTCTAACTGTAGAGGGATCTATTGCAGTCCCAAGAAGAGTCATCAAGAAAAATGAACATTTAATCTTTAAAGTATTGTCCTATTGTAAATCCATTACAGAAAAGCTCTTCGATAATCAATAGGGGAAGCTCCTCTTTACATTACATTGGGACAGAACCTTCTCCTCTCACACTATCAGGTCCGTTCATTCATAAACCATCCCACTGGAGTGATTAATTTGGTGCTTACTCTTTTTATTTCCTTTTACTGTAAGTATTTGTATTGGATCTCTAGTAACACTGACAATCAGCCAGAGAGCTACAGGTTCAAGCAACAGGGATAAGTTTGGAATAGTGAATCTGTGTACTCTACAAAAATTGACACCTTCTTTGTTTCTTGTCACTTTAATCATAAAAATGCACCTCTTCAGGCAAAGGCTGCCTTGATTTATGCCTGGAGAAACCCCACAGCTCCGAGCTTATAGAGGCTGGGGACAGAGCAGCAGGCAGCATTTCACCTATTTATGCTACTCTAGTCCAGCGCAATCACTGTCATGTCAATGGGAAAAGACACGACCCTTCAGAGATGATTCCTCCCCTTGAAGGAGGAGGTGGTGCCTAAATTGTGTAGGATTAGTTGCCCTCCAGCAGATCCAGTCCGTCTCTACTAACCAGAGAGAGAGCCCAGACTCTACACGTGTCCTGTAGACAGCTGGGGTCAGGCGAGATGAACATCATCCCCCACACTAACCTAGAGACCATGGCATGCTGCTGCACAACCTCAATTCTTTCATGCTAATGATTAACCTGAGAAAAAAGTTTGTTTTCTTCAATTGTTTCAATAGAACACAGTTGTTTCCATGACTCTGAGGCAGGTGGCTGCCAACCACCCCCAAAGCCATACTGCCCCAGTACTAGAGAGACTTCAGTTTAATTCCTCTAGCTTCAGCTTAGATCAGAAGTTGTGGATGAAGATCAAGAATATCCAGCCTGTCTCTCTGAATTAGGAAAATAACTACTTACAGCTATTTCCACCCATAAGAAGAACAGGGTGTTGTACGAAAGGTTTGTGATAACGCTTGCCTGAAAGGGCTGAAGTCGCCCATATAAAGACAAATCTACAGGGGTTTATTCCCATCAGTCCTTCAGACAGGTATAATGTATAGCAGGAAGAGTATTCACAAAGGCTAACTCCAGTGTAGCACAGCTGTAGCCAACCTCCCTGACTCATGTCCCCCACCAACATCTTCACAGACTCAAAAGCAAGAGGCCCGCATCCTGCTGGCTGTGGCTAGTGGGAGCTCCTGTGGTTGGTTGGTAGCAGATCCTCCCAGACCATGTTCCAGGACAAGCCTGGGATATGCAGTGACAGGGTCCAGGATGAGTGAGTGAGTGATGCTGGCCCCACACAGCCCTCACTGGCATGCTTCTTGTGCTGGAGGATTATCTGGTACAAGTGCTGTGGTGGGACCTGCATTTGAATGGCTCACCAGGCATAGATAGCTCAAGAAGCCCAGTGCATCCATCTCCACTTCCAGAAGGCCAGTTCCCTTCAGTAGCCATGGGAATAACAGTGGGGCTTCTCCAGCAGTCAATTCACAGCACCACAGCCCTTGATCTGAACGTCCCATTGGGGAAGCCTCTCTCCATTTCCGTAGGTAGAGATTCACTCCAAAACTATTACCAGCTTCTGTGAACACCCCTCTGTAACTCAACCAGTCCCAGGAACATAGGATCAAATAGTGGCTGAATTAAGAGCAAGACAATATTCATGCAAATTCAAGGTTACTTACAGCACCCAGTATCTGTAGATTGGTTAGTTATGGACGAGGGCCTCGAATCGCTTACAGGAGCAGAGCTACTGCTGGTGTTAACAGGTTCTAACGCTGAATTTGGAGTAGATGCTGTCATGCCTAGGAGAAAATAGCATTATCAAAGAGTTACAATATTCCTAACAAAGCAAATACAAAATAATACCATTCATGCTTTCTGCAGCTGAAAAGCAGCAATAGATGTAATAGAAATAGAAATTAAAATAAACGTATTATCGTATCACGAAAGCATAAAGTAATACATTATCTTATTTTTGAGATTAGAGGATTGTAAAATTATTTTCTAACTAAGGCATTGGATCTGCAAGCACTTATTTATCTCATTAACTTAAAGCCTATTACCAGGCCCATTGATGTCTGTGGGATCTAAGCACGTGCCTCTATATTTTGCTGAACTGGTACTGCAAAGTATTATTTCACCCATTGCCAAACTGTCTGCCTCCAACAGAGGACTCAGTGACAATGCAGCAGCACAGGGTAGGATTATACCATTGAGTCCTGGCTGCAGTCACACAGTCAAAATCGGAAGGAGACTTTGTGGACAAATAGTGTCATTGATTGTATTTTCCCAGGAAGCTGAGGAGTTGTACTCACAACTGGGTCTGAAACTAGAGGTTTTGGCAGGTGGGTGAGATCAGATGTTGGCAGGTGGGTGAGGACAGCTGAGAGTGAGATAGAGAAACAGCAAGAAACCGTGAAACAAATACACTGCATTTCAATCAGGAATAGCTAACAGCTGGCTGATGTGGCATTTACTCCCAACAGGGGGAGAAGGGGCACTTTATGCTCCAGAAATCTTTGCCTGGCAGGTGATGCCTGAGATAGACCACAAAGTCCTGCAGAAACATTCTCGGTATTTCCCAAGGTGAGACCTATGTTTCTTACCTTCCCTTCTTCCGCTTGGCTGGTGAGGAATGACATCTGCATGTCCATGCTGAGGTTCACAGCTGTAATAACCCTCCAGATTTACGCAGGTGTTCTTCTCAGGACAAGCATTGAATTCAGCATAGGAACATTCATTGACATCTAAGAAGAGGAACACACCTTGCACAAATATTGATAGCAGCATCAAGACTGATCTACAACGTGTGTACACCAGGGTCTGGATATGATAAATTCAGAGTAAATCCGCAGTAACTCTGCTGAAGCAATTCTGGATGTATATGGGAGCAATGAAATTAGAATGCTGCCCTTCCCTGAAAGAGTGATTTCTCTGAAAGTTGGGCTGAGTTTTCCAAAGTAAACACAGAATAAGAAGTGATGACAATGGTGCTTATTGATGTATTTCAGGAGTGAAAATGTCCAGATAACTACATAGTAGTAAGTAGATTAAAATAATTTAAACTGAATATATTTAAATTATTTACCTAACATTTAAAAAGTAAGTAATAATATGCCACAGTAATTAACAGACTATAAATACAACTTCCTAAACATCCCTAAAAACAGAGTATATCTGCTTCCCAAGAAAACACTTTTTTTAAGAGCCTGTTTAATACAGCTAATGATTGTGCTACAAATACGGGCATCTTTGCTTTTTCCTCTGAAGATGCTGTTAGGAGAAAATAAATTTAATTGAGGAATCAGGAATATTCCCCTTCAAATATTTTCTCCAAAGTAATTATTAACTACAAGCTTCTCCTTCCTACAATGGAAAGGTTAGGGCCATATTTACAAAGTTTACAACATCTGCTGTACTATATTTGAAAGTAAATGGAGAGTCATATAGATGAAACCCCAAGTGAAGAGGGATGAAATGCCCTAAAAAAGTTCCCCTCCATCACAGGATTATAATAAATAACCTTGTACTTCTGTATCAATCACTTCATACGTGCGCTTCACGATGTCCTTCAAGGAAGAAGAAACCTGCATGAGCGGAGCTGGTTGATGCAGTCCAATGAGAACCTGGGAGGCCACTGTCCCAGCATATACTTCTGCATGGTTACTCTGAATATGGTGCACGGATGCATTCAAGGGCTCTAATGCACCAGTAATCTGGAAAACAAGGACACAAACCCTTCAGTATCTCGTTCTTTTCTCACACCTCTGTAAGGGCTGTGTTTTTTCTTGATTGCCTCGGACTCTTCCTATCTGTCATGTCAAGGGTAGGGAAATACATGCTATGCTGCTGTTGCATGGCCCTGCAAGCATTGCTGTCATGGCCACTGCTAATCCATGCACATGAGCTTGGTTGTAGGTCAAAAGCAGCACCTTGTCATCTCCCTCAGGCTTGCTTCTGTGGCAAGAATAACGATGAAACACCACTGACCCAGACACACTCCCCTGCTGTAATCCTGGGTTTTCACAGCAGAACTTCTGGCACTGCTGATACCACCCGCCCTGTAGGTCCCAGTGCCATAGATCAGATTTGTCTCTTGAAAGGTTTAACTCAAAACTCCCTTGGTCAAATCATGCTTTGCATGTCTTGAAATCCAGAGCCAGTCGGTCATAGACCGAAAACCGAACTGAGCCAGAGCCGGAGCAAGCATCACGTAGGCAGGGAAAACCCCTGTGTTTCAGAATGTCTCTAAATTGCCCTTGGAAGAGACCTGAAAAATTTCCTAAATAAGCTGATAAATCAATGTTATTTTAGCTGCTTGAGGGTGCAGCTGACATTCAGTAATCAGGAATAAATTAGGGCAAAATACCCCTGATCTGGCAGAACAAAGCAGGAGCGACTAGCTGGCAAGGTTTTGCCCGGCACAGAGGACTATGAAGCAAGTGGTGGTTACTGAGTGACAGAAATGTGGATGAAACAAGCAACACAGGGGAGCGTTTATGTTTGTACATACCATGGAGTGCAAAAGGCGTGAATGATTCAGAAGATGGGAATCCACTATGATTAATTCATTAAAATCCATTTTCACAAGCACTGTCACGTTGTACCAGAATGTTCTTCCTGAAGCGTACAAATGAAAACAGCCAAGTCATCTGGGGTCTGATGCTATAGAAAGCGACAGAGCTATAGGAGGGCTCTAGGAAACCAAAGCAAGCTTTAACTTGGCAAATATGAAGAGCCCACGCACAGCCATCATCTACGGCCTTGTCTGCCATATGCTGCAAGCAGCAGTGCCAATGAAGGAGAAGAAGCCAGGGAAGGTCCTCTGGACCCTGAGCACCCACACACCATTCAGTGCTCATGGGTGCAAGTACTGAAGCTGAACATCCTGGAATTGATCCGAAGCAGCTTCCTGTATTTGTTTTATGGAGAGCTATGGTAACAGTTTTCCTGCCCACTCGCACCCTCAGAAGGAAAACTTACACATATTTCTATTAGGAGCAGTCTTGAATTTATCAGTAACATACCCTCTGGCACTGGATCCACACAGCCTGCTCCTTTGGAAGAGTTGCAGCATTTTTTAAGCCCTGGACATTCAGTATCGAAAGTGCAAGGATAATCAGATGTTTCCATATTCTCCATTGGGCAAGCACCAGGTCTTGAGGCAAATACACTGGATCTATTGAGTGCTAAGTAACGAAAACATTTATGAGAACAAAAATACAGAAAAATGTTTCCATAAAACTGTGCAATTGAATTTATATCAAACACCTCCCCCTCATTTTAGAAGTGCGTCTGTTCTGAGGTTTTCATGGGGAGAAAATAGCAGCCTAAAATACCATTATTTCATTTCAAGAGTGTGAATGTTCTCAGGTTTCTCTCTTGATCATGAAATTTCTGTTCCATAAATTTTGAATTTATAATTTTCCATTGATAATGATGGATAGATGGGGGGTGGGCAGGGAAGAGCGAGAGAGAATGTTTCTAAATGTGATGACAGTAGAAGCACTGCAAAACAGAAAATGCACCCGATGTCAGCTATGACTAATACAAATAATATATAATGAGCAAAGGAAACAGGCAATGTCTGAGCTAGAAATCAGTAGTTTTCATTTAATCTTTTCCTGCAGCAAAGTTAACCATTAGTTGTAGTAATCGAAAATGAGAGTGGAAACACAATGCTGTTCTCAGGTGCACTTGACTGGGTTACACAGAGGGCCAGGAGAGCAGAACTGAGCTTGAGGTCTGCAGCCTGGCAGCACTTGCTCTGTATCAGCCAGCCACCCCGGGATGTCAATAGCCCACACTGGACAGCCTTGTGGAGAGGGCAGCTATGGCAGAAGGTTGCTGTTTCCCAAGCCAAGGGCAGGCAGTGGTCCTGGTTCAATGGCAGCACATACTCTTCTCCACAGGAAAAGAGAAAATATTTCCAAGCTCTACAAACATTACTTTCACCCACACTCTTAAACATAGCTCCAAGCAATGCTCAGCTCTGGCCTTTCCAATCCACCTAAAAGATTTCTCTTTTCCATTTATTTTGTGCCTACAGATTTTTGGTCCTACAAACTCTTGAACTGGGCAAATAAAGTCAGCCAGGAGAAAAATGAAAATGTAAATAATTGCCCTCCTTAACCTTCCCCATGACCAACTCTGCCACCAAAAATCATTTTGAATCAGAGGCCTGGGTTTGCAGTAGGAGGATGGGGGAAAATCAAACCCATGCAACCTTACTCAAGTTACTTCTGGGTCCAGCAAGCCCCAGCAGTCCTATTCTGCCTCCCAGCATGGACCAGAAAACTTTGCTTCTGGCTCTGGGGCTGACATTATGGATTGCTGACATTATGGATTGTTCCCCCAAACAGGTTCTACTACTAGAAAGCCTCTTCCTGATTTCTAAAGACACAATAAGGTGTGATATGGCCTCAGTTGCCCTTAGATGAGTCTCTGACACACTCCCAGTCTCATGCGATTGCTGCATCCCAGCCTCCTGAGCAGGGAGGCTAAGCAGCCTCTCACACTGGGAGCTTGCACAGACATGAACGCCAAGGCATTTTGCTGTATTAGTACATCACCAGTGCTCCTTACTATTCAAACCAGGTGGATCTTGGTAAGCTGGGCCGAAACATATAAATTCCTCTGGCTCTGAGGTTCTGGTGCAGTTCAAGCAGGTTTGAGGTTCAAAGCAGCTTTTTTCCACCTAGGTCTTTTTTTTTTTTTTTGGCATGTTTAACTGCAGTGTAAAAGGTTTAATGAGTCACATGCAATCTCAGAAAACACTATTGAATCCTGGCTGAGTGCCACACTAGCCATTTGTCTAAAATCAAAAGGTCATCATTTTCGCATCAGCGGAAACAGATTCACATCACATTTCTGCCTAATTGTGCCAGATGCACTTTGAAATTCAATTTATGCTCTCCACTTCAATCACATTTGGGACAGTCACCTACCAAGCAACAGTGCCAGCACTGGAAAACAAGCCAGCCAGCTCCTCTGTCAGTTGGATAAAGTACAAGCTTTTCTCCTCTGTTAACTGCATAAATGTACATAAGCAGAAATGTAGCACCCAGTGCTTAGCAATGAAAGGTCAGTTACCAGCCTGCCTGCACGGAAGCCACCGGGTATGCTGTGACCGCAGGACGGGTGGATATCCCAGGAAATAGATGCTGAGGAACACCATTAGCTGAGCCGTAACCCCCTTCCTCTTTCTCCTTGCACCTGGAAGGGACAGGTTTCATCCAGAGGGTGCAGCAGAGCCTGGGACCAACACCCTGCACTCATCTCAGGCATCAGAAGGTGGAGACAAATCCGTGAGGTTAGAGAAAGGGCTCCTGGTAAAGCCTGTTAAAAAGGCAGACTGGTAGTTTTCAACATATGACCCTGTTTACAGGGTCTCTGAGCACTGCTAGACTTAACCGGCTCAGTTCGATGTTTTCCATCCTGATTGCCTGTCCAGGGGTTAATTGGGATGGAGGGCAGCGCCTGGATGTGCTGTGCCAGCATCTGACAAATATTTAACACTCTTCCCTATGAAAAGCCATATCATTCACTAGGACATATTCAGGAGCCATGGCCTGAAATTCAGCAAGGACACAGCTGTTGGACATTGGGGGAACACAGTCTTAGAAGCACAAAAACAGTCTGCACATGCTCAGAGGAAATTTAATGAAATCTAGCCACTGCCACCTCCGGTGGGTTCATCCTGCTAGTATAACCATGCCATGTGCTCTCCCCAGTTGGTGCTCACATTGGCAATCAGTGGAGAGCAGGCAGGAACCCATGGTGAGCCTGCAGCTCGGATAGAACTCAGGGGGCTAATGGATGACTGCGTTAACCCCTGAACCCGTGGGGTTAATGAAGTCATGAGAGGCATGAGGTGAGTAACTGAGTGAAGCAGATAACTTGCAAGGAAAGATTACTAAAAAGGCTGGGACTTTTTGCTGTGTAGAGGGGAAGGCTGAAGGGGATGTGATTGAGATTTACAAAATCCCAAAGGCAGGGATGAAAGGTGAAAGTGAATCTGATATCCACCATAGCCCACAGTAATAAAATGGGTGAAAGTACACACTTCTTTACCCAAATGGGAGTGAACTTCTGCAATTTGTTGGCACAAGGCATGTGGAGACAGACAGCTTCAGTGGGCTCAAAAAAGGACAAGACAATTCCTTGGCAGGACGCCCATAAGCAGACCCCATAGGCAGAGACACCCGTAATCCCACTCCTGCAGCTGCTGCGGGACACAAGGGACCCAAACTGCAGGGCAGCCAGAGACATCTGCTGCTGGGTGAATTCTGGCACCTTCCCACCCCAGGCTGATGCTGCAGTGCTGGTCTCATGTCCCTGGTGACACCACTGCCCAAGCAGGGGGGACAGCTGTGCCACAGCTCCCCATTGCTCTGGTGAGACTCAGCATGAGAACATCTGCACGCAGGCTCCAAAAGGTCCCAGCCCCTCTGAGAAGTTACTTGGGCACCTAAAATGAAATGGGTTTTTACTTTACAGTTGTTTTCCTGAAAAACATAGGAAGTTATGCACACAAAGCATACTGTGTTTAACGCATGGCCTTAACATTGCAAATCAAGTACTCTGAAGTCATGAAACTCCAGGATACAAGTTGTCTGGGCCTTCTTATTTCAAGGTATTTTGTATATATGTGCTTAAAGCCCAGCCTTCATTGCATGCTGATGCACTCTTTTACTCTAGCTGGGGACCAAGCAGGGTTGGACGGCAGATAAGGAAGCTTTCTATTTTCATCTTCTGCAGTAAGGTGGAAGGTGGGCAGCAAATCAGTCACCAGAAGTAACCATACCATTCATTCAAGCAGCTGGAAACTAGCCTGGAGAACTGGACCCTATCTCTGCCTAATAAAAAATCCTGCAAAATGCTGGGAAACTTTTGTACAACAAACTCATAACAACCTGTCAGAGCCATGGGCTTCACAGGTCCAGGAACTGACCTGCAGCCCTGGGACCTGCCTAGCAGTTGGACGACTGCTCACAGTCACCATGGACATGAGGGTCTGCACTCCAACCATACAAGTTGTTAAAGGCAGCACTAAGCACTCTGAAAATGGAAATCAAAATAAATTTAATAAAAAATTAAAACCACACCATAGGTGTCTGAACGTGGGCACACGAAATTGTTTGGTCTCAGTTTCTCTGCAGGTAGTTGCCCAGCTGTGAAAGACAGAGAACCTCTCTCCCTTCCCACAGCCTTTGTGAGGACAAATTGCTGTATGTGAATCGCCCCAAGGTTCACCTAAAGACATGATAAACAAGCAACACAGTGCCAGATCAGTTAATTAAAAGAGTTTACTAATCTGCATGCATAGGCACAAGGAGAGGAAACAAAGGTTGTCCTATTTAATTCTACCTTTAAAATTAATTCTAGTACTTCCTAACTTTATATACTTCTGTTCAATTTTTATTTTAAAAAGTTGTTTGTGTGCATGTGTAATACTATTCTAACGGATTGACAGGCAAATAGCAAGAACTACCAGAGTAACTGGACTAATGACCTAGATATTTTTTCCCAACAGTAAAGAAATAAGAAAAGTGGGGCCTGCCATATACCAGGCAGGAGTAAATGTTTCCTTCTAGGAAGAAAAGGTGGGGAGCAGCCAGGAGCAGGTTGCTGTGAGAGGTCATGGAAACCTTTCCACTCCTAGCAGGATAGAGAGCATGCCAGAACGGATAACGTCAAGAGAAAATAACAGTAGTTCAACAGCATGCCGTGCAGTGATTTCAGCAGTGCCAGTTTTTCTTCTCATCATTTATTTAAGACTGTGTCTAGACAGTGCATTACCATTCATAGAATTTATGACTAATGCCCTGAAAAGCGAAGATACCGGAATAACGTAAACACAGAAATCACATAGAATCCATACAAATGCTTCTATGGTTTAAAATATTCCCAAATTAACTTTGACAGGAAAAGCAGTCAAGGTGACCACAGTATTTCATAGACAAGTCTGCCCAGAATGCCCAACAACAATGTGGCAAGGGCAGAGCAGAAATGCTGCAGCTAAGCTTTACAGACGTACAGATTTGTTAATGTTAGATGAAACAAGCTCATCAACCACTATCAAGCCTAAAATATCCATGCAGATGCTTTTAAAAGGCATAGAATTATACTGGGAAAAAATACTTTAAGTGTTGCCAGGATGCCTTTTTTTTTCCACCCAAGAAGATGGTCTTGTTTTTCAGAGGCTCTGAAACACCTCGAAAATCATGATAGCTCATAGAGTTTCATGTGAAAATAGAGACAACCGTAACTAGCTAGTGACTCTTCAGCATTTAGATGACACAGTTATTTGGCTGGATACAATACGTTAACAATGATGTGTATCTAATTATGCTTTCATTTCTTTTCTCTAGCAAATCATTTTAATAACAAATAAAGTACAATGACCGCTTCTGTCTTCCCATCTTTCTGTTATAAGCATTTTCCTGTGGGACACAATATTCTACAGTAACTTGAAAAAATGCCCGGCAAAAGTTCTTTGGAGATTCATTTTCCAGTGCTCTGAAACAACTTAAAAGTAGGATGAACACATTGTTCTGGACAGATCCCATGACAAGACATATGGCTCATACCCTCTCATGTCACGTTATATGATCTGATGCAGTAGTGGGTTCAGGGACATTCCCACAGATCTGAGCCACAAAAGTCTTATGACCCAAAGCAAGGGCCAGGGCTGCAATAGGACCTTTCATTTTCAATCTCCTGTTACAGTGATGTGACTATGAGTACCAGAACCATAACTTGAAAAGGGGAAATGGAGAAAATGCAATGTCATACCAAAAATAGGAGACAAAATTATGTCCTGCAGAACTTTTTGGGATGCTGGAACAGTCCAATCTTGGCCTAGCTAACCCGAAATTCCTGTTCAGCTTAAAAGCATGTGGCTTTATCCATTTGGAAAAGGAAAAAAAAAAAAAAAAGGTCATTTTCCGCAAGGAATCCCTTCCATCTACATCTCAAGTTCTGCTAAAACTGGTAATTTCTTATTGACAACTGGTAGCCCTGATGTGGGAAGGAGAAAAAGCTTCCATCTTGAGTTGAGTCAAGGATGATTAAGTCTTCCTGAGTAGAATCTTGTTAAAACTCAGAAGTTAGTTAATCAGATCCACCAAAACTTTCATCAGTTTCCAGACCTCCAACATAGCCCTTGGAAGCCCTGAGAAAATGAGCCTTAATGGAGTGTTAATTAGAAAGCAGTTGGTAGTAGCTTGCCATGAGGCCACAGGTTGTTTTACATTAATACCAAAATTGGATTTGCATCCTGAGAACTGACCCTGCCCAAAAACAAAGGAGATGTTATCCTAAGTGCATCCTGAATTACTTTTGAGAGTAAAGCTCCAGTTGTAAATGCAAGCACACCCAGAGCAGGCACAGCACCCGGTAAGGCTGCATGAGTTACTGCACTTGGCCACAGATATTGGCATGAACCGGGACAAGTAGTGAGCTCTTGTAGGGGTAGCAAGTAGCTCTCTTCTTCATGCTTACCTGGAACTTCAGTGGATTTGTGGCTAGGGGTGGCAAAGAACAAGAATTAGGAGCATTAGTCTTTCATGTCTACTCTTTACCATGTAGGACCAAGTTTACTGCAGATTTTTGCAGACTCAATCACTTCAGTGGACAGGAACTTATTGTCCAGAACTGAATTAAGTCTTTAAGTCTCTCAGTTCAGGTGAATCCTCTTCCATCATTTATTTCAACTCTGAATCTGACTAAAACTTACCCAAAGAGCAGTAGAGTCCAACTTGTTCATATCCTTCACAGCAATCTGTAAGAGCGATGGTTTCAGGGACTTCAACAGTATGATACTGCGTTTTATAGTATGTCCGGGGACACACCATCCACGGTATCCATCCTCCACAGGAAGTGCTTTTCTCATAGGACTTTCGGTAAGCAACCATTTTAACCACATTTCTGGTCAGGCTATAGTTACACAGATGGTATCCTAGCAAAGAAAGGCCTTTTTCTAGGGAGCAAAAAAAAAAGACAGGAAGAAAGGGGTCAGCACTAACTTGTTACCCCAGAGTGTAAGTTCCCTGCAGTATCTAGTTAAAAATACTGTTATGATAAAGCAGTGACAGAGTCTACACAGATGAATGATTTCCAGTAAGGCTGATGTTAGGAAGAACATCACTTCAGAAAATGGATGGAAGAAAGAATTAGTAGTGACTGCTTGTCATAGGCATCACTTCAGTCATAAAAGGATGCAGATCAGCAGAAAATTCAAAGAGCTCTCAGTGTCTTCAGGTGTAAAGCAGAAAAAGGGCAATTTAACTCAAGTACAAAGGAAATTAATATACATTAATAGAAATTAAAGGTAGAGCAGAATAGGCACTTTCAGGGCAGAGTCATCCAAGTACTTTAGATGTCCACTCCAGGCTCATGCTGCCGAAGTGTTCATCTTTCTCCACTGACTATGAAGGGAACAAAGGGCAAGGAACTCATGGGCGGATGAGTCACGGTAGATGTCTGGAATAAAACATCCTTCAGACATTGTCCTGCTAGGCTAAAACTGGGTGCATACATCACTGGGAAGGACTTTCAGGCACCTGACACAAAAGGTATTCCTGGAGCTTCCATGCAGCCTATCTGCATTTGTAGCAGACCATATCAGACCAGGCCCTTTAAGAGCTGCAGTGGTTCACTGACTTCAGTATAAATCAAGTCATTGTTAAGTTCATTAACCACATAACTTCACACAGGTCTCGGAATGGGACTCAGCTTCTCAAGTTCTGAAACCAGTCGTGATAAGGAGTGAATTTGTTACATAGAATCATAGAATAGTTAGGGTTGGAAAGGACCTTAAGATCATCAAGTTCCAACCCCCTGCCATGGGCAGGGATGCCTCACCCTAGACTGTGTCGTCCAAGGCATGCTTTACTTAAAAATGAAATACTTGAGCAGGAGCAGCAATAAAAGAGAACACAACACAAAGAAACCAAACCACAACAACAGAAACAAAACCAGATGGAATTTAAGAATTAGAAGTAAGCAACCTACGATCATGTCACAAACATCAGGCTGTCTCCTAATGAGATGCTATAGAAGCCAGAGGGACTGAGTCTCGCTGAGTCCCATTTGCGAAATAGATGGGATAGAATTAAAATGCCTCTACCATCCTTTAGACAAAGCAAAAGAAACTTTAATAAGGATTAATATTAATTAGCTGCAGAGATTCAAGTATATCAGGACTGTTATTTTTGAGTGGACCAGAGCCAGTCAATAGACAGACTGAAGCTAACGCAGCATACACAATGGGCATACAATTCAAATATTTACATCTTCTCTTATTTGTACAACTTCTCTCCTGCATGAAAAGTTGAAACATGTTAAAACAATACAAGGGAGAAAAAAAAATAAAAGAAAAATTGTCAAGTTTTCAGGAATCATATGCTTTTATCATGTTTAGCTGTCCAGCTAAACAAAAGATATATGCACAATTTGAGCAGGACTGGTAAAAGCTTTGAACAGGATGATCCATTTGTAGTGCAAGGACAGTCCAAAAGAAAGCATGGAATAGATACCATAGGTATCTATTGTAGATGCCATATGGTATCTAATATAGACACCATAGGTATCTATACATCCCTCAAGCCGGCTGAACTGAGTTATCCAAGTGGTCTTCCTCTAACCCTAATCCTAGCTTGAATAAGAACAGCCTGAAAGACATCCCCTGCTTTAGATGTTCAAAAGGCTATGAAGAATAATGGATCTTCTTGGTGCAATTCCCAAATAGAGGCACAGGCACTTGCCTGTTGACAAGGGCACTTTGGAGTTGCAAAAGGGAGGAGGGTGGGCTGGGACTAACCACAGACCATCCCCAGCATGAGTAACTCGCATCTGACCAGACCCAGAGAGAGCATCGTGCCCTTGGGAGTCCAGCCCTGCTCTGCCTTACGCATCTGTGCCTTCCTCTGGCAGCAAAAGGCAGAGCTGGATGGCGGGGCGTGCTACAGAGAGCACGTGTGAGAGCAAGAGACCTCCCAGCAGGCTCCAGGGAGCCCTGTGCTGCTGCTTACAGCAGCTCAGCAGGAAAATACTGAGAATAAGAGCATATTTGGAAATCCCACTCCCTGCTTCTTCCTCCTCCCAGCCTCAAGCATGGCATCTCTGTGTCTGGTCCCTGACGCTAACTCCAGAGACAGCAGCTGAAAGGTCTTCACGTCCCTAAAAAGCACCAGGGCTGTTCTTTGTCCTTAAGAACAGAGTGAAAGGAGATGGTCATGACCGGCAGGAAGAAAGGCACCCAGCCTGTCTCAAGCTGAGGGGCGGAAACCCACACCCTGCCCGACCCAGGAGAGGACCCCAATGGCCAGGTTGGAAGTCTGAAAGCCCATATCCAACCGTGGCTCATAAGTGACAGTGCAGGAAGGAACTGAAGGTGAAGTGAGACAGCGAAAGTAATGTGGCCTCCCTCCCTGGTTAGCACATCCCTCTGGGAGAGGGGAAAAGAGAACAAAAGTGGGTTCTGGAGCAGGAATCAGAGATCAAGGGCTGCTTTTAATCCAACGCATTAAATCAATTACCACTTCACATCTGGCACAAGTGCCTTAAAAGAAACAGGTAGCTGTCATTGCATTTTGTAAAGCATTCCCTTGCCACATGTTAATAGTGCTCCAAGAATACCTATCCCAGCAAATGCTTCTAGGCATGTAGGCATGGGAAGAAAAGAAAAAAATCTTGTTTCGAGTGTTTTTTGGTTGGGTTTTTTTTTTTTTTTTACATCAGTTTGAGACCAAAATTACTAAATACTCGAAGTGGAATGGAAAGAATGCCTAAATCATTCTGGATTTAGCCTTTACCTAGAGGAACTGCACAAGCATCTGTTAGTGATCAGGGAAGGCGGGAGGAGCAGGTCAAATTTTGTCCTATGAAAATCAGAAAAATAAACAATTGTATTAAGAAATAATACTGTTATAGTATAAAATTCTGTTAAAGGAGGGTAGGGCAGGAAAAGTAGAACAGTTCAGCATGGTTCTTCATTGCTATGATCCCTCCATTTCCCCAGAGCTCATGTATTAGCATGGCTAGAGCAAAGCAGGCATTGGAAGAGAACAACCGAGCAAGGAGAGCACTGAGGATTCATGTTATCCATACAGAGCTGAGGCTGCAGCAAGGACATAGTACTGGAAAGTTAAAAATTCCAGTGTCAGCTGAGCTGGCTTAAGCTCTATAGCAATGTGCAACATAAATACAGGTATGAAACTGAGAATAAAATGGCGTAGAATTAGACACAGTTTATAATTAGAAGCTACAGCTGTCAGAGCAGATATGAAATTGCATTTCATACTTGGAACACTGATACTGGGTATAGAATGAGGCTGCCAAAGCCAAAAGAGAATGTTTGAGATATGGCTATGGTGGTCCAAAAAGAAGAGGTTAGACAGAAGGTGACAAGGAAAGGTGCAGCACCATCAACCTTACCGTCCTCCATCATTTTCATACACTTTAAAACAAGCTTTGACACTCAGAGAGTTCAATTTGCTGACAGCAGTTCCCTGCTGAGCAATGTGGCTTAGATCAATTTGGGCTCTTTAGCAAATTGTCTTTCTGTTCTCATTACCCCCATCTACGGGATTATGGCACTATCAGATGGAATTAAAATGCACTGGCTGTTGTTTCCAGCAACACAAAGCTGAAGTCATTTGCAAAGCAGTCACCTGACACTAGTAGTGCTACATTACACCTATCATCTCTGGACTTTTTAATTAGCAACCACCAGCTTTCAGCACTATCAGGAAAAGTATAAATTTTATGTCAAGCAACAGCACAAACAATTAAAGCAAATACTTTATTAATAGAAACAAATACTGAGAGGAAGGGCTGAAAGAAAAGTCTGCATGGGAGCAGGCTGCTTGTAACTGAAGGTCAAACCCGGATCAGAACTGAGAGCATGGTCAAAAAAATAGCAATAAAAAATGCTTGATAGAATTTATGCCACACTTAGCTGCAGTTCTGGAAACCTCACTGCTCGAGTGCCAGGAAAGCCACTGTGAGCTGGATCTATAAAATCTCACTGGAGAACAGCTAGAGCCAAAGACAAGCCACTTTCTTGTCTTGGCTTAACCTTAAAAGCAGTCTTTTGGAACAGGTTCATAATTCAGTTTTAAAAGGTAGAGGCTCCAAGACATGAAGAAAAATGGATTAAGGGCTCAATTTTTCTGGGTATTCCAAGTTCTACTTAATGTCAACATCACTGATTTTAAATGACACTGGAATGGGGGTCCTGCTGATCCTCAACCTATAGAAACCTCTTTTTCAGCTGTGATTTTGACAGAACAACAGAAAAGTCTGCAAGGCTTAAAGAAATATGGTTTGTATTTTAACTGAGACTTGCAAAACCACTTAAGTAAAAAATGCAACAAAAAGCAGCCAAAAATCACATCTAAATAAAAAAATCCAGAAATTAAGAACAAATTAGGTTTTAATTTAGCAGTTACAATCTAGCAATTTGGTTTGGGTTTTCCGAATTGCAGCCCATACCATAGACAAAAGCTGCCTTCTACAGTTTCATTTTATGCATCTCTAGGAATTTGCCAGGTACATTACTACATAATTTCCTCAAGAAGATAATTTTAAACAGAATTTTCATTAAAATTTGCACATTACTGAACACTAAGCAACAATCCTACTCATTCATTTCTGGCACAAAGGAAATGACACGGCTTTTGCGTGGGGATGAGGAGTTGGAGACAAAGGTTGTATTTTGGCTTTGTCAGATTTTCTTTGTTTAATTACCAGCAGAGGATTCTTTAAAGGCCACTGAGACATTGCCAGTTCTACGGAGACTGGACACCTTGGCTGTTTTATTTCAAATAAAGAGATATCCCATATCCAAACTGAGCCATCCCACATAACAGCTATGATCCTCTGACCAGGTTTGCAACACTCACCTGTAATTTCATTCCCCCTTCCCTGTTGTGTGGCTGCCCAGAGGATGAGAACAGAAATAAGAGTGATCCTGGCCATTGCAATGCCTGTCCTGGACAAGCCCTTCTTACCGCTTCGTTTCCAGGGTGGTAGAGCTTGACTGTCTTTTCATGTAGGCTTTTGGATTAGGAGAAAAGGTGCTTTGGTCTTTTACCTTTTTCAGGTGAGCGATAACTACTGGCAACAGAAACAAAGAGGCTCTGGTGGGAATTTTGCTCTCTCCTTCATGCTCTCCCCAGAGAACCTGCCTCTTCTGCTTGCTCAGCTTAGATCCCCGCCTCCTGCCTGACTTTGAGAAGAAGGCATTTCAAAATTGCTGGTTTAGTCCATATTTATCCTTCTGAGCACCTATTCCCTCTCACACCTGAAGACCTGACAGCTAGGAGCCAGATTTACATACCTTGAATGTCAGGTGTATGTATTTTCAATTTTGTTTCTGTCCACACATCAGGTGATACTATTTTGTAGGTCTTTAATTCTGTACCTTGAAAACAAACTAGAAGTAAATACCTATGTTGATGTTTTATCCCAAATTTAAGCTGTTTTACTCCTCGTTTCATTGCAATTTCAGCATCACATAAACCAGAGCAATTCTAGGCAAACAAGAACCTTATTAGGCAGGGCATGAATCAGGAGATTTGAGAAACCAAAATCCCTTTCTTTTCATTGTGTAAATCATGAAGACATGTTCCCGAGATAGATGTGCCTGCAGCTTCACAATGCAGGACAATAACTTCAGTGCAACATCACCTGGCTCACGCAAAGAAAAGGAGCAAACACAATATGATATTTTATGAGGAGCTGACACTGAAGCATCGAAAATGACAGGTACAGTTCTCGGAGCTGAGGCAACCAGCACTTAAATACATATTACAGTATAGTAGACAATTTCATGTGGATGAAAGAAACAGATGTAAGGGAGCTGGTACCACAAACTCTCTCATTCGTGTACATTCAGAATATCAGTAATATCACTTCTGTAAAACACTGTTGGGCAATCACCGTGTTGGCACTCACGAGATAGGAGAGCTGGCACCTTGGAGAACATGCAGGGCTGACAGGGGAGTCACAGGATGGTTCAGATCCTCTGGCAGAGGGCAGAGCCAGAGCTCCATGTAGTGCTGAGGCACTTGTGAGCTGTTCTTCTGGATTGGAAAATAAAATATCAAGCTTCATCGGGGGGGGGGGGGGGGGGGGGAGGGGGGGTTGGAAAAAGGAAATTTAAGGCTTGCCCAGACTCAGTTTTATGGCTGGCAGCTGTCAACAGGCTTATGTTCAGGCTGAGGCAACTAACAGTGAGTTGCAACTTTATTGCAGTGGTGAATGAAAGAGTTCCTAAATGCAGATTATTCTGAACTCCCCTTTCAAATGAAACTCTAAGTCAGTGGGTGTTTAATCCAAACAATAAATTGATACACAAGTCATTATTTCAGGATTTACTGTGTAATTTGCAAATTCTTTCAGGTTCTGAGTCACATCTGCAGTATTTCTTCAGTTACAGTCATTTAGGCTCACAGCAACTTACTTTTTAGCAATGCAGATACTGGAAGAGACCATTCAGGCAATTAAGCATGCATCCTATGTCCTGTACAGCCACATTCACATCTTCCAGACACTCTCTTGCACTGCATTACCTGCAGTATGTTTAAGCTGATGCCCTACATCCTCGGCAGGAGCATGTGCTCCTCATATTCTTGAGCTGCTGTAATGACTTGCACTTACTCAGTACAAGCCAATACAGAGTCTCCTACAGGGAAACTAAATAGATTCATCGACCATTGTGGAAAACTGACCACCTGGACATATACAGCTGATTACATACAATTATATTTTTAGTAACCATTGGCGTATTTCATAGATAAATTGTTGGTCATTTTTCCTTATTCCTTTCAATTAGGTGGTTTTTTAGAACCCCAGTAGAAACTCTTGCTCTGGTGATGAGGACGGTCAATGGAGAGAGGAACAGAGAAGGAGATGTTTAGTGGAATAAAAAACCTGACTGTGTGGTGCTGCTAGTGAGCTGGACTCCACCATGGAAGGAGCTCATCACAGTCCTCCTGGCCCAGCCATCTGCAGCTGGTCAGTTCTCCTGGCAATCTTGTTTATATTTTCTGCAGTTTCACTTGTAATGTCTGAATTGATCCAAAGTATCCAATTTATACAAAGAAGCGCAATAAAAGCCATGTCAAAATCCATTCATCAAGAAGCAGATTTTTAGAAATGGGATTTGACTCTCCTAGCCTGTACTATCAGTAATTGGAATATTGTGGCTGGCAGCAGGCTTTCTCATCATACTTTTTAGGCATTTATTTCCTCAGACCAATTCACTTTTGATTTAGTCACTTAGAAGATCCTGATCTTCTTTAGGCTAGAAGTTTGACACAGAAAGGTCAGTCGCTGGAACATTTCTTTTTGCATTTTTTTTATGAAATAATCACTATTTCAGATGCCCAAAATGGTGACGACATTTCAAGACAGACTACTTTGCATTGAGGAAACAGAACAGTGCATTTGGGCAGTATGGGAATCTAACAAAAGCTGTCTTGTGCTCCAGAAGCCAGCATGCCTTCCTGCAGATGTATAGGATGTAAAGATTGAGAACCATTAAATCATTTAACCTGGCCTCTCAAAATCAGCTCTCGTTAAATTTCTCCCAGATACCTCTTCCAGACTCCCACATTTCAATCTGATTACAGCCTGTCAGTCTGAGAAAGCCCAGACTATGGCCACAGCAGACTGTGGGAATGGATGAAGGTGCCACCGGTCCTTCAGATCTCACAGTGGAAATAATAAACTCATCCAGATCAGGAACACAAAGGCAAAACTATGCTGCTAGCTGCCAATGAAGGTGACAAGAAGTTCAGATGAGACCTGATTTCTGCTCCACGATTGTGTTCCCTGGTGCCTGTGACTCCCAGTGAATTTTGTCTTACTGTTAGGGCAGTCTTAAAAAGTGCCCCCCTACTGTGACATTTCAGATGTCTAGTAAGGGCTGAGTTCAAACTAATCCTTCCCATAGTGGGGCGTTGCTAAGGTTTCTTTCATCTTCACTCCTGATCTTTGCGAAGCCTGCAGAAACTTAATTGCCTTTGAGCCTGCAGCTGATCTGTCAAAACTGGCTTGAATTGGTCAGCAAAGCCAAAAGGTGTTAGAAGAGTGGAACAGCCAGAGTTAGCCAGAAGCAACCTTTTTGCAGCTAAAGACAAAACAAAATAAATCACTCCTGCCATCAGGATACAAACTTATTCCAGCTTCTGAAAATCAATACATATAATGGACACCTTAATGTCTACTCCTCCCCACAGAGAACTGAACTTCTCAGAAATTTTAAATATTTAGCTCTCAGAGATAAAATGCTAATCGGCAATTCCAGGGACTTGAATCCCCTGCCCCTGCCACAGACCTCTTGTGCAGCCACAAGCAAGTCACATAGGTCAAATCTGCCACTGCAGTGAAGTCATGATGGTGACAGAAAGCCCACTATTTCAGACCTCATGAAATTCACAGCTACAATACTAAAAATATGCTTTTGCTTATTTTAGCTGAGAAAAAAAGTAGAACAGAAAAATCACTGTTTTGCCAGCATAGACTATGTTGGGATGGCTAACTGCTAAACTGGCAATTTTTAGAAAGGGTCCTCGTTTCTCTGAGCTTCAGACACACATCCAGAAAATGGAATAGTACACTTGCTTATTTCACTGATGTGATTCAGAGAAAAATGCATTAAAGATGAAGGGACATACACAAACGACAGTAAAAAACCCATTCACTTATAGCCTTACAAGTTAATTAGCTCAGCTGTGCAGGCAGAACAGTCTCTCACTGCATTCAGTGATTTGTTCTGTCTCACCAATAAACTGTTCCTCAGGAAAATCTTTGGGTCGTGTTCTTTTCCTGAACACGCACAAACTGTTTTAAAGTGACTCATGAGGAAAAAGTTCTTATTGGTAACAGGAGGAAAAAATATGAGTCAAGCGGAGGTCATGCTGACCCTCTGCCTGGCCTTGCTCCTCCAACTGAGTGCTAGTTGTGCAATCTCAGCACAGAGAAACTCTTGTTTGCTCCAGTGCTTTGACGGCATGGTCCCATTCCCAACACTGAGTTTGGTACCAGATGAGACTGTTGACCACACCTCACATGTGATTTAGCAGCGTTGCAGGGATGTAAATCCTATATAAGACATTTCATAGCATGCTGTTTGGTTTTAACTCTAAAACTGGGCATTTTTGAAAGCAAGCAGTCTGGGCAGTGGGTATTGCTGTTTTCTATGAAGGCTTACTTGGAAGAGAAGTCAGAGGGTCTCCTGCTCAGCATTTCTCCGTGGGGTGCAAGGGCCCAGTCCACCTGAAGGTCCCATTCAGCAGAGTGTTGTGCCTGGCCTGTATCAGCACTTGGCGATGGGACTAGAGCCCCTCCTCGCTCTGTCTCTCTGGCTGGACCATCAGCTCCCTGCAATGAAGGGCTGGGAACTCGGCCCCAACACCGATCTCACGCTTCCCTGCTGACCCAATACCACAAGGCTAAAGAACAGCAATATCTTGCAAACAATAGTGACCAGCCCATGGATGTGGCCAGGCTTCACTGGTTTGTGCCAGTGCTGCTGCCTGTAACCCTAATTTTTGACTGAAAGCACCTGCTGCTCCTCTTGGAAAAAGGATCATTTCCCATTTCTTATGCCTCTTAAACTCATCTGACATACAGCCAGGATATGGACGGGATGGAGAGGACTGTGAATGCAACTGGCAGTTCCCCTTGTGAATCCATCTCTTGCACACACATGCAAAGCCTGCCTCTGTTAAGCAGATTTGAAGCACAAAATAGACCAACCAAAATACACAATGTGCTTTTCGCTGTTAGTCAACGTAAGATTTGGCCCTTACCTTCCAGCCAAGAGATACAGACGTATACACACAGACCCAAGCACGCGTTTCTGATGAGAGATTTTTCTAGATTGTTGCAGAAGATAATCTGTAGTCCAAACCACTGAAAACCTTTCACAATTTGTGTAAGAGCTTTTATCGATGCATTAGATTTAAACGCTTATATGAAGATACTCACTTTGAAAGATCTAAAGGAAAATTGTTTCTGCATGCTCCTGAGCCAGCTCAATTAAAAGCAAAGGAGCTCATGAAGTCAGAGGAGCCTTTCAAAGCAGAAACACTGGACTAAGGGAACCTAGTGCACAGGCAAGGCAAGTGACAGCACTCCATTCCTACTGTGTGAATACTGAGTAAGGACTTGAAGAAAGGTTTGCAAAAAAAACCCAGCATATTTTAACCTGATGAGAAGGTACAAGCACTTGAATAGGTTTGTTTAGAAGAAGGAATGCAGGAAGTTATTTTGGGGAGGTATATAATTTCTTTTTTTCTACCTGTTAATACCTGTAATTGCGATCAACCCAAACACTGGATTACTAAGTACAAGGGAGGCAGGGAGTTCTTTCAGTGGGCAGAAAAACACCAAATGACTAAACCACCAAATGATTAAAAACCATATGGAGTGGAAGTTTGGGGTAAAGGGAAGCTGGGGCTGAAGGAAGAAGACTTTTAATCTTTTTGCCAAAATGTAATGAAGACAAGTTATGAACTCAAATCTGTGTGTCTGAGGGAATCTGAACAATTAGAAAATTCAGTGATATTTTCAGAGATCTCACTGTATACAGTGAGGAAATGCTTCTCTTTTTTTTTTTAATAAAATCTTGGCTTGCTGTCAAGTGTAACTGCTGTTTTGAAATTATTTCTGTTTTGAGATTGATACTAAATCATCAGCGTGATTAAAATCAAAGGATCTTTGGGTTTTCCATGCCCTTGCTCATACCCTTCCCCCAGATAAAGATTACAAACTACTTTTAAGAACCCCTGCACTAGGCATCTGCCAGAAACAAGTCATGTCTGAACATCCAGACTTGCCCAGAAGGCGCTACAGGGCTAAACCACCCTCTGAATTACTCAGCAGGAGGCTATTAGCATCCTGCTCTGACTCTGCATTTTGACACGTATACATTTGCCATCGTTTCGCCCACCACGTGGGTTCTGTCATCTGAAGCATCTGTTGAGTTCAAGCTTTTGCTTTAACAGAAGAGAGCAAAGCTCCAGCTTGCTCAGTGTTTTCCAGCACATCAGCAGGATTTATTCCATCAGTACCCGTGGATTAAGTAATGGAAGAGTGGAAGTCTAATATTAGCCCACAGGTCTCACAAGGGGGGTGCTTTGCAGGACTGTGCAGCCAGAAGGAAGCCTCCAGCCTGGAGCGTGAAGAATTTTATACATTATACTGGGTAAGAACTGTGCTCCATCTCAAAAGAATTTCTCAGCACTGATATTTCCACTTCCAATGCCAGGAAAGCTACTGCTCTTTCTACACCCTCTCCTACATGCAGCCCCTGCCCCAGTTAAACAGCATCACCTGCTTTTCCAGGTACTCAGGAAAAGAAAATTATTCCTACCTCTGAACAGCATCAACTGCTGACACAAGCACTGGCAGTTTCTCTACAATTGCATAGTGCTGAAAGGGGAAGTAGAAGCCTAAATGCTTAGTTTGGAATAAAGACTATATTGCATCACTGGCTTGGTAATCTAAAAGAAACAATCGATCACCTTCTTTGCAAATCTAATCAGGAAAAAGGAGTGATGCATGGCGAGAAAGTTCAATGTTTGGAGTGAAAAGAGACTTCACACCAGGTTTTGGCATTCTCAGGTGAAGAGCAATATGTGGTCATGCACTGTAAAATAGGAGGAAAATAATTTTCTTGATTTTTCTCTCCTTCCAGATTTCAGACCACAAAAACCGCAACTAAAATTATCTCACTCTATTTAACTGGAAAGAAAAAAAAAAAAATCACATTTTGCCAGCTATTGACAGTTGATATTTAAAGCTCAAAAGGAGATGCTTTTCAAAATGTTTATTGGCTTGTGAAAACAGTAGGTTATTTACTGAATCTCTTCTGCACCCTTAATTAGCACAAATGCCAGTAGGGAAACTTCCTGCGTGCTTTCTCCCATGCTGACCTTCCACATGAGAAAAATTCCCTAGTGAAAATAGATTTTCATTCCCTCCTTGAAATCAAACATCTGGCTTTGGTTAAGAGGCACATAACCCCGTCCTTTGTGATATTTGGATCGCAAGTGCTGTGGGGCAGGGAGCATTTTCTCTGTTATTTGCTGCTGAAAATGACAGGGCCTTTAGTTTATAGATGCAATGATGACAATGCTACCACTGAAGGATGATGAGAACATGATTATTGTCATGATTAACATTCATTTATAATTCAAATGCCAAGTATAAATACCAGCATGCATTTTTCATCATTCTTCATCTTTGCAACTATTTTCTATCATATTCTAAAAACTACTGAATATTGACCTACTTGAGAGATGGAGCTCATGAACTGATCTAATGCCTCAAATTGAAAGGTGGAGTCAAGAGTGTGTCAGTATCTCCCAAAAGCTAGTACTGCTGATATAATTCTGTGCATCCGTTACATCAGTTTAATAAGAGAGAAAAGAATATGTGTATGCTTCTTAAAAAGTGGGAGGCAAGTGAAATAGGATTGCATTTACTGTATTTTTGTTTAGTTCTTCTCAGAGATATGATGGGAGGGATGGATGGATCGGGGCACACTGGCAAAGTCAGTAAAGGCTTTAGGACGGTCTACAAACCTTCCATGTCTTAGCTGCAATGGATTTAAGAAAGCAAAAGCTTAGCTAATGAGAAGAGTAAATGAATGCTTTGCCTATATGCCCCTGGTTCTAAGCAATCATGCGCCTAAGAGGAAATACACTGAAGAGCAACATCATTTCCTGCTTGCAAAAGATCTGGTTTTGATGACCTTCTACTTCCAGAAGCAAGAGGGACAAGAATACTTTAGACACCAAAAAAGCTCACATGATGAGCCCCGAGGGCTTATAAACAGCAGCAGATGGGTAGACCCTTAATCATCAGTCTGAGAAAATCACCCTGATGTCACTGCTGGAATTTGATGCTTACTCCAAGATGTGATAAGTAAATTTCCTTACCAGCAACGTAGAAACCTCATGCTGTGGAAGGACACACAAAAGTATCCTCCTGGTAACAAGTGTATCTTTACAGTAACAAGGGTCCAGTAAAAGTAAGAAAGCCTTTATCATATGGCCCTCAACTAAAGCAGTGTTTCCATGTCAAAAATGGGACGGCTGAGTCAGTTTTCCACTCTGAAGAGCTGCAGTGAGCGACAGAAAGCAGACAAAACCTCATCAAATTACCTGGAGCTTCATTTGGCACAAGGGTGATGCAGACCTGGAAAAATGGGCTGTGCAATTCTCTGGCCCTTGGGGCAGAGAAAAGGAGGAACAGACAGAACATTTTTGCCTTTAAGATGCTGCTGAAGCACCCTCCACCAAGGAAAATATGACCAAAAGGAAGCAAAGGTAAATTCCAGAAATACTGGTATTCCGCTTCCTTTTGCTGTGCCAAGGAGAAAAATGGGAGGTTTAGCTTCTCTATTTAAAAACAAACAAACATCTGAGTTTTGAAGTAATGTACCTACATTATGCAACTACATAGTCCCCAGCAAAATGGGCTGATTTTCAATCTAGAGTTGTCTAAAAATATATCTGGGAGGACTGTTTCCAAAAAGGGTAAGGGTTATGCACATAACTCAATGTCCACTTACGAAAACCCTTCTGTATTCCTACAAATAGCATGACTGATTATTCAAGCTGAAAGGTCTTTTTAATCTAATTTACTTTTAGGCCCTCTTCTGTCTTTCCCCTTTTACATTTCTATGTAAACGAAGATGAATGTTTTGCTTAGTTTCTATTTCTTATCATGTCTCTGCCATTATATAATTTATTTTTATACACATATCTTTATATTCACAAACATATGCACATATATATAAACAAATACATACAGGTACATGCATAAATACATACATGTATATACACATATATGTGCAAAGATACAACCATTACAATAGGAATTTGATTTGATTCGGCACTGTTAATATTTAAATTGAGGATGGAACGGTATCAGCCTGTTGAAACCTGATCTTTTGCAACCATGATTAGTACACTCTTTAAGCATCACAACTGATACAGAAAACAACTGCAACAAGGAGGGAGCAGTTCTGTCACAGGCAGATGAGATAGAGTAGAAAAAAATAAGAAACAGAAACAGTGGCTTGCATTACAGTCCCCAGCAACTGCGTGCAACCAGTGAGGAGGGAAATGGATCCCTGTACACTGGATGCTTGAGCTGGATGTTGTAAACACCCTCTAGAAGCTTTTATCTATCAGTTCAGTTTTAGCCTCTATCCTTAATAAGTCTTAACATGCGCACCATAAAGGCAAGTCCCATAGCACCTTATTAACTTGTTTATTCTTTCCAGCTCTCTGCATTCAAGCTAACTCACATTATGCAATTAGCTGCTATGAAAACAAATGAATCATATTTTGGTTTTGCGTGTTTAAGGACCAGTTCAAAATCTGTTCTCTTCAAAAAGTTTCACGGACTGACTTAGGATCAGCTTGATGTCTGAATTATTTTCCTACACTACGAAAAGAGGCTGCTGCTGAGGTTATGTTTAAAACTATTGAGATGGTGCAAAAAAACCCCTGTGACTCAAACAGTGAATTTTGGTGATTTGGACAACTTAATCACCTTACCCATAGGATCAAAAGAATTCATTATTTTTAGGAGGTAGGTGTGACTGGGTGGTCAAATTCCACAAAGTTCATCCTGTAGCATATTAATATTTTTTCCATTGAAAAGTTTAAATATCAGTGTTCAAGTGATTCAGTTATTAGCAACTTCTTCTGGCAAATAAAAGGCAGCACATCTCATCTATGCTACATGACATTTATTTGTATGGGAAAAGGAAAGAGACAGTTACCATGTAAACAAAAGAAAAACAAGGACAAAATCACACTCGCTCAGTTGAGCTCATCACCAGCTAAGCCTAATTTTGATGAGCTCTCCCATCAACAGCAGGATCCACTCTAATAGAACTTACCATAAATGGAGATTTGGGGGTTTACTGTTATCAGAGGGATTGACCAAAAGTTAAAATATCAACGGCAAGAAGAAACTCAAACTATATGAAATTGTTGGTTTCAGTATGCATTTGTTTTCTAAATGTGTAATAGGTCCACTGTGGCCGTCATCGGAATGGCCCTGCATGATTGATTTCATGACCCTCCTCACGGAGTCAGTTCTCACATGCCTATTTCCAGTGTTAATGTGTTCCCCAGAAAACGCATATTGAAGGCATACACAGGGTGTATCCCAGGTCACAGGAAAAACTCATCACAGCCCAAGAAACCATTTGTCCTCCTCTTATCAGTATATTCCGGGAAAACAAAGGCTTCAACTTCTTTTTATTACTGGGGGATGTATTCAGTCACAGAAATATCCCAGTCCTACAAGTGATGCTAAATGCTGTTGTTCGGGGGGGGGTAGGCAGCAGCTTCGGTGCCTGAAGCATACTATGAAATTGGGGTCTTCACATTTTTTTATCAAGCACAGGACATCATGGGTGTATGAGGTTCCCTTTAAACCAAATAATGCATACTGTATGGGCAATAAACTATCATCTAGAGATATATTAGAAAAATTCTTAGTACTCTTTTTAGAAAAGGGAAAAAATTTTGCATGCCATGTGAAGACAGTATTATTAAAAAAGAGTACTTACAAATAAACTAAAATTTATATTATGCTATAATAAGCTATTTAGAATAAGTCCAAGCTAGCTCCCACTGAAAATAAGTGGGATGAATCTGAGAAAACACAAGGGTGTCTTTCAGTAAATATTTATGGGAATATAGAAAGAGGAACAGAAACTTGGCCATAAATTTGCCAGGAAGAATAGAAGGTGTCGTTAACGTTTGCTCTCTCTGTATGAGCCATCGGTTCTTCCTCCTGGGGAAATTACAGTGGAAAATTGTAAACAAATTTTTCTGCACAGCATCATAAAATAAATTCCCAGCTCTGTATTCAGTGCTGGAGATATTGCCAGGCAACAGGAAATGATTGCTGTATCTTGAGAGAATGCCCTGAATTTATTATTTTTAGGTCATCTGTTAGTGACACAACACAAAGTTTCGCCTAGGTTTTACTCCAACAAGCCCACACTTGAAGCTAAACAGATGTCCAGAAATTTCAGCAGATTAAAATACACAAACAGATCTCTTTAGTTCACTAAAATCTGTAGCTATCAAGTGACAACAATCAGTGTGCAGTTTAGCAGGAATTAAGTTTGGCTATGCCCACTCAACATTACCTTTTAGGCTGCCCCATTCAGAGGTTCAGGAAGTCTTGTTAGGGTTTTTTGCGATAGCATTAATTACCTTTTTTGCTTAAAACATATTCAGAGGAAATGGCCCTTACTTTTCTATTTTTATTTTTTTTTAAATTGGAGAGGAGATGATTTTAAAAAGTTCAAGTCTTTCAAGCAAGCAGAAAAGGTAAACCTCTACCAGAAGCTATAAATTCAGGCCTGGGTTAACAAAGAGTTTTGTGGACTGTTTACATGCAGAGGTGCATTACATGATTGTAATAGTCCTCTTTAACATCAGATTTTTAAAATCCCAGCAAGTTCTGTGTAAGTAGTAATGACAAATTACTTCGTTTTCAGATGCTTCCTTTAAAACGTAAATGCATGCATCATCTTTGAACACAAATCTATTAACAATTTGGCATCATAGATGGCATTTTTAAATAATAAACACTTTGATATTCACCATCCTTAGTGGTATTTTATTTTGTCCACCAACTGTCTAAAAACATGTTTACAGGCAGATTTTTCAGCTTAGGCGGCACACAGTAATCTGTTAAACTACAGTTAGCTACAACACTTGCAACAGCCTCTCCATACCCACCAGCTGCACCTAACTCACATATGGAGATACGGAGATGCAATGAGGTTGAGCCCAGTTTTTAACCACTGTATACAGATGCAACTGTTGTTCTTGTGTTGGTCTGTGCTCAGGCAGAGGGCTCTTCTTGGTGGCTGAAGGCACAGGGGAAAAAAGCAAGTATGTCACCCTCTGTCTGCTGGGACCTGCTGCTAAAATTGAACAGCGATAGCTGCTGACACAGTATCTGAAATACTCAGCAAACGTGCTGGTCCAGGGTGTCTCCTGGCATCTGGCAAGGGTTTTAGGGGATACCTGGCTGTAACTTAAAACAGCATGAAAACTCATAGGGACTTTCTTCTGACCTAACCCATGGCTAAAGAAAACAAGTCACATTTTAGCAGCACAGTGAGCAAAACCCTCCTGCTCACTCCCTGAAAAGCTGTAGTGCAGTAAAGATGAAGAAAGAAATCACCTGGGGCTGAGGAAGGTGAGGAGGAGGAATCAGGGAAAGCAGAGAGGAAGGGAAAAAACGAGGCAGGAATGAAAGGAGAAATGCAGGGAGGGAGGAGACAAATCTGTACGTTGTTAGAAATAGCATTTGTCAATTCCATATAGGCTGTAGTAACTCCAAAAGACCCAATTAAGGCAATGGAAATGCAGAAACAGTAATGCAGAGATGAATCATCTGACCTAAAATAGAGGGAATGATGAAACACATAAGGGAAGAAAGTATGTCATTTTAGCTTGAACAGCAAAATAATTCCAGATATAATTTTTAAAAAATATTTGGCCAATAGAAACCACAAGACAGTGTTGGTTACTACAGCTTTATCCAGGTACAGTGGAGAACTTTTATCTATTACAAGCTATCGTTTAAAACGGACATGTCTCAGACACAAAAGCTAGGCAGCACCCAAAGCACCACACATGCCAGCCAGTCTCCAAGAGTGACACCGCCAATGAAGGATACAAAATAGAATAAAGATCAATTTATCAGCTTTTTAAAATAGGATGTCAAATACATTGAGAATCCCCTCACACTTTGCCTCTTGCAGGCCAGCAGTGCACTAATAAATATGAGACCACAGAGTAGCTCTCATCGCAGTGTAGGTCTGCAGCAGTTGTGAAGCAATGGAGAAAAAGTTTCCAGAGTAGACTGCCTGTACATATTCCCAGAACTTTTACAGCCCTAATTTAAATGAAAAACTGTCAGCTGAAGCGGGGGGGTACCATATCCAGGCAGCTGAGCAGCCTGCCAGAGGAGACGACAGAATTTCTGTTCCATATCACACATTTCTGCAGATTCCTGGGAACAAATACGCCCCTTCAGTAACTCCAGAGTCCATTGACAAGACTGCAGGGGTCAGATTCCTCAACCACTGATGTCAGGATTTAAGACTAGCTCTAAATCACTCAAACCTACCCTCTCCTCCCACCTGAAAAATGTTAATCTCTCCTGCCACTGCGTCAGGTTCCAGCAGCAGTTCCCCTGTATTTCATCGCGGCCGCACACATCTGCTGCCTTTTCCAAGTTCAGCTATCTCCATTGTCCACATACAAAGGGAAATTTGTATTTTCACCAGGTTCTCTCCAACAATGAAACTTCCCTTTCATATTTAAAGACAATTTTAATACTACTTTGTGCTACTTTGGAAATAGCAGGAGACATTAAGAGGACAAAGAACAGCCACATACACTGAAACACAACAGTTAGTCCTTCCATGCCACTCTGAGACTCTCGGTATTTTCAGTGCTTTAATTAGCCATCTGTTAAGTGCCATCATCTTTTAACCCAGCATCAGAATATACCCGCATTAGCATAAAGCCAATTTCAACTTAACAGCCAACGTCAACTTAAGATTTCTCTGGAGCTAAGCCATCAGGTATCACAGCTCACCAAATGTCTTCTATGTGCGGTACAGACAATAATACTTTAGACATACAAACATCACAAAGTACAAAACCAAAAACCAGCTTAAAGCCAGCAAAGCTTTATCCTCTTTGCAATGATTCTGTTTAGCTTCATGATTTGTGCAGAAAAACTTCAGATACTCAGCGTCTTGTGACAACATGCCACATGAAGTATAATGCTGAGGCTTCACTGCAGTCTGCTCAGAAGTCTACATTACCTGTGAGGTGGAAGTCCACAGCTGCATTAAAAGCAATGCTTAGATAAGGTGCACCAAGGCACATGTAGCGCATGTGTATTTGCACCACCATACAACCCCAGTTCAGACTGAAGAACTGAGGCACACCGCCTGAAGTCCTCCTTTCTACCATTTCCATCTCGCTGACCCCAGCTCTTTCTTACTTTAATGCCAAGTGAGAATTCTTGACAAGAAACCTGCTGCTTAGCTAGCTGTGTAGGAACCTCCCTTAGGTCTTCAAACTTTCATCAAAACTTTGGGTAGTCTTCCCATTAAAAAGATTTTTCTTAAAAAAATTGTGGGTCTTTTTTTCCTTCCAAAAGGCCCATGACGACACCATGGGAGACGCTGCAAAAAGTCATCAGATTGAGTCCAGCAAACCAAACAGCGTGGCTTATGTGTGTGATTTTACTTTTCAACCAGAAACACTTGTTCTGCAGTTCTCCAGCACATATTCCAGTTGTACTGGTCACACACAGTCTACAGCTACGATCTCTGCCAACGTAACTAAAAGAATGACATTAGTGAGAGCAATGTTTATAACAACTGAGAAAGGGGAAGTCAGCTGTGTAATGGCATAGCCAAACTTTGCCTCTTCCTATTTAGCATTCAAAATGGCACATATACATAGCACTGTGTAACCACATGTACCTACCAAATCCCTGGAATACAATACATTAGAGCCAGCTAGGCCCCAAGCAAGACGCCTGTACTAGAGAGGCAATCGGCCTCTCTGTTGTCCATGCATAATTGGCTCACATATACCGAATTGCCACAGGGAACTGGAGGGGAAGGGAGTTAACTTGACAAAAAAGCAAGTCAGGTGAAAAGACCTCTTCCAGAGCACTGTTTCTGTACTTCAGCAACCTCCACCAAATAAATCCCCATTCTGTTTTGGGCCTGAGCAAATCATGCAAAGAATGTAATCTGACAGTACAGAACTGACAATAATAAATTCAGTCAGTAGCCTGAACATAAAGCGATAATTCAGTGTCTTGGTTATTTTTGCTATGCCACTTGAACTTTCTACTCAGCAACGGATAAATCAGCACTGAGATGACATCAGTAAGGCTGCACAGGCCATAGAAATGCAAAAGTTGACCCATGCATTTACAGGGCAGTATTTCTGTATTCACTGCTTGAAAGCAAGTTTCACTTCCTCATCCCAAATCATGGGCCTGTCTTTATAGCGCACAGAAAGGCACGAGAATAAGCTTAAAGCTGTTATAAATTGCAACCTCTCCTTGAAATATGCATTTTGTAGTCTTGGAATCAGCATGTTAGTATCATATATGAAATTACTTAGGTTACACAACAGCACCCTTGGGTATAGTACCTGAGGAAACAAAAAATAAGCTTTTTTTGATTGCAAAACCAAAAAAAATACCATCTAGAAATAACATTTCTGGCACTATTTGATGAAGCAAAGAAATGCAGACACAGTTTTTCAGCAAGACAATAGGTTTACTTCATAACTGATGCATTTTTTGCTTGAGAGAACTTACCACAAATCACCTCTAACATTTGGATAAAATCTTCTGAAAAGAAAAATAATCTACTCAACATACACCACATTCTTCCAGCATCTTAGCAATGCATGAACACAAACTTGCTGCAATGCTGAAAATTGTATCCATCTCTGCATAATCTCTTAACGCCAGCAGACTGCTGTTTGAGGCCAAACTGTCTGACTGATACTGAGGAAATTAAAGCATCAAGCTGACTTTTAAAATACACCATAGCACTAACAGCATTTTGGTGCTCTCTGTCATTCACTTATATAAACCTTCTAGAGAACTAAGGCTACAGTCATAGCACTTTCTGCCAAGAAACTTGCTCCCTAAAGCCACATATACAGGAAAACAGGACAATAAATGTATCTATTGTAGTGACGTGAAATTTTGCACAATCTTTCCATTTGTTTTTCCTGAAAATAAAAGTTGCTAAACATAAACCAAAAGCCTGAGCCTTCCTTTTTTTATAAGCACAAGACACTTCATCATCCTTTGCTCTTCCTTACTTGAGAGTTAGTGTACAGACAGCATCATAGAATATACTTGCCCTATCATCTGTCTTTCCATTTGCTTTTTCCTTCTTTACATGCAGTTTGTCTCAAATAAAAGGCCAGGATGTACACACTTGTAACTAGGAAATCAAAGCCACTTTCCAATAGTGGCTCGGGCACTTCCACTGTAATCAGAATACTGAGGATTTTATTTTTAGAAGACTGAGACACTGAACTCCAGCTGAAGTTAATCAGAGCTGTGAAAACTGATAACATGAAATTGCGCCCTGTCTGCTGCACCGTGTCAGATTTTGTATTTCAGTTGCTCCTGCAGCTTTTTATCAACGTCTGTCTTTTTAAGTACCCATGAATGGTTTACTAGTTGCAAATGAAAATATTCTTTTAAACAATCATAGTACCATGACCATCTGCCCGCTAAGAGAACGTGTGCCTTAATACTTGGAGCGTATTTTTCTCTGAATCATTGTCTGACCTGTGGAACTATCACCTGTTTAAGTGGGTACCTGTTTACAACTATGTAGTAACATTGCCCTAGAAAACTATCTAGCTTGTCGTGTCTGGCAGTGTTTATCTGAAACTGCCCAAGCCATTAGGCACATGGATTCTGAATGGAAAATATTAACTAGATTGTGCTATCTGCAGAAGAACGAGGGTGACAGTTAAAAAAAAATGTTGAGACTTGGCACTTGGAAACTGCAATACCAGGAATTAGAAGAGTTTTACGTTATAGTATGTTACAGTTATTTTCCTGGTAAGAAACTTAAATCTTCAGAAAGAGTCTTGTCTGTGTACTTTGCTCCACACTGGTTATGGGAACACAGTGATTTTTTTTAATATTCCCATTGTGTACCTTACTGCCTGCTTGTCTCTCTGAATAGCGGTAAGTACTTTTCTAACAAGTGACAGATTTGAAGTGGAAAAAGTAAGATTTCTTTTTACCTGCTAGCATCCATTATGGGAGGTTTCATACAAACATATTAGGAGAAGAAAAACATAAAAATCGAGGCACACTTTTCCATGCAGAGTTGTCAGCAATAAGAAACTGGTAGAAAATTCTATGTCTGTGTTTTGGCAAGTCATTAAGTTTTGGCAGAATATTTGGAATTAAAGCTAGACCTCTAGGGTTTCCAGAAACATTGGCTGCATTCAACAGTGGCTGAAAGGAACGGGTTCATTCAAGTGTCTTCTGTGATCACAAGTGACAGCACTTCATCTCTTGGAAGTTCTGGGACAGAAGCTGGTATCTGACGGCAAGGGGGTAGCAGCCGTAGTGCGTGCTGCAGCATCGGCATTTGCTCCACTGATAAGATTTTGAGGGCCAGCTGAGAGACAAGGCAGTTTCTTAGAGATTAATTATCTCCCTCTGCAGTATGTCCTTGGCAATAGTAATTCCAGAGTTTTTGGTGGGAAACAAGACCAGACATAACACACTGTCCCTCGGGTACTGCATTTCTGTTGTTACAGCAGCTGCGGGAGAACCCTAGGCTTTGAAAAGCCACACTGCTGAGGAAGAGGGAATGCAGCAGCAGCACATATTCCTAAATCTATCAAAGAACAGAATGGACCTCTCTGTATGGACACGAGGCTCAAAGAAAATTTACCAAGATGAAAAACTTTAGCATCTGTACCTAATCAAGGTTCCCCCACTGAAACGAAGCAAAATTAGCCTGTATGGCGTTCCTTCTGAGGTGTGTTCTTCCTTTAACCTTTCTCCTTTCCCAAAACCAAGCTTTTTTCTGCCGAACCCTCCTGCTAACACAGGAGTGCCTCAGGGCATCTGGGATACTTACAAGGGTCTCTAAAATAACCTGATGTTCATGAGTTTTAAATTAACCACACAAAGTCCAAATCTTCACTGAGAAATTTTTAGGGGTCTATATATCAAAAAGGTCTGAAACTACAGATCTAGAAAGACAGCCTAGCTTCAGGATACAACTCTACTCCAATTATTTTTATACTGAAAACGAAACAAATGTTAACATTAAAAAACCCCCCAAAACTATTTACAGTACACAACTTGGACCTATAATACAGTATTTGCACCACAAAAACCAGTAAATTCTCATACTTACACACACAACCAATGCAAGCGCTTTAGTGTGTTCTACTACTGTACATTTTCTCACAAAATCCATGTCTATTAACCCATATTTTTAGAATAGCTTGCTTTACATTCCACATTTTGCAGGCGTTCGGCTTTTAACAAAACTCCAGTGATTAAGCTTGTTGGCAAGTATGATCAACAGTTGATCTGAGTAGCTACTGGATACTCCGAACGGAAAACAAACCTTATACTCAACAAACACGCATCTGGTAATAACAGCTGCAACTGCACACATAGAGATGAAAAATACATCAAACTCAGCACTCCATCAAAGCATTTAAAATTAGAAATGTTTGGGGAAAAATCTTCATAAACAAGCTATTCTTGAAGAACAAGAAAGTATTCAAATAATGTGAATGGCGTATTTGACAAAATTAACCTACTTAAAGACAACTTAAACCCCAAACAATTCTACAGCATGAATTCCTTGCCTAGATTTCATCAGAATCAAGAAAAATCTGTTTTACAGGGAATTGAGGCATCCATACAACTTGAAAAACATCAAGTCAGATTCCATCATGGAATACTGCCAGATTGAGTCTTCTGTCCCTTCGGACCACAAAACCTTTGAGAATTATGTTCAAAATTATCTCCAATCATTTGCTTAAGAACTACAGAAAAAAACTGCTGTCTGGTGCCAGTGCTCTACAAGCCCCTACACAGGCTCCATTCTAACGGGTGTACTTTCACTAGGGAAACTGACAAATTAAAAATACTGATAATAAATAACTGCACAGTAAGGCACACTTATACACCTCTGTGTGTGTATATACACCTTGAAGGACAGTTTTTTCAGCAGGGTAATTCCAGCATGGAGGTTCTCCATCTGTGACACAGGTCCTTTTGGAGAAAGTGTAGACAAGAAAATAATAATGCAAGGGCAGTTTGTTTCTGCTTGGCTGAGAAACAACCAACTGCACATGAAAAAAGCTAATAGGGCCTTCCTAGATTTATGAGCTCAGGTTAGTTTCACAAATGCTTCACCGACAGCATGGCCAGTGTCACTCCATAAACTGGTTATGCAAACAGATCCAACTGCTTTCCTTGTTGTTTGTTCCCATTAGCACTGTTGGTCCTGTTGTGCCTCTGGAACACAGTTGTCTGTGCTCCTGCACAACAAACCCAACTGGGGAACTATTACAGGTGAAATCAAGTGGCTTGCCTAGTTTTCGTGCCGGCTCATCACAAAGCCACACTCATAGAATCATAGAATGGTTTGGGTTGGAAGGCACCTTAAAGATCATCTAGTTCCAACCCCCTGCCACGGGTAGGCACTCCTCCCACTAGACCAAGTTGCTCAAAGCCCCGTCCAACCTGGCCTTGAACACTGCCAGGGATGGGACAGCCACAGCTTCCTTGGGCAGCCTGTTCCAGTGCCTCACCACCCTCACAGGAAATAATTCTTTCCTAATACCCAACCTATATCTCCCCTGTTTCAGAGTGAACCCATTACCCCCTGTTGGGACAGATGCAGCAGTGGTGCAAACCTGTGACTGAACAACCCCACCGCCTTTAGAGGCAGCTTAGCAAGTTGGCAAAACCACCAAAAGTGCCAGCAATAACAAAAAATACACCTGGAGAGGAAAGAGAGGAGCGGGACCCACTGAGGTACATTGCCACTGCTGCTGCCACCGCTGTTGGCAACAAAAATGTGGCAAAAAGGCTTAAAAGCAGCATTAAACACATTACAGAGATTCTAGTAGCTGCTTCAGAGTATTTGTAACTTAGGTGGAATATCTGAAAGCACAGTTTGAAAACACATATGCAGATTAATGTTAATCTCTAGAATTTGATTCATGCTTAATGAAAAGATAATGGGCCAGATTACCCTTCAACAAACCAAGGGAAATCTTGTAATTCTAATTTATATTTTAATACTTGTATTTTGGCACATAAAGCCCTATTCAGGTATTTAATTCAAAGTGGATAATATCAAATGAGAAGCAAGCCTAAAGCAATGATAACGTCCATTATAAATTGTCAAATCACATCACGACGAACCAGCACAGCAGTTACAAAGGGTCCGAGCCAAAACCTGCCACAGCCCCTACTAATTCCGGGGAACAGTGGACTGGTTTGCAAGGCAGGATGCCACGTGCATGCAGCGGGCACAGTGCTTCTCCAGATACTGCGCTGGGCTGTCATCCCCTGCGTTTTAGAAAAACATGAATTATATAAAAAAAACCAAACCCACCACCACAAACCAAACAAAAAACACCCCAAAAAGCAATACCCCCCCCCCGCATAAAAACCCCCCAAACCACCAAAACCACCTCCAAACCCACAACAGAAGAGGCTATGAAACGGGTTTCCTCCTGCAGCCCCCCACCCGCAGTACACAGGGCCCAGGCCAAGGAGCAGGCACGGGTTACCACAGCAGCGCCCTACCGAATCCCGCTCCCACTGCCACCGGCCCCACAACGGGGACACGGGGCCCTGCCTCTCCGTGCGTCCCCCTTCCCGCTGCCTCAGTTTCCCTACGGCGCGGGAAGTGCGGAAAGCGGGTGGGGGTGGCAGCCGGGGACGTGCCGGGGGACTCCCGGCGTTAAGGCACCGTCCCCGCCACGCGGCACCGGAGGCCATGAGCGTGTGTGAGGGCTCCCGCCCAACCGGCACCTGATGGGAGGAGGGGCAGGCGGCGAGTAAAAGGAGGGGATGCCCCGTTACCGTCCCCTTCCCCGCCGCCGCGCCAGCGCCACGGCTCCCCCCCCTCCACCGAGCCCCCCCCCGCCCCTCCGCCGCTCCCCCGCCGGCCAATCGGAGCGCCGCGCACGTGACGAGCGTTCCCTTCGATGACCTCATCCCTGGTGTGGGATGACGTCAAATTCAAGATGGATGGAATCACGGCGGCGGCGGCGGCAGCAGCGCGCGCGGGCTGAGCCGTGAGCAGGAGGCGCCGTGAGGGGGGCAGCAGCGGTGGGGCGCGGCCGGCGGCGGAGACGGTGAGTAACGGCGGCGCGGCGCGGCCGCTGCGGGGGCTGCCCGCGCCGTGCGGGTCTCCCCGTGTACAAAGGCGTCTTTTCCTGACGTAACTCTGAGGTGGTGGTGGTTTTTTTTACCTCCCCTCCCCCCTCACCGAGCGGGGCTGCGGTCTCCGAGCCGCGCCGCGCGCATGCGCCGGTTACGAAACGCGTGTCGCTCGCCTTCGCCCCCCCCCCCGCGCACGCTCCCTGCGCTTTGAGGAAGCGGCGGGCACCCGCTGCCGCCGGCCACATAAGACCTGCGGGGGGGGGGCGGTGTTGCCTTTCGCGCATGCTCCGTCTGCCCCTCGCGCGGGCGCGCCGTGCACCCCTCCGTCTTCCTCCGCCCCTTTCCCTCTCCGCGCGGCCGGAATCCCGCGCAACTGCGCCTGCGCGGCGGCCGAAGCGCCGTCGGGGAGCGCCCGTCGTCGCGCTCCTACTTTACGCGCATGCGGGACGCCGCCGTTGCTGGGCGGGGGATCCCGCGCGACTGCGCCCCGCTATGGGGCTGGGTGGGGCGGTTGGAGGGTGCGCGCGCCCGCCCCCCCGGTCGTGTCGTGTCGTGTCGTGTCGTGTCGTGTCGTGTCGTGTCGTGTCGTGCCTCGCCTCGTCCCCGTCCCCCCTCTACCTGCGCGGGCGGGGGGGTGGCGGTGATGGCGGCGGCACCGCCTCAGGAGGTGGTTCTCCGGCCCCGCCCCGCCGCAACGGCCGCGTGAGGAGCCGCTGGGACGCGGCATCGCGGCGGTTACCGGCGCTTCCGCCTGCGGGGCTGTAGAAGCCGCGGCTGTCGCCGGGCAGGTGCCGGCTCAGGTCTTGAGCTATGGCAGAGGAGCCGGGGGGGCTGCGCCGCGGTGCTGTAGGTCCTCCCCGGTGTGTCTTGAAGGGAGAGCCGCGCTAGCCTGCGCGTTTCAGGGCGGAAAGCAACCCAGCAAGGTTCCTGCGGCGTATAAGTACATGCAGGTATTAAAGTGTAGCTTCATTAGTCCAAGCGCTCTTCGGCTGTGTTAGTCATGAGTAGGAAAAAGTATATCTCGTAGTCTAGCGGGAAAGTCCTTCCTCTGGGCTGCACAGCAGCGTGTGCTGTGCCTCTACATAAAGCTGTGGGAGGTGTTTGACCTGACCACAGCTGTCAGAGAACCGTTCTTTAATGCTTTTTTAAAGTCCAAATGTCACTGCATGTCCAGATTGGATGCAGCTCATATGAAGTACTGAACGGCAGGAAAACTTAATCTGAAGGAGTTACTATTGAGACAGGAAATACTGTGGAATCTCATTCTGTCCTGAGTAAGCTCTTAATAATGAAATGGCACTTGGTTTAGAAGCTGTTTGGTTTTTTGGTTGTAGTTGGACTCAGAGTGGGAGCAAGGGGTAGGTAGGCTGCAGGTAGAAGAAGAGATTGTGGTGAATTCCACATGGTGAGGATCTTGTAGTTTAGTTAGTATTTTTATCTTTAGGTAAAAGCTCATATGAATATAGGGTTTTTTTTAAGTGTATTTTTTGCACAACAAGGCTTTCAATACTAAATGAGGAGCAGTAAATGTGTATTACAGGTAGATCTACTGCTTTATGTTTGAATTGCCTGAAGGCTGCCAGTTACGGTGTTCTGTTCTGACTTTGCGCTAACTGACAAACCAAGTGCTTTGACTAAAATTTTCCACCAGGGTTATGGTGATGAGGGGAAGTTTTCAGCAAACTTTAGAAACTGTTTTTATAAACACTGTTGGCAAAAAAAAAAACCCCAAATTATGTGGCCACCTCTGTGGTGGAAGGGTATCTGACATTCCTTCTTCTCAGAAATTTTATTACTCACATGCTGTATGGTTGTAATCTCATAAGAGCGTTTGGCTTACCTGTAGGGAATCTAAACAGGTAAAGATGCTGCAAACACCCAAAGAGCTGTCATTTGCACTTTCTCAGCAGGGACTTGCAGGGAGATGTCACAGATTTACAACCTCTGGAGTTTTCGGTTACAACGATGTGTGCCAGACCAGAATTTATCAGGGGGTTCTCCAGCTGTGAGCTCCCCTGAGCCCACTGGAGTGAAGACGACCCCTTGGGAGCGGAATGGAGAGTGACCATGTCTCTCAGTCTCAGTGCTGTTCTTGCTCCTCCACTAATTTCAATATTGCCCTGTGATCCCAGATGGGATTAAAGTCGTAATGAGTTAGGCGCTTTTTAATGCATAAGGTAACTTATCCTTTAGTATGTATTATTACTCCTACTTGATATAAAAAGAGGCAATAGATTCCAAGTTCCTGAAGTCCTCTTTGTGCTCTACTTTTAACCGTACACCAGTGTGATAAATGTGGATATTTGCGCTTCCTTTTCCTATTGTGGAGGTTCTCAGTGGCAGGGTGATACTTTGCCAGGTGACTCAAATTCAACACGCTTCTCAGTCTGAGAACCCTGCAGATAACTAGAAGCTTGATATCGCTAAGAGACTGGGGTTTGTGAGCTCATGTTTTTGTGTCTGTGATGCTAGAGAATATCGATAAGCAGAGAATTAAATAGTTGGTGCTCTGATCTTCATAGTAGTGCTGACTATGCTTTCCTTAAAATTACTTAGAGGCACGCTGATGTTTGGGTTTAAAAGAGCAACTTTACAGGAAGCCGTGAGCTTTTGTACCATATTGAGGTTGTTTCTTTTTGAACTTCAGTAGCTGTGAAGCAGTTACTGTGAAAAAACCAAACCATCAAGTCGTTTCCCATTACAGTATTCAAGATTTGGAAAGTTGTTTTACCTGCAAAACAGTGATAACTACGGGCTATAAACACGTGTAGATTTCCAGGGTAGAGGAAGGAGGAGCTGGGAGAGGAAGTTGGGCTGTAACCACCATATGGTTCGTACTGCACTGGGAGGTACTACACTGTGAGTCACACACCACAGTTGCAGCTATTGCCAGATCTCATTAAAAGAAATTACCAACTTTTGAGCAAGTGAGCTGTTTCATAATGAACTCTGCTACGTTTAATGATCTGAGATGCTTGGTAGGGAAGAAAAAAAAATCTTGAGAGGCAGCAAAATCATTCGTTGCTAGTGGAAAGACTGCAGTACGCCCTGCTTTAAAATGTATATTCTGTGCAAAGAGATTTGCTTTCCACAAATATTTATACTGTAGATTTAATATTAGTCTACATACTGTAATCTTTTTTCCTTTTTTTTTCCTTAATGATATTATTTAAGACGGCAGTTCTCTTACATCTTCCTTCATTCAGCAGTGAAATAAAAAAAACAAGATCTGTTGTCTTTTATTATTGGCTACTTTATGTATTAGGTTGTTCCAGAATAGTTTGGGCATATTTTATGAACAGCAAAGAAAGCATTATGCAGCTCTTCTACCTTCCTAAACTCATTCTGCCTCCACCACTACCGCCATCAGTTCAGGAGCCTTGCAGTCCATCAAAAATAAAGTTTTATCACCTAGTCCTGATTGTTGAGGGGGTTTTCTTTCTGAGATTTAGTAAAACACCACACCTCTGTTGTACAAAATCTTTCCATACAATCTGTGATGAAAAGGCATGAAAAATCCTTTGTCCAAATAATTTCAAAAAAATGTTGTGACGCTTTGTCCTTTCATAGTAATTCATTTACAATTAAATTGCAATCTTGAGGAAAGGAAGAAATATTTTCCCCTTTTTTGTCTCAGAGCATTAATCTCCTTATCCATGGTTTATCCTACATCAGCACTTTAGCAGTATGAGTAATCTTTAGGTTGCATTTCATTCTCAGTAATCCCTTTGATAAGTTGTGGTGAGCACAGGGACGGTTCTTACATGGGGGACAGCAGGTGTCCCTGCCACTCCTCGCCCCACATCCCTCTGACCCACTGCTTTCCCTCCACCATTGCGTGGCTCATGCACAGGCCAGCACCAAGCCTGACACCACAGTACGCTGGAACTAGGATTGTGCCACTATTCCCAGTGGGGTGGGTGCCCACGAGCTAAAAAGCATTAAAGATACTTTGGGGTGAACTGTTTGGTGTTCTGGTCTGAATACATTTGTGAGTATCTTCGGAGACTCTTTCAAAATAGTGTACTTGGTACAGTAAATATGCCTCACAAAAGTCCTTTTGAAGTAAATTAAGAAACGTGGGAGGAAAAGCAGCAGAATTACAGTGATTTCTAGTCACTGTTTGCCACAATGCAATCTACCTGTCACAACCAAGAGGAATTAGTTTAATTTGTGCCAGGACGTAACTCTAAGTACAGTCTTTCAGCTATTGAGGTGAACAGCCAAATTCCCTGGAAGTTCAGTAAGAACAGGACCAACTCCTTTCTCATAAATACTTTTGAGGAATAAGAATACGTAAGTGTTCTTGTTCATGGAGGGGGATTTTTAATTATTTTTTTAAGGTATGTGAGATGTTGCTTACCTCCAAATGCACGTGGACTTTGAGTAAGCTGAAAATCTTCCACGTGCTATTCATGACCTTGTAAATCTGTTATGTAAAACTCATGTAAAATTGCTGTTGTCTTTCCCCTTTTGCAGTATCATCTTCCCAGTATCTTGCCGATAATTAACGATGGCTGGATGGAGATGATGGCTGAATGGCATTATCTTTGGATCCCTTCAGTGGGTGGAAGATACCTGCGTTCCCTGAATCACAGCTTTCTCACTTTGCAATTTTTAGGCTCGGGTTTTATATTAGTTTTGCGTGTTTCAGAGTAAGTGCATGACTTTTTCCCCCATCTCTTGTTTTCTTACAGAAATCTTAGTGTAAACACAATTCTGTTGATAGAAAAGTACCTTATATTGGTATAAGTGGCGTCTCTTCCCATCTGAAATATACTTTGCCTGCACGAAGCACCTTTATATTAATAGAAATATGCCCACAAGTATGGCTTGTCATTTTCACTATACCAGCAAAATTAAAAACGGTATGTAGACAAGATTTTATTGTGAATTTGAGCCAGTTAAACAGAGAAAAAGTGGCTTATATAGTAAAGCAGATCACTGAATATTATTCAGTTTGGTAAGTGTATCCCAGGATTACCAGTAAAACAATAAAGTCAACCTGGAGAAAGAATATACGTGTACATGTTTGGTGTGTGTCTCCCCTTCTTCAAATTCTCAATTTCATTCATGTCTTACCAAAAAGTCATACAAAATATTTCTGGGGATGAGGTTTTTGTAGGTGTTTACATTGTATGGCCGTCAAGCCTTTTGGGCTTGCCCCATCAGAGACTAATGGCAGTGTTACGAAACTCAGGAGAATGAAACCTGAAGAGATGTTTAGGGAAAGGTATTTTTAAGTTTTTTAGTCTCTTGATTTAGTTTACAGCAATTTGGATGATGAGTTAGACACTTTTCAGTCGAGGCATTGAGGCCAAGCACAAATACTTTATCAGACTGTGTTTGCTGTGTTTTAATCTTCATGAACTCTTTCAAGAAGAACCAGAAAAGCTCACAGCCAGCGCACATTCCTGCCCTCTCCCTTACATCTAGTAGCTGTGCAATCCTGCAGCCGGCTGGATCAGTTTGCTGATCTGACAGCAAGCTAGTCCTTCCCTGGTGGGGGAGGAGAGATGGACTGCTCCTTGCAGGAGCAATCCCTGGGTAGATTAGACTGAGCATAAAGTGGCATTGCATCCTTAGCTGCTGCTTGTTTGTAAACAAGAGTAAGGCCCAGTGGAGCTTTCTGGTGCTGCTCTGACATTTTGTAGTTTGCTCCAAGTTGGGAGGAGCTATTTTGAGTGTCATTTGGCAGAACTAAGGGTGTGATCTGAGTGTGAAAAGTAGCCTCTAACTTCGAAGATAATTTCTTGTCTGTATCAGGATAACTGTTAATTCTTTGTCTCTCATGGGGGCAAAATAGACTGCACAATATTATAGCATTTCTTCTTTTGCTCTCCCTAAATTTCTGCTTGTCTCTGTGGAGGATAAATGGTTGGAAATTAATACATCAATTTCACACACTGGCAGATATATTATTTATCTGATTTTATGCCTGACTTCATACCGGTGAGTCTCTCCTTGCTGAAGACCCATTGTAAAAGAAAAAAATTGTCTTCATGGAGAAAGTTTGCAGTAGTATTTGCAGTGAAAACAGTGATAGCCATTTAAATCCCATTTAGTTCAGCTCAGAAAGACAGAATCCCCAAACTTGCAACAAGAGATTACTCAAATACTTGGTTAGAAAAAGATTATAGAAATGTAAACAATCTTGCTCTGCAGGTTTGGAGCTTTTACATACAGCTTTTGGGGATGTGTAGTGGGGGGGGGGGTGTGTAAATATATATATGGACTGTAGGACAGTATCTGTGTTGCCAAGCCTATTGATGGGAGAAGATGCATTTGATAAACCGCTGTCAAACTGACAATAAAATCCAGCATATGATCCTTGAGTAGAAGTTTAAGCAGTGTAGGTTTCTTTTGCATCTGAACTCGTGATGAATAATGGGACGTTTTTCCACCCTTGTGTCTAAAGCAGCATGTGAATTGTCAGAGCCATCGAATCCTCTTTTAAGCACTCACAACTGAGTGCAATATTCCCGCGTTTACACGGGGATACACCAGGAAGTCACTTGTGTTTCTTGGCTGACTTATGATTCATGTTTCTTTGTGTTTTTCAGTGAGTTTGCTTGCACCACACTTCTTGTGTACGTTTTCTCTGTTGAAACCCCTGTTCAGTCCCCTTTGTTGCCAGTCTCCTCTGCGTGTTTCCTCCTCCTTCCTTGTATTCTCTGCTTCTAACTGCAGTTTCTCACAGCCCTGGCACCTCCTTGCTGTGACGTTGCATCTCATTAAGTGTTTCAGAAGGTTCCCACTGCCACCCCCAACATGCTATTAACATAGCTTTAGCTGACAGCTATGTTGTTGTAATGGAAGTGCGCAGGCAACATCAACATCTTATTTTAGTTGCTTGTGTATTTGCCAGTGCAAGCCGTGATGCTGAAATTGTTCACATAAATATCTGCCTGATTCTACCAGTAAGGTTTCAGCATCAGTCGCTTCATTGTTTCTTAAGGTGAAGTTTCAGATGGGCAGAGCTGACTGAACCACTTGCTGACAAAGAATGAGTAGGTTCTTGGCTTTTTTTGCTGCAACTCTGATGCTTATCTGACCTCTCAGTGAGCTGGTTAAGCTCCTAACCAATAAAATAGCAATAAGATCTAAAAAGCTGGATTGATTGTGTTTGTTTGTTTCCTGCTTCATTTTAGGGAGCTGAATCAACTTACTGGGAGGTCAGATGAGCAGCAGAGATGATGAAAGGAAGAGAAGGGTACCACAGGGCTGGGAGGAGGAGATGTGAGAGTAAGGGATGGAGGAGAGGAAGGGGAAGTACCGCTACAAAGGCAGGTATGTGTTGAAGATCAATAAGTTGCTGGGCCAAAGATTGAGCTTTTTCACCCTTTGCTTGTGAAGAGCAATTTCTTTTTTGCAGAAAGTAATTTTGAAATGGTAGAGGTGTCTTTTTCTGTCCTCATTTAAAACCAAAAAGAATAGTCTTGCACCAAATTTGGTACTTAGGTTTCTGAAATCTCCTTTGCTGAGATCAGTAGATGGCTGTTGAAGATTGACACTAAAATCTCTTCTTGGCCTCCTGAAGGAAGGCTGCAAGTGCTCCAGCTGAACTCGCCCTTCTTGGGTCTGCAGTCTTGCTGTCACTGGTCCTCCTGAGGACCAGCAGCTGCTGGCGTGTGGCACATGAACACAGACAACAGGAGATTTTCTGATATGCTCCTACTGTTTCCTTGATGTCACCTGTACATCATGGAATTGAAGAGGAAAAAGCTTAGTTTCCAGTCAGTAACAAAGGCGGCTGGAAAAGAATGGTTGGAATAGAAGCAGATTATCTGGAGGATAGAGCTTAGGTAGTTAATGGCAAAATAATCTTCAGGTGAGGAAGTATGAGTCCTCAAACACCTGTAATCACATCTAGTATTCAAGAGACTGCCATGGTTCTGTTATCTGCAGATAGCAGGCTTAGGCGCACCTTTTGTGTCAAGCTGAGCACAGGGAGCCAAGCATTGGCTGTGAGGACAAACTGTTGTAAGGAGTTCTTGTCTTCCTATGGCTGCTCTGCTACCACCCTTTGCTGCTTCTTCAGTTATGCCAGTGCAATTGTTCTTGAGATTGTGGTTTAATATAAAAATTGACCAGCATTGGAAAAGAAATAGTATTTGGGTTTTTTATTTGTTGTCTGATCTGCAGTGTAATACACACCTGCAAATATTTGTACTGGCACAGCTGAAGGAGGAGTGAACTGCAGTGTGCAGGTAAGATGAACAGAAGAGAGCAGGAATGTCTTTGATCAACTTTGTTACTGAAAAGCGTTCATATAGTGAAATTTTAATACATTGTACATTTACTCTCGTAATCTTTGGGGGTTTTTTACATCTAAGTATTTCAGGCTTTCAGTTGATTGGTGTAAACGTCTTAAAATGGTTCTGCAAACCAGTTCTGGTTTGGTTCTTGAAGTATCATAGCTTATTTTATTTGACTGTTGTTTAAAGGCTATTAAACTGAAAGTTAGGCACTTGAATTAGGAAATTCCAGGATTAATGCTGCCTTTGCAGGATTAATTTGGTTCCTCGCCATTTGTGCATGTTGCAGCCTCGGTTACTGTTAAAGTGACAGATTTACATTGCACAAAAGAGTCCTGCCTCCTTCACTGCACAGGAGAGACTCTGCTCAGAGAATGAAAGGGAGGATTGTAGTGGGATGCTTATCTCTGTCTTGTTTAATGTATTAAATTGAAGGTGTTCTACGAATAAAAAGGAGAATGTGGAAAGAAAGATGGGTGACTTGGATTCTGCTTTAGACCTGCAGATTTTACACCTGTCTCTACTAATGGCATTACTGTGTTATGATGGACTATTGTAAGGAACACATAGTAATTAGATGGTGTTTATTCTGCGAGTGTCTTACACAAAACACAAGGCCTGGGTAAAGCAGATTAACATGAAAGATTTGAAAAATATTTCAAAACATTTGACTAATATACTCCTTTCCTACTGTGTTCTTGAAGTATGGGTTCTACAGCAGCTTCTGTTGGACATCTCTATAATACTGTTTCAGTTCAAGTTTCCTTCATAAGCACACCATTCATCTGTTACCTCCATATCCCATGCTACAACTTGCATCCCCAATGAATCACTTGAGTTTGCAAACTCAGTTTCTTTCAGATGAAGCTAAAGGAAAAGATGCATTCCCAGAACACTTGTTCTAATAATGCTCCACGCGATAATGTGTGCTCAGGCCATGAGACTGGATTAGAGCTAGTCAGACTCCACCACTTTAAATTGCAGTGGCATCAACAAAGGAAATGGGTAGCGCTGACAGTACTTCTAAGCAAAACATAGAAAGCAAACTAAGTCAAATTGGTTTCTCAAATTCATAGAAGCTTGACTGCTCTGCTCTTTTTAGGGAGGATGGGGGGAATTATGCCTTGTAACTCTCTGAGGTGAATTAAGGATAAATTAGTGTTTGTGAAATGATAGTTCAGAGCACTGAAACACTCAGTACCAATCCAGTGAGGAAACAGAATTCTGCTTTTGCTATAGCCATGATGCTATTAAGTCATTCAGACAAGGCAGTTTCAGACATGGAGGTGGTAGCTTAGTCTTATGGTATGATCAGTGCCCTGAGACACTGTATGCAGCACACTTTAAGTCATTTCTCAATATACCAATTTAGACTTTGATCACTTATTTGTATCCATTAGTTGTAAGATTTACCACCCTTATCTATTAATCATAGGGTTACAGCTTCTTAATATTGTTTTTTATTGTCAATTTTCCTTGTGAGCTGATGAATAGTGAAATCTTTTTGTTGTAGTAGCATACATCGTGTATAAATTATAAACTAAAGAGTGGCTTCTCAAATCAGCTGTGAAAGAAGAGAATTGCTTCAATCAGAAAAATCACTGATTTGTTTTACTACCACCATGGAGGAGAGTAGTGTAAAATTCGTACAGGTTAACTTGAACAGAATTGTAAGAGCATCCATGAGAAAAGAAAATTGGATATTGCTGATTTCTCTGTGTGTGTGCATATGCACAGATAATATAAATTTCAGTTCGTGTCCCAGAAGTTCTTGGTTTAAACCAACTTAAAACCTGAATCTCTTCTTTTGTTAAGATCTAATCAGGAGCAGGGTATTGAGTTATTGAGACATCTTGCAGTACGGAGCAGGTTGTGTTTTGAACCATATGGAACATGGAGACATCTGTACTGCAGTTTAATTTGTGCTTATTATACCCTTGGATGCATCCAAGGATAACTGTTCCTCAAGTTTATGGGTTGTGGGCATGAAGTGCTCTTATTTTAATGAATAAAACAGAGAGTCCAGTTCTCTGATTGCTTTTAAGATAGAACAAAGCAATGCAGGGATGCTTCACTTATAATTGTGTCATTTCCAAGAAACCAGATCCTGTCAGTGCAGTTATAAGTGACATATTTGATAGCTAGAAGTATATATTAACACTTATTAAGCATAAGCAAACATGATGAATGAACCTAGATGACAGACAATCATCCTGCTTCCTTCTCCCTTCCCAGTATTAATGCTCTTTCCATCATCCTATTAAAAATGATAACAAAATCCCGTTAATGTGTTTAGTCAGCAGGAAACTGACAGGGTTACTTAGCCTCAGAAAGGTGACTTGGCATAACTAAGCTTTAGATATCTGATTCAAAGAGTTTATCAATGCAGTTCTCAAGATAGATCTTCATAAAGCTAAAGCTGAGAAGAAGATGATAGAGACTGAAAGGATTGAACTGTTCCATCATGCGGACAGATGCATTGCAGGAAGAGAAGACAGTCCCCCCTCCCTAGTTAGTTAGGTGTAATATTCTTGGTGTAAGATGACTATTTAGCACTGTATTTGAAAGCGGGCACGTGAGGTGGTTCTTCTCATGCCTGTGCTAACAGTGTTATTCTAATTCCCGTAGCTTTCCTCCAAACAAGATGCTTTCTTCAGCACTGTTGATGGTGGTTTAGCCAGTTTATGAAGTACAGAGGGATTAGGTGTGTTTACTTTAATCTCTAACAACAATTCACATGAGGCAACCTACAACTTCTTTTTGTTGTTGTTCTTTTTCAGAAACATCAGAATCATGGAGGGGCTCTTGCATTACATAAATCCAGCACATGCCATTTCACTTCTAAGCACACTGAATGAGGAGCGTCTAAAGGGACAGCTGTGTGATGTTGTTCTCATTGTAGGAGATCAGAAATTTCGAGCTCATAAGAACGTTCTGGCTGCCAGCAGTGAATACTTCCAGACTCTGTTCACAAATAAGGAGAATGAGTCTCAGTCAGTGTTTCAACTTGACTTTTGTGAGCCAGATGCTTTTGATAATGTGTTAAACTACATTTATTCTTCATCCTTGTTCATTGAGAAAGGCAGTCTTGCAGCTGTGCAAGAACTGGGCTACAGTCTTGGAATATCCTTTCTTACAAACATTGTTTCTAAGAGTCCTCAAGCTCCTTTTCCTGCTTGCCCTATGAAGAAAATAGTGTATCAAGATGAAGATGAAAGTAGTTCTCAGAAGAGAAGTGTCATTGTCTGTCAGAACAGAATTGAAGCACAAGTGAAAAGTATAAATCAAACACAACATGATTTAAGCCATACTTCTAAACCTTCATCCTCTGTTGCTGTCAAAACTAGCAGTAGACCACAAGTAACAAAACCAACTGAAGCCCTTCACAACTTGTCACTGACTGAAAGGAGATGGTTGAAAGAAAGCCCTGTGAGCTATACCAAGGTTCATGAAACTTCTGGAACTGTGGAGGATCAGAGCAGAGGTGGTTTACTGAAAAGGAACACAATACTTCCTCAGATGCCTTTAGCAGAAAAAGAAATTTCAAGCGATGAACCAGGAAGCAGTGGTCAGCTTTTAAGAGGAAAGGCTGCAGAGATGTCGTTAAAAAGATCACGTCCACCAGTCCTGTCTCTGCGTGGCGCATCAGAATCTACGTTTTTGTTGCGAGAGGCAGGAAAAGGAAGCGGTCAAGGTGAAGACAGGAATTTGCTATACTACTCAAAGTTAGGGCTAGTAATCCCATCCAGTGGGTCTCGTCCAGAAAACCAAAGTATTGACAGAAGTGGGCCACTTGTAAAAAGTCTCCTTCGAAGATCACTGTCCATGGACAGTCAGGTTCCCATTTACTCACCTTCTGTTGACCTAAAACCTTCACAGGTATCATCCTCCTCCTCACCGGGAACTAATGATTCCCAGAAGACATTTAATGTTGTATCTCAAAAGTCATCCTTGAAAGAGTCATCAGAGAAATTAATCGCAGATGAAAAACCACAGATAATACACCCACATCGCCTTAGGTCTTTCAGTGCCTCTCAGTCAACCGATAGGGAGGTTGCTTCTCCTCTCACAGAGGTGCGAATAAAAACTGAACCTAGCAGTCCACTTTCAGATCCTGCTGAAATAATAAGAGTTACGGTTGGTGATGCTTCAGCATTGACAAATAAAGACTTTCCGTTTAAAACTGAGGATGATCATAAGGAACCAAGTAGGCTTCCAGCAAAAAGGAGATTTCAAGCTGATAGAACACTACCATTCAAGAAACTGAAGGCAGATGAGCAGGGTTCTCCTGGGTCAGAAGATAACTTTGAGGAAGGCTCAAGCCCTACACACCTTGATGCTGATTTTCCTGATTCTGATGTCAGTAAAGATGAATACAGTGAGTTGGAAGAAGCAAGACCAAATAAGAAATTTAAATGCAAGCACTGCCTTAAAATTTTCAGGTCAACAGCAGGTCTTCATCGTCATGTTAACATGTATCATAATCCAGAGAAGCCCTATGCTTGTGACATATGCCACAAGAGATTTCACACAAATTTCAAAGTGTGGACGCACTGCCAGACACAACATGGAATTGTGAAGAATCCCTCCCCAGCTTCCAGTTCGCATGCTGTTTTGGATGAAAAATTCCAAAGAAAACTGATCGATATAGTGAGAGAGAGAGAAATTAAGAAAGCTCTAATTGTTAAACTAAGACGTGGCAAGCAAGGTTTTCAGGGACAGTCTGCTTCACAAGCACAACAAGTCATCAAAAGGAATTTAAGATCGAGAACCAAAGGAGCCTATATTTGTACCTACTGTGGGAAAGCATTTCGTTTCCTCTCACAATTTAAGCAGCACATAAAAATGCACCCAGGGGAGAAACCAATTGGAGGAAATAAGGCTCTTAAGCAGAAAGATCATATTCATATTGAAAGTCCAGTAGAAAACAAAGAGGTTTATCAGTGCCGTCTTTGCAATGCTAAGCTCTCTTCGCTTATTGAACAGGGAAATCATGAGCGACTCTGTAGAAATGCTACTGTCTGTCCTTACTGCAGCCTTAGATTTTCTTCTCCAGAGCTGAAGCATGAGCACGAAAGCAAGTGTGAGTACAAGAAGCTTACCTGTCTTGAGTGTATGCGTACCTTTAAATCTTCCTTTAGTATTTGGCGTCATCAAGTTGAAGTTCATAATCAAAACACAATGGCTCCATCAGAGAACTTTTCTTTACCTATCCTGGATCACAATGGTGAAGTAACTAGTTCATCAAGATTGCCTCCTCAGGCAGAATCCAATAAAATGAACAATTTTGTTACTGCAAAGGAAGATGGTGTATTCAGTGATTCATCAGAACAAATAAATTTTGATTCCGAAGACTCCTCATGCCTACCTGAAGACCTGAGTGTTTCCAAGCAGTTTAAAATTCAGATCAAAGAAGAGCCTGCGGATGATATAGAGGAGGAGGTCACCGAAACGAGCAGAGAGCCTAAGGAAGTTGTCTCCAATAAAGATGCTGGTTTGTGGCCCTGTGAAAAGTGTGGGAAGATTTTCACTGTACGCAAACAGCTGGAGCGTCACCAAGAGCTCCTATGCTCTGTGAAGCCATTTATTTGTCACGTGTGTAACAAGGCCTTCCGAACCAACTTCCGGCTGTGGAGTCACTTCCAGTCCCATATGTCACAGGCTGCAGACGAGTCCACAAATAAAGAGCCTGAGATATGTCCACCAGCTAATTCCCCATCGCCCCCACCCTTACCTCCCCCCCCACCCCTCCCCAAAATCCAGCCTTTGGAGCCTGATAGTCCGACAGGCTTATCTGAAAGCTCCACTACTACTGAAAAATTGTTTGTACCACAGGAGTCAGATACACTCTTCTATCATGCTCCACCACTCTCAGCAATCACTTTCAAAAGACAATACATGTGTAAACTCTGTCATAGGACTTTCAAGACTGCTTTTAGTCTTTGGAGCCATGAACAGACACACAATTAGCTTTAACAGATACCTTTAAAAGCTGTTTCAGTGGAGGCTGTGTTCAGGATCTCAGATGTATGCCATATAAACTGGAGATTTAAGAGGATCAGAATGACGACAAGGATGACAAAAATTTGGAATCTGTGATGCTGCTTGGATTTGAAGATTAAGGTAAACTAACTTGGTTAGTAGGTAGAAAGCAGAGTAATTTAAAATACTGTGGTCTGGGATCTAATAGTAACAGAATAATTTTTATTTCATTTAACACTGAAATACGATCACATCTGGATTGTATGCATGGATCTTCATCCTGTGATGGTGTGTGCGTGTGTGTTATATATAAAGTTATATATTAAATGAAAGAGCAACAACAATTTGGAGTCTAACTGTGAGTTTATAGTAGTGAAATACTGTAACCAACTTCATTAATTTTACTCTTTTTTTTTAAAGAAATCAACACATGAGCTCCATATAAATAGTTGCCATGCACTTGCGGTTAGGGAGGAAGTGGATGGAGTGTCTTGCTGTATTGACTTAGGTCTTAGAAACCTTTAGCAATAACAAAGAAACCTCAAGTTTGAGTAATCCTGATGTTATTGGATACGAATGTTTGATATTTTAAGGGAACATAGAATTGTTTTGTTGTTATATGGAACTTGTGCAAATTAAAATAGAAAGTCAGCAATATTATTACCAAGATTTTCTATAAAAAGTAGCAGCAAGCCTGCTTTCAGCCATTTAATTATATGTTTCTACGGAAAATTGGGTGGGAGGGTGTACTTTACTTTATATAATGTCCCAAAGACTAATTTACTATAGATACTTTGGTAGTTGAAGTCATTGTATTAACAGCCATCATAATGCAAATGGTACTGTTTATAATATGAAATAAGATTGAATGGATGTCAGACAAGTTTCATAATTTTGTTTCCACTATTTGTACAACTGTTTGTAATTCTAACTACAAAGGAATGTATAACTATTAAATCAAAAAAAGAGAGCTCATTAAGGGACAGAAGATGAGTTGTGTTCCTACACAGAGTAATAAGCTTGGCCATGAGTACAAAGATATGTTTTAACAAAAACTAAAAATGTAAATATTTATATAGACACCTGTATAAATGAAGAAGTATGTATTTGAAATTTGTATTAAGCATACATATCCAGCTCAAAGCAGAGGAAAAAGCATCACACTACAATCACTGCATTTTACAAATACAATGCATAGAATATTTCTTTCTGACGCTTTCTATCATGTGTGATACTGTGTTGCAGTTTTCTGATTTGTTGAAAATCATGGTAATAATGGGATGCAGATATTCTGTGTGGTTCCATTATTTTACCTCAAATCAACTGGAGCATTTAGTGTGAGATCATTGATATTTACCAGAAGCTATAGTAAGGGTCCAAAATTATTCTGTAAGTAAAAGAAATATTTACCCAGAAGTAGGTGGGAAACTAACAGCAAAAAATTCTTCTGCTAGAATTTAAACTTAGTGGAGTGGTGATGGATTAAAGTGAACATAAATGATGCAAACGGTGTTTATGATCCTGACCAACTTTACCCCATGCGGATTGCGCGAAGGGGATTGCATTCCACACTACGTACTCCAAGTCCAGTCTGTGTTCGCTGAAAGCAACAGGAGTTTGGTCACCAGCTCCAGGGGAAGCAGGAACAAGGCTTGAATGTCAGTATCTCAAGTAAGAAGAATTGCAAGCTGTCACCAAGATCTAGCAAAATTAAGCACAAATGTAACTCCTAAGAATCTGAGGATGGAAATCCTTAGTTAGGCACATGCAGGAGGAGATTTTTCTCAGTGAAAGCCCAAGTGTGTCAGAGCACACAGATTTTTTTTATCATTATTATTTTTCGTGTAAGTTAAAAGAATTGACTCAGGATGGATCCCTGATGTTTGTTCAGCTACCAAAATATTGCAGTGTTGCTTTCAAGCCTCTTCTGTTTCATTTTTGTTTAAAATAGTTACTGAACACTTCTAATTGTAACATGTTGTTCTTTTTTGTCCTCTTTCAAGCAAATTGTAGCTGAATACGATTATGCTAATTTGCTAGAATATCAGTTAAACTCTTTCGGTGACATTGCAATTAAAACAAGGTACTTGCTTAATAGTGACATTTCTTGTTAGAGGTTTTTTGTTTTTTTTTTTATTCCACCTAATTAAGACTAAATCTCTTTCTTACCAGAAATAATTAAAAAAAAAAAAGTTTATTGCACTTAACCTGGTTTAACAAAATCAGAGAAACATAAAGCTTCCCTGAGTATCCTTTAAATGTATTTAAGAAATCTGTGCATATGAAATGTGATCAGGGGGTGGGTTTTTTTAATGGTTCCTAAGTTTTTACCAATGATTCCTCTACACAACAGTCTGAAAATTTATATGTAGCCTTTTAAAAATCAGTGTGCTTTCTGAAGGAACATGGCAACTAGGTCAGCTGTGTCATACTCATCCAACTTCCAACTGGAATTCTGCTATGTTGTCATGCAATGATAAATTTCACACATTTAAATGAAAAGCTTGTGCAACAGCTTTGAAGGAACCTTGACATTTTTCCTGGTACACTATGTGTTATAAAAAAATTCATAAAATATTTTGGTCTAAATAGCCTCCTTCTAAGAGTTTGGGGGTTTTGGGTTTGGGGTTTTTTTTTTCATTGTTTTGGGGTGGGTTTTATTTTTTGTTTGTTTTAGGTTTTTTTAAGTTTTTTTGAGCTGTGTGGGGTTTTTTTTTTTTTAATTCAGGTCCTGTTGTTTAATAAAGGAATTCAGGATCTCTGAAGTTTAAATAGGAGATGTTTGTATAGCAGTTCTGGTTTTCTATTAGCTTTTATACAGTATCTTAAAAAGCCCTTGATAGAAATGTTTATTTTGGAGGATACGGAATAAATATGCTTCCACTTATATAACTTTAATATATGTTTTAAAACTTAAATTATGGAAAAGAAAAGTTAGTTGCTTGTTTATAAATAAAGTTCTTTTGAAGAGTGTCTAGTTTGGCCTCAGCCAAAATAAAAGGCAAATTTATTGATACAAAAGCCTGTCTTCATGATATTTTGTTTAATTTTTTAGCTGTGTGCTAAAGTGACACAAAGTTAGAGGTCTTGTTAAATATAAAAAGTGGTTTGCTTTTTTTCTTAAATTTTGTGACAGGAATGTGCAGATGTTTTAATATATAGATTAGAATCTTTAATTCCTCCTTTTTTTGCTGTTTTTATAATCTGTCAGATAAATCTCAGAGAAATATCCTGCTTCAGTGGAAATACAGTGGAAACTTTTCTTGCATTTAAGAGGAGCAGGGTTGAGCCATTAAATGTGTTTTGATTTGGGTTTTTTTTCTTTTCAGGCACTGTGTTGGCAAAGCATCTAAGCCTATGGTTAAGTTCCATTAAGATCAGTCTTAATTTTTTTAAAACATGTGCTTAAGCTCTTTGGTAAATTGGGACCATGATCAACATTCAAAGAGCAATGGCAGAAAATAGGTACAGATTTATCTTTTTTTAAGTCCTAGAACCAAGAGTTTAAATTAATTTTCCTCTACATAAAAACTGCATATGTAGCTAGGGTATAGTTCTGTAGTTTTACAAAAACGAAGGACGTTTTTTAATAATAGAGCCTCTACTTTTGGGGGATTTTTTTGTAAGGGGGAGCGAAACACCCTGTGGCAGTTAATTGGGCAGATAACCTGCTGAAGCAGTGGGCGACGCTAGAATTTGTCTTGTGTATTTCAGGAGGGAGATGTAGCCTTATCCGTGAAGCAAAACACAGCTCTAAGAGTCTTCTTCCTGCATTTCCTATTTAGGCAGGCCTTCTAGTGCCATCCAGTAGATTTTTTTTGTCTCGTGTTTGTTTGTTTTTCCCCAAGTAAGACATGCAGGTTTGGGCTGAAGCTACACATACTCTGTTTTTGTTTCCAAGCTTCCAGTGATAAAACTAGAAGTTCCTCACATGGGATAAGGACAGACTATGCCTAACTTCTTGGCACTAAACAGCGAGGGTGCAAATATCTGGCATGAGCCTGTAATCTGGCAGGTGCCTATACTGTTTAATAAAATTGTTTACATTTTCCTACCAGAAGATTTAGATAAAAATCAAAGCAAGCTTAGGGGGTTGGGGTTTTGGGTTTGTTTGGGTTTTTTTAATGTTGCTGTTAATGAATCAGTGTTAAAATCTTTGTTGTTGTTTTTGTTGAACACAGCCTGATAGTATTTTTTTAATGTCATTGATTCTTGTTTATTTAAAATGACTTGTGAAAAACTGTACTATAACTGTTGTACATAAAGGGACACTATCAAGAGAAAGGTTGTATACAGTAAATGTACTTATCTGTATTAAGAATACTTGATATTAATAAAATCAAAGAATTTAAAACCAGGAATTGAGTCATAACACTTGAGCTGCTTGGGCATCCTCAGTTGTTGCAAGGATGTCTGAAAAACATATCTGAATTCTGTGGGTTGAGCTTATTTTCCATGTTGCTTTTTCTCTCACTATTCCAGAATAAAGGACTCAATTCATTTTTTGCTTTTCTGGTTCCTCAGCCATACACATTACCTTTTAAAGACACAAGCTTCCCACTATTGCAGCAGCATCTTTAATTAAAATATGTACATAAAACCAGAACAAACTATCTTTTGCAATGTAAAATGCAAAATACATATAGAGTGCACATTTTAAGGCTTATTCTTGGCAGTGTCCCTTTTTAAAAAAACAGGAAAATGGGATCACTTTTAGTGCTTGGGTACAGAGGAATAGTTTCCTACAGTTTCTACAAATTGGAATTACCCAATATATTTGCTATGGAGTTTTCCAGTTACACAAAATCACTTGTCATTTTAAAGGATTATAGACCTAAGACAAAAGAAGCTGGTTTTATAATCCTGTATACCTTACAGTCATTCTATATCCATTCAATACATGAGGATGGCTTTTTACTTTTTTTAGGACTGAGACTTAATAGCTTAGGGTAACTTTTTCTTTAATGTAATGTAAATCCATTGCTGCTTTGTACAACTTTTTCTACTGTGTGTTTTCTTTACTTAGACCTTGACTAAGAAATGTTGGCGTCCAATAAACTTACACTTTGTTTCTTTTGAATTACTGTGTCTTATACTGGAATCTCTTGGCAAAGTGTGATGTTATTGTACATACCATTGTGTCTGCGCGATGGGAATTCTGTTTATAAAAGAACATCTTTTGATCTATTTGTTGGATGTAAATGGTATTTTTTACATTACTAAAATAATGGCTTTTTGTTTGTTTTAAGACATGCCCCACAAAACATTTTACTGGAAAATACAAGAAAACCAACTGCTCTAGACAATCTTTTAAAAACTTGAGTACAGCCCAAATTCTGCTTCCAATGAAATCAGTCATTAAAATGGGACTTTGTGGAAGCAAGGTTACATAACTGAGTATCTCTTTCATCTAAATCTGGATCAAACCAGATGTTTGAAAATACACAGTCAGGAATCTTTATGGTATTTTGCAGTGCTCTCATCGAAAGCATTTTTGCTTCATGTATTTCGCTCTTCAAAACCCCTTGTGTGGGAATGTAGTGTGTGGATTCCCATGATGCAGAAAATGTGTCTTTTTGGAACCGGGTTTACTAGGCCTCTCTTCAAAGTAGATGAGACCTATGTTTGAGAACTCTTAGGCCAGTTTTCTCAACGTCTTGGACTCCACAATTGCTGTCCTTTGTGCAGTTTGGTTGAACCCATTGACCAACTTCACTCACATTTAACAAAGGAGACAAGGTCTCCAGAGTTAATCTTCAACAGGTTTCATAAAAATCATCGACTGAGTAGCAAAGAATGGTCTTAGTGGGAAGGACAGGATTTGCAGCAAGAGCATGTGCTGAGCAGTTATCTGTGCTTTTTACCCCAGCACTTGCCACAGTGTGCATGTGTACTGTCTTGTCAGAGTAAGTGGGGCAGTAGGTCGGGTGAAACATAGGGCACAGCTGAAGTACTGGGTCTGCCAAATGGTCAGAATCAAGGATTGAAAGGGCACTTGAAGCTTAAGAGAGTTTGGGCCTTTGATGCTCTCTAAATCTCTTTGAAAATGGGGACAAAGGGCCCCCGACCTGTCCCTCCATGGAGTATCCGTGCATGTCAAAGGCTAGGTGAGTTGTGGAAAAGGCAAAGAGAGGGCTGAGAGCTGCTCTCTAACTTGTTCACAGAGTCATAAATCACCAAAGGTTTGGCTCCCTCTTTCTCCTTTCTGCATAGGGAACTCCTTCAGCTCTTTCTGCATCCAGTTAAGATCTACATACAGTCTTATCTCTGTTAGTGTTTCAGAGCAGACTAAGATCTACCTAAATGCCTCACAGAAAATGCCTGCTGTAGAGACCATTCAACCTGCATTTGACATAAATGTCAAGAAGCAAACCAAAACGATAGAAAGTTACCAATAATGCCATAAGCATTACGCCTGTTCTCATGGTTGTTCTAATTCCAGCTGTCTGCTTCTAAGACAGTGCTCTGCAAACAAATCCAGTAATGTTTACTTACTTTTCCCTTCATAGGATGTTTCCAGTTATCACCTTTTTTTTAATATACAAACACTAAGAGGATGTTTTTTACTATTAGACCTACATGGATAATATTTGTTTCCAGTCTTGAAATATTCTGGTAATAAAATTTTCAAGGTGTTGGCTGCAGTGAAGCAACATACACAACTTTTTTTTCCCCTTCATATTACATGTGTTGAAAGAGTACATCGAAAGCAAAGCCAGTTTCTGCTAACAAAGAATTTGCTTTAAATTGTCTCCGCAGTTTTGATACTACTCAACAATTTCATAATGTCTTGTCCATTCAGACTCTAGGATGGATACAGCTCTTCGATATCACGGAGCCTGGTTGTAGACATTAGCTTAAGCTGGTGTTTGAGGGCACAGGCTCTCATCCAGCAACATGCATCTCTTCAGTGAAGTCCACTGATGTTAAAAACGAGGAAGCGATGAGGCACTAAGACCTGCTGGAGTTACTAGCATCCAGGGATGCTTCTGCTGGAAGGAACAGACCATGCTGAGGTTTGCCGGCTCTGCAGGCAGGTGTCCGAAGGAACAAAGGGCAACAAGCCAGAAGATGAGGTGAGAGAAAGTAGGATGACAACAGCAGAAGAACATAAGATATTGAAGAGAGCACACTGTGGCCCTGCCAAAAACAAACAAATAAAAGAAAAAAAAGGAAATCACGTCTCTTCTGAGGGATCATTTGTGATGAATACAGCTGTTTGGTTCCAGCTTTTTCCTTTCTTCCCTAATGAACAGCTACGCATTCCTGAGGCTTGATAACTTCTAACCCTTTTTGGGTGACAGGAACTGCATCAGTTACTCTACGCCATAAAGTCCGAGAAAGACTTTAAGGGAAGAAAAACTTCCCAAAAGATTGTTTAATAATATTTCCCTTACAGACTTGCATTGAGGAACATTCAGGTCCTCTTAGAACACTCTTTGAAAACTGCGCATCATGAGGGCTTCACCAGGAGTGGCAATTATACCCGTGGAGATACATTTGCAGTTTCTCCACCTTGCCATCTAAAAGTCTTCCTCTCTGTATGGCAGCCGAGGGCTGTGATTAACAAGGCAGCTGCTATTTCCTGCTGCCTCTTCTTCACTCGTCAATCAACTGAGCAGCCAAACGCAACAAGAAGGAAACTTAGCTTTGTTAGCTTGCGTTCAGATTACTTGTCCCCGAAGAAATTTGACTGAGGCATGTAAAAGCATGTAAACACATTTTTTAAAAGCATGAGAACAAAATCCCAAGCTGTAAAAATACCAAACTGTCACTCTGAGCAAGTCTGGAGGAAAATCACTGATACTAAAAATGAGATTTGAAATTGGGTAAGTTTTTTAGCAAGCATTACTACAAGACTGAAAAGGGGGAGACCCACATAGAACCTTTGTTTTATGGAGATGATCCTATAATCTACTATGTACCTCTAACACTGTGTACAGGCACTAGGAGGAGCCAGAAACAAAAGACTGCACCATCACATCCACCTGAAGAGCCACACTTGAAAGCATCACATGGAAGGTGAACCCCTCTCTCTCTGTGTTTGTATGTATGTATATAAAAATGCATGTGAGTGGGTTTAACTATGGCTCAGTTACACGACAATTGCTGAGTCTGGGGAAAATTCCCTATTAGGTCAAAGGCATGTTACAATACACTTCTGTCTAAAAGCTGTCTTCTCTGGTATTTCCTGCACTAAGCAGCAACTGACAGCTAGAAGTGGAGTGATGAGATGTATCTCCAGACTCTTGAATCCTTGGCTCCTGTTGGGACTGCCAAGGAGGAAGCCACTCTATCCCAATGCTGCAGAGACTGCAGCACAGATGTCTAAGAAAATGCAAGAGCATTAGTTGCAACTTAATACCTATTATTATAACATAGTCATAACACTTGAATATAATGTGAACTGAAGACTGAGGAGTTAAAAGTTTTTTACCCTTTGATGGTATGATGATGGCATTCTCCATGTAACTGGCAGGATTTGCATAACCATATTGCACGTAAGCTAAAACACTCCAGGTGTTATCACAGTACCTATAGGGCTGTGCTCTGGAATGACATGCAACACAAAACCGGTACGAGCTCTTGGGCTTTCTCAGCTGTCTAGCTGAGCTGGAGTATTTTCACTGTTCTTCTAGAAGAAGGCATGGGTTCTGAGATTTCTCAAAAGCCTTTATTTCATATTCTTGCTATTGATTTCCTACAACATTGCTTGAAATGTCTTTGCTCTCAGTCTAACATTCGTAGATCTCTTTTAGTACTTACCGAGTCTTTTCTTCTTTCTGATGCCCAACGTTCCCAAAGGTAGTTGGTCTTAGTGTCCTCAAGCATGTGTGTGAGGGACATATGAGTGTTTGTACTGCATAGGAGAAGCACACATCCCTGGGAAGTCAGCATCTCCTGGGCTGGAGCCTAAGATTGAGGAGAGTCAGGAATCTCTTCAGTAGTTCTTTGCTACTTCTTCAGCTCTATCTTGGACATAAGAAGCCTTAACCAGTTGGACACAAAGTTAACTCTGAGGCTAAATTAACCCACAGACAAGAAGCGATGTAGCTGGAATCACCCATCATGTCTAGAGTGCCGTCCGTGAGGAAGGCAGCCCACAATACTGCTAGTGCGTACAGCAGTCTCTTCATCCCAGCACCATCACCTCTGGGCATACTTGCGCTCCCTGGTGGAGAGAATGTAACTGGCTCCAGCAGGTGGAAATAAAATAAAAAATAAAAGAAGCTCCTCTGTCATGTTTTAGTTTCTAAAAACTCACAGTATGTTAGTAAACGTATTTTTGAAATGTAATCGTCATAGAAAAAATACTTTCAAAAATGCTTTTTCTTCTTCCGTTGCAGTGCCAGATACAAGTAGTAAAAGAAATGATCAGCAATTCCAGACAAAACATCTGTTGCTAGTCTTTGTTCCTTTTGCAAACCACTTACAAATAGACTATTTACTGGGTATTGGGGAGAGGGAGAAGTGTGATCCTACAGAGAAAATCAAAATAGTTATAATACAACAAGATGATAACAGACTTCTCTAATTAATGGGTAGAACACTGACGTGCTACAATAAATACAAACACCATGGTGCCATTATTTTTCTGCTTTCTCATCTTCCACACCTTGATAGGCTGTAATTCTCCTGCATGAATGGCTTCAAAAGAAAGTACAAGTATCCAAGGTGTACCAACTTGGGTCCGTGGTTGCTCTAATAGAGCTGAAACATGGCTTTGCAGTTTTGCTTTATACCTGAATACGTAATTTGAAATTATGATTGGTCAAAATAAAACATTGTGACCAATTTCTTTTGAAACTTAGCCAATTTTGTCAATAGTTATACTTATGGGGCATAGTTATTTTTTCAAGACTTTTTTTTAGGGACAAACACGAATATTAAAAACATATATAATAAAAAGCTATAAGAGCAATTTTCTGATCTAATGAAAAACTCAGTTCCTGGCAGTATGCCTTCCTAAGCACTTAAGAGATATAGGCATTTGGGCAAAGAAGAACTGAATGACCTAAATGAATTGAAGTTTTTCTACTATGAGGTCATGGTGGATGTATTACTTCTTCAGTAGAGACTGGTGTTTGGATAGATCACTATCTCCTGTTTTTGCGAAAGAACCAAAAATAAGAGCAGTTAGTCAAAGTGCAAGTCTAATGATGTCAGCATCTCACAGCCTTTTTGGTGTGGAGCAAGACTCCTCTGTTAAGAAGATGTTCTCTGGAAGACATGAGTTGGGGGTAGTTATTCCAGATCAAAAGCCTGCCAAGTGCTGGCCTCCTTGCTCCCACGCTAGCTCCTAGTTATGAAAGCTTGCTTAGTGGCACTTCCTTGGTGCCAAACTGCTGACCCTCTTCCAACAGGGCTTCTCTGGGCATCCCACCTTGCCCTTATTCTAGCTCTTTGCACGCTCGCTTTTTCAGACAACTGTCGCAAAGCAGGGGACAACATTTCTGGTATGTTGAGTCACATGAGACAAGATGGGTCACGCGTGCTGAATGAATCTCACCTGGAAAGAGGCTACAGAGAACAAACTGGAGAGTACACAAGAGGGCAGGACCAAATGGAGGAGCTTTCGCACTGCGCCTCTTCTTGCCCCACAACTCCTGAGCGAACCTGCCAGTCAGCAGGTAGAAGGACATGCCTGTTACCTGCCTCCGGCACAGCAAATAAAAGAGTGCGAAAGAGACTGGAATGCTACATGTGAAAGGGAACATGGTCTCCTCTTCCACAAGTAACATGCCGAGGGGCCACATTTCAGATGTGAAGATTAACAGGTCTACTTCTGCCAGCTGAGCTGTCAATGAAGAGTGTGTGGTGGTATCACCTTAGGCTGACCATTACGCCAGCAAAATTTCATGCTGAAGACATGCTTCTAGCTACCTCACAGGTAAAGCTGGCATCACACAGAGCCCTGGGACACTGGAAAAAATTCTGCTGGCCAAAGTACAGTTTTGCCAAACTAAAATCTTTTATACTATTACACTGTCCTGACAAAGCATTTCTTTCAGACTTCATGTTAGACTGCATGCATGGCCTCTTATGAACCTTGTCTTTCTTTCATGTGTGTAAAAACTACTCTGGAGCTCTGAGGCAAAGAATTATTGAGAAAAGTTTGGAATGATTTTAGCTCTCTGCATTGTAATTGTATGAGTGATCATTTAATCGCAGTGATTGAACCTACTATGCTTTTTTTTTTTTTTTGGTCATTGTTCTGCTCACAGCTTTAAAAACGAAATTGATTAAATAACTATGATCTCATCCTGCTCCCTTTGCTTATATCTATAATGCAGGATGCAGGATAGTCTCAGATGACCACTTTGCAGATGCTAGCTCTGAGTGCATACCCCGCCGTGTCACACTCTGGCATACACATTTGCCTGCACCAAGTCTAAGCCACCATTCCTGCAAGAAATCTAGGAAGTTCAAACAAACAGCCAAGGTCCTAAAATTCTGCCCACATTCTGTCTGTGGGGTGAAAAAGAGCATCTCTGAACAGATGTGTGATGAACCTGGCAGCACTGGCTAATGGATGAGATACTTCTTTGTTGTTCATGTGCCTAGGGTAGCTCTACCAGCAAAACATTCTAGCATAGACTAGGTCAGAGTAAGCTACAGGTCTGCAGTTGTCTTCTTGCCTTTCCAACACAGAATGAAACAGTTAACAAAATTCATACTTCAAAGGACCAAGACAGGACGTGTGGTAACCATGATGAATGATGCATTTATAACTCTATTGTTCCAGAACCTTGTAAAATCAACTCTGTATCAATCTCACTCGCTTTACATTATTTAAACTTGCTTTGCAACCATCACTGACAGAGTTATATACTTGCTAATTAAAAGAAAAGATGGGATTTGGGAAATACAGAAGTTGCTTAATAGAAATACAGCACATAGCAGAGCCTAGGAGCATGTCAGAATCACAGTTCCCAGCTTCAAAGTACATGGAATTATGAAAACCTAATTGCTTTCCTAATCGCATCCCCAGAGCTACGCTTTGATGGGCAAGATCCTGAATGTTAAGAGAGGGCTATTCCAAGTCCACAGGTGCACAAAAAAGGAAAATAATTAAATATAAATTAAATATTTGCAGCCACATACTTCTGCTATACTTCAAAAGTAAAAATGTAAAATATTTCTAGTAACAAGATAGCTGTTAAAGTTCTGTAAAGGAAAACTGTTCTTAATAGCTCAATGTAATCTTTTATTCTTTCTTGTCATTTCATGTTTGCTAATTGGACTCACAAAATTCCTGCCAGTGAAAGAAGACTGTCTGTGTGGCATATGTGGGGAACTGAAACATGGGACAAGCTAAGCGCAGGTTTGTCTGCCACAGCGCAGTGCTGTATTAGAAATCCCTGAACTATCTGCAAACAAGCTGGTACAGCAAAGATACTGGTTTGGATCTTAAAATCAACCAGGCTAACCAATCTGGTCTCTCAGCAGGGTCAATTAACCTGTATATGGAGCTGTGCTAGCATAGCAATATGGCTCTGGTTGCGGATCTCTGGAGATCTCAGCCCCTTGCTCCCTGGTATCATGTAGGTATACTCCAAATCACCTGCCTGCAGTCAGGCAGGCAGAAGGCAGCTGGTCAGTGAACGGAGAGCAGGATTTCCCTGTGTCCTAGGCAAACATTTTAACTTATGAGCAGCCTGTTCTTCTTATGTATGTACAGTAAACTAACTGCAGCAGATAAAGCCATGTTCTGGCCCTGTCAAGTTTGCAGCTTATAGGTGCAAATGTGGACAATGTATTTACAACACAAAATGATCAAACTGCTTCTCAGGCAGCAACCTGTTCCTCTTCCCAGAGGCCTAGCCCCAACATTCTATCATACTGTATTAAATGTTGATGTAACAGCATCCTGATGTTTCAGGAACCCCAGGCCCCAGAGACCAAGGTGAAAATCTGGAGCAAAGATTATTTACATTTAATTGAAAAGGATTGGGTCAGGGAATACTTCATCAAACTGAACATATGTAAGTCCATGGGCTTACATGGTGGAATGCACCCACGAGTGCTGAGGAAGCTGGAGATGTCATCACAAGGCCACTCTGTATCATCTTTGAATGATCATAGTGACCAGGAGAAGTGCCCAAGGACTGGAGTGGCAAATGCCACTCCTAACTTCATAAAGAAGGATGCTGGGACCTACAGACCAGTCATCCTCACCTTGACCTTGAGAAGGTGATGGAGCAGCTAATTCTGGACACCACTTCCAGACACATGAAGAACAAGAAAGTCATCAGGAGTAGTCAGCATGGATTCACCAAGGGGAAGTCGATCAATTTCATAAACTTCTACAATGAAACTACTGGCTTGGTAGATGAGGGGAGAGGAGTAGACATTGTCTACCCAGCCTTTTGACACTGTCTGCCATAAGTGGAGCAAGAACTTACAATAACATTTCACTACCAATCTCAATGACTTAATTGCTGGTTGGTTTGAGCACATGGATTGGACAAAAAATACAAGTGAGGTTCCTTGGCAGTGAGCTGCCATGGGTAAGGAAAGTCACTATGAAAGAAACAAAGCAGGCAAAGGAAAGCACAAGAAAAATGAGGACACAAATAGCGATGAGCTGATAAGGTAGCACTCTGAAAACCAAACAGGAACTTACTAAAAATGAGTGTGACAAAAATAAATTATTATGAAACTTTTATTTACTATCAAAAGACCATTTCCTCCCCTTTATCACAAACCTCATACTGATAACAAGTCATTCAGCATGGTTTGCAGAAAGTACTCAGTTCTGAATTTACACTCCAGGCTGCAAATCACAGGGAAACACAGAATTTTGGGGATTTTTTTCCTCCTCCTAGTCAGTTCGAGGCAGACGAGATAATGAAGCACCAGGAAGAAAAAGGAAGCCCTTGGATGGGAAGCAGACGGAAAAATAAAATGCCTTGTAGTCTCCTCAGCTGTTCCTGCAGTGCTGCGGAGGGGTGAGGAGGAAGAAGCAGATCACAGCCCTGCAAATGTTATCCTGTTAGGTGGAGGGGCGCCCGTCTGAAATGCTCACCGAGGGGCAACGTGGCAGTTCTATCCACCTACCTCTGTAATTCACATGAACAAGGTGACTATGTCTCAGGCTCTGGAACACAAACATTACATCATCTTACTTTTGGGGAGGGAGGGGGGAAAGTCAGGTCTGTTTTGTAGCCGAATCCTGCTGCCCACTCGCAGACATTACCATGTTTATCCATCGTGTGCAAAGACGTGAGGGGCTGTTCGCATTATTTTTCTCTTCCAGTTGTTGCTTAGTGTGCAAACGACATCACTAAGTAACACTGATCTAAGGGGAAACGTTTTGTCGTTGGAAAACCAACATAAATTATTAGTTTGGCGCCTCTTCCCCGGGCCTCTGGACGCTCCTCCTGCCCCGCCATCCCTATAGAAACTCCCCGCTTTCGCCCACCCGTGGGACCGCTCTTCTCGTCCCATTCTGCCCGATACAGCAGACGGCTTCCCGCGAAGCGCCGGCTCAGGGGGCACCTGAACCCGCCCGGCGCAGCCTGCGCCCCCCGACCCCTGCTCCGGCCCGGGGCACCGGGTGCCCCACGGAACCCGCAGTGCTGCGGGGTGCCGGCGGAGCCGCGGGACGAGCGCCCTCCGCCGCTCTGACGGGCCGCCCCGCCTCCAGCAGAGATGGGCCGCGGCCGGGGCCGGGGCCGGGGCCGGGGCCGGGCCTCCCCTCGGCGCCCCGCCGGCAGGGGCGGGCCGGGCGGTGACTGCGCCGTGGGCGGGCGGGGCGGCGCGGTGTGGCGCGGCGCCCGCGCGCAGGCGGCGGGACGCGGTGCCGCTGTTCCCGACTCAGGCCCCCGCGCGGGCTGCCGCTGCCCGCTGCCGCTGTGCGCGCCTTGGTGGGGGCCGGTAGCGCGGCTCCCATTATGGTCAGCCATGGCGTGGCTGCCGGGCGGGCTGGCCGAGCTGCGCTGGGGCGCGCTGGTCGCCCTCTTCGTGGCAGCGCTGGCCACTCTGGCCGTCTACCTGGTGCAGTACGTGCTGCTGGCCCTGCGGCGGGGCCGGCCGCCGCCTCCGCCGCTGCCGCCGCCGCCGCCGCCACCACGGCGGGACGAGCTGCAGGAGGAGGGCGGCTCGGTGCTGTCCTGGGCGCTGTCGCTGGGCAGCTGGCGGCGGCAGTGGCGGCGGGCCTGGGTGGCGGCGCTCAGCGCCGAGGCGGAGGCACGGGCGGTGAGTGCCGGGGACGCAGGTGAGGGGTGGCGGGCGAGAGGGGAGCGGGGCCGCCGCGCCGCAGGGCCCGGCCCGACAGCTCCGGGCGGCTCCCCCGCGCCCGCCGGGCTGGGGCCGGGGCCTTGGGGCGTCCCGCCGAGGCGAGAGAGGGCGATGTGTGCCCTTTCTCCGGCGGGGCTGCTCCCGCCCGGGGCGGGGAGCGGCTGTAGAGACACCGGGACTTGGTCCAGACATACCTTGGGTGCCGTCAGCACGGTGCTGGCAGCGCCTGCTGGTGTGTTACTGTCGCTCGGTGTGCATATGTGCGTGTGTGTATGGGTATGCACTGTATGGGTTTGTATATGTGTGTGTGTGCATATAGATATATATATATACACACATCTATATGCTTGGTGGCAGTGTGGCAGGAATTCGCAGGCAGGAGCTGGCCAGAGGCACGGAGTGGGCACATGTGCTGGAGCGGGGAGAAAGGGGAGGAAAGCCGTGACCCCCGTGGCCCCTGACAGGGGCTTGTACGCCGATAACATTGTTCGGGCGCAGGGAACAGGAAACAATGGAAACTTCCTGGCCTGGGAGCCAGCGTGGGGCCTGCAGCCCGTCCTTCGGCAAATAACTCCCAGAGCCGGGCTTCCTTCGTGTTGTCTTAGGCCCTGCCGAACCTGTGTGCGTGTCAGTGTAAGGCTGAGGGCTGGCGTCCTCCAGGCAGCTGTGAGACGGTGGGCTTCTCGGGTGTTCGTCTGTTTACTTTTAGCCTGGGTCTGGATGGATGCACAAAATGTGCCACCCCTTCCCATCCCATCCTACCCTCTTCCAAAGGGTGCATGTGCCATACTGCTTGTTGGTTTGTGTATGTCCAGGTCTAAGGGTGAGGAGGTTAGGTGGGGCTGTGGCACACCGATTCTCTGGTCCTGAGGACTGAACCCTTGCCATGTCAGTGGAAAATGCTGAGCCTAAACTCTCTTGGAAGTGGCATGTACTCAGGTCTCCGGATTTGCGTGCAGCCCTCTCCCTAGGTTTAGGAGGTTCTTTTCCTGGCTGCCCCAGCAAGCTTTCTTCTTACATCTCAGCAGGCAGGCTGGGGGAGAAGGAAGAGTGGGGCAGTGCCTGTGAATGAAAGATAAGGAAAGTGGTTTAACACTTTCCAGACATCAGTGTAAGTTAGGGCAGCAGAAAGAAAATACCTCATCTGCCCTTTCAAATTGTGCGGCACAGTTGAGAAAAGCATGGGTTGTACTAAGAAATGAAGGTTTGCCTTGTACTTGTGGAAGAGGAGAGCCCAGACAGCTTAGGCACAGGTGCTGGGAACTTAAAGTAACTAGAAACAAGCGGCCGCTTCTCGTCCCTGACTGCAGACCAAAGCCACTTTGACAGGGCCATGCACACCCTCCCTCCCTGGGTGAGCAGCTGCAGCCGTCTCTTGCCATGAGTTCACCGCCTGGCACTGCAGCGTGGCATTCCTCCCGCTGTCAGCCTCCCAAAACAATGTCAGTGGTGCACAGCTAATGAAATTCCTGTGTGCAAAACAGCCCCAGGTGACGAGGGAAGCAGCACTCGGTGTGGGTAGCAGGTGGATGATGCGAGTGCTGATGCCTCTAAAAGCATGACCTCACTGTCAAAACAGGTATAAGCTGTCTTTTCCTTGCTGTCTATGTGAAGACTGAGTAGCTGTCATGACTGCCTGCCGTCACCCATGAGGAAGGATTTGGAAGGGGAAGGCTTCTTTCCTCACCTCTGCAAGATGATATTTGGGTTTTCTTAGTTTTGGCAGTGCAGCTGTATTATTAGTCCAACCCAAAAATGCCCTTTAAAACTGCAGCACTGATTAATCCTTACTCAAGAAGAGCAGTTTCACTGAACTCTGACGTTGCTCATGGGCTTCACTCTGCACTGTGCTACATACCTTGATATTCTGGTACAGAGAAAGAGGAGTTATGATTAGGCCCATAGTTATGTCCTAAGTATAGGTGTTCAGGCTCTACCCTGTATTATGTACTGAGGTGTCATGCAATTAATCCATACAAGTTTTGACATACATTTGCAGTTCCGTCTCCGGTTCTTCCAGGAACTTCACTGGCAGTGCATTTTTATTACTTGTTTTCAAGCGATAGGTTCATCACCTAATGATGCTTCCTTTTTTCTCTTCTTTCTTAGGATTCACAGTTGCTTACGTTTGAGGAAGATGACCCACCAGAACCACTTGAGCTAGAAATTGAACAAGTTGTTAGTATTGTAAAGTCAGCTCAAGAAAAGGTAAACCTCAGTTTGGTTTTGTTCCAGTCTACTTTTGGGCAGGAAATGTTAACTTTTCTTATTAGTGTCAGCGGGAGTTTTGTTTGTCAACACTTCTGTACCTGGGACCTAAATTTGTCAAGGCTGCTGAGAGGCTGCCTCCGTAGAGAACCTGTGCAAACTCTTTGCACTGATTCACTCCTTTTGCAAGTCATGAGCAGAATGTCCTCCGGGCTTTCTACCAAATAGGCAATAACCAGGGTTATGCCAAGCTTATGGGTACGTCCTCAATGAACTCATACAGCTGCCCTCTTTCCCTACCCCCACGATCGGTACAATGTTCCCCATCGCATTGCTGACGTGTGGGGTGGGGGTTTCGTGAAGAAGGAAAGGGAAGGGAAACTTCTCCTCTGGGAGAGGAAAATACCTTTCTCTGCCTCTTGCTGTTTGTGTGGCTGATTACAGGTTTGCCTCATAAGTTGGAGTCAGGTAAGGATCAGTGGAACAGTGCAAAGTCCTGAGGGTGAAGTCTTGACTCTACTGAATCCTGCATTCAGTGAGGAGAGAATGGTCTCTTTCTTCCTCTCCACATACCCTTTCTTCCTCTTCCCCCACCCCACATACTGCACAGTGCTTTAGTGCATGTAAAATGAAAATAAGGCAGAATGTGGCTCTTGAAACAGAGTAAACATGCATTGAAAGGAGAAAAAAAAAGTATATATGCTTATTGGCGGTTATATCTTTTGCATTTTCATCCTGGTGGCTGAAACTACTAGTTATATCTGAACTGGTGCTCTGCTTTAGGTATCTGCATCAAATTAGTCTAATGCTTTTCTTCTAGTTTTGCTTTGTTAATTAGGTTTGTTTGTCTGACTTAGATGTCAAGCAGCTTTACTATGATTCCTTTGAAAACTATGCATGCTTATCTGCCTGATACACAGCTCATAGGCACACCCTCATTGGTGCAGCTTGGGATTGCCGACGTGTAAAGTTGTGCACTTGTTCACGCTCTTCTTCCGCTCTTCCCTCCTGGGATTTTTCACCTGTCAGTGGTCCCTGCCCCAGCAGTGGGACTAGAGAGGCTGGAGTTGGTCGGGCTGTGGAGTAGGCATTAGTGTTACTCTGTGCCACTGGAAGACACCACAATGGGAAATTTTAAGGAGAGGCAACTGGTAGGTCTAAAAGTGGTGTGCTGTATAATATGTGAAGCCAGCAACTGAGGGAGATCTGCTACAAATAAAAGCTAGCAAGTAACAGCACAAAAATAGGTGACTTGCAGCACAGCGTCTAAAACATTGCTGGAAGGCTGGCAGGGCTGCAAGTGTGTTTGCATGGGAGGTGCCCAGGAAGTTTGGGTCTGCTGGCTGCTCTTGGCCAGCATCATAGTTCAGCAGGAGTGTGTGGGGCCAGCTCTGTGTTCAGAGTACCGTGCCCGTGGCTGGACCATGACTAAAACCCACTTTTGCCTTGCCTGTGTGCCAGAACAAAGGCACAGCGCTGCAGTCCTGGGTTTCCCTGAGGTCGTGCTGTACCACCGGGAACATCTCTGCTGCAACCCTCAGCTGACTTACGTGTTGTTTAACAGTAGATTCTGCCTGCCATAGCAGTGAGGTAAGTTAGTGCCCGTGGTGCCCTGTAGGCACCTTAACCTGCTGTGATTAAGCCTGGGCAGCAGAACGTAGCAAGTGCTGACTCCATGGGAGCCTAAGCCCGGGGAACTGTTCGCTGCTGTAGGGCTGTTCTCTTGCTCTCCTCTACCTGTAGCTTTGCAGTCCGGCACCCTCCCTTGTGCAGTCTCTGGTCCTTGTCTGACCTTGGGTTACATCATTTCAGTATGTTAATCAAGCTGTTACACTGCAGCCAGCAATCTAATGTGGTTTTGCAGCAGCTTAAACCAATATAAGCACACTTAAAAATGTATTGGATTAAACCAGGTTCACTTACGTAAAGTGAGTTTTTCTGAACTGTCCCAAAACCCATTTCCATAATCTTGTGCACAGCTGCTGGAAAAATTTCTCTGGATTATTCTTACTTTTTCAGTTAAGGTACAACCTGAATATTTATTTGGATTTCAGTGTATAATAACCTTAGAGTGGCACTCTGATAGCTACTTTCCCTCCTTCCTTAAATGCATGCCTTTCTCTGAAACACCTCAGGAGTTCTCTCATACAGTAGTTGTGTCTCTTATGTATTCCTCAGGTAATACCAAGGGTCCAAAGGTGGTTTTTCCAGTGCTGTTTTCTTTTACCCTCTTGCTCTTCAAGCTCTTTACCTTTGCATATGAAATTGAAATCTCTCTCTGCAGCTTGTCCAAACTCAAACTTCTGATATGTATTTGTAACTCATTACCGGTATGACTGGCTCTGAATGCAGTTTGTCACCACATACTGCATGTTTACCGATGTTGTAGCATCCCACAGAGCTCTGCACTTGCCTGAGGCTTCAGCTGGCACAAGACTGTTGTCCTGCAATTGGTCCAAGGTGCTGCTTTACTTGTGGTCTCTATGGCAAGAGTGTATAAGTGCCTTGATTTATTGCGTACTGTTTCAAATATGTATTTGACCTTGCATCAGAGGGGTTGTGGTCGTCAAAGGAAGTACAGGATGGAGGGTGAGAGATCAAAATAGCAGTAAACATGGGATGTGTAATACTTGAACGCAGCTGTGTGCTGATAGAGCCCTGTGGTATGTCTTTTGTGGCGGGTGGTCCTCTGTCCTCTTGAGTGCTGGGCCATAGGGCACAGCCAGGTGATGAATGTGCCTGGTGCTGGGAGTGAGCCTTCTGCCTGGGAAGTCTTGCTCCAAAACAATATGGGATTGCCAGCCCAACTGTAATTATTGTATTACTGCTGACAGCTCTGTTTATCACCAGGATGCAGGCTGACATGTGCTGTCCTTAGGTCTATACATACTGTCCTGGCTTGGAGAAGCTGAAAGATGTAAAATCGGTGTATGCTCCACAGTGCAGCACTGCAGACATGGTTGGGATAGCTGCTGGTTGTCAGCCTGGCCAAAGCTGTTGTGATGGGGACAGGCTGCTCTGGGGCTGAAGGTTACACTACGCTGCTTCTTGACAAAGCCTCTATTTATGCATCACCTTCACTCCAGTTTTGGGCCAGAGCCTAAATATATAGGATGAAGTGGCCCATTTTCATTGTGTGGTGTTGGTTGTTTTGTTTTAATAAAGTAAACATTAGGAATATTCTTAGCTAATTCTGCCAGCCTTTCCATTGCTGCAGTCTATTTTCAGAGGCTTTGAACTTCACAACAACAAAAAAGGCAACAAAAAAGATGATTCTCTTGGGGACTTGACACAGAGGATTTGGATGGGGCAGGCTACAACAGAAGTCTCCCTTTTCCTGCTTCATACCTAAGTCGAAAGGGCTAAAATGCCCTCAGAGTGCCATGCCATTAGTGAGTGATAACAAGTTGCTATACAAGGAATGACTGTCTTGGATCACAACGGGCAACAGCAAATATGAAAGCTTTGTGTTATTTTTTGTGTGATGGATCTTGCTGAGGGAAATGGTAGAGAGAAAGGAGGACTGTTTCACAGGCTTCTGAGAGGTCCTGTTTTCTGATGAGCTGTGCAGCATATCCGAAGAGCCCTTATTAACACACACAGCTGTCATAGCTTCATCTTGGTATCACTTTGCAGCCACCCTGCTGTGAGCTGGCAGCCTGTGTTTGTGCCATGCTGGGGCATCAGGGCTTCCAGTTCTACTTGCTCTGAAGCAGGTAGAGACACTGTGCAGCAACGGCTGCTTTCTGCTCTGGGAAAGACTGGTTTCTCGTTGTCACTACTACAGTACTAACTGGGATCATTCTGAGTCACCTACATGTGTTTATTTCTGATTATTTTTGGTGGGGTGAACTGCCCTGACCATCATGTGCAGTTCTTATTGTCTTTAACTCCCTGTTTTGCTTGAAAAGCTGTCCTGGAGCTTTGCTGCTTTAATGATGGGGTTTTTTTACAAGCCTAGGTGGAATCATGGCCCATGCAGCTTGTTTCTATACTAGCGTAATTCTTTATTTACTTTTCTTCCATGGTGCTTGCTGTCATATCAAGCAAATATCATGTAAATATATCGTGAAGGAATTCTATTTCCTTGGCTAAATAAGTTGTTCCTTAAGTCTCCTTTCACAATATTGTAAGTCACTTCTGTGCACCCATTCTCTGCAGCAGCTCCAGTTAAATCTATCTACTTGAACTTGACAGCTGAAGTGACACACAGCCCTACAGGCGAGGTCTTACCATGCAAGATTACTGCTTCTTTGTGTCTCTGAAAGTACTTTTCTGATGCATTTTAGGCTTCCAGTCTGCCTGTCCCGTGGCTGCTTCAGGATGTGACTGACTTGAAGCATCCAGGTCCCTTCCTTTGGTGTTCTCCCAGTGATACGCTGCCCTTTGTATGAGTAGTATTTGTTAATTCTCCTACACACACGCTCTGTATTTTGAATAGCATTTCTTTTCTTTTTTTACTTTTTTTCCCCATCATTTCTGTGTGATGTCCTAATCTTTCTTTATGTTGCTGCTTCCCAGCTTGTGTTCCTCAGCATCACGCTTTCTTTCTCTTGAGGGATTTTGAAGCTTAACTGTGCAATTGGGTTGGTGCCTGACAGACTCCTTTGTAACTTGCTTCCAGCTTTCATCTCCCTGCTCACTGTACTGTCCTCTCCCTTTCAAACAGATCCCCATTCACCTTAACGTGGGAATGATGGAGTACAAGCTTAATTATCAGTGCGGTGACCCTACTAAAATAGACAAGACAACATAATGGATCTCACCTACTTAAGAACTGAGTATCTTGTAGAAGGAAAACAGCAGGGTGGGGATTTGTTTGTTTCAGTGGAGATAATACTGGTTTGGGCACTGTCAGGTAGCCTGCCTGTCTTCCAGTTGCTACTGCGGATGTGTATGGGCCTCCTATAGGTTTGTGCCACATCTCCTGTCTTGGCACAGGGGTCAGGGATACCTTAGCACTCCAATGGCGTGATGTGCCTGTGTCTCTGCAACTGAATGTCTCTTCAAGCTACTGCCAAGCTACTGCAGCACAAACTGGGAAACCTCTCCTGCGTTTTATTGTCTTCTGCTGATCTCCACGTCTTCAGCTATGCTGTCTCTCAAATGGTTTGTAAAGACTTGTGTCTTTACAAACTAGCAAGTCTGTTTCTGGTATTTATTTATTTTCTCCCTTTTTAAATGTAAGTACTGCTTCCTGTCCTTGCTCTGTTTGATATTCACATAAGTTGATAGGCGTATTGAAAATTCTTCCTGTCCTGTCTCCTTGTACTCCCTGCTCGTTTGTTTTATCCCACTCTGGTCTCAAAGGAGTGGATAAATTCACATGCTTTATCAGTTTCTGCTTTGTTTCTGTTGCTGACATGGTAACTCTTTTTCTCCTGCACTCATTCCATCACTCACTCTGCCTTCACGCTGGTGTTTACCATGGTTTTGGAAAACAGGTCCAGCGTTGTCTCATTATATTTGCAGGCAAATTCGCTTTGATACCGGCTTCTAAAAATCCACCTCTAGCTGTGCCTGTATTCTCTCCTTCAGTTTATATGTTTCACTTGGTAAACTACTTGGGTAAAGAGGGAATGGTGAAGAAGCTAGAGAAACCCCCTCAAGAGGTCAATGCATAGGCTCTGATAACCAAGGAAGATCATGTAATTCTTATTCTGAACAGTTGTTATGACTATCAAAAGGCAGAAGTTTCTGACTGGAAAGTTTTCTTACAGTTAGGTTTTAAGCTGAGCACACAGACCGTCTCTGTGGCCATTGACAAGGGGAGTTTTCCGTGCCAAAAGAAGAGCCTTCTCCTTCTCAGAGGAGTGCTCCAAAACAAACATGAAAAATTGTGGGGATCCTAAATCTAATAGCGTACTGATCCCTACTGTTGAGATCGAGGCAGCTTTCACTGTGTGGCTGCTTCATGGCGTGTCCTCATTTTCTTGTGAAAATGTTGAAGATTTGTGTTACATACTATGGAATAACCTGCTCTTTCTGGAGATAAATACCAAGGGCAGTGAAAAAAGGCAAGCAAGGCCTGTGATGCTGAGGGTTTTACACATACATGTGACGCGGTCATAGACTGGGGAAGGTGAAGAAGACCTTCCCCTGCAGGGCTGTGAGAGCTTCCCTCTGAAGACATGGCCCTTCACCCTCCCTTGGCCATGGAAGGGAGCCTGCTGCCACATGTGGAGGGGGGAAGGAGGAGTTACAAAAAGGCCATGCATAATACACAGATTGGTGTGTGCCAGTGCCAAAACTGAAACCTCAAGGCGGGAGGACACCATGTGTGAGGAGCAGAGGCACTCTGGTGCTCCTGGAGATGGGGCAGCTTCTGCTGCTACTTCAGGAAGGAAATAAAGTGAAGTTTTGTAGCTCTGTCCGGAGGAACCACAAAGGGAAAAAGTCAAGCTATAGAGGGGGAGGGCAAAGCTGGGGGAAGGGCTTGGATAGCTGTGGGTACACAAGCTTGGACGCTTGAGTTTCTCCAAAAAACATGTATCTTACTCCAACTGTATGCTTTTTCAGTCTCCTTCATTCCTGCAGTTGTTGTTCTGAAATATTTTTTTTAGGATAATTATACTAACAATTTTAGACATATATAAGCAAGGTGTGTTACAGCATCTGCATCTTGTTGGAGCTGGGTGCCCATGTCAGCCAGATGAGGAGCGGAGCCCAGCCACGTCAAGGAGTTTTGCCCCAGCAGCTCACCCACATCGTGGGCTAGTGTGGTCAGGGATGGAGGCAGGCAAGAGGAGAGGCTTCAGGGTGTTGAGGAACTACCAACCAAGAATAACCCTGGCATGGGGGGATCAAGTGCCAGGAGTCAGCTGAGTGTGGGGAGGGATGGCAGAGGGCTCAGGAGGAGCAGGGTACAGCCTTGCTGGTGAAAGCACCTGAGGAAGGGCTGAGAATCCCTTCTGTGGGAGATCCCCGAAGTGCGTGGAGAGACCTTGGCTGGTGATGGGGTGTTTGTGCCGGGGGAGGCTAGAGCTGCAGAGGCACTAGTCCTGCTGGTAGGAGCATCCTGGTTTCTTTGTGCTTTTACTTCATCCTTCAGCACATTCATGTGCTCATCCTATTTCTAATTTAGGAGGTCTTGCTTGTCCAGATGTAAGATAACAAAAGAGAGCTGGGGTATTCCCTCTCGGGGAGTCCAGAATTAGCCAACCACAGCTTCTGTGTGGTGGTCTAAGGGCCTAATTTTTAAAGAACAGTTTGTTGTAAGAATACCAGGTTTTCTAGACTCTAAACCATAAAGTGTTGATGACTGGGGATGACCGTGGTAAGGAGGGGTGGGAGAGAAAGATGAGGAAGATAAATGAAGATGAAGAGCAACTCACTTGCCATTAGTTCAGGTGCTACTGTTTCTTGTGAACATGTATCCTTCCTCTTCTGTGACAACCAGAAAGGTGTGCTTTGCCCGGCCCTTCCTTTTCCTGCTCTTCATCTGTGCAGAGAAAATGAGTTTGAGGAAGCAGGTTGGTTGTGGGCGCGGAAGAAGAGGAGTGTAGCACAGGAAGTCTCAGTATTTTTCTTCATGTGACTGTTCTGGGGAAAATGACCTACCTATTTCTTCTCTGGTCTATCAAAGTCATCCGCTACACTTCTAAAAGAACGTCACTTAGAAAGGGAAGCAGCAGTTGCAGTCTCTTTAATCAGCTTCTCACCATGTGGCAGTATCCTAGATGAAAACGGAATTGCTTTCTCTTCAAATTCTAGCCCAGAATTTCTTTCTCTTAGTATTCTGACTCCATAATCCATCCTGCTGCTAGCATAAAGGGATTCAGCTGATATAAAGGAATATTATTTTCCATTAACAAATGTGGACCACTCCTTTTTCTAACTGGATTAAAAATTAGACCTCTGTACCTGAAGACCACAGTTATTTTATTAAAAGTGAGAGGAGAAGGGGAGTAGGACTCTCTTGACATGGTGTAGGAAGAAGAATGAAAATTGCCCTACCTGCAGTGTCTGTTTCCATCCTTTACTTGGAAGTAAACATAATTATGAAGAAAGTGGCACATGAAACACGATTAAGAAGAAAGTGGCACATTAACTCATCTACCAACTCTCCTGCCACACTTTCTTTTTTAAGCAGTAGTCAGCTCTGTATATCTTGGTCTTAGACATCCAGAAATTCCAGACAAATAGCTTTGCATCACATGTGCAGTGAGTCCAACTTGTTCTGAATGCACTGAACCTCCTATGCATGTGTGGATGAAATGTGCATGGATGATAAACCCACTGCATTTAGGAGAGCAGCTTTTGCATCAGACCTGTCCTTTTCCTCTTCTGCCCTTGAAAAAGAGGGAAGAGCCTATTCATTTTTGAAGTGTTAAAAGAGCCACCATGCCAATCCATCCTTGTGAATGAAAGGAACGATTCTGTGTTTCAACTCAGCTTCTGAGTTGAAAATATAATGAATAAAATAAGCACTTAGGCTCTTTGGTCTTGTTAGCTATTAAAAATGCTTTAAAATCATTTATGTTATATCATACTAGGGGGTGCTCGTGTTGATTATGTGGGATTAAGGGTCAGAAATAATTTCTGAAGGGATTTAGACTTTGAGGGAGAGGTGGGGGAAACTGATTTGTCCACTTCTGAACTATAATTTGCAGAAGATAAATCTGAAAAGGCAAATCTCGTTGCTTACGGGTGTGGTTGGGATTTTTATTTGCCATGTCCACCTCCTCCCCCTGCTCCTTAGTAATTAAGTCTCTACCTTAATGGATGTGCTCTAAAGCCCTTGATAATGCTCTGGTTCTTCTTAAAAATGTATTCTATAGAGCCCAGGGAGATTAAATGTGTTTAAGGAGAGACTGATAAGGATCTTCCAGAAGGTACTTGATTCATTTTAAAGCGTTCAGAATCTATCCCAGTGCCCATAAGTGAAGCAGTAAGTGCACAAACATAATTTAATAGCATGCATGCGGAGTTTGTGTCAACAAATCTTGCAGCAAGTTATTTGTCTGCGCATTGCATTAACCTGGTTGACTTTGCATGAGTCAGCCTAAGGAGGGCTCAGATACCCTTTCCAACAGTGGATATGTGCGGACGGTAATCACAGAGGGACAGTGACAAACAGCTGTCTTCAACCATCAAAGCTGTTTGCAACGTGAGCTTCCCTCTGATGTAATGAGCCATTTCTCACTTCTGTACCTGGGGCTTTTCTGTGACACCAGGTGCTTTCTGCGCACTCCAGGAATTTTGCAGCTCCAGCAACTCAGTTGGTTTGCAGAGGAGAGGGAGGAAAAACCACTTAGTGTTTGTAAACTCAATATGATAACAACTTAAATTACTGCTCTTAGAAGTGAGGGAGTGTACTCAGCGAAGTCTATTACAGTTGAGTGGCATACACTTTTCCCAGGCGTTTAGCTAAATCACCAGATTTCAGGGCCTTTCTTGGTGTGTTCAAAGACTTGAATAAACTTTTAAAGGCTCCTGCCCCTTCCCACCCCACTGGGAACTGAAATTAATCAGACAAAATCCCTTCTACAGCAGCAGGGTTATGCCGAAGTTACACATTTGTAGGATACCACTAAATCAAGTACCGTTTGGTAAAACCATCTGTTCTATGGTAGGCTATTTAGTTCGGAGCAGAAGAGGAAGAAGAAGAAACTTCTTTGTCTCCCTTATGCGAAATTGTGATCGTTGAGCTTTTAAAACACCCGAGTATTTGTCAGGGGAGGAGTTAGTTTTGTACTGGATAACAATACAAAAGAAATTTTGGAAAATACCAGAATTTCCGGGTATTAAATTTCGCTCCCAGAAGTGAACACTTGAACTACGGTTTATAGAAGCTACAGAAGGGGATAGGGATGTTTATAAAACTGCTTAGAAATCTCCCACCTACAGAATTTAGTATAATTCTGGTAGTGTAAAGTCCTTCCTTCTCTTAGTTCCTTTCCTGCCTTCAACAGACCTCTTTTGAAGACTAATTTGCTTTTTCCTTTCTTGCCTCTTCCCACCGCTTTTATTTCATTAGGTGGTTTCTTGCAATGTTGTGGGAGATTCCATTAAATTTGTTGTCACTGTCTCACCCACTTCGTCCGCGGCTGCAGAAGGTCAGTCCTACAGCGTGAAACTGTCTCCACTTCACTTGCAGGTAAAGTGTTCAGTGGTGTTCTCTCTCTTCCTCCTTTTGTTACATCTTAACCAACGGCTGAGCTGAACCTCCTGTTTGCAAAATGCACACAAGATCATGTTAACTGTGATAGAATGTTTATTAATACTACAGTTTCCCTCTGGAGCAAGTGATAAATTCATAAATTAAGCTGCCTTTTTAGGACACTGTGGATAAGTAACACATTGGGTAGACTGCTTGAATGTATAGAACAACAATAGCCTTTTTTGACTAGCAACTACTCTCAAAGCTTAAATAACTTCTGCCTTCTTGGACTGGCACTTTGAATTTACTTACTGAGAAACTGGCCTCATTCTTCCTTTGGCAAGCTTTAGTATGGAGCTTGACCTGCAATTTCTTTATAGGACATCAGAACACTCTCCAATAACTGCTTTTCCATCCACAGCTTCAGCTCTATGTGAAAGACGGAGGAGAAGATGTCAAAGTTGACTGGCTCCTCATTAACACCAATGAAACCAATTTTGAGATCCAGCCACTGCAGGAGGTTAGTCGGTAGATTTTATTTGCTGTAATGGTTGAGAAGATGGGTCTCCATCCCTTCAGCACAAAACTCAGTGTAATGCTATCAGTTAGCAGTAGAGGCGTCTAAGAGCTAATGTATCAGGTGAGGCTGGAAGAGCAAAAATGCCCGTTCCCTTCTGTTGCCTGCCTTCAATAGAAGCATGGGGCGGTTACCTGTCGGTAGTGCTGTCTTGAGCTGCTTCAGTGAAATCTGCTATGGCTCATCCAGCAAACCCCTACATCTCTGAAATCTAGGAGCATTTCTCAAGATTACTGAAGCATTACAGATAAACCAAGACTGTGTTTGACAAACAAATGACTTTGCAAATATTCTTCATCCACATTCAAAGGTGTGAAAAATGCCTTTTCCTAAATGTCTTCTCTCAGAGCACTTCTGAAATAATGATAATATAAAAACCAATTGTAATGGTATTTCCATCAAGCTAATTACAAAGTTGCTAATTCTTCATTAGCTTGAATCAGTTGTGAAATTAGGCAACAATAATTCTGAAACAGCTCTGAAAAAATACAATTATGTAAGGAAATGATGGATGATCTAAAAATATCTTGATGCTTTTAGAATTGTGCCTTATCTTAGTACATAAACACTGATTCATTAAGGGTTTTTTTATTTTTTTTTTTTATTGGGACATCCCCTGAAAGATTTCCTTCATGACTGAGACTCTCTTCTGCCTTTGACCCTTTGCAATGTCTGGGGATTTTTGGCAAAAACGTGCTGACTTAAGCCTTTCTTCCAACAGAGAGTGAAGACTTGATTGTGTTTTGTGAAGCTGGTTTTCTGAATGAAGGCCTCATTAAAAAATAGGTTTATTGTACAGTAAAGCTGCTTCTGAAGCCCTTGTACTAAGTGACCTAGAATTGTAGTAATTTATGACTACAGTTTTTAAACACAAAAATGTGAAACTCATAACACATCTGAAGACAGATGACTCTTTCGAAGCGTGTTTTAATGTAGACTTTACTGTGCACACGTAACAGTTTAATGACCTTCATGTGTTGGGGTGGCATGCTGATTATCCACATATTGAACAGTCATTAAGTACTTACTGACAAGTGCAGATGACTGGTACAGTCAGTGGACTTCACAACCTGCTTTTTGGGAGATGCCAGGGTTTCAAAGGAGTTGCAACTTGCTGTGCTTTGGCACATTTTTAAAATGAGCCTGTTAAGTTCATAATAGTTCGGGGTTTTATTTTCACTTTGAAGTTTCTATTAGCACTTAGGGAAGAGTGGAGGCAATAAACAGAGAGCTAAAGCCTGTGAGCAACCTACACTTTGGAAATTGCTTCTGCTCCTAAACTTAAATGTCAGCTTTTGTGTCATTTCTTCTTTTGGAAGCAATATTGTGTGTACAAATAAGTACCTTTAACTGCTTGTGATCATCTACACAGTGGTTTTGTCTTCAGTCAAACACAACCTATATTCTGTTGATAATAGCTGGATGAACCTGAGTTGCATTGGGCAACGTGGCTGACTGGCAGGGCTTGGGTTTACATGCGGTGACTTCATGTCCTGGTGTGCCCCAAGCTGGGCACGGTAGCTGGCTGTACGCCCTTAGCACATGTCAAACCCAGAGTAAAACGTCTGCTCTTAAGCCTTTTTGGTTGGCGATTAAGCATTATGGCTTGCCTTGTAGAGGATGTTGTGACGAAGCATTACTTTCCAAATAAGTATAGTTAAAAATGAGGTTGAGCTGACAGGAGGCTTTTCAAACAAACTGCTTTCCAAATAACTATGGAAACATCAGAAAATACCTGTAAGTACAAGTCCAGTGACTATTGTTGCTGCTGTTACTGTTAAATAACAGGTATCACATTAGGTTGATGGCAAAGCAAGAGGCAGCTGGGATTTTACAATTTGACGGTGTTCTTCATCAGGATTTAGGTAAGGGCAGGGGAGGGAAATTGCCTCCACAACAGTCAAAACTAACCGCTATTTATCTGCTTATTTAAATAACGTAAGTAATGAAATTATTGAAACTGAGGCTTTAGACAGCCTAATTTACTTTACTATTTTTTAAAGTGCAAGAGTATTATCTGCAAGTTGCAGAAATGTGGCACTGCCTCTTTCCTTGGTGATTGTTTGAAGGAGCACAGTGTGAACAAAGCAGAGTTTCTGTGGGGCTGATCGATGCTGTTGTATGTTTTGAACTATAGGGACCTGTCGTCAAAGGGCAGTTAGGTAAGACGGCAGTGAGACAGGATTTTTGTACACAACATTCCTGGGATTTTTATGAGACACCCTAAATGTTTCTGTAACACTTGAGTAATTGGGAAAGGGCTGTTATTCCAAATCTGTTTGACCTGTTGTGCAAGCTGTAGGACTGCAGAAGTCATTGCATAGTCATTCCTCTACACCTAAGAAAGGACTGAGGCTTTTGAAATGACAGATTGCTTCTCGTGCTGAGAGCTGTCTGTAACAGAGGAGCATGGTGCAGGGTGTCCAGGGTGGCAGAGCAAAGCCTGTGCAGAGATGCAGTTGTTTGAGGCTTCAGCTGTTGCTGCCTCGCAGCTTCAATGTGCTGCATGGCTGCACTGGTGTGAGTCAGGTAGTGCTGAAAGCTGATGGTACACAGACACAGTGTTATCAGAGCAATCTACCAGGATTAGGCCTTCAGTCCCCAACTTGATCTCCCTGCTGGTGCAGATTGGGTGTCCTTGTCACCAGTGTGCCTTGTCTTTGCAGCAGGGCCTCACTTGTTGGCCATAGCACACCAGTTGCCGGCATGTTGCCATCAGACAGCAGCATGCTGAAGTGTACTTTTTTTCTGCTTTGCATTCTCCAGCTATTCTGTATCTGGACCTGCAAATTAGTTCCCTTTCTTTTAAAGCCTTGTTCTGGAATAGTAAAGTCTGTCAGGTGTGGTATCAGGTGAGAAAAGACTGATGAGTCCCCTGTGGTTTAGGTCAGACTTTTTTCTGCTACTTCAATCTTTTCTTTAGAAAAGAAACCTCGCTGAGATTTTCCCTCTGCTACCCTCAGAGCGGTTGGGTATCAGACTGCCCTTTCTGTGATAGCTTAATTTAAAAATGTACTCCCTGTAGGGAGCTGAGCAGAAGAGACTTTATGAGGAGCGTGACAGGGGAAGCAGGCTTCGTACACCTTACAGTTAATCATGTGAAACAAAATCTGTGGTCTGTTCTGATGCCTCAGAGATAGTGGTGCTAAGCTCAGATTGCCATGAGATTTTTGAATGGATAGACATATGAGCCGGTCCCCCAGAGCAGCATGACTGTCTGTCCATACTGTGCACTTTTCAGGAAGGTTGAACACCTCCAAGAGATGCTATAATATTTTTTTCCAGTGCAGCACGGGATTAGCTGCTTCTCAGCTGTTACAAGCTGGCATAACTCCCATTAAATCAGTGGAACAGGGCTGATCTGCTTATCTGATGACCTGATCTGCTCTCTTGGTGGAGTGCAAAGCAGCACAGAAACTTTAAAACATCATAATAAAATGTAAACTGTTAACGAAACTTCTGGTTTTGTGGCTAATAGCTGTGCCTTCCTGACTCTCTGAACAGCATGTGGCTTTCTCAGTGTATATTTCCAGTTTATTGCATAACATAGAAACGTAACTAATTATTTGCATGATCTCGTTACGTTTTGTTGTTAGCAATAGAAACCATGTCTCTGACAAAGTTAATGTTCGATAGCTTTGGTGGTTTACATATACCAGATTAATATATGCCTTAACATCTTTCTTCTGAGTTTTAAGAAGCGTGATTGATTGTTTCCTTTTAGGGACAGACAGCAGGGCCATGTGCAATATCTGAAACGCTCAGAGATGTTTTGAAGAACCTTTTTAGCTCAGTTTCTCCATCTGTAGTGTTGAGTACGAGGCCTACAGATATAAAGGAGGTTCAGGTAAGTCTAATTCCTAAATCTTTTGAGAAGTGTCCTTCTGCTTTGTGTTTCTATTACATATTCATGACTCACAAGTGAGTAAGTTTAACCCTGTTTGGTGATCAGAAACAATTGGAATGTATTCTTTAAAACAACATAGCCTTTGGCAGTGAAGGCTTTGTGATCATAAGTCTCGGGTGGATTATCTGTTGGTGTTACACCCTATCACGTTTGCTTCCCTATATCAATGTGACAGAAGTTAAAAGTATTTGGTGTTTGCATACGTGCGATCCCTCTTGCTCTGCTTGCTTTTCGCAGAATGTACAGAACATAAGCCTTCTCCCTCAGGGCACTAGTCCTCCTAAGCCTCCAAGGGCTCATGAACTCAAACTGCTGGTGAAGAACATCGCAGTAAACCTAACTGATCACAGTGCTGCAGGTAACGTAGCCCATGCGTTGCTGCTCATTTTCAAGCAGGTTTTTTTTCTCCTTTTGGATAAAATAATTTGGAAGTTCCGGGTTACAACCTTCTCTCAAAAGAGGATGTAAGAAATTGCTGTACTCTGAGAGACAGGCTTAATCATGCTTGTACAAAACTATGTATGTTTAGGTTTATTTGAGTATTTAAACACCTTGATCTTCTTGTAAACAAATCCATCATTGTAGAAAGCAAATTGAAATGAGCATGTTTATAAAGTTGGTTGATTATTTTCTGGATTTTAGTTTTAATTTCTAAAAGTTATCAATTTGGGTGTGCCCAAGATGAGGGGCTCAAATCCAACTCTCCATTAACTGTTAGCAATGACATTGGTTTGGTTCAATGTTACCGTACTTTTACAGCTGCTTTACTTTTGAGCAATTTGCTGATTTATCTAAAACTCTCCCCCTCTATGTAAACTCTCCTCAAAGGTGGTGTTTTGTTGTCAGGGATGTTTTCCCCCTAATAAACTACCTCTGCAGGTAGGGGAGGGAATACCTCTTGCAAGAGGAGAACGAAGCCAAAGTCACTGCGAGGCTGCAATGTTGGTTTTGGAAAGAAGCACCAAGCCTGTCTCACAAGTATTCAGGCTCAAGCATGCGTCCATCACTAATTGAGCCACGAGCAAGCATGTTTCAGATTTTGTCAGCGGAAATACAAATTTGAGGCTCTGGTATTTATGGTCACAAAACAATTCCATAACAGTCTTTTTAATGGAAGCTTGTGGCTGCTAAATTGGGCAGGGCACTACTTTTGGATAAATATATCCTACTTGGTCTACTCCTTTTTTTCAGTTAGATGTAATAGGCTTCTGCCCTGGAGTCTTGCATAATGCTGCTTTGCGCATTCTGGTTGGAAGTGATTCCCCTAAAACTTTCTGCAGACTGTTTTTGTAAAAACAAACTATTTTTAAAGCAGTTCTGGAACTCTTTGCAGTGAAATGTCCTATATAAATAAAACTGCTGGAAACTGTAGGCTGCAGGAAAGCTAACTCAGAATTTGTTACTACTCTACAATTTTGTAGTGCAAACTAAATTTCTCAAAAGAGCAGATCATTTTGTCTGCCTTTAAAAGTCTTGAGATGAGATACCTTTGTGTGCATATAGTGCATGCAGCGGAAGATTCATCATATGGGAAACCTCTCTGCCCTGTCCCTGAAAATGAGACGAAAAGGGACAATTGATGTGCTCTACCTTGGGGACCCAGATATTGAGAGGCAAAATCACCATTTGCTATCCTAAAAGGAGATGGAGGGAATTTTGCTGGTTCCCTAGCAACTTTGGGAGCATAAATGCTTTGCAACTGAGTATGAGAAATAAAGCTTCACAGTGGGGTTTAGCTGGTACGCTTGAAATCCAGTGGAAATACTGCACAGCTGGGAAGATGCTAGCTTCTGAACATAGCTTGCCGCCTTTTAATTGTTGTTCTCTTACCCGGCTTTGTCTTGCAGCAATAATTAATTATTCTGTTGCAACTGTGAGACTCAGTAAGAGTGTGCAATATTGCAGGCTAACCTGCATCGATATATAGAGGGTTGGGGAGCAATGGTTTGCCTGTCTTGATCATTTATTGTCCTATAAACCATGGATGCTAACATGGTTTATAGGAGCTTGTGGCTTTCCTATATAGGTATGTTGGTTCAACTGGTGAGTAACCAGTAGCAGAACTGGTCTCTGCTTATGGGCTGTGCCCATTGTTATCTCCTTAGTTTGCGTATGTAAACAAAGATTATCCTAGATTTAGTACTTTATGGCCCACAGTGCATCATCTAGGGCAAAAGTGACTTCTGCTGTTAAGGAAAAAATTGTTAGTTGTGTACACCAGGGCAGAAATGCTGAAACACTGTGTTCAGTGTCAGACTGTCGGTGGCTTTAGCGTAATTTCAGGCAGAGCTGTACAGGTGTTTCTGCCCCAGGGTGCCGAGCACTGCTGGCAGCAAGAGCAGGCTGCAGAGACATATGGCTGGGTTAACAGAAAACCTCCCCAAGTTCATTAACTCAGGCTCAGCTCGCTGTGGAAGCAGCTAAACTACTTACTCCAGGGTTAGCTTGGATCCCAAGTAAGCTGCGTATACGTAGTGCTTTGTCTCCTCTAATAACCTTGCCAGGCCCAAGCTGTTTCTGTATCTGAGATGGGGCCCATCAGAGCCCCAGTGCACCACCAGAAGACCACTGAGAGGTGATGGTAGTAAATAAAAACCTAGATTCTTCTGGAGAACTGGAGGCAGCATATCTTTTGTTCGCTTTACACACGGTCAGTACTGATCTTTTTGCTGCTTTCCTTGATATTTTGGAACGCTGTGACTGAAATGATTTTTGATGCTGTGAGAGCCATAGAAAATAGATTGTTTTAAGAACACATTGTGCAAACTATTTCCCCTTGGAGCAGCGATATAACTGCTCTAATATGCCAATTTGCCATGCTATCAAATTCCAAGATCAAGGTAGAGATAATTCTGCACCAGTACTCTAAAGTACCGTGAACTTGTTAAAAACCACAGTCCACAAAGCCAGTGTTAACTAACACTACTGTCATCATTCACTTGCTAGCAGAAGAATCTTGCTTTGATGTCCAAAGAAACTACTGTGAATGTGGCCAGTAGGAACTTTGAAAACCTCTGGGTTTTTTAAAGCAGCTGAAAGCAACTCCCCCCCTCACATCCACACCACCACCTCCTTGCTGTCCACCTCTGTCTCCCCATCTTTTTTGATCTTTTTATGCCTGCAGGTTTTTTGCTTCATGCCAGAATTTAAATCGGGTTGTCATATTTCGCACTGTGTAGAACAGTGTGTAAGACAATCTTGCCCATTGCCATTAATGTAGATGGTACATAAACTGAGGGAATCAATTTATTCTGTGTTAGTGTTTGCAATAGTCTGTTCAAAAGTGCAGTATGTAAGGAAGGGGATTCTTCACTTTCTTTTGTAAGTGTGCCTCTTGGTGATAAAATTTTAATAACTGGGTATTGATTTTTCTTGCCCTTACAGGCAGCACAAACCTTGTGTGTATAGCTCAGTTGAATGACCCTATGCAGAAGTTTTCCAGCTCTGTAGCCAAAAATGCTGCAAATCCCTTTTGGAAGGAAGAGTTTATCTTGTAAGTAACTTACCTACTGAGAATATTTTTATAGCAAAGCATCTTTTTTTACTTAAACTATGTGAGGTTTTTGAGAGAAGAATGGCATTTTGAAATACTCCAATCAGGTGACCTCAGAGAAATCTGGAGCTGGCAGGGACTCCAGAATATCTAATTACCCTCTGCATGGATATTAGATCAAATAGGTGTCTATGTCATCCCTGGTAGATACCTGATTCTAGTAAATGACAGCAGTAACAGGCATAATAAATCACCCTGTGCTTTCATACAGTGCCAAAAATATATTAGCAAGGTTTTGAAGTCACTTTACCTTGAAAACTGCATTTGAGGAAACCTGATGTGTCTCCATTCTCTCCCGAGTGGGAAATATAAATGTGCAAAAAAATAGACCATCTAAAAGAATGATGACTGTGATTGAAAAGGGAATGTAAAACTAACTAGATTTTTTTCTGTAGGACAAAAATGGGACTTTTGGCAGCCTCCATGGTGTTCTGTGATTCAGACAGCTTCTGTAAATAAGGTCAAAAGTGAGGAGTTCTAAAACTATTTTCATTTCCAGTTCTATAAATAAAGTCAAAAGTGAGGAGTTCTAAAACTCTTTTCATTTCCACTTCCTAGCAGCAGAGCACAAGTATCTGGAGGCTTCTGTACTGTATGAGTTGAAGAAGGGGGGGAATCACTGGTGGCGGTGTGCATCGGGGGATGTTTTTATATTGGCTTGAAACACATGCACAGGCAGGCAGAAGCACCTTCCCAGGGTAACGCGGTAGAGATGCTGCCATACAACATACTGCAGATACTGCTTTCAGTTTTTTCTACCAGTTTATTAAGGTGAGAGGCAATTCCTGCACAGTGGAGTCTCTGTAGCTTTCCTCTCCTATCTCAGTTCCATTCGTTCTACAAATACATATAAAAAATATATATTTCAGAGAGTAATGCTGCTTGGTTTTGTGTGATGTTTTTATTCCCTCTAGTCACAGCCTGGCATCTACTGTATCTGTTCCTTCTCTTGCAAAGCAGAGGCTTAGCTCACAAGGAACTGAGCATGTATTCAGGCCTCTGCCTGTCTGTGCTGAATGCTCTTTACCTCGAGGAGTGGTGTGCACTTCTGAATGCTCCTCCTCAATTTGAAGGGGAAGTGAGCATGCAGTGCACAGATCTTTTTCTGCCTCCTCATCTCAGTCTGCTGGACTTCAGCTGTGACTGTTATGGAGTGTGCACCGCAGAAACAGGAGACTTGAGGGAAGAAGCAACAGGGGCTGCTTGATTTGAAGGAAGATGCCAGGACCAGTCATCACAAGTTGTACAGGACTTGGAGAATACCAGCTCCTCTGCATGTGTGCCAGGGGCGGAGGTGATTAGAAGTCCCTATAGTCGGCAAAAGAAACATAATATTGTAGAATAACGCTGAAAGGCCTCACCTTTTTAAGTGGTCTGATAGGTATGTACAAAGGTTCTTATCCTGCTGTCAAGTGGAAAACCAGCTAGGAAGCTCTCTTCCTTCAGACACTTGTAGTTCAATAACTTACAAGGTCTGATTTTAGTTATGAGGACCTACAGCTTTAGTGGAAAACCACAAATCAGGCAACATTCTTCTGTGAGAGTGTGCTGCATTGTCATCAAGACGTTAGGATTAACATGATGTTGATTTCTTCTTCGCAGTGAGAGGGAAAAAAGTTGCCCTTCTGTGGCAACTTTCTATTCTGGAGCATTTCAGAGTGCTTCAGCCACTGGGTCTGTGAATCACTTCACCCATCTGTTGGTAGAACAGCATCTGTGCTTGGTGTTGCAGAGCAGATATGTACCCAGCAATTTCGGACAGGAAGTTTGTAAGAATAGTACCTTTTCCAACTGAAAGTGCAGAGAGAGGACAGGCAGGATGTGATGAAGTTGACTGGAATTTGGCCCTTACACTAGGGATAATGCTAGGTTTTCCATGCTGCTTTTCTGAAGCGCATGAGGTAAGCTTGGGGACTTTTACAGATAGGTGATCAGGATTTGGCTGCATACCTTCTTTCAAGTCACATCCTCCCCCCTTTTCTTTCTTCAAAAACAAAAATACCCACCAGTCTGAAGAGCAATGTACTGAGCACCATATCAGGCTCTGCTTTAGCTTCTTGGGAAGAGCAGCATTAGTACCATCAGAGTGCTTTCTTTCAAGTTTTGGAGGTGCAGGAGGCAATGGTAGTGGCAGGAAAAGCTTAAAACCTGCTGCACAGATGATGTCCCGCAGCATCTAATGGAGGTGGGATGCCAAGATCACAGCATCCTGAAACACAGACATACAAAAATAAAATACATATGTGTGTGCCCTTAAGATTTGTGGCAGAACAGCCACTGAGAAGGTTGTAAGTTTATAAAAACAAGCATTACTGAAAGGTTCCTCAGTAGGTGCCCCGTTTGCCTCGCTGGCTGAGTTAGAGGAAAGGTTTTGTACCTGTTGTCTAGTCCACCTTATGAAGTACTGCTTGTGCCAGTAATTTGGCTCATAGTTCACACTGGTTTTGACACACAGAAATTGGTTCTTGTTACCTTGTAACATCCTTGAGTCTTATTTTGGAAAAGTAATACTGACTCTTCATGTAAGACTGTAACTGCTTTTATTTACTCGCATCTATCCTGCTCTTGCAGAACGCTTTCCTGCTTTGACAGGATACCCAACAGTTATGAATGGGCTGTTGATCGAACCTGTTCCAGCATATTGACTTACAAATTTGATCCTGCCAGGAAAAAAATAGCTTCTTAGTGCTGTGATTTAGCAGTCAGACTGGGGACCATCATGGGCTTGAAGGGCAGTGTTTGTCAACTGCTGGGGAGAAGGAGAGTCTCTGAAGTTTTAGGAAATCGAACTTGTGCGACAGTGTTGGAGGGAGCCAGGCCATGGTTTTCTCACTATGATCCCTTTAGTCAGTCTTACTTGAGGACAGAAAGATGCTACACATGTGTCTTGGTCAGCAAGTTGTACTGCCTGGCTTAGTGTGGGCAAAGAAAAGTTAGGGTGTTGGCAGCCAGAACGGGAATAGGGAAGACCTAAGTGGGAAAGAAAACCTGCTTGCCTGCAACGACCTAACATAGTTTCATTTCTTTCACAGTGAACTAAGTGCCAAATCAAAATCATTGCAGCTGCAAATAGCAGAAGATGGAAAGTTGGATAGTAAGTATTAAACCTGAATTATTTTGCATGATCACCTTGTGAGCTAAACTTTGATATAAATTGTCTTTTATTTCTAGTCGGCTTTATAGCCAAACACAAAACTGTCAGATTTCTGAACCTGCATTAAAGTGTAGATGCCTTCTGCTGACTTGACCTGGTAGTGAACTTGGGTATGCCTCAAGCATGGATCTGGGCAGTCCCTGGGGGAAGAACAACTGTGCAAGGGAGATCCGCTGAAAACAGCCAGCCAAACATGTATGAAATGGACAGCTTGGGGAAAATTTATAATAGTAATATTTTTAGATGTTTTCTTTTCCCCTAAACATTCTGCATATAAAGGAAAAAATAATGGCCAGAAATAGTGGCAAATAAGTAAGTGTTTCGTGTGTCCATTATTTCCTGCTGCACAATATTATGCCAGGCTGAGGAATAACCCTAAAGTGGAAAGAAAGATGTGAAAACTGCCACGTTTGTGCCCTGTGGTATAGAACCAGTCCAGTTCCTGTAATTAGCTGCCTGTGTTCTTCCTCCTCCTTTCCCATCTTCTCACCCATAAACATATTAACAGCTCAGATGTGTGCTGATTTTGTTAATTTTTTTTCTTCTAGGTCCTTTATCTGCAAAGGTGACTGTACCTCTAGATCTGTTCAGGAAACAACCTTCTGGCCAGCAAAGTTTTGCACTGAACAGCAGGGATAGTGAAAGCAGCCCAGAGCCAGGGCCTGGGCTGGGATCCATTAGTGCAGAGGTACTACTGCATTTGGGTGATTTTACAGTGAATCTTTTACTTTGGGAAGTACTTGCGAATGCTCATCTTGTGCTTTGGACTGTTGTTCACAGCGTGGTGCAATCTGTGGCTGAGTTATAGTTGGATATGCAGATTGCACACTACTTGTGTCTATGAGAATACTTAGTTGTTTGGCTCTTGAACCTCAGCAAAAATATTAAAGGAGTACTAGCTAGAAATCTTAGTCTCCTCCTTGCTTGACTGTGCTTTTAAGGTGACTTGTTTTGTTCTTTTCCTAGTTCTCTTTTATAGAACCCAGTGAATTAAAAACGTGGCAAGTACCTTCTCCAGTGCTGGCCACTAAGATAGAAAAGGATCGCACTGTGATGCCCTGTGGGACTGTGGTCACTACTGTAACTGCTGTGAAAACCAAACCTCGCCTAGAAGGGAGATCATCTCCTTTGAGCACAGGTGAGGAAGTCCACTTTTTCCTGTGCTCACTGTTAGGGTTATGTATGGGGATCAGGAGAAGTTGGGAGGGTGGGATGTAAGGAAAGGCACTGTTGTCCAGGCTTCTGTGATGTGTCAGAGGGGAGGTACTGTTTGTGTGCTTCAGAATCAGGATTTTAATTTTCACGAAACCTTTTTACATGAGGAGTGGTTACTGCTCCTTTTAATACACATTGTAAAGCTTCACGGTAGAGTGATAATGTAGAAGAGCTTGGGTTTGGTACCAGACTCTTAAGAGTATTTTCTAATGACAGGCCATCCTGTGCCTTCTAAGCTTGATCTGTATTGTAATCTCTAATGAGGATTGGTATCATGTTGTGCCAAAGTTTTTTTCATCGTGTATTTCAGAAGTAGATTCTCCGATTCTTCTTGGAATAAGTATGAAAGGAAAACCTCTAAACAGTCTTTGTGAAGTAAGAAAGAGCTGCATTCTTCTAAGTTGTTAAAGCAGATCTTTTACTTAAGTGGGTGTTGTCTAGAATATTACAGTAGAATGTATAAAAAGAATAAAGTCCTACCCTTCGCAGGTCTTCTTGTGTCTGGTTACCATAGAGCATGTGTTAACAATTTGTATTAAACAACTTTCTCAAACACTTATAATTTAAACAGGCTTTAACACTGGTATAATAAATTCTTATTAATTTCATAATACATGTCTTGAGTAGTTTAAATAATCCCAAAACTTGTTCCTCAGATTCTCCTGTGAAAACTCCAGTTAAAGTAAAAGTGATTGAAAAGGATTACTCTATTCAAGCTATCCATCCTCATGGTGCTCCAGTCAGCAAAACTTTATCATCTTCAGATACAGGTAATAGAAATGTTCAAAGCTGCTAATAAGAATATGTCTGTCTCTGCTGCACATGGGATTAATGTAATCCTGTTAAAATAGCAGCAAACCCACATTGCTACTGCCTTTCAACAGGCACTAAGATGTTTCTGTTAGCAAGTACTGTGGTTAGGGATATAGCAGTCTTGCAGTAAGTGTCTGGCTAGAACTGGTGATTTAAATTACTTTTTTTGTATATATAACAATGAGCTGTGGTTTGGAGAGGAGAGGTGACTGCAGAAAAGCCAAGGTGTCTTTCCTCTTTTGAATGAAGAGTCCTCTTCTATAAAGGCATGGGAGACACTGCACAAAATTAAAACCCTGTGACATTTGCCTCTAAGGCCATTGTGAAGTCCCCTCTGCCTGAGGAGAAGGCATGGGGCTGGGCTGATGTAAGGAAGACTGAATTCTCTTCCTAGCCCTGCCACTGGGGTTTTTTTTGTGCTAATGCAAATACACAATCTTGCTGTGCCTGTTTGTCCACCTTCCTAAGTCATGTGGCATACAGTTGAAGGGCCTTTGGAGTGCCAGGTGGCATTGGTAATAACTTTAATTATAGATCATTTTGACTGTATTACACCTAATTTTGACTCTGAGGCATGTTACCTTTTTGAGTTGCAACTCTGAATCCTCAGGATATTTTTCATCCTGTGGATGGTCACCATTGGATCTTTCTGTAGCCCTGTAGGCAACAATACTGAAAGATGTGACTCAGTCTAGCTGCAAATGGCACATGATGTGGAGTTCAGTTTTCTTTGTACAGATTCGAGTGTAGATGGGACAATCTGGAGGTGATCTAGGCTGCTCCTGGCACAGTCAGAAAGCTTTCTGAGAGAAATGGATTGGCTAAAGACAGAAATCTGGGCAACAGCATGATCCAATAGCTGTGAATAACTGTAATAGCACTTGAGTCTTTCCCTACCGCTAGACTAAGAAGTACTCTGATACCATGAAGCACTGGGGTATTACTAAGCCAATTTAGGAAATGTTAAGATAGTGCTAGACTGCTGAGTTAACTCTCATAACTGATATGATATTAAAGATAGAAAGCACTGTTATGATATTAAAGATAGAAAGCACTGGAAAACTCATCTGAAGACAATTTAGAGCACATTGATGTGGACAGTGTTTTTATGGGAGTGCAGGGGAATTTCTGTGGAATGTTTATACAATACAGCAGGAAGAATTACTCATTAGAACAAAGGTTTAAGCCAGATTAAAAAATACAGAGGAGCTTTTGGTATGACAGTAACTTAGGCAGTAGTTACTACAAACATCATGCCAAAATAGCAACAAGCACTATAGAAAAGATGCTGTGGCCATGTCATAATTCTACATGATGACAACAGTAAGAATTAGCAAGTGCCACTGATGCTGTCCTGGATGCCCTCAGCTGTTCCTGGAGGCTTTGCAGTGGCTATGGAGATGGAGAGGTTTATAGTGAGTGTGCAGACATGCATGGGCATGTATACCCCTTGTGCACATACTCTTGAGTTCCAAAAGTATCCAAGATACTTGGTGCAGCATAATTATTGAGGCCTCGTCTTTTATTGTATTCATGTCACAGTAATAGACGACACTGCTGAGTTTAATTAACACTAGTGCTATTCCTGCCTGTTACTGTTAAAACTCTTAACAGAAAAGCCCACCTCAGACAATAAATATGGGGATTTTTGTCTTGTTAACTTTCTTGTTTATTCCTAAGCTTGACAAATTTGATGAGTGTATATTTTTTGCTGTGCCCAAAGTACTTGCATACCAGATGCCAGAAATAGCCATGATTAAAAATAAACTTGTGCTTGGCCCTAAAGAGCATTTTATAAAGAAGGTTTTGTATTCCTGCGCAGTGGTTGGAGGGAAAAGGGGGTGCAGTTTACAGGCTTTGGAGGCAGCTGATAAAGAGCAGAGTGACTGCCATTTTGCCTTCCTCGTCCTCGTCATATTGCCAAGCAAATCTGGAAATGCTGAGCAAGGATGTCTGGAAAAAGAGCAAAACAGCTACCTGAAGAAGTAGTAACACATGCCAGCTTCGTACGCTGTTAGAACTATGGCTTTTCATGACTGTTGTACCTGATGCTCTACCCACTGCTTCTGGATTACACTCGCTGCAGCATAGCAATGCACTGAAACAACTGGATGTTTTGTCTATGCTTCCAAAACCTCCCATGTGCAAGGGTTTATAAGTGCAGCTCAGTTACCTTTACTCAAAAGACTGGGTAGCAGAAGGAAAAGACAAGACTCAATAGCAGCTGAGTAGTGAATTGGAAGGTGTTTTGATATGCTTTTTTCTGCTAATTTCTTTGAATTTCATGTCAAGAACAAACTCTGCCTCTCCTTGCTCTTTTTTTTCCTGGTTTTCTTTCTTCCCTCTGAAATAATGCTTTCATTTCAGAGCTGCTGGTACTGAATGGCACCGATCCTGTTGCAGAAGCAGCCATTCGGCAGTTAAGTGAGTCTGCAAAGCAAAAGCTGAAGTCTCCTAGAAAGAAAAGCACCATTATCATATCAGGCGTGTCCAAGGTAGAGATGAAAACAACACTTCTGTTTAATGCTTAGTACTGTAAAGTCTTTGCTCTGCTGAGTGCAGTGTTTACGTGCATTCTGTTGTCTCCCATTCAGCAGTCTCTGCAGGATCTAGGTCTGTGTGCCAGTTTGTTTCAGTAGGTGGTTCAAATTGAGCCAAATCAGGGTGGGTTTGTTGCAGAGGGTGTTGGGTCTTGATTGTTAGATTTGACAGCCTGACTAAAAATGCCTGATAACCTTGGATGGGAGTGGGATGATTAGGGATTTGGGAAGACTGGTTTAGGTGAAAACAGAGGATTGTCCTTCTCTGTGTTTTGCCCATGGAGGGAAGAGGCACAGAAAAAGTATGAAGATGTTTTCTGTTTTTTTCAAAGTTGTTAAAACAAAACTCTCCGGAAAACCTCCTAGTCCTCTGGGCTCTGTTCCAGAGGGAGGGCAAAAAAAGACTTTCTCATGTGGTACATAGCATTCCTCCAGACATTCTTCATCCGCAGCCTCAGTCTCCCATCTGATGCTTGGTGCCTGCCTGTATTCCTTTCCCTACAGGCTGCTGCATGCACATTTGCTGTCAAATCTTGCTGTTACGCGCAGGACCCCTAAAGGGCTCTAAGTGAAAGCCAGCTCAGTGAGCATGGGTCTCCTCATCATCACTGTGCTGTGATGAGGGGGAGAAATGAGGATCAGCTGCCACAGTGCCAGATGTATCTGCTTGGGAAGTGGAGACACTGGGACTGCGTGGATTTGTGTTTAGTTGATACAGCTGGCACAAGCCCTTCTTCAAGATGAAAAGCTTTGATGTTGGGGTTTTTTTAAGGACCAAAAGGTTGTCAATGCATGCTGATACTTCATTACAGCAGCACATGTAGGAAGGAGTCCCATTATTTACAGTGGGGCTGGGCTTAGGTGGGAGACATGTACTTAATTGGGGGTTTTTTTTCAGTCATTTGTCTTTAACAGCATGATTAAAACTTGGCTAAATGTTCCCCCCCTTTAGTGGAGCTAAAAAAGTTTCCAGTGGCTTTCTGATAGCCCTGAGCAATACACGTAAAATTGTAAAGAAAATAAATGAACCTTTTCAGGGAGGCTTGTGGGTTTTTTTCCAGCAGAGTGGCTTGTGTCAATGTTGTCTCTTATTTTCTCTGGGCAGACCTCCTTATCTCAGGACAGTGAAGCTGCACTGATGATGGACTATGCTGCAGCCATGGACAGCTCCTGCAAACAAGTAGATCCACCCACTGCAGGGGAAGGTGTTGCAAAAGTCACCTCTGATGAAAAGCTGTCATTACGCGCTTCAGAAATAGTACCCGAAACTGATCCACAGCAAAGTGCCCATAAGGCTTGGGATTTGGAGAACAGCAGCCAGCAGTGGGACACCAACACGCTCTTAGACCAAACCTGTGAAGAAATATCTGGGAGTTCATTAAGTGTTTCAGAAACTGGGAGCATGAAAAAATCTAAAGGTATGTGATTCTTACCTCTGCCTCAGTGAATGACTGCTTTCTCTATGTAACTGGCAGTGTCATGCAATACTGTAGTAGTTCGTCCCTTCTTACTGATTTTTGTCCTTAAACTCCTTGTGATTGTGATGTTGGCTGAATCTGTCTTACTAGCAGCCACAGAGAGTGCAGTCCTCTGGCTCTCTGACCCAGGTCAGGCTCCCTTACACTCCCCTCCATCAGGAAACATAAGGGTTCAACCTTATAAGTTGAAGGGCAGCTCACTAAGCCCAACTCAGTTATCTGGGAGAGAAATAACTAGCCACATTATCAGTTCCTCAGTGAAAACCATATCCTTGTAAGCAAGCACTTGTGCTATGTTAGCAGACCCATGAATATGGCAGGGTTCCAGATTTGCTTTCTGATACATTCCTTCTCCTCCTTCACATCTCTGAGCACAGGACAACCCTGCCCTCACTGAAGTGTGTGTTCAGGAAGTACCACAGCTAAACCAGAGGTAGAGTCTCTCTCAAGTGCCTTGTGAACAGTTTTTCCCTTTTCACTGATTTCATTAATACTAGTTTGTTAAAGAAAATGGAAAAAAGGTAATTTAATAAATAAACAAGGGGTCACATCATTTTGCCATTATCGTTACACACCTGGATAGCTGCAGTTTGAAAATGTCTTAGGATTCTTGGTGTTTCCATTATAAATCCATTAACCTCTGAGGCTGTAGCACTGGTTCGTGGCTAAGGGGTAAAGGCAGGGTCTGTTAGGAAGTCTGACACAAGAGCCAGTGCAGGGGACTGTGCCTTGAACAGGCGGCACACCGGCCTCATGGGCTGCACGTTGAAGATGCAAAAATTGTTGGATTTCTCACCCATATCCATCCCTCTTTCACTGTATTATTTTCTAGTCTTTCCTTACCCAGAAATACTGTAAAATGGCTTACTACAGAACCTCAGTATATTACTAGATTATCGTAATCCCTCCCAGTTAAAGCATGCAGTGGACCTCTTTGCCAAGGCTCTCCACTGAGGTTTTCTGGACTTCTCACAACTTCATTGCTCCACCTGATACATCAGGATGATACAGCAACACTCAATTTGACATAGATGGGCAGGCACTGGAAAGTTTTGGGTATGCTTGGTGTGAGGTAAGAGGTTAGTTGTGAAGGGATTTGTCTCATTTGGAGCCTGGACGTTTAGGAAGCTGTATAGCGTATTGCAAAACCTCTGGATTCTTCTTTAACGTGTTATTCTAGAACAAACAAGTGGAAATTTGTATGTGAGGTGTTGTCTAGTTTTGTTTTGCCCTGTGCAGTACACTGCAAAGAGATCAAGCTTCTAAAGATCCTGTTTACACCATGTAGTACAGGACTGCTAAAAGCACAAAGTAATATTTGAGACAGTTGTCTCATCTTGAAAAAATACTTGTAAAGACTGTCTCAGATCCATTTCTTTACGTACAGATCTCTGTGGAAATCTTGAACCTCTGCTTTGTCACAGCTGAGTAGCTTTTGTGGAGTGAGATAGGAAATCATTTCAACCCCCCGTCTTCAGTTAGCTTTAAATAGTTCAAGATTTCTGTTTTGTCAAAAACCTTCCCTTTAAAAAAACAAAACAAAAAGCAAATGCAAACAAACAAACCCCAAAAAAACCCTCAAACAAAGCAAACGAAACACCTTCTGCTTTAAAAAGCCTTGTCTCTATTAATGTCTTAAAGTTATCACTCTGTTCTTTTTTTTATTATTAACTCTTGCATTTTTTTTTTTGCCTTTCTGACTTCCTCTTTCTTACCCATTCCCTTTTATAAACTTAAGAGGACTACTATGCCAGCCAGAATTAATTGCCTACACAGTAAGTTATTTTGTTGGTTTGGTTTGGTTTTTTTTGTTTGTTTTTTTTTTTTTTTTTTTCCTAGAAAATGTAGCTTTACAATGGTTCAGTCATTGTAAAAACGGAAGCAAAACATAGTCTGGCATATGTTTTCTTCTTCTCCCATCCATTTCTTTCCTCCCTCCAAAATTACCTTCCTGTGCTCCCATACTTAGCAGATTAGTCATAACAAGTCATTCTTCTGGTGGTCGTGCTGTCCACGTGGATCACACAGAATGGACAGCAGGGCAGGCCTGGAGGGGGTGCTCTACATTCCCGATCTCTCTCCATTATGCCCATTCCTGTAGTATCTGGTTATCAATCCAAATCTGCTCATGCAAACTATGTGTGACCCCGTAATTGGATATGCATACGCAGAAAGCTTATTTTAAAACCTGCTGCTTTCAGTTTTCTAGGTCTCTTTTCTAGCCTAACTCATAGAGCTACCAGCACCTCAGCAGGTATTTACAAAACCACCTGGATAAAAACTTTTGGAAGCTGGGAAGGAATGGAAAGAAGCGATCTTTGTATCCTTGTAGATGTAGAAGGAAATCTTCACTAACAAAAATGAGATTCGGAAGTGATCCTAGCCCCTCGAGCATTTCCAGAACACCTTAAACTAGTGCAGAGAAGACTATGAAGACCAGTCAGTATGTACAGCACTCTTGACATGCTCTCTGCTTGTCTCCTGGTGTTAGGGGCAGAGTTGGCATATGGATCCTGTTGAACTCAAGAAGTAAGCATGCAAATAGCACGAGCATCGCCAAGCTTGTAATTTGGTGCATGCCTTCACAGCAGCTGGAGCCACTGTCAGGCAGCACATACCAAACTGCCTAGAGACTGATGGGTGGCAGCGGGGATGTGGCAAGCTTCCATGTAGCAATGACCTCAGTACCTCCAAAAACATAGGGAACTTTCATGTCTGGGAGGGGGCTGCTGCTTTTGCTGAGCCTGTGTTGCTCTCAGGGAAGTGCTGCCTGCAGTTTTTCAGCTGCAGCGAGTTGTCCCAGGCCACCAGCACAACTTGTGCAGCATTCTTGGTTCATGTTTATTTCCTAGTATGGGAAATCAGCCTGGATGGATAGAACGAAATAGCTGCTTAGAGATAAAGCCTTCTGTCCTACTCCTGTTGGCACAGCTTCAGCTGCAGCTGCCAGGACTGCTGGGCTGAACAGCTGACTGCTAAAACAAAAGTCACACAGCAGCAAAGCCTCATCAATCCACCCCAGCCTTTGCATATTAACTACTGTCAGTGTCGTGGGGTTGAACACTGTTTCCTTTATGCTGTTGACAACAGCTTGAAGTGGTAGTGCCTTGCCAAAAAGATCAATCAGAGAGTGATGGGAGAGCAGTCAAGATTCAAATCCACGAGTTCCAGTTGCTTTCAGCTTTCATCTCATCATGCCCTGTGAGAAGAGTTGCAGCAGCAGCAGGACAAACCACGCTAGAATATCCTCCCAGGTGCTGAGTGCTTAGTCCTTAAAGTACAAAGTAATAAACCCAAGCACATGTTTGTAACTGCTCTGGTCTGGACAAAGAAGCCTCTGGCTGCGTGCAGCAGAGCTCCCATGAAATACCTGTTCTGCAGCTGGCACTGTGCAAAATGACACGCAGCCCGTGTCAAGTCCTTGGAGCACAAATATGTAATTCTAGCTATTGCACGGTATCACATGAAAGAATTGGCCTGTGTGTTGCTTTATGTATCCATTGGCAATGGGAGGAAAAGCAGAATCAAGACCGTGCAGTGACAAGGATTAATAGCTGAACTGAGAAAGAGTTAGGAAACCTGATAGTGGTACAGGAATGAGGTGTGGAAGCTTTGCCAAGGAGATGACTGTCCTCACGTACTAGTCTGACTGCCAGAAGGCTCCTGTGTTGGCTTGCTACCTGGGTCCTCCCTTGCTCAAATTGGCTTGTGTCACCTGGACAGCAGTACTACCCAATCCTGCACAATTCTGTTGCTATTTTAACATGGGGCTGATGTACTGACACCCAGCTGAGTGTTGCTGGTAGCTCAAAGCAGCATCCCTGCCAGCTGCAGCCAAGCTGCCTTACACATCAGACATGTGCACATTGAAAGGGATGGTGGAATTTGGCAGAACGGTGGCTGCGAAAACAACCCAAACTTGCAAAAAGAGGAGTACTGGTGGCTGGTGTTGGCAACGAGGTGAGATGACAGCTGCAATTGCTTCGGCTGCATAATAGGTTTGACATGGGATCAAGAGAAGGAATACAACAAAATACAGTAGCTTAACTTAGCACAGAAGGGATTTGAGCACATTTCTGAACCTGTTGGAAGCAGATGTAATACTATTTTTAATCTGCTTGAAGTGAATTGCTATTCCTAACAGGATTTTAAAACATCAGATACTTTGTGATTGTTACTCTAGGTGGTGCTACCTAACTCAAATAGGATACATGCTGTCTGGCTTGCATGGGCCTACTGCATGCAGGTTGACTGCCAGGTAGAGTTCTCCAGCACCGACAGTGTCCTTCACCTCAAATTAAAATGCCACCTTCATGTTGTGGATCATGGGCTAATCTCTTCCTCCTTTGATCTTTGAAACAACAAGGAGTAATATTACTTCTGCTACTTAATTCTTTTTATAAAATGCTCTGTAATTCTATTGTATTGGAAAGATTGGATATGCCTGTTTGACATGTGAGAACCCAGTGTACAACCCAGACCAAACGCTGTGCATGTGTATGTTTGACCACTAACATAGCTTTCAGAAGAGCATTTGTAATGAATAAAATGTAAGGAAGGAGACTTCCACAAGATGTGTGGATTGACTTTAGAAGCTGAAGTCAGAGGATTAATATTGATTCTTCATAGGCATGTTTCACTGTAGCTTTCCTTCCTTTTCAACAGTATCATTTCTAAAATGAAGGAAAAATCATTTTTTCTTTAGTGCTCCTCTAGCAATACACTTGAGCTCTTCTCTCCTGAACATTTCTGCTAGCTCTACAAGTGTGTGTATATGCATATATTTAGAACTACCACAGTCTGTCATGATGCGGTTTGCATGATACTTGCATGGAACAAGTTGAAGTGGAGAAATACATTCTTCCATGGAGTCTGAATTTCTCAGTGGTGTTCAGCTGAGAGAGAGCTGGATCAGAAGTGGGGCAAGCAGAAGTCAGTAGCCTGTAGTGTACGTATGCGTGCCTCTGGCTGAAAGCGCGACAATTGCTCATGTTTGCCAGTATCTGAAATCACTTGTTGCAAGGTGGAACTTGTACTGTTATGGCCTCTAGATTACAAACCATCAATATTCTTGCTTTAGATTTAGATTCACCACACTCCTAGCTTTTTAACGTTGTAGTTACCAGGGTGATGCTTAAACTGGAAATGCTAAGACCAAGGCTTTTTCCAGTCGTGCTGCAGTTACAGTTCAAGCTGAGCTCCAAGGGGACAGCAGCCAGTTGTGTCTAAAGCATCCTGCACCTCTGCTGTTTGCTTCCACAGGTTCGATTCTGAAGAAAAGTGCAAAGCTCTTTTTCCGCCGGCGACATCACCAGAAGGATCCTGGGATGAGTCAGTCGCACAACGATCTTGTCTACCTGCAGCAGCCGCTGTCGGAGGAAGCGCGCAAGAAGGGAGGCACGCTGTCACGTATTCTGAACAGAAAGCTCCTTTCCAAACACAAAAGCAAGAACAAACTGAACGGTGGTTCAGCAGAACCATTCGTACAAGACTGAACACTCTGATGGGATACTTGCACATCAATTGACCACTTGTTTACAGAGCAGTACTAGAGAACACAAATATGGCTGATGACTTCCATAAAATTATGTTCACTAATGCAGTGGTCCAGGAACAAACAGAAAACTTATCTTCTTTTGTTTATTTTTCCAGAAGACTTTTTCTCTCTGATCATAATGTTGCTCCTCCAAATACAAGCAGTGCTTATTGCATCATGACAGCTTTTGGAGGACCATGTGGTTTATTGTAGAAGATGAGGGAGTATGGGGAATGGTGCAGGTGGGGAGGACCTGCATGTAAGCACCTAGTTTACATTAATGGGGAGCTAAGAACTGAAACATCATACCTGCTGTATGACTGAACCACTGTAAAGAGAGAAGATACCACTGTGCTTCCTTACTGCAGCCTGAAATAGTAGCAACACAAGTCTCACCTTGTTTTTCTAGTCAGGCTGAAAAGAGAGACCCAGATCCAGTTTGCATTGTAATTTGGAAACGGGTAAGTTTTCAGAAGCAGAACTAAAATGCTGATTAAGATAGCCTACTGTAATAACTGTAGCCTGCTGTAATAACTGCTCAGTCCATGTAGGTGGAGACATGCCTTTGATATTAGCCATAAATCAATAAATTATGCAAATACTTAGACTAGCATATTGTTCAATGTTCTGTGCATAAGTTATGCTTAAAAAAAACAGAACTTTTTTTTTTAAGTCTACTTGAGTCTTCTCACAAAGAAAACATTTACAAATTCTTATTTGTAGCTTTTCTTCCCTGTGTGAGAAGCTGCATTACTGATGCAAAAACTTACCTTAGGGGTTCTAATTCCTTCTCCCAAGTACTTGTTAGACAAGTATATTAACCATCATATCAAATGCAAAGCTAGGAGCAATAAGTGATGAATAGAGCATATTTAACCCTATAATGCTTTTCATTAGACAGCTTATTTTACTTGCCAAACACTTACTGAGATCTTAGAAAACACAGTTGTGAAGAGGGCTTTTTAAAACATAGTAACATTTCCCTTAGTTGTCTTTCAGTTTCTAGATCTGCCAGTGTTGTCATGTGCTGAGTGGTTGGTTGGGTGAGTTTTTTAACTTTTGTTCCTCATTAAATATTGCAGCTGGCTTCTTTAAATAAAAAGGGAAAACTGATGAAAGTAACGGCATAGTTCTTGTTTTGGCTATTAAGAAGAGTAAAATGTCAGTATTTCACAGGTACTATCTTACATGCATACCTGTACTTTTCCATTATCTGCATTCCTACTGAGGACAAAGGACCAAGCCGGTTCTCTTTAACCAAGAAAAACATCCATTCCATCTAAACTGCTGACATGAATGGATGATAGATTTGTGCCTGCTTTGCCAACAGTGATTTTCCCCCTCCCCCTTTTCCTCCCCTTAAGACATCCAACACTTTGGCTGATATTTGGGCTTTCAACTTAAATCACTCGTCAAAAATAAAAAGTTGCTCAAGAACAGAAACACATTTCAAAACTTCTAATGGACTCTGCATTCCTTGGTGAATATTTTACAAAGATTATAAAAGCAGAGGGATTTTGGTTTCTTTTTTACCAGAAAATATTAGAACAAATGAACTGTCAAAATATTTTAACTGAGCCTACTGGTTAAAAATACTGTTTATGTGTAACCTCCTAAAATCACTGTGGTAGTACAGCAGTCCAGACTACCATATAGTTGTATGTTTGAGCATGCTGCTTATTATGAAAACACTTGAAGGCATTTTAATATTCTGTATTTTGAAAATTGGTTACAAATGAGTCTTCTAGAGCTGTAATGTGCTTAGAAATCCCAGTTCAGTAATACAGGTTTGTCCAGCTTGAATGTGCTTGAACACTTTTGTTTATTGTTATTTAATACAGAGTAGTTTCTTCACTTGTTCTACAGTGGTTTGTTATATGAGCATTAAAATAACTGATGTTATGTTCTCTCAACATACACTTTTTCCCTTGACTCTACTAGGAGCTCTTTGCATGACAGTGACAGGGCAGGGTGGGGGTCAAATCTCTGCCATGTTTTAAATGCTCAGTCTTGTTTGCTGAAGAAGAAAACAATAACTACTCACTGAGTGCAAGAAATCAAAGTGAGACTGAGCTCCATGGGTAGCACCCCCTTAAACGAAAAAGGTGTGGAATTGGGAGTGTAAAGGGAGTATGAAACATTACTTGAAGTCTGCTTAAATTACTGAACTGGGATATTAATATATGGAAGCTTTATTGCGTACTGTAGAATGGGGTGGAAATAACACTGAGTAACTTGGAGAAATACAGGGGCAGGGTTTGCTCGTAGCTTACCCTGGGGAACAGATGCACGCTGAAGAAGTGGTTTTTTAGTTCCTCTTTCTTAAGGTCTTGGTGATTGCCTAAACGCATGTCTTGATGGTGGGAACCAAGGACATTATATACCACGAACTGTGTGAAGGTTTGGGCTCGCGTATACTCAAAGAGAATGAATTCTTAAGATGAGGAAAGCAAGGCATTTGTGGTAAAAAGGGAATCGTGTTTTCTACTTGCCTTCACTCCTCAGGAAAATAAACATCGTTTGGTTTGATGTTTGACCTCTATATCTGGCTGGTGTGTTCCTCACCTCTTCCTACTTCTCTACAAATAATTTATGTCCTGCTGTAAAAACAAGCTAAGGTACTAAACACAAAGGGACAACTGAGTTGCTCAGTTGTGACAGCCCCAAAGACCCACAATTCTGAATCCCATTCCTCCCTTCTGAGATGATTAGGTTGTCATTTAATATCAGGAGGTCTGAGTATGTACCTTTCTTGTATACATTAGTGTTTAGGTCAGTGTGAGTTAGATTCTGACAGCCAGCAGGAGCTGTGCTACACGTTGGGGTTGGGAGGACTGGATCTGTAAAATGGTGTTAACTGACACTGGGACGTACGTATCCTGTCAGGTGTTGCTTGTTGCCTGTGGGGTTGTGTGAAGGATGATGGAGGGAATGATTTTGCTCTTTTATGTTTTGCAATCTTCATAATTTTAATAACTACACATCTGAACAGCAGAACAAATCTCTGCATGATACTACACTGAAAACTTACTGTTTTCTGCCTTCCAACTTAATTACTTCAGAACAATAGCTTGGAAACAGCCTCTGAAATCTTTCTTCCTTTTTGCCCCTTTCTTACAGTTTTGTGTTTCTGAATACAGCAGAGGCAGAGGATACAACAAAGAAGGCACAGTATTTGTTTTATGAGGACTAAGAGATGGAGGCTTGCTTTTAATTTCTGAAGAATTTTTCTGCCCATAACTGAACCTTCTTAATCTGTGTCTGTGGTCTGTTTTGCTTTGTGGCATTTTAGCTTTTCATTTGCCTTGATGGAAACAACCTGCATCCTTATCTAACCATGATTTGCCTTGGCTTTAATTTTCTCTTTGTAGATGAAAGCAATAAAACCACCTAATATCTCAAGCGTGAATACAAGCTACGTGACTTTCTTAAAGTGATGGAGATCTCTTTAAAAGTCACTTTAAAGAGGAGAGGGTCCTTTATCCCTAGATCACTAGTATTTCCTATCTAGTTCAATCCAGAAGAAAATGACAGTCATTTCACTCCTAATTATATATGAAACTTGTGAATCTTAAGCAGCAGGAAGAAGGAGGGATGCCCTGGAGGAAAAAAGTTTGTAAAGAACTAAAATACTTCTGGCAAACTTCTTCAACTTAATGGACAAGTCATAAACTTTCAGGCAGAAATAGTGGGCTTTATTCTTATGCTCTCTGTTAGATTTCTTTTTCCCCAACTCTTTCTCTGGGAGAGGGGTTGGGGCTCCAGGTCGTACAGAGCTGTAGTTACTGTCTTGCTTTTGAGAGGACTTGGCTTACAGCACTGGGGTTTTTGAGGTGTTCTATTGCTTGTCAATGATACCAGTTTTGAAGATGAGTGAAATTTTGCAGCATTTCCCTGTACCACATCTCCTCGCTGGTTCTAGGTGGTTTTCACGGGAAAGCTTCCTGCTGTGTATTGTAAAGTTTTGGTGTTCTTGATGCGCAAAGTATTGTAGGAAAAAGTGAAGTTGACTACATAAAATGCTACCAAATGTCTATGAGGAAGCAAAATAAGAATCTTGCTCTTGGTTTAACATGTTTTTCAGCTCTAGTAGCTCTAGGTGTTAAAAGGAGCAAGACTTCTATACAAGGTGGGAGCCACATGGCTTCTTCATTTTGGTTTACTGCAGTTTTCGAATTGCAGAGCTGAAGTTTGAGATAAGTGCTTATCCTGGTACAGAATTAAGTATACTGTAGTTCCAGACTAAGACATTCCCATTGTGAGTGGGAACAGCTGAGCTCATACTTTGACCTCCCCAGGACCTAAGTGGATTTACTCATGTGTTTAAGAGTCAGCATATGCTTCTGTACATTTCTAAGCCACAGCCTTGGTGACAAACAACTCCAGATTAATTGTATAACAAGGGTGACAAAGGTGAATAATACCATTTCACTCAGGATATCCAAACTGCTACTATGCAAGGTACTGGCATGGTATGAAAATAACTGGGAAGGATGAGTCTGAGGTCTTTCCAATACTATCACTCTGTATTTCCCAATAATCACTCTGTATTTCCCAATAATGTATTATGCTCTGATATTCCAGGTGGGGTAAAACATTCTTTTCCAGCACTCCACTGTTACAGTCACTTCTTCTGTGATGGTTGTTTGGGTTTTTTTTTCCTTTTTTCTGTGTGTACACAAAATGAAGTTGGTGCAATTATGAAGTCTATGATGTACAGATTTATTATATCACCTAAAAGCCTGAGAAGAGGATTTTTTAAAGAAATAACTACTGCTGTACATACAATAAAAGCCGATTGTCTCCATGTAGTGTGCTGTCCTACATACCTAGTCTGCCAAGCATTAACAGATGGTTTTCTACTCCCCTTCAGTAACTTGACCCCTTGCTTAACACAGTGCATTCACCTGTTTATTCAGGAGCAGAGTTCTGCCCCTGCGTTGTGCTGGGTTGTTTCCGATAACCGTGGCCATTACCAGGTAGCCCTTCCTTGTTCCTTGAGAAATCACCTGAAACATGGACTGGGAAGGAATCTAATGGAAAAAGGAACTGTGGAACTCACTGTGGCACTCATTCTTTACGTTGTATTATCCTGAAAGCATTTGTAATTTGGGGGGGCAAGAGGGGAGGAGTGTTAGGGCCTAGATCTTATATAGAAGACACCAGTACTAAAACAAGCACAGCTTGGAAATAGGGTTCTCTTGTGATCATTCTACTGAAAAAGTTATGTTCTAAACTAATGCTGCCACAAAGCACTCCCAGACTGAGGGGGGGGGGGGAAACCCCAAACCCACCAAAAACGGGCATTCACATGAAAATAGCTACCATAGTGGTTTTATTTCCCTTCCCAAAGTGAGTGCTGCACCTTCTTTTGCAAGGAAATTGTATGTTACCTTACAGGGTGTTACTGCCCACATTTCTATGCCTGTTTATTTCATATTCCCAAAGCGCTTAGCTCAAATTTCCTCATAGTCTCCCAACAAACCTTCTTACTTTTCCTTCCTGCTCTGATCTTGGGTGAGGTTTTTTAATTTGAGTGATGCCATTTGTGTACGCTAACAAAAATGACAAGATCTATCAGAGCACGAGCAGGGGTGGATGTAGCACAAGTCTGGCACTGTTCAGTTCATCATTCTTAAACAGTGAATGGAAGGCATCTTCATTTTTTTTTTCATCTCTCTACCCCAGTGACCCTGGTGTAGACACAAGTTCACATCGAATGTTAACTCCACAGAAAGGCAGGAATACTGGGAGGGAATGGGGGGTAGAAGGGGAAATAATTTTGCAGCTCCAGGATCCAGACTCACATGGATTGTACATCCAGACTGCTTCTGCTAGGAAACATACAGATAACTACTATGAATTAGTTAATACTTATTCTGACAAAGTGAATGCACTGCAAGTAGGATAACCACCCTTGTGCACTGGTTGTCTCTAGGCAGAGGCCCAGAGACAGCACTGTGAGTGTGCACTGAGATGTACAAGGACAATAAGTAAAAGCAGACTATACAAAACTAAACATTAGCCAGCTTTGATCGCTGAAAAAGCAAATGACCTCTGCATGCACTTGGATCCTGGAAAAATTCCCCTTACTACTCCTGTGCTCACTGAAAACCTCCGGTGAGCCATTTTTAAAGACTGAACGGTTCCCCCTCCTCAAATTAACACTGTTTTGCCAAGAAGCAGCATTTTAAAAACTCAAAGGCCGCATTGTTTCAGTTGACCCAAGCACTTAAGAAGAGTCACGATACTCTCTACACCGGGTGCTTGTGCAGAAGGGGACATGCACAGGTAAGGTGAGAAGCAATAAAGGCCCTGCTCTCAGCCAACTGTTAAACACGTAGCTGTGAGAGCACGTCCCCTGGAGAGGTGCCTGCCTGCCATCATGTTTTTCAGTGGTGCTCTTACTGTGCAGGCTGGGCAGTCACACCACACTGCGTAAGGCTTTTGGGGGAGGGTGGGACTCTGTTGCAGGCAACACGTCTTACCAGAGAAGACTGGGGCACCAACTGAATACCAAAAATACAAAAACCTTAAGTACCTCTTTGTCCTGACCTCTGCCAGAGCGTTCTTGGCTGCACCTGGAGGAGCAGTGAGTGCTGCAGTAACCTGCACTCAAGGTTTAAACTAACTTGAGAAAGGAGGGCACTCACAAAGTTTCCTGGGCACCAGCTCTCAGTGGCAGCCCATTACACAGGAAAAAAGGCACTGCTGGTTACACGTCTGTACTCTATGCACGGCTACAGCGTTTGCTGTCGAGCGCACCATCTCTGGTAACATGCTGGTAACACCAGGCTGACCACGCTGGAGAGCGCAGAACCCGTGATCCTCGGCGAGCCTGGGTTCGGAAGCGGCGGGCGCTTGGGTCCTTGTTCAGGGCTGGGCTGAGGGTCAGCCTCAGGGCTGACAGCCTGCCGCGGTGTCCCTGTGGGCCCTTCACGCTCGTAGACAGCCTGCTTTGCGGGCTGCTCCCTGCTGGGAGGCGAACAGCAAAACCCATCGAGTGCAGCCCACCTGCTGAGCCGAACCCAACGGCAGCGACCCCCCCAGCCCAGCCCAGCCCAGCCCTGCCGAGGGCGCTGCGGGGGCGCCGGCCGGGAGGGGGCGGCCGCCCCGCGCATAGGTGCGGGCCCGGCTGGGAGGACCCCGGCGGCGTGGGGATGACGGTCCGGCCGCCGGCTGCCCTGACGGGCACGGGAGGCGCCGCTGGCGGCTGCGCCCCGGCGGCGCGGCCCTCCCCGCCGGACTACACTTCCCGCCGTGCTTTGCGACCGGCCGCGCCGGCTTCCGGTGGCGCGTAGTTTCCGGAGCGGATCGGAACCCGGAGTCCGGATCCGATCCGGGTCTGGCCATTCCCCAGGCAGGTAACGCCGGTTCCCCGCGCTCCCGCCCGCCGCCTCCCCACACCCTTCCCCGGGCCACGCGCGGGGCTCTCCACGCGGGACCGCCGCCCCGCGCCCGGCCCGCGCCGCCCGGCTCCGCCGCGCCTCCTCTCGCCGCCGCGCCGCTCCTCGGGGCGTGCGGGGCCGGGGCGAGGGCGGCGGCGAAAGCTCCCGGGGCGGCGGCGGCTGCGGCCCCACCGCGTCCTCCTCCTCCGCCGCCGCCTCCTCCATGCCGCCTGTTCTTTGTTACAGCGGCCGCGCCGCGGCGCGCGGAGGGAGGGCAGTAGGGAGGGGGGCGAGGCGGGTCCGAGGCAAAACCCGGCGGAGCCGCTCCCGGATCCCGGGCCGGGCCCCGCCGCCCGCCGGGTTCCTGGCGGCTGGGGCGCCGCTCGCCGCCGGCCGTGCCCGCCGCGGGTGCGGGGCCGCGCCAGGGCCTCACCGTCGCCGCACACACGCTCGCATTCACACACACCCACCCACCCCGCGGCCACGAGAGGCTCCGGCCCCGCTGTCGGGCGCCGGCGGCGGCTTGGGGACGAGCCGCCGGGGCTCTGTGGGGCGGGGGAAACCGGGGGGTGTCCCCGCAGGCGGGGCTCGGCCGGTAAAGCCATTGGTCCGGGGAGGGCGCGGGTCCTGTGAGGGAAGTGGCCCCGGTGGGGCTGGTGCCGCCGGCAGCGGCATGTCCCCGCCGGCTGCGGGAGCGGGGAGCGCCCGTGGGTAAGGGGCGGGGACGCTTCCAGGTGCGAGGGCGAAATCCAAAGGGAAGAGGGTGGGAGGAGGGGGTAGGTTTAGGAGCCGGGCATGGAGACTGGCCGTTAGTGGGGGCTGACCCGGCCGCTCTGCCTTTGCCTGCCCTGGGTCTGTAGGTGCACGCCTTATGGTGTTACAGAATGGTTTGGGTTGGAAGGGACCTTACAGATCATCTGGTTCCAATCCCCTGCCATGGGCAGGGACACCTTCCACTAGACCAGGTTGCTCAAAGCCCCGTTCAGCCTGGCCTTGAAAGGGGTCGGGCAGCCACAACTTCTCTGTGCAACCTGTTCCAGTGTCTCACCAGCCTCAGAGTGAAGAATTTCTTCCTTACATCGAATCTAAATCTACGCTGTTTCAGCTTGAAGCCATTCCCCCCCGTCCTATCACTCCACACCCTTGTAAAAAGTCCCTCTCCAGCTTTCCCGTAGGCCCCCTTCAGGTACTGGAAGAGGTGAGGTGTGTTCATTGCAAGACAAAAGGAAGAAAGCCCCAGCCTGCAGTGCTTCCTACACACAGGTTTTCTGTCATACGCTTGTTTTCTGCTTGTGTTCATTAAACTTTGCACGTACTCTATGTACCCGAGGCACAGTGACCACGATCACAGGAAACAATGGAAAGGCCAGGTGGGTAACCTCAGTACCCACTCTGCTCCCCCTAACTGGTACGTAGTGTCCCACTCTCCCTTCTCAACAGTAACTGATAGAATGGTCATACTTCTTTAGAAATGCAGTGCCTTGCTGTAGTTTACCACATGTTCTGCCAGATAGTTTCTGATTACTTTGAGCAGTAGCATGAACAAACTAGACTACATCATGAAGAAAACAATGTGCATTTTTAAGTGCATTTTGCTTGCACATATGTATTTGCACTACCCATCTGCTTGTGTTTTCAAGGTACTTACTCTCACTAGTTGAAGCCCATTCTAGAACTTTAATGGAAAACTGAAGCAAAAAGAAAGGGGAACTTTAATTTTACTTTGTTGGTCATTAAATACAGATTTTTAGGGATTGAGTTTAATTTTTTCTTACCTGTTCTTTTAAAATCTGTTTGCAAGATCAGAATTACTTAACCTGCCACTGGAGCCTGATTTCTTTCTTCAGCACTTTATAAGGGGAAAGTATGCTGTTAAACCAGGTCTTATTTTTTTGGATAGCTTACAGCTCGAGTGGTTCCCTAACGCTGCACATCATGCTCTGCAAACAGATACCTGTGATGTTGCATCCCCTCAGCATCTGCATTTGGGTTCCCTTGAGTTTCAGACATGTCCAGAGGCCCGTGTTGCAGCTGGAGCTTGCTTAGCTCTGTGTATTACTTTCAGGCACAAAGTCACGCAGTTAATTATACAAGCAGAAAATTCCGGTTTTCTGCCATCAGAATTAGGCCTTGTACCTGTGGTCTAACTTCTGTGTCGCTTTTCACCTGCTTATTCACTGCTTAATGATTGCTCTCTCTAATCTATAATGATTTTATATAAAAATATCTGGAATTCCCAGAAGCTTTTATTATCTCTGCAAGGCAAGAACATGATCATGTGCAGCAGGATGAGTGGCTTAATGGAATATTTTTCTAATACAAATGCTTGAAAAGAAAATCAGATGTGGCCCACAGCAGCAGCAGATGAGGGTAAAAAACTTTGAAGTCTGTCTTCAGTGCTATCGTGTGAGCTTGCATGGCACTTCGTGACTCTGTTTACCAGCTGGGGTGGGTGGCATAATGTCTTCTATTTCAAAAACTCTTGGGAAATACAGCTGAGATTTGCAATGAGTTTTGAAGCCTATGGGTGAGCAGTATGTATGTGAGTGTGTGTCTGCAAAGCAGAACTGTTAAACCCATTTTGGGGCAGCTCTTCCTTTCTTACACCTTTTGTGAAGTAAGAAAGGGGGGAAAAAAAGACCATGCAGCAGTTCATAGCAAGGCCTAGATACAAAGATAAGGTAGGCCTCTCTGCACCTGTGTGTTGAGGTGTTTGTTACCCATTCCTGTTTACTTCAGAGGGAATTATTTCCGCAGGTCATTGTGCTGAGCACAGGAAAGACGGATAACAAATCAGAAATGTTGCAGAGTGGAAAATGAAAGTACTTGCTGCAGAAGTGAGAATTGCGCTAATGCAGATAATAAGTGAGATGTAGTGTCCTTATCAACTGCACAGGGTGTGTTTGAGGGACTTTTATGCTTTTTCCCCATCACCTTGAACAACATTTCCGGTACTATGATTTCCCCGCCCCTTTGTTGCTATTCTCATCTATGGTCCCTAGAACAAGACTGATGTGGCTGCTTCTGTAATGCCGCGGATCATCAGTCTGCAGTTCGTGAAGAATGTGACACAGGAAAGTCCTAGAAGGTGAATGCCTTTGATGAGCAGGTCACGCAGCAGCATTGCTGGTCATTGTGCACTGTGTCCCCTGCGTATCTGAGCCATTGACCAAGAAGAGTATTTGTTAATTCAGCCATATTTAGGATTAAAGTCTTGTCAGGACACAAGCTATCTAAAAATAACTGGATGTACACCTCTTGAAATAGTGCAAAGCATCTGCAAAACATCTTGGTTGAAAAGCAAAGCAAACCATTTTTGACATCAACTTACAATGCAGTTTCTGTTGCTTGTTTTGCACCATTATACTCTAGGATTCTGTAAACACCTGTTGCATTGCTTACAGTACTTTCAGGAAAAAAGCTTTGGGAAATTCCCTGAGTTGCTGCTTGTGCTCAACACTGGGAGTTTGTATACATCTTTAAGTGTTTTATTATAAGAGTAGCCAAGAAAGGCCTAGCTTGTGCCACAGATGGACAGTGCTGGCGCCTTACTGGGGCAGCAGATATTAGGGGGGATTGTGCTGTTGATGTGAGCTGGAGTTGGGGAGGGCAGTGCTTGGGACAGGCTGTGATGGAGTGCCAGGATGCCCAGACTCGGGGACCAAAATCCTCCTTAGGCTGTTGCCCAGATAACTAAGCAGCAGGATCCCTCCTGCCATGACCAAGAGCCACAGCGACCAGGTGTCCTTTTGTATTCCCATCAGTTGACATGCTGGCTTTCCACTCAGCACCCTTCCGTGTGGTGATGGACTGTCCTTTGCTAATTGGGAGTAGCCTATGGATTGGTGGAGGAACTTGTTTGCTGCTTCTGGTGCAGATTTGAGGGGGAGCGGAGTATGAGTGCAGCTGGCAGCTGCTACCAGACATTGCTGCCTGGCGTGCACAGGGGCCATCATGGCATTATCAGGCTTGGCACAAGTATGGAGTCCTTCCTGAAACAGTGGAAGGGGTTTTGTGGGACAGGGACTTCACTTGTGCTGAGAAGTCAGTAGAGCCGATATCTGTGCAGGAGTAGCTGCTGGTCCAGGCTCCAGCCTCAGGCATATTTCCAGGTCCCAGCCAGGCAGAGCATATGAAGCGTCAGTGTTCAACAGTAAACTCATAATGGGAAGTCCTGCTCCTGTGCTGATCCGGAGTAACAGCTGTGCTTATACACATCTCTGGCTTGGCTTTTGTTGTTGTAGTGGCAAATGCATTATATTTTTTCAAACAGGGCTCTGCTAGCTTGCTGTGTCTCTGGTCATGTTTCCTCTCCTGTCCTCCCTCTCACAGGTTCAGCCTCTTACTCCTTCCTGTTTTCTTCTTGACCAATGTGCTTGCCCTTTCTGCAGCCTCATTCTCTCTTAGGCTTGGGTCATGATCTTCGAGTTGCTTTCCCTCTCACTGGGCCGTTGGGAAAATTGCTTATTTGAAAAGGAGAGCCTTTTCATGGTTAGGAAAGGGAAAACTATCTTCTAGATCTTGCTTGTGTCATGATCTTAGCCATACATAATGAGACTATTTGCCAACCATTTAGATTGTCTAGGCATCACTGAGGAGCAATAGGTAGCGTTTATGCAAGTTTTTAATACATACTGCCAAAAATGAGTTATAAAAGTGAGTATAGATTATCCTTATTTTACAGGTGAAAGCAAATTGGTGAGTTACCATTTCATGGAAGGTCAGTTACAGAGATGGGATTTGTTTTCCCAGGTTTTCTGATGCTCGTTACCACAGTCTACCTTTGCCTTTGGAACAAATCGTGATTGTATCTGCAGTTTTTAGGTTCTTGAGTTTATCGTGTTTATTAAATAACTAATCCATGCTTCAGGGGTAATTTTTTAAGCTACTGTTCAACAAAACATTGCACTGAACCAGATGGGCCTTGTTTCTGCGGTGGTTGTTGCTGGCCTGGATTAGTCCTCTGGCTCTGCTTGTTCTGAGGCTCCACAGGAGCTTATAGCAGGGGGCACACAGGAATGTCTGAAGGTTGGCGAGAGGAGGGATAAGGAATGGCATGCGACAGCATTGCTTCAGAGAGAAATGCCTGTAACCTACAGACACTTAGGCTTCTTTGTGGTGAATTTAGCAACACACGTAATGATACAGCAGTCACTGGGGGATTTCTAGCAACTTTAATTTCTTTAACTTTCCGTTGATACTCCTGAAGGGGCAGAAATGTGTTTGGGTATGGCATCATTACACCATAAAGGGGTCCCATAATATGGAAAGTCATTCAGAACTAACCTCATCTTTTGTATTTTGGCAGGTTTAAAAATGGCTGGAGATGGCAGTGATGAGACTATGTTTATCTGTAAGTATTAGAAAAGAAAATGATCTAACTCTCATGATGTGACTTGTCTACTAAGAATGTTTGAAATTAAAGACTAAAACAGACTTAAGTTTTTATTTAGAAAAGTATTTATGTAAAGGAAGCTTAAACAGCTTATGGGGGAGTAGAGAGAAGGTTGCTCATTTTAAGCATACACATTCTCTTGTTTGGGGTTTGTTGTTTCTTTTTTGCAACCACACAAAGAGACCTCTGAATGTGAGTTACCAGAGCAGCTTTTTCTGGTCGAAGTGAGACTGAAGGCCTAACACTAGCCTAAGCCCTTCGTTTATACAGCCAGCTGTAGCAACCAGGGGCATCTGTGGGGAACTCTGACCTCTAGCCTGAGTTAAAGATCTGCACTTCCACAGATGGAGGATGCAGGCTCGTTCTTTCTGGACAGTTACCATCACTGAATATGTATTTCATAGACAAAAGAGAGTTTTGGAATTTTTTAATAGAAGTCTGTGTATATACTTCCCCCAAGGTATTTTACCATTTATCCCATGCTTAGTTTTGTATTTCTGCTATGGCTGCAGTCTCTTGAAAGTGTCACATATGGTGAGTGTAAAAGCCTTGGGGAATACCTGCTGTAAGGCATCCCTTAGACTTTGAGAGACATGCTACACAATATATCAGTATCATGTCCTCCCTGCTTTCGTCATTCATCTGCAAAGGAGCGAGAGAAATATGTAGCTGATTCCCACATGTAGTTTTGGACAATGCTGTCTGCCCCTTGTTGAACCTGGGCGGTGGCTGGTTCTTTGCAGAGGTGAGGAGTGCCCAGGTGCAGTCAAAAGATGAGGAGAATGATGAAGTGCTTCATTTCCTTTGGCAGCAAAGCCCATTTAAGAAGCTGTTGCTCCAGCTATTCCTGTCCCCATTGGTTATGACAACCCTTTGTAGATGATAATCCAGTTCTTTGCAGTAGTCTGGTTTGCACATTCCTCTGTGTCTTCTTCTCCCTGTCTGGTTTTGGAAATTTGTATTTATCCCAGATAATTTCAGTAATATTAAGCAGAGTGTAAGCTATAGGTTCACCTAAGGGCGGTGGTATGGTAAACAGTGCAGGATGGCTGTAGGCTTAGTTGTGATGCTGGTGGACAGCACTTTCCCACTGATCCTTTCCTCTGGTGTAGCTATCTGGTGCTGTACAGCAAACTGGACTGGGAAATTCATTCAGCTGAAAAATAAACTGATGGGAAAAGCTTAATGATCCTTTCCTTGGTTCGCCAGAAGGCAGCACAAACAGCTGTAGAGGAAGCAGCAGCCAGGCTTGGGGGTTGCACGAGCTGGTACTACTGTTTGTCAAATGTATGTGGATTTTCACTGCTAAGCTGTTTTTATTGCCAGAAGAAGAAACAATGTGGAGCTCTGCATTATAGTTTGGGATCCTTTTTCCACATGTAGAAGAAAATTTTTTGCTAGTTCGCTGGGACAGATACTGGGAGGGAGAGGTTTCCAGTTAGGAGTACAGAGTAGCTTTACTGGAAGGGGCATACCCTGGAATGACATGGCTTTTTTCTTGTTCTCTTCCCAAAGTGTAACCACCCTCTACTTTGCATCCTTACTGGGGTTGCCTGACTTGCCCTTGTGAGTCTGGAGCTCAGGTGGAAATCACACTGTAGGAATATAACCCCTGTGCGATGATCTCTTCTTAAGCTGCATTAGCAGCTGATCAGGCAGGGCAGTCTGACAGCTATTTTTCACAGTGAAGCAATGTATATGCATTTGAAATCCTGTTCAGTTAGCTTATTTTAGAAAGCCACAAATTATCCTGGTCTGAAAATTGTTTCTTGGGAACCATTCAGTTCTGGGTAATTTACAGCCACGTAAACTAGAAGTTAATTTAGGTAAGCTAACAGTGAATTAAGAAGTGGCTAAAGTGTACTGTGCAGCCAGCTGACTTGTTTGGAAAGGCACCAGAAGGTACCTTGGAGGTGTCTCTCCCTGCGCTGTGGGTGAGGAGCGTGAGTGGGCCAGGCATGGCTCTGGGCAGAGCTGTGCTCCCACAGCATGCTCATGCACTGCTGAGACCCTGTGCCAGTTCTGCTGCTGGTGTTGGGTTTGCGCCTCCTGTCACTAAAAAGACCACCCTACCCAAGCTCTTTCTAAAAGCCTGGGCGCTGGGAAGGTTTTCTTTAGCTGCTCAATGTTACGGCACTTTGTCTGAAGAATAATGTCATCTTTAAGTAGAATAGTTACCGTAGATGTAAGGCAATTATTTTCCTTTGAGGGAGATTTTTAACAATTGTCTTCTGATAGTACTGATCATGGTGTGTGTTATCTCACCTACACAAGTGCCAGCTGTCAGCTTGATGTTCAATTATACGTGTTCTTTTGAGCAATATAAATAAACATCTGCCTCTGTATGTATGTATTTTGCCTGGTGCTAGATTTTGTATTTGGCTCTTGAAAGGAGAAGGCAGCTGTCTTATGGAAGTGTTTCCCATCAACCTTTCTGTATGCTGTCTGCTTCCTTGCAGGGTGTGAGGACTGTGGGCAGTACCATGATTCAGAGTGTCCTGAACTCGGCCCAGTGGTGACAGTCAAAGACTCCTTTGTATTGAGCAGGGCAAGGTAAGGAACATTTGTGTTAGTTCTGACTAACCCAACACTGATGTTGGTTCTTTAAAGCATATTTGCTGTTTAATGAGTGTCACGCTGACAGCTGAAAAGTGAAGTCCCAATCTATGGAAGGCATATGGCCTTGATTAAATAGAAATGTTGATGCATACCCTTAAGTGCTTTACTGAATCGAAGCCAAAAAATAACTTGCTGCTCATCAGGACTTGGCTTCTTTGCTGAGGTTTCTGGCAAAAAGTCAGATACTGCCAGATGGGGTGATGACTTCTGTCTTGGTTGAGTACCTGCAACTGTTTCCCCTCCTCATATGTACTGTATTAGATGCAGAGAAGTGTGTGAGGATTTCTCGTTTGTATGAATGGTTGTGTCCTCCTGCTTGGTATAACCTTTGTAGTTCCTTCACTGAGAGGCAAAACAAGTTTTTCTTTATTATGAGACTTTATGAATGATTAAGGGTAATGCTTCTGTCAGAAAATGTGTGACAGCACAGCAGAAACATTCATGCTTGCCAAAAGAAACAAATAGGCTAAATCTAATTGGAAGAAAACAACAAGGAGTAGTGATTTTTATAGAGAAAGGCAATCAGGAATGTCAGCAAACTGCATATTAATGTGTAAAATGTAAGGCTAAGGAAGAGAAACAACTATCGTGAAGATGCAGTGCAAATCCAAAAAGGAAAGATAGTTCAGATGGCTTCTTGTATTATATATAACATGCTTAGGGCTTCTGTATTTCTTCTTGGGAAGTCATAGACAGAAAACATGGGCACATGGACTGCAAGTGCCCTTGACATGTGCTGGCTGTGTAGGTCATACTGTGTAATCCCAGTAACAAATACTGAATGTGCTGGGTCTGCCATGTGGGTGCCCTGACCCGTCTCTGCCTGGGCAGGATGCTCTTGGTGTCCCACAGTGTACACTGGCTGCATACCTGGTTTTCTGGGCCTTCCCAGAAAAGGAAGCTCCTTGCAGCTCCTACCAGGCCTTGCCTTCCTAGGCATGGAAACCTGCCATGGATGATCTCCTGCAGCAAGTGTTAATGGGGCCTACTGTCTTAACAGCCCTGACACTATCGTCTCTTCTGCTCTTGCCATGAGCTCCTGGGAAAAGCCTCATTCCTCCATCCCAATGACATCCCTGTAGGTATGCACAGATGGCTGTTTGGGCCCCCACAGCCATCTCTTCCCCAGCCTGTCCTCACTGCTCTAGCCCTTGACCATACTGGTGGTCCTCCCCTGAGCTCAGTCCAGTTTGTCCATGTCTTTCCATTTTGTGAGCCCAAAATGGGAGGCAATAGATGGGATCTAGCAAGTGCAGAGCAGAGGGGGATGATCATTCACCTCAGTCTGTTGGCTGCTCCAGTTCATACTATCCAGAATGCTTTTGGTCCCCTTTGCTGCTGGGTCATGCTATGGCCTCATGTCCAGCTTGCTATCCACCACCTCCCCCAGGGTCTTTCTCTCTGACGATGGTATTGGCTGGGGTTCCTCCTTCCCACATGCGGGGCTTTGCATTTGTCCTTGGAATTTCATGCGGTTCCTGTCAGTGTATCTATCTCTCCAGGCTATTCAGGTCCCTCTGGATAGCAGTCCTGCTGTCTGACTATGTCCTCCAGTCAGTGTGATCTGCAACCTGGATGGGAGTGCACTCCATTGTCCATTCTAGGTTGTTGATAAAGATGTTAAACAATACAAAAGTCCCAGCACAGACCTCTGTGGTACCCCAGTTATGGCCTCCAGGTAAAGATCATGACCCTCTAAACCTGACAGCCCAGCAAGTTATTTACTCTAGTAGTTGTGGGTGCACATCCCAACTTGGACAGAGAGATAGTGTTGAAAGCCTTACTGAAGTCAAGGGAAATGGCATCCACTTATTTTCCCTCATCCACAAACCTGGTCATTTTATCCTGGAAGGCACAGTTTGTCAGGCATGAGTTGCCCTTAATCAATCCATGGTGACTGTTTCCAGTCACCTTCTCATGTGCCTCTAAGTGCCTCCCAAAAGGTCTTGTTCCATGATTTTCCCAGGGACAGAACTGAAGCTGACCAACCTGCAGTTCCTTGTATCATCCTTTTGGGCTTTTTTGAAGATGGGTGTAACATTTGTCTTCAGACATCAGAGGCCTCCCCTGATGCCCATGATCTTTCCAAGACAATTGAGAATAGTCTCACTATGGTATTGGACTGCTCTGTCAGCACCCTCAGGTGCAATCTGTCAGGTCCCTGGGCTTACATGGGTTGAGCACCCTCATTTAACCACCAGTGTGGCCCTCCTCAACTGCTGGTAGTTGTTCTCTTCTGTTCATTTATAAATCCTCATAGAAGTTAGGGGATGTTGATCAGAAAACTTGGCTGTCTCTGGAGATGGGAGAAATACGTGCTGCCTTCTTTCTTCCGTGGGTTTCTGTACTGTTGTCCCATGTGTAATATTTTGGATTTTTCTTTTCCCCTCAATTTTCTCTTCAATTTTTAGATCATCTCTGCCTTCTAATTTGGAGATAAGACAATTGGAAGATGGGTCTGAAGGAGTGTTTGCTCTGACTCAGCTAGTAAAACGTACCCAGTTTGGCCCATTTGAATCCAAGAGAGTTGCCAAGCTGGAAAAAGAATCAGTTTTTCCCCTGAAGGTAAGACAGGGCACAGGGAAAGCAATAGCAAGGAGTCAGTTTACCCATGATGAATTTATGCTATCTAACACTGTGGGAAAAAGATGTGTAGGGGGGTCATTTGGGACATCTTTTAAGCATGCCCTGTAATGGACTAGCTAAACAACCGTTCTCTGAGCAGCATACAGAAGCAGCAAACTATAGCCTCATTCTGTACGTTTGATGTGAACATCCGTATAGGAGACAGGGCTGGGATACAGTCAGCAAAACTGCTTGTCTTTCACCTTTTGCCTGTGATGATACAAGAGTGACAATGACTATGGCAGTTCATTTCAGTTGTTTTAATGAGTTTCTTCAATTTGATTGTATGTATTGAGCGACACACACACTAGGGTTATGGAACATGCAGAATAAATATTTTTTTTCTGTCTTGCATTTTTTTGACTCTTTTCTTGACAAGTCTTGGTAGGAATAATGCTACAGTAAAAATTAAATTCAGTTTTAGTTTTCAGTAATACCTAACTCAGAAGTAAAGATTTAGAAATGTGAATTGGGCATGCTGTTTGCATTCTCCTCCATTCTCCTGTATTGAGTCATTTAAATTCTGTGAGAAACTGGTGGCTATAGCAAGAATCCTTCAGATAAAAGTTCAGTTTGTTCCCATCCTGCCCCTGGTAGTCTGTCTCAGTCTTCCTCATCTGAAGATGTGACAGATACATCACATCACATCACATCCGTGTTGATGAAAGTTGCTTTGTTTCTGATGTGCATTGAATGGAAGCCGTTGCAAAAGCAGAAAATAAAGATTCTTTTTAACTTTGTATTATTTGTTAGAGTTTTATTATATGCATATTTTGTTTGGCAGGTGTTCCAGAAGGATGGACCCCTGGTATATTTTGACACCTCAAATGAAGATGATTGCAACTGGATGATGATGGTGCGACCAGCCACCGAATATGAGCATCAAAACTTAACTGCCTTCCAGCATGACAATGATATTTACTTCACCACCTCCCAGGACATCCCACCAGGAACTGAGCTGCGAGTGTGGTATGCAGCTTTTTACGCCAAAAAAATGGAAAAGCCAGTGCTGAAGCAGGTCTCTAGTATTGCCAATGGTATGTGTGGGGGCCTTTTTTCCTTCCTAAGGGCCCAGTCCTGATAGGGACTCATAGTCCCCTACTGGAGTAGTTGACAGTGCTGTTTTATCAAATAGTTTCTGACCCTGAGTTTGTTAACCTTAGAGTCAGGCTAACCTGCATACATGGTTGCCCTGTGAGAAGAAAGGATAGATTTTTCCTCATGATATATCTGAGGTTTTGAAAATGGATGGCCTAATTGATGATTCAGCATCGTCAGAATAAACAAACTGGGCAAATAGTTCTTAACTAAAGAAGTGGTGGTTGCATCAAAACATTTCTGGGTAAAAGAGCAAAGGAACCCAAGTATCAGTGAAAGTCTAAACGTACATGCAGATTTGCTCAAGAAGCATTCTTTTTCAGTTGCAGTGAAAATGTTTTTGCTTTTGCTCAGAACTGTTACACAGTTCTAAAAACCTCCTTATATCTTATACAGCCTTATATGGGAGCCACTAGAATAAGTTAAGCTCAAGAGTGAACTGCCATTCCACGATTGCTTGTGCATTGGCAAAGAAAGGCAGCAAGTTTTTTAGAATCTGAATTGGAATTGCCAGAAGTCTTTTGTTCCTCTGCCTCTTCATTTTCTTCTGCTTTTGCATTTCTACAGCTAAAAGGCATGTTCCTTTAGCATTGCAAGGACATTTTTGTTCTGCTCTTGAGTTTGAGTACTCCCCGAATGGTATTACTGCTACACTGAGTATAATTTGGGGTGACAAATGGCTTGGGGAGAGGGCATTGCCATCAGCATGCTTTATGGCTGATCTCGATGGTAAGCACTTTCTTAAGTGCTACAGCTGAATCAATGCAATTAAGAGGTTTTTGAATTCTGAGATGTTTCCAGTTGGTATTAACTGAGGTTCCTCTTTAGTTTAACCTGTTCATGTATTTTTGTGTTCATATGGGTATTTAAAAATATTGTTTAGGTACGTCCTGCTTTCTGTGTTCAGCACTTCCACTATACACTTCAGAATATAAAAGGCACATTTTATGAGATTCAGGCTTAAGAATGTCCTAGTTAGGACTTTACATGAGGATGTATTTTGCAGGCCTGCTAAGGGGCAAAACTTTCTGACTATAATTAGTGCTCTCAGCACAGAGCAAGAGAATCAAAGGGTCTGGAAAGTAAAGAAAAGGAACTGTTTTTCCTCTTCACAGATATGTGCTTGGTAGTGATGGAATCTGATAAAGAGGGAAATAAAACATCTTCAAAACCTTCGTCTGCTGTCTTCCCCCATAAAAAAACGAAGAAATCCAGCATACCAGCAGCTGATCCAGCAGGTATGCAAAATCATGGTATTTTTAAAGGAGTCAGAGGACAGATACGGATCTAAAGAGCTGTTATGTGTACCACTTCTATACAGCTATTATGGTTATATAGCTTTCAACAAATACTAATTTAGAGGGATTTGAAAGTCTGGGGTTTTTTTTTTTCTTTTTATTTTCATGGGCATGGTGCTTAAAATACATTTGCAGGTTAAAAAGTGACAGAAAACCACAACCGCTTCTGACTTTGGAGGTGGTTAGTGGAGGCGATAAGGGTGGGGGCAATTCCAAAGAAAATCTTCAGACTTTCTCTGCAAAGTGTAATAGTTCAAATTATCAGAATTTTGCTCACTAATACTAAAAGTAGCCAGAAGAGGAGGAGAATAGTTGCAGATGTGTACAGAGCAATTCATCAGAAGATTCATTCATTTAACTGGATACTGTCACAGCTAAAATGTGAAGTTGACTAGGGAGTTGTCTGTGATTTTAGCATCACTGATTTTTTTGCTGGGGGGAGGAAACTATGAAGAGTTTTTTAACAGCCCCTTCATCCTGCTGTCTGAAAGTCCAACTTCAATAGAAACAAAATGCTGTGTATTATACTTTGGGAGCCCCAAAGTGCTCTCACTGAGAATAATGTTTTGGTTTTTCCAAAACGAAATACGCCTCTCTTGGTTCTGACTATTTGCCTCAAGTGGTACAAAGCAGTTGCCAACTGACAAGATCTGTTCTTCCAAGTAAACTGGGTTGCCCATAGCCATGCTGGAAGCCTGAAGAAGTAGGAACCTGAACAGGACCTGAGTCTTCCTGGCAAACCAGTGCACAGCCAGGGTTTCTAGGTTTACTCCTTGAGGCAGCTAAGGAGCAAGGAAAGTGCAGTCAGGGACAATTTTCCAAGACAGACTTCAGTTTTGCAGATGATGCTTTTTCAGTTTTATTAGCCTGCAACTTTGTGAGGCAGATAGAGTAGCTTGCATGTCGCCTGCCAATCTGGCTGGTTTTTGAAGTTATGCAGAATCTTGGGGTTTAGGTTTGCTGGTTTTAGCCTCCCAGACAGAGCTCTGAAGTTCTTTGTGTAGCCTGTGAAGAATAAACTGATGTTGCTGAATTGTCTAGTCATTTTTTATTTATTTATTACATCATGGATGAGATCACACCTCCGTAGTGCAGAATGTTGAACATAACTTGTAGCAGGGACACTCTTTGCCTCAGAGAATCTTTTATTTTGATCTAAGAGCCAACACTGAAAAGAAGGAGTAAGTTTATTGTCCCCTTACAGATGGGGTCCTCAGGCAGAGACAGATTGAACTGACTTGCTAATGATCATACAGGAAATCTGTGACAGAAACTGAGGCACAGTTACCCACACCGTTACACCGACTGATACCCAGCCCGACCCGAGCAGCGATCTGGGCCTCCCGGGTAACTCCCCACAGTTTATATACTGGGCATGACGTGCTGTGGTATGGAATACCCCTTTGGCTAGTTTGGGTCAGGTGTCCCGTCTCTGCTTCCTCCCTGCAACTCATGGCTTCCCATGCCCCTCCTCACTGGCAGAGCATGAGACTGAGAAAGTCTTTGATCAGAGTAAGCACTACTTAGCAACAACTAAAAACATCAGTGTGTTATCAGCATTGTTCTCAGGCTAAAGTTGAAAACACAGCACTGCACCAGCTACTGAGAAAAATGATTGCTACAGCTGAACCCAGGCCAGCTGCCATTCACTTAACTAATTTCAGTGTCACACTCCTCCTCTGAGGGAACCTTGTAGGCTGGGGAATATTCAGCTTTGTGTGTACAAAAAAAAAAATCTCTGAACCAGTCTAGATTTATCAGATCCTCTTAACAAATTGAGACATATCATCCACGGACTTAAAGACAATGGACAGTGAACAGAATAACAACTGTTTTCCTTTCTTTCTTTTTTTATTCCAGTTCAATTTTCCCCCTAATTTCTTCTTTTTCCCTTTTTTTTTTCTTTATCTGGTGTGAGCTGATATGTTAATTAAAACATCTAATATGGTGGTTTTATAAGACATCTGATTAATGAAATTGAGTTATCATTGTCCTCACCCTTACTTCCATTAATCCGAATGTTCTTACTCTGCAATGCTCTTCACGGAGGGCAAAGAAGCCTCTCCTGCTTCTGTCCTCAGCGGACCCAGAAGAGGACTGGTAACACTGCTTTTAAAGGTGCTAAAAATTGCTTTATATTGTGATTTTGATAATCACAGTTCTTTAGAAAGTGATAAAAGGACCCTCAAAACTTCAAAAGAGCACTGATACTCTCTCTCGGCGTCATTTCTGTTCTGACTTCTCATCTGTTCTGATGCTTCAAGTGCTCATCTTTGGAAAATCCTAAAGTGATCCCAACTGCCCCTGTGGGCCTCTTTACTGCTTAAATTGTGACTTGTGATACTCAGGGAGTTATTGCAAGATGAGTAAAGTTGCAGCATTCCCATTTTCAAAGCTTTTCAGTATTTCTTCTTGTGATTTAGTGAACACTCCAGAAGGCAGTGGAGATGCAGAAGCAGAGTCCAGCCAGTGGACGTGTAAAGTGTGTTCATCTGCATTTCAGGAGCCTCATCTGCTGACAGGTAAGAAGGGCTAGAAATTCATGAGAGACTACTGAGAAGCATCAGAATTCTGCTCTTCCAGAGCAGGACACTGTGAAGCCATGCCCCATCCATGATGCACTAACATAAAGTCTTAATTTTTGTGTTCCTTTAAGAAAAAGGGAAAATGGTAAAACAGTGATATTTTGGATATGGCGGTAGTCAATCTCTGGGCAAATAACTGTGATGTTGCATCTAGAAGAAATAAAACTTATCTAGAAAATGACGTGAATGTTAGGAATATCAAGGATGTGGAACTGCATAAGCAATGTATAAGATCAGTGATGCCAGCTTATTCTTAGTGATATTGTTTGTGTGGCGTTTACAGCACAGATTTGGTAAAGGTAATGAAATACTTCTGGGGTTTTTTTTTACTGCATTTCATTTGCAGCTATTTTATGCAGTTTTCAAAAGAACTTAAAATATTGAAGAGATCTGGCCATCTGATGAATCATTTTTGAAAAGGGAACCTAGGCTGCTGAATAATTTGAGCATTTAGAAAAACATGCCCATTATCAGGGAGCACAACCTTTTTATAGTGATATCTCATAATCTCTTAATAATTCAGTCCCTGTAATTGTTTCAGTGTTTAATAGACTGTATGCTTTTGTTTAGGAAGGTATTGTGACTGCTTTTGAAACAATATGAAGTGGGTCTCTGCTAAGTGACGTTGCCTTGATAGACAGGCTTCAGCTGAATCTATCCATTTGAGTATTTCATGACAGTTTCTTACTTCCTTACTCTGATGTTCTTTCCCATCCACCCAGAGCACTTGCTGAGTCACCTGGAACAAGCTAAAGGTGCCCCCCAAACCAGCCAAAATGAGGCTGTTGCAGAGAAAGCAGCAGAAGCTTCCCCTGTGGATCAGCCAGTGACTTGTGATACAGCCAGTGCCAGTACAGACTCAAGGAGGAAGGCCAGGCGGGGAAGAAAGCCCAAAACAGCAAAAGCAGAAACACCTCTTGTTGCTGAAGAGAAAGATTCTGCAGGTAAAGCAAAACTTAAGAGAATGCTAGGCACGTTAGCATGTGCTTAAGAAAATGCTAAGCATGTACCTCTTCTTCTGTATTGATGCCTTCTTAGAAAGACCTTAAAAATAGCAGAGGCAAGATGGAGACTTTTAGTTAGATCACTAAAGCAGACAATTTACGAACTTTGTTAGTTGTCTCTGAGGGCCTTGTCTACAGTAAATGTTGCAGCACCTACACTTAGATTACCTGCATTCTGTGACAATTTTAGTAATAGAGAGGCTCGGAGAAACATGGGATAGTGGTTATGGCAGACCTGCCTAGCTTTCTGCGGGAAGGAGCAGGAGATAAAGCATCCTCTCTCTCAAGAGGAGATACCTTCCTCTGTCTACCTTAAGGTTTCTTCTTGAAAGGGACCTTTTTTCAGGGCCTTACCTTCCTTCAGGGGAAGTTCTGGTAGGAAATTTCATGATGCCTGATCAGCTGACACCTTAGTAATAGGTTGGAAAGGTAAGAAACTGCCTCCCTAAGAGATGTTGACTACACCTTACTTGTCATTCAATAGTGACTTTTTCTATCTTGCAAGTGCTACCTACCTACTCATTAGCAATCCATTATTTATCATGGACAAATAATATGTTTGTGAATAAATAATGTGTTCAGTGCCACATCTCATTACAAATTCTGCATTTGAGGCTTTATTTCTACCTATCCACGTTAACTCTGAATTTTTATGATGTGTTTGCAGTGGAACGTGTAGCTGACGTTGTAACTGAGGTCCCACCAGAAGAGGTAGCCCTGCCTTCAGCTGCAGAAGAAAGGATTATGGAGTTGGTTTTAGGAAAGATGCCTAGCACCACAAATAGCATCAGTTCAGTGACAAAGTAAGTGTTCTGGGATGCACTTTCATCTTAGGCGTAGTTAAGATTCTGTAGCATGTAACAGCTCTGCTCAACTTCTGGGCCCACAGATGCTCTTTTTCATTAGTGTAAAATTGTGTGATGCTGCTGCTGCTACAAGAGCTGACTCTGAGTGCCAGAAAGATGGCTTGTGCACTGGAGGATGGTGGTGCAGAGATGGTGAGATTGGTGGTAGAATTTTGAAGCATAAACAGTGAGAATTTAATTTTTCCTTATGATACTGCTTTTATTCAGTGTGATTGCAAAAGCCTCCTGCAGCTGCAACGTGAAATATTACTCCCATTGAATGTTGATGAGAAAACAGGCAAAGAAATTTTTGCTAAAAAAAAAATGCTAACCATTATTATTCTGTTTTGCATCTTAACTCATGAATGATTTCATGTTGATTTGTCCTCGTGATACTTCAGATTTTGAGCAGTGGGAGGGGAAAACTTCAGTATAACAGCGCTTCAGGGAGATTCGTAAATATAATTTGACTAATTTAGATTCTTTATGTCTTTTTGTCTTGGTATAATTGACTTTTTCAATTATTTTTTGTATAATAAAGCACTTGATTTTTCAAAATTGGCTAGTAATGCTATATATTGAAGTCCTTAGCAGGCACAGAGCCATCAGAAATGCATTTCAGCAGGTGGTTGCGCTGGGAAATAGAACAGTACTGCTTCTTGGCGCCCTGCTGCCCTCTTATTATATACGCCTTTTGCATGCGAACTGCCAAGCTTTCTCAGCTGAAGAGTGCTAATGTTTTCAGATGAGCAGAACAAATCCTTTATGTTCCTCTGAGGGGCCTTCAAAGAGAATCTCTGAGGCTGGTGGCTGCTGCTTTTTTCCTCTTTGTGCTGGGTGAAGATAATTTGGAGTGAGCTGCGCTCTGACATCTGCCACTTGCAGGGGTTGGCCAGGAGGGCACCTTGGCGATGAGGAAGCCCCAGGCCCCTTCCCTCCTGCCAGAAGCTGAGCATAACACTCCTCTAGCTTTTGCCAGCTGGTGGGGCTCGCTCTTGCAACCTGTGGGATACCTTTCAGTCCCTGCCTTTCTTTCTCTAATCCAGTAGGTTTGCTCATCACCAAAACACCATGTCCCTCAAAAGAAGTTTAATTCTCTCCAGTAGACATGGTATACGGCGGAAGCTGATAAAACAGCTTGGGGAGCACAAGCGAGTCTATCAATGCAGTATCTGCAGTAAGATCTTCCAGAACAGCAGCAACCTCAGCAGGCACATCCGTTCGCATGGTGGGTTTGCTTTTGTCTTGCTTGCATATTGATTTTGTTTCTCATTGGTTCCACCTTTGGGTAAAAGAGCTAGGCCATTTTTAGATATTGGGATATATAATTTTAAGAGAGCTGTTTGGGGGGTTTGGGGACTTTTTTGTGGGGTTTTTTTTTTAAGTCTCTCTAGGAGACTTTTCGTTATGCAGACCAAAGCATGCAAATACAATAGTTGAAAGTTGGAGTATTTAAAATTTGAATTTAGGTACATACTTTAAACGAAGGCAAGGATGCAATTTTCTTTCCAAAACTGTTCTTGCCTTTAAATACATACATAATCACCCCACCTTCACAGGCACATGGGCAGCATTGGTGTGTAAATGTCAGCTGAGTGCTTTTTAGCTTGTGATCTGCAGTTGCAGGTGTCCATGACCTACTTGGAAGGATTCTCTGAGAAATAATCACTGAAAAAGGGTGGGGGAACCAAACAAAATTGTTGTCAAAATTGTTGGAAAAGGTTAAAATCCGGTATTTGGATCTCCTGCATTACTAAAGTGGCTCATCACTAGCCTGTTTGTTTGCAGTTTGTGCTTTGGTTTCTCCTGCTTGTGTGTGTTTGTGCTTTGGTTTCCCCTGTCTTGCCTGGAGTTGGTTATAATCAGTCACTGACTACTTTCTTTTTATGTTGATTGATCCCCTCAGGTGACAAACTATTTAAATGTGAGGAGTGCGCAAAGCTGTTCAGCCGTAAAGAGAGCTTGAAGCAGCATGTTTCATACAAGCACAGCAGGAACGAAGTGAGTGGAAATGAGTAGCGGGCTCTTTCCGAGGTTAGGTGAAAATGTGCAGTGAGCTTCCAGGTGCTGGCTGGAGAGCTTGGGTCAGTTGTATTTGAGAAGGTACCTCTGTGAATTAGACATGACTGACAGGGAGAGGTAACATCTGTTAGAACAGTTGATGCATTTGCAAAGCATGGACATGCTTTTGGGCATACAAGTCCTTTTTCGTGTCTGAATTTCCTAAAGGAAGTCATTTTCAGGCGTCAGTTACAGCAAGACAAGCTGGAGTTAGCTGGATCTGCATGATCTAGAGATGAGATCCGACTTCAGTTTATGGCACTAAATGGGATCGTTCCAGTCTTGTTTGCTTGTCCTGTTTCATTTATCCCCACCTGTAGTGTCCCTCAGTGTATGAACTCTCTGCATAAAGGCTGTGTCACTAAGGGCTATGCACACATGTGTAAACCTGCAGTGCTTATAGTAGCAGCACTGTGGCTGTTGGTGGGGCTTTTCAGTGCTGCTGCCATTTAAGTATTAAACATGGTTGTAGTAGTGTCTTATCAGCGAATATTTCCATTACTGCTTGGCATTGAGGTCCTAAGCACTCAGATTGCTGGAATCTGTTCTGGAGCTGGAGGATGAGTCAGATTACATCTTGCTTCTCCAAAATCCTGTCACTATATTGGACTGGGGGTTATCAATGAGACTGTTCCATGCGCAGAGGTGCATGGTCTACTTTTTATATAGAGCTCAGATGTGGGAACGTGGCAGGATGGTACAGCATCAGAACTTTGCATCAGTGTGTATTTAAGTGTCCTGTTGCAGGAAGAAAAATCAGAAAGACAGAAAACAGAAAAAGTAGTTGAGATTTACCATGTCTCTGTCAGATGTGACTTGGCTTTTTTCCCACTTAAATGCTTACCATTTGCAATCCTCAGGTTGACAGTGAGTACAGATACAAGTGCACCACGTGTGAAAAGGCCTTTCGGATAGAGAGTGCACTGGAATTCCATAACTGCAGGACAGGTAAGAATGGCTAACCATTCTGTTTCCTCTGGCATCTCTGCTCATTTTGGAGGGATGTCCACAAGTGCATGTCAGCATAGAAACTACAGAAGTGGAGAAGAAATTTAGATTTTTGGCATCCTCACAAGAAGCAACCTGCCCCCTTCTCTCAAAAAAACTCCTCTTTTGTGAGACGTATAACCAGTAATCCATAGAGCAACACATCTATTTAACATATTGCTTTTTCTAATATTTCCTGCTCAGCTGCCTAATATCCTCACTGCTCTTTCATTTGTATGTTCACAGATACCCTGTCACCATCTCTGTTTAATTTTCTTTCCTGAAACTATGTTTCACCTCATTTCTCTGAAATAGAGGAACTGGCAAGGGGGCGGGTACTATTGATAATTTGTAGTTTTTTCTGGGATTGCAGTTTTCTGCTTTCTCATGCTTTCTCTATACTTGCAGTAGACTCTCTACATGGTGGGGTTTTTTTTTTCCTCAGTATCAATAGAACCTGTCCTTTTCTTCCATAGCCATCCCTTGAGGTTATTCGTATTATTTATGCTGAGGGATCTTATGCTTAGAAAATGACATCCTGGTTACTTCTATGGACCCTTAGAATAGTACAATCATAGAATAGTTAGGGTTGGAAAGGACCTTAAAATCATCTAGTTCCTGCCACTTTTTCCTGGAGGCACCAGTAGCGATCCTCTTCACTGGTGCATCAGCTGGTTGTTCATTTGGCGCAGTGTGCGTTTCCTTGTTAGCCCCCTGCAGAACTGCGAAGTGGTTCTGGGTGGGGATGTTGGATTTTGGAGGAAGCCCCTTGCTTTTAATAGTCCTCTTCTTTCTTTTATTGTTATTTTGTTACTAGCTCCCTGTTTCCTGCATTAACGCCCTCCTCCTTTTCTGTGTGCGCTAGGGTGGACGCTTGTGGCCCCTGCACAGTTCGGGCCCGGAGCAAGCAGTCCAGCTCCCTCTCAGCTTCCCTGACATCTTTCAGCTACTGACAGCGTCCCGCAGCTCAGCCCCTGCTGCAGGAGAACCTCCACCAGGGCGCACCGAGCGCAGCCCTGCCCATTGCGCACCCTCGCCCCAGGAGACCAGCGCAGGCACTTTGTGCACCCCGAGGCCCTCCCCTCGGCTCTGTCCGGTGCCGCCACCGCCGGGGCAGCCGGAGCAGAGCTCCCGGAGCGGGCCCTGCCCTGAGCCGAGCGCTCCCCGCCCCGCCCGCGCTGCTCCCGCGCTCCCCGGGGCGGGTTCTCCCCACTCGGGCGGTGCCTCCCTCCCGGCGCCGCCCGCGGTGAGTCCCTGCGCGCGGCAGCGGAGCTGCGGCTGCGGGGCAGGGCCCGGCGGGGGCTCGGGGCGCTCTCGGGGCCTCCCGGCGCTCAGAGCTGGGGCTCCGGGACGCGGCGTTTCCCCTCGCCCTGTCAGTGTAGACTCACCTGGGTAATGGCCCTTTACAGCACCAAAGCAGGTTTTCTCATTTCCTTTCAGAGGGTACAGCTTGTATAAAACTCAGCTTTATGAAGAATAGAAAGTAATGCCAAGTAACCTCAGTATTCTGTTTATTCAAGGGCAGCAGCTCATTTCGTCTTGTGACTTGACCACAACAAGCAGCAGTTTTTACTCTGCTCTTCAAGGCATCCAACTGTTACTTTGTGGTTGGTGCAGCACTGGCAGATTCCATGTGCCAGACTGTGCTTTGGTGTTCCAAGAGAAGTCTCAACTACTGAATACAAAACAAATTCCCTATAGGCCTATTGTCGTGTAATGGTTTATTTTTGAGATCTTATACCTTCTTCTGGAATATTCTGTACTGGCTGGTATTAGGAGCCAGTGCTGGCAGAAGGATTCTGGTGGTAAGACACAGCTGTTCATGTGATGCTGAGGTGTTGTATGTGTAGTGATGTTACCAACATCAAAAAATTGAACCAACTGTAACAGAATCCACTCCAAACATAATTTTAATGTATGCTAGAAACACAATGGAAAGAGCCCATGTAAGGAAGTTACTGTGCCAGATTCCGTGTTCAAATTAGCATCATACATATTTATTGCCTTTTAAAAAATTTTAAACTAGAAGAAAAATACATGCTTTTGCTTTTCCCTCCTCAATCCATATAAAGATGGATTATATTTTAAAATTCAGATCTAACAAAAGAACTGCCAAAACAACTAACAAAAGAACCTGTTTTCATCTGTAAAGAGCTGCATGGTTTCTCTTGCTTACAGATGACAAGACATTCCAGTGCGAGATGTGCTTCAGATTCTTTTCTACAAACAGTAATCTTTCAAAACACAAGAAAAAGCATGGGGATAAGAAGTTTGCTTGTGAAATCTGCAATAAGATGTTCTACCGGAAGGATGTCATGCTAGACCATCAAAGACGACACTTGGAAGGTAAGCATGCTACAGATCAACCTAATTATTACTCTTGAAACAGCAGTAGACATGAGAAGGTTAAGGAATTGATTGTGTATTAGGTTCTTCTGGATGGTAGCTCTCCATTTGGGGTTTTTTTTGTCAGTTGCCTGATCTTGAGTAGCAGGATTCAGCAAAATGTGACATTTATTAAAAATAATAGTAACAGATCCTGGAGGGAACTTATCTAATGCTACGAAAAACTTTCCAGTTTTTCGTAGGCACCTGCCTTTCACAGGCACTTACCTTTTTTTTTCAGTCTCACATGACTGAATCCAGTGCTACTAACAGTCATGTGAAAGTTGCTTGGCTTATTCTGCAGTAGTTCAGAGTAGCTGATGGTAATTACATCATTTTCTTTCTTTGAATTCTTTCTTTAAAAAAAAAGAAGTGTGGTAACTTGAAAATTTGAAGGCATGGAATTAACTTGCAATGTAAAAGTGAAAGTGATTATTGTATAAATATAGTATGAAGAGAATGCAATGTGATGTTGTCTTTCAAATTCTTGAGAATATATTAAAGTGAGACTATAAGAGTTTACTGTTCAAAACCTCAAACATCTAAGGATGTTGTAGGTACTCAAACTCGGGAAAAACTTGCATGATGATAGGTTGCCAAAATACGTATTCAAATGCTTCTAGCAATCTAGATGATAAAACCAAAGGTGATTTAAGAAAAGCATCCAGATTGTCTAATTTAGTGCTGTGGGCATAGCCAGCCACCGCCAGCTGCTCTTGTGATTCAGACCTTTGTGTCATGAAGCTGGAGGACAGCTAGACCAAGGGGTTGAATGGCACTGGCAAGGCATCTCATGTTTAAGTGTCACCAGAACAGCAGCAGCCCTCTTCTTTCCTGAAGGTAGTAGAGAAAGAGGTCTGAAATCCTCACCGAGCATTGAAGATGGTGCAGGATGGTTGCTTCTCTCCTTAGAGGCTGCTAGGGGGAATTTTTGGGCCAGATATCTGATGGAAGTGTCAAGGCCTACTAGATGTGCCTGTTTCCAAGTGCTGACAATAAATGTCTGTTTTCAGACACTTTATAATTGGTGTAAAAACCATTAAAGCCATAATGCATCACTTTGGCAGACTGCTTTTATATTCTTAAGACACTGTTTTAATTTAGACGTTATCCTTTTGTTAGCAGTTACATTCTGCATTGAGGCTCTTCCCAGTGTTTCACTCTTCTTTACAGTATTCACCTGAAAGGGCATGCAGATTGGAGTGGAAAACCATGGTTTATTTTTTTTGTTTTGTTTTTTTGATGGGGACTGTTCTGTTAAGGGGTGAGGCGTGTGAAAAGAGAAGACTTTGAGCACAACACAGAAAACATGGTTCGCTACAAGAAGGAGCCTTCAGGATGCCCTGTGTGTGGGAAGGTAGGTGTCTTTGCCAGTGTGCACCATGTGAAGCTCTGCACTGTAGCTCCAAGGATACTGCAGGTGTGCCTCAACCCAGCACCTCCAAATGAGTTACTGCGGCATAACAAGTTACCACCCGTGTATTAAACCACAGTAACAGCCTACCTGGATAGTCACACAGCCCGCCAAAAAGTTGAGGTGAATGACTTGCGCTGGGGTATGTGCCAAGTCAGATTACCTCACAACTCAGACAGGCACGAGGTTAGTTACCAGTGAGTTACCCTGTTGTCCAGCCAAGACATTACTCTTCAAACTGCCTTAGCCCCATTATATATCCAAGCGCACTTTGGCCATGGCTGGTGGGAGCTGGAAGGGCAAAGAGAAGAACAAAACGGAAGTTCAGACTTGACTTCTTTTCAGGACATGTAGCACAATGTAGAGTGTAATGTGGTCTCTGTGTCTCTCAGTGAAATGTGATGGCTTGTGTCACTTAGAGTGAAGTTTTTCTGCTGGAATGTAAACAGCTGGAGCTGACTGTGCACTGGGAATCATTTTCTATTAGAAATCAAAGTGAATTCATGGTATAGTCATGGCACTGTTGTATTTGGGTGTTTAACACTCATGATCTTAAGTTGCTGTTATCACAGGTACAAAGACTGTGAGTTTAGTGATTTTATAGTGCAAGATGTACTCAAGCAACTCAAGCTGGTGTGCAGACCTTTCATTTTGATGCTTTGGATATGTTACATATCAATGAAGGTAGATTCTGTGGATGTGTCTTTTTTACAGATAGGTGGAACATCAGTGATTCAAAAGACACTGTCTAAATACTTCTAAATCTACCCTATGTAATTCTGGTGCAGCTTTTTTGGAAGTCTGCCTCTGATGAATGGCCAATTTCAGCCAGTTCCTTGGAACTGTAAACCTGTATTTTGCTGTGCTAGCAGTTTCTGAGGTAGCCTGCTGGCTGGATAACAGGAGCTCTTACATGTTTCTGGCCAGAACGAGTGAAACAGGACAGTAAATGTGTTCTGTGCTATCCATTGCATAACTTGCAAAGAACTCCAGCCCTGCTGGACATGATACAACTCCCTTTCCTTCCTCCTTCTCTTTAGGTATTTTCATGTAGAAGCAATATGAACAAACACCTGTTAACACATGGAGACAAGAAATACACTTGTGAAATCTGTGGACGTAAATTTTTCAGGGTGGATGTGTTGAGAGATCATATTCATGTCCATTTTAAGGTATTGTGTTAATTTATTCAAAAGAGATGTTATTTAACAGACACATAGACATTTCAATAAATATATTGAGACTGTTATGGCCACGTGTTCATACTTGCAACATAACAGTGATTACCTACCCTGTGCAGTGATGTTTCTACAGCAGCCTCACATGAGTTGTGCTCTGATTTACCCATGGCTGTTTTGTTACATCTGGATTGCTACAGAGTATGTGGACTATCATATTTTAAGTTGCTTATTTTAAAGTGGGGAGAATAACTTAACAGTAAGGCTGCAGACAGATGTTCCAGTTGTAGTTTGGTTGAGCTGAGGGGTTACTGTCATGCCCTGTCTTTGTGAGGAAAAAACAAACTATCCAAGAGAACTAACTGATCCTGCCCTTTCCATGCCAGTGATTGCGATTCTCTTGTATATGATAGCATAACTGCCTACTTACCAAGTTTCTTACCTGGTTTTACCAAAATATTCCAAATCATAAAAATACCCTTATTAATAGTGCTTAATCAGACCTAGATTATTTTGATGTCCCTAGGTTAGCACTGAATTGTAAGGAATTTAATTGAAAGGGAATTGTATCACTCGGTGGTGCTCATAAAGATATTTTTAGGGATGTAATACTGCACCCGTTCAGTCTCTGCTTACGTTAAAGTTCACAGAATCACGGAATGGTTGAGGCTGGAAGGGACCACCGCAGGTCATCCAGTCCAACCTCCCTGCTCAAGCAGGGTCACCTAGAGCACGTTACTCAGGATTGTGTCCAGATGGATCTCGAATATCTCCAAGGGAAAGGAGACTCCACAACCTTTCCGGATAACCTGTTCCAATGCTCAGATTATACACAAAAAAAAAGAGTATTACTAATTTGGATAAACTCCTTATTTAGTCATGGACAGAGAAACTTTGTTTACTTGAATTGAGTGAATCAGGAGGATATTTTAAGTAAATAATGTTACAGCAATTGCTAGTGCTGCATGGCAGCAAAACTTACCAGGCATTACCTTTTGAAATAGAAGTTTAATCCATTAAAACATAATATTCTTTCCCACCCTACACAGGACATAGCACTAATGGATGATCACCAGAGAGAAGAGTTCATTGGTAAAATTGGAATCTCATCAGAGGAAAATGATGACAACTCTGATGAAAGTGCAGATTCTGAGCCTCACAAGTATAGCTGCAAAAGGTGCCAGGTAGCTTTAAATACTTTCAAATTAACTTGGTTTTGGATGGGGGGAGGGAGTAGACATGTCCATAAATCATTTGGAATTTTAAATAACATTAAGGGTTCACAAAGCGAAGGCCAGTCCACAGGTCTGCTCTCTTCTGCAGTGCTTCTTACCTCTAATCTATGAAGTTGATGCTATTGCATAAGACTTGAGGTGGTGGTCTGTAAGGTGAATGCTAAACTCTTAAAAAGAGAAATGCACATACATGTGTTTATCTGTGTGGAAGAAAGCAAGTGAGCAAAACTGGAGAAAGAAAGGAACATTCAGATCTTACACTACCTTTCAGTTATGTGCAAATTAAAATCATTACAGCATTTCTGAATTATACAGTCCACAAATTTATTAACTTTGATGAGATCAGATATCCAAGTTAGTGGATATCTAATTTGGAGGATTAAGACTGCTGCTTATGTTAAGTGTGATTACTTATTCATGGCTTACTCTTATTACTAACAGGATGGCATTAGAAGTACTGCGGGAACATCTGTGCCCTTACTGGGCAAGCACACTGTGCTGGGGTGTGGAGAATGCAGTAGCAACCACTGAGAACAGCACAACTAGCCAAACTGACATAGGGAAAGGGGAATTTTAGTAGTTAAACCACTGAGTTGGCCCTTGGAAATTAGAGCTTATTTCACAGTCTACACTTAATGTCGTGAAAGTGTTCAGCTTATCTTCATTTTAAAGACATGAAGATAATAATGCTTGAGTTTTCTGTTTCTATCTGTGAACTGGTTTTAAGTGCAAACTGATTTTAAGCTTATGTCAGTGAGCATAAGAAGATGGGTATCACAGCAGTTAATTACGTGCTTCCTTTCAATGTGGTGATTTTAATGCCTGACACTTAATGGGTCCTTAAACTATATAAAATTGTATGCTTCCAAATGAGGGCAATTGTGCCATTCAGATTACAAAGCTCTTTTTGGAACTGGGTCTTTTAGCACTTTTGCAGGTGTTTGTGAAGTAAACAGTTGTGTAAGCCAACAGCTGTGGAAAATGAATGTTAGCTGTGATGAGACGGGGAGTCTCTTTTTGGCTGAAAACACCTGTTCATGCATCCCTAAGGGAGAGCAACATACGACTGAGTCTTAGTGAAATATCTCTTCTGAGCTCTTTCAGAATCTCTGTCTTTATTTTTTTTCTCATCCCAGAATACACTCTCATCAAGCTGTGCAGTGCTGTCAGAAATACCCTGGCTAGTTCTGAAATCAGAGCAAAAGATCATGTCATTATGGCCCTTTCTCGTGATACGTTGGAGCACATATGCGCATGCAGGGTTACTTAGCCCAGAGAGCCGAGTAGTGGAGCACCTGTCTGTTGTAGTTGTAGCTCTTCCAGGAGCTGAGCTACAATCACTGCCTGCAGTGCCTAGAAATACCAACTCTTCTGGAGCTAATGCCAAAGCTTACTATGCAGAGTAGAGTTTACCATGCCGCTAGAGCCTAAAAGACATTTTTTCCATCTGTGGCATCCTTGCTTTAACAGCTTGTGGAGGTTAGACATGGCTTTCTCTCAGGCTGTTCCTTAGTGCACAAGTAATTGGAGGTCCTCTACTTGTGCAGCATAAGAAGCAGAAATACCATCTCAAACTAGTTTTCCAAATGAGTTAACTAATGTCCTGTAGCAATGTGCTTGTAATGGCCAAAGGGGTTCAAGCCTAAATCCAGCTTTCACAGATTTTTCATCTAGTGATACACAGGATATTTGTCTGCTAGCTCTGACTCTAGATCTCGTAATGTGTTGCTAGATTGTTGTGTTCCCAAAGACATTTTTCCCCTTTCATTCACTATTGGTTCATTCTGCAGTTGACTTTTGGCAGAGGGAAGGAGTACCTGAAGCACATCATGGACGTTCACAAGGAGAAAGGCTATGGCTGTAGCATTTGCAACCGACGTTTTGCCTTGAAGGCAACTTACCATGCACACATGGTCATTCATCGGGAAAACCTGCCTGATCCTAATGTGCAGAAGTAAGATGATGTGTTGGACTGATAAGAGGAGCTATCTTTCTGAAGTTACAGTAGCTCTGCCACCTGATGCTTGTAGAGAATTGGGCTGTACTAAAATATCTGAAACTGTATAATGGGTGTTAAAATGTCTATTAAAAGTTTTAAATATACATCACTAATGATTCACTTCACACTGATGATTAGTTGACAGTCTTCCAGTTTGGGCTTCATAAAGTGTAAATCTATGATTTTGGTGAATACTTTCTAAAAAGTATGATTTGAAGATTTAGCACTGCCTGACTGCTCCAAGCTTGCAGTGAACTTATGGGTTTCCTAAGGCTCATTTTAAAGAATGCATTTATGTTTCAGGGAACTTTTGTAGTAATTAATAAATATTTCCAAATGAAATACAGTTACTAACAGAAATGCCTGAAAACCACCTCTGTCTCAAGAAAAGAATCATGGTTTCTGGTCTCTGGTTTCAGATACATCCATCCATGTGAAATCTGTGGAAGGATCTTTAATAGTATAGGAAATCTGGAAAGACATAAGCTTATACATACAGGTAAAGATGTTATGTTTCTTTATTATTATCAATATTAAAAAGAACTTTCTGTTGCCAGTGCCTGCCTTATGTTTTTCAGGAGGAAGCAAGTTATGTGTTTTTACTGTAAGTTACAATAAGATAAATGTTATATTTGTGTTTTTTTCTAAAGCAGGTAGTATTAATGAAGAGATTTGGTCTAGGCACACAATCCAGGTTCCTCATTAATATGATGCAGGATTCACCTGGTACAAATCCTAATTCTGAATTCTGTTCTTCCCAAACTCGTATCCATGCTACCTTCTCACCATTACACAGGCTGAAAACTGCTATTGCAAAATCATTTTTAACAGCTCATTATTATTTCATGCTATTCAGTATGTTCCTACCTCAGGCTTTATCTTTTTGTTTGTTTGTTTTAAGATTTCACACGAAAAGGCAGCTTTTCTCTCTCTCTCCAAAGTCTTTTAATTTAGTTTGAGCTACAGTATGCATGAAAGATGTGGTTGACAACACAGGTGGACTGTTGCCCTCTAATTCACCAGATGAGTCAGATTTTAGGAGATGCACATTTTTCATTAACATCTTTTTTTGTTTATGTTGTCTTTCAAATTTATTTTTAAGGTGTAAAAAGTCATGCTTGTGAGCAATGTGGCAAATCATTTGCTAGAAAAGACATGTTAAAAGAACATATGCGAGTCCATGATAATATCCGAGAATACTTGTGTGCAGAATGTGGGAAAGGTATGTCTAATGCCTCATTTTCCATTAATTGTGATACTGAATAGCAGATGATCATCTGAATTAAACTTCAGAATCGAACTTCCTTTCTTAGAATATTGGGAAGGTCCTTGGAGTGCTCTAAATCCTGCAGATTTGAGAGGTAGAAACTGTATTAAATCAACAGCCGTATGGTTGCATAAACTATTCCTAATTCTATACAATTTAGTTTCATGGCCTGCAAGCCAAAACTGATTTTGATAAAATTTGCTTCTGTCAGATGGAGGGAGCGCTTGCCTAACTGAGTCCCAATACATTTGCAGCACAAAAGTGAATACAAGTTAGTTTTTCCATTCTACGTTGTTTTCTAGATAATTTCTCTCTGTAAGAGCCTTAAAGAGTCAAAGTTGCTTTGACTTTCTGAATTGTTCAAGTTTATAACTTGAACAAATCTGAACTGGTATTTTAGTGGCAGGCAGTAAGTCTGACATCTCTAATGATGTCTTGTCTTTGCTTGTCCCTGCTATTTTGCTTCTTCCTCAGTGGTTACTCAGATGTTTTCCAGAGCTTTTTTCCTGGAATTAAAATAATAATGATAACATACACTGCTACCTAAATAATTAAAAATATGCAATTGTGGACACACAGCAAATATAATCTTAGAGCTCTTGGTTAACAACATGTTCATCCTGAGTTCTCTTTTAAGGTGGGAGCAATGGACTAATTGTCACACTGTACCCTTTGTCTCACAGGAATGAAGACAAAACATGCACTTCGTCACCACATGAAACTTCACAAAGGGATTAAAGAATATGAATGCAAGGAATGTCACCGAAAATTTGCACAGAAAGTCAACATGCTGAAGCATTACAAAAGACACACAGGTGAGGTCTCTAAACATGTACAGAAGTTGCACTGAATCAGTTAAATCCCTCCTGAGAGAACTCTTAATCTAGAATGGTCTGGGAATAAGAGGAAGACCAATAAAAAATACGCATAGTCTGCTTTTTGAAAAGTGAGATTTTCACCTTCTGTCAGCCAAGACCACCTGATATGCAATTAAAATGCATAGTTGGGTTTGTTTTGCTTTTGTAAGAGAGGTTGTTTTGGTCTAGGATAGGTCTAGAGTGTTTGGTTCGTTTTAAGTTAGTCTTCAGGTTCTCATTTCCTGAAAATGAAAACAAGATTTTACCTCCCACATCAGTTTCCTTTGGATTCATTTTCTGCCAGATATGGTGGCATGGCACTTGGAATTGTCCCAGATACCTTAAACTGTTTTCACTCTGATGCTAAATGTGCTCTTCATGCAGGAATCAAAGATTTCATGTGTGAGCTTTGTGGCAAGACGTTTAGTGAAAGAAATACAATGGAGACTCATAAGTTGATTCATACAGGTAAATCCTCTTCAAAACAGTATCCAAAGACAGTATCTTAATTTTGTTCCTAGGCTTGCTTTAGACTTGCCAGTCTTGGAACTAGTGTTACACAGCATGTTACCAACATAAAATTGTTCCTCTTGTTGCGATGCTGACAATACAGTCCTCATCTTTGGGGGCTCTTGCTAACAGCGTTACCTTCCATCTGCCACCAGTAGGAAAACAGTGGACATGTTCAGTCTGTGATAAGAAGTATGTCACTGACTACATGCTGCAGAAGCACATCCAGCTTACTCATGATAAGGTGGAAGCCCAGAGCTGCCAGCTGTGTGGGACAAAGGTTTCTACCAGAGCGTCCATGAGTCGACATATGAGGCGTAAACATCCAGAGGTGAGTTAGTTTGGCATTTTAGGAAGTGTCTGTTAAGCATGCACTTAACTGAATCAGCCCTTTCTTTATGTTATGCTTCAGTAGTAAACATACCAATTGTCAGCCCCTAAAATTGAAGTTGGTCTGATTATTTAAATCCCTTTTCTTTTTCTGCCCCAGCTTAAATGTATATTTTTTTCCTGTTTTGTTTTCATCCATTAGTGAGTATAATTGATTCTTTTTTCCCCATTATGTTCTCTGTATTCAGAAGTGCTCTGAAAGAGGTGGTGAATAGAGAGATGATGGCAGCATCTGCTGATGATACAAAATTATTCTTAGTATTAAAGACAAATGCTGACTGCAGAGAATCTGGATTAGAGGGATGTTTTGTCTAACCCAAAGGGGTTCTTTTCTGCATTCTAAATTTCTGAATAGCTATTGTGTTTCTCCTCAGCATTTCTTGTTTAGGTTGACTGAGGCCTGTCTATTCCCTTTGAGGCTTTTTTTTTTGTCATTAGTATTGCTTTGCCATGAACATTTTATTATCATGATGACTGGGGAGGAAGTTAACAAAAAGCTTTCTTTATTGATTTTTGGATTTCAAATGCAGCTATATATCTGCAATCCAGAGGGCAATTTGTCTCAGTTCTTTGATAAGCTGAGATTTATAGATTCAGCTGAAAATAATGGATTAGGACACAGTTGATAGATTTATAAATAGAAAAGCTAAAATAATATTCTTTCAAACACATTGTTTTCTGTAGAATTTATCACTTGTGTTCTGTGTAGACTATGAAAACAAACATATTCTTCTACTGTTGTCCTTAAACTTCGCTGGTTTTCAGCAAGAAGGAAAATATTAGATGCCAAAAGGTTTTGGTTCTTTTTTTAAAGCCATGGTTGAAGCCCTTGTATTAAATGATATGTGTAAAATGTTAGATTACATCATTTTCACTTTGTGACAGGATTTGTTAGGGCAATGCTGTATTGTTTGACTGTGGTTGTGATTGTTGAACTGCTGCAGTTCACCAGCAGATACCTCTTTGCCTACAGATTCTGTCGGTGAGGATTGATGATTTAGAGCAGCTGCCAGAGACGACTACCATTGATGCCTCCTCAATCGGGATTGTTCAGGTAAATTCCTTATTGCAGAATTCTGGTGGCAGCTAGGTTCCCAGCCTACTGAAGGGTGAGGTGGGGACATTGCTTTTTTGGTACATAACATAGCTGGGCACAGGCTGATGGGCAAGGAATGTGCTTTTTTAGAGAGTCAGCCCCAGCTTAACATGTATAAGCAGATGCAAGCTGTTATCTGTTTCATTGGTTAACATGGGTGCTGTTAAAATGTGTTTCTCCAGCCAGAATTGGCCTTGGAACAGGGAGAATTACCAGAAGGGAAACAGCATATGAAAGCTCCTAAACGTGGCCAGAAACGAAAACAAAAGTCAGGTGAGGAGGAGGAAGCTCAAGTGCCTGAGGACCCTGCCTTCAGTGAATACACAGAGAAGGAAGGTGAATTCACGGGGAATGTTGGCGATGAGACTAATTCAGCTGTCCAGAGCATCCAGCAGGTGAGCTCCAGTAGCAAGGTGATGGGTAGCAGCCCTGCTTAGAGGGATAGTCCTTTTTTGATCCTGATAGCAAACAGAAAAAAGTGATGGGAACATCTAGAGCTAATTTGATAAATTGTGGTAATATGAACATGGGCTTTTAAAAAACAAGGAGTTGGACCAGTAAGGTCCTCATGTTTGTTTTTATTTCCTTTGGTGTTACCATCTCCTTGTTTGCCAGAGCACTAACTGGCTGAAGCTGCGACTGAAAGTGTGAAAGTTAATTTGGCTGCTTGTTCTGAATGCTGCATATGCCTCCCTCCTGTTACCTTCTCATTTCTCCATGGAAGTTATATTCCAAGCTTTCTATGTTCCCTTCTATGTGTATGACTTCTCTTGCTGGCAGTAGCAACGTGAGCCCATGAGCACTCAGGTGATCTTTCTTGATGCTTGATATTTGGTGGTCAGCTGCCAGATACAAGGCTGAGTTACCTTTCTGTTTTTCCTCAGGTGGTGGTGACCCTTGGTGACCCAAATGTCACAGCCCCTTCCAGTTCTGTCGGGCTGACAAATATCACTGTTACCCCCATCACGACGGCAGCTGGAACCCAGTTCACAAACCTCCAGCCGGTGGCTGTGGGCCATCTGACAGCTCCTGAACGCCAGCTACAGCTGGACAACTCAATTCTCACCGTGACGTTTGACACTGTCAGTGGTTCCGCCATGCTGCACAACCGCCAAAATGACATTCAGATCCAGCCGCAGCCAGAGGCAGCCAATCCTCAGTCTGTGGCCCATTTTATAAACCTGACCACTTTGGTGAACTCCATTGCTCCCCTAGGGAACCAGATAACGGAACAGCATCCTCTAACATGGAGGTCAGTGCCTCAGACTGATGTCTTGCAGCCCCAGGCACAGCCAACGCAACAACAGTCAGGACAGCAACAGGTTCAAACAGAGCAGCAACAACAGATGTACAGCTACTAATTTATACTTTGACAAATTTTGAAATGGACAGTACTCAGAGACAAAAACAGACATTTGGAACATTTCTAATAGGATTGTTTGCTGGATACCAAACAGAGATGGGCAAATGTTTATACAATGAAATGTAAGCTAAAATTGGCATAGCACCCTGCAACACCCTAATCTTGAGATTCTCACACTGTCTTCAGACCTTGCACTGTCTTAAAAAAAAAAAAAAGAAAAATTAAACAAATCTCACCATAAATTTAGCACCTCCTTGCACTGTGTATTTTATGCAGTAAGATCGAGATTTGACAGAAGCATCATAACACATCTTAAACAAAGCAGGGAGATCCTAAATATCACAGCATTGGTGATTTACAAAACAGTTTCAGCCATACCACGTCACTTCGTTCCAGTCTGGAAATTACATCTGAAGACCTTGTTCACAGTGAGGTGGAATTCATTTGCGGTCAGCTGGTAGAGACTGAAATGTAAAGACACAAATGGGCACCACAGTAATTGTCTTGTTTTTTATCTTCTTTAGGTCTTGTATCTAACAACATTGATAAAGTAGGTGGAGGCTGGGGCTTCGGGGTTGGGGTGAGTGTGGTGTGGAAGAAAATATACCAATTTCACAAAGTATTTCCATTTTAGTCATGGGAAAAACCATGTACCCATAACACAGTGTTAGTGCTACTTAAATCAGATAGCTGGTCTAATGCTAAAGCAACTTTTATGGTCTTTAGTCAAGTTTGAATCCACCCTATTATGAACTGAAAAAAGAATGTGATATAGTTTTATGTAATTTTTCTAAGTGCTCTTTCAGGCTTGCTTTTAGCTACTAGGCCTGAAGAGCCAGCAGTCCCCTTTGAGCAAGTTCAGGATGTGAGGGTTTTTTTCAAATATTATTCTTTCATCACGTAATAAACAGTTGAGAAAGCATTCTTTTTATATATATATGCATACATATATATATATATATAGCCTTTGTACTGTACTGTGCGTTCCTGGTGAGTATTTGAGTGAAAAGCACTGATATCAATATGATTCATTATTTTTTTCATCCCCATATTGCCCTTTCTCACAGAAATAATGTATGGGTTCTATTCCTTCTCTTTCCAAAACTGATTTCCAAAATTCATAGCCATGCACAAGGTTGCGTGAAACGCAGGAACAAAGAATGTCTGAAGCGTATTCTGCCACACGGAGGCAGCATGCCCTAGTGTATAACGGGCAAGGTTTGCATGACTGTTTGGGCTATAAATAGTGGGTTGGGTTAAATACATCGTTGCTGATGCTACACTTTCATTCCATTCTCCATACATTGATGTGCAGTGTGGACTTTTGCATGTCAAGAAGATAGTATCTTTCCCACAGAGAAAAAGCAGCTGATAGCAAAAAGGAATAAACTAAAAAAAAAACCAAACCCTAAAAAATGTTGCTGCCTGGAATCCTGAAAGGCAAATCTGTACTTCCAGCTGTAGCTGAAGAACAAGGTGCTTTGGGGCAGCAGACTGAGCCACAGAACCGTGCTAAAGCTTTTTGCTGAGGATAAAGCAGCTGCTGTGTTTGACACTGAAGATAGATTGATGGTTGTAAAAATCCTGTCTGTGCCTATCGTATTTATGAAAATGTTCTATGTATTAGCAAAAAATATGAGTAGGAATGACTTCAGCTTTGAAAGTCTGTATTAACATGGACTACTTGACCCCTAAAGGATGCCTTATAATCGCTACAACAAACTTTTCCAAAGTATAAATGTTAATTAAAACCAATCTGCAGTGGTTTTCTTGGTGCCATAGCAGTGTCCAGATGCTCACTATGCTAGGCTCTGTGTAAAGTTTAGTTGGAGCAGGACATGTAGGAATGGGGTTTCTGGAGACAGGTTTTGTGTATCAGGAACAGAACTGCTTGTATGTAAATGTCAGTAAGTCTGTAAAATGTCTGCATGGGAGGGACCTATATTTGATGGGACAAAGATGCATATCTGAAAGAAAATACCTCTTACCGGTGTGGGAAAGAGAATTTTTCATTCCATGGCCCCTTCTGTTTTTCTCAGATCCTTTTCAGACAATGTTGTGAGATCCTGTAATTTTATTAGCGTCCCAATATCCTGAGAAATACAGTTTTATGCCCCTCTATTACCTGAATTATTTTGCTGCTAGCTTGAGCCAGTTAAGTTTCTCATCAGCTGTCCTGTCCACAAATGTCCCTTCACAGCAAACCCACTGCTAAGAAGCAGCTAGATTTTATTTATGAAATATGTTGTATATGTTCTTGAAAGTACTTGAAACTCCCTTCCCCCCCACTCCCCATCACTGTGTTTGGTGCCTAATTGTAAAGGCACATTATCTTTTGGCAGGGTACTTCAGAGGGGTAAAAAAAAAGGGGAAGGAAATCAAATGGAGAGGTCCTAGGTAGGTTGAGCTGTTACGGTAAATAAAAGATGGCTAACATCCAAAAATATACATTTATATATGTACACATACACATGGAGGATTACAGTGCTGCATGTAGAGTTTCTACAGGAAACAAGATCAGGGTTTTGTTTAGACATCCATAAATGGTGATTAAGCTTTTCAGTGGGGAAGGAGAGGTTTTTTGCCTTAGCTGCGAAGTGAGTACATCTGCTCTGTGTTAATACTCCTTATAATAGCATTCATGATGCATTGAATCAACCTGAGTCATTTTACTGTGTAATTGTCTGTTTGATAAGAATTGTGAAAGAATGGAGATAATCAGCCATTATGGAGTCCTCTCTGACTTCACAAAACCTCTTTATCCTAACGTGATTCTCTGGTATTCTGTACTCTTAAGCTGCCTCGCATCCCTCCCGTGTGAATCCCATTTAGGCAAGTCAGCATCTTACCCTTTGGGTAATGATTGGTTCTAGCACATTTCAAAAGGAATGATCACACAAATGCTTGTTGTGACCATGTTGGTGGTCACCCAGAGAAGAAACGTCTCTCTTTAGTCTCTCAGTATCCCCAAGCTCATAGAATCACAGACCAGCCCAGGCTGGAAGGGACCTCTAGAGATCATCTGGCCCAGCCTTTTTTGGGAAAGGGAGCCTAGGTGAGGTTACCTAGCACCCTGCCCAGTTGCATCTGGAAACCTCCAGTGAGCGGGACTCTACCATGTCATAGAATCATAGACTAGTTTGGGTTGGAAGGGACTTTCAAAGGCCATCTAGTCCAGCCCTCCCTGCAAGGAGCAGGGACATCTTCAACTTGATCAGGTTCCTCAGAACCACAGCCTAGCCTTGAATGCCTTCAGGGATGGTGCATCTACCATATGCCTGCGGAGGCTGTTCCAGTGGATGACTGTTCTTACTATAAAAGATATCTTAAATAATGTTCTGCTTTAGAAGCGGAAAATATAACCACTGGAAGGGCTTTGTCTAGGCCAGGCAATGGAGGGGTTTCTAAAAGCTAATCTTCCCAGAGCACTCTTTTCTGAAATGATCTTGACTTTCCCTGCAACCATTGCTATGGTATCTCATCATCTCTCAGTGTGATTTTATTATTACTGCTGTTACTAACACCCCTATGAGAACACAACTGTATCTTGGGTGTGCTGCAACATGAGAAACTTAAATTGTTTTATTTGATCTTTATTTCAAACAAATTTTGTTTGGAGATGTTGGAAATTGATGCCCTTTTGGACAGAGCTTACCTTGGACAAGCAGTGACTGTCATCTGCTCTCCCAGCTAAGCCTTTTTCAGATGAACACCAAAGTTATACTGATGCCATTTCAAACTGCACAAGAAATAAAACTACGTAAGGGATGTGCAATCTAAATTTCCTCTGCCAATCTGTTACTGGCCTTTTCAGCTGTAGGATGTGAAGGTTATTGTGTTCAGCCATGTGCTGGAGATTGTGTGTAACAACTGTTCAGCAACAAACTGGAACTACTTTGAGCCAAAGGAGTGACGTTGTGTACTGTCCTATGTATTGTCATTGTTACTGCTAAGGCTGTTATTTAACTGAATGCTGTCTGTGGCATATGGGATCTGAAGTAAAGGAGCATCAAGGTGCAGAACCCTTTCTCTACCAGTGTTATTCTTGCTCGATCCTCAATGCAGCAAACACTTTTTTCTTTACTTTCAAATCACAGAGTCTCCTAGGAGCATCTCAGACTGAAGAAAATCATTCTAAGCCGAGTTGATAACAAACACGACAGAAACGCTGTTTTCCTTTATCCTGTTGCCAGCATGGCACTTCGGGCATGCTTTCACATGAGGGCAATAGCCCTCATGTGAAAGCAGACCTCGGCAGCTGATCTCACAGGTGCAAGCCGCTTGGCTCCACACCCTGTCTCCAAAACGACTTCAAACAGAGCTCTGCTCCGCGTCGCGGTGCATTTCCCGACGTGAGCGCCTCCCGGGAGGAGCCTTCAAGCCCGGAGGGAGGGGAAACGCCGCGTCCCGGAGCCCCCGAGGGCACCCCGAGCCCCCGCCGGGCCCTGTCCAGGAGCCGCAGCTCCGCTGCCGCGCGCAGAGACTCACCGCGGGCGGCGCCGGGAGGGAGGCACCGCCCGAGTGGGGAGAACCCGCCCCGGGGAGCGCGGGACCAGCGCGGAGCGCGGCAGGTGGCGCCGGCAGCGCGGGCGGGCAGCGGGCGGGGCGGGGAGCGCTCGGCTCAGGGCAGGGCCCGCTCCGGGAGCTCTGCTCCGGCTGCCCCGGCGGTGGCGGCGGCGGCACCGGACAGAGCCGAGGGGAGGGGAGGCTGCGGCGCGGAGCTCGGGGTGCACAAAGTGCCTGCGTTGGTCTCTTGGGGCGAGGGTGCGCAATGGGCAGGGCTGCGCTCGGTCCGCCCTGGTGGGGCTCCTCCTGCAGCAGGGGCTGAGCTGCGGGACATTCAGTAGCTGAAAGATGTCAGGGAAGCTGAGAGGGAGCTGGACTGCTTGCTCCAGGCCCGAACTGTGCAGGGGCCACAAGCGTCCACCCTAGCGCACACAGAAAAGGAGGAGGGCGTTAATGCAGGAAACTGGGAGCTAGTAACAAAACAACAAAAACAGAAGGAAGAGGTGATTGTCCTGCTGTAATCAGTGCTGGTGCAGGCTCACCGTGAGTAGTGGGTGCAGTTCTAGGCCCCACCATTTAGGAAGAATATGAAAGTCCTTGAATACATCCAGGAGGGCAACAAAGCTGGTGCCAGGGCTGGAAGGCATGTCCTGGGAGGAGCGGCTGAGGACACTGGGTTTGTCTGGTTTGGAGAAAAGGAGGCTGAGGGGTGACCTCATTGCTCTCTACATGTAGCTCTTCCCAAGGAGGGGAAATGGAGAGGGAGGTGCTGATCTCTTCCTGCAGGGATCCATTGGTAGGACGTGTGGGAATGGTTCAGAGCTGCGCAAGGGAAGGTTTAGAGTAGATATTAGGAAGTCAAGGGGTTTTCAGCACCAAAACCACTTTCAAAGACACAAATCAGAAAGGTTGCACGTGGAAAGAGTATTTATAAATAAAGTTATTTATCTTATTTATTATTTATTTTAAATTTATTCTTACTATTTAGTTAATTATTTAATTAGTTTAGTTAATTTTGGTGTAGTTTAGATTATATTTTCTTTTTTTAAATCCTTCAGGGCTGATGTGCACAAGCACTAGCACGATGCACATGTGTAGCCAGCAGCAGGCTGGCACATCCTTCAGTTTAGCTGGAAAACACATCCCTTGCAGCCTGACAAAGGAAAGCCGGGGCAGGAGCGGTGCCGTGGTGGTGCGAGAGCAGTGAAAGGAAAAACCCAGCCGGAATGGGCCAGGGAAGACCTGACAAGGGGGGTGCTCAATGCTACGGAGGACAAGCAGCAAGTCCTGGGGCCACGCTGGGGCCACCCTGGGAGTGAGTCCCGGGGCCACACAGGGGCCACCCTGGGAGTCCAGAAGGCTGCCTCCCCCCGGATGTGGGGCACGAGGGCCACCTGCGTGGAGCACGAGCAGCAGCCTTTGGGCCACAATAGCCCAAAGGAGCCCCATGAAGGGGCTGTGCTCGGCTGCGGAGGAAGGCAAAAAACCCGGGGGACACTTGCCAGTCCACCCTGGGGGCAAAAAAGCCTTCCCCCCCCAGCTGCAGGACACGAGCGGCCACCTTCGTGGTGCATGAGCACCAGGCGATAACCCAGAGCACCAGGACCAGAGGAGCCCTGATAAGTGGTCGTGCTCAGTGCTCAGAGGAAGGCAAAAAACCCCCGGGGACCAGTGCCAATCTGCCCCGGGGGAAAATTCCTTCCTGACCCCAGCGCTGGCGATCGGCTACTCCCTGAGCACGTGAGCAAGACTTGCTCCCTGTCCAGGGGCTGGTTATGCCTCTAAGGGGACACTGGCACTGCCTTTTCTGCCTCCACCCGGAGCCATCTCAGGGGCTTCCAAGAACAGCAAAATGCCGCTGGCCTGATCAACTCTGGGGGCAAGAATCCTTCCTGTGCGGGGCAGTGGGAGCTCCAACGCACGGGGGGAGGGCGCTGGGCCATCTGCAGATCCTATTTCTTGCGGCTGCTGCCACTATCTCCCCAGAAGATGAGGACGGTGATCTCCCCGAAGACTGAACCAGGATTTCCATCCATCCGATGAGCTCTGGAGTGTGGTCCCTCCAGGAGCGGGAATTGCAGCAGAGAACCTCCAGCAGCTTCGGGCAGTCTTCTCCCCTCAGCCCCTCCAAGTAAATCCACCAGTGCCTCAAGGAGTTCCTCTGGGATGCCTTCAGGCTGCCAGCTCTGTCCTGGTGGCAAAGCCGGGCACTCTGGCAGTGGGACGCAGGAGGATGCTGCCTTATACTGCCCCAGAGCATTATGATGCTGTGTTGGCAGGTGGTGGCACTATGACACGGGGGTGACGCAGCCCCCACAGCCCTGCCCACCGCAGCCCTGCTGCTGCCCCTGCGCCCAGCATGCCTTGGAGAAACGCCTTTGGGGTGCTGGCCCTGAGGCAGTGCCTGTGCCCAGGAGGCCCAGGGGGATGTCCGTGCCCATGGCGGCTGCACACTGGGCACCGCTATGGGGTGTCCCTATAAATTAATCTGTATGTCCAGACTGTGTCAATAAAGGCTTTTCTGCCACATACAGTCATTTGAGTGTGGCAGTCCCAGAGGTGAAAGAAAGGGGTTTTGGTTCTCTCTGCATGAACTTTGCAGAAACGTAGAGAGCATACAGGATTTCCTCACTATACCTTATCAATACACCAAGTGGCATTTGCTACTACACTGCTTATGGTGAGGTCTTCTTCTTGGAGAGAAGAAGAATTTAAGAAATCTCTGCTGTGTTTGTTACACAGGGTGTTCAGATATTTGGTTGTGTTTTTTAACATTCATGTGTCTGGTTTGGGGGTTTACCTCTTGTATTACTACTTGAATGCAACACATCACTGACTGCTGCCTAATTCTGTGTTCTTGATAGCTCAATGAAGTGTTTTGATCCCAATTCAGTTTGAACTGCGTGGGCTGAGCAGGTTTTCCCTGCAACACTCAGGAAAAACAAGTAACTGACTCAGTTGTGTAGAAGAGTTTTAAAACCCTCAGCTAAGTATCATGGAAGGGTACTGTATATAGGGCAGAGATTTAGAGATTGGCAACAAATCCACCCAGCACATTTGTTAAAATCCCTGAAATGCAGAATGACCGCTGGTCTCTCTCCCATAGGCTTATTTCTTGAATGATCTGTCAGGGATGAAAAGGGAACTCACTGAGTTTATTAGAGATGTTCGTGTAGGCTGCAGAAGACGGCCTCAGCTGGGTTCCTACCTGAAATGAGGAAACTTTTGAGTCTGTCTGAACAAACTGTTCTTTTAGGCAAAACACTGGTGTTTTTCACGTACAATAGTAGAAAATGCTACTGCCTCTGCCCAGTTCTGGTAGAAAGTGAGCATAATCACCTCTTGGAAACACAGCAGACACCCAGACAGAACGGATGAGAGGGGAAGCTGCAGCACAGACCTCAGAGGGCAGAAAGTGCCTCCGCGGGTCTCTTGAGGCAGGGGTGCATAATGGACAGGGCTGCGCTCGGTGCCCTGGTGGACGTCCTCCTGCAGCTGGGGCTGAGCTGCGGGGCACTGTCAGTAGCTGAAAGATTCTAAGGCCCAGTTAGAATTAAATCTGGCAAGGGATGTGAAGGATAACAGGAAGGGCTTCTGTAGGTATGTAGCAAACAAAAGACAGACTAGGGATAATGTCGGCCCTCTCTGGAAGCTATCGGGAGAACTGGCAGCCTGTGCCTCACCACTCTCACAGTAATACCTACCCCAAATCTATCCTGTTCAAAAGCAAAAAGCTTAATCTTATCTCATGGAACTTTGTACATCCTACAGAAACACAGCATAGCATTCAGAAATATTTATTCTCTCACTTGTTACTGGGTACTAACAAAGCAGAAGAGATTGAATCTTTCTTGGCTATGGTTTGTGGTGAGTTTTCTCAGGAAAACCTACTGTATCAAGTGCTGTTATGCTGTCTAAATTTGAAATTTTCTTTAGATATGTCAGTATGAGAAGTATTTTTGCAGAAAACTACCAGTCTCCTGTCAGCCTAACCAGCTGCATTCTGTAGCTTTTTTTTGGTCCAGAAATTGTTTGACGTTAACAGCCAGGTAACGATTGAATGTCTTCCTAGAACTGAATTTTCTGTCAGTTTGTCAGAGTGATTTGCTGGTGTTATGCACACATAAAGATGCCTAAATTTCTCATCTTGAAAACTAGGAATGGAAAAAATGCCATATATCCAAATGACAATCATATAAAAACTATAGGTACTACATGAAAATGGATATGGTAAATAGCTTGCTTTGTATGGCTGTGTGAATAATTCTTCAGTCATGAGATTTCCTTGTGCTGTTTAAATTCATAATAATGTCACTCCAATTTACTTTTGGCCTGACATTTGTTATTGGTATAGGCATACCTGTTGGAAAAGCTCTAACCCCTTGTATTTTTGCCATTTTTTTTTTCATGGTGGTTGTATGTTGGCCTCATCTGGTGTAAAGGGAGAAGGAAATATTGGAGGAGGATTCTGCTGACCTGCACCATGATGCACAGCAAAGCTCTGCTTGAAGTCGTTTTGGAGACAGGCTGTGGAGCCAAGCGGCTTGCATCTTTGAGATCAGCTACTGAGATTTGTTTTCACATGAGGGCTTTTGCCCTACAGCAAACCCGAAGTGCCATGTTGGCAACAGGATAAAGGAAAACAGTGTTTCTATCGCGTTTGTCATCAGCTCGGCTTAGAATGGTTTTCTTCAGTCCTGAGATGCTACTGTGATACTTGCATTGTAAATGGCAAGAAGCTGTTAAATTTTCTTGATTAAAAATGTTGGAACACTGTAAAAAGCCACAGGTACTTCACCTTACAGCGTAACCATGGTTGGAAGACACATTTCTTGCCCTAAAATGCTATGAGAAAGCTGTTCTGGATTTACTTTCCCTCCCGGGTGCTGAGGTGGCAGTTCAGTTCAGGCAGGGTTCTCTTGCCAAGCCCCTGCAGTACAGCTAACAATGGCTGACACGCTGGATCGCTTTTCTAGAGTCCACCTCACTGATGCTAAGCTTAAATTCCCAAGGGCTGAGCTGAAAGGGGCAGAGAGGGTATGCTTGGAGTGTGGCAGGGAAGGTGAGGCCAGTCCAGGATGCTTCAGTCTCACCCCTGGAGTCAGGATTTCATCAACACCTGAAGTGTAATGTTGTTGTCTCTCTGCCATACCCATGAGCAGCTCTGAGCATTCACAGTGCCTGGTTAGTTGCTAACCCTTTTGAAAAGCTGGTTATTAGGTGCAATACCTGCAGAGCAACAATTAAGGCGGCTGAGTTTGGGGATTTATTTCCTCTAAAGCCAAGTTTTTCTGTTCTAATGCGATTCTGCTGTCAGTTGAGTGCTTCCCTCTATTTTTCTGTTTGTTCATAGATTTTGATTCTAAAATGTTTTTATGGTGTCCCGAAGTGTAGCAAAATTTAAAAGACTAGAAAAAAAGGTAATGGCAAAATGAAGAGTTGAAAATAGGAGAAACTAACAACACTCATTTACTACAGATTTCTGCTCCTCTCCTGCCTACAGGAGTCTGAGGTTCCTGCCCTGATGCTAGCTCAAGGAAGGAGAGAACACATGGGCACATGCTCTGGCTCATTTGTCAGAATGACTTGTATAGGGATTGATGCGCTTGGGTGTTGTTAAGGAGAGCAGATACCAGCTGAGCTCTGCCAGCCTTCCCCTCAAGCCACGTGCCGGTTGCAGGATCTATTCTTACTGACACAGCTAGCTGTTTCCACAGAGCTCACAGTAATGTGTATCTGAGACTTGTACCTCTCATGTCAAAACCGGGGGGAAAGAGCAATGAAATAGATTGGAAGAATAGCTAAAAGCTGTGGGGGAGAACACATACTTTGCCTGCCATACCCAGCTGTGTGGCAAATTGTGTTGGATGCAGCACTGTTCACTAAATATTAGTGATTACTGCATTCAGGTGCTGGGTTTTTTTCCTAGCAGAACCTATATTCTGTTACTTGTATAGGGGAAAGTGTTAGTGTGTTTTCAGTTTACCATAAATTAAATTCAGAGTAAATTAAATTTGAATTCACATGCTTAGTGTGTTATATGCAGCAACATGCAGAAACCAAAGAGTAAGATGCTCAAATGATAAGAGGATGAAGTAGGTGCACATATCATCACTTTGGGGAAGAGCAAAAGCAAGGCTGTGAGCAGCATTTCCTCAATGGTGGCTGTCCTTTGCCATGCACAGAATAGACTTATGGGACATCTGGATGCCAGTGGGGCACAGGAGTGTCATCAAGGGGATGACACTGGAATAAAGAGGGGTGGTTTACAATCAGAAAAACAAAAAATCAAATCAGCTCATTAAAGGAAAGGGTTGGGAAGTTCTAACCCTTGTTCCTTGCACTTCTGAGGAGTGTGAGATAAAAAAGAATGGTTCTCAATCTATTATACTGGCTGGTAGGTAAGAAAAATAATAAATTAACTGCATATGTGAGCTGTTCCATTCTCTCCACACCCATGCGTCCGTTAACATCCTAGTCTGAGCTTTCAAAGGAGTAAGTAACTTCATCTGACTGATGTACAGATGGCACTTGTACCCAAGGGCCCTAGTTATCGTACAGAATTCAGCATTGCTTTTCAAAGTAAATACAGGTACAGAGGTTGGGGGTGTTTGGGCAGGAGTAGGTTCTTTTTGGGACTCTCTGTGTGTGTGTGTGTGTGTGTGTGTTAAAAAGTAAAGAACAGTGGCTTTATTGCCCCCCATGAAGCCCATGCTGACATACTCAGAAGATTTTTGCTGAAGAGACAGTGGAATCAGTGACAAAGCCACATTTTTAAAGATGCAGACAAGAAGAGCTTAGATTGCATAACCAAAGAGAAAAATGAGAAACTTTGTCCTAAAGGCAAATGCACCTACTTCACATTCACTCTCCTCCCTTTTCCACTACGTTTTTTCCCATGAAATACATGCAAATCCCAACATGCACTAAGTTTTCCTCCAGGCATGATATACTTTTGTGGTTATTTAAGTAAGAAGTGGGTTGAATAGAGATATGAGCTGTTCCTGGCAGAAAGGTCTTGGAAAAGAGAGCTCTATTTACTGCTGTTGTTTTAAAATTATCCAGTCACCCCTGAGAGCATTTCTAGCTAGTAAAGGGATAGCTGTCATTCTAATTACACAGCGCAAAGATTTCCTCCTTACAGTCTTCTCACAGTATAGTCAGGATTTCTGAGTCTTTAAAAAATGTCTAGAAATTACGGGTAAGCATTTTATCAAAATGAAGAGTGGTTTAAGAAGTAATTCAAGTTGAGCAAGAACTTGCTGTAATCAATTGATGCTTGCGAGAAATCACAAATTCTGGTTGCACAGGACACTTTATCAGAGTCTGGGAGCAGTAAGTGAATGTGTGTGGTCTCCTACACTTGGCTACAAAGACTTCGAGCTCTCAGTGGCATGCATTTCCAGCTAATACACTCTTACCTTTAAAGGTACCTGCGTTTGGCATGAACGATACTGAAAACTGTAGGGTTTAATATAAAAGAACAACACTGTAAATAGAAGAATTAAAGGGTTGGCAGTGATGAGTGGCATTGTTCAGTGGTAGCTACAACAGCAGTCATAGGAAGATGTGTTTTAACCACCCTAAATGGGTTCGCTGCCCATTGCTGGCTTCTCTTCTCCTCTGGACATTCACCTCCCACCAGCAGCTCCCCCATTGCTGCTCATGACCTGGCAGCTCAGCCTCAGCTCCACCACCAGAAATCACAGAATCGTTAGGGTCTGACGGGACCTCTGGGGATCATCTGGTCCAACCCCTGCGAGGCAGGGCCACGCAGAGCAGGTTACACAGGAACGTGTCCAGGTGGGTTCTGAATGTCTCCAGAGAGGGAGACTCCACGACCCCCCTGGGCACCTGCTCCGGTGCTCTGACACCCCCAGTCAGCGGGGGGCTCATACCCGCCGCGGGCGCTAACGGCCGCACACACACACACACTGACACGGACCTCGGGCTTTGCCACCGCGGGGCAACCCCCGGCTGCACCCGCGGAAGGGGAGCGCTGGGCAAACCGAAGCCTGGGCTCGGCTACCTTTCCGCCTTTCGCCCTGAGGTGAAGGACAGCAGCGACCCGAGGACACCCGTGCCCTCCGCGCTCTGAGGGGACAGCACGAACCGCCACCCGCGCTGAGCTGGGCTCTGTGCATGCGCAGCCCTGCGGCTGGACAGGTGCGCCCGCACGCCCGGCTCGCCCTGCAGCGCCCCTCGGGGTCCGTTAGTGCTGTTGGTCAGGCGTGTGGAGAGCCCCTCCGGCCGGGCCAGGCAGCGGGGCGCGGTGAGGTGGAGGTGTAGAGATAGCAGAGCGGGCTGCGGGCGGCTGAGGTGGGGGGAGAGGCGGCGGAGGGGGGCGCTATGGGCGGCTGAGGTGGGGTGAAGAGGCAGCGGGATAAGGGAGGGGTGCTGAGGGTCCGTGTCGTTATGGATGGGAGGGTTTCAAGGTCGCTCCCAGAGTTTTATCCCAGATATTATGGATACTGGCATTAGGGCCACAAGGATGATGAGGGGTCTGGAGCATCTCTCTCGTGAGGAGAAATTGCAGAAGCTGGGCCTGGTTAGTCTAGAGAAGAGCAGACTGAGATTTAATGCATGTAAATATCTCAAAGGCGGGTGCCAAGAGGATGGTGCCAGCCTCTTCAGTGGTGCCCAGGGTGAGCAGCACTGGCCACAAACAAAACCACAAGAAGCCTCATCTCAGCATGAGGAAGAACTTCTTTACGTTGATGGTGGCAGATGGTGGAACAGGTGCCCAGGGGGGTCGTGGAGTCTCCCTCTCTGGAGACATTCAGAACCCACCTGGACACGTTCCTGTGTAACCTGTTCTGCGTGGCCCTGCCTTGGCAGGGGGGTTGGACCAGATGATCCCCAGAGGTCCCTTCCTACCCTGACCATTCTGTGATCTGTGACTGGTCAATTAGAATAATTATAGCTGGAAGTATTTTGTTCCATTAGTATTAATCCTGTGTCTGGAATAACGTTAAGAAAGTACTTGACAATGGATTATTTAATGTGTAACATAAATGGTAGTCTGCTCACCTTTCTGTCTGTCTTTAGGGATGCCAGCTTTTCCCGCTTCAGGTCAGCAAGATGGGGCACTGGAGAATTAAAAGGCTTGGTTGTAGCAGTTTAGATTAAACTGTTACAATGTGAGAAGAGTCCCGTTTGCAATACAAAACCATCAGTTCTCTCAGAAGCTTTCTGGTAATTAACTTTCTGGAAGGGGAATGCTTCCAGATTGGTATTTTTAGTAGCTGGAAATACAAAGATTCTGCCAGTTTTGTTGACAGTGTTAACACCACTGAGTTGGCATACTGATGCCTGCACGTTTTCCCACTTGCACACTGTTGGAGTTTTTTTACCCAGTATTATATCAGTGCTTAACTTGTTTGAATCAATAGAATCAGTAAAAGCATCAGGGAAGACACAAGCTTTTGTACTGATGCTTTAGGCTATTGGGCAGAGTTTGTCTTCTAGGTCTGTATGTGTTGATGAGAAAATGAAGAAGCTCCTCCCAGCTGCTTGTTACTATCCTCCTTCCAAAGTTTGCTGCTGACTGAGATTCATCAGCTGATCTGCTTGGAGGCTATTTAAACTCTTAAAACTAATCCAGATTGCTGGGAATAATGCAAGTTAGGGAGTGTTCCTCTGAGCAGCTGAAGTGGCAGATCTTTGAAGCTAGTAACACAGGGAAGAGTAGGGAGGTGGAAAACCACTGAGAACAGGCCAGTAGTTTTTAAGTTTGCTATTGTTGTATCTGTTCAGAGCCATGAAAAAAACAGTGGATCTATTTCTCCTTGGCTTCCTGTGGCTTCCTTTATTCCAATACAAACATGCATCCAGTTGAGCAGAAAACTGATTTACCTATCTCTCTGTCATTCCCCAAAAAGAATTAGCTTTCAGTTGGATCCGTTTTCTCATGAGTTTAGTGGCTGGCTGTGCCAGTTCCACAGCTGGTGGATGAATGTGGTGGATGGAAGCAGCCCTGTTCAGTGGGAGCCCACACTGATGACAGGTTAAAATGACTGTAGAATTGCACTCTTGGTAATGATTGCTTTGGTTTTCTCTGTGGAAAGAGGTTTTACAGCACTGCTGTGGAATTAAATTACAATAAAGGCAGCCTCAGCAGATATTTGGGGTGGTGATCATAGGACTCTTACTTTATGGTTGTAATGAAAATGTACAACTTGTGGCTTCTGGCAAGGTGTAATTGTTTGCAAAATATGATTTTAGATTCTTAAAATAATGTATCCAATAATTAAAGAAAAAAAAAGAAAAAACCAAAACCCACAAAAAATGCTCATATCATCTAGGAGCCTGTAATCTTAACCGCTATTTTCACTTGAGGAATTTACAGAAATGTAATATGATAACTAAAACTCCTCTGTACTTCTACAGATTTTAGGCAATGGCCCCTGGAAGCAAGTTTAAGAACACTGAATTGATATTACCCTGTGAATGGAAGGAATGCTGCTTCGTAGGGAAATGCATGGAGGAATTTTGTAATCATATTGCAGAACACTTGGATGAGTACCTACAGCCCCCCCTGGAAACAGCAGGTCATTTATATCTCATCTGTCACACAGATTACGTTGCGGCTTGGAAGATTATTCCTAGCCTAGAAAATAATGCTGACTTCAGTTTACCTGCACCTTGGCTTTTCTAAGGCCCAGCTGCATGGAGCCCTTAGACAAGGGCTTACTCCTGCTTTTTGCTTCATCTCTGATTGTCCTGGGTTTTTGTTTGTATTGATAGATATTACTAACATGGAAAGAGACTGGAGACATGATGTCATGAGAACTTCTGCTGAGGATTTTTTCTCTTTTCCCTAAGATTAGGGCCTCAGCAGGTGTCTAAAGCAAATCTTAGCAAATTATTTTTGAATGCCAGAGTTATTCCCTTTTGGGGAACTGTCCTGCTGCTTAAGACTTCTAAGTGTAAAGTAGCCCTTGTATGAATCTTTATAGAAAAATGGAAAGGGAAGCTTTTATTGTTTGTACAGTATTTGTCTTATTTAGATACATACACTGCTGGTGGTGTAGTTCACATCTTTTAATAGTATTAAATATACTTAAAAGGAAAACAAAAAATCCGATTCTGCAGAAAATTATAGGCAGTCTCTGTGGATGTAATAGCAATAATATACTAGACTTTTTAATATAGCTATTTTGGCTCTTGTGTATCCTGCTCTTTATTCTTAACGCTGTAATCAAGTGTAATTACAGGTGTAGACATTTTAATTAAAGGTGAATGAGTTTTAATTAAAGGTGAAAAAAGTAGAATTGGACCAACATTAACAATGTCTCTGTGACCTGAGCTGCAGAGTGTCATAGCATATACCTAAGAAAATACTTATTTTTACAGTTTTTTGCCACTGAATCTATGAAGTACCTTTCTGCAAAAAGTTGTGGTTTGAGGCACAAAGCACTCCAGTATTGCTGCAGTTGTGAGACATTGGAAAATCTGTTTGCTACCGAAATTTACAAGTCTTATCTATTGCATTATCAGTAGATAGCAATTACCAGCTTCTCTGCTAAGGTTACTTACAGACAGTGAAGTTATTATAAACCTAAGTACTCCTGGCTTTCTCTCTGCTGTGGCACATGGTTGCAGATTTCATGCAGTGTTCTGTGAGATCTTACTTCTTTCTCGTATTTAGAGCAGTACCGGTGTTGGTGGAGAAGTTGTGAATTTGAGGCAAAAGATTCAAGAGAGCTGGTAACACATGTCAATTTTCACAGCTACCACACCAAACTGAAGTTCAGAGGCTCTCAGTTACGGGCATTGCACCAGAATTTGCCAGTGTGTTTGCAGAGCAGCCATAGCTGGCAGCAGTTACCAAAGACTTCAGAGGAGTTTGTTTGCCACTGGGAGAATTGTGACGTAAGTGAAATATGTTGAGATATTGCCATTTCTTTTCCTTTCCTAACTTTACCTTAGCACTCTTTGGATTTGACTTATTATTGGGAATTCTTGCTCAATCTCCCCTCTGAACAATGTTCCCTACTGTCTTTGTAAGTAATGCATAATTCTTATAGTAGCGTTCCCAAAAATGTAAACAACATATTTGTATGACACCTGTGACCTCTAATTCAAATTTTCTTTCTCTTTGTGGTGACTAAAATGATCTTTTTGACAAAATGCAACTTCTCTTGTGTTTTAAAAGCATGTGTGCAAAACTTTAATATACGCAGTTTAGTAAGAAATTAATGAACTTGGTAGTTTGTAGAGAGGTCCAGAGTGTTTATTGTTTGCCTTAAGAAAGGCAACAGTGTATGTGATGTTTCCCTGGTCAGTTAGAAATGGTTTGAGGTTTTGGTTGGTTGGTTTGGTTTTTTTTTACTGTGACAGAAATGAGTCATTTTCTGCTTCTTGGAGGTGTTCATTCCTGATCAAAGGTGGCTTTGTATTCATATGACATTATAGGGAAGCACTTTCTCTGTCACTGTTGGCCTCAGAAACTCAGAAACAGTGAGCATTACCTGCAAAGGTATGCAAAGATATCCACAAGTGTGATGCCTTGCAGATGACATTTTCTTATCATCTCCTTTTGTGTAACTGTTGAGCAAGACAGATAATTTTACTGCATTACTTCTTTCTCTGAAAACTATCTGGTCTACATTGTTTTTTTTCATGTTGTATGAGGTTTTTTCTTTCATTTGGGTAAAGTGATACAACTGAAAATGTAAAATGTTGGTGAAGAAGAAACAACTGAAATGAGTTGTACTGTAAAAATCAGAAAAACTGTAAAACTGAATTTTGCAAACCTCATATGGGCAGATCTGATGGAGGTTTAGTAGTGCCGAACTACAAATCAAAACAAAAACATTAATGTTTTTCAAAGGCCTTTCATTCTTTTTTCCTGATGTCTCTCTAGGCCTTTCAAAGATTCATGGGTTATCACCCTTAAATCATATTTCTCTGTTATCTATGACTTTTTCATATCAAACTTGTGATAAAATTAATGACATAAACTGTGGTTTTTGAGGTTATAAACAAACGCTAATGAGAATGAAATTATTTCCATGCACAGGAATGTCAGGCTGGTGGTGCTTTACATAGGTATTATATCCCTCACGTGCGTCACGTTTTTGAATTAGAGTCAGTGTGATGTTTGAGTAAATGTACTGCAGTGATGAAGTGAATGTACTTTTATTTTCTGATGGTGTTTATAGTCCATGCTTTGCTTTGCTAACCTTCTCCTTACTAGGGCCAAAGTTATTTCCACTTTCCTCTTAAAATTTCAGCTTACAGTTTGTTTGTGCCATAGCATATATAAAAGATGAATGCCTCCTCATCTGTCTGTTATTACTGGACAGAATGTCTAAAAATATGCGTTTGGCTCTTTTGGCTCTGAATTTAGAATATCTGCACTCACATAATGCTTTGATACCTTTCTTTTTATTAATTTTTATTTACATGAAATAAGGAAGGTGACATTTATAGAGAGAGGTAATTCTGTTAAGTCAATCTGTGAGAAAGTCTTTTACTTACAAGATTATGTATGAAGTACCCCATTCTCTTCTTTTTAAAGCTATAAGCTTAAACATATAATACAGAGCATTATTTATGATAACTTTGTTTTGTTTACATCGTTTGATTGCAAACTATTGCTACAAACAAATCTTATTGCCATTATGTCTCATAGCTTCTAAGAATCATATTTCTTGCAATACTTATTTTTGTTATTGACTCTTTTTAATACACACCACTGAGTCTTCACTCGCACACTACCATGACTGCTCTATTTATTTGAAAAATAAAGATGTCCGGAAAAACTTCAAAGCCCTCAGAATTTGGTTTTGCTGCATCTGTCAGTAAGCACAGTCTGTTGAAAACCATGCTTGGGAAAAAAAAAAAAAAGGCTTAAAAATCAGAAGGAAAATCTTCCCATTAATTGATTTCATGTTCCATTTTTCATTTGTGTAAGTGGGCAGTTTTGGCTGATGGAACCTTTTAGTCCACAGCATTTTGCTAAATCTTTTTATACATGTTTTTTCAAGTTCAAACTATGTTGTGAATTTTATTAATTAAAAGAATGTTTCTCAACTTAGTAGGCAGACTAGACTAGACCCAGGAGGTGGGGTAGGGCACACTGCGAAAGAGGAGAACTTTGAGGGCAGGGAAAACTGCTTACCTTTCCCACCCTCCTGCAAATATGTTCCCACAGTTATGAATATAATTCTCTTTGAAAATCATCCATACAACTTCCCCCAACACTTGTGGTGCCTCCTACTGTGTCGGATTCAGTTTCCCCAAAGATGAAGCTTCTGACTTGGGCAACTGCCCCAAAAACTTCTCTCCTCTCATACTTACATATAAAGAAATATTCAAGAAAGTTCCAGTGAAAGACTTAAAGAGATGGTGCCAACAAATTAAAATGGGTTTAACCCCCATATGGTTACTCTGATTGAGAAGTGAAGAGGCTTTCGATCACTGTCTAGCTCAGTATTTTTAGTTGATTCACCTTAATATGCCTATATGTTTTCATATACACAACACCTTGTATTTCTCAGATCATGTTTCAAGCCCTTCAGAGGAAATAAGCGCTTGTCTCCCTGAGGGTGCTATTGTGAAATACAGTGGAGTATGAATTTAAAATGCAGCAGTTTGCCTGCATTAACTCCTTGTGTGAACGCGCTGTTCTGCACACAGAATGCCTAGCATCTTCGTTTAACCCACTCTACTAAGACTAGAATGATTAAAACCAGATAATTTTATTTCATGTATATTTTTTTCCTAAAAGTGAAAAAACCCCAAAGCTGTTTAAATTTAAATCAGCTGTACACCATCAGCAGTGGCAATATCAGCCTAAGGAGTTTCACCTGTTTCCCATTTCTTCTTCCCAGAGTTTTGATTTGGTCAAAAGCCAGATTAATTCCTTGTCCCAGTTCAATGTGTAGCCTTACCAAATTGTGCCAGCACAGCAGAGAGGTTGAGGGCTTAAATTATTTGGAACAGAGAGGTATACTTTGAATTGCAACTGATGACAGTATGCAGCTGAATGACACCCTCTGTTACTCGAAGAAAATGCAATGTGCAGTCTACTTTCACTCTGCAGGTGTGGATTTTTATGGTGTGAGACAGAGGCTAATTAGGGTTTAGTCCCCCTTGTCACATAAGTACTGACTCATGGAGTGCTGTGTCCACAACACCTAATTCTGTTTAATCACTGTGCAGCCTTCCCACTTCTGTTGGAATTACCTGTGCTGCCTTCGTAGCCTCCTCGTGAGTAGGAGCAGGTAGAAGTGAAGGGAGGGGACAAGGTAAAATTAACTAAAGAAATAAATCAAACAGAAACATTAAGTAAATAAATCAACCTTGAAAGACACATCCCTGCCCCAAAGAATGGACAGCATTCGCTCAATTAGTTTAGACAGACTTTTCAACTAATAGATCTTAGGTGAAAATTCAGGACCTGGTTTTTGTGGTGGATACTGCAGAATGTTCTACATTTTTGTAGTTGTAGTAATTGTCTCTGTGTTGGGATGAGTTAATTAAATATTACTGCAATATTTACTGGTGTCTATTTGGTTTCTAGAAGCACTTACTTCTATTTTCCCGTCAGTTGATTTCCTGCCAAAACTATTTTGTCTTCTCCATGCTTCTATTTTGTTTTTAGGTTACCTTCAATAACCCAGTGTGGTTTTATCAACATGTTGCTAATCATGCCTATGCTGCTGAAGAAGAAATTGTTATAGATCAGAAGAAAGCTGTTTATTGTCACTGGAAAGGTAGTTCATATTAAAAAACCCAAAAAACCAAAAAATTCCATGTAAAAAAATCACTTCATTGTTTCTTTCAAAATTCACTTAGTGCTACATACTGCACAAGAACTTGTGAGAGATCTTCGGATATTTTTTCATATATATTAAACAGTTGTAGAGACATTTTCATTTGTAGGCACCATGATTTAAGTAGAATAGTCCCTATCATCCATGGGGTTGTACACCCTCAGTTGCCATTACTGAACAGGGTTGGGTTTCCTCATAATTCTCCTTGTAGTTGACAGTTCATATACCATTCAAACTGACTTTTCACTTCTATTCTACCACTTGGGATCAGTGTTGTCTCCCTCACAACAGTTCACAGTGAGCTTACTCTTTGCTTTCCCTCATCTGTTCCCTTCAAATCAAGAGAAGCACACCTATTGCTAATTTTTTTCAACTCTGTGGTGAGAAAGAGCATTTTTAATGCATTCTCTATACTGCTGACTACCTCTTGTGTTAAAATTATTGCCATGGCTTCAAAGCTGATGTTCTGCCCTTGGCTCTACTGTAGAAGCCACATTCCATTGACAGTCTTTCATAGCAGATGCCTTGATTGTTTGAGTAAGGACTAAATTATGGACTGCCATTTGATGTGCATGCCATTCAGCTTCAGACCTACTAAGCGTATGAGCAGAACCTCTCCAGAAGAAAAGACTTTCTGCTGAAGAATAATGAGACAATTTGTGGGACTCTAATCCTGCAACAGAACATTCCATGCTTGCTTTAAACCAATCGATTTGGCTATGTCTTTTAAAATGTGCCAACAAAGTCCAGATTTGATGGGAATTCTCTTGTTGAACCCCCAGATAGGTGTTTTTTTTTCAACTTATGACTTAAAGTTAGTTTTGGGGTTGGCTGTTCACTGCAATGATGACAAAATCCCATCAATGGATGCAAGGTGACATCATTTTGTTCCTTTTCCCTCTTGAGATTAGCTGATAGATGCATTATTTTTTGGCTAGGAACTCACTCCAGTGAACTGATAGTGTAGACTCTGTAGGCTTTCGAGGAACAAAAATCCCACATCAGTGTGATTACAGCTTTGGAAAATATAGCCTATTAGAACAGGGGAAGAAACTCTTCTGACTGTACAGCCTAAATAACAGAATGGGGAGAAAGGAAATGCAGCAGAAAAGGAATATGGTGTGTGTTCAGGTATGTTTAGGAAATGCCCTGCTATTAGGAACAGTGAAATCAACTGTTCTCCATGTCTGTGCTGGAAAGAATGAGAAGAAATGAGTGTCAGTTGTAACAAGAGGTGCAAGTTTTAAGTTAGATAAGCCATTTTAATAGGCTAGTTTAAAATACTTTAGTAGTAGTCATGATGTCTAGGCAATGAAAGACAACTTTTCATTCACAGCCCCAAAATTAACAAGGAAGGACAGGCCAGTAAGGGCTCATCTCGATGAGGAAGAAGTTATTGTGAAACTGAAGCAACAGATGGAAAGTGATCAGTCTTTTCCAGGGACCCTCAGTGTACTAGCTGGTGGTCTGAGTTGGTTTGAATTTGTGAGGACCCAGCAAGTGACTGTTCTGCAAGGGAGAACAAACTGGGAGTTGAGGGTGACAGCTGGGCAAGCAGGGACCTCAGTGGCAGGGTGCAGTCTCACAGAACCTGAACAAGAACAGAGCAGGTCTGCTGGTGCTAGCCAGGGTCAGCCACAGCCCAGCGACCACCACCCAAGTCCACTGTAACAAGACAGGTCTGAGGTCAAGCCAGGAAGGCCAGACAGCAAGTCTGAGGCAGGACCAGTGAGGCGCAACAGGTGGGGAACTGCAGCACAGGGTGTGTGAGTGGAGGCCCCACATGAGGTTTCTGGCTTCTCCTTCTTACAGCTCAGCTGTTTTCACAGAAGTGTGATAGAAGCTTGAACAGCCAACACCATATTAGTGCAGACCTCAAACACAGGCAGCTAAACCCTTAGATGTGTGGGGTGGAATTGGCTGTAGAGGAGGATTACAGACAAAGATTGACTACAGGCTGCTCAGGGTGAGCAGAGGCTGTTGGCATACTCAAGGCCCTGGCAGAGTTCACAAAGGAAGGATGTGAGAGAGAGATTCAATCTGATGTCTTGTATATTACATTTTAAATCTGTGGTTAAACAGACAGAAATCTTCATGTTGCACTAGAAAAATAATCAGTCCTCCAGCTTCTGATCTAGACGTGGGAACTTGTAATTTATTTTATTGCCTCTCCTGATCAGAAGTATCCTGTAAACAGTAGAGGTGAAAGAGGCACTGATGATCCTTTTTCCTCCTTGTAGACAAGGTGAGGTTTTAGGGTTTCCTTTATCTTTTACAAGGAGTCTAGACTTTTGTCCCTTTATTACGTGTATTGATCTGGAGCTCAGGAAGTTGCCTGTATTCTACCCATTGGAAGTGGATATGGCTTGTTATCTAGGCTATTACATTCTTGTTCTACTTGAATGTTCTCATGAATAGTAGAAATGGAACCTGGTTAAATGAATTAGTCAAATCCTTTTTGTTACATGAATTTTACATATTAGTTTTTGAGACCTAAAGGTATGCCACCTGTCACTGAATTTGATTCACTCGGTTATTCTTACCATGCATCATCCACAAAAGAGTGTTTTATCTTTCCCTATCTCTTATTCTTGAATTCAGTTTTAGTCCTCTTGATTCTTAAGAGTCTTTGATTTGGTCCAGGCTATTTCACCTTTCAAAAAAGTAGCTTTCTGCATAGCTGTTAGGTGTTTTAGGTAGATGAGAGAGCTGCCTCTCCTTACATGAGAGGATAGGCTATTCCTTTACATCTGTCTGAAGTTTTCTCCTGAAAGTAGTTCTTTAGCTCCATTTACACCAACACATTAACCTACTAGGGATTTTCCCCTTATTTGTCACATGTCAATAGTCAGAGCTTCCTACTGGTGCTGTTAGAACTTGCACCGTGTCCACACCACCAGGCTGTTCCTGAGCTCAAGACATCTGAGGTCATAGCTATTTATATGCCAAGATTGTCTGGTGGATAGCTGATTGCTTGCGGTTAACCACTATGTGAATGTGTATGTAAGGACAGAAAATGTGAAGACACATGTATTCACTCCCCCATCTTGTTCTGGTTCTCCAGAGACCATGAAGATTGCTGGAGTTCTGTGATGGTAGCGAGCAACAGAAATCATAACGAATGTCACCTGTATTCTACTGTATGAGCATACATGTGGAGTCAAAAACTTTGACCCACGAGGGTGGAAAGTATAGCTGCATGCTCTCTGCTAGTTCAACAAAACTGAAATTTATGTAAGACACACACCTGGTCAACACGTCTTGAAGAGCTCTGATTACTGTCGAATAATCTGGCTTTGGCATGGATATTTGTGGGGTTAAATGTCACATGGTATTAGTAATAGTGCCAGCCTGATTATTTTGTTTTTCCTAGAAGCAACTTTTTTGTGTATTTCTAAAAATGTAACAATAGGACATAAGTATGTAATAGCTTTTTCTGTTTCTACAGAAGAAAGAGTACAGTACTCGTGCAGCTTTTTTCTGTTTGTTTGATTTAGATTGTTTAGGTGTATTTAAAGGAAAGCATAAGCTCTGGGATCATTTAAGAACCCACACACGGGAAAGAATTGTAGCATGTCCTACTTGTGGAGGAATGTTCTCCAACAACACTAAGTTTTTTGATCACACAAAGAGACAAGTTTCGGAAGATAGTAAGTAAGCTCTTATTTCTGTTTATATTTCTAAGATATTTTCATTTAAGGTGCTTTGTGATAATGTGCACATGTAATTTCATAAATATTTCTATTTTTCATAGAAGTCAATTAAATGAAAGCAGGGTTTGCTCCAGGAAGGCAGTGGTTTTCATAAAGTGTAGAAATTCTCTTGGCTTTGCATGTCTGATGAATTAGAGTAATGTAAGTGAGCAACAGAACACCCTTGGATCCATGTTTCAGCAGAAAAGCTATTCACTTGGCAACTTTGGCATTGCACTGCCTCTCTTCCCTTGGTGCCCATGGCACAGCGTGACATTCCACTGACACTGGAAAACTGCCCGTGAGTGGGAAAGACTTTTGATTGCTGAAGTGAGAACCTCCACAAGAGCCAGGCTTGGATTACAAAATCCCTGCAAGTAATCCCAAATGGGCATTTGACTGCTTTCAGGTCAAAAAGCATTTTTTTTTCTCTTCAGCTTTGTTTTTCCAGTAAGTATTTTCTTCACCAGAACACTCCCTACCTTAATCAACCCTGTATTAGTTGGCATGCTTTCCTAAAGAGGAAGGGAGAGGTGATTGTTTTTTCTGGTTTTAAACACTTGGAATATTAATGAATTGTGGATGTTTTGGTGATGGAAAGTAGGTGCATACTAGGTAACTGACAGAAGAGCTCAAATTTCAAACTGTTAGTGTTTGGAACAGATTGTTACTCTGTTCAGGATAAATTTAACTTACTGGTAAGCAATCCTTTTCATTAAGCCTAAACCAAATTTTCTTCTGAAGAGCATTGGTAATGAAAAAGAAAATTGAAACTGTCTCAGTGCTTTGTTAGTTTATTCATGGAACTGACAGCTATAGGTTGTTAATTAATAAATCTTTCATAAGTTATTTGTATTGCCACTAAACAGTTTCTGTTTAAATTCAGATCGAATGTTTGTTTGCCAGAACTGCCAGAAACATTTTGCCAGTGAAAGGCTGCTACGAGATCACATGAGGGGACATGGTAAGTCAGAGCTTTTTAAAACAAAATGTACTTTTCTCAAGGTCACCTTGTAGAGAACAGAGCTGTAAGTATCATTATATCAGTTGAGAAAATTAACATACCAAACTGGGGCAACTGTGTTACCAATGCTGGGAAGTAAGAATTTCATTGCCAGTCCCTCTGAAGTGTGGAAATTCCCTTCTTCATGCCCTCTGATCAAAAAGTGTAAGGGGCTTTCTATTTTGCAGTAGCTCCCATGAAGATGCTTATTCTTCACTTATGTTTACTTGCTTTCGTGACTAGCGGCATGGTTAAAGCCAAAGCTGTATTTTAGCTTGGGCTGCAACTCTGCTCACCTTGCAGTGCATAATCAGCCTCACTCAAATAGTGTAGTCCTTCACTGACCTAACCACAATCTCCCTGAGGTCCCCAAATTATTCCCACAGGTTATACTACAACAGCTATGACTTGCTGGGAAAGAATCCTACAGCATCTAAGCACAAGGAAACATGTGATATTGCTGTTGGACATACAGGAAATGCAGAAGCTCAGAGCTGGGTGGGTCTTTGCTTTGGGAAAAGGAATATTTGAACCATGTAGCCAGACCTGGGTACCAGTCATTTAGGTTGTATAAACATATAGGCAGCTTTGTGCAGACTTGCTCAGTCAGGGTAGATTCTACTTTCTAGTTGCATTCTTAAGGAAGCATGATTTTTCACTGTCTGCAAGTCAACACATTGGTGCTTAACAACTATGCATTTGATTTGGTGCTTACTGTGACCTGCCAGGACTGAACATGTTTGTATTTGAATGGTTTTATAGTTGACATGCATCTGACTAAAATATCTTAATTTTTATATATTAGAAAATACTTAGGTTTGGTTTGTGTACTAGATGAGTTTTATTCCTTTGTCTCAGAGTGATTTTGGACAGAAATTGGAAATAAATACAAATTAAGATTATTTTTCTTTTTGTTATTAGCTAAGGAAGCAGTTTCAGTAAACTGTTGTTTGGCTTTGGTTTGGTTTTGGGGGGGGGTTTGGTTCTTGTTTTTTTAATTAAAGCATAACACATTAAAATAGATTTTATATATTGAATAAAGCACATGGCAAATTGAACTGTTTGTTTCTGGTGATTCTGGCTGTGCTTAAACCTTTGTGAACTGCACAGTGTGCCTGGCCATCCTTGTCCCCTGATAATTCAGACTGCGTTCTGCTTGCACAGCCAGGGAAAATGGCAAGGTGGCGGCACCTAGGAACAAGGATAATGTGAACCTGTGTCATGTCCCAGTAAGCCACAGCAAACCACCCACAATGTGAATTTGGCTGAGGGAGCTGGAAGGCGTTCCAGGGTCCGACTGTTCAGGCACAACTTAAATCCCTTCAGATATTAGAGCCAGCACTTCCCTGGTTCATGATTCAGCTTTCTTTATAAATTCTGGCAGCATACATCTCTGCATGTAAGTGCAGACTGCCAGTGCAGACATGACATTTCCAGATTCTTACCCCAGCACATTTCATAATAGCTTGCCGGTATAGATAAATATTGAAATTGCCTTTTAAAGAGCTTGCTTACCTATAAGAAATGATTCTGAAATAAGCTGTCATGTGAATGCAAATGCTGTAGGTATTCTGAAAGCACTCCCTATATGGACATTCTTACATACCAGACAACCAAGTAAACCATTGGATACTCCCATTTCAAGAGAGTGCTGAACTTCACTCGTGGCAGTTTTGCAGATGATGTTATTCCAGGCTAGCTTCCACATTAAGCTATTTATTTTAGGGAGGGAAAAAATACTCACTTTTCCTGGTTTAAGACAAACTATGAGGAAAAGTGCCTATGCAGGGAGTGATTCCATAATAATTATAGTGCATTATATTTACTTAGTTTTTAAGAAGACATGAGCACTTCAACTGCATGTTTTTCTTTGGCCATCTGTAAAGCGCTTGATGGGTATAAGATAATGCATTGTTTCAGAGTCCTAAATATAACAGATTTTGTCCAAACCCAAAACTTCTTTATTGAGACTCTTCCTACTGCATTCATCAGGTTGCTGATTCATACGCAGCCAAGCAAACATTTGTTCAGCTTAAGATGTTACAGTCTTGCCTGCCAATCTGCCAGAGGTCCTCCTCTGTTCCAGAGTCAGAGCAAACCTCTGTCTCAGCCACTGCAGTTCGATGTCTGGCAGCTTAGCAAGCACCTTGCATTATTATGCCTTAAGCAAATATACCTGAATGTGAAACGGGGAGGCGGACGACAGACACGTATTCTTTCTGCCATCTTTTTGAGAGTGGTAATACCTTAAACACTAAAAGTAGATTTGCCAGTGCTTGTCTGTCAGAAGGCCTCCAGAAAACATCCACCTTTTAGAAATCCTCCCAAAGTGCCAAGGGCAAAACGATAATCATCCTTTTTGTTACAGCCTAGAGAGTGAAACATTATCCTCTAAATCTTTTTCCCTTACCATCTGTTTTTCTAAAATAACTTGAAACATTGTAAGATTGACCATTACGTCATTACCCTCCTTGTTACATCTGCAATCCATTTTACTTTCTTTTTTCTGTGTATTTTATTCTCAAATATATTACAATATCTTACTTTAAAGCTGATATTTTTACATGTTTTGTCGTGTGTCATAGCAGACAATGTCCTGGTGAAGCTGGGATACAGAACTGAAAGGATCTTTCTTTTCTAGTTTATCATGTTACATGTGCCCTTTGTGACATGGTATGCACAAGTGTTTCCTCACTGAAAGCACACACCAGGTTCCGACACTGTAATGAACGTCCTTTCCATTGTCATCTCTGTGACAGCAGGTAGGAAAATCTGAGGCTTGTTGCTATGTGAGCAGAACTGTAGAACCAAGTTGGTGTTCTACATGGGAGTAAAGAAAGAAAAGTTTTCAACTGCTAAAATAATCAACTGGTCAATGAAGAAATCTAATAGGTTCATCTGATGTTCATCTGCTTTCATCTGCTGAGATGTTGCAGTTCATGAACTTGTGGTACACATAGAACTGATATGTTAAAACGTGAATTTTCTTGGCAAGACCATGAGTACGCCAAAATGGTCGTCACAACAAGTTGAGACATGTAGCAGTATTGCCCTAAACTGTGTCTTTTGCCATTCTAAATGATTGCTGGCTGTTTGCTGGGAGAGTTGCAAGTCTTCTCCTTCGAGTGATTTTTCTGCCATGGGCTTACAATATCTTCTGCTGTCTTATGCTCTCATTTTTCTGTGGTGGTTTCTTTTGCTTTTGCCGTATGATGCCACACAGGAGTGAAATAAAAAACCCCACAACACTGTGATGTGACAGACCAAGCTGTATATATAAGCACTGGCAAATTATGTTTAACTTTACCAGAGAAGGTGAGAGGTCTGGCCTTTCCATGCTGGAAGTGGGATAAAGTGAACAAGTATTTATGTACTTTTGTGTTCTGTGCACTGTGGGTGGACAGCAGGAAATAATCCAAATTTCTAGACCAGAGATGATGAAGTGACTGAATGAAAATGGACAAGAATTTTCTCTGCACAAACAGAAAGAGGGGGTGATGCCTTGCAACCTGGTTGTCGAAAAATTACTTAGATTTGGGCATGGTGTGGATGTGTGGGAAGAAAGAGGGAATGGAAAATTAAATCCAGAGCACATCAAAGAGATGTCTGTACTATCCCCTTTTCACAGGTGGAAAAACTGAGGTAGAGAAGCAATTTACGCGTATTCCGCTTTCACTTGTCATTGTCAGAGCCAAAAATTACTACCTCCCAGTCCTAAACATTAACCACAAGACTACTCCTCTGTACTATTATATCTGTTATTTGTTTTACCTTGTTTTCAAGTTTTAAGAACGCGTATGATCTGCATAAACATGTTGAAACACACAATGATTCAGATGCCTACAGCTGTGATGTTGAAGGATGTGGTTTTATGTCACGGACTTTACAAACTTTGAAGCAGCATTACAAGAGAGCACATATGGTGAGTATATTAAATAGCAGAATAAAATACCTTGCTATAAATGAGACTAAAATTCCAAATTTATATGCCTTTAGTTTCTTGTGAATTAATTGTTTCATTTTTGCATCAAATCAAGTACTTCTTTGCGCACATTTCTAAGACTCTTGGAAGTATTATTCAAATTCCCAATTCATCCTTACTGATGGATTTTGAGTGCTTACCTTAGGTGCATGCAGTTGCATACTGTCTTGAACCCCCTCCACATACACCCAACCCCTTTTGAAAAATAAGATAAAATGACAATCCTAATCTCAACAGCAAAGTATTTCGGGGATGAAAATCCAGTGTCACCTTTCTCCTCGTGTTGGTACTCCACCCTTAGAACTAATATGTTACCTGAAAATAGAGAAACTGTGAAGTACGTAAAGCTTACATCACTTTTAATCAGGTGAGTCTGTCCACAACGTTAAAGTACAGTTTTGGCTGCTATAGTTTATGCACACTTGTTGCCTGCTGCTTTATCATCTTCCTGAGTTATGATAGTTATGATCACTGCTATGTTGTAAAATGCATATATTTTAGTGAAAGATGTGTGTCACACTGCTATTGGAGTACTGGCCTATGCTGAGAATTTCCGTGTTCACTGGGGTTCCGTGAACAGACATGTTTTAAAAAGCACAGGTTTTAAATGTTTTAGGAAGTTCACTTCAGAAGAGTTTTCAGCTAGTTTATGTGGTTCTCCCCTTTTCAACAAAGGATTAACTTTTGCCATATGTACCTGCAAGCCTTCAGTGACTCTAACAGTTTTTCTCTCCAAGAGTAATGGCATTCTGAAATATAAATGCCACATCTGTCAGAAATGTTTCTCCTGGAGTTATACATTGACCCTCCATCTTCGAAAGGCTCATAAACTCTGCAGCCATTCTCGTTTCAGGTATGTTACCGGCTGATTCTTGCTCAGATAATAAAGTTGGGGTTTTTTTAAACATTTTGTCTAAGAGATGCAGATATTTAATTAAATGTTATCTGAAGTTTGCTTCTGTTTTAAACATTCTGAGTGTGAAACAATTTACTACTTAGGTTTCATTAGCACTAGTGGAAAGGTAGTTAAACCAAGGAAATAAAAAGGTCTTTATGCTTTTATAGCTTTTAAGACTCTGGAAAATCTTGTAACCTAGATTGTTGAAAGAAATTTTTTTTAGACCCTGCAAGTTATACCCACGAAAGAGTGCATAAATATTTCAACAGCTTCTGTAATATAAACAAGCCATAATCTCCATTTTGGAACAAGAAAATCCAGCAAATAAAATATAATTATGAATAGGTACCTTTTATTTTCTGTTACATGATGTATATTTGATAAAAACTACTTATTGGAACCCTCTTGCAGGTGTTCCTTCATATAGAGTGTCTTTTGTTTAAGTGCCACCTAATAAATAGCAATCTAATTCATCTTTTAGTTGCTGCCATTCTCAGTTTTGGCAATCTAATTAGAGATTAGATTATTCTTCCTTTCTGCTGTAAATGCTGTGTTTGTACTTGTATTTTCAGTGTTGTCAATTTTGTTCCCTTAGATATAAAGAAGATGATGAGGGTCATATGAGTTTGAATGTAGCAGTGTATAATGACATCACGGGTTTAGGTCAGGCTCTCAATAACAAGACAGGAACAAATAAGCCTTCACCAAGTCAAAATAGTTTTGGAAGAGGAGGAGGAGACTCATGCAAAAGAGACACTTCAACAGTAGAAGTGCTTTTCATGCAGCTTCAGCCAGGGTCACAAGCTACTGGAGAAAATGTTCGGGCAGAAACAGAGACTTCTGTGCCAGAGCCTGTGTATTCTGAACTTCAAACTGCTGTACAGCCATTTGAAAGCTGTTGTACTTCTGATGAAGTTGATGAAGCAGAAGGAAAAACTAGCAGAAATGGAGCTGGGCTTGGGAATTCAGATAGCTTTCTAGAAAAACAGCCTTTTAATGGATTCTTACTGTGAAAAGTATACTCTTCTGAAGAGGTTTATTCTTTTAAATAAAATAGGTTTTAAAGTCTTCACTTTTATCCTTGACAGATCTTGTACATAATACTGTGTTTCCTCACCTTTCACACTAACTTATTCTAATGTGCTTAGAGAATATATGCAAAATGCCATATTATGCATGTATAATACTTTATAGCCTTTTGGAGAAGAAACTTTTAAGTTCTGTATATTCACCTAGCATATATATCTGTGTGCATGTGTATTTATTTATTGAAAATATATATCCCATGGCGAAAGTGTTGAGCCAGTGCATGAGACAAACAGTTTAAACTGGTAGGTAAAGCACCCCATTTTCTATTAGCTTACTACATTATTTATTAGAAATCAGTAGCAGCTTGTGAGGTGTATATTAAAACTCAGTTTTGTCAGGTTTCTTAGCTTTACTTAGTGACTTTCTCTAATAACTCTTGAAATAATTTGAGACTTTATTCTCATAAAGGACTTTTAAGCTACAATTAAATGATTACATTTAAATAAAAAAATGAGGTATGTCTAAATAAAATAGTTAAAGATGTTCACAGAGCTGGATTTATATAGGGTTTATATACAATTTGGTATACTGGAAATTTTATAGATGTTTACTGGGTGCTGCAGATACAACAATGAGAAAGTAAATGAATGGTATCGGCAGCATAACTAAATGTACCCCACCTGTGTTTTCACAAATAATTCCACATAGCCATAGATATCCTGTCCTGTTAGGAAAAGTGCGTGGCAAAAGCATTTATATGAGTCTTCTATAAAAAGCATAGACAAAAAGACAGGTATCTTTCATCACAGTAAAAATGAATTGCAGTGTTTGAAACATTTCTTTTAAAACAGGAACTGAATAAGCCTTCCAAATAAAATATGTATGCAGGAGAAGGTGGCATTCAGTCAGCTAGAAGCCTAGCTTACCCTGTGCTAGCTACCACAAGCCGGTGTCCCTTGAGAACCCAGAGGTATTCTCTGAGAAGGGCTTCCTGTGCCACTTTGACAGTGCAACTTCCAGTGCCTGTCAGAGCGGTATTGCATCACCACCGCTTACTGAATGTTCATTCCTTTATGAAGACAAACTGGTACTGAGAGTGCAGGACAAGCCATCAGCTTGCGCACAGGTGAGGCCCTGGGCACTAGAATGTAGTATCAGGCACACTGGGAATAGTTTGAACAAAGTAGGCTGTCTGAAATTGAAGTGAGCTTGCTACGTAACCCTAAGGATGCTGGGGCACTTGTGTTTGGGAGGATTTACACTGCATCTCCTGTAGAAAACTGGCTCCCCTGAACTGCCCATAATCCAGCTGCTGCCCGCTGTTGCATACAAGGACCATGAGGCTGTGCTAGGCCAGTGCTGGGGTAAGGAGGGATATGCTCCCACTCATCCCCACGGCTGGAAGAGCACAGCATTCTGCGCAGGACCCTCATGAGGACCTGTAGGAGCAGGTGGAATGGTGATACTGTATCTGCTTCCTACATTTGCTGTCACAAAGAGCGTGGGCAAGTGAGCCCACTGATGGGTTTGTGCTGGTCTGCTACAGCTGTGTGAGGAATGGGAGTGTGCTTGCTGGGGGAGCCCTAAGTCATGACTGTGCACCCGTTCTCGCTGCTGCTTCAGCCTGACAATCTGGACCAGACTGTCACTGTGATGCTTAGCAGTCTTGGCCAGAGAGAGAAAAGGAGTTTAAGACTCCTGTCACAAGTATAGGCACAGTAAAAGTGATGGCTGTAAAAAATCTCCTTCCACAGCTGTCCAGCTTGTTACTGCCTTGAAAGTTCCTGCTTTACAGGTAGCTGAGATCTTTGCGCTCAGGTTTTAGTATTATTAAATATGCTGGGCTGTAATTTGTGGCAATTCAGCTGATGTTTGAAGAGCAGTTGAGCCATCTGTGCAGTGGGGGCAGGCCAGACAGATGTGGGTGGCAGCCTGATTTTAATCTGCCTTTGTGCATGAATCAGGGACCCGGCATTTTTAATACTTTATAGTACAGGTACAACTGAGTCACGTTTCTCTGGGCAATGAATAGGTACCACTATAGCCTCGGGGACTTCCCCTGCTAAATATCAAAGGCCTGCAACAAACAACAGAGGTGTTAATGCTTCCCAAAGAAAGAGTCCTTTATAATGGAAAATATTGTTCAACCAGAGTACAGAGGAGTCTTTTTCCAGATCTTTTAAAATAGCCTAGCAGTAACATCTGATCCATTATCCAACAATTTACTCCTTTGGGTAGATTTCCATGCCGACATGAGCGGGAGGCTGCTGCCTTCGGTGCAAGCTGCAGTGCAGGTACCAGGGTTGATTTACACAAAGGCCATTTGGTGCTTCATATAACAGATTTAAATGTGGCATTACAGATTTGTGAAACCACACTTGCAGGGCATTGGTATATCCTGCAAGTTTGGCATTGCCACGACTTCCTGTGAGCCTATTAAATACATTTTGGAAGACAAAATCAACTGTGGAGACAGACACAGTGGGATGATAATTTATTAATGGAGACCTATTTTTTAAAATCATATTTTCAGATGATTTCCCTCAGTTATGCTGCTTAATGACCCTCTAGAGTTTTATCCTACTGTTGCTTAGATTCCACTTTAGTATTACTCACAGTGTTTGCATTCACACGGGGGCTTTGCAAAGCTAAAAAGTTGCATCTGTTATCTTGTCAGTAATCTTGTATAGAATTTACATTCTTACATTAGTGTGTATGCGGAGGCTTTGTTAACACCCGTGTCTTCACTAGGCAATAGTAGTGACAATGGATTTCAAAGTTGTTTTTTCAGAGTTTTTTCAAATCTTATGTTAAGATGTAAGGGTTGTATTTGCACTCCAAGATGGTGGTTTGCATGTACAAAGCAAAATAAAATATCCATCTGAATGGAAGCACTTTGGTGAAAAGAGGCTTTTTTTTTTATTTCTCATTTTGACACCAAATTTTAAATTTTCCATGCTCGTTATTTGCACTATAGTAACTGTACATAAATCTATTCACTTTTGAAAATGAGGGTTTTGTTTCTGCTTCATTTTCAATGTGATTCTGAAGCTTTCTGCCCAGCAAGTGCTGCCAAGCACCATCCTGTGGAAGTGCCTACAGAGGGTGCCTGCAGACTCGCCCTGCCACCTTGTCCCACAACACTGTGTGGCACCGGGTACGCATTAAGTAAGTGTCTCCCTTGAACACACACTTTATTCAGCACCTCCTAGAAGAAAGAAGCAGCTCTACAAGAAAGAAGGCATGATTTGCTGCCATTTGTGGGACCCAGCTTGAAAAACAACTTCTTCCTGTGCACACCAGGTATGAGGTGGATGTGAGTCATTAGGGACTTGTTCTCATGGAGCCAGATCATCAGATAAGGCAAACTGGCGCAGGTCCACTGAGTCTGTGAAACCAGCACAATATCTAGCTGCAGCTCTGGCACGGGACCTGTATGGATTTCGGTGGGACCGGGCTAGCCCTTGGCTTTGTGGAGGCAGGAGGAGCCAGGCTGACAAAGAAACCTTTTGATAATGACCTCGGAGATGGTGCCCTGCAGCACAGCTAACAGCAGGAAAAAATGTACCTGAAAAATGATGCTGTGTGCCAAGAAGCTGGGCAAGACCGAGCTTGAGGAAATCATGCAGAATACCTTTTTTGTTCTCAGAGGTTTAAAACAAAAATTTAAAACTAGGCATTCTTTTCCCCAATACCACAGCAACAACCCTGTTAGTCATTCACTGCTTACACACAGGTGATTAATCTTCTTTTTTTTAACTAGTATTTTTTCACTTTGTACAGGCTCTCTACCATCATAAACAGAGCTGATAATGAGATATATGTAAAATTTGGGTTGTTTAATACTTCTCAGTTAAGTTCCTGAATGCAGGGCTTTTTATAATTCTTACAGAGAGAGAATGTTAGCAACAATAGTTCAGTGGTTTCTAAGCAAGCAGTTGTGAAAAAGCACAGTATTTGTCTCTTGGCAAAAAATTCTCAAAGCTGGATCATTAAACAATGCTATTGTTTTGCATGGGCTTTAAAGTTTAGTGTCTGGGAGAGGAGTGGTTGCCCTGACCTGGGTTTTGGCATATAATTCCATGCAGAAAGATGTTAAAAGCAATCTGCAAAGCCTACCAAAAGAGAATGTTCTGTTACTGTCTCTACAGCAAGGAGCTTATGTGATCTCCAACAAACTATGATTTGCCTCAGTTTTCTGCCTCCACAGATGAGTTCTCAGCTTCACGAGGAAGCCACCAGATTTTTATTAACTTCTGTTCCGATTTGTTCAACTATTACGGTCACAAGCGCTAAAACCACGCGATAAAGGCCCAAGCATGGTCTCCAGCCTGCCTTTTAATTCATGGTTTACTTTTGTATGTTCAAATCAATTTATAAAGGAACTGACTTCTGGGGTGCTGAGCAGACAGAGCTGCCACTAACTTAAGCTCTGAACTAGCAAAAATTCAGATTCTGGGCACTATGAGCCGTCCAGCTGGAGCGTGTCATTGACTGCAGGAGGATTACCTACACTGTGCTTTGTTGGGGTTTTTTCAGCGGAAAAGTTGGTTTAAGAATTCCCATCCTCTTCCTACCGCTCATTTCCATCTCCACGCCACACTTGTCAGTTGTTTGTGAGGGTGTGCTTTAAATGAGATCAGCAAGGAACTCCAGCATCTGCTACGATGTGTAACTATACCCCTTTCATCACCTTCTTCAGAGGTAGTTTCCTTCCAGCCCACTCGCCTCCCATTCTGTTGACATTAACAAGTACCTGGGAAGTCAGGCCAGCTTTCTGATCTGCCTGAAAACTAACCTGGGAGGTTTTTTAAGTGAGATCATTGAGCTGGTGCAGTTACTGTTCAACCACATGAGCGCACGTGCAACCATGTGAATACAGGCACCGACACAAAAAGGGGAGGGCAGCCTCCTTCACAGATAACGTAGTTTTAGGCTTGCTTAAGCCAACTGCAGCATGGCACCATTTGTGTATAAAAACCTAAGCATAGCTTAAATGTTTGCAGAGTGGGCAAAAGGATGGATTTTTGTGTTATCTTTTTGGAAAGCTGCAAGTTGCAAATTAGTGCTTTTTTTCCTACTAGCTTTGAAGCTATTACGTAGTTGCTGCCTGCTATCTGTTCACAGAACATCGAACCAAAATACTTTAGCTCTAACAGAACAGGGCTACGGTGCTCTACGCCCTGTTGAAGCTTCATGTTGGTTGACTTCATACACACCAAGCAACCCTTTAGAAGCATTACATTCTAAAAAGAACAACTTAAAGCACTAGATTAAATCCTGGTCTCTGAAGGGACTGAGAAAGACTGTAAGACAATGAAACAGTAAGAAGAGAGTTTCTTTGTGATGCTTCTGCGAATGTACGGACAGGGGAGAGAAGGATTTTATACAAGACTGGTCACCTTGCCACAGAAAGATATGTTAGGTTGGTTTCATGTGATTTGTTCTCAACAAACCTAGTATTGACTGTTGTTTGTCAGTCAGTAGCTATTAGCCTATTTTATTTATTTATTTCAGTCACTGACCTGACTGCTCCGGAATTCCCTTGCTACCTTTTTCTTCTGCCTCTTGAAGACAAGCTCTTCTGGTGCCCTCTTCCAGGCTTCCTACGCTTTACCAACTAAAAGCTCGGAGCCTGGACAGCTGGTTCTCTAAGCACCTTAAATGTGAATTTTATTTAGGCCTACCCCTTTTTGAAAGCATTTAAGTAATTAAAATTCTCTTACATGAGCTCTTCCTGTGTTCTGTCATGAGCTCTCACTCCTTTGTTGCTGCTGTTTGTTGAATTAATTCTCAAATCACAGTGCAGGCAGGAGGTGTACAGTCTACTTTTTGCTTAAACTCAACTGCCAACCAAGTGCAAGTTGGATTTCGTCTCACTCAGTTTTACAATTTTCACTAGTTTCCCAATGAAACAGGAGTTTGAATGACAGTGGAACAAACCACCTGGTGTGCTATTTGGAACAAAGTGGTTCACACCTCCAGAAGGTACAGCGTCCAAGGCCCTGGTTCTCCAAATCACTTCAACTTCTGCAGACCTCCATGACAGACGGCAGGTTCCCCAGACTGATCCACTCACAGCTGACATCCCAAATCAAAGCAAGGACAATGATGATAGCCAGGACAAGGAGGTCAGGTAGAGGTGTACTGTTGGGTCATGGAGGTGACCTAAGGGCTTGTCTCTACACGCAGTTGTTTATTATTCTTGATTTATTTATACAGAGGTGTTCTCATTCAGAGTAAACCAGTTTAATCCAGAGTAAATTAAGCAGGAACAAGTCCCTGTCAAATAGAGCCCCAAGAACAGACTTGGTGTCCCATGTCTTTTGAAAGTAATTAAATGTCTCCATAGATTCTTTTTAAATGGAGCTTTGCAAAGACAAGACTGAGTACTGCTATTATCCTGGCTTTAAAACACATTGTCCTCTATCTGTTGCCTAACCTGCCAGATTAAATGGTCATAGGCTAACTGCCTAGAACAATCAGCTTGAGTCTGATATTCAGTATGATAAACAAACACGAGCTTTATTAACCTGTAGACATGTGATAGGTGTGAAGGTCACGTCGCAGATTGCAATAGCCTCCTTACCATTGGGTTACACACCAAAGGTTGCAGACTCCTTCCTTCCCACTGCAGCATCTCAGCCACAGAATAAGACCCTTTATCCCTTGCTCCAAGTCCTGTGGCACCTGCAATTAGATCCACAAAAGGATTCAGGCACTGAAATCTGCTGCTGGGATCATCAAAGCTCCTAATCCCACGGGCAACTGAAAACCAGACAGGCAGCAATTCTTGGCAGCACAGATTCCCTGAAAACTGTTGCTTTGGAGCGTGCCCAGGCAGCCTCCAGCCTTTGCCACGCAGGGCAGGCTGGCCCAAGCATTGCAGCCCCCTGAGCGTGATGCGTCGGTGGAGGGTTCATCCTCCTTTGCCGGAGGGATGCAGACCCACCGGCGCTCCTAGAGAAGAGGAGGAAGGAACGCACTTGCTGGCGCTTCCCTCCCCTTTATTTAATAGCTCATTATCACACCTCAACAACTGTGCGCAGCGCTCCCCTCCTGCCCGAGGAGCTTTGCCCACTGCCAGACCTCGGGGCTGCCGCCGCTACACCGAACCGGGAGCTCACACGGTGCCGGGGCGAGAAAAGGGGTCAAGGAACCGCCCTTTACGGGGGTCGGAAGAAGCGCTGCCGGGCGCTGGGGAGCCAAGGGAGGGCGCTACAGCACCCGGGTACCGGCGGCGGGGCCGCTCCCCGCTCAGCTCCGGGCAGCGACGGGGGGGGCGGGCCCGACCCAGGAAGTGACGCCGCCCAGCACACCCCCCCCGGGCATACCTGACTCACCTGGGCGGGTGGCGGCGGTGCCGGTCGGTCGGTCGGTCTGTCTATCTATCGATCGGTGGCCGAGGAGCAGCAGCAGCAGCATGGCGAGGGAGAATATCTCCCCGTGGGCCATGGGACTGCTGAAGACCTTCGAGGAGAGCGAATTCGGCAGCTGGGAGAAGATCGGCTCGGGGGGGTTCGGGCAGGTGTACAAAGTGCGGCACCTCCACTGGAAGACCTGGCTCGCCATCAAGTGTTCGCCCAGCCTTCATGTGGATGAGAAGTAAGGGGCGATGGGGACAACGGGGGGAGTAGGGGGAAGAAGATTCCAGGTATTGAGGAGCCCTTGGTTGCCCCGTGGCTCCCCGGCTGCGCAAATGCGCAGCCGGGGAGCCACGGGGCAACCAAGGGCTCCTGCTTCCACAACCCTCCCTTGTGTTTTTATCACACAAGGCACACAAACTTAGGTAATCATGCTTCTGAGGCCAAACAAGGTGGCCATGCTGCCTGTGCGACACCTTCTTTTGGAGCACCGAGCCAGGTCGTATAGCCCAGAGTTATAGATCTTGGGAGCGGGCTTGGGAAAGGGACGAACTGACCTGACCCAGCCCCAGGAGCTGCAGCATGTCCCGCAGCTCTGTTTACCAACAGCAGCAATGGGGATGAAGGTCTGACTAAATGCAGGAAAGACCTGCGCAATTAAGTATTCCCTAGGCAAACGTGGCCTTTGCCACACTTAAGCAAAGCCTGGACCAACACCTTTGGTTCTGTCGTACATAATGGGGCTGGCCTCGCTCAAAGAACAAGCGACGTTGCTTACCCACTTGCAGCAGCTTGGAAGGAGCCGCCACACAGCTGCAGTCTAGGGCTTGCCTGTTCCCTCGCAGCCATTTGGAAAGCATTTTGCCCTGCCCTGGTCATGCGTGTATTGGCTTGTGCTGAAGCGTTACGCCTGCTGCAGCTCCAAAGGTCACCAAAGGCAGCCCTCAACGGGAAGCGCAGGAGGAGTGAAACTGCTGGATGGGATCTGGGGGTTTCTCCAGCCTCCTGTATCTCACTCCAGGGAGCTCCCTACCTTGGGAAAAGCCAGCCCTCTACCTTGCATTTGCATTAGTTGTGACTGCTATGTGGTAGATGGCTGGGGTGGTTAGCAGCGGGGCAGGCAGCAGGCTCAGTGTGGGGGATGCTGGGGTGTGGACATGCTGTCTTTCAGGAGCGGGTGCTGAAAAGAGGTGGGCTGGGAAATTTGTTCTCCAGCTTCAGTTCAGGGCCAGTGCTTCTCCTTGCATCTGCCCAGGATGAGTCCTCACTGGGTATTCCAGTGTGGAGCTGTATTGCACTGCAGGGAAAGACAGTGGGAACCCTATCCAGCTCACCTGCTCTCCATGACTGGTTGTGGCCCATGGCAGAGAATGGTCAGCTATGCTGTGCTTGCACAGCCTGTGTGTGTGATGGGGGCATATCGAGTGCAGACTGCCCTTCCTAGGAGAGGAAGGCTGTCAGATGCATCTTTAGAAACATCCCTCTGTTTTGAAGGGCAGCAGTGATTTCCCAGCTGGTCAGCGTCTGTGCAGAGGGAGATGAGTTTTGGCCAAGTGGCATTCCTGAGCTTTTCCAGCTCCACCTTGATCTTTGAATCTTTTCCAACTCATGAGCTGATCCTGCAGTTCATTTTCTGAGATGTGGGTTGGTTCAGACACAAAAGGTTTCCCTTGTTGCGGTTCCCGCAGGAGGAAGGAGATGAGTTGGCCTAAGGTTGAAAACATTTGTAAGCCCATCTTCTACATGATCAGTAGGGTAGTGGGGCATCTTGCCCATCATCTGAATTGGTGACTATGCTGTAGGCATAGCTTATATAATATAGTAAATGAGACAAAAATGTCCCTTTTTAGGGACAGAAGGTGAAGAGGGAGAATTTAATATATGCATAGGGTAACCGTGCTGTCTGTGAATAAAACAGAAAAGACCTCAGAGTTGCAGAGGGTGTTCTACTGGGTTACCCTGCAAGCCCTCCTACCATTAAAACTTCAAAGTACGTTTCAGACTTGATGCTTATTGAGGCCTAATTGGAATAGTACTGTAGCTGACTAATTTTGCAGTTTAAAATAAAAACACCTCTTAAAAATAAGCTGGAACGTTTTTTATACTTTTCATTTGCAAAATACATCTAGAAATTTACTCAAATGTTAATTTTCAGTCTGAGCCAAAAGATGCTGTCGCCTGTTTTAATATGAACAATGAATCTTGAGAGTTACTACCAAATCTTTATATTACTATATTCGATGTGCGGTAGAGAACCAGTGGCTATGAGGTTTGCAAGTATTGGAGAGACCATACAACATGCAGTGGAGTAAACAAAAATGCCTTGCGAATTTGGGAACTTCAGGGCCATGGTGTTCCTGCAACTCCTGGTTAATTTTAACAAACCAGTCCTTGAAACACTGATTTTATTTGTTTTACTGCAGAATTTGTGCTTCAAATGCTTAAGGGGAGCACTGATTAGAAATTGGAGGGTCCCTGGCTTTTGGAAAGACTGCTGCTGCAAAATAAAGCAAAGCTGAATTTGTATATGCTTTTCCTTCGGTTCTTAGGCTGTTCTACCAAACCCCTTTCAGCAGCTGGTAACACTGGCCCCAAAGAGACTTCTCACTTGAAACTTTTCTAAGAAACTTGTGTCATTCAGGTGGTGGGGGACACAGACAACATGAAACACAACCTCTTTATTTGCAGGTTGAAACAAGCCTGTGTAGTTAGTTAATCCAGGAGATTAACTTGGCTAGCCATTTCTTGGAACCCTGTGAAGCAGCAGAGTTAGAAGAATTACCAGTGGTGTCAGAAACATTAACTGAAAAACACAGAGGCATATTTATTTATTTATTTGGTACCACATTAAAACCCTGTTTGTAGTGGCTCGGTGGGGGTAGTACTCTGTAGTCTCTCTTCTGCAGACAGTAAGAGATTTGGAGTAATTCACTTGGCAATTATCACACCATAGAGCCAAGTGGCCTCCAGCAGAAGGAAAACTGAATATACAGTCAGAAGTGTTTTTATCTTTAAGCCCAAGCCGTCTCAGGGGATCGAGCCAAATTCCATTCCTAACACCTTATTTGCTCCCACTTTCCATCTCCCGAGATCACGTTTCCCGCATGCGACTCAAGATGCTCTCAAGATTGGGAGCTTCAGTGTAAGCCTGGAGAAAAGAGTGAGTCACTCAGAAAGGTGGAGGAGCCTCTCCACCAGGATTTGCACTGGGGAGCGCAGAGTCCCTTCTCTTTACCCCTGCTGGCCAGAATGGAAGCGTGATGTGGAGAAAATGGGTGGCGAGCCCGGAAAGAACAACCTGGAAGCCTTTGTGGGTTTCTTACAGCTGAACGTAAACGTGCAGACTGTAATGAGTATGAACCATGTAACAGTTCCCAGAGAGGACTCCTCACTGGAGGCATTAGCCAGTGGGGGTGATGACAGGGTATGGAGGTGGAAAGGTCTGCCCTCTTGATTGGGAATGATTTGTTCATTTTATTTAATGAGTAAAGCCCTACATGTACCTCCCTCTGCAGGACCTGCCCTTAGGAGTGCAGCAGAACCTAGAAATTTATGAGGTTTTGAAATGCCTTGCTGTTAGCAGCTGCTGCATTTATTTAGGTGGCGAAGGTGAACGAATGCCTGTTCTGGTGGTCTCTGGGTGTGTAGGTAGAACTTAATACCCGCCTCATGCTCCTTAACGAGTAGGGATGTGTTAACCTATAATACTCTTGTGCCAGGGTTATGCAGCAGAGATCTGTTAGCAGCACTGAGATCTGTGTTAAACTGAAAGAAGGAACTTTATGACTTCTGTACTTCCCTCCCCCCCAACATATTCTGCCCTGACCATGCAGTGGTTTTTTTATTTTCTTCTCTTACTTTCTTCTCTGAGGATCAGCAGTGTGAAGGTCATTAAAGATGTACCCTGCAGAGCAGAGGTCACCGTATGCTCTTAAACATCTGCCATGATGCAGAGAAAAAGAATCCCTGTAAAAATTCGGAGATGTTGTTGTTTTGTGGATCCCATCTTCACCACAGGCATAGTTTGTAAAGAGGTAACCTGCATTCCCCACTGGAGAGCACTTTGGATGGGCTGGCTGCTCAGCATCTGGAAGTTGTTCACGCAAGCGGCCCCATTATAGGGTTTCAGGCTTTTTGAGTTTCTCTGAAGCAACTTGAACTGCTCTGTCTCAAACGTCATTAGGATAATGTGGTGGTAGTGATGAGGGAATATAAAACTGCAAGGACCGCCTTGTGAGTTTAAAGTTGTATTTTTATGGCAGTATTATCTTTAGGGTATAAAGATTGCATACACACAAATGCAGATACAGTCATAATTCTTGCTGTTCTTGCGGCAGGGTTTGTGGTACGAGGGTTGGGCCCTGGGGATTGAGGCAGTGGGCAGGAATAAGTCTGTTGTCTCCAAGAGAATCCAAAGAATGCAGCCCTATCCATTTGGGGTGTGACTTTGAGTGGAAGCAGACAGATGTTTCGGGGATGTCAGAAGTCCCCCATTCATGTAAATAGTTCTGATGGGTTTGGAAATGGCTGATCTGTCATTGAGGACTTTGCTGACAGAGATGCTGTTTGGCACCAACGCAGTACTAGATCTCTTGATGTGTGTGCCTCTGTCTTCTAACACTATTATAGGGGAAGTGTATGCACCCCATGATTTACATGAATTCGGCTGTCCTGTGTGCAAGGTTTTTTTAATTCTTATTACCATAATGTTAGGATATAGTACTGGAGGGGGAGGAGAATGGAGCCAAGGTAGTTAAAGAAGATAATTCTGACTCTTTAATTGTGTAGGTGTTAAATAAGAAACACTGTTATAACAGAGGCTAGTCCAATGCCTCTTGACTGAGAAACCTCATTAGGAGCTTTTCTTTTCCTCCACTTTGGAGGGAAGTGTTTCTTGGTGATACTGCAGAATAATGTCTAAGCCCTAGGAGTAGCCGAGCAGCATAACCCCGCCCATCCCACGCTTTGATCTGTTAAATGCGAACTTGAAGAATACCTACAGCATCCTTTGTTGCAGCATTCGCACTTGTGTATTGCCTTGAGAACGCCTAAAACTGTGCTGAGTGCCAGTAGCACCTTGCTAAGGGAAAAGGGAAGGGAAAGACCTTTTATCTTTGCCTGATGAAGGAGACTTTGGCTTAACGAGCTGTTTGTGTTAACAGGATTAATGCAAGTGCACTCCAGCACTTGGCTAATGACCTAGTTGTATTTTGGCTCTCTATTTCTTTTGTCTTTTTTTCCTTTTCTATTTCCTAAAAGTGATAGGGGCCCGTATTAAAGAACTGCCATGTCTCCCTGGCTATACCAGCTTATTCAGTTTTAAATGCTCTGGGTTTGGGAAAGATTGTTGTATGGGGGTTTATTTAAACAGGCAAACTAGATAAAGAGTACTTGGCTATTAGTCAGTTAGTTCACTCATCTGCCTGCATCTGATCCAAGCAGAAAGGGAGCTTGTTTTGTTTTGTTTAAACTGGATATTCTCTCTTCATGGGGAAAAAGCCCCATTTGAAGCAGCTGAGATCTGTGATTTTGGTGATGCTCTCTGAGGCTGTGGTTAGCCCAGGAACCCCATCCCTGCGAGTCTAGTGGTTCTTGTGAGGCTTTAGCTGTTGCTGGGTTCTTGCCTTGCCTTGGAGGGCTCAGACAGCTATTTTACATCCCTGACTCCAGAGCTCAGCCCGCCGAAGCCTGGTGAATTATGCTGGCTATGCATGTGGCCTGGGGGCAAGGAGTTGGTTGTGTTATTCACAGGCGCTCCCTTCCAGCGTGCCAAAGAGCAAACTGGGTACTTGTCTACAAAGGCAATTATTTCACAAGAAAGTTGCTGTAGGGAGCAGCAGGAGCCAACATGGTTAATAGACAGAGAAGATTTCCCTTATCTTTTTTTTTTTTTTTTTTTTAGATCCCTGTATGTCCCTCTTAAACCATTTTGCATCCAGATCTTGCCTCTGAAATAGGTCTGCTGCTTCTTGCTAGGCTAGGCTCGCCCCTAGCGTGAGATGTTAACTGCTCTGGGTTACTGCAGGCTGCTACAGCTGGTGAGGAACAGGCATCAGGTTGGGAACCGTGTTGCCAACCTTGTCTAAGCGAACATCAACTCTGTGCTTCCCAAGCAGGCAAAGCAGAGGGGAAGGGGATGGGGTTGTGGGAGTCTCCTAATGTGGAGTGTGAGGGCTAAATGAAGCTCCCAAAATCTCACGTGGGAGCACTGAGAGTCTCTTGCAGGCTGTGTTTCAGCACAGGCCTTCTGGGTCATCCAGGCATCGCGGAGTAGGGGACAACGACATGGAATGGGGACCAGATGACGTGGGAAGGGGAAACTTCACTGTGGTAAGGTTGGACTTGGTGTTTCTCTTTTTAGAAATGGAGATTGCTTCTAGCTGGCCTTGGGTTTAAAATAAATAAATAAACAAAATACCGAGCAGATAGACCTGCCATAGCGGAGGCTCCCACCATGGTAACTGGCACCGCTTATTAGTGGCACAAGACATGAATTGTGACTAGGTCAGAATCGGTCCCCAGGTGTTTTCCAGCTCTTGGGGGCTGGCAAAGAGAGCAGGTGACAGAGGCTTCTGCCTTGCAGAGGGTGTGAGCATCTTTCTTCTGACCAGTCGTTGCAGCTGCTGTGAATGTGCTCACTCTGAGCTTTATATTTAAACCCTGATGTCTTCCAGGAGACATTTTCATCTCAAAACACCTGTGTGGGGTAGGGGTGGTCGAAGCAATGTTTTGTTTTGTTTTATTTTGTTTTAAAGCAGGACTCTCTATCAGGCAGTTAAAACTTTGTTCTATTACTTCAGGTACTGTTCTCCATTCAATACTGTACTCACTTTGGGTACATTACAAGAGCTGTCGTGTAATAAGAGAGGATCTGTTCAGGAAATATTACCTATCTGACCTCCCTGTGTCCTCTTCTGTGAATCAGTGGGTGGCAGCAACAGTGATGCAGCAGTACTCGTGGCCCAAAGCTGCTCTGGGTGCTACCCATTGTTGCTAATAATGTAGTTTTTGACAGATTGAAGGTTCTCTCACCCATCATGTGTGGCTCTTCTTTGTGGGCACAGTCAGCCTGGTGAGAGGCCCCTTGTTTCCTCTTTCCAACCTAATGCTCAGTTGGTCCTCGCAGGCTGTTGCAGCCTGAAGGCTATGTGTGAGGTGCAGAAGGAGTGCATGGCAATTTAGGGTCTTGAGCTGGAAGGCTGCAGCTTGGACCGATTAACGCTTAGCACTCTGTAAGGTCAGGCTAAAATGACACATAAACAATCCAGAGTGCTCCTGACATGTGCTGGTGCTGGGCCTGTTACATCACTGAAAAATGCATGTGAGGAGTTTTCGGCATCCACTGGAGCTGAGTGAGCATAGTATTGGAGCTGCCAAATCTGGGGTTTGAGGACAAGGAGGCGCTTGCTGTGTCCCCCTAGCTAGAACAGGCAGCTTGCTCACTTAAATGGTGGGTTCCAGGGATCGCCTTCCCAAATCCTGGGTCTGCGTGCTGGCAGCCTGCACCTGAAGCAGTGCTGTCCGTGCCCTCTCCTGGTTAGCGCAGTCTTATGACTCACAAAAAGTTAATGACTTTAGCCCAGGGAGTTACAGCAGTGGTAAATTTGGGCACTATGTGTATTGTCCTCATTCTTAACAGTGCAGCATAAACATCTAAGTGGGGAGATGGGCTTTACGCTAGGGATGTTGGCACTGTTGGAAGTGTACAACTTGCCTGTGGTTCAGCAGCTGTTAGCTGTCTACCATTAGAGGCATAAACCAAAGTTAGTAAATGCTGAAATATGCCTGGAGTACAGGCTGGTGAGATGTACGTGGTTCAGCCAAGTGATGGTCATGAAACGTGGTGTTCGGTTTCTTAATGTTTTGTGTGTGGTTGGGGTGGGGGGAGAACCAGCTACTCCATCCTTCACCATCTGTTCCCTTCTACCCAGGGAGCGCATGGAGTTATTGGAAGAAGCAAGGAAGATGGAAATGGCAAAGTTTCGCTACATCCTTCCTGTTTATGGCATCTGTAAAGAGCCAGTTGGCTTGGTCATGGAATACATGGAAACGGGGTCCCTGGAAAAGCTCCTGGCTTCCGAACCTCTGCCCTGGGAATTGCGCTTCCGCATCATCCACGAGACAGCTGTGGGGATGAACTTCCTGCACTGCATGTCCCCTCCGCTGCTCCATCTGGACCTCAAGCCTGCAAACATCCTGCTTGATGCCCACTACCATGTCAAGGTACACATTGGGCGCTCTGTGCCAGGGACCCACCTTTGGATATTTTTGCATGGCTTCTGCCAAACTGAAAGGCCTGAGAGAAACCAGCAGCATTCCTTTTGAGTTAGAGAAATGCCCACCAACCCAGCCCCTCCAATCCCCAAACCTGTCTGTCTGATGTGTGCACCATTTCGGTACATAAATAGAGGTAAAGTTGAGCTTGTGAGAAGTCTCCTGAAATTTTAGGAGGGTGCTAGCATAGTGAACTCTGGTTTTGAGGTCTGTTGGGTCCTGCTATAAATTTCCTTGCAGTAAGGTCATGAGACAGATGAGAACAGGGAGAGAAAATCTACATCATCTCTGCCACTTCACAGCTGCCAGTGGGGGTAACCTTGTTCAGTCTAGGTCCTTCCGGCTTTGTACACTCCACTAAATACACAAATCTCATTTAAGCTGGAGTCTGGAGAAGCCTTCCCAGAGGCAACTCATTCTCTTTCATTTGCTCAGAGCATATACAGTAAAGAAGTATCTCTGTCCTGGCTGTTTATGCAGGCCAGAGGTCACTTAAAGACATTTTTGTGGCTGTATCAGCATGAAATCGTTTTCGTTATCCGTTTCCAGCATAAGCTAGTAAACTTATTTGCCTTCTCTGTTGGAGGTTCTGTTTAGACAGCTGGTCTAAGGAGGTTGCTTTCTGATCCTTCCTTTTGGAGAGACAAGAGATTGAAATAAATCTTCTTGTTTCCCTCCCCTCTCCCCCTCCTTCCCCCCCCCAGATTAGTGGCCAAACTCTTAACCTGAGAACTGCATCATTAATCATGCTGGCTGGCTGATACAACTCAGTAGTCATAGTACGAGTAGTCATAGATTGCCAGTGCCACCATTCATCTGTTCCGTTTTCTTGTCCCCCTCAAACTGGCCAAATGGCTTTGGTCTTGCTGCACCATGCTGAAAAATGAAGTTTTTGTTAAATGAAAACATCTAATGTCATGAGAAGGTTGCAGCCGTAAGAGGTGTCTGCCTCTAATGAGATTGCACCTGTGACAAGTCTCAGCTTTTTTACTATGCCTTAGTGGTGTACTTAGAAGGATTTTCTTTGAGGTAGGAAGCATCTACAAGTGGTCCATGGTATTATGACCAGAACATCAGGATCTGAACTGTTGGAAGGATATTCTCACACATTAGTGCTGAGGCGCCTTTGCTAAGTATTTATTTACTTAAAGTTTGTGCTTGCTTGCATAACTTCTTAAATTCCTAATTTTTGACTCATCCATGAGCCAAGATATGAAGGCTGTATTTTTCTCACTGTTTCAGGAGGTTGAAATGCTGTCTGATATTCTGCCTGCTGTATAGCCTATATCTGGGTGGTGATGTAATACAAGGGGGCAAGTGCAATGTACAAAAAATATGTTTCTAGTGAGGTCATTGCTGACTGTTAAACTGTTGCTACTTGCTCTGTGTATCAAACACATGAAGGTCTTTGGACCTTCTCTCCATTAAGTTCAGAAAAGAATAGTCTAATGCAAACCTTTTTCCAGCTAGCAGTCTTTTACATCTGCAGGTACCTTGGAAACCCCTCCAAGCAGCAAAGCAGACATAGGAACCTGCATGCAAAATAAGAGATGTACATATCCTGTGAGGTGCCTTCACTTTAAAAATGTGGCCCCAAACCTTCTTTTTGTGTGATGTGAAACTTGTAATTAAATTTCGGACCCTGCAGCTTGATTTAATGTGCATTTTCTTGCTGGAAGGCTAATGGAGCTGATGATTGAAGTGTTTTTACTTTTTAAATGTTAGTGTTAATTTAGTAGGTGACTGTCCCTGATAGAATCCTAAGGTGAGTGAAGAGATGCTGTACACTGCAAAAGAAGAGTTTGGAGGTAGGGAGGACTTCATAAACTGTTTGCCCTTAAGCCAGGAAACAGTCAGTCTTCCAGTGGAGCACATTAGAAATGCTTCTGTGCTATATTGCTAGTTAAATGGAAACACACCCTTCTTCTTTTAACGAGCACAATGCTTACTGTAAAATCCCCAAGTGAGGATGATGACTAACGCAGTAGTGCTGTACAGAACTTATCATCAAGTGGGTGCCTCCATATCATAAAGCCGTCTCCTGTGTGTATTACATAAGTGTGTGCTGAATTTTGTTCTTGGGAGGATAATTAAGAGGATGGGATTAGCCTAAGCACTGAGCAGGGACAGATATTAACTTTTTCAAAGGTATGTTGGAGGATTCTTTGGTGATTGTAAATGTACGTATATAATATGTACAACGCAAGGTAAGGCTTTGCTGGTTTTTTGGAGGATGGATCCATGCACGCCTCCTCCCCTGTGAGTACTGGTAGAACTCGGTCCTGGCAGCTCCAGCCTCAGCTGGGAGCTCCCTTCCCTGCCATGTCTTACTCCATCTTGGTTGCCTTAAGCAGTGTGGTTTCCTTGGGAGGGTTATTCCATACCCTGGCAGGCTTTGCTAGCAGGGATCAGTCCGCTGCCCTTTTTTTTTTTTCTTAATATCAACCTCTTAATTTTATTCGTACCACCAAGGTCTTCCTTGCCCCTTTCTCCAGTTTTTCAGTATTTATGGGCTAACACCTAGTTTTTGCTTAACTGGACCATGTTTTAAGAGCTTGTTCTTCAGCTCTTCTGCCCTCTGTACGCATTCTGGATGTCTCCCCTGAGCTGCCTGTGATGTGGCAATCGCTTGCAGGGAGCTGGCGCTGGGGAAGCAGTGCCACATTCCAGCACTGCCCTCGTGGGCTGTTAGTTTGCTTGCTCCCTGCTCCGACGTGATCTCTCTTCAGGGCCCTCAGTAAGAAAATACAGCACCACTACCCGCCATGCAGTAATCTCATACCCTAACTCGTTGCCAGCTACCATGCCTGCATGCTCTCTCTGTTGCTGCTTCCCAGGTTTCTTATCTTCAGTGTCTTATGGTTAAGAGTGTAACTTTTTGTTCAAGTACTTAAAATTAAGTCAACCTGCAACTTAAGACTTTTGGGCAAAAGTGTTATTTTTAAGTTCTTGTTTCGCTTACTATCCAGACTGTTCGCTGCATCTCCTCATCTTGTCATACATATATGTGTGTGTGTATATATATATACACATATATGCAAACACACACACATGCACATGGCTATATGTGTAGGTGCATGCACACACAGAGGCAAATCCCACCAGTTATTTTTAATATCCCAGATTTTAAGAACTTGGGAGTGGAATGAGCTGGTCTCAGCTGTGCCCTGCTTTAAGCTCACTGTAGTTGCTTTTATTTCTGTACCCCCAGCACTCCAATTTAAACCAGTGTGAAGTTTGCTGCTATGTTGTGTTGTGCTGTGCTGATGGTCTTACTTAACTTGGATATGTTGCCTCTATGGTCTTTGCCTTTATTTGCTTCAGCTGAAGAAGGAGCTGCAAAGTTTCTGAGTGTGGAGTTAGAAGAAGTGTAGTCAAACAGCAAATTTGTTTATCAGAAAGCTGCTTAGTGTAGGTTGTTAACTGTAGGTCAGAGTAATACCCAGAGGCCAGGCTGGTGAGGAGCGGTTGTCTCTCCTTGTTAGACTAGCTAATGTAGTTAACACAGCCACTTTACCAGCTGCAAATGCTCTCCTGTTATTAGAAATGAGAAGAGGCTTTTTTATTTTGTGTGTCCCTTCTGCCTCTTTCCCACCCCTTCTGATCAAGGTTTCTGTGTGGGGCTGTTGTTACATGGCTCTTTAATCTTAACCAACAAAGCTGGTTTTCACCTTGATCAGTTCTCTAATTGATCTAATTGTGGTGGCACAGGGGAGAGAACGAGACCATCCCTGTTATGGCAACGCAGATTTATAGTGGGTTAAAATGGATGTTTGACCATGGCTTTGGCTCCTACTACTTCTGAAGAGAGCAGTACCAGTGTCACACCTGAAACAGGTTTTGAGGAGTTAAGGTTTTGGGGCAGGTTGGGAAAGATGGAAATATAGTCTGTTTCAGAATGACTTCTTTTAGTAGCTAACTGAAGTGTGTTCATAAACAGTGAAGTAAAGACGTCTGTTTGAAGTACAGGTGATGGTTCTGTGTACGCTTGGAATTAGTATTTTTTCCTCATTTTCAGTAGTCCAGATCTGTGACCCATGTAAGTCTCTTAAAAATTTCTGCCATTTCTTAAAGAACAAAATTGAAACAACCAGCCTGCCTCACCTACCCCCAGAAAAACACACAAACAGGGCCAACCTGCTGCAAACACCCAAAACCCTGTAGACAAATGTGTAGACAAATGTAGACAATATCCAAGAGCGCAGAGACTTTGCACAGAGATAAATACTGGATATGCCAGCCAGCAGTGCTTAAAAATTAATCTGGTGGCTTTGTTACCTATTTGATGAAGAAGACCTTTTGGTGAACTCTGTCCCCGAGTCCACTGCAGTGGGTTCTTGAGTCTTATTTGCAGCATGAGACGCTAAGTGCACGCTTCAAGGTGGCCCATCAGGAGTCAGCAGTGAAAGCGCTTTCAAGCACTGATTTTGTTCCTAGATCCCTACAGTGTTTGGGAATAGCTGACTCTAGTAACCATTATAGCTACATGAGCATATCTACTAGATTTCAAAAGAAAAAAAAAAATCATCTCCAAAAACTTGTCAAACTCAAAGCATCTAAAACTTTGCACGTGAGTGTTTTTTACAAACTAGAATGCAAGCATCCGCAAATGTCGGAAGCAGAGAATGACCTGTGTGCACAGTATGCTCAATTTAAAACAAACACAACTGAAAAAGGAAAGAAAAAAGTATAATCTTAAGATCTTGGAATCTCTCAGTAAAGTAAGTAAGTGTTGCTGGGAAGTGGGCAGGGAAGCACGTACAGCTCCCCTCCCCAGCCGCTGCTCACGTGTTTGTTCTCATGCAGACCTGTAAAGAGCAGAGACCGAGCGAGCTGTCTGAACATGAACAATCCCACTGTCTGCGTGGGCTTTGGCCAATGTTTTTTTCTCTTCTTCCTACCTCTTCACCGCAGGTTTTGCATGAAGCAGTCTGTCGCCTCCGTGTCTCCTCTTAACCCTACTGATACTAGGTATGCTTTTGAAGCATGATGGGATCCACCTGAAATAACTGATGTGAGGAGTGAGATTACGGGTCCTGTTGGATCGTGGGGCAGGGCACATCCTGGGGTGGGCTGCAAGGGCTAGCGGGGATGTGGAGGGTGAAGTGGGGAGGGGTGCTGCACTTTCACTATCTATCTTCACCAGCAAGGGTGCCTCGTGTTGCAGAACTAGGTACCTGGCAAGCAATTTAAAGGCAAAATAGGTAAGTTAAAGGGCTGTGTCTTCCACCCACTGCACAGTTCCCACTGCTGTTTAAAGAAATTGCATGACTAAATATAACATGCAGTGTGGAAAATTTACCCTACAGGATCTAATAAAAGCCACAAAAGCTGTCTGCAGAATCTTACTGTTTTGTGGCAGCCTGGAAGAGAAAAATTCTTCAATTTCCAGTGCTTTCTGCAGAATTTGATATTGAAGCTCTGTTCTACAGATGAATTTGCTAGTAATTGGTATAAAACCTAGTTCTTCACAGTAGGTAGGGGCAGGTTCACAAGGTAAAGCTCTTGCTAGCCTCGTGGAAGGGGGAGGTACACTACATACGGTAGTTGTTTCTTGGTCTGTAGGCTGAGACTGAGACCTGTTCTATTTAGTGTGCTTAGCTGCTTGTCTTAGCCCCTAGCCTTAGATTCACACAACATAGCTGGTAGCTCTTAATGCAGGAGTGTCACTGTGCTGTCCGTATTTCATCTTTATTTCTTAACTTACACAGTAGGAAACCCGGTGTTGTTTAGACAAAGAGGAAGGTGTATTACTTTAATTATGCCATATGGATTTCTTGAGGTGTATACAAGCCTCTGCTTCACGTTAATCAAAGGATAGCAGTGCTCCACCAAGTCGGATCTGTTCAGACTTGCAGCAGCCGGTTCATTTATTAACCTGACACCACGGGCTTGTGTGATGTTGGGGTTGTGCTTTTGTTCTTCAGTGGAGCACTAAGTGCCCCAAACTCATGCAGCACTTCGTGGGGCGGTCAATTCAGCTCTCCCAGGGTGAGCTGGCTTGCGAACCTGGGTTTTTTGACTACTTACTGCTATCCTGGACTCCAGTGCTTGGTTTGGTGAGGAGGCCAGCAACCCTGCCCTGAGAATGTAGCCCTACAAGCATGAGAAACTATTCCTCCAAACGGCTTTCCTTTTTTCCCTTCTTTTTTTCCCCTTTTTTCTTTTCAAGTCATTCCCACTTTACAGATTGGGCAACAGGTTGTGTGCAAGGGTACAGGACTTCTACAGCCTCTGGAAATGCCTCTGTTGAGCTCTCTGCCCCTGGGAGAAGTTCTTCCTGAAGCCGTGTGGGTTGCTTTGTTTGTTTCATGGCAAAGGGAGATTCCTAGCATTTGAAGGCCAATGGCTGTGTGGCCTGCCTGTGCTCCAGGAGGCCAAACCTGGCAGCAGTTTTCTCCCTTTCCAGTAATGGATGCATGTTACGACTGGCTTTGTGGTATATTTAGACAGAAACTTCTGAAAGGGTAAAGTTGGAGCCTATTAAAAAAAAAACCAACCCAACAGTTTTTTTTTTAATTATGCTGCTTGTTTTGAGGGTGAACAGTCTCAAAGGAGAAGCTGTGAAGATCAAAAGGGAAATGAATAAATGAAAAACCTGAGTATTTATTAGATAAAATAATGTATAAGTCGGGGGGGGGAGGAGGAATCTAATCTAACATGTACACAGAAATCAGTGGGATGAGTGGTTCAAGAAGACTACTTCTCTTGAAATTTCCACTTAGCATAATAGACATTTTTGTCCAGTGGGAAATAAGGAAGACAAAGGCAATTCTTTGCCTGTCTGTTTGCTTGATGATTGGTATGCTTTTGAGAGCAAATGAATGCATATTTGTTTGACACTTCAAATTAAAGTGGAGGTGTGTCCTTTTTATAAACTTGCTGTCACTTGTTTTGTTCATTTCAGCTGTGTTCACTGCGTCACTGCGCCAACTTGCTGTATCTCCTAGTTGCCAAAAAGGAAAATGCCGTGTGTGGATTTTTGATGTGTGTGTTTTGGGGTTTTTCACACTTGGTGCCTCTGGCGTTGGGCTAGTCCGTGTTGGCATGGTCAGTGTAACAGTGGTATCTGAAAGAGCAATTCTCTCGCACTCATTGGAGAGCTCATGGTCTGAAAACAGGTGCTCAGAACACTTACACATAGTGTGCAACGTGAGGTTACATACGGAAAGGGGGTGGCAGCACCAATAATTACATTAGTTTGCACTAGCTAAATTTGACTAGTTTTAAATTACAATGCATTGTCTTGACTGTTTGTTGTGTTTGCTATGTAACATGCTGCTGCTTGCAAAAAACTGCTTGCTGCTTAGCCATAAAGAAAAGCCTACCATAGCGTAATGCTTCCAGAGATGTTCAAGAATGCTTCCAGAATGCTCAAGGCTAGACTGGACAAGGCTTTGAGCAACCTGGTCTAGTGGAAGGTGTCCCTGCCCATGGCAGGGGGTTGGAACCAGATGATCTTTAAGATCCCTTCCAACCCAAACCATTCTGTGATTCTATGTTCTCTTGGCTTAGAACTTCTGAATGGCAGCTTGCAATATTTTGTTAGGTGATCCTGTTACACCTATCTCTCTTTACAGAAAATTGTTAATGCTTCCGAAGTCCAATGGTGGCATGCACTTCTCATCCCTTCTTCCTCCATTTTTTTCAGATTTCTGACTTTGGGCTTGCAAAGTGCAATGGCTTGTCCCATTCCCATGACATCAGCATGGACGGCTTGTGTGGCACAATCGCGTACCTTCCTCCAGAGCGCATCAAGGAGAAAAACAGGTGTTTTGACACCAAACATGATGTGTACAGGTCAGTTAACTGTGAAAACACTTAAAGCCACTTTAAGTAATACTGTAAAATGAGCCCTTTTTTTCTGGTTATAAAACCTAATTAATCATGAAACCCCTAAATGTAGTTTGAGCCTTACCTTGCAAAGGGTTACATTTGCTTGGCTTTTTGCAAAGTCTTAAAGAGGGTAGAGGCCTTTTAACAAATTGCAGCTGATCCTGGGTCTTAAGCATTATTATTCCAAGTAACACTTATTTATTAACAACTGGCATGGGAGGCATCCTGCCCACCTTTAATTTCCCCATCAAAAGGTACATCTTGACCTACTTTTTGAGTCTGTGACAAAATTCTTAGTTATCTTCAGGGGATTTCATCACTTGGTCTTTGGTTCTTCTTTCATGGTAATGTTATTAGGAAAAAGAAATCATAGCAGTAGATTAAAAGATATGTCATATTCTAAATGGAATGTATTTCTTTAAAGTAGTCTTGCAGGATAGAAGTATTAAATAAAATCCACAGCAACGCTTTGCTGCTGTCTGATTTTGTCAGTGTTGGTGTGGAATAGTTGGTAAATGTTACCAAGAGCAGCCTGGCAGCCTCCGGCAAGTCTCTGTGTTTGCTGCCTCAGGTTCCTCCCTGCAAAAAGTAGACTTTCAAATCATAGTTCTTGGTTGCATCTTGTTGTGTGCACTCATCAGCTGAATTAGATACAGAAAAAAAGGACAAGAAAAGAGAACTTAAGAAAATAAATTATGCTTCTGTGAGCTTTTTAGCTTTTTGGCTTTTTTTTGTTGTTGTTGTTGGAGGATTATTTTTTTAAAGCTTTTCTAGAAATAATTTTTTTTTTCTTTTGTATTTTTTTTGGTAGCTTTTCCATTGTGGTTTGGGGAGTTCTTACTCAGAAGAAGCCTTTTGCAGGTGAGTTTGATATATTGTGGGTTGTGTTTGAATTTTTTTCCTTTCTCCCATTGATAAGCACACTTCCTGTCCCACAAGCCCCAGATTATATGCATGTCCTCCAAATTCCTACAGTCTTGTGTGGTCGCCACTTTTAAGCTCTCAAATTCTGGTCACAAGTATAAGTCCTCCTTTGTCCTACATTGTGAAAGCAGAACCCACATTGCTGCAGAGGCCCTAGTCTGCTTCTTTCTGCTTCTGCTGGAGTTTGCTGTGCGGATCCAGAAGAGTGTGTGGCCTCTGCAGACTTCTGATGTGTTTGTGGCCAACGAGGAACAGCGCAGAGCAAAGCCAACTGGCAGGCACCATGCTGTTTTCAGAAACAGCCTCTCTGCAGAGAGGTTCTGTAGTTTATTTGTAGATTGCAGGTACAGATTTGTTCTTAAAAAAAAAAAAATAAATAAAAAAGCTGTCTGTGAGAATGAGCCTTGTTCCACCCTGCAGTAAATGCACTGATCAACAGGCAGCTATTTATTCTTTATGACTTTTCCTGTGTGCATGACTAGCCTGTGTATAGCACACGTGTTTGAACATGTCCCAGTCTACTATTAATTTTTTACCCTAGTGAGACATCCCATTCAGCCCCATGGTTGACTTCAGAGTCAAGAGCCACGTTACTGCACTGCTTGATTTGTGTTCGTTCTTCACCTTTATGAAAAGTTCAGGTGCCTGGTCTAAACAAAAACTGTGGTTTAGTTTTCTTAAAGCACATAGGGAAATCCAAAGAGAGGCAGCAAAGAACTACTGGATTTTTTTCTTCTTTGGTTGTGTTTTTTATAGGTGGAAAAAGAAGGATCATTCACTGACAACTGTGTTTAACTAATACACGGGAAGTAGGCGTTAACACATTGATAAATATATTATCAATGTGGGAGAGTAAGACCAACTTCTTTTTCCCTGTTGATAAAAGAAAGCAGTCTAAATCTAGAAAAAATGATGAAGACAAAGTCTCAGCCTAATACACTGTTAATGCTGTTAGACAAAAGAGAAATCATACCTTTTGCTGGGAGATCTTACTTTGTGTGCTTTTGCTTTACAGAGGAAAACAACATTTTACATATTATGGTAAAAGTAGTTAAAGGCCACCGCCCAGAGCTACCTGCTGTTTCCAAATCCAGACCTCATTCATGTAATAACTTGATCAAACTGATGCAAAAATGTTGGCAAGATGATCCTGGTGAACGGCCAACATTTAAAGGTAAGATTTCCTTGTGACTTGGCTGCCCATTTATTCTTCTATGAGTCATGTTATTACTCAGGACTCTTAATCCATGGGGTAAATGCGAATCTCTGTGACAGAATAAATAGAGCACATTGTATGGTAGAGACAATGATACAGGCCACTTATTCATTTGTGGAGGAAAGGATTATGTGGGGACAAGTCTGACCATGATGGGGTTATGTAAACTCATGAGGAGTAAGACCTGTACTGAACCAGTTGATCCATTTAGCCAGAAATTGTGTTAATTTCTGATTGTGTGTATCAGAGCATATGACAAACTGGAGCTGGTGTGGTTTTCACCATACAAAGCCTTCAGAGACCCTGGCTCTTGAAATTTACCCTTGCATGCTGAGAAACTGAATTGTTTTCTTGTGACAAAACTATTTGTACCTTCATTTTTCTGCCAACAAAAGGCAACTCTGGTGAAAGGCTTGAACTTGCCCAAAGCACCTGCTATGAATTCAGATGTGCAGAAGGATGTAGCTATCTCCAGATAGCTTCATGTAGCATTAATGGGAGAGATTTGCTTCCTCTCTCTCATCCTGCCCAAATAAGATACAGGGACTGAAGGGAGGATGTATTCCATCTTTTTAAATACGTGTTTCCAAGCCTGCTGGCAGTAGACTGGCTCCCATTTCACAGTCCTACAGTGTAGCCACCATGTAACATCAGTCTGGTCTGAATGTGAAGATGAATTGTTCAGTCAGCCCTTTGCTTAGGTACACACTTGTATGTACTGGTGAGCTACTGGATGGAATAGCCAAAATTGGAGTTAGAGCTGTTAAGTTCTAACAATAAAGAAAGGCAGCAGGGCATCTCAGAGAAGTTTCCTTTGTAAAACCAAACCAACCACCCTTCTCTTGCTTTCTTCAAAGAAATCACTTCAGAAACAGAAGCCCTTTGTGAAAAACCAGAAGATGAAACAAAAGACATGATAACTCAGGACCTGGACACCAAGAATTCCCCAGAGCAGCAGCCTGAGGTATTTTCTCTTTCTGCCTCTTGTTCACGTGCACAAGGTTTTGCTGCAAGGAGCAGGCTCCTCTGTGACCTGTAACTTCCCAAGCAACCTTCTCTTTGCTGCCTTTGAGCACTTTCCTGCATGGTAGAAGTGGTCCTTCTTGGTGAAAGACTGGAATGCAAAAGTGACAGCAGGTGCTTGGACCAGCTCAGGAAAACCTCAGCGCAGGACTGAGGGAGAGCAGGACAGTTAGGAACTAAAGGCTGGAACTATGTGTGACTGATCTTAAAAAACACTGTAGACAGAAGAGACGTATGGCTCTAGTGGCTGTATGAGTACTGATGAAAGCTGCCGTCCTACATCTGAAAATTTTTAATTACCTTACTCAGAGGTTTCATTTAATATGACCGTGCTTAAAGGCTGCCTGCAAACTACATTTCTTCCTGTAGGGCCTCATGCTAAGTGTTCTTTACTGACCTTTCTAAAATGCTTGTTTGCTTCTCTTGAAGGGGATTTCTGCATTATCCAAGACAAAACAGGAGCCTGCTTTACCATCAGTTAAGGATTACAGTCTGTCAGAGTTGTTGTCCCAGCTGGATTCGGGGATTTCACAGACTATGGAAGGCCCTGAGGATCTCAGCTGCAGCTGTTCAGAGTCCAAACTTGCCTCCAGTGACAAGCGGCTTTCAGGAGTTTCATCTGTAGATTCAGCTTTTTCATCCAGAGGCTCCCTTTCCCTTTCCTTTGAAAGGGAGAGTTCAGGTAATGGTCAGGTTTTTCTTCATAGTTGTTTGGACTGGGGCATGGGAGTCAATGTATTGGAGAGTAGTCATAATAAAGAATAGCATTCTAGAAATCACTATTAGTCTTGCTTTCTCTTGCTGTCAGCACTGCAGATTTGTTTACTGGAGGTAGTTATTTAACAAAAAGGAATGAGGTGGTTCCCAAACATCATCTAATGAGAAATAATAAATCTCATTTAGTTTTGAAAAGAAGTGACCTGAGTTCCCATCAAAGCAATTACAAAATCAGTCATGTAAAGGTTGGTTGGAAGGGAGGTCACCTAGTCCAGCGTCCCGCTGGAAGCAGGACTAAAGCCAATGCCCAGTCAGGTCAGCTGAATTTGTGGCGCTTTTTCAGTTACATATATAAGCTCAAGTCTGAGCACTTTTTTGAGAAGTCCGAAGCCACGTTCTTAGCAGCCCCCATCAACATTGTAATAAAGACCCCCACTGATGCACACAGGCCCCTCCCTTCTCAGTCCAGTGCTGCAAAAAACAGTTATCTATTTTCCAGTTAGGCAAACACTGATTAGTGCAGGGAGATCAACCACAGCATCCTTCGTTCTTCATCTTACAAGAAACAGAATAAGAGTAAGCGGGGCTCTAAATCTGACCTGAAATTGTTTTGGAACTACTGTGGGAGGGGGCTTGCTTTGCAGTCAAGTCATTTCTGAAGCCACCAGGTATGTTAGCTATAGGGAAATAAGATTTGATGGCTATCAGAATTGTGATGGTGTCGTCTTCATGGAATGGTTTGGGTTGGAAAGCAACCCAAAGGTCACCTTTAAAGGTCATCTAGTCCAACCTACCTGCAATGAGCAGGGACATCTTCAGCTAGATCAGGTTGCTCAGAGCCCTGTCAACCTGATATTGAATGTTTCCAGGGATAGGGCATCTACCACCTCTCCAGTGTCTCACCATCCTCATTGTAAAAGGTTTTTTCTCTATATTTATCTAGATATTGGTACTACAGACATCCAGAAGAGGAAGCTAACAGAGGCCATTTTATCTGGAGATACCAGTAAGCTGATGAAGATCCTCCAGCCTCAAGATGTTGATATTGTTTTAGATGGGAACTCCAGTCTTTTGCACTTGGCTGTTGAAGCTGGTCAAGAAGAATGTGTCAAATGGCTCCTCCTGTACAATGCTAATCCTAACCTTACCAACAAGAAGGGATCCACCCCTCTTCACATAGCCATTGAGAAGAAAGTTAAAAGCATTGTGGAGCTGATTATGGCTAGGAAAATCAATGTTAATGCCAAAGATGAGGATCAGTGGACTGCTCTTCACTTTGCTGCCCAAAACGGGGATGATTTCAGCACCAAAATGCTGCTTGATAAGAACGCATCCTTAAATGAGGTAGATTTTGAAGGCAGAGCCCCCATCCATATAGCCTGTCAGTATGGCCAAGAGAATATTGTGCGGATCCTGCTGCGAAGAGGTGTTAATGTGAACATCAAAGGAAAGGATGACTGGGTGCCGCTGCACTATGCTGCCTGGCAAGGTCATCTCCCCATCGTAAAGCTTCTGGCCAAACAGCGGGATGCAAACGTGAATGTGCAGACTGTGGATGGAAGGACGTCGCTACACTTAGCTGCTCAACGAGGACACTACCGTGTCGCTCGCCTTCTTATAGACCTGGAGTCAGATGTCAACATACAGAACGTGCTCTTGCAGACTGCTCTCCACATAGCTGCTGAAACCGGCCACACAAGCACATCAAGGCTGCTCCTTAAACATGGTGCAGACATTGAGGCAATGACAGCGGAAGGATACACTGCACTTCACTTGGCATCTCGCAGTGGCCATTTATCAACGACAAAGCTGCTGGTAGATGAAAGGGCCAGTGTTCTAGCCAGAGGCCCTTTAAATAGGACAGCATTACATCTTGCTGCAGAAAATGGGCACTCTGAAGTAGTAGAGGAACTTGTCAGTTCAGAAAACATCAATGTTTCTGACAGTGAAGGGTTGACAGCTCTTCACCTGGCTGCACGAGGAGGGCACACAAAAACAGTTGAGGTTCTTCTGAAGCATGGGTCATGCACTGACATGCAAAGACCCACATGTCAGACCCTGCTACAGCTTGCTCAGCAGAGCAGTAATAGTTCGGTTACTGTGTTGTTAAGTGAGACTTAAACAAAAGGGACAGAACTTGCTACCTTTCTACCTGGTGCAAGAAGGCTGCTGGAGCTTGCCTCAAGGGCCTTCTCCAACTGGGAGCTGACCTGCTCATCAGCATGTCAGCTGGTGGACTGAGGTGCAACCAGCAGAAGCTACTTGTGTTTGAGTGTGCAAGTGAGAGCACACACGGACTAAAGGCTGGATGTAAGGCTAAGAGCCAGAGTCTGCCATGCTGTGGTCTGTATCAGTCATTCTGCGTGTGCCTGCCTGTCTGTATATTGACATTCCTCTCCCAAGGATGTTGTGAGAGAAGGATGCAAATTGTGGGTTTCCCTATGCTTTTTGGTTTTTTATGTGCCAAACTAATTTAAGAACTAACATTCTGCTTTTTTATTTTCCTCAAAAAAAACCCCAAAAACCAAACCCAAAATAGGATGATGTAGATTACTGGTTTATTGCAGTGATCCATATTTTGGGCCGAAAGCCTCCAGAGTAAAATAGACACAACACAAATCCACTTGAAATTAATGCTAGAGATGAGGAAAGGGCTACTTAAGATATAGTTAACCATGTTTGTGTCAGAAGGTACTCTGTCTCCATTAAACATTGATTGTAGATTTCCATGTACTCAAAATCGATGAGGCAGACATACTAACAAGGCAGGATCCCCAAAATACATAAGCAGAAGTAAAAGCTTAACACTGATAATTTCATATACCACCTGTATATGAAGCACCACCCTGTATGTATTTTATTTTAAGATCAGTAAGCTGAACTAAGTGCTTAGTGGTTTGTCTTAAATGAAAAGTCAAAAGCTAAAATTCATACCGGACTGTAACTGGATGGTGTATTCTAACACCATAATACCAATTTGCATGTTTGGAGGGGCTGATGACTAGACTGATATACTGTGTATATAGTATTTCTACCTATTGTATGCTTTTTTTCTACTGGAGAAAATAGATTGCTTAGAGTGGGTATGTTTTAATACACCTTTTAATTTCACTCTTTTCAAAGTTCAAATGTGATCTGTTATTAATAAAAGACTGTGTTCCATAGCTGTCTATATTGTGTAGTTGTTAAAGCAACTGAAAACCTATTGCCCAGCAGCAGCACGCAACTGTAATGTGTTTAATGATGTTGAATCCCAAACTGTTGACATGGAAGGCTGTCCTCAGTTTCACATTCCCCTTAGCTTGAATGAATTTGAAGGTGTTATTTACAGAATAAATCTAGAGACTAAAACCCCACTTTACCTATGCTGTAGCTGTTCAGGAAGTTTGGTTTTCTTCCCCACCTTGAAGACAAGTCAGATGCTTTTGCATCTTCCATGTTGACTGGTGTGCTGCTGCCTAATCAATGTCTCACCTCTCCTTAGTGGTGTATTCCTACTGTGTGCCACAGAACAAGCAGCAGTGTGGTGCTTTGCTCCTACCTCCCTGACAGGAAAGCTGCTCCAGAGCTTTATTGCACAGAGGTGATATTCCTGTCACCTGATGGCAGTGATAGGAATGATTTTAGGAGTCAAAGTGCTCCTCTAGGAATCTAGTCCCATAAAATTCAATACTTTCTTAAAAACCCAAACCCAGCCTCCTGTCACTGGAGATGTAGTGGCTGAGGGTGATAACAAAAGGAGGATGGGTGCTTGCTGCTGTTCGATGCTGCTGCTGGCTCCAAGTAGGCGCCTCTGTGTGCAACCCCCCTAGTTCAATTTTTAGAGTTTCAAGACAGTTCACTGCCTGCCTAACGAAGCTGTTAAATAATAGATGGTGAAGCCACACTCATGCCAATATATGGCGCTTACAAAGCCATGTGCCTCTTAGTGGAGCACGGCCGTCACAGCAAGCTTCCTAAAGGTGCTGACAGTGAAACTTCTCGTTAAACAAACAAAGCTGTAATTTTCTTACTGCTTCCTTTCAACTTCTTTTGATACCAATAAGGTTGTCATATTTCATTAAGCTGTACTTAATCAGTCACTCTTTATAGCAAATTCAACCACAGACCACTTAGTCTCTCAAGTCCTGTGCCACTATGATTAAACACTTGGCCTAGCCTTGTACACACCATACCCTTCTATTTGAAAGTCCTCCCAACAGTGAGATCTGACGTGCTTTAATTCCAGTGGTATTTGCCTGAGCTGCAAAAGAGCTGTAAGACCAGGTAGCAACAGTCTTGTGCCTCCTAATAAAGGTGGTGCGTGCCAGCTAGGCAAGGGGAAAGTACACTTACAAAATGCTTTTAAAACAGCTCAAGCACTGCTTCGCCAGTACATTCCTTTAGTGCCTAATAATAACAGCACATTAGCTTCTAATTAAATGTGAGGCCACACTCATGAGTCTTTATTTTCCATGCCATCTTTCACAATAACAGGCAGCAGCTGAGTTACATAGAAGGCAACACAGCTGGCACTGGGGAAAGAAAAAAACCAGCAGGGGGATTGCAATGACATGATGCCAGTGCTGGACCGGGTATTTGTCCCTGTGAACCAGCCTTCCCTGGGGGCAGGGGGGGTAAATGGGGGTGCTAAATTAGGACTAATGTAGCAATTACAAATTACTGTTTTGTAGAGATCTCCTACGGGTGACTTTCTTGGTCCTATGTTCACTCCCCTGACCGAGCTCAAGGGCTGCTGACCTAAAGCTTACAGGCATTTCCTTGCTTCTTTCCAGTCTTAGGCATGGTCTTTAAAAAAAATGCTCGAAAAATACACAGACCGACCTAATGGCAATATCAGGCTTTGTCACTACTTACCTACAAAAAAAATATCCAAACCATCAACAAAAAAACCCACCAACCCCCGCCACCAAAAGAAAAGGGAAATCTCCAGATCGTACCATACTGCACACTCAATATTCACTTCTTTTCCCTAGGTGAGTTGGCAGGTTGAACTCAGCTGCCCCAAGTCTGAAAGGAAACCTGTTCCCCACCCCACTTTCTGCCAGCTTCCCTCCCTCAGATTCAGCTCCCACCCTAAAGGAAGCCAAGGCCATGGTGTGAACCAGCTCCTAAGCCCCGGGCTCTACCCACTCACCACCAGCTCCAGCCCTCACACAAACCGCTACAGTGTGCACAAAACCCCACACGCTTGGGAAATAGGTTTGAGAGCTGGTGTGAAGGCACAGGGGGCTCCATGGAGCTGAGCCTTCCTCCAGGTCCTCCAGTGCTGCCAAGTACTCCCCTTGCAGCAGAAAAGGCTACAAGACGAACTTAAGCACCTCTTGCTTGCCTCCAAAATCAGGTAGAGGTTGCTTACAGGGTTTCAGTGTACACTGTGCTAGCCTGCTTCCTCAGGGTTTCTGACCATGGCCCCAAGTGGCTATTTCAGCCCAAGAAATAACATAAGAAAAAAGATACAGTGAAATGGTATTAGTGACCGTAAGCTTCACCTTTTCATCTCTAGACGCGATTTTTCAACCTGGCCTCTGCCTGCATGCTTGCGGTAGCACAGTCTGGGTTTCAGCCAGCACCCGCTGGTGCCAGCTCCCTGTGCAGGAGCCCCAGCAGCGGGGAAGGTGCCTCACACCATCCCCATTCCTCGCTCCTCCATCCCAGCCTCTGCCTCCGGGGAATAGCGCAGGCTCTGATGCATTACCTATCTTCGCAACAGTTTGTTCCCAGCACCCGGTAGCTTTATTTACCTGCTACTTAGCGCGAGGTGCTGCAGTGCCGTGTTTCTACAGGCCTCGAGAGGACTCGACAAGCCTGCAGTTCAAACACGCTCAAACAGTGGTGGCAGCAAGGGGAGAGAATTGCTGGGTGATTGCAAAGAGGCCCGCAGGCAAACCTCAGCCCTTTCATTCCTGCCTCCTCTCTTGCACCACCTTGGCTCTGCACAACAGGGTTGCCAGAAAAACAAGGCATGTGGGAGCTGCTCTACAAGGTCTCCTTTAGCAGAGAGGTCTGAGGAGGGGGATATCTGCTCTCCTCTGTGCTCCTTTAACTCTGTCGGATGGCACAGGGTGCAGACTGGTTCACAGGTGTCCCCCGAAGACCCAGGCAAAGCCTTTGGGTGCTGTGGTGCTCTGCTGCTGGAGTGCAAACCTGTGCCATCTCTCCAGCTGCCCCTGGGCCCTGCTGCTGATTGGATCCCATCATCCCAGCACCTTGGAGAGTGGGTCCAGCCTTTCCCCTTCCCTCACACAGGGAGGACTTTCTTCAAGCAGCACTGATTTTGATGTTTCTTTGAAGGAGACCCACACAAGCAAGGAAGAAGAGGAAGTTAGGCTTCTTTACACACAAGTCCTAGGGTCGGGGATTTGAGATAAGATTTCAGCTGCACTTAGCTTGTCCTATTCTTTGGCCAAAACTGCCTGCGCATGCACCCAAGTCCCTGCATGAAGCCTTTGACTGCTTTTGCAACACAAGTTTGGCATTGTGGAGGGATGGATCATGCACAACACTGCTCTGCTCCCACCCTTCTCCGTGCTTTAACCCGGCAGCTGTGGCAAAATGCCAAAAACTGGCACTCCTATCGCTGACCCGAGCCAGGGAGAGATTCACAACCCAAAGCGAGCACTGATTAAACAGGGCAGCATAACAGCACAGGAAGACCTTTCAGCAGGGGAGGCGGCACAAGGCAGATCCCAACAGGTTGGGCTGCTGCGGTCGCTAAGCAGCTGAGCGTCATGGGCTGCCGGCAGCGAGACGCGGGGCTGGGGGGCAGCATGTTGTGGCTGGGAGCGGCACAGGGAGGCTGTGCCCGTGGGGAGGCTGGCATGACGCCTGCATGGGCTGCAAAGCCCTTGCTGCTGCACAGGCGAAGTCCTGAGCGTGTAGGGAACCACACGACAGGCAACCACTTGAGCAAAAAGGGGTTTTAAAATCACTGCTGCCACCACCTTATTTACCGCATGTTCTTCAAAAGCTGTGGAAGAGGCTTTCTCTGTAGTTACATAGAGAAAAGGCTGTTTAAAAGCTAATAAAGAGGAACTCATGATCTGCACAGAAACACCAGCCTCTGAGAGGCTCAAGTAGAAACATGCAGAAGCAAAAGATAGATACTACAGATGTGGCAATGACGGGGGAAAGATGCTCTGCATTCTTCCCTGGAAGAGCAGGCAAGAGCCAATTTGCAGGCACTGCTCCTTGGGACAGGCTCTGCCCCACAGGCAGAGAGTAACCCTCGATGGCAGCAGGAATAAAGGCGCACATGCTGCACTCACAACACGCATGAAAGAGGAACTTGCCCCCAGTCTCCATTACTTTATCAGTTAGGAGGAAATAAATCCTGGCAGAGCCAGTTTTCAGGAGTTCATGCCCTGACCCTGCCTCAACAGGAACCAGGTCCAATATATTTCCTTTTTATCTATTTACATAGGATTGCTTTTCTTAGCGCACTAACAGGCAAAACATGCCAAGTCCTGTGCTGCCACTACTGATGTCTGCCTGTGCTGCCACTACTGATGTCTGCCATGTGCTTTAAACCCTGCAGTGAGTCTGGCTTTAAGCATCAGAGATGCTTAGCTAGGGGCATTGTAGGAGGTTAAGCGGGCCACAATTGTAAGTGACATTGTGAACATTTAACACAGTACCTATATCCAAAGGCATATGTGCAACGGAGTTTAGACATTTGCAAAATCCAGAAGTCTGTATGTGGTGAATATAAAGGCTGACTTCAGCCTAACCTGAAGTCCCTCTGCCAGTCTCAGGGGCTCATGAAAATCTCCAAAATCTTCCTTTAAAAAAAACCAAAAACCAAAAAACAAAACAACACGTATTTTTAAATCTAATCAGCAGACTAGTCCATCCCATTTTGAAGATACTGGGTACCTTGAGATTAATTCAGCCTGCCCACCCGCTTCCCCAAGCAGAAAAGCCTTTATTCTCCAGTATCTTCCCACTTGGTCCCAATTCCTGAGCACAGCAGCATCCCTTTGCCCAGTGCAGCCAGGGTACAACTTGCGTAGTACCTTCAGAACGAGTGGGACGTACCGGGTTTTCTGCCCACATTGAAGATCCTTGTTTATCCACACATGGATGTGCAAACCTACGCCCCAACTGAGCTCCCCCATGGGGAGCAGCAAGGAAGAAGAGGCGGAGGAGGAAGCTGCACTGCACAGCTGCTGCTATAGTGGTAACCATGGCCTGGGGTGCAGAGCAGCAAAGGGCCACCGACCAGTGACGAGTAGCCAGGGCTTTCTGTTTCCCCTTGACCTAAATCCAGGTTTGGATGGTGGTTAATTAAAAACAGGCAGTACTGCTCCATTGCTCTCCAAGTCAAACCGCTCTCAGGACCATCCCTGTTCTCCCCTCACCCTTTGGGCTCCTGACACATTTCTCACTGATACCCATGGAAGAAATTTGCTTCAGTGCAGCAAATGAGGCCAACCAGTGCAGAGACAGACAAGCTCCCTTGCCACAGCTACAACCCTCAGTGTGCTTTGCCCTCACTTTCACTGGGTAGGATGAAAGTGTTTTGGGTTCTTTTCCACCAGTGTTTACTGAGGGCGTCCTAGCTCTGGGATGTTTCCAAAGCAAAAATCAATGCAGAATTGGAAACTGAGAGGCTCGCTTCCCATCCTTGGCTCTGCCAGCTTTAGGGAATGGGGCAGGTGCAGAACTGCTCCCGGCATCCCCTTCCTGGGGCCACGGCAGTGCCAAGGACACAGCCCTAGACACGCTTTTGGCGGAGCACCCTTTCGCCTTCCTCCTCGCAGGCCTGCCAGAACTAAGCAGCTCCATGGCAGCCCTTTGCCCTGAGTGGATGGCGAACCCTGGCAGCTCATGTGGTGTGTGCCAGCACGCACCGCGCTACAGGTGGCTCTGGCTCACCATCGCCTGCCTTTCCATCATGGGAGGCTCCTGCCCAGACAAGGCTGGATGAGGTTTTCCAGACGGCTTTTTGGCAGGGAGGCAGCGTTGCAGATACCGCTGGACTTTCTCCATTTGCTTCTCCCCATTAGCAACCAAAACGGCCGCTTCAGCCTTAAGCCAAGGTAAAGCCCAATGGTGAAGGCAGTGGTAATTAGCTGTGCTGGCAGCACACCCAGCGAATCAAAATGGCTGGGTAGTCATCATGACTCACAACCAGCCTGTGCCAGTGGGAAGCTGAGGACTCCCTGATCCTCTCCTTCCTCCCTCTGAGCTTCCCTCACCTCTCAATTAGTTGCCTCCTTCCTGGAGAAGTTGAAAGAAAAAATAAACTAAAAGGCCAACGAACGCAAAGGAACACACCGGCTTCTCCCCACTGGCAGAGATGTGTGCCTCAAGGGGGGTGCCCTGTTTGTCCCTGCTGGGGTGCAAGTTGCTGGTGGAAAGGCAGGGGTGAAGCGAGGCTGGCCTAGGGTTGGGCAGAGTGTGCAGCTCCCCAGCAGTGGCACAGCTAGCCAAGATCACCCTCGGAAAGAGACTGTTTTGCTCCATGATGTTTTGGAGGTGGTGGGGCTGTGCCAGATCCCTCACAGACTTCCTAGCTGGAGTGGGCTAGGAAGAGTTGCTCCAGGGGAGGCTGTCATTCCCTTAATGACGGCAACCTGTTTCCAAGGGATTTTACGCATCTGACTCCCATTAAAACCAGAGGGACGCCGACCTAAGGATCTTGGCCAGCATCATGCTTGGTGCCTGCAGGCGGCTGGAACTGCTCCTTCAGATGCTACATCCTCTGCTGCCTCCTGCCCTAGGGAAGGGCTGGGCTGGGGGGATGCACCGCAGCACCTGCTGCCTCCCTCCAGCCAATAGCCCCGTGCATGCTCTAAAGCACCCAGAAAAAGGCCCTACAGGGCTTAAAGTCAGGTTGTTTCCATGTAACATTCCCAAAACTGTGCTCTGAGGTGTGCTGCAAAGGGCTCTTGTGCGTGCCACCAGTTTGTCCCCTCTGTGAGCTCACAGGTAGGGCTTTCCCTCGGCCCCTCTCGCTCTGCCTTTTGCTTGACTGCTCCAAAGCAGCCAGTGCCACAGATTGCTGCAAGCATCTCCAAGAAGGCAGTATGGCTTGCAGAGAAGGATCTTCACCAACCAGCCCCGTGGCAAGCGTGCAGCAACCCCAACTGCCGCTGCGTCCCTGCTGCTGTTTGCAAGCAATTAACAGGGACATGGGACAGGGTGAGGCTGGGCGAGGTAGGAGACCAGAGGCAATAAGGACGGGATGTCAAGCTGTTTCAGCTTTTTAATGTGGCTCTTTCTTCACCGTGATCACAGGGATGGCCGGGTGCCTGTGCATGTGTACCTACCTACACAGGCACACGCAGGTTTACAGGCACACACGTGCCTGCTCTCTGCCTGCACACATGGGCAGGCAGCTGCACACACACGTTCACAAATTCAATATTCATTTCTCATTTTAGTGGTGAAAATGAGCCACTTTTCAAGGCAGGGAGCTCTCAGACCACTACATCCACCAAATCCACCCCAGCCCAAGCCACCTACAGTCCAGGCCATAATTCTTTGCCTTCAGAAATGGACGACAAAACCAAGAAAGGAGATGGCAGTAACACACCACTGCTCATGCAATGCTATGCTAACCTAATTCCACCGACCACTCGGAACCATAGCAGTTTGCAGCTCTCCCCTTAAGCTACTCCATCCCACCTCTCTGTGGTCTATCAGAGCATCCAAATGGCTAAAAGCTGTCTCAGGGTGTGTCCCCTGAGGCTGCCAAAGGTTTGAGTTAGAGACATCACAGCACCGCCACAACCCTGTAATCCACTCCCATGAGATATTGACATTGCCAGAAAAAAACCAAATCCAGCCTGCAAAGGGAAGAGAAAGAAGCATCCACTTGCACAGCCACAAGCACTGGTACGGTTGTGCCCATTCAGGTATTCCCAACCCAATAAACACAGTCTGGAACAGACCAGCATTCCCCAAATTCAGTGATTTTCCCCAGAGTTTCCTGTGTTAAAAGCCTCAGGAAGAATCAAAGCATAATCCTGCTCTAAGCAGTTAGGAAATAAAATGCTCATAGGGAAAATTGCCTTCCACATCCCAGTCATTCATCCCAGTGTTCACGTTACCTATAATAAATATTTAGGTATTTCCAGAATCCTACACTGTTCTCAACAGTTACCTTTTTTTAATATTTATGTACACATTTCTTATGTTTATATATATACACACACATACACATATATATGTGTGTGTATATATATACGTGAAAGCCCTTAAAAGCATTTATTTGCTCAGTCTAAAGACGTGCTTCCTTTGGATTCTGGTTCTACCTCCTGTTATGGCAGAGTGAGCTGTCTTTACCTCTCTCTCTCTAGCAGTCACATGAGATATAGGATACAAACACAGTTTCCTCTATGATGCTACTTACTGACAATGGCTCCAAACCTATCCCGTCCTAACAACCCAAATCCAAACCCAGCAGCAAGGACTTGGGTCCAAAATGATATGGCTGCTGCTCCTGCATCACCAAAGACTGGAAAAGCTGGGAGTACCTTACTTCTGACCTTATATCTTTACAGTGGCTTATTACTCCGCCTGTACCCTAGCTGCCTTCTTCAATACACTTTTAAATAACTGTCTCTACTTATGCAACAACAGCCTCGAGTTTACAACAAAAGACAGTCTTTGGCCCATAGAAAAGGAATTTACTAACTATTTCTTACACCCACTGCAAATGCATGCATGCATGCACACCCAGAGAAGTGGTCAGTTGCAGTGCTAGACTGCTTTTACAAGCAGCAACGTATCATAGACTCATCATAGAATCACAGAATGGTTTGGGTCAGAAGGGACCTTAAAGATCACCTAGTTCCAACCCCCTGCCATGGGCAGGGACAGACGCCTGCCCTTCTGTTGCTTTCCCAAGCTCTATTTATTTTCCCAGGTTTGCTCTAAGCCCTAAATACGTTCCAGATTAACAAAATTTAACAGAGAGCCTGATGGAAGGGGCAAAAATTTCTAGCCAAGTGGACCACAGCCCCCAGCACAGTTAGGTTTATTTATCTCAACTAAAAGTGTCCCTTTTGCCCCCATTCAATGCCTGGTGGCTGCCAGGGGCTCCATGCTGAGCCCCAGCCACCCCTCACCAGCAAGTGACAGCTGTGCCCCATTGACATGCCAGAATATTGTGGCTTTCTCAAAGGTCTCTTGAGTGGCTTTAATTATCTTCCTCAATCAGGTATCAAAGCTCCTGCCAACAGTGAGTGGTGGAGTAGGCCCAGCTGGGAAGAAGAAGCACTCCTGGGCAAGGCACCGGGCTGCAGCAGGGCCCTGCTACTGAGCCCCCTGTCAGGGCTGCCTGTAGGGAGAGTGAGCCCCAGCACCTTGGCTCTCTGACAAGTTTAATTTCTGGAGAGGCCTGTTTTGATGAGAGACACAGGCCAGCTCTTGAGAGATGCAGGGGCTTTGGGGGCAGCTCTGCTGCTCCCCATAAGAGGATAGAGGTGGGTGAGCCAGAGGAGGAAAGGCATTGCTGCTGCTGGAAGCCCAGGGCCAGCCTCAGTTTGTGGGTTTGACCCCTGTCATGTGCGGGGGGACAACTAAATGACCTTCCTGAACAACCAATCCAATCCTCCTGCTTTGCCCAAAAGGCATTTGGCTGACAGTGAAGTTAAGACGTCAGTACAAAGGCTTCTATTGCCAGCAGAGTTTGGCTGCAGATCCAAGTTGTGACACGGTTAATATGTAATAAGTTATTGTTATATTGTGACATACCCAAGATCACCAGGTTTCCACTGAATGTGTAACTGATGAGGAGCCAAGAAATAATCCTTTAACTGCAGATTAAATTTAGTCCTATTTGACATCCCATCCTTTATTCAAGCCATTAAAAGAACCTGGACCAGGAAGCCTTCCTTGTTCCTCACCGGAAATGCTCACATCCTGCTAGAATATTTTCCTAACATATATGCAAATGTAATGCCTGCTCCAAACTAGTGCCTCCTTTGCACCTAGGTTACATTAAATGCTGTTCCTTTGTCTTAAGAAGCTCATTAAGCTGCAAACATATCTGGAATCACCATCCTTGGAAGTGTTCAAAAAGAGTGTAGATGAGGCCCTTAGTTACATGGTTTAGTGGTGGATTTGGCAGTTGTGGGGTGAAGATTGGACTTGATGATCTTAAAGGTCTCTTCCAACCTACTTGTTTCTATGATTCTATGATGGAGGTCCCCAGATATCCTTCTTTCACTTCCTCCCACCTTGGCTGGGCCAAGTTATTAAGGATCTTTCTCTAGCAGCAATGAAACGGAGTGAGACACAGGAAACTTATTGATTCAATGAAAAGAAAGCCAAGTCCTGAAACAGAAACATGGAGGAGAAGGAAGAAAATCAAGGTGGCAGATGGGGAGAAAAAGCACATTGTGGAATTACGCAGCATCCTTGTAAGAAAATCAGTTATTCAACTACCTGTGAGGGCACCTATTTGCATTATTCATAGGTTATTAATTACACAACTCAATTTTTTTTGAGACTTTGCCACTACAGCTCAACACCTGCAGCAAGCAGCCCAGCAGCGCTTTGCTGCCTCCACTCCCCCAACACAGCCTATTCAGTTCTCTCCTCCTGCCTAATTATGACAATTACTTTCTTATCCTCCTCTTTTATTTCCCTTTCCTTACATTGTTTGAGCCAGCTGTTACAGCTTTAATGTTCTTGTAACAAAGCTGTTCTCTCCAAAGACCCCACCCAGGATGGCACCATGATATCAAGCTGCTATCAGGTAACAGTTCAAATCAGCTGAAATCAGCTTTCCACCAGGTGTTTCTCTGACAGCTCCTAACAAAAAGGAGTTTGTGGGTATATTCTGTTTTCATCTGAATGCTGCACCTCTCCATGGCCACCTCTTACCATCCCTTCCTGCTCAGCATATACTGGATGAGCATGGAGACATGGTCTCAGAGGCGTTTTCTGAAGTGGCAGGTGCTCCAAGGAAGGGCTCAGCTGACAGCCTTAAGCACAGCATCTCAGCTCCTAGAAGCTGAAATCCATGGCACCAATGTCCAAGCATCACTGAGACCCTGTGCTTACAGCCCTCCTGCAGCAGGACCAGACGGGACCCTGCAGCATGGGCTCCCCTCCTGCACATCCTAGATCAGAGTGCAGGGAGCTGTACACAGACCATAGCAGGTTACATGCTTACTAATTACATACTGAGAGCACCAACAAAGAACCAGAAGAAAGCATTTGCAAGTGCTAGAAATATATGACCAAGTCAGAGACTAATAAAACAGGGGAAATAGGGCTAGTCAGCAACGCTTGATCACAGTTGCTTAGGTTATTCATTAAATATAAATTTTCATATCCATGTGGAACGCAGCACACCCAACTTTAGGCCTTCAATAGTCTGAAAGTGTGCAAAAGCTCCCTCAGCTGTCAGTGGAGAGAAAAAGAGCAAAGCCCAGTATCTTCATCCCACCTTCCTCAGACACAGAGCTGCTCACTGTGTGAGCTCAGTACCCTGCACTGACCAAAGAGAGAGAGCAGACTGTCCGGATGAACCTTGGGAAGCTGGGCTGGCCAAAGCAAGGGGAGCCAAATCCCACCAAGGCTGCCTACACTTTGTTGTTCAAACAGCCTCAGGAAAGGCCAACAATAAAAAGCTCCTGTGACATACCTCAGGCTATCACTGGAGTTATGAGAGAGTTTTGGTGTAGGAGCTGGAGCTCACAACTGTGCCTTGTAGAGTCGCTTGAGGAAGGAAGAGGACTGTGGCAGTAGCAGAGCCAAGTATCTCATCTGATGGGTCCTCCTATGGTGATCGCTATTTGTGAGAGATCACTATCAAAGCTAATTATCTAATAGTTTGGGCTGAGTTGACCAGGCTAATGGCCTAAATCTGGGGTTAGGGTTATGGACAAGTCCAGAAGGAACTAAAGAGTTGGGTCTATCGCCATGTTAAAAGCAAGGACCTAAAGACCTACACTAAGTGCCACTGTCTCTAGGGGTAATTGGGTCATCAGCCTTTGAGCTAGCAGTGCTTCACTGAAGTGGTTTCCTGTGTTAGGGTTGGGGCTTAGGGCTGCGCTAACACTTGGGGTACATGGGCATGGAGGCAAGTTTCTGAAGAGCTGTACGTAATTCTGAAATTGGCTGAGGATTCCTGGGTATAGGGAAGCTCTCTGATGGAGGGAGATGTTGGATGATCATCTAGTTTGCATTGCAAGGGAGGAGGTGGAGAATTTGATAGTAAAGTTAAGCATGGGAAGAAGGGAGGGGTGGAGGAAGGTGTTTTGAGGTTTAGTTTTATTTCTCATCATCCTACTCTGATTTGATTGGTAATAAATCAAACTGATTTCCCCAAATTGAGCCTGTTTTGCCTGTGATGGTAATTGGTGAATGATCTCCCACTGCCCTTATCTCGACCACGAGCCTTTCCTTCTATTTTCTCTCCCTGCCCGGTTGAGCAGGGGGAGTGATAGAGCAGCTTTTGGTGGGCACCTGATGTCCAACTGGGGTCAACCCACCGTGCTGGTATAGGTAGGTCTGAGGAAGTTCAGAACTGAGTCAAACACAACCTAAAAATGGAGGATGAGGCAGGATGCCAGCAGGGATTATCAGTCTGTGCTTTGAATTGAGTTGTTCTGCTAAGGCCAGAGTCAGGCTTAAGAACCACAGGATCAAAATAAATAAACTGAGCAACATTGCTTAGAAGGTGAATGCAGGCCAAAGGTAGTAGTAAGGAAGGGGTAACTCCCAGTCTTCCCAGTAGCACACTCAAACAATTCAATTTGACCTAAACAGATATTTTCCATTCAGGACTCCTAGCACCATCCTCACATTCAGTGATCAGCCAAGCTTGCTGCTCACTTGTCTTCACAATGAGGATAACTTCTGCTTTTCTGAGGCCTAACATCCATCTTACCCTTTGTCTTAAGCCTAGGCCACAACCCCATCTGCTTTTACACTGTAGTTTCCCGTACATTAGGTGCAAACTACAATGCCTGTTCAATGAGTTGAATTTGGCCCAGAATAATCAACACTGGATTCACATCAGGAGACACCAGCTCATTTTAGCCTTAAAGAAAAATTTCACCCCACTTGTCAGCAAATCAAAGCCAATTTTCCTCCACATGATGCAACCCTTATCTTAGCCAGACTGGCTCTGCAGATACATCAAACTCTTCAGATTCTGCTCTTTACATTATAGACCAGTGATGTTGAGCTGAACCTAAATGAATTAGAACCCTTTTGCATCAGGTGATTCTAACTCTAAGGTTTTACAGGACTACAAACCCTAAATAAATTACATCTCTTTGTAAGCCAGCTTGAGCCGTAACAATGGGCTTAATATCCTTGCTTACAGACCCCAAGTTGATACAAAATGAATTAGGACTTTTTCACCCTCACAATGGCCATCCTACTTTTAAATGTGCAGCAGGACCCAGCAGAACAGGACAGAAAGCCCAGAAGATCTTCAGCCCATGTTAAGCCAAACCCTAACCATCATGCCTTCTGCTGTGTTTTTTCTAAACACACCTGAACAAATCAAAGATTTATGTTTTCCCTCAGGATGCCACCCTCACTTTTGCTTGTTTAGCCTCACAGGCACATGCACATATTGACCCATGCAGCTCTTTAGACCCTTTCCTTTCCATGTGGTCTTGACACAGGAGTCACAAACCCGCACCCACACGGCACCAGTGCTAATCAAAGCCCAAAGGCAGTGAAAACGCCCCAGAAAGCTTAGGGCAGGGCCTCATTCATCAGGAGCTGAGGAGTTTGCTGTTTTACCATGAGGTAAATCTGAGGGCCGAGATGAGAGCCTGCGCAGCATCCTCAAGGGCTTAATTGTTTTTCATAAGGATGAGCTCCCGGAGGTCCTGTGCCAAGATGAGGGCCAGAATTAGGAACAACAACATTTGAGGAGCACAAGTGATTTGCACAGCTTGTAAGGAGGAGGTAAGCTGGCATTAAAAGGAGCAAATGACTTTTGGACTATTTTAGGATGAGGCAGCGACTCCTACATATGTGTCTATGGGCACACACTTATTGCTTGGGTTGGAAGAGCCTGTTTTCCTGCTGTAATTGGCGCAGTGGGAAGACAAGGTGGGAGCTAGTGTCATGCTGTTAGGGTTATTTAGCCCATCTCACCATCTCAGTAAGCACTATCTGGCCAAGACTCACCATCAGCTCCACCCATGGTACCTTCCCAGCTCCAGCAGCAAATCTCCTTTTCCAGGCTACACTGACTCTACCCTGCCCAATGCTTACACACCTCAGCAGCTGGTGTCTCTTAAATCGCCCTTTGGCGAACAGCAGCCAGTCACCATAGCTATCATCTATTACATATCAAAGGAGGAGGATTGGGCAGGATTAGGGACCAAAAAAAACGCATGGAAGATCTCAGTCTGCTTCTGAATCATTCAGTGGTTGGAGGCTAGGATTAAAGATGGTGCCACTAGAAGCCAATAGCTCCTGCTATTTTTCTGGGGCAGGGAGAGTTTGCTGGGATGCTACTCCACCGCACAGTAGTGTTTAAGTATAGGGTTCGCACTGTGGCCCAAATTCTACACCAAATGATAAATCCTGAAGATTTGCGTAAATACTGGTGTCAGTCTAGATGGTTTCTGTGTAACTGTGGGGCATGTGTGGATCTCCTGGATATACAATAGCAGGAGCAAATAACTTAATAGGTCTGTTGTAAGTAAAGCCTGCTTCAAAGGCTGAAGCTGAAGACCTGATTAAGGAAACCAAAGGATGAAGAGCTAAGCGGATTTACATGTTTTGCAACACCTCCCGAGGTAGAATGAAGGCTACTGGTAATAGCAGCAAGCGTCTCCTGGTTTGTCTTGGGGCACAAATTGTTCTCCAGGCACACACAGGCAAGCCTAGAACTGGGCTTAATATTGGCGAAAGAGACAACAGGGACTGAAGACCTCTTTACTGTGGTTCTCTCTTAAACTTAGAGCATTACAATGGATGCTGCCCTGCCAGAAGCTAACTGGTATACAGCAGTCACTACCTGGTTGTTGCCTTGGGTTGATCAGGGTGCTGTGGTCAGTGCTCAGACAGTGACACCAAACACACATTTTTGCTCCAGCCAAGGACGTCCATGGGGGTTAGTTTGGTAACAGCAGAGCCAGCTGCCTTTACTAGGCTATCTAGGAGCACCTTTGCTCCTCAGCATGTGAAGTCATATAAGTGTAAGCCCCCCCACTCCCATGGCACCACCCAACCAGGCTTTTTTGCTTCCTGCTCTGTTTTTACCCTATGCTATTCTGCAGCCCAGACATGTCCTGACACCCATTAGACAAGATACATCACATACAGGGAATACAGGGAACACAGGGAACACAGACAAATTGCTTAGGAGCTATAGCTTCCAGAGTACATATACTGTTATTTCCCACCACTTCCCCAATAGCAGATGCTGGCCTAGATGGTCTCTCAAAATGTTTCCATTTCCAATTAATTCTTTCTATAAGTGCACATTTTTTTAAGTTATAAAGAAAACAAAGCTTCAATTAGTAAGGTTCTCATTTTCTATTAGATTTGAAGAACTCTGTTGACTCTGGATAACTGCCTTCCTACTTCAGGTTAGCATTATTGGAAAGGCCATTGAAGCACATGCCTAACATGAAGCAATACAAACTATGGTTTATAAATTAACATTTTATTGTAGTAATCTTTCACATGAGCTGTACCTCTGCCTCGTTTGTGTACCCCGTCTACCTTCATGTGCAAATGTAATGCTCATGAATTTTAATAGATATTGGAAATGCTCACTGGAGTGAGAACAGAGTCTTTTCACTGGCCACAAACATAATACGATGGCACTAACATTTTTTTCCACCCTGCTCATTTTTTTTGATCCTGGCTTCTTATTTAATAATAAACCAGGCTGTGAACACACTGACTCATCTCTTGTTTTCTCAAAATAGTGAGGAGTTTTATTTATTTTTTTAATCAGTAACTACCCGAGAGAAAGGAATGCCTCATAAGATAAAGGCATTTAATTAGTTTGTTTGCTGTTAAGAAAAATATGTAGGTGGATGTGGGCGAAATGCCAAGCCAAAGTGGTCTGGCTTTACTGACAGTTCAGCAAAAGAAAGATTAGACGTCATGGAAAAAATTACTCCCTTAACAGGAAAAGCTGGACACGGCACATATTTCTTTTCATGATCTAGCTTTGTAACAGTAAAAGGAACCACTAACATTAGCTAACAGAACATACTTTAGGTTTAGAAGAGCTACAAAATAACAAAAGTGTTGCCAAATCAGAGGACTTTGCCAATTACATAAGATTACTTTCAAATACCTTATTTTTCATTATTACTATTATTATAGCAAAAGTGAGTACACTCTTGCATCCCCAGATTGCAGAAAAGCCAACATCTCAGCGCTGTTCAGGAGCACTGTGAACACCTGGCTACACTATACACATTTCAGAGCAGACTCAGACATCAGGCTACTTTCATTTATAATTCAGAGCACACTACAAAGCAGAATACCTTTTGTAACCAGGTTAGCAAACAAACAGCATTGTATCAATCATCCTAATCTTGATTTTAATGCTTTTCACATTCCTGCAGACGTGAAACACTCAAGATACAATGTGCTGGAATCCCAAAACACAAACAAAGCCAGAGAACCCATAGAGGAGCAAAGCCTGTTTAGACTTTGGCCATTCTTGCTGGAGGCCAAATTTGCAACTGGACATCCTTTGTACTCTGTTCACAACCAGATCCTTCTCGTCCACTGCTGCCAAGGAGCTGTTCTCCACACCTGAGCTTATGCCACATCCTGAAGCAGGAGCGCTCCTGTCTATACCGAGCTCCTCCCCAGGTTCTTCAGGACATTACAGACAAAGCTTTCCAGCTGGCTGCTACCTCGGGAGTCTACTGACATGTTTTGGATACAGTATCTTATTGCTAATCATCCTTTACCCTTTAGACTTTTGTTCCAGATAACAACCAAAGCAGCTCCTTACCTTTCCCGAAATCCGTGCTTCTTATCGTAGTGACCTGGCTTATTTTATGATCACTCAATTAACTCCCACCTTTGGATTGTTAAATCGGTTTCTATTACCAGGACAGACACTGAAATAGCCAGTCCACTATTAGCTGACTCTCATTTCTGAGACGAGTTGGTTTTGCCATGTTGGAGGAACCTGGCCACCTGACTGCTTCTCCAACAGACCTTTGGGAGAGCAAGATGTCTGTTTGATGTAAGGTTTCACCCCTCAGACAGACCCCACATCTCTTCCCATAACACAGGGGTCTGTTACAGACTCTTTTTTCATATTACCTTGTTTCTCCCCTTTTACAATTGGAGGCTTTGTGTGCAAGACTGCACGAGCTTAGTGAGACAATTTCTTCCCAGCCACCCACCACCCAGGACATGTTTGTACACAAGTCTCCAGAACAAATCAAACCCAATGGGAGGCATCCAGTTTTGAAGGCTGTGCCTGACATTTCCAGCAGCTCTTAGTGATGGCACAGGTGGATGGATGGAAAAGAACATAGATGTGAATAGGAGAGAGAATAGGAATTTACATCAGGTCGAAGACCATGAACCATGAGCAGATCAAAAGTTTAAAAAAAATCAGCAGGTGGATGGTCATCTTCCCTTTCCCCTGCATCCCAGCAAGACTTCCAACTTGTGCCCTTACGCAACTCCAATTTCCTTGGGAGACAGGCTGGGAACCCTACCTAAATAGACAGCAACTGGCTCAGCACTTCTCGCTGAGGTAATGCCCACACCACAGGCTATAAGGGTGCGACTGCCGCCTGGGAAGCCACAGCTCAGGCACTGGCGGCAGCTTGTGTCCTTCAGAACGGCACCAGAAATCTTCCATGCTCCCAGGCAGGATTTGCAACTTGTTATTTCACCTTGTATTGCCATTGCACCAGGACTGGTGTCAGACACTTTAAACCTCAGCTGGTTACTTTTCCTTTCTAGGGCATCACAAAGTGGGGATGGGGTGGGGGCGGAGAGAGGGAAGAGAGAAGAACAAGATAGCTCTGAATTTTCTCCTCCAAAACAAATTAGAAATTAAATACTGGGTAAACAAATCTGCATTTTACACAATCTGCCCTCCCCCCAATGAGGCTAAAGGCAACAAGTTCTCACTACTACATCCGCATGGCTTGGTTGGCTGCTTTCCTGCCAGGCAACACAGGCTCCTCCAAGATAAAAATATTCCTTCATATTTTATGTTATCCTCTCTGGGTCATATCCCCTCTGGCAGGATGACACAACTATCATTTTGCAACATGTTGCCTGTACACAGTATGGACCTCCCTCCTTCTTTCCTGCCATTACCCTCCCCAAACTGATGAACAATTCTCTCTACTGCAACCACAGCTGCTGTTTTTCACCAGAGGATATACCTGTGCATACATAGCTCCCATTGCACAGGCCTAGAGCTGAACTATTCTCTTTCTGGGTTGTATTTTGAAAGCTGACTCTCTAGCACAGAGGTGTGAAACCTCCACCTCCATGATAACTTCCCCAGCATAGCCTGGTGACTTGTGAAGTCCCACCTCTGTTCCCCATCCTTCCTGCTGATCTTTGTCCAGTTACCACTTCCACCCAAATGATGCTCTGGCACTGCTTCCCAACTCCACACAGGCCAATGCCTGGCTTGGGGCAGCTTCTTGCCGCTGAGGCACTGTACAGCGTCTGAGTGATAAGGAAATGGTGTCTGCTACTCCAAGAGCCACTGATGTGGTACTCAGGAGCTCTCTGTGGCACCAGGTAAGGAAAAGGTTTCTCACCCCCTTCTAGTGGAACAAAAGCCTTTCCCCTCCGCTTTAGTGTCTGCACTTTCCATATTCAGCCCAGCTTAATCTTCACTGCACCCACATACAGTATTTAGCCATGTTATTAAGCCTTTGTAGATTGAAGCAGACACATTAGGTGAAGAATATAGGAGTTAATGTAATTGTTTTTAAACGTGGCACAGTTTCCAGCATCAATTAAATACTTAAAGGTATGCATGGGAGATAATGGTAGGAGTATAAAAATGGCACTGGGCAAACAACTCTTAAAGAACATGAATTTCTGGTTAAGGGAAGAAAAAGAAATCAAGAGGGAAAGCCTGGAAAAGTTTCCATTACTTGCAAACTCTCTAAAATAATTCATGAATCTTTTGTTGTGAGAATTAATACAGATAGATTTGAGGACTTAAAAAAAAAAAATCTCTGTATTCCTTATTTTTGTTCATTTGAATAGCATGTTTTGATACATATGTCAAATCACGTTTTTATCTTGAAAAACCTTAAGTAAACAAATTGGCCTATCAGATATTGGAAATGAACAGAGTGAAAGGAAGAATCTCAGAAAATGGAAGGAAGCATTAAACAGAAATTGTTTCTCTTTTCCAATACAGAAAGTAAGATTTATTCAAAATCTCAATTAAAAATTGGAATGAGGACTGCATTTTTGCAAAATGCATATTGATATGAACATAGGTTCTGAGCAAATTATAAGTTTTGCCCATAAAATAACAACCCAAAACTCACTGCAAAAAATGTAAACCCCAGCTCCTCACATCTTCCTCAATACTTTTGCTCTTCCTCCCCAGTGATGATGTGGAGGAGAATGGTGAATTTCCTGGCCAAGGCAGACGTGGGCAGTGGTTTAAAAGTATAAGGAAGCTCAATAGGAAGCACAGTGCTGATGGAACGAGGAATGAGAGAGGTGAGAAGACTGGAACATATATGCCTTAAGAGAGAAAACCTGACAAAGTAAGAATAGAAGAGTACTGGGGAACGCAAAGATGACTTAACAGCCTGTGAGCAATGATGAACATTTTCAACCCTTGACACAGTAACAAGTTCACACTCAGCTTCCACTCCAATGTCAGCCTCCCAAGCTGAAAAGTGAGCTAGCTAATAACCTGCACATTTCCTGTACAGTTCACTTGGGAACTGTATCATTTACTTATCATCAGAACTTTTATTTAGACATCAAGTAGTAAGCCTGTCACATAAGTAGGTCAAAGGCACTCTTTGATACATAAGTACAGATCCCAAGATATCCCCTCCATAAAATTTTACAGTTAAATACTAACATAAAGAATCTAGATCTGGAACATGTTTCATTCCTTAAGCTGCACCCAAGTATTTTCATCCCTTATGTCACTTTCTCACTGTCGTTGAAATATACGTTTTTCTCAGCTCATCTTTTGTCCTCTTGTCTATTCATGTGTTAGTTGAACACAGCCCTCCGTATTATCCTCTGTTCCCTGCATGCACTGACTGTCAGACAACAAAAACCTTCTTCCCATCACCTGCAGCCAGGCAAAAAGCATGCTGTGAGCCCACTGACAGAGCAGAATGATTGGGTTCTGTTATACGTACACAGCCTGGGTTTGGAGGAAGAAGAGGAAAAGAAAGAAAAAGACAAAAGCAGCTATCATGAGGAAGGGGCATAATGGCACTTGGAGAAGGTGGTTTATTTCAAAGTTTTGCAGAAAGATGCCAGCTTGGGTGCCAAGCTTTCTGAAGCAAGGGTCAGCTTTGAGGGACCTTACTTTGCAGAGTGAAGTATGGAGGAGGGAGGAGGAGTAGAGGATAAGAGGAGTCCTGAGCCATGACTGAATCACATAAGATATCCACAACACCACCAGCAGCACAAAAAAAACCCCTTAATCCTGACAGCAAGAGATCTGAGTCCCACTTTGCTTTGAGGCTGGGTGGGAACGTACCAGTGGGCAGCCCTCATGTGTCTGCATGCACGCATGTGCACACACACGCAAACACGCCAGTTCGTCATCAAATGTGACTGAGCAGTTCTCACCAAGGACAGATTATCAGCAAGACAACTATGAGAAAATGATAAAGGCCAATATAATTACACCTGCTTGTCTCATCGCTGGGTAAGTATTGTGGGACTCAGTGTGTGACTCCTCATTGCTGAAGAGTGCCAAGTTCCCTAAAATTTATCCAAAGCCACCCTGCACCTCAAAGGATCTGAAACACTGGACGTTTATATGCTAAATAGAACTGAATATCTGAGGGAAGAGTTTTCTATTAGGAGAAGGAAAAAAAAAAAATCCACCACTAAAAACACGCCTCCCCTGAATAAGTTTCATGGTCATTCCTGTAATAAAGCCAGAAGCCAGAAAAAGATACTTTTCCTCAAGGAGAGGAGGGAAAACTCTGTAACCCGTACTTGCTTGGAAAAGAGTTAAAGTTAATACGTCTCTACAGAGTGGCATATTCCTTAGTCTGAACAGAACCCATTGAAAAAGCACACATAAAAGTCATTTAGCACATACCAAACCCAATTTATTTCTCACTTTCCCACAGAGAAAATTGACTATTGGGCGTTTTCATGTCCGTATCTCCAAAGTCATTACGTCCCAACCACTCATAGGATAAACTTCAGCTAATTAGGTCAGTCTCCCATATTTTAATCCTTGACTATCATTTAAAGTTTATACCATAACACCTAAAGCTCCTAGACACCGACTGCTTAATTTGCAGTCATTGATAGCTCCACTGCCACTTTAATCAGATAGGCTGCAGTGTCAGAGACCCACTGAATTAGCTACCTGTGGTGTAATCTTGGGTGCGTAATACTGAGTTTTATATTAAAAGGCTGATATCACCATGATGCACTCCTGAGCAGATAGGAGATGCTGAAATGAGTGGAGTAATGAGGAACCCCACCCTTTCCATATATACTTGGTAATAACTGGTTTCCCTTAATGAGGATCTTCTAAAGGACTGGCCTTTTCCTTCCCAGCAGCCATACATAATACCTACATAAGCATAAACGGAGACGTTTCCTTCCAAAGCATTGGTGTTATGCAACATCAAAAGGTACGTCTCCGTCAAGCCAGAGGCACGTAAAGAGAAAGTCAGTCTTAAACACATGAAAATGAAGTCAAAGTGGGAACTGTCCTGTCTGTGAAGAAGTCCTGATGGACAAGACATTATGTTTCCACACACCAGACATTTTTTTTTCTAAAGGGTATGTCTTCTCAGAAAGGGGCCAGGAAATGGCGTATGCCCCACCATGCACCCTTTTGGGTTCACAGCATCTTAATGCAATCCTAGCATCATTACTGATTTCAGGAATTGGACTAGACAACACAGAGCAGTAGCTGTGCTGTACATTCTCCTGCCCTCAGTGCTGCTCTGCTGCACAGACACCAACCTCCAAAAGGGAGGCAAAGCAGAGAAAGGGACAAACAACCACAGCTACATGTCTCATAGGCATCAGACCAAGGATGGCAAGAGATGAGCTATTACACACAAGCAACTGAAGAATCAAGGCCAAAATTTTCACACTTTATACTTTTATCATTGATTTCCTGCTAACCAGCCTAGAAGTCCATCTTGCAGCCTCCTTTAGCTGTAAATAATATCCTTTTTTTTTTTTAATCCTTTGCTATTGCCACAGAACATGACATTTTCTCTCAAGCCCTCCTAAAACTTCCTCTCCTTCTTGCTGTGCTAGCTTGCACTTAAGCTAATTGGAGAGAGATCATCAGCCAAGTGAAGTAAGGTCTGAACAGAGCTGTGTGTCATATCTCTCTGTCTGTAAGATAAAGTTGGGTGGAGCCCAGGGAGGAAAGGAGAGCAGAAGGGACTTGGTGTGGGGCAGGCCTGAAAGACTCAGGAGGGAAACACAGTACAGGAGGGAGCGAGATGCACACAGCTCCTCACCCAGTGTAGTGAATGGGCAGCAACAGGAGGATGATGAGAGCCCCTGGTGTTCAAGTTAGGCATGCAATCCATCCCTGCAGGGACATGGCAGAGTGGGGGTAGATGGATGCAGGGAACTGAAAATCCCTGAAATAGAGGGTTGGGAACACAGCGTGACACAGTTCATGACTAACTGCGTTCGTAGCACTGACATTAAGGGTGACACTGGCTACTAAAAGGACTGTAGCTATATCAGAGTCCTACCCCTCAAAGAAAAAACATGCCCACTTTTTCCTCCCATCTGCATATCAAAAACTTGGGTTCAGATCCTGAAAGCTGACCCACAATAAGGGAACCAGACCAACCCATGGACCTCCAGAAAGACCAGCAAGGCTCAGGACAGGCCCTGAAGGTGGGCATTGAGGAGTAACACCGATTTGGGAAGAGGTGTGTAAAGGGCCCGATACATCCCAGCAGATCAGCTGCAGATGAGAGGCCTTTAGCTGGGAAGGGCAGGCCTGGCCGCTGAAGCAGCACCTCTCCACGCAAATAAAAGCATCCAAAAATACCACAGCTCTACCATTACTAATCTTGTGGGAGCCCAGAAGAAGCCCTTGGTACATAGGACCCCCAAACATGTACAAACGGAGCAAGACATGCATCTGCCTCCAAGAAACTGTGATGCAACGCCAGGGGCTGAGGCAGCATGTGGCTACAGCAGGAACAAAAAACTCAGCAGGGCTTTTGGTGAAGAGTGGGTGAAGGGCATGGCTCCAGTTGTCCCCAGTTAGCCTGCCCACTAGTATGAAAAGGTAGGGGAAGATGAAATGAAGGCATAACGAGGATGAATTGACTGTGATCACTCCAACAGGCAGCAACCTCCATGCAGCGTTGCCTAATCATTGCGGCAATTTTGGTAACACGGCACAGGGATGGAGGGGCCAGCAGAAGGACAACGTGCAGAAGTCCACGAGGTTTTGTTTCGTCTCGGAAAGGACAGGTGATGTCCAGGTGCCGTGCCAAGCCTTGCCTTGACTCAGCAAAGCCATGAGTGCGAGACACGCACCCAGCCAAGATCAGAAAGTACCTTGTGCTCGTCGCGAGGAAAGCACTATGGCAACTGGAGGGGAACACAGGAGGGCTAGATCTTGAGGCAATTACTCTGACCTTACTCAGTGGGAATTTTGCCTGAACAACAACTGAGTAATGACTTTGCGTGTTGGCACACACATGACACACCATTGCATTTTATATGGGAGTTGTCTAGATTTCTACTTAGTTTGCACTTGTCCTGGTTGTATTTTGACAAAACAGCACTAGACATGCTTATTTTCTTCTAGTCCTTCCTGTATTTAATAGGATAGAAAACACCTTGGTGGGGAGGGAGGAGGGCAGTTCCATGCTGCAACTTGAGCATAGCTACAAGGCGCACAAGTGCAAACTCACTGCAGACTGTGGGCATGCTCCAGGGATGGTGGCAGGGAAGGCCTGACTATGCTTTGGACTACAGTATGGACAGGAGCTTTTCCACCAGGCATAGGCACTGTTGTGTGTGGCTGGATTTTATCCACCATCTCCCATCCCATAAAGTGCTGTAACTATGCCAACTGAGCGCAAAGATGTGACCCTGTGCCATCTTTGCTGAAGGCTGTGTGGACAGCTAGGGTTTGTGAGGCAAAGAAAGCACTTGAACACCATCTGCTCACCCTGATTTCAGCTCTGCCCACAAGCAGACATCTACCGACTAGAGCATAGGTCACAAAGCACCTCTCTGTTCAGCTTTCAGGACAACAGTCAATTCTCTTTGCGGAGACCCAGCACTGCCCACAGACTGACAGATGCCCCATCTTGTTTGTGGTTTAATGCTTCTCCACCACCACTGTGTTTGGGAAGAAATCTTAAAGCAGAAGTGTCTCTTATGCGACTCTGCTCCAAGACTCAGAGGCTGCCCAACCTCCTCCCCACTGCAAGCAGCCACACACCCTAATGCAGGCCTGACCCATGATGACTGTTCTCCCCAGCCTGACTTCCTGGTCAAAGTTCTCCCACTCCTGAGCACACACTTAAGTTATATAATAACACCCTCAAAGTTCTGCAAAGCGTTTCAGCATAACTGAAACATCACTTTTGAAGATGAAGTAATAAAACCCTGTCACCCTCACAGACCTCTGTCACCAAATGTCATTGCAGAATTCGTTCTTCATTCCAGTTGAGGCTGAAAGGAGAACATTGCAAGTTTCACAAGATGGCTCTTATTTCTTTGAATAGACAGACACCTGAAATTTTATTTCTAAACTCAAAGGAATATGCATGTGTGTAATTATGCAACAATGTGCTTTCAGCCAGGCATTTAATACTAAGATACAGAAGAGGAAAAACACATGTGTCAAACTAAATACTGTCCTTATGAAACACAGTGATAAGCACAGATTGAACCAGAGATCACAGTGCAATGTGTACTCCAAACATCGTTAAAACCAGCCACATCACTCTGCACAATGGGAGGGCTCGCATCCCTCCTGCAGCCTCACTGAAGCTGATGTGAGTGCAAAATGCCGCCGAGCCCTATGTGCTGTTCAGTCTGAAACCTCCACCTGTTGCGACAAGTGTGTTGTTACAGGAGATATACTGCAAGCACTTGGCACCTTTAAATCTATTTTGATCTTCAGATAAGATCAGTTTACTAAAACAAGCTCAGAAATTGCAAAGGTCTTGTTACTGGCTTAAAGGAGAGCAACTCCAGAAAAGCTTTTAAGGCCATGGGTCAAGTATGCAATGCCAAGTTTAATAGCAGCAATTTAGGATGCTACCTGTTAAGCTGTTTGCAATCAAGGCCTTTGCACTGCATGGCCAGCCACCAGCAAGGCTGTAAAGCAGACCACATGCCAGCACCTTGACCTTGCCAGCATTGAGCTCACAGATGAATTCAAACCCTGTTACAGGCAATCACTTGACACCAAAACAACCAAAGCACATGTGCACCATCTCTCTGCTGCCAAAGGCAGATTGCTGCTGCCAAAAACCAGCTTGCCCTTAAACCACTATGGACATTTCTGTGTTGAATGTGTGTTTTAACCTCATTTTACTGTTTAACTGGCACGATTAGCAGAGTGTTCAAATAAATGAAGATAAATGGAGGCCAGGTTGGACAGGGCTTTGAGCAACCTGGTCTAGTGGAAGGTGTCCCCACCCATGGCAGGAGGGTTGGAACTAGATGATCTTTAAGGTCTCTTCCAACCCAAACCATTCTATGATTCTATGTAAGCACCCGAAAGCAGACTGGTGCATTATACCCAAGGAGTTCCTTCCAAAAGGTAGTGGAACTCAGACTTCAAAACTGACCTAATGCATTAAACTTAAAACTCCTGCTAATTTTGAAGAGTGGCCAAGTTCTCTGTCTCACTCAAGTGCAGGGTGACTAACACCCCTCCAAGTCTCACCAGATATATTTTTTGGCATCACCATTAGTCTCAGAGAACTTGCTCTGTAATCTGGTATTTTACTGAATAGATATGTGAATGTATAGAACTTTCCTTAACCAGCAAGGAAGTTCATGCTGAATCTATTTCTGAAGTTACCACATAGGGTAACTCAGCCACATTGCAACAGGACATATAACTCCCTGCATACATAAACTCTTAGGAAAAAAACCCCATTACTCACTTGGATTTTGTCATTGTTTCACTGCTTTACAAACCATATACAGGAGGCAACAAGTGTACATGCGTAATTCCACAAAAAAGTCTGTCATTTTCATACATTAGACACAAGCTTGAGTTCCCTGACCAAAATATTTTTTGGACGAAACATTGCTCTAACCTTGGAATTAAAATCTTTTATTTTGTGCAGTTTCAGGTTTTTCTGGGCAGCTTCATACCACTTCTCTAACATCAGCCACACAGTACAGAAATTAAGGTATACCATGCTCTTCTTGTTTTCTGCTGAGCTGAGCTTCTTAGAACAGTTCAGGTTTTATGGTATATATATTTTCATTCACCTGTAAATCTTATCTGTTCGTATTTGTAGATACACAGAATATTCACCTTCCCTAAGCATTGACCCCTGTATTTTTTTTCAAGACATTCCTGTGGTGACTATAAACATGTGCTTATATGAAAGGCTCCATTTGTTTCATGCTTTTATGCAATCTAGTACTGCTTATAATTAAACAATATGATAGAAAAAAGTCTCCCCTCCCCTGAAAAATCAGAAGTATTTTAAATGTGGATGAGTACTTTGGGAAGCAGGAAGACAATGTGTCAACAGACGAGTTACCACCCAAAAGCATTAATGCTTAGGGCAGAAAAACAGATGTGGCAATAAAAGTCTTTTGAGGGCAATTAATTATTGGAATTAAGGTGAGACGTTTCTCAGCCAATGGATCTGCTTAGTGCAAGTAGTCTCCCTCTCCTGAAGAAATTTCAGCATAAAGAAAAATATATAATGTAATGAAATGATCTCCTAAAACCACACACCACAAAAGCCTTTCCTTCCTTTACTAGTTGAAAAGTGTCCTACTACAGATTTCTTAGGCTTCCTTTTTGTATATACTCCACCACCACACCGCCCCCTGTTGTGCGTTAACCCTGAAGTACATAATTTCTCTGGAGAGAGGTTTAGGAAACAATGGGAAGAAGGAGTGGCTTGTTTGGAAACATAATGACACAGCTGGACACACTCAATGTCAACAGATATGTCAATGCACTTGCACAAGAAGATATTATGGGAGAGGTCTGTGCTGTGACTGGGTGAAAAAGCTTCTGCTTGTATCAATAATGTATCATCATTACAATGCAAATCAGCCTGTACCAGATTCTACCTTATGGAACAGGGACAGACATCCACTATGAAGCCAACCTTGGCTGTCAGAAACAAGAGGTCACTTCTTTCAGTGCCCCGTTAGTGACTTGTCTACAAATACCCGAACTCTCAGCTCCAGCTCCCAGCTGGCATAACAGCCTTAGAGAGGATTACTTAAGAAAAATTGTGCCTATTAATTAGATTTCTGTGTTGAAAGATTCCATTTTAAAATCTATGTATTTCATGCAAGTTACTGACAGACTTTTATACCTGTGTCTTCTCTTTCTCCCCACCCCCCCAAAAAACCCCTGGTTTTTGAAATATTAGTCCTCTCCTCCCCCCTTTCCCCAAGAAACCTGGTATCTGGGAGTGCATTTGAAGGTATTTCAAATCACACTCTGAAACCAAAGAAAGCAAGCCTCAAGAAGAAGACACAGACTATTTCAGATTCTTTTAAGTTAAAAATTCTCATTGTCAGTGTTTGTGAAGATGATTTCTATCATCCCATTAATTCAAGAAATTAAATAATAAAGAAGTTTTTAATTGACCTTCACTTCTTTACTTGTCCCCCTTGCTCTCCACACTGCTGTCCTCCCACGTCTCTATCTCTCCTCCCTGCAAACAAGCTTGTCATAGACTTTCTGAGCACAGACTGGATGACTGTCACCTGCTCCACCAGACTAAAGACTGGCATCTCCTCCCAAGCTTGCCGTGCCACCCAGGGTCATGCCCCGGCTTTTGCCTTAGTGCCATCCTCACCACCACCAGTGGGGTAACTGCTGCCTCTGTTCTGCCCATGCTCTACCCTTTGCTCCGCCTGCTCTGCTCCAAGGTAGGAGTTCATGTCAAGGCTTAGTAACTTGTTGCTACTAGAAGTGGAAGCTCCTGATCTCCTTCCTTCCTCCTCATCCCTCCACTCACCCCATGGCAGGTAGTCAGGCAGAGGACACCTTGACCATTGGGGTGTGCAAGGAAGGGCAACAAGGGTTTAGCCTGTGGGCAGTGACCTCTTCCTCTGCTTGCTTAATGCACACCTGGTCTACTGCATGCTCTTTCTTTGTATGAGAAGCCAAATGGCCACGTTCGACTTGGTGTAATTTAAGCATCATGTTCATCTTCATGGAACCTGATGTTGCTGCTGACTGGCAGGAATTGACTCAAGTGCACCATTTGCTTAAATAAGTTGGTTTAATGCTACATTAGAAATATCCTCAAATGAAACATAGTTCAGCTTCTTGCTCATGCTCCCCACTTTGCACAACTAAACCTGCAACTGGACTTCTGTTGCTCTAGAATCCATCCAGTATGCAAGCAATCCCAAAATTTAAGGAAATATAAAGCCTTTCCATGGATATTAAGATGTATCATCTTACATCATATTAAGATGTAAGGCCATCTATATATCAGTTTAAGTGCTACTCCTATCTGTAGGTCCAACCTGCTCTTCACAACAGCAGAAGAGGACTTCCACAAAACTCAGGACACGCCTCTGCAGAAAGGCAGCAGAGCATGTAGTCTGTAAGACTAGTTCGCTCTAGATAGAAATCCAGATGCCATGTGTGTCTGAAAGGGTTGCTTTAGTTTTCATTGTTTGTTTAATGGACAGGACTCTAGCCCTCGCTTGTCACAGGTCTGCCAAAAAAAGAACAGAGATATTCACACACCCTAGCTTGCAGAGGTCTCCAAACAATGACTCAGCAACTAGACCTCTCTTGGCCATCTCACAGCAACTTCAGCACGGCAGAGTAATAGCTATGACAGTTCAATGCAGACATTACTTCTTCAACAGTTGATCTCTTCTGTAGGTTAAGCAAAGATCGCAGTAGATGTTAAGATCATAAAAAAGTATGAAAATCTGCAGAGAAGGAAACAGAACTAGAAAGGAAGACAAGACAAAAATGGAAGTGAGAGGGCTAGGGCATGGAGGGAGAAAGAGGAGAGGTGACAGCAGAGCAGACAAGTCAAAGCCCTTAGTAACAAACCTAAAGGGCTAGACTGTGAAGAAACCGTTAAAAACCACCACTAATTAAAGACCAGAGAAAAATTATATCCTTGCTCCCTCTGTGCAAGCTGCTGCTTCTTGATAGCAGGGATTCTTCTACAGGGAGAGACAAAAAGATCTGACCTTAGAGCTAGTTATTCCTATAAAGGAGCTATAAATAAAATCTACTGCCCATGAGGACTCTCAGGGCTGAAACCCACCCTGAACCACCAGCACTGTAGTTGAGGGAGTAGCCAGAGCACACCTTGTCTTCTGAAGAAGCTGCCTTGCCTTCCCCAAAGAGTGAGTGCCTTGAATGAAGCACATCTTCTGGAGGTGGGTGATGTGTCAACCTTCTCTGCCAGTGCAATTAGCTGTGAGACACTTGGGGGGCTGCCTGCATCCAAGCAGGAATCATTGCTGAGCTTTCTGTTCCAACCTGATGTTTGCTGGGGACTTTCAAAACATCCAGAAATGCGATAAATGATTTATCTTTTCCTAACACAGGTCGACTACCCTCCCACCCCACATTACCTTAAGGGCACAATTAAAGCCTTTCTGGATAACAGGAACACTCCCTGGAGTGGTAATCCGGAAAGATTGTTGGAACATTTAGAAACCTAAAGCTTATCTTCTGCACCATACAAAAGGGGATCTGCTTCTGCAGACATCCTAATCTACAGAATTATATTTAAATTTCAGATAATTCCCAGTCCCACACTAGGAATAAGAAAGGGCTGATTAGAAGTTGGGTGAATCAATATGTGCTGGATGGCCTAGAGAAGCAGGAACATTCGTTTTGGCACTAATAAAACTGGGAAAGCTGTGGGTGGATGACTAAAAGGAACAAAGGGCTGCTTAACAGCACTGAGCTAGGGTAAAAAGGCCAGGAAGAAAAGCACTCATAAAACTTTATGACTAAGATCAGAATGAGATGAGAAATACACTGGAATAAGTGTCGGATCATGAAACACACCACTTAAAACCTACAGTGAGTCATGTTGACTCCCGCCTTTTAGGACAGGAGGTCTGCCTTGCTGAAAGGGTCAAGTTCACCTCTTCAGTGCCCCCACAAAATGGCTGGTTTCATTCAGTGAATTCATGTGACTACTCAAGGGAGGTCCAACCTCACATTTCAAAGCAAGATAAACATGAAGGCGCCAGAGCCACCGGTTATTCCAGAGTTATATTAAGAACATCAACATTAGGAAGAGGGGGAAAAATTACCCAGAGGAGGTTACAGGGCAACAGATGTGCCCTGAAGGACTCAAAACAAGGAGAAAGAGCGACAGCTTCAGCCTTCGGGAGGAGAGGCTGAGCATTCAACCAAGCCGGAAATGGGACGACCTGGGGCCAATGTTACAGCACTTTGTCAGGGCTTGTATTTCTTCTACCCCTGCTTTATTTGCCCTGTGGCTATATGGAGAACTTTCTCCTCCAAAGTTGTCAATTTGCAAGTCTCATGAGCGTTTAACTGGCTTAATAATCTGGGTTTTGCTAATATATATTTTGAACCACAGTCTCTGCTCATTAGAGGCAATTTTCTTCTAGAAGTATAGAAGGGTTTCAATATTCTGAAACAGCAACATGTGAGGTCCCACAGAGAGCTAGTGTTCAGACTTATTAAAAAGATTACTAAAACATTAAAATAAGATTGTTTTCTGTTATGTTTTAGAAGCAGTATTCAATATTAAAAACAAATACAGCACTGCAATAGATACCTAAAGGTGCTTGGTTTTCTGCCTCAATTGCCTTCGCTCCACTCCCCTACATTTCCCTCCTAGAACATACAGTCCAACAATCTTTGGCACTGATGAAGAAAAACCAGTGGACCAGAAACAATACTGAGCACAGACATATAATTCCAGGTTATGCCATAAGGTCACCATGCCCCCCACAGAGCTTCAATCCAGATGTTGATTACTTTTAAAGATTATTTAGAAACTCATTAGGAACACTAGCACGGGGCTGCTGGAACTACACAGAAAATCACCAGTGGGATTTTTTTTTTTTTTTGGAGGGGGGGAGGGTTGCTTTTATTTTTTGTTTTGTTATTTTTATTTTTTATTTAGTAAGGCTAAATTTGGCTTTCAGACATTCTAAAACCTTGTCAACATGCTAATTTTCAGCCTGAAAGACTTGAAACAGCTGTGCTTTCTACAGAGATTTTGAACTGCTGTCAACACAACCCAAAAGGCAACAAACAGGATGAAATAGGTTCACTGAAGCAAAGACGCACTTGAAGCATTCTCCAGACTTCCCATATCCTCCAGCAAAGTGAAAGGGGGGACGTCAGACAGTAGCAGGAAAGCAGTGCTTGGGGTGTTCCTAGACCTACAGCAAAAAGATGTACCAGAAGACTTAGAAAGCCTTCTGATTTCCCGATGACCTCTGTTGGCTCAAGAGGCTTGCAAGTTCAAGTAAAATCTGATTGCACAGGCACATGCTTGGCTATTTTCAAGCTAATGCTCATAAATACTGAGGTTCTTTAATTGTTCAAGTTCACTGATTATAACAGACCTATTTATGCTCCAAATGAACATGAGATTCTTCAAAGCTATTCCTTCATCTGGCATTTAAAATGGACAGCATGATGCTCGCAAGCAGACAACACATTTACACTATGTCAAGACATATTCAGAAGAATACGTTTACCCTCTTACATTTAAAGGCATCTCACTGTAACACAGAAACACTGATGAGTACTTTGCTACTGGGACATGTATGCTCTCGGGGCCAGAACCGACTTACACTACTGTTTGCGGGCATGTGGAGGAGGAAGCCCGCAGCCTTGCAAACCGCAACAGGCTGCTCTGGCTTTGTTTCCCACACCTCAGATTACGGCTCTCCTAAAACAAACTGCAACTTCTCAGGTCAAATTACTGACTGAGGACACCTAGTGGGGTATTGCTTAAATATCAACACCACACACATACAAAAAAACCAAACCAAACCAAAACCTATCAGAGAAAGTTTTATTAAAACCCATTATTACCATTAAATCTTCTTTTATATATATATATATATAAAGGTATTTGTGTTTTAATTTCGTTTCTGATGCTGCAGGAAAAAAATCCCCATCTGTTTTCCAAATGCTTTCTAAGCTTGGTCATGCTACCACACACTGCTTTGGTTTCTTTACCTTTCCACATTCTTTGCTTAGACTGGTATTTCTCACGGATTGAGGTCAGCAGATCACTGCCATATTTTGGAAGTGTTTTGTGGACCTAAACCCATCAGTAGAATCAATCAACAACAGCAAGCTCACCAGCATTACTGGTTAGAAGGGCTCCATAGACTCAAACTACCTGCAGAGCTCCAAACTGCAGAACAGCGATCAATGATTTAAACTGGGGCCAGGCAGAACTTTTAATATTTACCTATTTGTAATGACTAAAGTATTATCCTGTCAACAGGAAAACAAATAAATACTTGCCTAAGTCTCTTATTGTTGAATCACTAATATACTGACTACAAATAGATTATTGATGCAGTTGGCAGAATTTTTTCTTTAATCAGAGGACATTAGAAATCAGTTCACTACTTCCATTTTTTGGAGCAAGAATAACAAGATGAAGACATTTTATGATGTAATCTGACCCTTGACCATTTTAGTTGCTGGTGGGGTTTTTTTGGTGGGCTAAAGCACTTCTATCCTTTGGATTTCTCTAAGCTAAGCACTTTTGTTTTGGATTACTGCGGCTGCATGAGAAGTTTTTAAACAAGCCAAAGTTAAATGCTGTGTGTCACTTTTGAAACCTCAGTCCATCTTCTGCTTTAGCCCTATAACTGAGCTTTTATTAGATTGCATCTCTGGAAAAGCTATTTCCTGTTCTCAGCTCCTCCAGAGTATTGACTTACAGCATTATCTGAAACCATAAGACATGAGCAGGCAATCTATTTTACCTACTTCATTGCAAAATAAGTTAAAAAATCCCCAGCCACTCTTCAATACCTGACAGATACATGCCAAGTACCCACACTGTTCTTTCACCTCTCCAGGTTGATCATGCAATGATTGATAACTCAGCCTGTGCTCCAGCCTGCCCTTTAATTGCCTTAAATACCTGTTTTATCATATTCTCTTTGCTGGTTCCCATGTTTGAGAGGCACACAAAGCCAAGCAATGAAGATGTTCAGGAGCTTCAAAGTAAAATAGAGGCAAACAGAGATATCACTCCCAAAGCTAAACATATTTCTGAAACATATTTTAGTTTAAGAGTGGATTGACCATGGAGGGCCATTTCTCCTCCTCTCTATCTGCTGGCAACACAGAGACAACAGCTCCCCAAAGAAGCAAGCACCAGCCTGAAACAGGTCAGAGCGTGTGTGTGCACATGTGCATGCAAGATGAATGGAGACAGAAACAGCTCTAATATAGTCTAATGACAGAATTCGCAATTGATAATTTCATCTCTCTTTCTGGTATGAAAAACCTTGGGAAAAATAGTGGTAACTGGACCACTATTTAGTCTGTGTGAATTCACCCAAACATGCACGATAATCCATTGGTACAAGACAGTACTATTAGGTTTTTTATTGTGCGAAATCAAATTGCCTTCATTTTAAGTGCTGAGTATAAAGAGGGTACAAGAGCATACGTACATGCTGAACACAAGCAGTATGAGGAAGAGCATGTGGCAAGGGGATGAGCCACCACCTTGGCTTACACACTGGAGCCCTATGGCTAAAAAGCAGGGTCATGTCCCTGGCTACAATGAGAGCTGGAGATAAGGATGCTGCTCCTCCAGGGAGTTAAAGGATGATGCACTTTCCATTCACTTGGGTGCTAGGTCAGCCTTTCTGAACAAGATTTCCCTTCTGCCCACGCTATGTTTGGTGCTGTCTTACTGAATGATCTTCTATTATCAGGTACTGATAAGAGCAGGATACAGGCTCCATTGTTACCCCAGTTCTTCATTTCTTACCAAGACATTGGTGTTACTTTAACTAAGCACACAGCTCATGCTAGGAGAATGACACTTTCCAGCCATCCATTCAGAATAACAGGCTATGAATTTCAGAACCGAAGTATGAAAAGCAGACATATGACAAGTTCATCAGAGCATGAATTAATACCTCTCAACACTGTTGAACACCGTGAACACCTGACATCATTCTATTTCTCTGACTAGACATGCCTGTTCAGGAGATGTGTGCTTCTGTGCTGAAACACGAGTCACAGCAGTAAGGCATCACCAGTTTTCTTCACAGCACCCAGGAACACGGTCAGCTGTGTGACAGTAAAGCTCACCTATAATTAAACTACAATGCAAAACCAGAGATCTGCTGGGTTACCTCCTTTTCAAATTTCATGTAGTCAATAGCTTGGTTCAGTCCTATCTAAAGCACCTCTGACAGAGGACCTTTTACTATCTCCGTCTCAACTCCAGGACTTTTCCCCCACTCTTGGCATTAGGCATGAGGGTCCTTTGGGGAGAGGGAGCAAGCCTTGCCCAGTTCCTTGTCTGAGTTAGTAATGAATCATCATTTAAACAATACAGCCTGATAAGAGGCAGTCACAGTCTCAACTTTTGCCCTGAGCCTTGTGCATTCTCCCTAAGCATCTGCTTTGCAGAGTCTGTACCAGTACTAACCTTGCCCCAAAAGTGCACGCACTTCAAACACGTATCACAAGATTATGAACTGATGGGGGGCAGGAAGGATTAACCTAGTAAAGATCATGAATCAATGCAGTCCTGATGGTTGAAGATTCACATCTTCCTATGTGGGTATAGGTGACCTATAATTTCCCCTCTTCACCCTCTAGGCACCACAGCTGGCCATCTGTAATCCCATGGGGTTTCATCATCAGGAGTTTCCTGACAGGCTGTTTTCTTCTCCTTCGCAATGCTTCCCTACCTGGCTTCGAAATTTAAATGTGTTGCCAGTTCTTATGATTTTATCACAACTGTCCCATGTTGGTTTTCTTTTTTTTTTTTAATTAAAATCTGAACTCCCAAAGGCAAGCAATTAAGCAGGAATCTCAGGTTTCTTTATAATAATTAAAAAAAAAAAAAAAATTCAGACCTCAGAAATGCCAAGAAAAAGCTTGAAAATGAAGAAAATATATTCTAAAGGTTACAATGTAGAGTGAGACACAGAAAACCAAACTTCTTTTTTTCTTTTTTTTTTTTTTTTTTTTTTATATAAAAAGTGTCCATATTCCAAACTTTTTTTTTTTTTTTTTTTTAACAAAATTTTTCCCCCACCTGGAGGGAATAGAACAGGAGGGGATGAAGCCTGAGTCAGTTTTGACTTTCTATGATTACTAATATTGAATTTACAATTAACTTCATAAATTCTGATTAGTCTGAAGAGCTTAAATAATTTCATACACAAGGAGAAAAGAATTATAAAACTTTTTATTGTTCTAATCTCTGTTATGAATGTCTTGGATTAATTGCAAATTAATTCTGTTTTGTTTTTGCTATTGTTTACACAGCACTAAGAGAACATCAGACACGTTATGAATGTTGGAGGCTGACTTTAACTGAAATACAAATACATGACCTTTATATGAGAGACGGAAGCTGAGCATTCTTTAATTATGTTCTCAGACTTGTCCCAGGCTGTACCTTTTGCTAGGCTGAATAACATTTTAAAATACAAAATAGATGCTTTGTGTAGCATTGACATCAGAGAAAGACAGGCAGATTCAGGTCCACAATAGCTTTTCTGTTCCTGCTGGACAGCTAGTTGTCTTCACTTGCAAAATGCTTAAACATCATCAATTCCTTGCATGTGTCTTTGCTCTGTTACAGCCATATAAGCTCTCACACAAATGCATCTCTCAGATTACCTCACTTGATAGACTCTTTCAAAGAGTTTGTTTATTGCAACTCTACAAGAGCACTATGAACCTTCATGTGAGGACACCATTACATAAGGCATCACCTAAACAAGCAGCACAAAGGCATGTCCTTCCACAGAGGACCTGAAGTTCACAGCCTCAAATTCAGGCAAGGATATCCCAGGTGAGAAAGTGGACAAACAGGACTAGGTGGAGAGAGTAAATTCACACACTGGTCTAGACATAGTGGCCACTAAGGAGTTTTGAATTTTATTTATGTGTTTATTTAATGAGATCCACTGAAGAGGCATATTTGCAAACTATCCTAAGACCTGAACTCCTTCAGCTCTGTAGCAATACTATTCACTATTTCAGTGCGTAATATCCAAAGGAGCAAACACAACTGGTCAGATCAGAATTAGGCTCTCAAAATGAGGCTCAGACAGGGAATTCTCATCCAGGAGCTCCCTAAATAAGGTACAATTACAACCTCAGTGTTGTATTTATTGGGGCTGGTGTGGTTTCAATTTTCAATTTCCCTGTTACGCAGTCATGTACTAATATGTGAATGCCAGACACTTAATGACAAAGGTACATAAAAAGCACGTGACATACGCATTCCTGTGATCCTTGCTGCAACTTTTTTTTAAACCTTCTCCAATGTATGCAATTTAAAGTGAAAAAGTGAAAGAAAAATGCTTTGCATTCAGAGCCTGGACCACTATTTGCTCCAGTGGCCCAAATAGGGCTACACCACCCTGGCAGCACTGGGGCCCTTGGGATGGAGGCCACTGTTTTTACATCTTCCTCACACTCTGCAGGGGATGAGCTCTGGAAAGCCCAAAACAAACCCTGAAGCCTATGCAAGGGCAAAGGTGCTTTTCTTGAAGCTCAGGACTAAGAATTCATGCGTACCACAAAAAAAAAAGCCCAAAGGTAGTAGGAATTTCCCCCATGAATAACAGCAGGCAACAATGCTTTTGTTGTAGTTACCTGCGGGCCCTCCAGTTTCCACTGCACCCTGTCCTTTCCTCCATGGGCTGCACAGAGCTGGCCACACCAGAAAGCGTGGCACCTCCAGCAGCAAGTCCCTGACAGGCAGGAGTCCCAGTGCTGCAACCAGACTGACCACTTTGGGAGAAGGTCCCATGAACAGAGGCCACACACAACAGCCCTCATGGGGAAGGCAGAGCTCACCCTACTCCCCTGCCCTACAGATCACCTAGTTACTCTCATGGAGAAGCCACTTCCTAGAATCATAGAATGGTTTGGGTTGGAAAGGACCTTAAGATCATCTAGTTCCAACCCCCTGCCATGGGCAGGGACACCTCACACTAGACCATGTCACCCAAGGCTCTGTCCAACCTGGCCTTGTACACTGCTAGGGATGGAGCACTCAGAACTTCCTTAGGCAGTTGGTTCCACTGCTTCACCACCCTCACAGTAAAGAGCTTCTTCCTTATATCCAACCTGAACTTTCCCTGTTTAAGTTTGAACCCATTGTCTCTTGTCCTATTGCTAAAACTCCTGATGAAGAGTCCCTCCCCAGCACCCTTATAGGCCCCCTATCAGATACTGGAAGGCTGCTCTGAGATTTCCATGCAGCCTTCTCTTCTCCAGGCTGAACAGCCCCAACTTTCTCAGCCTGTTTTCATACGGGAGGTGCTCCAGCCCTCTTATCATCCTCGTGGCCCTCCTCTGGACTTGCTCCAACAGCTCCACGTCCGCGGGACGCCACAGGGAAAGCAAAGCCGCCAGGCGCCGCTCCGGGCACTGCTCCTGCTCCCGCTCCCGTCCCGCCGCAGACCCCTCGCCGGGCTGGCGGCGCCCTCTGCCGACTGCACCGCCCGCCGGGATGAGCCGCGGCCTCCCGATCAGCCGCGGCTCCCCGGAAGAGCGGCGGGACTGGCCGGGAGGAGCCGATATGTCACCGGGCGGCCCCCGGCAGTGGGGGCGTCCCCACCTCACCCCTCTTAAAAATAGACCTAGGCGGACAGCATTAGCGAGCCGCCACAAGGTAAGGAGCAGGCTCCTACCTTCTGCCCTGTGCTAACGACTTGAAGGAAAGTTATTCTTTGGAAATTGAGTGTCTTGCCACGGTCGTGGTGAAGAATTTCTTCCTTATATCTCATCTAAATCTTCTCTCTTTTAGTTTAAAGCCATTCCCCTTTGTTCGACCACTAGACGCCTGTAAGAAGTCCCTCTCCAGATTTCTTTTAGGTCCCTTTAGACACTGGAAGCTGCTCTAAGGTCTCCCTGGAGCCTTCTCTTATACAGTCTGAACATCCCCAACTCTCTTTGTCTTCATAAGATTGATCAAAGTGGCTGGTGAGAGTTTGAACCTCAAGTATACCTGCACAAAACATTTCTGTGTAATATTTCCCTTCAATTTACCCTAGTTGGAGAGTTCACCAACTTTTGTGCCTACATCTCTCACATTGTGATAACAAACACTTCATGGCAGAGCAGGGAAGCCGACCACCCTAAGTCCACCTGCTTTCCTTCGGTTGCCACTCCCCCCTTCAACAGACAGGCAACATCATCAACCAGATCACTGAAAACAAGTAATTTCCTTTTACTACAGCAAAACTCAGCCTTTTCATTTACCCTTCTATTTAAGAGGGAAGATGTCCACAGGCAGGTTCATGGTGAAAAGGCAGAAAGCAAGACTAAGCAAACAAGAAAGAGAATAACCTTAAGCTGCTTTCATTCTTACCTGCTTTCTTGTGAACTAGTTCTCTAAGGAGAGGTCTCTCTTGACCAAAAAAAGTTACAATAATCACAGATATTAACCCGAAAGGCCCAATGCCTTTCATAAAACAGCTACACACACAATCAGAAACTGCAAAAGAGAAACGCCCTGAACCCTGCTCATTCCCCTTACATGGATTCTGCCAGCATAGAAAAGGAGATGCAAATCACCTGGGAAGCCTTTAAAAATCACAGCTGCAGGGAACTTTCTCACATGATTGAGCTGTAAAGGTCTGGCTTTGCAGAAGAAAGTGTTTTCAGCTATGTTTAGGGCAAGTCACAAGCTTGAATAGGCATTATTGTTCTGTGGCAATTTTGTTTTTCTGCCATGACTAGGGTGGGCCTTTTGCAGTAGGGGAAAAAGCCAAAACAGCTTTCAGGGCTGTCCAAATTAGCAAGTGGAGATCCAATGTGTGTCCCCTCCACACCCACTGCTCCTGTGTAAGGTCCCTCTTGATACAACAACTAATGGAACTTAGCTGGCACAAAAAGAGATCGGAGCAGCTGGGAATTTTCTGTGGCAAGCAACTGATGTGACGTGGCACTACAACCTACCCTGCTGCTTCCAGGCAAATCTTTTGAAGTAGGAGGGCTGCAATTTCTTCCAGATGAACTGAAACATTGTCCAAAGCTAGAGAGACAATGAGAGGTGATGATCCCAGAATAGTAGACTGCAACTAACCAGGAATCATAATGGCCCTTAAAATGTCAGCTATAGAAGTTTGAGTTCGTTTTTTTTTTTCTGGCTAAAGGCTGGGGTCAGTTATGCTTGATAAAGTATTTTGTCTGTAATCTTTCAATACTGATAGGTCAAATACCCCCTTGTTTGAGAAGTTCCCATCCTCTCCTACTCGGTTTGCAATGCTTGTGGAATTAAAATACATGGGGCACAAGTTATTTAATTCTGAGGTGAAGGGCACTCCAGTTTAAGACATCAGATAACTAGATTTTAGTCAGACGAGGGCAGTGTTACAAAACATGTTGGTTCTCAGTGCCACACTTCACTGCTGGTGCTCCCAGCCCTCCTATGTCTCAGGTTTGCATTCTGAAATTATCTAGGCTGGAAAGAAATAAGTTCAGGAAAGAAAAAAAAAGAAAAGAGAAGATAAGAGATTTATGCCAAATCATCTCAGAGATACAGTTTACAGCAGGGCCACACTGACATTTCTGCAGAGGAGGCAGCAAATGCTGTGGCCAGGGAATGAGCAGCCAAGGACAGGAAGAATTTTTCGAACAGAACTTCTCTGCCAAAGGCAACATGTTCCTGCAGCCCAAGATTTGTGCACTTCTTTTTAATCCTAAAATTTGTAATTGGATTGGTTTGGCCTGTAATACACATTAGAGTTACTTTGTGCATACATGTCCTGGTTTCGGCTGGGATAGGGTTAATTCTCTTCCTAGTAGCTGGTACAGTGCTGTGTTTTAGACTCAGTGTGAAAACGATGGATGTTGATAACACACCGATGCTTCAGTTGTTGCTAAGTAGCACTTACCCTGGTCAAGGATTTTTCAGTCTCCCATGCTCTGCCAGTGAGCAGGGGCACAGGAAGCCAGAAGGAAGCAGAGGCAGGACACCTGACCCTAACTAGCCAAAGGGGCATTCCATACCACAGCACGTCATGCCCAGTATAGAAACTGGAGGGAGTCACCCTGAAGGGACTGATTGCTGCTTGGGTCAGACTGAGTATCAGACAGTGCGTGGTGAGCAATTGCATTGCGCATTGCTTGCGTTTCTTGGGTTTTATTCCTCTCTCTCTTTTCCCCGTTGTTGTTGTTATTGTTATTATAATATTTTACTTTATTTCAATTAATTAACTGTTCTTATTTCAACCTGTGGCTTTTATATTCTTCCCACTCTTCTCCCTCCATTCCACTGCAGAGAGTGGGGGGAACTAAACAAGCAGCTGCATAGTACTTAGTTGCTGGCTGGGATTAAACCACAGAAGTACATTACTCTTTCATTTTACTCTCTAGCTCCTTTCCGTTATTTCTCCCAGATCGGTTGCCACAAATCCTTGGACCTAACATAGAGCAGTAATGTCTTTCTTTCAATGGGCAAGTGACAAAGATGACAATTCCTCCCTCAGTATAGAGGTAGATGCCGATCTCCAGCATATGGTAAATGTAACAAATATTTAATGAACTTACTTGGGGAGGAGAGGGAGTAGGTCAATAGAAAGTCCCCTCATCAAATCTGTTTGAAAGCAGTCTTTTCCAAGGCAGAAGTCATGTGCGTATTCAGGAGTATTTGTTTGTGAAAAAGCTCATTTATGACTTAGAGTTCATTTTTAGTGCAGTATGCTGAGAAGCAGCTGTGGAATTCCCACTGGTGATAATGTTGCCGCTAACTGCACGAGAAGCATTCTTCTTTCCCAGGTTAGTTCAGGCTGAGGATCTTTATTTCTGCCAGTCTAGTTCCCAACTGGCTTTCCTACAGATAACAAACTAAAAAATACCAAAAACTTCCCTCAAAAGCAATGGGTAACTGGAATACAAACTAAGGAGAATGATCAAACTAATCTCTCATTTCTGCAATAAAATACAAGTTTGATTAGCAGGAGCCATGGCTGAAGAAGGATCACATGGATGATCTGGAGTGTAGAGGTTGAGGCTATAGTTTGGACTTTTCCAGAAGCAGGAGAGGAGTTCCTAATTCAATCTCCACATACATGAATACAGAGGGCCTGATGCTCATTTCAGTAATTGAGCAAAATCACTGCCAAACATCTTGACTAGTCACAGGTTTTCAGGGAAGCAAATGATTTAGGCAACTCTATAGGGAGACGGGTGTTGAAACTTAGGGTCTACATTGGAGATATTTTTCCTTTTTGCTTCCAGATGTGCCCACAGAGCACTTCACAACCCCCTACAGTCCTAACCATAGGACAGGAAAGCCTTATTAACCTTGTTTCACAAAATGGTAAAGAGACATGCCCAGGCTCACAGAACAACTCAGTGGCAGAGCAGGGAGCAACATTGCAGAAAATGAGATGATCTGCTCTCTGTTGCAGTCAGACACACAGGAAGGGCAGAAGTCGTCTGCTGGGAGCACTGAGCATCATTGTGGCTTAGTCCATGGTGTTCCTTGCACCAATAGTTATTAATTGGGCTGGTATGTCATGATTAGCTGATTTGATAAATAGCTAGGCCTCTTAGATAAAGCCTGTACTCTTCTTCTTTCTCTGTTTTGCCTCTATGTCTCGCCCTGTGCTTCAAAATTCAATGCCAAGCCAGGGAAGCAATCGGTGCTTGAGTTTTTAGCAGTTGCTTGATCAGTTTATCTTAATGTTAAACTTCATCTCAGTGTGCTTTTTCTTACCTAATAGCAGCCACCAAATTATTTCCCTGAAATTCAAATACCTTAACATATAAAATGTATGTGATTAATAGTAACACAAATATGAAATGAAATAACATAGTTGTTAATTTGAGGAATTTTTATGTAATAGTTTACCCATGGGCAGAAGGCGGTATCTGTAAATTACAAGTAGATAATTGATTAACAGTATCTCCTCTGTGAAATATTGTTTTGAGATAATTTCTCAGTTATTTGCCAGGTGTTGGCCTGTTTGCACTGGCTCCAAAGGCTGTCCAGCATCTCTGCAGTTGCTAGGGAACAACTCCATAGCTCAGAAGAGAGCAGCCCTCATCATTGTTCTGCTGCCGTTCACCTGCATAGTGATACCATTTGGGGTTTGTAAACATTTATGCAGTCTGTGTCCTTTCAGACCCACAATTATTGATTGAATACTGTTTGGTCTGCAGACTGCCTTCAGGGTAGGTACATCAAAGAAATAAAAATGAACCTGGTCTGCATGCAAAGTCCTGAAGTGATGTTGAAACTCTTATACTTTCCAGCTTCTATTCGTGTAAGATTTTACACACCTCCTCAACTTCATCTGCTTTAAGCTAATACTATGGTATTTCTTTGGAAGTCCTGGGAGGGAGGTTTCGCTACTTATCTTTCCCGCCACTCTCCTCTGGGCTTTCTTTAAATGTGCTTGGTCAGTTCCTGAGATGTCAAATGCAAACCTTCATCCTTATCAGCAATAAAGCAGGGAGGAAGGATTCTTTCTCCGATTTGCAGGCAATGCTCTCATTTATACTTCCAGAGTGTGCTTATGTTTTTCACAGAAGCATGGCATTGCTGACTAATGCTTAGCTTTTGACCCCCTGTAGACCTAAAAGTTTTTTCTACAGAACTTTCCACTGTTTTGACAGTGAACCACTGAAAACTGCTGTTGGTGCAGGGGTGTCCAAGCCAGTTTTTACTCCCACTCTGCTGCAGTAGATTTATTGAGATTAAAATATTTTACTGACTTACCTACAGAAAGGTAATCAAAGAAATAGTTAACAATAATGCAAATATCAAATGAAATTGTCATAATAAGGCAATGCTGTGTCTCTGTCTGCTCCCCTAAAGCAGGATATTACCCTTAAAAAAGAAGAAAATGAGAAAGCTGTATCATTTAAAATGGATTTTGAAAGCTTTACTCAGATTACGACAGAAAGCCAAAAGAAGGGAATTGACCTCAAATGCAGGTGTCTTAAGCTCACATTATTGACTAAGATTCCACTGTACAATGAGCAGTATTGTGGAGGTAATTCATCTTATCTTAATGTAGAAGTTTAGCTCACATCAAATCATCTACACTCCAGGAACCTAAATTTAGGCATACATATCTGCAATCATGTCCTACCCCTGTCATTCTCTCTGTCTATCTATATCTGTCTACTTTCTTTCCACAAAGCCTCTTCCCCAGTCACAGAAGGGAGAAAGGAGACTGATTTGTCATGCAGAAGATCTCAGACTTCTGAGTTGAAAGGTGGGATTCTCTTTCCTAAAATCTAATGCTAATTCTCTGAGAATGTCAGGCAGACTAAGATAGCACCAAGCCAGGAAAAATACAAAAACAGTTGATGTGTTTTTATTTATACACATACCACCCCCATTCTTCTCACTGAAGACCCTTCCTTTTGTTCAGATCTGGAGCGATCTCCAATGCAGATGCAAAGGGATGCAGTGTGAAGGCAAGGGAGAAGGTGGAGAAATGTAAATCCTCAGTGAACCCTTTTTGTCTGATTAGTGTTACTGGGAAGGGGAAGAAGGGGGAGGAAAGAGGCTGTGTAGGTTGAAGCAGGAAGCAGGATTTATCACCTATTTTTAATTCCATCAACCATTAGCTAAGGGGCTGTAGGAGCTCTCCAGAGTCACAGAAAGAAGGAAAACATGGGCCCCAACATAGTTATGTCTCCAAAGTGCATGGACATGGCTCCACACACAGCTGGGCAGAGCTGGTTTTTTTCCCCCCATAGTATTTCTAGGTTATTATATATTTGTAATTAATATTTGCAGCTATTTTTATAGCTAACCTGCAGTTTAAGATCGCATGTTTTACTGTTTCTTACGCTTCAGAGATTATTAACTGTGCTACTTGTTCTCCCAGTTGTGACCTGGAAACGAGCAACACAGAAGGAAAGGCAGAAAAACGGAGTAGACCCAAAAAGAACAATTCCAACAGTACAAATGCATGTGACATTATAGCAGGTTATCTCTATGCTTTTTTACCCATTTTCACACACATTGACTTAGATTAAAACAAGGGGAAAGCAATACTTGATGGATATCCTGTCTTCTTGAGAGAGAACACTGCTTGTACCATATTTCTGGATGACAGCTGATGACATACATTCTGTTGATCAGTAAGTGCTTGTTGGTAGATAGCAAACATGTTGGTGCAATGCAAACACCACAGCACACAGGAGTTACACATATGTGTAACATGCACATTGTTAGCCCAAGTGAGGCCAAATTTCTTCACTATCCCTTTTTTTGGTAGAAGACCTAGCTGTTCCTTATTTGTATAAAAGATGATCTACTTTTACCATCTTGGTCTGGATGCTGTATTTATTGTATTTATCCTCACAAAACAAGGCAGGAAGCTACCATCTGCTCCCATTCCTGAGAGAAAGAGGAAAAGAAAAAAGTGAGGTCAAGTCTTGTAGAGCCAAACTACTCAAATCCAAATTTTTAATACCACCGAAGCCCCTCCAGGTCCCCATTAGCTGCCATCTATCGCTCTGTACCTCTTAGCTGTGTGACCTGGAGCCTTCGATCATGCTGAATTGCAGATGTGCCCAGGGGCTGTCTCCTGCTGGGCTCATGCATTCTCAGCATGTGCTCCCTGGGCCAGGTATCAGATCCAGAAAGCAGGTACCACCAGTCAGTGAGATAGGCTGCAGGCTGGGAAAAACTAGCTGGAACATGGACAGGAAGAAAGACTTCAGTCTAGCTCCCATGTGATTTGTGGCCATAACTTGAATGAGGATCTTCCCTATGCCAGGGTGGTGATTACTCTACAGGTCTGAAGCGTGCCCATACTCATATCAGTGACCTTCTTTCGGGACATCTTTACCCTCATGCCTGGTGTTTCTTTCCTTTAAACTCCTGCAGTGTCCATAAGACTCTGTTTGTACCTACCTTCCTTCCTGGTTTTCTATTAAAATGAAGGCAAGTGGTAAGGAGAAGGCTCAGGCCATACCTTACATCCCTATGACGGAGTACCTCGGCACACACACCCACTCCTAGGGATGTCTCCAAATATACAGTCCTGTGTTTTCCATTTATATTTGTAAAGTTCATTTGAATACATTATCTCCTCCTAGTCACTGTTTCTGCAAGCCCTTCATTTAAAATGCTTGCTCTATGTTAAATTAGTTCTGTGTAACTTGAACTCCTGGAGAGTCCCAAAGCCCAGCACATGACAGGCACAGTTGTCTGGCTACATGGCAAAGCGGAACAGAGTTGTGCAACTACTAATTATAAGATTATAAAATAAAAGCACTCTAGTAGCAAAACAGCCCAACGGAAATGTTAACATTCAAAGTTTTGACTTACCCATATTACGAGGCACCAAAGGGCACTTTCAACTCAGCTTTATGTTTAACTGTTAATAACCTTTATTATGTTATGGTAATTCCTCAGGCAACCAAGCAGATGTGAAAAACATATTCCCTTCCTTATGACTGTGAAAGTATGTGCTCTAACATCAAACTTCAAACAAAATTACCGTATTGTGTGTATAAGTTAATATGCAAAATAATTCTACTATAATTAGGTTCTTGTTTAACTTCATGCCAAAACCAGGCTGCTAGGTACATTACCTTCTTCATTAAATTAATTTGGACAGAAAACTGAACAGAAAGACAAGCTCTGGAGAGAACATATGCTAAACCAAGATCTACTTTGATCCTAAAAAAATAAAATAAATAAATAAAGGAGTCATGGAGAAATAAACAGACCTGATATTCTTCCTGAAACTCAGGTTAGGCTTTCCTCCTCTTATTACACTCTACGGATACATCCTTGCACCAAGCTATGCGAACAACTCCTGTCCAAGCCTTCAGCACTCTTTTCTCTTGCCTTAGAAGTGTTTCAAATCTGTGCTAACTTGGCTACATTAATGACCAAAAATGAAACAATATTTGGACATTCCAGAATATAGGAAGAATCGCTAGTATCACAGAATAAATGAGGCTGGAAAGGAGGTCATTGAGTATTACCTGCTGCTTATAGGAGGACTAGTTAGCTCAGGCTGCTCAGGGCTTGCACAGCTGAGGTTTCAGTATCTCCAAGGATGAGGATCCCACAACCTCTCTGGGACCCAGTCTGACCAGTCTGGTGGTGATTTTTCCCTAGTATCTAATCAGAGTATCCCATGTTTCAATGTGCGCCCATTGCTGCTTGTCCTGTCACCATGCGCTTCTGAGCAAAGCCTGGCTCCATCCTCTCTGCTACCTCCCATTAGCCAGGTCCAGACAGTGATAAATTCCCCTTGAGGTATCTCTTCTCCAGGCTGAACAGTCCCAGGTCCCTCTGCCTGGGACTTTTCTCCAGCCCCTGACCATTTTGGTGACCCTGTGCTGAACTTCCTCCTGTAAGTCCATATCTTTCTTGTACTGGGAGCCCCAAACTGGACACAGCATTCAAGATTGGCTTCACTAGAGCTGAGCAGAGGGGAAGGATCACCTCTTTGGTCTTCCCACCTATACCCTTGCCAAGGTCACTCTGACTAGTAGCCTTGACCTTCAGCGTTATTGACTGCTCCTGCAGTGGAAACTTACATTGCCCTCTATCCAATTGCCTTCATCATTGATAAAGGCGTAAAACACTACTGGTTCTAGCATTGATCTCTGAGGCACACTGCTGGTAACCGGTCACCAGTTGGACTTTGTATCACTGATGGCTTACAAACAACCCTTTGAGCCAAGCAATTTGGCCAATTTTCTACCTACCTTATCTTCTACTTACCCAGTCCATATCTCACTAGTTGGGCAATAAAGTTATTGAAGAATACAGTATCAAAGGCTTTGCTGAAGTCAAGGATTATGATGTCCACTTAGAATCATAGAATCATAGAATAGTAAGGGTTGGAAAGGACCTTAAGATCATCTAGTTCCAAACCCCCTGCCATGGGCAGGGACACCTCGCACTAAACCATGTGGCCCAAGGCTCTGTCCAACCTGGCCTTGAACACCGCTAGGGATGGAGCATCCACAACCTCCCTGGGCAACCCATTCCAGTGCTTCACCACCCTCACTGTAAAGAACTTTTTTCCTATATCTAATCTAAACTTCACCTGTTTAAGTTTGAACCTGCTACCCCTTGTCCTACCACTACAGTCCCTAAGGAAGAGTTCCCTCCCTTCAACCACCGAGCCAGTTGTATCATCACAGAAGGTGTTCAGGCTGGAAAGGCATGATTTGCCCTTGGTAAATACATGTTGGCTGTTCCAAACCAACTTCTTGTCCCTCCTGTGTTTGGAAATGACTTGTAAGAGGATTTGCTGTGTGAACCCTCCAGGTACTGAACTGGGGCCAATCAGCCTCTAGCTCCCCAGATCCTCCTTCTTGACCTTGAGAATGGGTGTGATATTTGCCTTTTTCCAGTCTCAGGAACCTCACTTACTGTATGGTAAAGGCTCCTGGGACAAGGCACAGAGGTCTGTATTTCCAGATATATAATGCATCAAGCTAACAAATGAGATTTTACTCATTCTGCCTTTTAAACCAAAAAGAATACGACGTGGCTATACCATTTATTCTCCCTTACTTGGAGTTAATAAGATGATTAACAGATTTGGCTAAATTCCTGGAATTCCTAAATTCCTGGTGAGCCAGCCCATCGCCATCTCCACAGAGACTCGGTGGACATTTATACTTTTAGCACCTTTGGAAGGGAGGAGTTTTTCCTGTTGTCACATAAGCAGGAGAACAATGCCTGGTGCAGAAAGGACCAGGGAATTCAGCAGGATTACTCAGCACATGAGAATATTCTCATGTATATCAAAGTTTCCAATTCTGGCCTTATAATCCTAGTAAGTTTCTGATCATGTTACTCATCATAAGTTTTGGGAGTAGCAGGAAGTCCAAGTTAGACTTCCTTCTCCAAAAATCTCCTTTTACTGTTCTCTCACATACCCTTAATCTAAAGCAAACTCTCCTTCCAATACTGCCTACAGTTGTTATTATTCTGACACCTGTGATTCATTCAGTTTACTCATGTAATAGCATGCACATGAATTTGAAATGTAAATGTATTAATCTTATAAGAACTATTGCTTGATAATTTAAGGTCTTATGGCCAAACAAAGGATCTATAACAGTAGGAATGGTTATATGCACTGTTCTTTATGTGTACAGTTCAATTTTCAAATAACCACAAATATTGTATATAACAATGAAAGTAAAACTGAATAATGACTAAAAAAACTCATGCCTTTCGCTGTCGTTTTTATCATTAATTTCTATTCACTGTCAGGAGTCAGGTGGAGGCAAACCCACAAACTTTCATCCTTCCACTTTTCTTTAGCAGAATATCAGCTTTAACAAGGCATACAGTACAAGGTATGCAGTACAATTATATATTTTTTTTTCACCTTTATGCAGGAAAGCTCTTTCCCTAGGAGGTATAGAACAACTAGAATAGCAATAATTTTTGCAGTAAACTCACACAATTTTTTTCTGCAGAAACATGGATCTCTCTATATGTTTATTTATGTAAATCTTGGTACTGGTAAGTCAAACATCCAAGACATAAATTTTAGGGAGAAAAAAAAAAGAGAAAAACCCATGGTGCTTATTTCGGTATTCAGGAATTATCTAAATTCAATAAAAAAAATAACTATATTTCCCAGTTACCTGATAGGGGTTTGGAATAAAGGGAAAGATTTGACTTTCTGAAAGTCCTGTTTCTGAGAGCTGAATCAATTTTAAGGATTTTGGCCAGAAAACTAAGGGGAGGTAGGGAAAGGTAAATTAAACTGAAGTTCTTAATTTTGCGAATTATGTTCGTCCTTGTAGTAGTTAAGTCAAAACACTTTTCTGAAGAATACTTATATCTTGTAAATAGCCTGAATTTTTTGTTATGGCTTTAATTAACTCATCTTCCCTCTAGATCATTAATCTAACCCCTTCAATGTCCAATTCCACTTTGAATCAAGCCTTTTAACAGTCATTCACTGTGTCTTCAACAGTGATTTTGGTTTGAGCACCTGTGGATTTTTGCCTATGTTCATGATATGAAAAACAAGGCCATCTGTCTTCTGTACTCCACCTATTCAAAGCTTAACATAACCTGAAGCAATGCAGTGATGGTACAATCCCACCATGCCCAGAAGGTCTCCCAGGAGACCTGTCAGGGGAATGTCTGGGACCTTATCTATACTGTGAAAAAATGCCTGAGGTTAGAAAGCAGAGGTCTCTCCGGGCTCACTTTATTGCCCTCTGCATTCCCCACCCACCACCACCAAAGCAGCTCTCACTGCAGCAAGGGTTGCCCAAGTGGAGGGTGCCTGGGGGCAGCACCCCCAGCAAGGGGCCCTTGGCTCAGAGCCTCTGTTTTTTCTTAGAAACTTCAGTTCTTAAAACCGATAGCCAGGGACACGTTGCAGGTAGGTATTAACTGTACTTCACCTGTGTTGCAATCAAGGGCAAAAATGCTCCTTTGTAACCTTAAATTTGTGCTTTTAAGCAACATATTCCACTGGATTAACTGCAAGAGGAAACAGTCGGTTATAAGTGATGCGTGCTTGTCCACACTGAGCTATGTAAGGTCAGCCCTTGTTGATAAGGATGAAAGTACCTTGTTTTCCTTTAAAAACGGGGAAACTTACGTATGGTACAATGGGAAAACAAACTGGATTTTGAAGGAGCTGGCTATTGCTGTTTATGTTCAATGTATGAATTTTTGTCATTTCAGCAAAGTCTTTAGGAAGCTGATTGCTCATTGTAGTTATATAGCTGATCATATGAATAATCTCTAAGACTGAATATTAAGATTTTTTTTATCTAGTGATAAAACTGGACTTGGCTGAAGTTCACAACAAAATGCAGGTGAAGAGGGTTCTGAAACCCTCTCTCTTACTGACAACGCACTCAGAGAGAAGGTTTCTGCTTCCTTTTGTGTTAATAGGTGGGGTTTTATTATGGAAGTATACTTTTACAAGGACCCAAATGGAGCAATGTGATGGTCTTTCAAATTTAAGATCAGGAAAACATGGCAGGAAGAGAAAGAACTGAGGCCAAAGAAGAGGAAACTGGATAGGTCCTCTATGTTGGTTTTGCTGGAAAAACAAAAAGTGGATGTGGATCACACAGCCAGGCACACATGGAAGAGAGGCAGGTATTCAGGTCAGCAAAGCCTCATTTCTCATGGTAGATTTTGTTAAGAAAAAGAGATGGAAGAAAGCAGCAGCTAACAAACAGAAGGCATAAATAAGGAAGCCTCTTTTTTTGAAGAGACCAGCCAGGATGGGCAAATAAAGAAGGGAAGAGGAGGGCAGGAAGGCAGCCTCCAACAGCAAACCAAGTCAGATCGTTGGGTGAAGGAAGATCTGTACCTTGTACCCACTGATTATTACAGTATATAGTACTTTTCCCAAGGCCATAACTTCTCAATTTATGTTACCCCCTTTTCAGTTCACCTGCTTGAATGGTCCTGAAGGCTCCAAATATACAGAAATTCCTGCCTTTTTTTTTTTTTTTTAAAAACACCAACCCTTTGTAGCCCACTTTTTGACCCTTTGTTATCTAGGGAAAGTCTCAATCCACAAGTTATATACAGCACATTATGCCAGTGTTCCTCAGTGTCTTGAAGGAACTGCTGACTGTGAAGCTTGATGCTCAGGTTAGCTGCAGTGCTGGTTACAGGACAGCCTGTGGCGCCACTGATACCTACCTGGAGGCCTACAAATAAGTCGAACCTTTTCCTCTTCTCTCTTAGTCTTCAAAAAGAGAACAGCCAATGATGTGACCTGCTGCTCTGCCACAGACTACTACAGGAAAGCCTAGGCATGCCTCCTGTAAATTCAGCTAGGAATAAGAGAACACTACTTACAGCGCAGTATATTTTAGGGATAAATACTTATACATGTATTATTTCAACTAGAATGACAAGGGCAGTCCGTGGTGGGGCATGAACAGGATTTGGTCTTTGGTGTGTGAAATGCTGCATTAGGTCTGAGTTCTTCTAGTTGCTCCTAAGGGATGCATGACACTAAAAAACCTAAAGAACAAAAATCTGTGCTGGCACCGGTGGTACATGTCCTAGCATCTCACACCTCGGACAAAAGTGTCTGAGAAAAAGCTATATAAAAGCAAGTCCTGCAACCTTGACTTTTGTTTAGCAGAATAGGTAAGACATGCAGCGGTTTCTGAAGCACCAAAGAACATATACTAGCTCTAGACTTGCTAACCCACTTTAAAAAAAGTCCACAGAAAAAAAATCTATCATGTGACACAAAATATCTGTCTTTCTGTTTGTTTCCCACACAGCTTTACTGAAACAAGTCTTTCAAGTAATCTTGTGGCAGAGAGTTTTATGCAATACTCCATTAAAAGTTTGTCAGATGAGGGCTGTTTCTACATCCCGTTCTTTTTCTGAGGTTGGTGCAGTATTAGTGTGAAAACCCTGTTCCAGCTGTCTGCCCCTTGGAGGCTGTAGAGCCAGGCTGCCTCCCCAGGAGGATATCTGTCCATCAGTCAGTCTTTGGAGAATGTGGAAGATTTTCTGTGGTGAACTTTTTATGTTTCATCTTTCAAATCATCCTGCGGAAGCCCTGTTCCATAATTTCACCCTTGTATGTTTTCAGTTCAGATGGTCTGGGACAAAGCCAAACAGAGGAGTTGATGCAGGCAGTGTCATAGAATCAGCAGGGCTCTTCCCTGAAATTTATGGGGTTTTTTATTCAGCAGCCCAGGAAAAAGTCATTTGTCCTGTCCTGGGCAGGTCCTAAGGGGGCAATTCAAAAAGACTGCCAGAATAGATGAACAGCCTCCAAGCTCTGAAGGTTTGAATAAGCTACAGAAGTTATTTGGCAGGGTTCTTTTAACCTCACAGCTGATATAAGCCTGCATGAACCACATGCTACCCCATAACAGGGACAACAGGCTACCTGCCTTTCACTTTGTGATTTTAGCTTTGGGTATGCAGCTATGAGCACAATAACATCTACAGAAATGGACACCCAGTTTCAGCGGTGTTTCACAGGACTGCTCACCTTCTGCACTGGGACACTAGATGCTGCTCAGGACAACAGGATATGAAAATTTCCTAGCTGAAAATAGAACTGTTGCTTCTGAGAGGCAGAGCCTGTTTTGGAGGTATAGATCTGACCTTTGCAGAACTTTGCAAGGTTGCTTTCCTCTTCGGATTGCCAAATCTTTCTGGATCACTATGTGCTTGCATGCCATGTCTGAGAGCAAGAGACGCTACACTGTCAGTAAGTACTTGAACTGTTAACCTAACCCTGTTTCAGCTTATACATTTCACAGCAGCATAGTCCATACAGGGCCTCCTCTGCCTCAAGATGAGCAGAATAAGCCCTCCATCCTCAGCCTCCTGGGTATAGGTCACATCTTCCACTTACTTACCTCTGGACAGCCTGCACCTGGGTTTATCAGGATAGTCTGCTGATGCAGATGGACAGATACAAAATCCTAACTTATATGGCTTGCACCACAGATCCTTCCTGGCTGTAAAGGCTAATTTGTGTGTTTACGTCCTCCAGGGACTTGGTGTTGCAACTTTTCCACAAGACAAGCCGGCTAACCTCAGCCAACTGAAATTATTTTTGCTAGCCTACTTTCTTCCTCCAGAGGGGAGCATCTGAAGAAACTGTCAAAGAATCATTGCTGGTCTTTCTGGGAGCTCTTTGAGGGTGATGGTGAAGTGCCTCTCCATGCAGAAACACTGGCACTAGTCTTCCCTGTTCACATGCAAATGTGTGAAATTTCACCACAGCCAAAACCTGCTGGTCTTGCACCACTTGGAGCTTGGCAAATAGCGTGGGTATTCCATCTAGGTAACAGTCTATGCAAAGAGCCCTATTGCCCATGAGACCTTTAGAACAGGATTGTCCGTCTCTCATAGGACAGAAGGTATGTTTTTATATTGTTTCCTGCTCTTAATTATTTTTTTTTTTTTTTGGATTAGTGCAAACTTGTTCTATTCAAAATACACATGATTGAGCTAAGCTGGGTGTACAGGATGCAGGATACCCTGTAGCCTCCTTGAAGTCTTTTTATAAGTGACTAACTCTGAATGTTTGAAAGTCAATCAGTTTGTGCTGAATGAAATGACTAACAGGCACCTGGGCTAATTGGTCACCTTTAGCATATCTAAGACAAAAATTCCAAGTCTTCTCAGATATGGCTCAGACAAGTGGTGTCTTGCTAAAGTACGGGCACTCTCCTGAATGGCTAGCTTCTGGTGCATGTAATGGTGCATGTAATTACATGCCATTCTGGTGCATGTAATAGGCTGCTAAAGGTCTGGCTCTTTTGTAGATTCTTTGCCTTAAGGTTACCTAACAGTTCCCAGCACTCACAGGGTAACATCCTCTCTGAGTCTCAACTCTAATTTCTGCAAAGATACCAGGAGAAGCATGTTTTCTGGGTGGATTCCCACTGTTCTTGTTTTAAGCTCAGTCCAATGTTAAAAGAGTATGTACCAGGCTTTTCTAGCAAATCTGGCTGGTATCAAGACACATGAACAAAAGCAGAATAATGTTAACAGTGTTATTTTGTATTTATAAGCCATAGGGAAGAGATATTAAAACTCTCTATATGTTATCTAGACCACCCAAGTGTTTCCAACATCTTTTACATGCACTGTTGTGAGGTGTCTACCTTAGCTGTTCCGGCTGCTCTTTGAGAGATTATTGGGCTACCTAACCCACCACCCTTTGAATTAATTTCCAAGGTCTGAACCTTCACATGTTTATCAATTGACCCTCGCAGCTTCTGTACTGGCACTCTTCTCATAAGCCATTCTCCCCAGGAATAAATCTGGAGAGCTCAGGAAGCAGCAGGACACAAAAGCACCAAGCTTTTGTGTGCATCACTTCTGAAGAGCTTGCTCATTTTGAGCAGCAATCTGAAATTAGAACTCTCTCTCTCTCTCTCCCACTTCAGCACAGCCAGTTTAAGAAAAGGTTAACTCCTTGTTTTCATACAATAGGCACCTTGCAGCATTCCTGCTGTGTTCCAAGATGTGAAAATCCTCTTTATCAGGCTGGAGTAGTTTAGTAGAACCAAGTTCACTGGAAACAGGGCAGGAGATTGTTTTGTCCTGAAGATGCAACAACAGAAGGAGAGAAAATAAAACAAGGTAATGTTTTCACTTATTGTATAGTTGGTAACATTTGCCACATGTACATAGGCACAAGTAGAAATTAAACAAAACCAGAATCATTAATAAAGAGGCAAAATAAACGAAAATTACAAACCCCTCCCTTCATTAGATATTTACTATGTGCCCTCTCCAAATCTGAATAAGGGAAGATGGTTTTGAAGTAGACTTTCGAGATAAAACAGGAAATGGAAGTACAACTCCTCCAGAACAATTACAACCCAGTTGCTTCAGATACTTGTTATCTGTGGGATTACATAGCAGTGTAACAGCAAAAAGAAAAAAAATATTAAACCAGTCCAGATACAGGAGCATTTTGTCTCACAGACAATCTTTTTACACCTCAAGGAAATGTTCTTGCAATATTCCATGCGTTCCTGGGTACTGCAATACCTGTATCTTTGCATGGACAGCTATGCAGTCAGTAGCAACACAAGGTTTATGAAGGCTGGAGCAATACATTAATGCTATTAGAGACGGGATGCTTTGCAGTAGGACTAATTGAACAGAATCAAGTGAAAAGTGTCCTATGAATATAGAAAGATTGAAAATACTTGTTTGAATGATTGAAAAGATTTGGAAGGAAGGGAAATCTGGTCTAGCATAACAGGCACATAAGCAAAATAGTAGAAAAAAGTCTGGGAAGACAGAAGATTGTTCCAGACAGAATTTTTTTAATGAGAAATGGACCAAGTAACCCAATTTTTCATGCCTATTTCCTACATGAATAATAAGAGTATGTGGTCTGAAGTCTTGTTTAGTAAAACTACATAAGGAGTTACTATAAAGCAAAACAACTGCTTACTTTTAAAATCTTCAATACAAAAATGGTACACGGAAATACTGATTGACGGGAAGCAACTAAACTTTCAAACAGCTATAGCTGCATGCAAACAACTCCAGAATAACCCAAATTTGGATTAGTACATTATTGTAAAGATACTTACTCCATACTTTAAAAACAAGCAAACAAACAAACAAACAAAATAGGGCAAGGAAGTTAGATTTCCAAGTACTTTAAATATTTACCAGTTCCTGAAGCTTTCATAGGTTTCCAAAATAATGTGGTCTAGCTACTGTGACTTTTTTATATGTTATTATTTCAGTTCTAACATTCGTGCATCTCTCATGATGCTAGAGGTGGAAAGAAAACCCTTAGTACAAACACAGCATGTTAATAAAGTTAACTATCAGTTGATCCACTTCTGTTACCTAACTTCTATCTGTGCTCTCTATTCTGCTTTTTTTCTTCAAAACCTGTGCTGACAGACTCAAGATAATAAGCATTTTGTGAAGAAATTCTGTAAGCCTGCCCATGGCATTGAGTATGTGTATCACATCCCCTATCAGCCACAAACCTCTGGGAAGACTGAGAGATATAATGGACTATGTTGAGAGCATTGGGCAATGGAGTGTGAAAGCACTGGGATGTAAATTTAGCAGAAGCCACTTGGCTGATTAACACCAGAAGATCTGCGAACCATCCTGGTCCTGCCCAAACAAAACCCCTACACACTGTGGGAGGAGATAAGGTCCCCGTAGTGCACATGGGGAAGCAGCTGGGGAAGGTGGTGTGGATTGCTCCTCTCATGGAAGAAGGCATTCCCATTTGTATTGGTAGCTAGAATGGTGTTGATAACACACTGCGGTTTTGGCCACTGGTGAGCAGTGCTCCCGCAGCATCAACGCTGTCATTCCAACATCCCTTCCCCCCAGTAGGCTGGAGGTGGGCAAGATCTTGGGAGGGGACATAGCCAGGACAGCTGACCAAACTGACCAAAGGGATATTCCATACCATATGATGTCTGCTCAGCAATAAAAGCTAAGAGAAAGAAGGAGGAAGGGGGAGCATTCGTCACTTATGATGTTTGTCTTCTGGAGCAACCGCTATGTGTACCGAAGCCCTGCTTCCTGGAAAGTAGTTAGACATTGCCTGTTGATGGGAAGTAGACAAAAAATCATTTGTTTTCCTTTGCTTCTGCATGTGACCTTTGCTTTTACTTTATTAAACTGCCTTTCTCTTAACCCATGAGGTTTTTTCCATCTTATTTTCTACCCCGCTGTCCTGCTGAGAAGGGAAGTGATAGAGCAGCTTGGTGGACACCTGGCATCCAGCCATGGTCAACGCACCACAGTCTCTTTGGCTGCACTGGCCAATTAGTAAGAATGGTACAGTGTTCAGATCTAAAGCATAGACTTTGTCAGCTTTGGATATTTAGGGAAATACTAATTTCCCTAGGACATTTTCTACAGTGTATATGCAATCTGTCTAAGTGTTTTCCTTTGTACCTATACTTTGAATAGCTTTAAACAAAACAGCAGTGAAGATGCCAGCCCTAGCTGGTATTTGTTTTATGAGGACTATTGCTGTTGTTACCACAGAAGTATTTAAGAGATCCATCACCAGCAGAAACTTGTATTAGCTAGCTTGTACTCCTTTCTCAGGATGAGTTCAAATTACCTTTTGAAAATTACTCACTGGGTGGTTGTACAGGAGTTTGATGACCTATGTCTAATCAATTCTAGAGAAAAAAATACTTCCAGCTATCTTCTTTTAACTTTGTAGAAGCTTTGATATGTTTCAATGTGGTTGGGATTTGATCCCAAAGGAGTTTTAGAACTAGTAAGAAAAAGTTTGGTAAACAAGCAGTTATACTAGCATAGGAATCTTCTTTTCGCCAATTTACTTGCTTAATGCCAAAGTGTTGGCAAGTAAAGCTAGAACTAAGGAATCAATCTTTCACCTCTTAGAGGAAAATAGTAATGCCACAGTTCTTATTATCCACCAGAAATGATCTGTTTTCTCATGCCACCTTCTCTAAAGATAAGAAACATTTTGGCTTTGTTTTATTTGTGCCTTCAAAAACAAGACTTCTTTACATAGACAGCAGGCAAGCAAACACAGTTCTTGAAGGAATTAATTCTGAAGGAATTAATGTAGCCACTGAACCAGAATAAACCAATGAAGAGAGTCAGACCTACATTAAAAAGATGAAGTGAGATGAAAAAATGCAAACATACTTTAGTCGTTGATGAAGAAAAGGTAGCAAACAGTAAGAGTGCCGAAAGCATGATATTCAACTTCAGGTTATTAATTTTTATACGAACATGTAAAATAGTTGTAACTGTGATTCAGAAATAATTTCAGAAATTACCATTTTTTTTCTACAGTCCAAAATATATTCATATTGCAAATAGGGCTTCACTGAATCACTCCAGTTAAAATAAAGAAAAATAAAAACGTCAAGAAAAACAACTGAACATATTGGAATCAAACCATAAAATCTTGCCTATCTCACAACCGTAAAGGTGCCCTGTGAAAAGTTATGGACAACACATCTAGGTGCTTCCATGGAAAGCACAGCTTCCTGAATGTTAAGGAACTGCAAAAGTCCCCTCATTAGGAGTATTTGTTCAGAAGTGCAATAATAGAAACTGAAATACTGCATTTGCACATACAGACAGCACTTTCTCATAATTGCAATTAAATACTTTTTTTCCCTGAGTTAATTGCTGGCTCAGTGAAGAACACGAACAGGTGAAACTGAACTGCATTTTCACTTGCTCATAGCTTGCCTGATCCAGTGAACTGGATCAGTATTTTGTTTGCAACCCATCAGTGATTTACAGTTTTCTGCCTTCATCTGCACAGTTTATCATGGAATTAGAACAATGTCCAATTGTTGATAAAAATCAAGTACTTATACCTGATGCAGGAACAGACCATAGAAGCTTGCCTAGCTGCAGGTAAATATAAAAAGGACACTTTATTTTTACCCTTTTATAAGAAGTTAATCAACAAGTCTCCAAGCACTTTTACAAATATTTGGTTAAATGTGAAAATAGCTATACTCCTCCTGATAACGCATACCAATAATTCCCTTTAACAGAGCGGGAAATGGAGGCAGATGGAAAAGAGTTCACCAAAGTTATACAGCAAGTCTGGAGCTGAACTAGGATTGAAAGTGAAAAAACCCTAACTCTTTACTATCCAGACAAACAAAAGGCAATTCTTTTCTGATAGGATTTATCTCTGGTTATCTCATGCAGGTATTCAAAAAATTCAGCTGTTCAAAAAGATCATTTGGGAAGATCTGGCTCCACTAAACCAATGTTAATTTTGTCCAAGATTACATTCAGATCCAAAACATCACTTTTGGTTTCTAATTGAAAAAAAGAATGAAGTCTTAATTTAAGATTGATTACAGTTTGTTTCTTTTTATTTTCTCAAACAACATTTTTCTGCATGCATCAGCAAAACCACATATCTATGATTCTAATTGCTACTGAAACACAGGTTTTTCACTAATTATTTAAATCCAATTGCATAAGAATTAAGTAATTTTCCTTTTGAAAATTCATATTAAATAAAATATTTTAAAATGTAATATTTGTGTAATTCCTTTTTATAAGGAGAGTGAGATCAGTCTGCATCAAACCCCATAGTTACTGATGCATTGTAGTTGTTTCAGGCCTGTTTGCTGGCATTAGAGTAACTATAAACCTGGTCTAACTGGCTGAGTAGTTTGGATTTATGGCTGTTTTGTGTTACAAGTGCAAAACAAAGCTAAGCCACCAGACCAGTTAAAAAAAAAATAAAAATTCACAAGTATCAGGAAAAAATATACAATAAAGTTGTATAAGTTGTCATTAAATTTCTGTGCCACAACAGTAGCATTATTTTAACGTGGATAGCAGGTCAAAATTGTAGGTCCAATTCCATTCCAATGTAGGAAAATGCAGCTGTATTTACATGGTACACCCAGAAAAATCCAACAAAGAGCAGTATTTGAATTTATAGTCTCTCTTGTTTTACAATAACAGACAAGAAACCCATTGAAACAACATGCACCTAAAGGTAAGTTAAGGCCACTTATTATTTCTGGCAGTTTATTCCCTCAGGGAGAGAGCGAAGAATTTCATAACTCTGTGACTTTCTTTGTCTTTATACAAGAAAGCTAAACTGGGATGGAGAGTGGCGGGGGGAAGGGAGAACCAAGAACAGCCGTGGTGATTTTCTGGTTTTCCATCTGCGTAAGGCTTGAAAGTCCTGAAAAACTTTCTGAAAGGCTGGGAAAGAAGTGAGAATGTTCACAGGGACACACCTTTCTAATCTGAAGGCACAGGGATCCTTTCGTAGTTCCCAGATAACAGGGTAATTGGCTTAAGGAGTTGTAGTTTTCCAAGCATATTTAGATAATACAAAGGACTACCTCCTGTTTCACCGGCATTGAACAGTTAGGAAAAAAAAAAAGATGACTTTTCAAGATGTCTTCCCATTAATTTGATATTCAAATATACCTGCAGCAGGTGAATTTCTCTGTGTGTATTCTTGGTAATATCTGTTGATGCAAATGTACTTCCAAAGTCAACATACATTTAGTTTAAGCTTAGTTATTAAATGACTAATCAAGTTCCCAGGTTTGATATCGTTTTATGGATGAGTGAGTAACTGTAGCATATGTCATAAAGTGTCAACCACAGAGCACTCTCTCATGGTACAGATGAAAAAAAAAAAAAGGCATATAGAAACTCCACCACGGTAGGGCATAAGGTGGTACCTGGTGCTTAAAGCTGAGTTGTGAAATGAAGGAGCTGTTGGGTTGGGTGAGCCAATTCCTCATCTGAATGTTTGTGGGTTGTTTGGTTTTTTCCAGTTGTGGGCTTTAGCACTGAATTTCCCTTGAGATACCTCTAATTCTAGTTCTATTGGTATGACAAAAAGAAGTATTGTGCTGCAGTTGAAAATGGCAAGGGCAAGGTCATCCTGGCATGCTTTGAGTAAGAACTCTGCAGTTTGGCTTTGGAGTGACTTTATCTTTGGAGTGACCAATGACTCCCCTGGGGTTTTGATTAGACACTAGGAACACAGGAAAATCTTCAGAAGTAGGAAAGACAATGGAGCAAATGGCATGTTCAGTATTAACAGAGTAGGAAATGAACTGCTATGACAAAGTGCTGCAGAAACCAAGTGAGTTATGATTAATGGCTGGACAGAGCTACCTTAAAGAATAAAGGAGGTGTCATAGGAAGCCAAAGGTACCATGTAGTAGGATGTACAATGGTAGGTGATACCAGATACTTAAAAAAGATCAGTTTATTTTACATGCTGAAATGCAGATGCTTCGCACGAATCTATAGAAACGTTTGCTTGTACTCCTGTAAAAAACAAACAAAAAAAAACCATCCAAACATCCTTCCTCTTCCCCTCATGTGCATAAATACAGAGGAGGAAGTGGTTCACTGAACATTTAACTATTAATTTTAAGTGAGAGAAAGGTGTTTGGAGTAAGTGTTGAGATGAGCAGCATTAGGCTGGGTCATGTTAAAGGTCTCAGACACCTGGTATTCTGGGCAATGAACTCTGGGTTCCTCGGCAAGAGGAAGTCTTTCTTCATCAGAGGACTCACCTGCCACTCCCAGAGCACGCAGCCACCCTGAAAAACTAAATCCTGCCCAGATCTCTCCTGTAAAGGTTGCTTGTAATCCACTAATAAAACCAATACTGAGCATCCTGCTCTGCAAAAGCGTAATGAATACACGGTAATACATACATACAACTATTTGGGGAGAGATTTACAGTGTCACGAGCTCAGTCCTCGACTAGAAAAGGCAAGCTGAACAGACCCGACAGCTTCTGCTGCCAAGAGGAGGCAGCGTCCCCCTCCCCACCTCCACCTCCCCGCCTCCGCTGCTCCAGCTCTCCTATTCCTTTGACCTTTGTTAGCAAACTACGTTAACCTTGGGGAATATTAACCCAATTAAAAAAAGCAAAAAAGCTTTTAGCACGTTAGAGATCTGAGAGGCCAACACTTTAGTAAACCAGATACCAGCCCGGAGGAAGGGAGGAATTGGGGGAAAGACGGTGGGAATGCACTGTTCACTGACCGGCTCAGTCCTCTCTGAGAAGAAAAGGTGTTAACAGGGGTAATCAACTAGCTGCTGGCTTATGCCCAGATCTTCAAGTCTGTAAGTAAGCAGAGCGCCATTCTTTTTAATGAAGCTGTACTGAATCCCTCCCCCGGCAGGTCTGGTGTCGTTTCCTAATGCACAAAGCAATGTGAGTCCTTGTAAAGAGTTTAAAACTTCTCTGACAGAGGAGCACACCATTCTTCAGGGTAACATATTTGTTACCTGTTACCGTGTCCTCCTCAGTTTTGCTTTTAACACCTGAATTGCTGTAGTACCTCAGAAGTGGCTACATATAGACAACATCAAGCTACAGGGGAATCAGCTTATGTATTTTACGTCCCCCTTTCTCCTTATCCGTAGCCATTGTGCAAGACATCTGGACAAATCCAAAGTGAGATCCAGAATATTCTTCAGCTCAAAACATGAGCTTTGTCTTGAGAGAGGAGCTAGACATCGTCACTATAGCACTACACAGCCTCCAAATGACTTTCAAAAAAAAAAAAAAAAGTGAAATTCCAAAGTAGAGAAATATCAGGTTCAGCTGTAGAGCAGAATAAATCCTGAGGGGACTCTCCTTGATAATCACGTCATCATCTCTCCTTGTGGCCATGATGACAAGTGGCAATATTCAGGGCTGTTTCCCTCCATCTTGGTAAGGAAACTGAACAGGAAAACCTTATGACTAGATACCCTGCTTCAAACCTAAAATGCTTCTAAGCTCTGAAGGCCACCAACAGAGTTACTGCAGATTACAGACAAGGATATGCCACACAGATGGATTTAGTAGAGAACCACAGAAGGTGACAACACGGTGAATTTTGTTTGTGACTTGGGACAACTTTATGTTTTACTTAGGTGAAATTGGAGGTCCAATTCCTGCAACTGAATCTATACTGGAAAATTACTGAATCTCACTGATTCCTTGTGGGAGAGCATGAGCAGAAATAGCCCTACAAAAATGTTCAGCTGAAAAGCCTAAGGTAAAGTTTGTTTTAATACTCGTTATGTTTTTTATACTAAAGGGTATGAAGTTCTCTTTGAATACACACAAAAAGCTGTAAAAATACTGAAGGTATGAGCTTGGCTTCTTGGTGTGCTTGATGCAATTCCTTGATATGCATTTGGAAATATAAACAAACCTCAAACACTTACCATGCCAAACTTGTGTATTGTGCCTTATCTGTAGTCTCCAAACAGAGATGTTAAGATTAGCATGCAGCAATACTGTAGCTAACATGGAGCTCTTATCAAAAGTGAGTGGAATTTCTTCAAACACCTATGCACTTTTCCAGTCATACTCTGAGATTTTGGGATATAAGTGGATTTGTTTTCTTTTCTTTATTTTTTTTTTTTTTTTTTTTTTTTTACCAGTGGGTCTCAGCTTTGGCATAGAAAAGCCTCCATCATTTGTAGATCTGCTTTACAGGGAGTTACCGCAAGTCACTAGAGCATTGTAAGTAACGTGACCATTGAGATTGCAGTGATTTTCCAGAGTGCCTCTTTATTAAATAGCCTAAAAGGCATAAGAAAAAGGAAGCAGTTTCCTTGGGCTGGATGTTTTATAAGCAATCTTTATTAGCTCCTGACCTGCCCTGTCCAGGAAAGACTTGTGGGTTCTTATTTGCATACAACACCCTGAAACGCAGGGAAGACAGGCTAATGAGGAAGTTCAGAAAAAAAAAAGGCACGGGTACCCCACCACAGCCCGCTTAGGCTAGAGCAGAAACCGCAAAACCCGGGGACAGTCTGCCCGGAAGCGGGGCTCACATGTGGAGTCACCATCACCGCCGCGCCCCTCGGGCTGCAGCAGGGCCTTCCCGGGGGTCCCATTGCTTCCGTCCGGCTTGCCCGTTTCGCAGACGTCCGTGGGGGGGAAGAGGAAGGAAGGGGGAAAGAGGATGCCTCATCTACTGCGGTCTGACTGGGAGCGGCTGCGGGCCCCCACCAGGCACAAAGGGTTGTCGCACGGCTTGGCCCCCCGGGAGGCTGCTGGGCGCCGTCTCCCTGCGGGCGCGGATGAGCGAGGCGGGCTGCGGGCATGCCCTCCTCCTCCTCCCCAGCAGTGGGAGGAAGGGGCCGGGCGACGCATCCACCTGGCGGCACCTGCCCTTTCCCCGCCGCTCCCCCCGCCGGCTAACTCCTCCCCGGCCGCACCGGCTGCTCCCAGCTCGGTGTACCGCGTTCCGTCCCGCTGGGCTTCGTTCTGGCAAGGGCAGCCCCAGGTAAGCGCGGTGCTCCCCGCCGTGGCCCCTTCACCTCACATGGGCTTTTGCTCCGGGGCCAGTCGGCTCCCACAGTCCGGGGAGCACCATCGCCCCGGCGAGGGGGTGGAATCCAGCCAGGCCGCTCCGAGTGGCGCCTGCGGTTTTTGGCTTTTGATTATGGAAGTTTACTTTGGGGGACAGCGGAGGGACCCCCGAGGCATCTGAAAATTGCCGTCCCACAGCGGGGCCGGGGCTGGGGGAAGGGGGGAGGACGGGACACATATGTCGTCGTCTCCCGAATGCGAGAAAAGGAGGCGCCGGTGGATAAAATCCCGGGGGCTAGTAAAATCTCCTCTTTCTGCGACGTTTCCCTGTGCTTTACCTGCTTGCTCCCTTTCCGCAGCCGGTTTCTCTACCGGTAGATGCAACACGAAAAGGTTGCGGTTCCCCGCGGAGCGGTGGCAAGGCAAGGTGAGAGCTGCGCACTAGCGCAGAAGTGAACGGGTGTTGTGAGGCGAACAACGCGATTCCAGGAGGTACAGGAGGAAAGGTGCTTGGTGCTCTACGCACACCAGCGCTGGCCCACCTCGGGCTTCTCGAGATGGAGGTTGTCCATTTCTTGCCGTTGTGGCGAAAGGAGACGAGACGCTGCGAGGTTAGGCAGCTTTGTCAAGGTCACGGTGTGAGAAGCTGCTCACACGGAGAATAAACTCTACTAGCATCTGGTTCCGGGGTCTCTTCTTTGTGTACTAATGTCACCACTGCTTTGGTTCCTTGCAAAAGCGCTGATTTCTGATTATAGTTGTCCCAGCTTGTCCAGTAGTTTTGGAAGAGTAACTTTGTTGATAAGTAACTTACCTGGGGCTGCTCCTGCCTGCCCGCAGGAGCCCTAGCATTGAAACTTCTGGGCCAAAGTTTTGAATGCTGAAATCAACCCTACTCCCAATTTCCTCTCAGGTGGCTTTACTGACGATAGTAGCTTACCCGGACCTCGAGTTTCACCTCAGGTTTCTGGGTGGGTGCATGCTGGTGAATTTAAGAGACTATTCTCACACTGTGCCTTTGTCCTAACTATTCCTGTTTGCCCTGAGTAAAGTGACACTAATGCCTCCAGTGCTTTAGGAAGAGCCAAAGGAAGCAGCTTCACTTCTGAAGGGTGACTTGTATCAACAAAGTCAGTGTTAGGCCAGGGAAGAGCTGGATATTGTATGTGGTAGGTCAATGAAACTGGGAAGTTATTGCAGTTGTGGCTGTTACCTACAGGTATCAACGTAAAGCCAAAAGACAGGTGGACTAAGATTAAATTTGGTATCAAAGTAGGACTTAACATATCTTTTTTCATTTTTCGTTTAATTCTTAAACTGTTAAAAATTATAGTGGTACATAGAAAAGTCTGCCTGGAGCAAATCTATCACAGTAGTCTAGCCTGAAAATGGAAACGAGTTGAAAATATATTCCTAGATGTTGATGTAAAACTAAAGCAAAACAGTATCCTAGAATGCTGGTCAAAATATTTCTCTTGGAGTTGCTGCTCCTGGACATATGGGCTATTCCTTGTGTCAGGCAAGGTTTGGTCCACACCAAGTAGTGCCGGTACTGTGATGGTAGCTCAGTTTTGTCCGTGCTTCTATATCAGTACTTCTCCCATGTCTTTGATGGCTGGATCCCTAAATCTGTCTCTGGCAATAGGAGCCTCCCTGTGGAGTGAATTCAAACCTCCTTCCAGCAGGCTGGCTTTCTTCTGTGTCATACGCCCCTTGGAAGTGGTTTACATGCCCTCAGGATTGGTAGTTCACAGGTTGAAAACAGCTGACCTGGAGAAATACCTAAATAAGGCTGATTTGTTAACATGGCTAGTTTTTATTTTCCTGCAGAATGGGTACCTATTGGTACCATGTTCATACAATATTCATTTTCAACTCGAATATGGTAGACAGGTATTCTTGAGAGGTTTTTTTTCCTTGCTGGAGTCTTTCGGTGCTGTAGTCAGAGACTTGAATTTTACTGCCAGATGAGGTTATTTGCTTCTGCCGTGGACGGGGAAGGACAGAGGCAGAACCAGGGATGTAGCGTAGGGGAAGAAAGCATCCAAATGCCAGGCTGACTGTTTCTGTATCCTCTAGCAACACTGATCTGTGTACATGAGGTGGCGTGTGCTGTGGGCAATGACTGCCTCTGCAATTGTTGCCTGACCAATACCTCCATCTCCTACCATGCCAGCAAATCTGGTTTTCTGGTCTCTTCATCCTTTCTCTTTCAGAAATGACTTTTCTTTCGTAGGGTCTTCTGCCACTTACCATCCGCTCAGCTAGGCAACACCTCTTCAGCCTCCTTTCCAACCCCACCCTTCCTAACAAAGGCACGTGTTGTACTCATGATGGGCTGAGTTTCGTGGTAACATCTGTTTTCAGAGAAGACAAATCGATGACTACCTGTAGTATGACTACAGCATCCTGTAACTGTTTAAAATGCGACTGCTACACTCAGAGCTTTTTCATGTGGAAGTAGTATTAACTTGGATTGCTGGTGTTGGGAATACTGTTGTAGACTTTATTTGAGCTGCTGGCAGCGCTTGTTAAGAGGCACTGTTTTTTTTGACAACTGTTGATAAGTAGTACTACAGTTTAATGATATTTTAGGAGTTAATCTAGAATAGCTTCAAAGCTATTTCTTAGGAGATCTAAGAATGGCAAGGCTCTATTTGTGGCAACATTTCATATAAATATTTACACAGTCTCGTATATTTGTCTGCAAGATGTGTACTATTACTGCATAGACATACTGAGTAGCGCTTACCTCTATCGAGAAGGTTAGCTGAAAGGCCAGGATATTGGAAGAACCTGATTTTGAATACTTTGAGACATTCAGTTGCTTTGTCTTTGATCCCTTCCAGAAAATAAAATTTACCCTGTGGAGTAAATGACATTCATTTTTTGAATAATCTCAATAAAAATACTCAGTACTACATCCTGAAGAAGTATCAAGGAACTCTTGTTAATCAAAAGACGTGAAAAATCTTATTTAGTTCCTTATTTAGTTCTTTTCGTACATAACTGGATTTTTTTTTCTTTTAATCTTTCTGTACTTCATTTGCAAATCATGCTAATTTTTAGTGCTGCTTGTTAAACAGGAATCTTTCCATGTTTCTTTTCTCTTGTCCAGATAGCAGAGGCAGGAATTGCCCACCATGTGAAAAGATTGTATAAATGAATCTGCAATAACCTCTTTGTTTATTTTCTCTGTCCTTATTTTTTTATTGCCCCTCCTCCCTTTCCTGCCCACCTTTGTACCGTGGTTATATTGTGTTTAAGGTTATGCTACTGAAACTTGTAGGTGGCTATAAAACTGGAATAAAAAAAACTAACGCATGCTTCCTTTCTGGCATCATCAAAAAAAGCCATAATTTGTTGGCTTGCCCTTTTTAAGGCTGAGCTTTGCACTGGAATTACTCCTTTGCTATCTTGATAAGTTTTTCCAGTTCATTTGCGAGTACTGTATTTCTTTATCCTGGTAAAGGGAACAGCTGATTTGTTGGATGTGACACTGAGTTAGTGTTTGGATGCTTTTATGTTCTGCCTTTTAGAAGCTGGATTTGACTTCATGCATTTGGCTTTTAATTGTTCTGTCCTCTTGCTCCTTCCTTGTTTGCATGTGGTTGGTTTCACACAGGTCTAACTGTGAAGAACTAGTTTGGTTTTTTTTTTTGGTTGTTGTTTTTCAGTTGTAGATACCTATCATAGAGCTTAGCAAACAGCTAATGATGTTTCTATTTCAGGAACTACCACGAAATATGTATTGAAGTAATACGTAAATGCAGGAAGTATGCTGCTGCCCATATAACTCTGGCTTCGCTGGCCAAGTTGAATTCAGTGTTGCGTTAGGGTATCTGAAGGTAATTACTTCATTCTGTTGACCTAGGCATGGAAACAACGTAGAGTGATATATAAGGGGTTGTAAAAACTAATATAGCTAGCAGTGCTTGTGGAACTCCATGCCTCCAAAGCATGTTACTGTTCTTAACTGACAATTATGACAGGAATTAGTACAGAATAGTGTATTAAGGAAGTACCATTATTATTTCTTGCATGGAGAACTAGGGTAGAAGCCAGCAATTTTGGTTTCATTAACAAAATCACAGTTAAATCGTTAGTGTTTCTTTACCTTTTGTTCTTTCTTTTGTCTTTTTGGGATGTTGGCTTCTGGCTAGTGAAGGACACACACAATGTAAAGGAATCATGACCTAATGCTGCTGTGAGGAGGTAAAAGGGGAGGCTCACCTTTGCGCAACAGCAGTGAGGTGGATGTGGCATTGGGGACCACTTACAGCTGAGCAGCATGACCCTGTGCTTGGTGCTTTTCGTGTCCAGGGGGCAGTGGCTCTCACTGTGGTAGGGAGGAGGACAAGCCTTTGAAAGACTAATAGTCTAGGAAGTCTATATTCAATTACGTTGTATGTTCTAGAAGTACAGACCAACTCTACTGCAACCTTTGCTTAAATATAAAGAACTGATTTGCAGAAATCCATAGGAAAATTAAGAAAGCTATAGAAGGTGTTAGCAAGCTGATCTGCAAGACCCTGGCTTCCTGGGCCCTGTTATTCATACTTTCAAGTCTGCTGTTAGGGGGGAGCTTTATCCCTGTTTCCTTACCTGAAAATTGCTGTACACATTAATTCCACCAGCTCACTTTAAAAGACTCTTAAGGTTTGTTTCTTCAGATATACCCAGTAAAGTGCCATTATATCTTGTCAGACATCAGGAAGAATGACTGGCAGTGGGAGGGAAGGATAGTTATATGTTCCCACTAAACTGTTCTGCACCAGGGTGGGTTTATGATACTTTTATGTGGGATCTATTTAGATCTGTCTGAAGTATGAGGTGAGTTGGAGGCCAAAGTATTGGACTGAGATAAGATGGACCAGTCTCTTCCAGCTCTATAGTTGTTGGGATGGGAAGTGTTTGACAGGTCTGTTTGTTTCTCCATGACCCAGCTTCCTTATCTGTGAAGTTGTTGCACTACTCTTGGTGTATTTGTAAAACCTTTTGAGGTGTGTCAGTGATGCGTGTTTAGGAAAACTAGATTATATCATTTTTGGATGCTACACATCGATTTTTGCTTTAAACATTTGCAAACTAACGGGAGCCTAGTGGTTTTGCTTTAATCTTTTTTTAGTGCACTGGCAAGTGTGTATGTGTAATATCATGGAAATCTGTATGTACCTATGGCTTCCCTGTGTTTTCTGGTGTGATAATGGAAAAGTGTTATTAATCAGAAGCTGAATGGGAAATAGATTTCCAAAGCCTTTCAAATGTTAGTGAAAAAAATATTTGTTTTTTGTTTTGGTCATAGTACCTGTTGGTTTACCTCCAAATCACCACTTCTGTCTGCTATCACTAAACTTCCTAATAATTTCCCCCCCCCTCCTTTTCAGAGAACAAGGAACAAAAATTCCTTCCTGTGACTTGTTGCTTGTCCTCTAAGTCTGTGCAGAGCTACACTTCCTGACTCTGCTGTGAAGAGCTGGGTAAGAATGGATGCAACATAAAGCGTAAGTCCTGAAGCCTTAGTCATCAATCTGATGGACTTACTGTAAGTAGGAGTAAGGCTTATTTTTCACCTGTCTGCCATGCAAATAAGAATTCAATAGTGCATTATTATTTACTTTTCTTTGTTAGCACTAATAAGCAAATACCAGAAAGAGCCTTCCTAAATTGTTATGAAATATTGGCACGCTCAAGGTGCCAAGCTGCTGTTGAGATACTTGCAATTCAGTTTTGGGTGAGATGACACCTTGGTACAGGTCCTGAAACATAACCTTTTACTTTGGGCTGAATTATGCTGTGTCTTAATACAACTGCTCTTTATAGTCATGGCTTTCAACAGGGGTCATGGCAGTGTGCCTGTGTGCAAGGCACTGCTCTGCAAGCTGGCGAAAGGTATTTCTCAGTGCATGACTGAGGCACTTCCTAGGCTTTTTTTTTTTTCATGTAGAGTAACATTATGAGAGGACTCAATAGATTAAATTATTTATTAAAATGATTTCTTGTACAGGTGTATAACTGCCTATTTTAGAACTGCAGCAGAAACATTTTGTGTTTCTTGTGTCTTTGCTAATCTGTGGTTTTACTTAATGTTAATGTTTAACTTTAAAATAAACTGCTGTATGCTTGAAACATTGGATGTTGCTCCTCTCTTACTCTCTTTGAAAAACTTCCTTATTGGTGTGGCATATTATTTCTCTGCTGTGCTTTTCTCCCTGTGTTTGCTGTGGTGGCTACAACACACAACCAAGATGACAACTTTGCAGCGTGGAAGAGTGAAAAAGATGTGGCTTGTGGGCTGCTAGCCGTGGCATTATTAAATGAGTTAGTTGAATTTGTATTTCCTGGTGCTTTGTTCATGTTCTCGTTTCTGTGTCATAAACCTAAGAGCGATACATGAGCAAGTGTTGAGAGAGACAGGAGGACCTGAACTTGGTGCTGACACCATATGGGTTGTTGCCAGGATATTCTTTAACTCTCATTCTGTCAGCGAGAGTGAGCACTAACTTAATCTTCTTGGTTTGCGTGGCGCTCGTGTTAATGAATAGTTGCCACTGTATAATCCTCAAGGTTGTATTGAGAGGCTATTGAGATCTGATTTCATGCTGCACCTTAATTTGGACCCTTTCTTGAAATACTTCTGTATTGTTTTTCCCCTGCAGATTTGGTGTTTTGCCAAAGGGAAAACTGACAAGAAATGTGGCGAAATTTTTATTTGTGATTGTTCTCTGTTTTGTTTTTTATTTTTATATAGGTTCATGCTTTACTTCCAAATACTTGAATTGTTTTGGTATTGCTGACAAAGGAAAGATGACCTCTACTGCAGTAAGTAAAATATTCAAAATATTCCTCCCCCTCCACCCCCCTTTTTTTTTTTCCTTTAATGGGGTTTTATTTATTTACAGGTAACAGCCTATTGAGTGGTGTTCTGGTTAACAAGTCTTTTACAAGTTAACAAGTGAAGTAGTTGTTGTGTTTTCTTTTCTGCAAAAAAGGAAAGTAATACTGTAATACTGAGGCAAATGAAAAGTCTTGAATTAACTAGCATTTCAAATGCCCAGATGCTCCTGGGAGAGATTTATTCTTTTAAAGCTTATTTTGGAGGTATAGTTTGAAATGGGTTTAACTAGTTCTTAGTGCTCTTTCAGGATATTCCACTACCTGTTTGTAGGCCAGAAATAGCTCAGGTATACCTGGTGTTGTTTTGGGACAATATGGGACAATAAGCATTTTTCCTAGACCTGGACAACTCCACCCAGGAAGGCTGTTATTTGTCAGTGTTTCTTTTGATAAGGGTGCTACCTAAAACTGTCCTTGCTGCTTATTTCTACTCTGTTGGATGTTCCAGCGCAATTGTGTGTGCAGCCAGCCGGAGGACTGGACTCAAGAATCCTTCTTAGGTTGAGTTACTTTGGATCAGGAAACTGATCTCTTCATATGCCTTCCAGCCTCACTCTGATATTTTTATTATTCAAAATGCAAGGCACTAGGCATATACTATAAATCTCTTTCTCCATGTGAATTTGGGTGACTAGGATGTGTATGCATGCGTGGTGTGCTTCTGCATTGGCAGAATTACTTAGTAGGGTTATGAATGTAAATGGCACCTGAAATTTATTTTGTCCTAATTTCTGTCTCGTTTCTTGTTTTCGTTTTCTCCTGTTTCCTCCCCCTCAACATTACCATTTAGGGTCCACCGCCATATTATGAAAATTGTGGCTTTCAGCCTGAAAATGTCCATTCTGCCAAGCAGCCAGTAGGTGCTAACCCGTATCCCCAGTACTTCTCAACAAATGCTCCGTCAGTGCCAAGCTACGTCCCAAAGGTTGATACCTATCAGTCGAGTAGGCCAATACCACATTCATCCAGGAGAATATGTGGATTAAGTAAGTTTTGGTCTGATTTCTTCCAAATTTAGACTAAAGGTCTTCCAGAGTAAGATAATAAAACGGATCTTCCCTTCCAACTCTGGTATTGAAGGAGCCACCTGCCTGTGGATGAAGAAATAATAGCTGGCTGTGATACCAGTGTAACTAGACAGAAACTTGGGCGATTTGGAGGAAGGGTGGTGGAGTGGAGGAAAGCCTGTCCAGCAAAAAAAGTGTGGTTTCTTATGTCAAGGAAATAGATGGTGCTGGTGATTTGAAATTACCTTATTTGTGAACCTAATTTCTCTTTTTCTTCTCACTTTCATTTCAGGCGTAAAGAAAGCCATAATCATTATAGTAACTGTTTTAATAGTAATTTGTTGTGCAGTTGCTGCTTTCTTCATCTGGTATTCTGGTAAGAATTTATTTTTTTGGTTCTGAAAGAAAAGATGTATTAAACCTTTAAAGTTAGAAATAAACATTCTTCCATTTTATGCCAAATTAGTGACAAGAAAGCCTTTGTTACCTATATCTTGAGATATGAACTTGTATTGCTTCCTAATGGTTCAGTTTCATTTGTGGTTTTGTTTTGCTTTGGTTTGGTTTGTTTTTTTCTCCTTTCTTTTTAATGAATAATGCTGCTGTTGCTTTCCTATCATCAAGTAAATACGTTTTTGATGTTAAATGACATCATCTGCTCTTTGATTCTTCTGGAGAAGCTTATTCAATTGGTTTCTCTGGAAAGCTCCAATCTGCCTGGCAAAGCTGGTGCAGTACCATAGCTGTTAGTAGAGAATAGTTAAGTTCTTGCAAGGGTTTTTGCACTGGGAATAGCTGGCACATGACTGTGCATGGCCAACATGTTCTGCAGTGCATTTCATTAGGGAAGTCACTGCTGTGCATCTTTTCTGAAATGGAACTGTTCCAAAAATGAACTTCACTTAATTTCAAGTGAAGGAAGAAGGTTGAAGTAAATTTGTATTCTTTTAACTGCAAGAGTGTAAACAGTCAAGATACCTTTTATTTTGATAAAATGGGATCTCTCTTGGAGCAGATGTAATTCACGTCCATTTATTTGTTTCTGTGAGGCTTTTGCTTTGAAAGTGTGTTAATGTTGTGTGAGCCCAACCTGTCTCACCACTGTAAGCCTTACCACAAATGATATGTTCACCTTGAAAGTCATGCCCAGCTGAGGTGGCTGAACTCTGAAGCTGGGCTAGAGCACTTCTGTTCAGCTTAGGGTAAGTTTGTCTTTTGCTATCTTAATTTCGCTTTCAACGAAAGCCATTTTTTGAATGGAACTAAAAAACAAATTGCTATGTTTTTAGGAGCCTCTCTCTTCTGTTCTGTGGAGGAAACAAAAGGAAGAGAGAAGGGACTTAATTTAAAACTATTAGGATGAGACTTGCTTTTATTTATACAGGATGAATGTAATCTTGTTTTAAATGGCAGCGAAGGCAAAAGGATGTAATTGGAGTAATTGCTTTCTTCCTCCTTTTCCATTTCTCAGTGTTATGCTTTGTCAGTGTAAAGCTGACTCCTTTTAGTTAGTTAATGTTGCTGGCTTATTCAGGGGAGGCACTGGACGAAATCCAATCAGCTGCACCAGTGTCTTAATCTGAGAAGTAATGTAAAGGACAGAGCAATACATCTTCTGTTGTATCAGGCTAGGTCTCCTCCCACCTTTGAGTTTAAGAGCTCTTTCTGATGTTTTGCTCTATCAAAGTGGAATACTCTTTGAGAGTTAGCAGTAGTCACCTAAGGCTAAGCCAATTGATGTTCAGTCTAATGTCTGTGTTGCTCTCTCCCTGCAGTAGCTAATAGTTGTCTCAGCTCCTTAATTGAGTGTGGATCTTCAGGAGTGTGTATACCACCCTCGCAATGGTGTGATGGAGTGAACGACTGCCCCAATGGGGAGGATGAAACCCGGTGTGGTGAGTGCTGGTAGTCAAGCAGGGGGCCTTCAGCCAACTGCGAGAGTTTTTGAGCAGATTGCCTAGTCTAAAGCTTGCCTAAGTTACAACAGCGCCATTTTAGCCTAAGTTATATCTCTAAAATGGTTTTAGGATGTTTGAATGCTTTGAAGGCTATATCTAGATATTCAGTTTGTTTCCAGACCGTTTGAATAGCTGAAACAAAATGACTGATTCAGGGGTGGAAGGGGTTGAGATGGTTTAACTTTGAATCAGTTTTTAGAATATCACCTTTTAATTTGAATGGGATTTGTGCAAAACTGAATATAACATTGTCGCTGGAATGAACAGTCATAGTTGACTTTGTAGTAGACCTTCAGGTGATCACATAAATCTGGTGGTCTTCAGTCAGGCTTGTCTTTTTCCACATATTTTGCATTCTTAATTCTCCCAGTAATGTTTCAACTACTTCATAACTCCTTTGTTGTAAGAAAGCCTGGTCTGATCAGCTTTTTCAACTGAAAAGATGCCAAGGGAGACTTTAGTGCAGAGATGAAGGTGGAAACATCATCAATTTGTCTGTTCCAAAGGCATGGCATCTCATTTCTAACACCTGTGTTGTGCCAGTGCTACTCTAGAAAACTCTGGCTGTACTCTTATTCTCTCTCTGGGAACTTTTATTCTGCACATGTTGTGTAAGATTAGCATTTACTAGCATATGCTCTAAAGCTGTTCCTCTCCGTTTGGTTTAATACTGGGTTTTTGGAGAAGCTTGTTCAATCCGTCCTTTTGCTTGAACTATTTTATATTAAATTAATGTGCAAATAAATACATAATGGGGCATGCAATGTCAGGGCTAATTGCTCCTTGTTACATTCTTGCACTATAAGCACTTCTCTGAAGAAATTTGGTGTATTAAGATCCAATTAAAAATTTATTACAATAGATTATATTTTATTTACACATAATACATGATATATGAAGAAATACACGGTTGCGTAGATGAAAGATAAGAGAGGCTATTGCAGTCTTTCTCAGTGGTAGAATGTGAAAGAGAATTTTGAGCATAAAAGCAGTAATGAAAGATGAACACGGTCTTGTACACTTGCATTTTTAAACTGGCAGTTCTTTAAATTGCTTTACACAAAGTAATAAAAGTCATTGCAGTATTTCTGTCTACATGGTATTTCTTCAGAATTTGAGAAGAAAGCAGCATTAAATTAACACCACTTCATACATACAAACAAATATTATGGGTAACAATACTTTTAAGGAGAGAAAGAGCAGTAATATAGCTTGCGATGTTCTTTGTTTGCTTTGCTTTTTTTTTTTTTCCCTTCTTCCTTTTCTGACAGTTAGACTTTTTGGACCAAACTTCATCCTGCAAGTTTATTCACCTGTCAGCAAATCCTGGTATCCTATTTGTCAAGATGACTGGAATGACGATTATGGGAAGACTGCATGTGAAGACATGGGCTACAGTGTGTAAGTCTAACCTTCATTAGCCTTTGTACATACATAGAAAGGTTAATTCCCCTCTTACTGTTTTTAAGAATGTGTATGTGAAACAAAAAGCAGTTGTCAATCTAGTTTTTGTGAAATAAGGTGGGTCTGATTTTGACAATGGTAGCTGTTACAGAACCAAAATGAAACATTGCTCCAACAAGTAACAGGGTCTGGCACGCATGCAGTAGTAACTCAGTGGGGTCACTTGTATCCAATACATTCACTTACAACCATCTTCCAGAGCTTGCTTCAGATCATTATAATTGCTCAATAACATCCAGTCTGACTTGACCTGTCATCACCAGTATTGCATAGAAAGCCTTGATCTTCTCAGGACACAAGTAACATGAGCTCATGTGGAAAATTGCCATAAACATTTGTGGCCCTGAGTGCTGCCTGCATTCTCCCCACGGAATGACGTAGGCTAAATTCTTCTGCGGTTGAAACACTTAATGTTGCATCTTTTTGATACAGTTGGCAAATACTGTCTTCTGTTGTGCGTAGAGTAATGGGGTGAATTTACTGCCCAGGCAGAACTTGTGTGTGCCCACTCTGTCATGGCGCTCTGAATTCAGATCTCTGAACTAGCAATGGCCCCAGCAGTTCCAACTCTAGTAAGACAGCCCAGCAGCAACTGCATGGAGCTGGTCCTACCTAGAAAGCCTGGCAGAACAGCATCACTTGCTACTGCTCTCGTTGTGCCACAGAAATGTGGCTGTCACAACTTACTGGACCTGAACTTTGCTAAGCTGTGTAAAGGTACTGGCAAAGGCATCTCTTCATCTTGCGCTGTTTCATGAGGCTGAAGATTCCTACCATGCATGCATATTAGATAAAAATAATATTTTAATCTAGTTACTGTTTGATGGGAAATGGAACTTGACAAAATTTTAAAGAATCTGAGTCTCTGGCACCATACAACACCCCTGGGGCACTGTGCTTAATTAAAAAATAAATAAAATCCTATTTTTAGTGTTGTTCATGTGAGAAACTGTCACCTGGCACACTTTATTTTTTTTTTTTGTTAGAAAACTGAAACTGTTGGGTTTCATAATGGACTTTCTGTTTTGCAGAGATACATATTACTACAGTCAAGGAGTAGCAATTGAAGATGACTTTAAAAGCTACATGAAGCTGAACACAAGTGCTGAAAATGTAGACTTGTACAAAAAGCTGTACTGCAGGTATCTTTGTTTAATACAAACTTCTTTCCTTTTGTCTGGGGTCTTTCTAGCTGTTATAAGAGGTGTAGTTTCTTCCTGTAGCATAATGCAAACACATCTTTTAGTGGGGGTTTTTAGAGGGAAGGAGACTTTGTTTTTCATCTGATTGCAGCAACTGCTCTCCTATTTAAAGCCACAGCTGCCATTTTGCCACCCTTCCTCTCTTCTTTTAAAAGAGATGTCCATCCTGCTTCCTCCATGCTGCCTAGAAGGTTGCCATGTCAAAGATACTTTTCTAAGGCTCTTTGGCCATCAACAGGAGTTTCTATATGGTGACAATAGCTACCAGCTATAACACATTCACAGCAGATGGTACAGCTTTTTTTTTCTTTTTTTTTTTTTTTCAGTCACATGAACACACAAAATGGATCTTTCACTGTGGAAAGTATTTTTATTCTCGTTAAACAACTTTGAGGTGTCTGGTTTTTAAATTTGTAGACTGCTGTGCCTGCAAAGTTCCCGTGGCTTCCTTGTTTAGATTCTTCTACAGCTACTTCATTATTCAGCTCAACTTTTTCCTCACGCTATTCTTCATATTGCTCCTCAATAGGCTTACAAACCTTTTGTTCAAGAAATGGTGGAGGACAGATGGTTGCGGGAAGGGTAGCTGGAGAGAGAAAAGAAAAGAGGGAACCCTGGGCAGGAAAATGAAAGTGAGGGCAGGGCACGTAACTGGAAAGGGTAGCAGCAGCTGGAGTGTGAACTTCGCCCACTGTTTGCTTCACTGTATACCTAAAAACCCATTTGTCTTTATTTCTATTGCAGTGATTCCTGTGCATCAGGAAATGTGGTTTCTCTGCGCTGCATACGTAAGTTACTGTTTCTCAAGCTTCTGCTTGTTCATGCTTTGAAATGCCCTAACTGGGAAATCCCTTCGAATCTGCATAAATAATTGCTGTCTTTTGATGGGCAGATGATTTAACTCTGGTTTCCAAGTTTCAGACGCTAAAAGATTTTAAGAGCAGGAAGGGAGAGGAGACAAGCAGAATGTTGGATCCCCAGTTGTTTTTGTCTTTGCTGCCATCAGTTCCTTTAAATTACTTGCCTGCAGTGAAGCTTTGTAGCCTTCACCCAGTAATTGTGGTGGGACATCTATGGCACATCTGCTCTCTAACGCACAGACATTGGGAGGGCAGTGTGTTCTTGATGGTGATGGCTGCCATGAGGCAATTCCTGGCTGTTGTCTGTTTTGTTGTGCAACACAGCGCTGTGTCTATGTGGCTCACCAGAGATGCTTGAATACCACATTCAAAGGTGTAAAGAACCACTGGTCTGTGGTGAACCGAGGGCAGCAGCTACCAAATACTCATCTTGATGTGTGCAATGTGGAGGGGGTCTAGGCTATGAGAGACTTGGGATCTTGGTGTGCAAGGCAGGGGCCCAAGCTGTGGCATATTGAAGGCCAGCAGTGCAGAGGTCAGACATAGTCTGTGCTCCTCTCTGCTAGGGAAGCCTTGAGTTGCAGAAGCCATCTTCCAGACCAGTTCACTCTTTAATGCACCTGTGTGTGTAACTGACTCTTTAGAGTGCGGCCTTTCCACTAACAGCGTGAACATCATGACCAGAATTGTGGGTGGCAGCGGGGCGGTGCTGGGGCAGTGGCCGTGGCAGGTCAGCCTCCACGTGCAGGGCACCCATATCTGCGGTGGCTCCATCATCACCCCTCAGTGGATAGTGACGGCTGCGCACTGTGTGGAAGGGTGAGTCTCTGTCCTTTGTCTCTTGAGTGGTGATTTTTCTTGCTTCAGGCTGAAACACAGAAATTTGCTTAAGCCTCCCAACTTTTTCCTTTAAAACTGAATTAAATACCATTCCTCCTCTCCCCGCTACCTTGAATGCAGGTGTTAGCTATAGTATTTTGTCTATGTAGCAGTATGGTTTTCAATTAGTAAGGGAAAATTTGTTCTGGAGGAGGCTGGCTGCAGATCATCTGTTTATTTTCTACAGGAAGAAAATCTTACTCGTTAAAGGTGGAAATTAAGTTGGACGGTGGTGTTGGGCACACGTACCCACCCAACTAAAAATGTAAACTCAAGGCACAAAACTTAATGCCAGACAATACAATGTTTTCATGAAGATGTTATATTACACTGTGAGGAAAAACACAGAAAAGGGGAAAAAAAAAAAAGGAAAAAGAAAAAAAATCTCAAACCCTCAAATATCACACAACTGTAGATATAATCAATTGAAAGATGCCTGTACCACTTATTTCCTCATATCTTCATTCCACATGGTAGTGAAGCCCAAGTCAGCATTAAATGTCAATTTTTACCTGTCCAAGAAGCACTTTAAATTGGCATAAACAGGAAAAATAACTGGTGCTTAGTACATTTTTAACATGTAAAGAAGTGTTGAGGGTGTTGTGGTACCTATGTACAGTGGCAGAATATACTTAAAAGGTGGCCGCTTCTGTTGGAGGAAAAACTCACGAAGAAAAAACATTTTTAATGGTTGGTTGACTGGATCACAGTTTGAGGCTAAGCCAAGAAAAAAAACTTTGTCCTTAACCTTGAGAAAGGAATGCAAATGTGCGTTCTTACGTGACGATCTTATCCCTCCTTTGTTTTCTGATTTGAGCTCTGTAGGATGCAAAAGCTTTAAGAATGGCAACCAAGCTGTAGCTGGTACAAAGCTGGTTTTCAGTCTTGTGATGGGGTTGGAGTTTTGTTTGTTTGTTGCTTTTAGGTTTGTTGGGTTTTTTTTTTGTTTTGTTTTGTTTTGTTTTTTCTTGGGGGGTGTGTGTTTGGTTTTGTTTGGGGTTTTTTTTGAGGGGGGGCAACTGTTGCAAGCACTACTGCCTTGCCAGTTCTCGTAGAAGGAGTTCTAACACTTGTAGGAAGCTTTCTATTGAACTATGCTAGAGCACAAAAAACCAACTTAAATTACATCCAGCAAACACGCTCAACATTTAAAGCCACCAAAACCAAACAACAACAAAAAAACCCCAAACCTGGCATTTTCAAGATAGTGAAATTCCCTCACTAGATCATGTTTTTACTAGTTCTGGCTTTTGCTGCCCTTGTGTGCTTTGGATAGTACACGAGTGATACCGCTGACATGTGAGACCTCAGAAATAACTGCTTGATCCCTCAGCCATGGAAATCAATAGACTTCAGTGTTGCAGTCTCAGACTATAATTTTCTGTGCTCAGTGACTAAGGGGATAGACAGTGATACTTTACCCATCTCAAAGATTTTTTTTATATTTTTTTTTTAATTATGTGTATGAAATTAGAGTCAAGCTTTCCTAAAGTGAGAGGTCTTGCAATTTGTTTACCTTGTTCTTTGGAAATGGTAGTCAAATGCATGTGCATTCTTGGTCACACATGCGTTTGACTGCTGTTTCTGAAGACTGTTTTTTGAAGGTCATAATTTGTGACTCGTTACCAGAGAAGCAAACCTTCTAATCTTCCTTTTTCCTCTAGACAACTTTCTGAAACAAACAGCTGGAGGGTTTATGCTGGGATTCTGAATCAGGATGAGATGGTCTACAAAAGCGGATACAAAGTGCAACAAATAATTTCCCATCCAGATTATGATACAGATTCTAAAGACAATGATGTTGCCCTTATGAAGTTAGAGGCATCGTTGAGTTTTACTGGTATGTATCCTGCTCTTAGGGCAAAAATCTGATGACAATGAGCACATCCTTTAAAACTTCTGAAGTTCATCAAGAAATCCTTATAGATATTTATGGGAAGAACACAAAATGTGGGTAGAGACACCTTAGAGACAGAGACAGGGTAGAGGTAGGAGCAGAGGGCCCACCCTCCGATTTTCTAAGTAGGATTTATTCAAATCTAGTACATGGTAAAGGAGTTTGGGCTCATCTCAACAATTTACTTTTACCGCAGAATGCTGTACAGTGCTTACATATTGCCACTCCCATATATGCAGGCTCAGGGCGTAGTGGTGGAGAACTGGCTAAACCCCAAAGCAAGTTACATTAAATAACAATTGGAACATAAAAAAAACCAAACCAAACCCCAAGTGTTCCAAGAAGTTCCTGTCTTAAAAGTAGATGCAGGTTGTTTGTAAGCAAGCAGTAAAAAATAGAGGACAAACCATTATTTAAACTTGAAGTGCTTTTAATGTACAGGTCCTTTATATTTCAGTGCATCATTTTAAAGCTCTACTGGAAGTAATCTGGAGGGGCTTTGCTGCTGCTGCGAGCAGGGAGGTTGTCTGTTTACCAGGTTTTTGTGTTTCATGCTTCTCGTATGTAGGCATTGAATCCTGCTTGCTTTGTAATTATTTTCAGCAGGGTTTTGCAAAGAGAATGCAGAAGGTAAAGTACAAGAAAAATGCATGGTGTGTATGTATTGAAGTGGTGGTCATGATTATGGTTATGCATTTATTTTGAATTATGTCTGGACATCTGGGATTACAGATGTTACTGTGTTTCTTTTGTAGATGATGTACAGCCAGTTTGTCTGCCTAATCCAGGAATGATGTTCGAGACTAATCAGGAGTGCTGGATATCTGGATGGGGAGCAGAGAGCCAAGGAGGTAAAGAGTGGCTCTGGACTATTTTGGTCTTCTACATAAACCAGTCCTCTTCAGACTACAAATAACCATTTAATGAGCTGATTGGGCAGTTTGAGCCAGATCTCAGATCTGTTGATACGCTATTTTTTTCACCCATTTTACAGCCCCTAATATTTACACAGGGCATTCTGTCTGAAAGCAAGTTGTGACGTGTCGCATTCAGCAGACTGCAAAAGAGCCTCAAACCAGTACTGGGAGCAGAAATATTCACACAGGAAACAATTCTGTGCCTCTGCTACCTGGGCCACCTCTCCTGTAACAAAGATGGCTGTATGCCAAGCCAGTCTTTGTGGACATAGGAAAAGGCAGGAGCCTTTCCACCACCTCAAGTTAAAATAGCATGCTGAAAGTAAATTTGTAAGAAGTGAAAAGGAAATGGAGGAAAGGGTGTTTTTCAGTATGAGAAAGTACTGGACAGGGAGGGGGGTGTTGGAGAAGCTGGACTCCAAATCTGGGAGCTGCTGGCATCTTGTGCTGCCACAGCAACTGTGGGGAGGTGTTCTTTGCCTCTTGCAGATTTCACGTGCTTTCAATAGCCCTGTAGATAACACAGTTGATTTGGGGTCGGAGTAGGCAGGTAGGTGCCATGTTCTCTTGCTTTACAGTCCACTGACAGCAAAGCAGAGTAACTCACTGACCTCTTGGAAGGGAGTTTTAATGTCACGTTGTCTCTGAGTGGTGGACCATATATCTTAAGTGTCCATCTCAATGTTTCTCGTATATTTCATCTTGAACAGTGCTAGCTGAAGAGATTTATAATAGCAACATAATGCGATGCTTGTTCTAATTTTGTGTTTGTATGTGTGGTTTTGTGTGTGTTTCATTCTTAGGTAAAACATCAAATAACTTGAATTATGCTAGCGTGCGCTTAATAGAACAGTCTACGTGTAATTCTGTCTTTGTCTATAATGGTGCGATTTTGCCTACAATGGTCTGTGCTGGATATCTAGAAGGAGGAATTGATTCCTGTCAGGTAAGTATTCCTCATTAACACCTATTAATGATCTGATTATTTTTGTGGTCTTACTCATAGGCTTTTCTAATAATCTATTAATTACAAACAGATGGGGGGCTGAGGGAGGAGAGAAAATAACATTTTGGTTGAGTTCCTAGTTCCTTTGGTGGTGTGTCCCTTAAAAAGGGAGAGATTTTGTTTCATCTTGTGAACAGCTGCCAGTGCTGAGTTTCCACTAAGTAACCAAAGAGGGTGAGGCAGTCCTTTAGAATGCTTCAAGGATGTTTTGCTATCTGATACTTAAAGTTCAATGAATGCTCTTCATAACCACAGTGATACCCTACCATTATGTTGGTGAACAAGAAAGTCAATAATGCCTATGTCATTTAGTGCTTTGGGCAAACAATTTTCATCCCTATTGCAAGCAGTCATTATTTAATACTGTAATTGCCATCACATTTTGTTTTAGTGACTGCCTTACAATGGTGGTTAGCTTTTTTTTGAAACTTAACCTGTATTCCTGAAGTGAAATGGATTGTGTCTTTCCTGGTGGCCAGGTAACTAATAATGCATTTGTATTTTCTGCAGGGTGACAGTGGAGGTCCGCTAGTAACTAACAAAAACTCCGTGTGGTGGCTGGTTGGAGATACTAGCTGGGGATCTGGCTGTGCTACTCCCAGTAAACCAGGAGTGTATGGGAATATGACTGTGTTTACAGATTGGATTTATAAAAATATGCAGGTAAAATATTTGGGTGGTTTTAATAATTTAAAATGTCCAAAATCCTAAACCTTGATTTTATTTATTAAAATAAATAAATATGACTTGTCTGCTAATGGGACTGTTCTGTTGTGAAACATCCAAGTAATTGATAAGATAGTCTGTCAGCTGTCAACAGAACTTGAACCTTTGTTGGTTTGGTTTTTTTTTAAACAGGCAAACAGATGACAATGCTGGCTGTCCTCCTTGCTGATCGATGTTTCTGAGAACAAGAATAAATGAAGCCATGGGTGCCTGGGATATTTATTCACTTTGGAAATGATTTTTTTTTTTTTCCTCTTTGAATTATTTTTAAAAATAACATGAAGGATTGCACACTCGGTTCTGTGCTGGCTACAGCAACTGATCTTAATCAATGAAGGATTATCACAGTGACCACCTTTGTTCTTGTGGTGGTCTTGTGCCTGGCAGAAAGCTGTTCTGTCAACTGCTTGCTGAAATGTCTCTCTTTAGTTGAGTAACTCTGACTTGATAATCAGGTACAGGCTTATAATGGCAATTTTAATAAAAATTTAAGATTTTTGTAGCAGGATGATGGGACAGTTGGTTTAGTAGTGTTTTAAATTAAATGTTAAGTAGTGTGAACTTTGACTCTCTGAGCTGCTGGTTGGCAATTTAAAAATAAATAAATGTTTTTTGATATAGAATCACAGAAAGGTTTGGGTTGGAAGGGACCTTAAGGACCATTTATTTCCAACCCCCTGCCATGGGCAGGGACACCTTCCACTAGACCAGGTTGCTCAAAGCCTCGTCTAACCTGGCCTTGAGCACTGCCAGGGGTGGGGTATCCACATTTCTCTGTGGATACCTGTTCCAGTGCCTTATCACCCTCATAGTACAGAATTTCTTCTTAATACTTAAAACTAAATCTACCTTCTTTCAGCCTGAAGCCATTCCCCCTTGTTCTATCCCTACATGCCCCTGTAAAAAGTCCCTCTCCAGCTTTCCTGTAGGCCCCCTTTGGTGTCGGAAGGCTGCTGTGAGGTCTCCCCTGAGCCTTCTCCAGGCTGAATTAAGCCCAACTGTCTCAACCTGTCTTTATAGGGAGGGGCTCCAGCCCTCCAATCATCCTTGTGACCCTCTCTGGACTCGCTCCAACAGCTCCATGTCCTTCTTATATTGGGAACCCCAGAGCTGAATGCAGTGCTGCAGGTGGGGTTTCACAAGAGCAGAGTAGAGGGGGAGGAGTATATATATGAAGGGAAGTTTCCATGCATTATGGTAGAGACACAAAAAAAACCCAACTGTGTATTCAGGTAATTAAAAGTCCTCAGGATCTCAACACAGCAGTCATCCAAGCCAGATTGTTTGAAGCAAGACCAGTCTGACTGCGCTGTTCTGCCTTAAGCTTCTCTGAACTCAAAAAGGACAAAACCTGCTATCACTCTTGATGCAGGTTATGCTCCAGAGCTGTATCAGGAAGCAGTGAATTAAGTGTCCCAAAGGTGAGGTTCCTGGCTGTACACATTGAGGTTGAGTCTTGAACTCTGCCTGCTGAGAAAGGCAAAAGGCAAAGTTTTTCAGTAAGGCTGTGTTGCAAGCGATAGACCTCTGATTGCAGACACATGTACAGAGGCTGGATATTTTGTACAAAAAAACCACAAATCTGCATTTCTATGTAACCAAATGAACTACCTCATTTATTAAATTTGGCTTTTAATTCCTTACAGCTCTCCTTTTATATATCTGCATTTCTGTTTTTAGCAAAATGTAATTAATGTCAAGAATGCCACCTCAAGTAGGATTTTGAAAATAATTTATAATCATAGTACACAGAATCAAAAAGCCATAACACGTCTATTTTAAGAAGGATAAGTCTTTTGAATAAAATGACTCCACTAGTCTTGTTTTCTCTTTTAGTACTGAAATGTAATTATCTTACATGTAAACACTGCACCAAATAAATTTTTTTACAAATAGTTTTCCTTAGTAGTGGTTTATGTTTGTTTGCTTGGTGTTTGGGTTTGGGTTTTTTTTTTCTTCTGTTTTTGGAGACAGTTGCTACATTCAGTGTCTGAAGTGCTTTGAGAATCCAATTAGAAAAGAAACCCCCCAAAATACAAAACAAAGAAAAAGAAAACAACACAAAAGGGTGATCCAAGAGGCTTTTTTTTTTAAGGTCCTTGAACAATCCCAAGGCAAGAGAGCTTGATGTCCACTGATATTGGATATCTTTTAGTGGCTGGGTCTGATGAAATCTCTCTACCTTGTGAAATTGAATTAAATAAGGAAGTTTAGCCTAAAGGCAGTGGGTCGAGGGAGTCACACCCTATTTTATTATTACATCTCATGCTGCCTGAAGCAATGTGTGCCTGCCTGTCTTCTCTAGATGTGAGACAGGGTGTTTTCAATAGTACATGAGCATCAAGTGTGCCTTGGGGGATACCATGAAGTAGTCAACAAGTCGAAAGTACATTCAAAATAGAGATTAAATAAGTTATTGTGGTATTAGGCTTCTTTATGGCTTCTGACCTGCATCATTGCAAGTCAACAGTAGCAAAACAGTATCTGAAATGCCGAGAACTGGCTGTAGCACTACACAGAGTTAAGAAAGCTGTATGCTGTACTGGGGTGAAAGCTGTGCCACAGAAGTCAGCCGTTTACTGCTGCTATTTCATGCCAGAGGGCCAAACACCTACCAGTTCTAGCCTGAAGAGGCGGCTTCTCTTGTAAGCATCTTCGAAATTACTGCATGGCACACTGGCATGAGCACTTTTTTCTTAGCTGAATGCAGACATTACTCTCGCTACACAAAGCACAGCTTTGCCTGTTAAAATCAATCCTTCATATGAAAGATGTTGTGAATACAGCATGCAGTGTTATATTTTGCACTGGCTCCCATGAAATGAATGAGCTTTTGGAAAGCTTCTCCTTTCCTTGGGGAGGGAAAGGAGAAAGGCAGCAAGCCACATGCTGGACACCCTTCTAATGTTTAACATCCTGGGTGGTTTAATCTCTTTTGGACATCCAAGTCCTGGCATCTATAGAAGTGCCTATCAGTCCCAAAATTTCAGGCGATGCTCCAGGCGTCTAAAAGAAACAGCCTCTTAGCCTTTCTCTACAAATCAGAGAACTGAAAAAGGAGAAGCAGAGCCAACAGCATCCTGTGGATGTCCTGATAATATGAAGTTCACTTTTTTTCCCTCTAGGCTGGAATTGTTTCATGCCCACTGTATGCACCGTCTACCTACTGGGCTGGGACTTAAGAGTGGCAATAGCTTGCAGAGCTGTCTTTCAGGCCATGGCAGGAAAGACATCAACCACAGCGAGGCAAAACCACGAAGGGAAGTGTGGGATTGCTAAGGTTGTGCACTAAGCTTTGTCTAGGAAAGTTAGTTGGGTAATTTGATTTCTACAGTTTGTGAGTTATACAGCTGAAAGCCCTCATCCTCATCAAAAAAGCAAACAAAATACCACAACCCTCAAGAGCTCTAGATTTTTAATAATTATTTTAATGGTTATACAGAGTTCATAAAGCAAATGTTTAAAAATGGGATAACATTTATTCAATCACAACTCCCACAAAAGAGCATTTGACATAAGGGTAGGTGTTTGTGTGTAACTGATTATGGAAAATAAAGCAAACAACACTAGAAATGAGTGTTAAAGGTGTGTGCTGACATTGCATTTTCAGGGGATTTTACAAAGTTCTTCAATAATACTAGAAAACAAGTAGACTGAAAAATTAAGAAATCTACAGCAAGGTGAAGTCTCTCAGGTACCGGCAGGCTTTGGTGAGACGATCAGCTCGTTCACTGAGGTAGTTCTTACGTTTAGCAGCTTCACTGTCTTCCTGAAGGAGATGGCTTAACTTGTCTTTTTCTTGCAAAAGATGCAACATTGTGGTCTGTAAGCCATCCCCGAAGTCAAGAAAGGCAGAAGACAGGATGATCAGAGGTATCTGATTAGAGAGGCGTTTACTTGCTCCCTGCAAGAAGGGGGTAAAAAGACAGAAGACTTATTTCCCCAAATGAACTAAAAAAGGAAGGGGCTATAGGCAATATGGGAAGAAATGACAGCACATTTTTAAAATGTTCAGTACTGAGTTACTGTTCAAGAAGTGAGTGGTTCTATGAGCTAAAAAAATGTTTGTTGTTAGTCTTTTTTGTACCTAAAGATGTAAAAAATTAGAATTATGGGAATGTCAGCTGTTGCTTTTTTCTCTCAGCAAACTAAACCCAAGGCAGGTTGTTCCCCACTTAGCTCTGCCAGCTATTGTTGGTAAGAGTTTATACAAGGACATACCTGACGGATAGTACTTGTGAACAATTTCTGGCATCAAATTTGTATTCTCTGAATGCTACTAATCCATTATGGTACAGGAAATCAAAGAGTCATTTTCACTAAAGGGCTAAATTTCTGTATTTAGGTGGTATTTCTGATGTGGTTGTCCCTTTAAGTGTAAGACAACTTTGGAGTAAGCATTAGCTTTAAGGGAAAATGCCTTCAGCAACAGTGAGGTTATGTTTTGCCTACATTACCTCTATTGATAACTCAATGAGATAATTTTCTGCTAAGCTGACGAGCTGTCTGGTCTGCTATTTATCTATGCAAATTGAAACATTGACCTAGAAGAGCTTGTGGGACCCTTTCCCCAGAGACATCCGCAGGCCTTGGGGAGCTTAGCTGGTGCTTTTGGACAATGGGAGATTCAAAACCTCTCCAGTGCTGGGAGGGAGGTGCCGCCAGCCCTCCTGGTGCCAGGTGAGCACTTATGCCTGAGTGACTGGCTGCAATTGAGAAAGGTGTTGTCTTCCTTTCTTCTTGTGGCACCTGACTTGAAAATGGTAGTGGGAAGACCTTGCAGAGGCACTTTTGATTTGTAGGTCCAATAAGGTTTAGGCAGCCTGTTTCAGAGAAGTCTGAGGTGTTTCTGGCTTTAAATACCTCTGGAGCTCACTGGGTGCAAATCTTCCATGTACAAAGGTGGGGTTGAACTCAAGCTGAAAAATACCTAAGACTAGATGTTTAGTTTTTCTTTCTGTTTTGCAGAGATCTAGTCAATAGAAGCAATTTGGCTGAGTCAGCTAAAGCACTTACGGAGCCTACATTTCACTAGGCACTACTGATTGTAGTGGAAGGGAGCCTACATGCTTTAAATATGGGTGTTTTTTCTGGAGCCAAATTCTACCCAGAATCTTGACAGTCTTGCAATAGGTGACACAGAATCATGCATGCCATTTTCAAAGGCCATGGACACTTAAAAGCTTCCATTGCATTCAAAGTGTTTTGGCCTTATGTAAGCCCCATTGAAATACGATGCCCTGGTATTTGTTATTGTTGAAAATGGCTCTTAGGACATTTACAAAAATGTATAACTAACCTCTAAGACATTTGTGCTATAGCAGAGAGAATAGCGAGGTGGCAGGGAAGAGCTTATGCAGTTCTGCCTTTGTCTCACTCTCTGAAAGCTGATGGTTTTCTCTCCCTCCATCAGCCTAAGCAGCCTGAACGTTTAATGCAGGAATTTGTCAAAATCTTGTTATTGGAATTCAAGGTGAGCTGCTACCCACCTACTGTATTATTAACATTGAACTTTTTACTTTGTGGGAGAGTTTTACAAAACAAAGATCAAAAGCAAATACTGATACTGCATGTTCTCCTCGCTGAGTTTCTTTAACATATTTTGTTAAAACATCCTTTTGTTTTCATTTGTCTTCAGAGACTTAACTTCTATGAGCTCTCTGCAATGCAGAACACACTCTGATCTCTACAGACAGCTGAATCCATTTTAACTTAATGTTATCAGTCTTCCAGTCACATTAGTTTAGGATCTGACTGCAAGCCACTGACACGGCTTTCTGCTGGCAGCAGGAATATGCAAAAGGGCTTGAGGCTGACCTGAGCTGACCTAAGCTCTCAGATTCTGTGCCAAATGCGGAAGCACTGTACATAATGTTGTTAAGCTTATGGAAAATAGTGTTATTGGAAAAATGTGAGATAAACTTGCAGTGGGGAAAGCTATCCTAGGACTGTTGCTTCCTTTGCTGTAGAGGGGCACTTGCCAGCAACTGAATATTGGTAACTTCCAGTTACAGGGCCAAGGGCTCTTCCTCATCCTATCCTCTCCTCCATGCTGGTAAGTGACTGTCCTTTCACCCCCTGGACCCTTGTTCCCATAGGAAAGCCAGCAAGAGAGCATTGTATTGGCATGGGGCTGTGCAGCTGTCAGGAGTCACACGCTTCTCCGTGAAAAGCTGGAAAAGAGGGCTCACTTGCCCATAGTGTATTCCCTGAGCAAGGGGCAGCCACAGCACGGAGCCATGCCAGGCTGGGAGGTAGTTAACAAGTGCTTTGGGAACTAACTGTCATTTTAAGAAATTGCAGGCTTCTCTAATCACCGTATCTGGCACTGTGCAACTACTTCTCCCCAGAAACTGTGCTGGCACAGCCTTCTGACCATCTTTGTCCCCGGCATTTCATCACCGGTCAGGAGCTCTGATTAATTCGCATAAAAGCTGTGCATGTACTTGGACAAGACACACCCTCTGGCTACTATTCCCTGCATAGTAGCAGTATTGCATGATAGACTCAATATAGTAACTACAGTGAGATCTGGACAGTGAGTATATACCATTCAAGGTGCAGAACAACTGCTGTATCATCTGTAAACTCACATAGAAGTAGGCCTTCGTATGAGAAACCATTTCCTGAACAAAGGAGGGCTCTTGTTGCAAACCAGATCCAACCTGAGAGTCTTTCCCATTGCTGACTTTGTTAAAGTATTCTCCATTAACAGATTTTAAATCATTCATGTAAAGGTTATCCTGGCAGTATACAACTCTCTCCATTTTAAACTGGGTCCGGATATGTCTTTCAGCCTCCGCTGCTTGTTTTTCTCTAATGTCTTCAATTCTGGTCTAGGGAAGAAACGAACAAGAAGTTCTCAGACATTTACTTCCTTTGCAAAGGTGCTGGTGCATAGCAGCAAAGTTCCCTCAGTCATCCTCAAATTCCCTTAAAATGCTTTCTCAGCACTCCTAAGAAAGCATCCCATCTTTTTCTTCGTCTTCAGTGTTTACCAGAACTTCCTCCCTCTTCATTTCTCTCACTGTGTTATGCCTAAAGATCCTCCCTAAATACTTCTCTGTTTGGCTGAAACAGCTTATTTGCTTGGTATATGGTTGGCCTGGGAGCTCAGTAAGGTTTGGCCATGCAAGTCAAGTAGCAAACCACCTATTTCACTCACATTTGCATTTGAGTTTCCTTTCTAAGCAGTACCTTGTGAGTGGACCCTGCTTCCTTGATGTCCAGCATTGCTTCTCATCTCTTCCTCGAAGATCTTTCTGAGACAAAGGCTCAATGACATCCATATCATTTAACTCTACCCCAAAGTGTGAACAGTCATCTTCTAACTCTCTCATGTTGAATGATTTTTGGCTTGTCTGCTCTTGCTCCCTTTTATTGAAGATGAGATTCCTGCACTGGCTAACAACCTGGCTTGCCTTTCAGAGAGGGAAAAGCACTGTTTAGCACTCTTAGGCTACCCACATGCTTACAAATCATTGCAGGACTTAAATTTAAATTAACTATAAACTCATTGAGGCAGCCATACTGTGTTTTCTTTGCATTGGCTTGAATGTGACCAGGATGAATGAGGAATGTATGTTTTATATCTTGTCAAAGTTGTACCAAAAGGCAAAAGGCACTTTCATTAGTCCCATTGTAAAGGTGCTATCATTTTCATGCTCTTCCTCATGTTATAAGAAATATAGGCCTGCAAGAAATTCAATGGTTGCATAAGGGTAATGCAATGGGGTAGGTACTGTAAGCAGTATTTAGAAATGCTGTATTTACAAATGGCTGTATTTACAAATGCCATTCTGTCTTGCTCTTGTCTCAGGTTATAGGTAATGTCTCACCTTAACAGCTCTGTTCAGATTGTGGAAATTAGCAAAATGCCTTTCAGTGAGTTCCATAAATTTCTCTTCAACCAGTCCTAAGGGAAGAAGAGATAGACAAAATAATGTCAGGTAATCAAGTGAGGTTTTTAAGCTATTGTTAATATGACACTTGGGAAAACTATCCATTTTCTGTATTCATCCAGAAATAGCCGTGCAGCTGTACTGATGCACTGTGCCTTTGTGATCAATAGAAACAAGCAGAAATTTAGATTTCTAGGTCCAAGAGTGTGAGCCACTAAAGACCTGCTGTAACCACTTAACACCTGAGAAATTGAATATCCCTAAGATTTCTTTGATAAACCAATTTCTGTGCTTACAGACATATCTGACCAGATGTGCCATCACTTGGCCATGTAAGCACATCTGCATCTCACCCCCTAAGTTGCTCCTGCAGGGAGAGGGGCTAGCTGCATGTAGGACAGATCACTGAGTCTGGCACAGACACCATAGCTGCCTTCTAAGGCAAACATAGGATCATGACATACTTTTTCTTTTTACTGGATGAACTATGTACTCTTTCCCCCAGTCCCAGCAGTCACTGTATGATACGAACAATGTTATGCAAAGAACTGGCAAAGAAGCTGAGTTCCCTGTTCAGGTTTGTGAACGCCACTTCCTGGGTTTCGGAATACCAAGCTGCTGGGCTGGAACCGGGTACTTCTGCTGTACTAGTTTTTTACTCTGTTATTTACTATAGTTACATTCTAACTCTCTCTTCTGCCAGCCACTGGGAGAAGTATTAATAAATGCTGGAGACCACATGTAGACATTGGAGGCTCTAGAGAAGTAAGACTCCAGGTTGAATCAAATTCACTTCCGCACTCTGAAGAATCCTGGCTGGAGCTCTTGCTCCAGCAGAGAGAACATTGGCTCATCCTGGAAAAAAAAAGTTAGGCACATGAGTATCTCCCGTGCGACAGCCTCATGAGGCCTGTGAGACGTACCGATCACCCTGTTCAGTATCTCAGTGGCCGGCTCCTCCAGTTCTATGATCTGCTCTTTTATAACATCCTCAAACGTCCTGTAATTGGTAAAACCTGGGAACTCCCGTCCACGATACTGTTCTTCATATTTCCATGCTTTACTGGGTACATTTTTTTTAACTGTAATATTAAAATAACATTGCTTTACTACTAATCATTCAATTTATGAATTTCAGATTTACGAAGGAAGTCTATTTCTCCTCTTTGAAATGCTCTTGAGAAGAACAACTACTGAGATGATCTCTCAAGCAAAACCAAGCGAGAAAAAAGAGAGCTGAGCTAACACATTATTGCTCAGTTAATTACACAATGGATCAAGCACTTAAATGACAGAAAGCAATCCAGAAATCATGATGGGGCTCAAACGTACTGGTTCTTCTTGGAATTGCTACCCTCATGGAACAAAACAAAACCCTGAACAGTCTTATTCCAGGGAATCTACTGTTGACTATCTATTTTTATGTATGTCACAGTCAATATTTCTTTGTTTACATTATAGGAATTTGCCATCTTAAATGGGGTATATCTCTTTGAACTGGTTTACATATTCAGGCAAAGACATGTCTCTGAGTGTTTTAAAAGGTTTCCATATTGGCCTGTTTGGGGGTCAAATTTGTGAATCATATGTAGATGTGGAAGTAGAAGTCAAGCCATGAATGCTTTCAGTTCTAACATTCAGATACATGAATCCATAGTTGGATAATTAAAAAGAAAAAAAAAAATAGTGGAAAAAACCCCCACAAAAACCCCAGAAGTAGATGTAGGGAATCTGGTTCAGAGTCTGAAAACGTACCTGTACAGTTAAGATAGTACAAAATTGTAACATGGCCACAAGAACATCTATCAGCTTTGCAACAGAAAGTTCAAGGCTTCAAATATCAAACATATCTACTACTTTTAATACTTTCATTCATCATAAGAAAGCTCAATTTAAACAGTATCATCTGACATGCAATGATGTACCTTCAGGAATCGTAGCTGTGACTGATAATAGTGCTTTTTGTTGAGTAAGACCTCACTAAAGCTACCTCTAGTTTGCAAGCTATGTAAGTGAACTTACTCTGCTGCACATATAAATACTTTATCTGGGCATATGCGCACATGATTTTGGGGTAGCATATTGTCAGCAAGAGCTATGCTGTTGTAAGAGCTGCTGTGTGTTGCTACCTGATCCTATTGTGAAGTTGGATGTATTAGTTCAAATCGACGGGCATAACCTGAAAGTGCCCAGAGGATTCCCCACTGTGGTTCAGCTGCCTTGTAATGCCTTGTAATGCCTTGTAATGCAACTCAGTTGTTCTTGTCCTCTGAAGAAGCTGCATCTTTCTGCTAGTGCTTTCTGTTGTTTTTATGTCTATTTCTTCATGCCTTCATTGTCTTAATTTTTAATTCCTCTCCATAAAATCATGTTAGCATTTCATGGATGGGACATAAGATATGTTGACATACACCGATGTCTGTCTGTCTTCACATATATGCATATATATACATATGTTTGTCTCTGGTTGATGTCATTCTTGCAGCCTATTTGTACCTATCATTTTAGAGTGACTAGTAATGCTGACATAGATGTGCATCAAAGACAAAAGACTTTGTTTCAAGAGCTGCTGCTTGACTGATAACTGATGCTATTTCATCTCTAAGAGCAAAGGATGGGGTCTCTGAAAGATGTGAAAGAGATGCTGCAAAAGATGTTGAGTGTACGGCAAAGTTCAGCTTGCATGCGCCACCCTAAGCCTCAGTTTAGATCTGAGTTTGGTTAAGCAATTAGTAAAGTGGGAGATACACAGAAATGGGTGCTCTTTACAAGATTGTGGTGATTCAGGCTCAGAATTGCTTTCTCCACACCTTAAACCAGAACTAAAGTAGCACAAAAAAGACCAAAATTGTAAAACATTCCTAATAATAGTAATAATAAAAATAGTAATATAATTATAGCAAATTCATTATATAGTTTAAAATAATAATAATAATGATGATGATATGTTTGTTTTATTGTGTTATTTAGAAGAATGGTTAAGAGACTCACCAATAAATTTTGTGCCGGGGCCCATAGTCTTGATTTTACTACTTTGCTGGGAGAAGAGAGACATCCACTGATGTCTCCATAATTTCAGCATTTAACACGAGCTTGGTGTTCTTCCTCAAGAACCAAAGCGTAACTTACCTAACACTACAACAGATGCATGCTCCCAGCTTCTTGGTTTTACTTTCTTGAAAACAACCCATTGATGATGCTGTGTCTTGATTTAAAAGCAAGGGAATGGAATCTCAAGTCAGCTGCAAACAATGGTTTTCTATGCTTACCCTTTGCAGCACATTCTAGGAGAACTGCTTCCCATGTTCGGAACTCTTTGCGGATTTTTGTAAACAGCCTGACTTCATTTCCAACCAACTGTTCCTCTCCACGCATTGTTTGAGAGACACCTTGGTTAAAGAGTTTGATCAACTGTAATGAATTAAAGAACAAGCAAGAATGTAGTAAAGTTTAATTTCTTCAGGCTGACTTGCATATGTAAAACAAATCTGCAATCTTTTGATGTTAAAGCAGGAACATGGTTCATTGAAAACATCCCTTCCTTACATCTTTTATCTTGTAACTCCTGTTGTTTTGTTTGTTTTTTTGTTTGATTTTTCCCCAAACCAGCGTAGCTGGAGGAGAACAAACTTGACACTTTTTCTTTTTTTCCCCTTTCCTGCGACTCTTAGAACCATTTAGTAAATTCTATTTGACCAGACTTGTATGAAGTCTTTGAAGGCTGATGAGCCTTCGTAACTGCCCTCGCTGGCCTCCTGAAAGCTTTCTGTGAGGGATTAGTTCTCCAAGATAAGATACTTAGGTGGACTAGTAAACCATATTTTGATATCAGGATTGCCTTTGATTTTATGAGTGCTGTAAACAATAGAAACCCTTCAAAATGTTGGGCAGGCAGGCATGTAATTTTTCCATCCCAGAGATGCTTGATTTTGACCATTCAACCGAGTTGTTGTTCAATTCTCTTGTTACATAATCACAGGAAAAATATTGCTAAAAGGGGCCATGAGCTCCTGTGGTCCATTGTTTTTGCAGCTATGATGTATTCCTGCCAGAGGTTTATGTTACTATGTTACTCTTGAGACACTTTAATGACAAATACCACAAGCTTCCTGGTGCTCCATGCTGATGGTTTCCTAAGTTTAAGTGGTTTCTTTTTCTCCCACATTTACCTCTTCATTGTGCTCTGTGATCAAATTGATATTGATACTCACGTCGGTGAGGACAGTCAGCTTCTCAGACTCTGTTGTGGGTGCAGCTCTTTTGTACTCTTGTAGATCCTGTAATGTTTTTTGGAGTGCCACACGAACTTGGTTCTCTAGTGTTGGCAAAGTTTTCTGGTGGGTAGACAGTAAAGAAGGACATTTAGGTAGGTTGAACATGTCTCGTTTCGGAAGGAAAATAAAATCCCTCTAAGAGTGACCTACACCTGCACAAGATCTTTGCTGCTCCTTGGAGTCTAAGAGCTTGCTGTCCTTGCATCCCACACATGACAGTGGGATACCATGGAAATGCAAATATGGCTTTCACTGAGAGAAGGCAGGGAGCTAAGATCTCCCTGAGAAGTCAAGCTGGACCTTGCTGTGAGGTAGGCAGAGTAGCTACAGTCTAGGGCAACATTTCATGTATAGTGAGCCAAAAACTGTGTCTTCACAGGTTGTGCCAGGGAGGTGGTGATGTGGAGAATGCACTGACCCTTCCATTCCTGACAAATACCTGATTGAACACAGCTGTTTAGTTGCATAAGGATACACAAATGCATGTTTTTTTCTCCTTCAGGACTGAATTTAGAGGTTCCCTGTATTTTAGCATTTTCCCTTACTGGAATAAGATATATTACTTACAGATAGATGTATATAAAATTAAAACTCCAATATATTTACAGTAGTATAATAATATAATAAAACAATTACATCTTACTTGAATTTTTTTAAAACATTTTCAGTTAAATAGAAATTGTTGTGTTTTAGTAAGCTCATAGCAGTAACTTGTCACCCAGTCAATCAACACTCTTCACAAACAAAAAGAAATAACATGGCTGTCATCGAAAAGGCAGGAGTTAAGAGTCACAAATTAAATTATTTGCCTATTGTTAACCTTTAGTTTAAGATTAACAGAGCATGTTTTTTTTCACCTTTAACTCTCAGTGCAATTTGTCCTCAGATTGCCGGACTGGAGGATAATAAACTACTATCTATGCATAAAAAGGTGCAATCCAATTGCAATCAATTGTAATCCAAGGTTAAACGGCTGAACTTATTTCTAGATTGTAACTGACACAAACAGCTTAGTATAGCACTTCTGTTACTTACAATAATATGTCCCACAAGTTCATTTGTGAGCTTTTCTGCCAGATAAGGAATAGTAGCCCTTCTTTCTTCCAGAAGAATGCTGCAAAACAGAGGAAGAGGTGTTTTTGGGTAGGCTGCATGGGCAGGGCAAGGAGGTAGCACTGATGCTTTGCTCTATTTTCACTAGTCCTACTACACAAATTGAATAAAAGAAGGGCTGTCTGGGCAGTGCTAGCACAGATACAGCAGCAGCCCAGGACTCTGGGCATTTTAATCAAGAGTTGTTTGACAGCTACTGCTACTGGCTAAGCAAAAGGAAACAGAGAAGAACTTGAAAATAGCAATTTCTAACAGCAGATTAATGTGCTGCTGTATTATTTCTGCATATGTGAAGTACACTCATTCAAAACACTTTTCACTTGCCATTCTCTATATTCTGATTGATTTGCTTCTGAGTCACCTTCTGGGGAAATCTGTGCCCTTAGCACAGGCAGTATCCTTTCTCATGCTGAGTTTAACCATGTTTTCCAGTGCACAGAAATACTTCGGTGCTTGACTTGAAGTGCTCAGACGCTTAATTTAGACTTCCTGAGACTATCCTGAACTTCTGAAGACCATTGCACTTCTCCCAGCATTGAGGAGATATATCTATATGTCAAACTTGCATACAAAGTGCGTGTTAAAGTTTTATATGACATGTAAAATTCTCTGGCTCCCTGGAATGTAACACTACATAGGCAATGAGAAATAGTGAGTATCATTAATACTTGTTTCTAACCCCAATTTAAATTTCAGCAAGTCAACAGGAAGCTTTGAAGTAACTTTAATATGTTTTCAATTAGGTCCTTGCTGCGAGAAGTACCTGAAATATTTGTGAGTCTGGAAGAATTTTCTCTCCTGCTGGATTGCAGTGGCCAAGGACAGTTTGTTGTGAATGTCCTGTTGTCCACGACACTTGACAATCATGTAACCTTTTTTGAGGGGGATGACCTGGTTTCCTATTATCTTCATGACAGACTCTTCAGTTCCTCTATCCAGCAGGTCAGGTTTTGTGAGGATCCCTGTGAAATTACCCAAAGAGAAAGTCAAGTGCAGAAGTTAAAGGTGGGAGAGGTGTAGTAGGGCACCCAGAGCAGGAACACTCTGTACCATGTTTTATAAAGTAACATCTCTTCATTTGTTGTTTTTTTTCCCTCCCCTAGAAAGGTCTCAGCTCCTGGGCTTTGCACTGTAAAACTTGCTCTACAATTGGCCTCCCACCTTCTTTTTGTCTTGCAAAATCTTTTTTAGCAGGCAGCAGCAAAACTTTCCTGCAATTAACTCTGAGATTTTCAATTTCCAGTTATTCATAACATGTAAACCAGCAAGATTCAAATTTGAGGGATTCTTCGAGCTACTGGATCATCTCAAGCTTTGCAAATAATCCATTTAGGCTGTTTTCTTTTTTTTCTTCTTCTAGTAGCTAATTCTACAGATCTAGCATGGAATACAGAACATTAGACCTTCATGTGAAAAAGATTCACATTTTTCTTCAACTTACAGATTAAAAATTGTCTCACCTAGTGTCCTTTCTCCACTGGGGTCCACCTCTTGAGCCATTTTCAATGCTTCTGTTGTTGCAATATCCACATTACATGGCACCACTACCAAATTGAGTGTTTCTTTGAAGCAAATAATTTTTTTAAGTAGTATTTTGATCTGCAATGCAATACAGCATTAATAAAGTTCAGTAAAATTAGATGCTTCTGTGTAGGATGTGACTATTTCTAGCAATATGATCACTGTCTAATGGCATTAAATGTCACATTTACTGAGGATAGTATTACATGCTAAAGGATGGCATGGAAATGGGTCAGCAGAAGAACGCAGCCTCTTTTCGTATGTCAAGATTAATCCAAACATCTAGCATGTTTGGATGTTATACATATCCTGAGACCTATGTACAGTTTAACCTCCCATGTATAATCTGTCATTATGGAAATATTGAAGATATTTCACAAATAATCACACGTGAGAAAAAAAATATTCTAATGCCGAGGTACACACTTATGGAAAGAAAGCAAGCTAGATTATGCTGATAAATCTCAAATTTGTATCTCTGAAAGGAGAGAAAATGTCTTTAGCTTATATTTCAGTGGAGTATTCATAGCGAAAAAACCCCAAAACCAAACCCAAAACCTCAAACCAAAACCAAAACCAACCAACCAACCAAAAAACCCAAGTCGCACAAGACATCTCCTTGGTGTTGCTTCTATTTTCAATGCCAAACTAAAAGAGTTTGTCATAGTTTGTGTTGTATTACAAAAGGTTTACACACCTCTCTTGTGCTTATATTAAAGTAAGTTTACTCTTTTTTTCCCCTGAGTTTTGGTAAAGGTGCCTCTCTTTTCTACTTCACATCCATCCTAATTTCTAACATGCTACAATGATATAACCTCCATCTATGAGGCATGCAGGCTGGAAATTTGTGGATTATGTCACACCTGCTGCTTTCTTCTGAATACAATAGAAAGATTACTATCTAAGTGTGAAATGAAATTAGTCTTCTCTCAGAGAATTAAGCCCAGACAATCCAATCTTGTCTCATTTTTATTGATATGTCTAGTTCAGGTTGGGCTACTCTTCTTCCAATTTCCAATTTAAAGGTATTCTAGCAGAAACAGTACACCCAGCTCCTGCACATCATCCTCACAGCTGGCCTTGTCCAACTAGAGTTTTATCTGCATTCCTCAGTATTTCTTCTAAAAGCAGCCAGAGGAAGAGCAGAGATCCCCTCCCATTTAGCGCATATTCTGTTTACTTCAAAAAGGGTCTGCTGCGTCTCATCCCCTAAGGAATGAGAAATACCAGGATGGCTCTGATTTTGATGAGCTCCATAAGTAAGGAATGACAGAGCAACAAACCTTTAAGAGGACCAATTTACTGTCTTGCTCCAGAACAGCTTACAAGAGCTCAGATCTATTCACCTTTGCCAAATACATCCAAAAAGCTGGTAAGAGACAACTCATTTTGGGATGTATCTGACTTCCAGACTGTGGTCTAGCCAAGGGACAGAGGAGCAACACTGTGTTCAGAGTCCACATGAATGGCTTATTCCATGGTTCCATGGGTAGGCTGTGTCAAGGCCCCTGAGGTGGCTCCTTCACAGCTGGCGTGGGCAACTCTCTCTGGCATGACAGGGCAGACAGGAGATCCTGGACCTCACTGTTCCTATGAGCAATTCCTTGCCTGAAAAATAGGCCTGTTTGTCAGTGTAGCTTTATTGCTGGCTCAGAAGCCCAGCATAATAACTTCAGCATCCTACAGCAAAGGCTCATATAGGTAGGTTACAGAAGTGACACCGTGCATAGACTGGCATATGAGGAGACTGAGTTTTACCTGTTCCCCTATGTCTTTTGGCTGCTCCCCCACAGGCACTCTGGCAATTCCAGGAAGATCAATTAGTGTCAGATCTGGTACATCTGGTGACCAAATTTCTAGGGAAACTAGTTCTCCACTAACGGCACCTTTAGTACCAGCCACAGCATTCTGAGCTGAAGAAGAAAAGAACAAGGCAATGAGTATAAGCTTCAAATAATGCATGAAAGTGAAGTTGAGCACAATGACTTTCAAAAATACCTGGTACCAACTAAAGCACTTTTAGGCTTGGCTTTTTTAGGCATGGCATTCAGCCATGCACATAAATCCATTAATGTAAAAATATAAGGAAATTATTAGGCAACATGTGGATATGTGAAGTCTTTTTGCAATGTGAACTTTAGTATTTTACAGAACATATACTTCTGAACTTTCCTATATGCAAAGTACCTGTAAGTAAGCCACAGCAAAAGTGATTGGACAGAATACTAGTCAGTTTTAGAAATTAGATTTCTCAATGTCAAGACACTTTGTAGGCATTAATTAATCCTTGGCTGCCTTGAAAGATAATAACATTCTATATTCTTTACATTTTGATAGGTTGAGAGATCAAGTAATTTGTACCAAATCTTGTAAGGTAATAATATTTTAACCGTGAACAGTACAGACAAGCAAGGAAACTCAGTAGTCATTCTCATGAGAAATTTTCAGTTCTGTAATTAGCTTAATCAATTCATACCACTTTGTCAGTTTTGGAAGGATATGTTGAAAATATCAAAATAATATATTGAAAAGCTAATGGAAAAACATTAGGAAAATTAACAATGTTGCAGAGCACTGCTAGTCAAAGAAATAAGAACAATACAATTTTCACAAAGTCCTTACTGTCCTTTGGGCAAGAAAAATGTTTCCCTACACAGCATGAAATACCATAAAATCAAAGCTGTGACATAGAAAGTGCAGTGATTGAGGCTGTGGTAACACTAACTGGCAGAAACTCCGTATGCTTTCTAGTCTGCCTTCTTGCAATTTTCTCCAAAATCACAAGATTTACAGCCACAGATACCTCAAGCATACTCTGAGTGAACTGATGACAGGAACCATTTAGGGCTTTGTATTTGACTGACAACCTCCCCAAACCAGGCAGACAGCATCCAGCTGAGAGGACAGCCTGGACTTTTTTTGAACATCATGGATCATTCTCACCACTGATTTAGTAAGTGGCACACCTCTCATAAGAGAGTTATATTATGCTCCCCCACTGTCTTCTGCTCTGAATTCAGCTCTTGGTGTTACTGCTGGCTACAATCATTGTGTTAGTCTGGGGACTGCTGCTTAGCCTAAGAAAAGGTGAGAAAGGATTAAGAGGAGATTGAGAAAGCCAAATCAAAGAGGAATACATTACAACTCACCTTGTCTTATTGCATTCTCCACCTCAGAGGCATTCTGGAGCTCTATGTTCAAGTTGCAGTAACGAATTTTCCCTTTCCATTCCTGGGTGGCAGGTATTCTTTTCAATTTAAGTTCCAAGGGACATCGAGTAACAATACCTGCAGCAGTTCCAAAGACAGAGGTAACTCAGCAACTGTTATGCATGATACAGAGCCCTGGACTGCATGGTGTAGATAGGATTGCCTAATACTTCACACAGAGAGACAGAAATGTTTGAAGAAACATTGACAAAGGGCTCTCATATGACTTGTCATTCAGAGTAGGACTGTCTAACACTAGATGAGGTCAGCCATGGCTCTGTCCAGCCATGGCTTGTCTTGCAAACCTCCAAGGATGGAGATTTGCACCTCTCTGGGTGACCTGCTTCAGTGCTGCACCTACATCCTATGAGAACCTTTTCCTCAAGTCTAGCCTGAAATACTAGATGGTACTGTCAACTCACACAGAACTTGCAGACATTATGTTTGTGTATACACGCACACAGAGAGAGCTGGAAAGTGAATCTTCTTGAGCAGCAATATCTTCCAACAATCTTCTCTGACTTATATAACATCCAAGTCACATATTTGTTAGAGGAGATCCTTGTACATTTTTTTATTAAAAAAAAAAAAAAAGAAGGTATCTGTAAGAAAATCTTGTTAAAAAAACCACAAACCAACTTCAAAAGCAGATTTCAAAACTAGTCTTCTGTGTGAAACCAATACTCTGCTGAACTACTCTCTGCTGGGAAATGTACAGAATCAGCTGATGTTACCTTCCAGTCTGTCCACATTTTGGGACAAGTACACTACACTATACTTTTCTTACTCCTGGTCTCTTGACAACCCAGGACATGTGCCTTGTTGGAGTTACCCTGCACTGCCTGACCTGCACATCCATTTCTTCTACTGGAGACCAGAGCTGAGAAGGCCCCTGGAATCTCACAATTTAGATATAGTCTCAGTCATGGAGTTATCCAATTTTAGACTGAAAAAAACCCCCTTCTACAAAGTGAAATTCAGGTGAGTTCGGAGAAGGTGAATCCTTACCATTGCCTCTAGGGAGAGCAATACCAGACAGTGCTTCTAGGACGGAGCTTTTCCCAGAGCTCTGGTCTCCAATCACTGCAATTGCAGGCAAAGCCAGGTCTTTTTCTATTCCAAGAGCTCTTAGGCTATCGATGAGATCAATGCAGGGTCGGATTTTTTCCTCATATTGGTTGTATAATGAATGTTCTGCTGCCTGTTAGAGTTAGAATAAATTTTTCATAATTTTAAAATAATTTGTTTCCACACAAAACCACCCTACTTTTAGGCATCTTTTTCCGACAGATCATTCTTTAGTAAACCTTATGTACTGGCACCAAGCTGTACTTCATATCACTGTGTATCCTTGCACCTCCATGTTATAAACTGGTGTCTGTAAATAAGACAAAATCAGTCGAGGTTGGCTCAATGACCATCCTTAGTTAAAATACCAAACTTTGTAAGCTATCGTGAGAAGGTAAAGAGTTAAGGGAGACTCATTACTAAGTATGTTTTGTTAATTGATTGTTTTTATTTATTTATTTGTTTGTTTTGAATAACTACCATTTTCTTCCACTCATCTACAGATGTACTGAATTATGTGTATGAAAAAGATATCTAGGCCTAGTAATAATAGTTAAATCTTTGTTTTGAAGTTTGATGGTTTAGTGTTTGCACAGACACCAAAAGTGTTCTGATCTAGCATCCTTAACACGTGGCTAAAATCTTTTAGTTCACCATGGCTGTTCTTTCTTTGCCTCTTTTTAGGCTAGGGTAAGGGATGAATTATTTGTTTTAAGTGACAGATTATTATCATTTTTCAGTTTTGATATGTGTGTCAGATACTAAAACAGGCTCTTCATTTTCATGAAAACAAACCAAATGATTTCCAGCCCTTTCCAAAACTGGTCCATCTGCTGTTAAATATGGTCAGCTAAAGTGTGTTAGTTCAGCTTGGTTTCTTCTCCCTATTTCTGTCTCCATATTCCAGTCTGACTGCTGAATTTAAAAACGTAATTTTGACAACAGTATTTTACAGACCCTAATGGGCCAGGCACATTCATACCTTATTTCTTGAAAAGAAAACCAGAAGTTCTCAACATCACCTTTGTGTAAGAAAGCCACTTCTGAAAATACGTCTATCAATTGTATGTAATCAAACAGAACAGCTTTCAAGATGAGAAAGGGATCACATGTTAGTGGAGGCAGGTATTTTAAAACCTTTTTGGTAAGGTTCTTCATTACGATATTTACTAGCTGGTAAATCTGAATAATTTTCAAAGAAAGAACTTCATTAACTATATGACTTCATTAACTTCATGAAGTAGTAATGTTTGTTCCTCCCAAGGACTATCTCAGTCTCATGCTCTGCCAGGGAGGAGTGGAAGCTGGGAGGAAGCAGAGACAGAACACCTGGCCCAACCTGGCCAAAGGGGTATTCCATCCCACAGCACCTCATGCCCAGTATATAAACTGGGTGAAGTTACCCGGAAGGAGAGATCGCTGCTCAGGTTGGCCTCTGTATCGGTTGGCGGGTGGTGAGCAATTATATCCTCTCCCCTTGTTATTTCCCTTATCATTATTATTATTAGTGGTAGCAGTAGTGGTTTTGTATTATACCTTAGTTACTGGACTGTTCTTATCTCAACCCGTGGGAGTTACATTCTTTTGATTGTCCTCCCCATTCCTTCAGGAGAAGAGGGAGGAAGAAGGGGGGGAGTGAGTGAGCAGCTGCGTGGCTCTGAGTTACTGGCTGGGCTTAAATCCAGTTCTTTATGACACCATGACACGGTTTGAAAACCAATCAGTGTCAAATATTCAACACAGATAATGATCAACCTTTCTTCATATTTCTGTTGGAGGTAGAAGAGCATCAAGTAAAAAAAAGTCTCCTAAAGGATTTCTATTCAACATTTGCTAATTGTTACCAATGAAACAGATAGCGTTGCACATTAAATTGGCTGCTAGGCTGCTGCCATCCTATTTTTTACACCTGCATTTTTTATGCTTGCAGATTAATTGCAGGTACTTATCTTCCTAATTACACAAAAGATTGCTTGGCCTCGATCCCAAAAGTCCTTCTCTGCTTAGGCCTAAGAAGATCAGATTGCCCAAAGAGACAATGAAATTCATTTTGGAGCACAAAGTGAAACAAAGGAATAAGAGTGGGGAGAATTTATGCCCCCTTCTTTTATCTGTCTTACCTTGTCTGTTTTTCCGTAATACTGTTTCTTCAACTCCTTCTGGTCATAGTTAGGCTTTCTCTCCATCATATTATCCACCATCATCATATCTTCATCTTCTAACTCTGGTGGAAGAGGTGCTGAAAAAGCTTTGAAAGATGGTTGTAAGGAATGTGATGCAAAACCATCTTTCATCAGGGCAAATTTTGTTTCATCAAAAAGTTGGTTGAATGCTGCACTCCTACTATCCATGGCCTGCTGAATTTTTGGCTTACCATGTAGGCTGTCCATAAGTGCTTCTCTAGCGATTACTATTTGGTCCGATTACTCCTTTATACAGGTCCTGCAATCAAACATAGGGCACTGAGTGACTCAAGCTTGTAACAGTTATCATAGCAGAGAAAATCAACCACCACTTTTATTTTCTGATTCAAACCCTCAGTAGATATCAACTGCCACAGCTCTTTTCAAATCACTAAAACTGCTCTCCAGAGGATATTGAAACTCTTCTCCCTACCTCTTTCATGCTTTCTTTGTGTTTTCAAAAAAAGAAATTGCCAAAACGTAAACAAGAATATTAAAAAACCCCAAACAACAAAATTATGCTTGTTTTTGCAAAAAGGCAGTTTTTCTCAATTAAATATTATGCTGAAAGGTGCTTTGAGAATCTCAGTCAGTATAGCAGCTGCTGGGCATGGCCAGAGAGAGCGTGCAAATGCTTAACTTCAGTCACCTGGGGTTGGGAGTATAAGGCTGTGTGGCTGTACAAAGAGGGTCTTACATGTGTGGGCCAAAGGCAGTGAGAGTAGGACACACCAAGCCATAGTCTGCTATGAGGCCAACTCACCTCTCCTGTGGTAGAAACAATTGGCAGAGGCAAGTCTTACATCTATTTTAGAAGTTCAGTATCTTAGACCTCCTCCTGTATACATTAAAACCCTCTCCAAAATGCAGACTTTGCTTGACATGATGTTAGAGAAGGAACAATTAGGAGATTTTTTGTTTTCTTTTTCAGCTTTCCTTTGTATAATAGTTTGTTGATTGATATATTTTCTGTGGGTGACTATAGAAACTGGAGGCTTTTGATGTGACATTTTCCAGGGGAAGCGATTTCCAGTGAGAATGACTTAAAGAAAAAAACCCAAAATTATTTTTTCAAAGCTAGATTTTTTTTTTTTTTTTAACCTTTCCCTGCCAAAACTAAGATCTGTTTAAGTCAAACACTTGGGAAAATGAATTTGGAGAAACACATTTTTGCTTGAAATAGCTTCCTGTTTTGTAAATTTTTTGGCTGAATTAAGTTTACAGGTTTTCTAGTTTGAGCAGGTGTCAAAACAGGATGACCAGACACAAGTTAAACTTTCAATGTGTAAAACAAGTTTAGGAAAAAAAAAGATTAATTTCACTTTTGCTTTTTGGTCTTTCTTTTAAATAAAGCAATAATTTTTAGTAGATATTCCTGTTTCCTTAAAAAAAAAAAAAAAAAAAAAGTCTGTGGGAAAACTTCTCAATTTTGGCCAGCAATAAAAGATAACTGGACTACTTTCGTTTCTTTATAGTTACTTATTTAATATCTTCCTCATCTTTCTCCGTACTTCTCCCTTCTTTAATATTCAAGTATGAACGTTTTTCTATTAATGAATTAAAAGATTCTTCTTCCTTGAATGGTGTCTCAGTGCTTATCTGCAACAAACGTACATTCCGCATTCACTGGCCACCGAATTCTTTAGTGATTTGCTATTTGCTACAGGAAGTAATTTACTGATAATAACGTTTCTAACAGCATTCCCTTTTATTGCGTCTCCCATTCTCTACCTGTCTTTCAATTTAGTGGACCAAACATGTCCTATAGATTTTTAATTTAATGTAAATATTATCCAAGAACAATTTTCTGTCCTTTTTTATAGTATTGTTTATATTCATTGGGCTGTGTTATTAATGTACCGATTTTAGCATATGGCCTCCTAAACATGGATGTGTTTCCTTCAGAAAGAGGTTATATAGCAAGCTTTAACCATCCTTGTAATGAAGAGGATGAAATGCAAAAGTGGTGTAGTAAGGCCACCAGGAAAAATAAAAATAAAAAGAAAAATCTTCCAAGATAAACTTGTAACATTTGGGAAACTGAGATTTAAGGAGTCTGACAAAGGAAGTGCCAACTTTTTGAAATGTTTTAGTGTGAAAGCTGTGTTTAACCATACACCTAGAAGGTTTTTAGCTAAGTTTACAGTACAGACCACAGCATGCACACACAGATACACAGGCTAACAAAGATACCTACAGTAAGCAAAGGAGTAAATCAGCAAGCATGGATTTCTGGGGCTACATGGCTATTCTTCGCCTGGACCTGAAAAAGGCTAGATAGTTTGGTGCAATCCCTCACTGTGCCACAATATCACAGACATATTGATTTCGTTGTATGCCATGCCTTGACAACATTGGATGAAAAAGAGACAGAAAGGGAGGAAAAAAAGAGCTGCAATTTTTAAGTGTCTTTCTGAAATTGGCCAGAATCTATGCATGAAACATGACACCTGGATGATGTGCCAATATTGAAAGTCTGATAACACTCCTCTTCACCAGAGCTGCCCCTGCCTCCACTATCGAGACAGTATTGGTTTCCTTGAATCTTACATTTAGACATTTGCCTGACTGTGTGTCAGAAATCTCCCCTGGCACAACACAAAACACTGAGCTATGCAACCACATCAGCATGAAGCACCAACTTGCTGGTGGTCCTGAAGAGAAGTTGCCTCATTCTTCTCTAACAATCCCAGCTTTGCATCTTGAGGGGTAATAACAAAGCCAGCCATCAAACCCAAAGCGCAAAGCTGCGGCACTGAACCCACACAGATCTTGCATTTATTCGCTCTTAGTCCAACCAGAGCAGCACATGGACTTCTGCCTGATGTATTCTGTAACTTCAGGATATTTGGGTAAACTATGCTGTCTCTGGGTTGTACATTTATTAATTCTAGCTGTCTTCTCAGAAAAAGAATGAAGCAATGCAAAGCGTATGATGATACACATGAATACTGCCAGCTAGACTGTGTTGCGAAAACACTGCCCCCACACAGTAGATGCTTTAAAAATGTGTTCCAATCTAAATGCTGACTCTCAGTTTTCACCCTTTAAAGAGGAAATAATAGTAATGTCTTTTTGTCCACCCCAGAAAACAACAAATCCTACTTCTGGCAGTCTTATTTAACCACACTAACTTTAGAATCTTATGCAACATTCTTACATGCAACTATTAAAAGAAATGAAGGTAACAGTCAAAACCTGCATGACTATTTTTAGAAGAAGTAAAAGAGAAACTTCTACCTGTGTAGTGTCCTGTAGCAAGGAGAAGCAGTAACTTCTTTTCAGCTTCTTGTGCTTTTTTATTTACAGGCTCCACCTACACACTGTGACGAGGATCAGGAGAAATGAAACCAATTCCAACATGAAAAGGGGTTCACTTCATGGTAGCTCTGAAAATAATAATGTTATGTGCTGGTTTTTTATTTCCTTATACACCAGCCAACTTTCCTCCTGTTGTTTAGTGGATGACAGAAATGACACTCCTCACGACACAGCTGGCTGCCTCCTTGCTTGGCTATACTGCATGGCAGGGTGACAGGGGCAAATGCTGGAGGTACTTGGAAATATTGCCCATGAGCAACAACTCCTCTTTCCTCTCCTAAAAAGTAACCTCACTGAGTCGGCTCTCTCGTATGTGGGATGAAACCAGAGAGGTTGAGCAGAGACCAGGCAAGCTGCTGAGGCCAGCTCCCGTGAGTGCTGCTGTCTGGGAATGTTGACCCTGCACCATCTGAGGGATCCTTTTGGACTCCCCATCCATTCATGAAAAAGGAAGTGGGTGAGGGTCCCCTCTACAGGAGAAGGAGAATTTTTTCCACCCCATGGCAAGACTTTCCAGCCTTGCTAGAGTGGCAAGCTGTGCCACCACTCACCAGGACTGCACCTTTGCTGTCAGAGGCTGCAGGGAACAATTGAGGTTGTTAAACATGAGCAAAGTTACACACAGCGTGATTTATCAGTGTTATGCACTACTTTGGGGCAGTCAAGGTCTTGAGCTTTCTCAGGTCCTTGCACTGTTTTTTTTTTTTTTATGTTACTGGGTCAGGATGCTCCCTCTTTTGCTCTCTTTGCTCTCCTGCCCTTGTTCTTTTGTGTTTTTATAGACTCAAAGCTGTTAAGCAAAATCAATTTGCTTTGTCTTGGCAGGGGCTTTGCAACTCTGATGCAGGATCAGGCTTTATTTCTCATTCCCTGTGGTTTTGACTGCTGCTCAATCAGCTGCTCTCAGTTCCTGGCAGTTTTGGTGGGTTTCAAACTGCCTTACTCTTGTCTGTGGGTCCTATTGAACAGCAGTCACAGTGATCATTAGAGCCAGCCCTTCTTCCTACTTCCTTGTCTAGCAGTGACTCAGAGGCCTTGTTTCCGAGCTCTGGCTGTGGGTGCATTGCAGGGAGTGACAAAGAGCCAGCGCTGCATGGGCAGAATCATGGCCCAGCACGGTCCACTGCAGGGGACTGCACCTTCACCATCCTCTTCTTGCCTCCTCCATCATGTGTCTTCTTGCACTCAAGCATAAAGGAGACTAACCTGAGTGGAAATGGGCTTCTAAGTCATGTTACTGATCAGCTTATTAGCTTGCAGCAGTGCCTTTGTTACGTGATTGTTTTGATTACAGGGTTCTCTTTAATCTCAGAACTATCCCTTCAAAAACAACCCCCACCTAAATTCATAAATAAAAGTCCTACAGACAAGCCAGAACAAACGCAAAAGCCAGCAGTAAAGAAACATACCCTACACACAACTATTTTGAAAAAGAACACCACCCCAAAAAACCCCCAAACCATCCAACAAAACATCCTGCCAAATTAAAAAAACCTCACATAGAAGGTACCAAAAAAATAAGGGGAAAGAAGAAAAAATTAAGAAAAATATCAAAACTGGTGTAAAACAAAAAGGAAAACCAACCCCCTAAACTGCCAAAGAATTGCTCAACTTGGGAAGTTAACTGTAAATTGGCAAGGTAAGGATGCTCATTTCAAGTCTCTCTCAGCATCTCTTGAGCTCCAGCCACACAGAAGCAGGGTGAAGCAGGTAGTAATGTCATTTTTACATGAAAAAGAGAAGTTGACTAGGGCATTGTTCCAGTGTAAGACACATCTAGTAGGAAAGTGAGCACTTTCATCTCACAAACCTGCTCAGTAGCTCCTGTAAAACTGTGTTACTGTAGTTCTGCTGCTGCAAGAGCAGAGTTCTGGTAGTTGCAGCTGAGTTGGCTGTACATCCAGGGCAAGAGCGACATTAGCATAGCACAGATTTGTGCTGTCGAGGGAGAAGGGTGTGGGGGTTTAGTGCTTACTGCACCCCTATTCCGAGCAGTGTCAGCCTAGAGTAGGAAACTCCGTCAGCTCCCACAGAGCGGCTCAAGCTATGAGCAGATGACGTACATTCAAAGTCTTTGGAATTAATATCAAGCTTACGGAAACGTATTTTAGGTTATGCAATTTCCTCCAAAGAGGACTTCACCACAAGGCAGTGTGGCTAGGAATTGAAACTGTGTTATCTAGAGTATTGTCGAGATAGATACATTCTTTCGATTCTCCTCCCCATCCTGCTTGAAGCAGGGAGCCAAAGAAGGGGAGGAGTGAGCAAGAGGCTGCGTGGTGTTGAGTTACCAGCTGGGCTTAAGACACAAGAAGTATTGAACCTACTTGTTCAAGTGATATTGAAATCTGTTAATGGTCATTCTGATGATGACCAGGAGACAAGACATTCTGACATCTGGATGTTTACAAGTGGTGATATTTTTCCCTAAACTTTTTTGCTACTTTCCTAGCTTTCACTAATGAGAAAGGAATAGAAGAATAGTATCTGTTACAGATAAGGCAAATAAAGTCAGTTTCTCACAGCTGTTTAGCACTTTAATGTTATAATTTGGGGTGTGGGAAGTCTGAAGCCTAAAATACTGCATATACTGTATATGATTGCCCATGGGCTGTTTAGGCAGAACTAGCTTTGCATGTGCTTACTCCACTTCTGTTCCTTTAACCTTGTTACATTAAAAATTACTAAGATGAGATCCTCATTTCGTGTAACTTAGCACTTTCAATGGGAAACTAAATGTTAGCATAGGATCTGGCAGAATAGTGTCGGGGAATTTTTATTATACTCGAGGCAAATTACACTCACATTTGTGCTTAAATACAAAAATATTCAATGAACAATGCATTGAGTAGAGTTCTTCCACCAGAATTGGTTATGCAAGGACTATGAAAATATGTGTCACAGGCCAATTTGTTACACTTGCACCTATACCCACCATGTGAATGCCCCATGGTCCATCCCTCCAGCACCACCTCTGCTGTCCAAAGGTGACCCCTGAGCACTCCCATTGCACCACTGCTACAAGATAGTGCTGTGGCATTTCTTATCTCATCACCCAGTGAAACTTCACTCCCTTATAGTGAGCAGTCCTGTCTCTGGCACTCCTGCTTCCAGCCAAGGTAACCCTTTCTTGCCCTCCATGCCAGGTCACACCTTGGTCATGAATGACCATTGCTGAGCAGTTACAGTTTGAATTTCCCCTTCTGTGGCATACTAGCAAAACAGGTTATGAACTAAACTAATGCTCTCTCTTGACTATGAAATCTGCCTGTAGCTCAAGCTGTTTGAGCTTCATTCCAGCAAAACAAATGGAGGTGTAGACCCCAACCAATGGTTTGGGAAAGGAGAATGCTTTCACTACATCTTAGGAATAAACATGGGGTCAACTGCTTAAGGAAATCTGCAGGGCCAGTTTCATGTCTAAATTGCATCAGGTATGGCTTACAAATGTTCAAATACTGCAGAAACAGCTTTTTTGTAAAGAAGATCTCTGAGTGATGTATATATAATTCACTGAAGTTTTGTGGCTAAATTATATATATGTGAAGCAATACCTTAATTTATAAACTCTAAATGCAGATTATTCTGTAAGAAATCACTGGGATATTATACATTAGTTTCAGCAGCATCAGAAAATGACTGTTGTAGTGATATACACATAAACAAGGAGTCTCTTATGCTCTGCTGAGCAGTGTGAGGAAGCCTCTTTTTCCTTAGTTTTACTGCATCCCTAATGGAACTAGAGCCAACTCCAGCAGCTAAGGGATGTGTTGCATCCCTAACAAGGTGTCCTGCAAGAAAACATGTGGGAAATTACATCACAGAAAAACCTCAAGTCCTTCTTTTTAGCACAGTGCTATAAAAATGTTGAGAACAACAGCAAAATAAAACTTCCCTTTTATGTCCATGGGGTTGTTAGCCCAGGGAGGGGAGAAGCAACATACACTGTCTGTGTGGACATGGGTTTTGTGACAGAAAAGTGCATCTGGACCTGAATTTTCTGTGCTCCTGGACAACTTCTCTGAAATGAAATGAAACAGGACCCCAGGATCCTATTCTAGAGAAGAGGGATGAAAAAGTCGTCACAGTTTGTTCATATAAGCAGTCAGATGTGGGACTGTCAGTAAAGAAGAAGAGATCACTCTAAAGCAGTTGCTGGGTACATGCAGAGGTGCCCTTAGGCCAGCTCTGTGGTTGATGAAGTGTGGAGTACTGGCAAATTTGAGGTCCAGACATTTTACTTGTCTCTAAAAATCACTTGTTTATTTGTGCAGAAGAAACTTTGAGTCTACAGCACTTTTCAGCTGATGAAATCACCACACATGCCTGACTGAGCCTTTGCAACCCTCTTGTGATGACTAGAGAACAGTATAGCTTATGTATTTGATATAAAAAGCTACCTCAAAGAGTAAACAACAACAACCACTCAGGAGGAACTCCTCATTCAGCATAGGTATGACTCCTGCAAGTGATCTTTTTTCCTCCTGCAACAACGTCCCTTTCAACATGCTTGAAAGATCAATAGGTTAACCCTAATTTTAGATCAAATGTGCTCAGAGAAATGGCCCTCAGAAAAAGCCCTGTAGTCTAACCCTTTTCGGCCCCAGCTGGAAGCATCTGTTGCTTCTACAGGTCTGAGCCATCACCTCTTTGCACTGTGCATCAAATATACTGATCTTCTCCCATATGATATACTGGAGTGTCTCTGAGAGGAAGTGCCAACACTAATGATGCCTCACTAGTATAGAAATACAAATGCGGTATTGAGCTATAATAGCTATTTTGCCAAATAACTCCTCCTCAGCCCACACTGTGTACTGTGGTGGTAGTCTCTGCACATGGGGAGACTAGCCACTGAAAACAGCAGTTAAGCTCCCGTTTTTATCAATAGGGGGTTTTATATATATATATATATTTTTAATATCAGAAAGCAGAAGTTACTTTAGATGTTTATCCTGGGTTCAGCTGTAGCAGTTATTTTTCTCCTTCTTAGTAGCTGGTGCAGTGCTGTGTTTTCGAGTTTAGTCTGAGAACAATGCTGATAACACACTGATGTTTGTAGTTGTTGCTGAGTAATGCTTACCCCAATCAAGGACTGTTTCAGTCTCATGCTCTACCAGTGAGCAGGGGCATAGGAAGCCGGAGGAAGCAGAGGCAGGACACCTGACCCAAACTAGCCAAAGGGGTATTCCATCCCACAGCACGTCATGCCCAGTATATAAACTGGGGGCAGCCACCCAGAAGGCCCAAATGGCTGCTCTGATCAGGCTGGGTATTGATCGGCAGGTGGTGAGCAGTTGCATTGTGCATCACTTGTGCTTATTGTTCTCTTTTCCTTTTCCCCTTTTAGTTTTATATTCTCTCCCCTTGTTATATCCCTTATCATTATTACTATTGATCGTAGTAGTAGTAATTTTGTATTGTACATTAGTCATTGGACTGCTCTTATCTCAACCTGTGGGATTTACATTCTTTTGATTCTCCTCCCCATCCCTCCGGGAGTAGGGGGGAAAAGAAGGAGGGGGAGTGAGCGAGCGGCTGCGTGGTTCTGAGTTACTGGCTGGGCTTAAACCATGACAGTGGTGAATGAGGGAAAAAGACTTGGCCCCGCATTGAAGTTATTGACAGCCTGAGACTCAGAGCAGGAGAGAGCTTGGCTTTGTCAGCAGTTACATGGATCAGAGATGGCTGTTGGGTAAAGGTCAATCCTAAAAGTCCTATCTACAGAGACTGCAGCAAGGGTTCACTACATCAGCTTTTCATCCTAAGTCTCCTGCAGTACCAAGGCACGCAGAGGTAGCACTGTTTTGCCCAAGCGTGCTTTCCGCTTCAGCTCCATAACTTTTCACTTGCTTTTAAAACATCCCCAGCTACAGCCTCATGTCAGAGAGGAGACTCAGTGACTCCATACCATATTGTTTCTTGATGAGAGCAAGCCAGCAGGTGTGATCCAGGAGTGCACCTAACACACCTCAGTCACTCTCAGGTGTACAGTCCCTGAAAGCAAACAAAATCTTGTCCAAAGCAACCTCCTCCTCTCCCAGGAGCTGTGGTTCATAAAGTGTTGGGCCTTGGCAGGGAGTATTCCGCCCCACAGAACTGTTGATCCATGCTGAAGGAGCCAGACAGTGCCTGAGTGAGCTGGAGGAGAACCAGGGCAGTATCTGTGTTCCCAGGAACAAGTAAAACTGAGTAGGGTTCTCAACTGTGCTAGCCTGTGGGTACCTCTGCCCCCCAACCCTGTCTGTCAGACTGAGCCACCAGCTTGTACGACAGGTCTAACTATTACGTACCTGCACAGGCACGTATATGATGGTAAAAAATACTTTGTGTTTTAACTGAAGGGGATTAAAGGCCTGATCAGGAAATCCAGTGTGTCAGGTGAAAGCACTTACCATGAAAATATTTGCTTCCTTGATCTTCAACACTAGGCAACTGCAGAGGAACTATGGGTGGTGTCTTTGGTTATAAAAGACAGACACAGTAGTGGCCTTTAGAGGCAAACATTTTTTATTCATTCTTTCTGTGTGAGGGGGTTGTTTTTGTTTTGCTTTGAACACATCAGCTATAGTGGCAGGGTGAGCAAGAGGCTATTTTCTGTTCTGATTTTTTTTCTCGCTCTTCTGAATAAACACTCCTGTAGGTACACTGAGCATTGGGTCTCCTGTCTCTAGACCCAGATTTAATGGCTGCTAGTGGAAAGTGTATTTAGCCAAGCATGAATAGCCACTGAAAGCAGGTCCCTCACCCCTTAGATGCTCAGGACTCTGAGATCAGCTGTGGCTGGTCTCCCACAAGTTACTGAATCCAGAGAGAGCTGTAAAGGGCCGGGAAGCTGGTGTATTTCTGAGAGTAAAAGTTAAAGTGTCCTGGTTTTTGAAGAGATTTTCTGTGCATGGGGGGTGGCTTCTGTACAGCTGCAATTTGCTCCCCAGAGAACAGCAGAGAGTGATCAAATGAGGGTCGTGAATTTAGCATGGAGAAAGACTGCTGTGTGCTGTCATCTCTGAGCGGAGGGAAACAACTTAATTCTGTAGATGCGGCTGTTATTCTCAGAAGAAGGAGACTTTGATTAGGAATGTGTGAAAGGATTTTATTCTGAATACAGGTCTGGGGTTTGTAGCCCCAGGAGACTCTTACTTTTGGGCTTGCTCTGTGCTTTTTCTTTCTCAGCTCTATTCAATCTCTTAAATTTTTCTTATTCGTTATTCCTCCCCTGCTGTTGAAAGAAGGAGCAGCAGAGATTGCATTTTTGCTTGTAGTATCCCAGCGATACTGCCATCATCAGGTGAAGACCTCTATCACTGTTAGGGTCCTGAATTCTTGTGCATGTACATGACAGAGCAAGTGGGAAGCCTGGCTCCCCTGACACAAAATGGCAATTAAAGCCAAAGTTGAGCTCTGAACAAACATGGGCCAAGGCACCGGGCCTGCCCATTTCAGCAGCAGTCTGCTCTCTCTTCCCTCCTGCCACTTCTCCGTCTCCTGCTCAATGGAGATCATTTTCCTCAGCATTGTTTCCCCATTCCTGCTTGGAAAAACCCTAAGGCAATGTACATACGGGGTAGATCAGTGAAGTTTAGTTGTACGCAAGACCCTGTAAGCCCATTTGCTATTCCTAAATGATTCACATACTGCAAAATGTTGGAAATCCTGTGGCGTTGCTGGCTATCCTTGCAGAACAAAAGAACTTGGATAAAGAGGGTTACAGACCATCCTACCATATTACATATTTTGGGGAGGAATGAGGAAGAGTCTATGCTGCTATAGATAGATAGGAAATTGAAAAGGCTGGCATATGGATTGCCACAATTACTCTCAAGACCACATTGTCATTATTTTCTCCAGGAAAAGAAAGGCTTGTGAGGGAGGTAAGGAGTGAAGGGATTCCCAAACAGCCTCTCAATTGCACTTGCCAAGTCATATCTCTAAATAAATTAGTGAGTAACATCCCCATCTGAACATGGAGAAGATGCATTTTTGGGGCATGCATATACACCTGTAATCCTGAGTAGTAACATTATACAGACAGAGACACCCTTTATAAACACAGTGCTTCTAAGTCTGTAAAAAAATCACTTTATACGGCTCCAGCTTTGAAGGAAAGCAAATACCTGTTTGTACATACTCATGTTCTGCTCTGATAGCTTACCTGAAAAGTAAGCCAGATTTTGTCTTAGGCTAGGGGCTTGGCTCACTCAAAAAGCAGCGAGGGGAATACCTCAGTTGGGAAGTGGAAAGGGAGACACAATAAAAGGATCTGAGAACTTGTCTCTTGCAGCTTTTAGCTGGTAGTAGAAGAGGCACAAATTTCTACTCTTGCTCAGCCACCAGGGAGAAAGTGCACTGCAAGCAGGAGCTGGAAAACTCTTACATTCAAGTTCTTGTTCATGGGCAAAAAGAAGCACATCATATACGTGTGTGTGTATATATATATATATAAAAGCCATTAATGATTGTTAGTATAATGGAAATCTTAACAGACTAACTCAAGAATCATTATTATGTGAGCCGATTATTAGTGCGAAATGGAACAATAATGCAGGTAGGGTGCTTATATACAGAAAAAGTCACAATAACAGCAATAATAGAATTAAAACTGCAACACACACAGCTCATTCCTCCACTGTTTCTCTGGGTTCTAAGATCAGTGGTTTCACGCTGGTGGTTTTGGTGGTGAGTTATTACAGCAAGTTGTCAGAACCTGGAGTCCTTCACAGGGAGGAATGTGATGTTTGTGTTGATGGGTTGTTATTTTGTCTGGGTTTTTTTTTTTTCTTTTCCTCTCTTCTTTCAAATTTTTTTTTAAACTTTTTTTATTTTTTACTTCTCCCCTCCACCTTCGCCTACTTAGGGCCATATATGTATGTTTGCTAACAGATATTTACACCTTTCTTTTTCTTCATTGGCCTGCAGCTCCAGGCTACATCTGAATTTACTATATACGGTGCCATTTACTCATTAGATACAATTTCCTTTCTCTCTTTGCTCCCCTTAAAATCAGCTCTGTTCAGCTCCAGGTCTCCAGGTTGGATTATTTATTCATTTATTTTAACCATTAGTGAGTTTGGCTGGGGAACATGTTTGTGTTTGCCACCTCTGCTACAGGGCCAAGCACACTCAGCAGGGGGTACAGTGGAAGTGGTTATAAATGGTGGGATTGTTGGCACTTTTTCTTATAACCTCGACTGTTTGCAAGTAACCTGGAAAAAATTAATTGCTATGTTAGTCAAGGCACGGTGAAAGGTGTGAAGAGCTGTAATAAAAAATCAGGAAAGCTGAAGGCGTAAAATAAAATGCCACAGTCTTTAGTAAATAGCACAGTTCAGATCTCAGAGGATCCAGATAAATCTTACCTTTTATATCACTATACCATTTCCTGGAGCAGATGATAATCATGGCTAATACTTGTCCCAGCTGGGCCAGCAGTGCTTCTCTATGCTTAAATGCTTTTTCAGATGGAGTAATATTAGGGCTAATATTTTTCCAATTTTTCCTTTTTTAAAAATGACAAAGCATAATTATAGGCATAAAAAGAAAACAAGAGGAAAGGACTAAAATTATGATACATGAACAGTCCAAATTAGAAGAGATTATTTGCTGCTAGGACAATGCCCAGGAAGAACTAGTGAAATAAATGAGGAAAAAGCCTCTTATTCTTTTGTTCTCAAGAGCCACGCTTCTCCAGGACTGATTAAAGCTCAAGTTCTTCAGTAAATTGCACAGCTAATTGCATGATGCTGCGGTAAGTGCTATTGCTGTGCTGCAGCTCCAGAAAGAACTAGCAGATGAGAAAGTTCAGGGACTGACTTGAAACCAACTTTGGCAGCAGCTGAGCTGGAGCAGCATGAGGTTCAGCACTGCCTATATTAGACTGCAGAGCTCTGTATTGATATGACTGTGACCTACCCAAATTGGCTAGTATAGAGCTGAAACTAAATGGCTAGCAGTAGTTTATATTTGTTAACTATGCTTGTATATCTTCACCTACTGGCTTGAAAAGTTTCTAAGTGGAAATTAATTTGTGATTTGTAGAATCCTTTTTCTTATATATCCCTTTCCTTTTATTTGAAAATTATTGATTGTGTTTCTAGATTTCCTTCTCAAGGGAATTACTGAGGCCCCAGCAGAGCAGGCAAGAATTTACTGCAGAAGGGACTTACTTACCCTTAGGGCTGAAGGTTTCTTGTGGAAGGACCAAATCCAGTCCTTCCAGGCCACCTTGTGCCTGCAGCAGGCAGGAATGCCTCACATTGCACAGAAATCTCCCTCATGAATGTTAAGGAGGTGAGGATGGAGGAGGAGTGGTCTTTCTCTTCCATTCTTGTGACAAGGGGGATTTTCAACAATCAGCAGTCAAAAGACTGCTCATTTGGGACTGTCGAGCTCCTGTTCATCTGCAAGGAATGTCTGCTCAGCTGGTGAGTGTAAATGTGGCAAGCAGAGATTTCAGCAACTAAACATCTAGAGAGGTGGATCACTGTGGGGGATACAAGTCTCACAGAAAGCAGAGCTCTGCTACTGGGCTCCAGTTCTATCCTGTGATTTATCTGAAGAAAAATCAGAAAGCTGTGTTTTCTGTTCTGGCTGCAAAATCCAGATATAGTTAAGGTCTAATTCTTCCACTTCCAGTCCCTGCAGGCAATAAAATCTGATTAGGTAGCACAGTGGGACAAAACTGGAATTTATACTTAAATGTGACCTCAAAGAGCTAATAACCCTTTGGAAAGTCTTACTTCAAGACCTCAATCCTCTTTTCCAAGTCCAGGTTGACACAGACCTCCTGGCCCTGGGGGAGAAGGTAGAGGTCCAGTCTCATTCTCCAGAACTCTGGCAGGGAACACCCAGGAGATAGAAAGCAGCTATACAAAGTATAACAACCTAAGATTTATATGGGAAATACAAGGTTGGAATGCATATTGGTTTTGGCTGAAACATAACTACTATTTTTTTTTTTTAATTTATTTTTTTTAAATTAGACCTGCAATGGACACTGGGATAGGCTAAAGCATCTATCTCTATGCTCTCATCTTTGGAGGAAGGAAAAAGTAATATTAGAGCTGCTAGTGTAAAGTTTGTATTTGAAGGGGGAGAATCTACATTTTCTATGCTCCTGAAAATTTCCTCTGGAAAGAAAGAAAAAAACCCCCACACAACCCCTCCACCCCCCAAAAAAACCCAACCCCAAATAAAGAAACAAAACCCCCCAAAAAACCAACCAACCAAAAAAAAAAACCAGTGGAGAAGAGAAATCAAAACTTCAGAGTCCCAGGAAATGAGGAATTTCTGTCACTCAAACATTATTAAAAACACCCATCTTAATCCTCTGAATTCTACTCATCATTCAGCATTTCACTTGCAGCTAAGAAGAGATCAGAAATATGACACTCATATACTATTTCCCACCAGGTGTTATGCATAAGTAAAAGCATCAGCTCCTCTTTGCTCTTCTGAGTGGATTGCAGTCAGTGGGAGTTTTGCTTTAAGCACAGCCTGCATGTGAAAGGGCATCTTTCACTGAAGAACTTTTCCTTTCTTGTATTTTTCTTTTGAATATAGTGGAAACTTCCCACTTTAAGGTAGATAACGCTACAAAAGAACCCAAAAGAAACAGTTACCACTGAGAAACTGAAAATGTTACCTTCTATTTGGTTAGTATTTTCTACTGATGCCATTGAACTGGACTGCTAGGGATCCAGGGATTTTGAAGAGACCTGCCAAGACCCTGAAATGCTGCTAATTCTCTTGAATGCAGAGATAAAAAAATGGCATCTGTCCAGGTGCTTCGTTATTTATGAGACTCGTTGTCATATCCACACTGAAGGGAAAAATGGGAATGATAGCTACTTTTTCTAATTGTTTCTATCTAAAATGTCTACCTAAATGTGAGAAATACTGACCAGCAGGCTTGTGCTGGTGGGGATATTTGAAATAGGAGCCTGACACCGGCAAAACACAGGAAAGAAAGGTCTGGCATATCAGAGGCAAAGCTGCTGGCTTGCCTCCCAGCCGCAAGCAAAAGGCAGGGTGACCTCCACCTGTGCCTATGGCTTTCAGTGTCTCTCCAGGACAGGTAACTGCAGGGTAGTCGCGTACTTCCCCAAACAGATGCAGTGGATCTGGAAAGACATTGCTGCCACCTGCTGTGCTACTTTGCTTTTAAATACACAAACCCAGGCCTTGAGTAATATTGATCCTAAAGCTCATGTTTTCCCATTTCCCATAATTTGCCTTCTAGGGTTAGAAAAAGATTAATTGCTCTGCAGGTTTTAACCTGATTCTATGTTAGTGGTCCTGCATTCTGCACTAACCACCCAGAAGTAGTTCACAAGGCATGGTGAAGACCTCAGCACCTACGTGGCCCAGGAGATCGCAACAATCATTTCCTGCCCATTCACACCTGTGTTTGGCAGTGTCACCTGGCTTCAACAGCATTGACCTCCACCACTGGGGTTTGCCTGTGGTCCAGACCACGTGACAGAGAAGGTAAGGAAGGAGGACATCTGTTTTAGGGATCCTACACCCTATGGCCTTGCCTCCAAATAAAATTGAATGTTTAACTTCATGATCTATTGATTCTTTTTTAATTCAAAGCTATTTAACCTTTCCCCACATTACTGTGAGGGTGGTGAGGCACTGGAACAGGTTGCCAAGGAAGCTGTGGCTGCCCCATCCCTGGAAGTGTTCAAGGCCAGCTTGGATGGAGCTTTGAGCAACCTGGTCTAGTGGAATGTGTCCCTGGCCATAGCAGGGAGATGGAAGTAGGTGACCTTTAAGGTCCCTTCCAACCCAAACCATTCTATGATTAATTTTTCAGAATTACAGTTTCGTGAAAAAGCTTTTGACTCCTCTGCAGACGGCAGTTCATTTAGAAGTGTCCAAGTTGTGTGTGCAAAGTCGAACTCCCATTTTCAAACCAACTCACTGTAAGAATGTTTCTAATCTGAAAAGTGTCTGAAAAAGTGGCACCTTTTCACTCATGTGCCCACTTTTCCATGATTTCTTGAGATCAGTTATCAAAGTACTTGAGGATCGTCTGTGTACCATATTTAAATATTGTGGCATGAACAAAGAAAAACAAACCTGATGCCAGCTATTCAGCACTGCAGATTATTAACATTCTTGCCTAGACAATTCGAATGATCTCTGAAAAAGTGAAAACATGATGGAAGTAAAGAACATTTTATAGGGACTTGTGCTGTGAAAGATTCTTGGGTGGTTTGATCTTTGATTCAGATTATGGGTATGCACCTTTTACTGTGGACCATCTGTAAAGAACGCAATACTTGCACAGAGTGTGAAGAACAGACCAAATGAATGTAAACAGTGGAGTATGTGCAGAGAATGGAGAACTTGGAGTACTTGCACGCTTCATGGTAATTGCTAAACAGAAACTGGTATAAAATTTAATTGTAACTGGTGTAAGATTAATTGTGGCCTGGAGTAGAAGGCAATAACTGTCAGACTGCACAGAATTTGAGGACTGTCTGAGAGCTTGGCACTTTGAGGATTGCCATCCATTAGTACTGTAATTATGTTATTTTTATAATTCAGGCATGTAACAAAGGGTGATTACAATGTAAAGGAATAAATGTTCTGCCAGTAACACGAACACTGCCTGAATAAATTATTATTATTATAAAAGAATTACTTAGATGTGGAAAAATATTGAATCAGCTATTTAAGTACTCAATTTGTAACCACCTCATCAGTAGGAAGGTGATAAGGAGCAACCATTGTGAGTCTGCCAACATCAACCTGAGTCAAACTAATTTAACTGCTTTCTTTGGCAGTGTCCCTGGGTTATGGAGCAGTTTGCAAACCAGTAGTGGCGAAACATAGCTTTAGGGACTGGTGGGGAAATGTGGTACCAGAAAGCGGCTGGGAACATAGCAGTGACTACAAGTAGGTGGTGGCAGCTGTGACAATGGTAGAGAGTTGAAGCACAATGACAGGCAGCACAGAGAGGAGGAGCAGACTGAATCTGTCTGTTGGCAGCCATCCTCTCAGGTCATCGCTTCTGATTTTCTCCTTCCCAAAGTCTAGAGTGCAGGACAGTCATAAGCAGCTGCATAGAGTGCTGTGACCCATTTGGAGCACAGCATATAAAGAAAGTTGCTGCTAAACAAACCTTTTAATGTTGAGAAAAATGTAAAGAAAGATTAAAATATACCAGGTATGTTCAGTCCAGGGAGGAGAGATGATAAGGAAAGTGAGATACATAATAGACTGGCATAAAAAGAATGATGATGAATTATTCTCTGTGTAATTGGCTTGGTCCTTTCAGGTTAATTCAGTATGTTTGGGCAATAACTAGTATAACAGTGAAATGGTACAGGAAGCAACTTAAGCTGTGGAATCTATGATATGGGAGGCTTCTGAACAACAGGAGGACAAACACCAGTTAAGAAGGGTCCAGATATACTTGATGTGCTTCAGAAAAAGGGAAATTGAACAAATGGCTTCTACAGTTTCTTTACAATCATGTGTTTGATTCTACAGTTATCATGAATAACACTTAAGCTTGCATGAAGTCACTACATTTTTTTAAGTAAGTTACACTTACAGGAAGAAAAAAACAATTAAAACAAACCATGTAGATTCGCAGCTTAAATTTGGTTAAATAATTCAAGTAACTTGATCTCTACATTAACATTGCTATTCCATGTTGTCAACATCACTGAAAGCAGCTCAACAAATATAACTGCTATTTTCGAACTTTCTTCTGACGTGACGCTGCTAATAAACTAACATAAAAAATTACTTTATTGCTCGTGATTTTATATTACAATTTCGATTAAGTTTTATTTGCATATTAGTCTTTAAAGGGAACCTAAAGAAAACACACACTAAAACCAAACAAAACCAAAACCCTAAAATTACTAATGACGATGTGTACTCACTTTCAAAAATCCTGCTATTTTCTGACTGACTTTCTGAACACTGTAATTCCAAACCAAAGTACTTTATTTCTACACATTATCAAAATACCTATTTGTTTTCAGATTAGAGTAAAACCTCACAGAGGAAAGGAAGGCTTAAAACCGTACATTATTATTTTACAATTAGTGCTCAGATGCTTATTGGGTTCTGGAGGCAATTTACTAGAGTCATAGATACAAAAATACAAAATCATCTTTATTAATGAGGTATGCATTTGTTCAGATCAAGTTTCTTGGGATACAGCCTTCTATTTGAATTTCAGCTGGCCAGCCATTATATCTGTTCTTCTTCTCGTCAGAGTGGTTTATCTGTTTAAAAATTTAATAATACAAAAAAATCAATATTTGGTACTCCATTTATGAACTAATTTGTCCAACCTCATAAAACAGAAGAGGGTAATGGGGTAGGACTGGGAAGCTAAGTAATACATTGCACATCTTGCTCGACATAATGGGTGAAAATTCCCCCAGTTTCTCTCTTACACAGTACGCTTTATTTATTTCCCAGATGGCTGTCTTAATATACACTAAATTGAATACCTTTTTCCTGCAGAAGCTCTTTAATGTGAAGAAGATTGCAACAGTATTTTTGGAAAAAAACCCAACCAAACAGCTGTGGAAGTTTCATGAGCCTTTAGAGGGAGCCGGTATCATCAAGGGAACTGACCTTTATATTGGGTTTTCTCATTTCTGTCAGCCTCTGTCATACAGATGAGCTCTACTGGGCTTACAGAAAGCGAATACAACAAGGTCACACATGCAAACAGACATCTGATGTAAAAATGGCATCTTTAGTCCTCCTGAAGCCTGAGTGCAAGTTATTCAGAAAAGTTTTACAATGCAAACATTGCTGTGTTTGCATGGCCAGTCTGAGGCAGCCCAATTTTCATATAAAAATAGTCTTCATTTTAGGAATCTTTGGAATTTGTTCTTCCAGAAGAAAATGGAAGTCTCTGTACAGCATGTCAGGTTGGACATTTTAAAACTGAAACTCTCTAGAATCGCTGGTGACTTCTGAAATTTGTGTACAGATGGTTTAGTGCTGGTGTGGTAGAAGTCAGTACTGTAAATGGCCCAGATCCGAAGTAAAGAATGATGACACATTAGAGAACTTGTTTTGTGCAACTGAGGCTTACTGAACAGACTACAGTTATTATAGCTAACACATGAAATCTGCACCTGAAGGTTATACCTTATATACAGACAAACATTAAGTGAAAATAAAATGAACCTGACCTTTTCTTTTTGGATGTCATCTGGCAGCTTGAAGCCTTTGGCAGCTATAAAAGCCCAACTTGACCTGAACTTCATATTCCATATTTCTTTGCTTCCCAGCTCTTCTACCAACTTTTTGGTGTCATTTTTCAACCTAGGAAAATGTAGTGGAGAAAAGTGTTAAAAAGTCAGTATGTGAAAAATGCTGAACAAGAAACCAGCTGATTCATGCTTTACATTAGTAAGTAGAAGTACTTCAGCAGAAGTAAAAATGAGAAGTTTAAGAAAACCTGAGAGCTTAGTAGCACGCTGTTACACTTCCACAGCAAAGTTCTTTTTCTTTCTCCTCTCCAGGTTTCTGATGTTAATTCCGCCAGTTTGTAACAGCAGAGAGAAACTAAAATGTATCTCAAATACTATTTGATGTTTCAACCCTTCTTAAATAAGGGCAAGGACATCAATTGTTTATCAAATGAATGATTAAGTCTTCCGCGGTACAGTCACCATATCATGAATTTAACTAAAACCCCCCATCAAGATGCACTTGAAGAACAAGGTTAAGATGTCAGAAGGAATGCAAACTAGATACATTGTAATTGGAGGTGTGGACACCTTCTTAATAGAAGGTTACCTCTGCGACCCAGAGGTAAGACCAGTGCCCTTTAGGAGGACAACTAGTGCTTTTAAGCATATATAACACTATCCATCTTTGGAAGCATCAACGTACATGATATGGGCAAGCACTGAATGGACATGGAGTAAAAAACTTTTTAGGCAGGAAAGGAGAGAACAACCCTGACTATAGAGTGAAATTTACCATTCCTTTATACCATTATGCAATCATAATTTTCAAGCTATTCATTGCTCCTTTCCTCAGCCTGTCATGGATAACTTGCTTACCGGGTGCTTCCATCATCATGAGTCACCATCAAAAGGAGGGACTCTTCTGGTGCATTTTTAATGAAAGTCATCATCTCTCCTGAGTGGTCTGTTGAATCAATTACAAAGTGATTATTCATTACACACATATCACATTCCACCTACATTGAGCCTGCTTTCCGTTTTTGGCCTCCTCTATTCAAAATGAGACCTAATTAGGCATTTTTTTCTGTTTACAGGCAGAAGGCCTAATCCTGAAAAGAACAGAAAGCTGCTAGCTCTCACTGAAGGCTAGGAGAGGATGGACTGATCTGCACTTCCCAGTAGTAAACACAGATACTTTTGAACTTCTACAAAAGTCATTTATGTCCAGGGTAAGTATATAGGTGGCTTCTTATGCTTAGCTCACACAATATTATACATGCAAGCTGAGCATGGAATGGCCCAGGAGAAGTCATTTGCTATTCTGTGAGCTTCCTGCTGCCATGCTAACTACAGAGCTGAGTTACACACTTCACTGTCTATCCACTTTGATTAAGTGGCAGCCTATTTGCAGTACTAAGCTATTAATTTGTTTTGCAATTGTTTTGCAACACAAGACACTTGTCTTCCATACAAAAAAAAAAAAGTAACAAGCACCCTGGAGACATTACTGTCTACATACCATATATAAATTGTAGCCCCATGATTAGCCCCAGTGTCATTTCTATTCATGCACATAAGGTCAAAAGCATTCTTAAGTGGTCAGAGAATCAGCTTCCAGTGCCTCACAGCATTCTGTTTTTCCTTACTAATGGTAAGGAAACTGCTATCATTCAAAGTTTGGAAAATGTGTTAAGAGCTAGTCTTAAAGTAGATCATCTTTCCAGCTATAGGATGTTAAGACACAGACTAGCATATTTCTCATGATGATTTTACAACTAAAATAGAAGAAAATATGTCAAGAAAAAGAATTTTCCTGAGGGAACTATCTGGATGTTATACCTGATTAACTGCTATTCCTACCACACTGAAATAATGGAGGGGAAGGGGAGACACTTAAAAAATGGCAACTTGACAATTGAAATAAAAGGCAATCAACTATCTCAACCAACAGGAGAAATTCAGCTTTTCAGAAAAAATTTGTCATCAGATCTGGCCGAGCGTATTTTATGAAGAAAACAGCTGTTTGTTTCTAGCTGATCCCCATCAACAATGCAATCATAGTAATTTGAAAGTGCAGGATAATCATGTAAGTCATTTCTTAACACTGAAACACCAACAAAAGCTCTGTTAGATTCTTTTCCTTACCTCCTTCCCACATGTCAAAAAATTTTGTTGATGTAACTTTTCCTGTTTTGTCTGTAATTAAAACAAAAAGTTGTGTAAATAGGAGCAAAAATGATTAAAATCAATCAGCATATACAGTGTTTTCAGCTAAAGCTAGGCACCTCTACTTCTGTATATTACTGAGTCTCTGAGATTTCTTTTGCTTAGGTTTTTAAATTGGAAGGAATGTAGAATAATATCAATTTAAGATTTGGAGAGAATATTTTGTTTCATGTAGTCTCTGAATCACCAAATTATGAAGACATTTTTATTACTTTTTATTTTAAAGAAGAAATTCCATTTACTGTGTGCATCCATGTTTTTGTATCTACATATACTAAACTAGTTCACAACCATAAATAGGAAAAATGGTTACACCTAAGACTATTTGACTAAACTTAATACTATTCTGTGGAGTGTTTCAGATGTGAAGGCTTTCATACCATTTGAATGTCAGTGGACAGAAACTCAATATTCATCATTACTGCATCAGAAATTGCGCACGCAAACAATTAGTAACTCCAAAAACATTTTGGTCAATATTCATCATTAATTATGCTGCTGATTAGATGGCTACCTTTATTTAAACAAGACATGTACAATTGGAAACACGTTTCAAATTTCTAAATCCATGTCAACTGTGTTAAACTGATTTTTGTTATCCAAGACCCTGGTTGGATTTCTGCTACGAGAGAGGGTCTTTTCCATTTAGAGTGCATCAGCTCATTTCTATTGAGAAGATCCAGCAGTTCCTGATTCCTTTCTGGCTTAGCTTTGAACCATATAGTGTGAAATTACGAAAGCAGATTCTTTCAAACATAGGACTCTAAATGGAAGGTTTATCATGTGGATGAAGGGAAAAGGTGGCAAAAATCTGTCAGCAGTAAAACAGCATTCTAGAACTGGGCTTACTCTGAGCAGATATCACAAAAAATGTTTACATAAAAAAGTGTGTCTGTGTCTTGCATTTTTTTCTCTTACTCACAATTCACAATGGCAATGTTTATACCTCTTCCAACATTACCCTTCTCTTCGCTTATAAGCCTGGAATCGAAGTAAACACAGTATCAGTAGAATGCATCCATCCAGAAGCTCTGATCCAAAGTTATGTTTACCAGTGCTAAGTCATTTACTGTTGCTCATATTTTCTTCAGTTATTTAATTCAAGACTTTGTCGTAAACAAGAGCTATGGCATAAATATCTTGCACATTTTATCAGTTTCCTTCAACCATGCACAATGAATCTTCTAAAATGAGCCAGATCAACAAAGCACTTCATACAAATGCAGCCAGAAAGACAAAGGATAAAAAAAAAACAACCCAAGATAACGCGGTTTTGCGGCAGTATTCTGTGTGGACTATATCACAAAAGATCATTGTAAGGTTTTGAAGTCATTCTACCCGTCTAGTTTGAAAAGCCATGAAAGAACCTGACTTTGAGAAAGTGTTGACCATTCAACATACTGTAAACCGGCTATATTGCACCATGAAAATTAAAAATCATACTGGAAACTAACAGTTGAATGCATCTTATGTAGAGGAACAAAGAAAATAACCTGATATTAGGTATTAAAAAACAGGGGGGGGCAAGAATTAAATACTGCCAGACATATTCTGAAGCCCCCTGGTAAGAGCTTACTTTCTGCTACTGAACCAAAATGAAACACCCTTCTTCACATTACAGAGCACTTGCTTAGATTTAAAGTTAGACTGTTACTCACAGCTCATCCTCAAAACAAATTTTAGCCAGCTTTCCTTTGCCACCACCACTAAGAATCCGATAGGCGTAGCTCCCAGGTGAGCAGGGAGACCAGTGATCACATTTCTGTCTTTTTGGGACTGGGGCTGCAACAAGAAAGACGAGAAAATGATTTCTTGGATGCTGCATAAACAATTTATTTACGGAAAGAACCACTTGATATTAACATGCTAAGCTCAAACACATATACACAGAACCCAGTCCTGCCGGTTTTCCAGTACCATGGGGTGCTGGTTTTGGCTGGGGTAGCGTTAATTTCCTTCATAGTAGCTAGCATGGGCTGTGTTTGGAATTCGTGCTGGAAACAGTGTTGATAACACAGTGATGATTTAGTCTCTGCAGAGCAGTTGCTTACACAGGTTGAAGGCCTTTTCTGCTCCTCACACTAGCCCACCAGTAAGGGCTGGGGATGCACAAGGAGTTGGAAGGGGACATAGCTGGGACAGCTGACCCCAACTGACGCAAGGGATATCCCATATCATATGGGGTCATGCTCAGCATGTAAAGCTGGGGGGGGGAAGAAGGAAGGGGTGGACATCCAGTGTGATGGCACTTTTCTTCCCAAGTACCTGTCACATGTGATGGAGCCCTGCTCTCCTGGAAATGGCTGAACATCTGCCTGCACGTGGGATGCAGTGAATAAATTTCTTGTTTTGCTTTGCCTGCATGTGCAGCTTTTGCTTTACCTATTAAACTGTCTTTATCTCAACCCATGAGTGTTCTCACATCTACCCTTTGGATTTTCTCCCCCATACCACCAGGGGAAAGTGGGTGAGTGGCTGTTCGGGGCTTAGTTGCCAGCTGGGGTTAAACCACAACACATGGCAACATTATCTCAGATTTACTGGGGCTTTAAGTTATCATTGACTTTCAAACAGCTGCTGGGACCAAAAGCAAGCTAATTTAGGGAAAAATGCCTCTTATAATATGATTTGATTCAAATCTAGAGTGATTATTTTGTGCTATTTCATATAACAGGAAAGAAGGGCTGGAGGGTTGAAGGTTTACTACCAATACCTTGAAGTTATTAGTTCTGTCATTTTAAGCCTTTTTCACATGATAACATAGTCATAAAATGAGAAAAATGTACATATTAAGCCACCCAGTCAGATCTGAGAGAAAAAGTAATGAGAATTTAATTACAAAGTGTGGTTAGTGATTCAACAGTTTACCATAACTGTAAAATACATGTGATAGAACCAAAGCTGCAGCTATAGCTGTGTGCTTATACGCCAGCAAACAAACAAGGTGTTCTTACACTACTATTCAATTAATTATATTTGCATATTGGCAAATAAAGGCTGGTACTGTGTTTCATCAAAGATAGTGCCTAAGAAATAGTTCAGACTTGTACTTTACACAGACAACTTGAGTTTTACAATAGCACATACCAAATCATTTGTTAGCTAACAAGCCATTTGTCATTTAGCACGTAAATAGACAACACTGGATATAGTATAAGGGCACAAAAAAAAAAAAAAAAAAGAAATACAACTACACACCCCTCAACACTGGTTTCCTTCCAATGTCTTGAAGATCAGCCATAGGTGTTATTGTCTTTTTGGCTAAAAGAGCAGCGAATAAGTATCCCAAGTACCAAGCAGCCAACAAAGTCATCAGGATCCCTCCTAATTTCACAACATCTGACAGGAAATGGGGGGAAGAAAACCACAGACACATAAAGATGCTTTGATAGCAACACACAAACTCTTGTATTTTCTCTAGCATTGCTTCAGAAACTGGCTACTTTGCTTCTGACAGGCTATGTTAACCACAGCCTTCAGACGCAAGAATATTTATTTGTTGCATTCTCATCTCTGACAATCCCTTTTGTTCCTAAAACTTGATCTTAAAGCAGAGCCCTCCCCCCAAGACTCCTCTCAATCCACACCCAATACATCCCAAAGAAACATGAAGTTCAACTTAACCCTCACAGGATTTTGACTCTGGAATTTAAATACCAGATACTACACATAGCTATACAGGTAGTATGCAGTTACTATTGATTTTCTGTGACAGGCAGATACTACAGGAATGGTTTAAAACACCGACCATACAAGGAACTCCCTCCATCCACCCTTTTGACACGCTGGGTAAAAATAAATGAAGAAGGCCCAAATAACTTCATTCACACAATGAGCTCTGACTACATTCAAACCTGACTAGAGTGACTGTTTCACCTTCTCTCAGTTACATCACAGCTTCCCTGGGCTGTATTAGCAGTGCATCTCTACACTATGAAAACAATGGAATTCACAATTTTCCTATGAAAAAATATAAATAAATTCCACACTGGGTATCATCTCCTCTTCCTCATCATCAAAAATGCTAACATGCCTTCCTGATCTAGAAGAAATGCAGTACCTAATTTGTAACAATATACAAGGAAATAACACGCTGCAATTGTGAAACACTGATGTTTGTTTGTCATGAGATATTTCCTGATCTGCAAAGAAATATGTCCTTGAACACAAAGATCTGTTAAAAGGAAAGAGGAAAAGTTTTAGTTTCATAGTCCTGAAAATCAAGTTCAACAGAAGCAATGTCCAAAAATATCCAGTATGTTCATTTTGCCAATCTGCTAGAACATATTGTGTATTATCTAGCCTAAATCTTCCTTGAACCAGTTTACACTCAAGAAGACATTCGTTTCCTTCTTGGAACAGCGACTAAGATTTCTGCCCTATCCCTTCTCTAGAATAAGGCCAAATTGTTCACTTGCTCTCCTCAAGTCCTGTTTTGCAGGTCCTACCACTCTCCTGTGAATTCTGCCAAATTAGTCTGCTTTTTTTACTGCAGAATGGATACACTAGTCCAACACACACATTCTGGAGGCTCTACTTCTGATTATTCATGCCAGAAGGAAGTTAGAACATTGAAGTTATGAACATTGAAGGTTCTTCTGTAAATAATTCCAGTTTCTCATTTCCTGCATCAGAAAAAAAGAAAAGGAAAAAAGAAAAAACAGAGGACAGTAAGCCCTTTTAAGATACTGATCTGAGCTCTTAAAATGTTCTGTGACATTGTATTCATTGTATTTAGGAGTCACAAACGTGCATTTGTGTGACTGTAAGAAAGATACTGTGAGAAACTTACTATATTTTCATCAAAGGATTAAGATTGAGAAAGTAATATAATGAATCTTCAGAGATATAACACATTTTCCAATTATTTCCTCAGTCTAGAGAAATCTGTCTCAGTCTACCACTGGTAGTGGTACAAACCTGCACTAAAATAATACTGCAAATTACGCCAACATTTCACTCATACAGTGAAAGAGGACAAGAACACTGACAAAGTTCACATGCACAAAGAAGGAAGCTGCCGGAACCAAGCAGAATGAAACTTACTCAGCTTTTCTATTTTGAATATATGTGTATATATTACATATATATATGTAAAATCAGATTTATACACAAAACAAATTTGTAAAGGAGACTAAGTCACCATTTTCAAAGACAAAACTCAGGAAGAATTAAGTGGAAACTACAAGTCTATTTAAAGATTACAGTGATTATTTCTTTTCAGGGGGTGGGGTGCATTGTAAAGATCTATGAGACCAATGAGTCAGGTTTTATTTTGCTTTTTCTGTTGTTTGCTTAGCAGGTTTATCTTTACAGTGATTTAGCATTGTTTTTCATCATAATTGTGGAGCAATTCTTGGCAAAATAGGCTCAACAATGCAGTGTTTTACCTAAGCAGAAGAGAAAGTACAGAATATCTAACTTCTGTTATTATATTCCATATTTTACTTAAACAGCAAGCCGCTTAAACTTTTCTCAAATATGACTTCTAAGGTTTAAGGAATACATTTACCAACTCTTCTACACAGTTTGTACTTAATTCTCAAAACTGTCAGAAAATATTTTCACTGTCAATCAACTTCTGGTTTTCCTTTCTTAGGTTCATAATGCATTGGGGGGCCGCACTGACCCTATCTGCTGGGTCCACCCAGATCTCTTAGATTTATTGAGGTTACATATCCTGCACATGCATACTCTTTTTCTGAGTATCTGCATGGACATGTAGAAAACCCTACACAATAGCAGCTAAGCCATAAACTCAGGTAAACATAGGATAGTTAAGGAAGCTTAAGATTTGCTATCTGCAGCAGTTGGGAGTTATAAAAAGCAAAGTCCGATCTACATTCATGAAAGCCAGACAGTGCTATTGTTGATTTTTGAGGCTGTGGCTCCTTGACTTGCTTACTTGGCGCAGCACGGAGGAACAGGATGGGGACAGCATGCCGCAGAGGTGCTTGCTGTGCTCAGAGAGGTGGCACAAACCTTCCTCTCTCTGTTTCTGCCACAGAGAAATACTCAGGCAGAGATACTCGGCGATACTCACGGTGCCAGACAGGTAAGAGGAGCAGGAAGGAAGACACCATGCAGGCAGTCCGATGGCGGTGTGGCAGGACACATAAGCCAGCCAAGCAGAAGGACAAGACGATTAGCAGTACCACTTTACAGCAACTTCTCCTTCAGGTGCTCGCTTGCCCTTTGACAGCAACCAAAGCACTAAATGTAAGTGCAATATTATTTTTCTTTCTGTGCTCAGCTGACTTTATAACCGTGTGATGCCACAAGTCGCTCATACACACCCATCTGTAAGCAGCAGGACTTTGACAGGAGGAAAAGAAAAAAAGTAATAAAGACTAGAGTTTAAGTTATTCCAACCTAAAAAGCTGGGTGCTGATCCGCTTTCAGACGCTGCCCGAGGCTCAGCCGCGAGACCTAGCCCCGGCACCGGCTCCTCCGCACCGGGCCGGGCGCTCAGCTCCCGCTGGCCTCAGGGAACACCGTCGGGAACAACCTTCCCGCCCAGTCCCCACGGCCACCGGGGGCTCGGCTGGCCCGGCCGGCCAGGAAGCGGCGCCGGATCACCCACCTGAGGAGGGCGCAAGGCGACAGTGAGGCGCCGGCTGCCTCGGCGAGGGCACCGGGCGGCGACACCTGCACCCTCCTCACTCGGCAGGGCGATCCCCGCACCCGCGGGGCTGCTACTCACATTGCCGATTCAGCCACATCATTCACCCGCCCTTCCTCCTCCTCTTCGTCCCTTTCTCACACCTCGTCCTGCAGCCACTGGGACGGCGCGGGAAGGGCAGTCTCCACCTGTCAGCGCCGCACCGCCCCGGCGCCGCCGGCGGCACAGCACGGCATGGCATAGCACCGCTGGCCGACCCCCGCCGCCCTGGGCCATTTCCTCTGACGGGCAGGCCACTTTCCCCGCCATGTGGGCTTTTTCTTGGGAATGACCAGGGTTTGCCTAGTGTTTTAGCTATCGATATGGCAGAACAGGGTCCCACTGGAGCCACCTCTTTCCTCCACTCACCGCCACAGCACTGGGATGACACAAGTCCTACCACGGGCACCAGCTCACCTGGCTGAGCCCTTGGATTATCTTTTCTTGCCGTGGGCCCTGCCAGTGTTGCAAGCAAGGTGTCATGGACCCTTGTCTGGATGTTTCCTTCCCCCTGTGGTAGCTTGGTCAGTCCTCAGTTCCCATCACCCACCAAAAAACCTGGCACCGCTTGCACTCAAGATGTGGGCAGCATCCCCACTGAGGCACTGGAACAAGTTGCCCAGAGAAGTTGTGGATGCCCCATCCCTGGAAGTGTTCAAGGCCAGGCTGGACGGGGCTTTGAGCAACCTGGTCTAGTGGAAGCTGTCCTTGCCCATGGCAGGGGGATTGGAAGTAGATGATCTTTAAGATCCTTTCCAATCCAAACCATTCTGTGATTCTGTGATTTTCTCCCACTCCCCAGCCTCCCAAAGCCAGATGTAAGAACTGTGATACTACAGCACGGTGCTGGCAGTGCACATTCTCTAGTCTGTGCCAGGTAATGTGAGATACAGGTATTGCCCAACAGGATCCCAACATCGTGGACTTGCTTTTCTGTTTTTAAAACTTCCAGTTTCCAACATGCTCTGGTTAATAGGTGTTTGGAGGCCTGTGTGGGTGCTGAGACCCGCCAGTACCAGTCAGCCCTGACTGTGAACCAAGGAAATTACCGCTTATATCAAGAACAGCTTCTAAGGACTGAAGTAGCCTCTGAAGAACTCAAACATGTTCAGGAAACTGAGCTGAAGACCTTCAAGCTGGGCAAAACACAAACAAGAAAGCTAGTGATTTCATTTTGAAAATTGCTTAAACTACACTGTGAATTAGTATCTGCCCTTAAAACTCTCAACCTGTATGATCCCTTAAGCTTCTTCGTTCCCTCTGCCTCTAGTGATGCACAGAAATTATGTTTAGTTCAGCAAACAGATGAATAAAATCCTGCAGGAGGGCACATACAGCGTTGCAGCCAGACTGGGGCTTTTGCCTTCTTCCCAGGACACTCATGAAACCTATAAATGTTCCCAGTCCCTGGAAGAGAGGTGTTTCTTGTCCTTCTCTGTGAGCAGGATATTATAGTATCCTATAAATTGCAGGTGAAGCCTGCTGGTTATTTTCAAAGGTATTGGAGATTGCAAATGAAAAGCAACATGCAATGAAACCTAGGAGTGCGAATAATTAAAGCTATAGCATGGGACAAATAAACTGAAGAAATGAAAAGCACAGGACAAAAAGAAAAAAGAGTTATGAGTGAGCAAGAGAAAGTTAAGGACAACACTGGTCTCAGTTACTTTTCCAAATATGCAATTATTTCTGCACGAACTGCTATCCTGCAGGACAGCACATCAGAAAATGGTGTATCTGCTAATAAATGATTGAAAACATTGAATAGCGCATTTCTATCCTTTAAAGTAAAAATAATGTGTCTTTAAACCCAAAATGCTAGTCTGTGGTAGCCCGATGAAAAATTCTGCTGCTTTTATTTAAGCAAGGAAAATTAATTAGAATCAGGATAATTTATTTTTTAAATAAATTTATTGTATGAGCATTGGTGGGTCACAGACTCCATGGATAAAAATTTTAAGCCCCTAGGAGTTTTGTCACTTCCTCAACACTCTTCTGTTGAAAAACCCATCATTAGCAATCAGTGTCTGTTGGATAACTGCCAATTTACCTGCTTTTACCTACAAGAAAATTGTAGGAGGTTTCATCATTTTCAGTACTGCCACAGCTACACTGAGCTACACCTGAGCATTTGCTACAAAACCAGGCAACACAGCAATTGCTTTGCTTGCCTATCAAAGCCCAGGGATTCAGTGGTCTCTAGCTGAGGGGAATTTAAATTCCAAAGGACCAGGAAACTTTAAAATGTTTTACTTCAGGTATTTCAGTTTTGTGTCTGCAAAAGAAAAGTAATACTGTTCTTTCTCTAGTAATTAATTAGAGATGTGGGATGCAGAACATTTCTGAAGTATCATTTCTGTTCTTATTCTGTAATCATTCATTCTGTAATTTGAAAGCTTAGAGAAAAACTTTCAAAATGTGAATGTTCACTCCCAATGCTTGTGAGGCCTTTGGAGATAAGCTGCACAGTAAATCTGCCCAGGATACAAATAACTCTTGCAGACACTAAACGGAACAGGTGAATGTACATACATAGTGCTTAAGTATTAGCCTTGTCTTATCATCACAAAGCTGCAGTCATTAGAGAAATTTTATGGGCATTTGCTAACACTGTAAAATTACAAGAGATCAAGTTTTTGTTTACTCTTTGAGCCACTATACCTCCAGAGTTATTTTCTGTATCCATTGCACTTGGCTAGCAAACTAGCAAAAGTGTCATTCCAATCCTTGTAGCTATTTAACTTACATGTTTTCTGCTCACCCACAAATGGCCAACAATGTATTTTTAATGCTGCAATGATGGGTTAAAAGAATTTAATGATTTAAAATGGAGGCAGAGTTTGTAAGGCAGATAAAGAGTACTGTACCAAATTTTTGCTTGTAGAAGTCACAAGGAGTCCAAGAGGTACCAGAAAAACTAGAACCACCTACACAAAATATGCAACTGATGTTTAAGTTTACTAATTTTACCTAAGACTTGGGACAGATACACATACATACTGACAATAGTGGTGGCAATGAGGAAGAGCAGTTCTTTAAGCTGCCATAACAGCCATGCTCCACCATGTGCCTGAGTCCAAAATTCAGGTAGAATCTCAGCATCTTGAATTGTGATAGCATGAAGAGTAATGTGAAGAAATAGGGATTTAAATGTATATTTTAATACAATTATTTTATTTTTTTTTTTCTTTTTTTTCTGGTATACCTTGAACGTCTCTATTATACACAGGAATAAATACTTAGAAGATGATGACAGCTTTTATATACTTCTTTTGTGGTACGTTAAAACACCTTCCCCCCAGATATGCAACAATGGATCATGTAACAAAAGGCAAAAAGCAAGCAATGATTACTTTCAGTTGGTAAGCTAGAAAACCTGTAAAGCTGGTGAGTCTAGCTCCCAGGACATTGCTGGCACGTTAAACAACACAAAGGTAGGGCATATTTGTGTGTTCTTCTTATGCTTTGTTAAGCCAGAGATATGCAAGGAAAATATATTCAATTGCACTTCATCCAGATAGAAGATGATGACCAGCAAAGTTTCCTCAGTGTTCGCAGCAATAGCTTAATACATTATGGGCCCAAATCTAATTGTCTTTAATTTGTAGTGTCCCAAACTTTTTGGAAGAGGAAGGCAAGGGTAGTGAGAAGGGCAAGACGAAAGGGAAAGGAAAATCCTTCTATTAAATGCCGGATACTTTGTATGGCTTTGCACAATCCTACAGGATCTCTCTTGTCTGTTTTCTTGAAATGCTGCTGTCAGCACAAACATTACACCTCCAGGTCCCTATTAGCACAGAACCTGTGCAATCCCACATGGTCTATAGACAAGTTTGGATGTAAACAATTCTGCAAGACCACTCAATCAAGTAGAGAGTAACCAGAGGGAGCTGGATTGGCAAGGTCCCTGCTATCAGCAATCCCGAAGTGCTTGTAGCTTGATGACATCCTGTGGTACGTCCTGGAGCTCTTCCTTGAACCATTCTGCCAAAATAAGATTTCTCAACAAGGACCCAGGCTGATGCTACTGTGACGGGCTCAAGTCACTTAAAGGTGGTGCTGGAGTTCTAACAGATTAAAAAACACAATAAATCCACTTTTGAAGCCCAATCTGCACACACAGTGAGGGAGCTGGATTTCTTTCAGACTGTCTTCTAGAGAAGGGGGAAGACAAAAATTAGGTATCACCTTACCTGTTGGCCAGGATGGCAACAGTCAAGGGCAGTCACAGTGGGTTGATATTTCGGGACTGTGGGAAAGAGGTGGGTATAAGTTAGTCAATGAAAGGGAATATATATGTAAACCAGAAGACTGTAAAAATACATCAGCAGTTAAAAATCAGTATAAAACACCAGTCGAGAGGATGTTCAAGATGTACAACAACAAAAATATATCATACAGTAAGAATATGGAAAGCTGAAGTTAATGTTAACCTTATGATTAAAAAAAACCTCAGGCAAAGGAAAAGTAAATAGTATTCTTATGCATAGTACTTCAGAACAGTGCTGGGTGCATGAAAGGAAAAAAGTTGAAGAATCACAATACCTTGTTCATTCACAAAAAAAGTAGTTTTATCTAGATAACAACTATAAAATCCAATATGCTAATAATAGAACTATGCAATGGTTTGGTTGGAAGGGACCTTAAGATCATCTACTTCCAATCCCCCTGCCATGGGCAGGGACACCTCCCACTAGACCAGGTCACTCAAAGCCCTGTCCAACATGGCCTTGAACACTGCCAGGGATGGAGCATTCACAGCTTCCTTGGGCAGCCTGTTCCAGTGCCCCACCACTCTCACAGAAAAGAATTTCTTCCTTATATCTAACCTAAATCCCTTGTTTAATATTTGTTTATATGCTGGCAGCATAGATTCTTGTAGTCTTTACAATAACCTGTATTTCTTAGGAAAAATTTCCTAGAAAAACAAATCATGAGTCAAGGTATGATGTTACTTGTAAGCCTCTAGAAGGAAAAAAAAGCTTGCCCCAAACTATTTATTTTTAGTAAGAGTTTGTTTTGGTGCAGAAATGGAAGAATAGTTAATGCTTACTGTTTAAATGGCCATCAGAATTACATGTTGTCCTGAAAAAATACATTGAGCACTTGAATTGTAAACCTTCGTGTTATTTGTGTTCATTGCACTGTTATATCAAAAAAGCCATATTCTTACAATAAATTCTTTCATGTTTCATACACAAACTTAAAAGGTGTTTTATCTAGATAGGCCAGCTTTAATGGGGAAAGAGGAGCAAGACAAATGTGACTGAAAAGACAGTTTTACAGTTTTGGATTCAATAAGCCTGAAGCACAGAGGTGCTCTGAAGATGATGTCAATTTCAAAAGCATAAGAGGAGCACCAGGAAAATACTGAATACTTGTACAGTACCCCTATGAGCAGAGTCATATAGTAATAGGTGGTCTTTGCTGAATATCGGGACAGTAATAAGCAAAACCAGACAGCTTTGAAAGAAAAACACGTTATTAAACAGTTGGCGTTAATCTGTCTTGCTTAATCAATTCCCTAAGCTTATTAGCATGCGTAACACACCCCATTACCTTTAAAGACAAAAGCTCAGGACTGAAAAAGAATGGAGTATCTAAAAGAGGCTTTTACGGGGAGGGAAGAAGGATATTACTAAATGACCAGGAGACCCCAAGATAATAGGTAGGATATTTAAAAAAAGAAAAAAAAAATTGGAAGCACTTTTAAAAGAATTCAAGCAAGACAACCAGGAACTGCTGTGAAAGGGCTCAAAACTCTCCTATGTGAAAAACAAACCATGTGCGCCACCTCCCGGGGTACGAAACACCGAGAACAGTACCCACGCTTCTCCAGGCTCTCCCAAGTATGAAACCAACACTTTCAGGGTGGCTGGCTGTCTTAAGGACAGGGACATTCAATTTATATACCTTCTTGATTTATAGCTTAGGTCAGTAGACAGCAACAGTCCAAAATACTACTTGAATCCATTCCTGATGATCAGAAGCTTCACCTTCTCAAGTTGTTTTCTCTGCCCGATTGCTGTCCAATACTGAAATGAACTGATGAAAAGTTGAAGCAAGAACATCTCAGTTATTTGGGCATAAGCAGGAAAAATCACCTTGGAGCTAAAGTGCCTGCCTCCTCCCCTCCCTCCAAGGCTCAGATGAGATCTAAGGCAGTTCTGCATTCTTTTCAGAGAGCCAGAAGTTAGAATTGAAAATCATAAAGAACTAGGAAGAATTTGGATGGATATAATTTATCTGCTTTGAAGTTCATCTTAACAGGATTTTAAAAGACATACAGAATAGGTTCAAAGAATTAATCATTTATTTTATGCAGCATAAAATTTGAATTTTTACATAGTGTTTATCTGAAAATGGCAAGACCTGAAAGTACAAAGTATCAATTCTTGGAAAATTCAGTAATGAGGTTTGACAGTAAGTGGGATAGACATCATAACATCACCCAAAGGCTGAATTAAAAAGGCTATACACCTTTCTTTCAAAGTTTTGATCCCATTTTCCTTTCAGTCAATGTTAAAAACATTGCCTATTAAAAAGAAAAGAAAAAAAAATCAGGTGAAGAAATGCCTCTAGAAGATGGAAAAATTTCCTTAAAGATGAAATCCTTTCCACACTTCCCAAATAACTATCGAATAACAGCTGATGTAGTGTTAAAGACTTAAAAGATTTCTGCAACTCCATATAAAATTTTCAATAAAAAAAGTGAACTGCCCATTTCAGATAAATCTTATTTAAACACTCAACCTTGTATAGTTTATGCACACACAGAGTATTGGTTAGCAAAGCAATATTTTCCATGGCATATTTCAATAATTCATGCCTTGGTGCTGTCAAGAAATTGTCAAGTTTTCTCTTCAGTACCATTTCAACATGCCTTTCTTGAGTCCATTTTTTCCCCATAGAATTTTTCAAAGGACAGCTATATTGCAAATATGGCCATTTAAACATTCAACTACATAATTCCTCTCTAAAACCACAGGAATAAACATACACTTCGCAGGTTTGACATGGCTCTGTGAAAACTTCTCTCTTCAAAGAGGGATGTGATGAGAAGGTGGTTACAACGAAGTTTATTCAAGTATTTTGCCTAAGTACACATTGCTATAAAATCAGAGCAGGCTGAGTTGCTCAACCGGAAAAAGCATAAGTGTCTCAGTTGGCAAGAAGAGCCAACAGATAGTAAGGGTCCGCTACAGTTGGTGGTAGGACAGAAAAATGGCAAGGCCTTCAAATATGGGGTGTTTATCTGCTTAAGGAATGGTACTCTCACAGCATCTTGCGGTCCTCCTCTCCACCACCATATTTCATAAGGATAGAATGTACAGGACCAGTGACCAAGCGGTGAAGTATTTCCAAGTGGGAAGTGAAAGCGGTCTAGGAAAGGTAGTCAAATGCACAAAAGAGTTCTTTGCACACAAATTCAGGGACCACTGGCATAGATGAAGGTTTGGGTCTAATTCTCCTCCTAATACTACTGCAAGTATTTTAAACCTAGAGTTAATTTATAAAGCTTTACAAACTACTTTAAAATAGGTCTGTGAATGCTCACAAAGAAAAACATCTTTTTTGTCAGAAGGCTAAATTTTGGATATAGAGGTCTTCAGGACCTTTTAGGAACTTTTTTTAGGAACACTTTTTTTTGGGGGGGAAGGAATGAGGGGAGTATAAGTCAGAAAAATCTGAAGATTTACAGCCAGTAAATTAGAAGGACAGGAGCCATGCTAAAATACATTGATTTTAAGTGATTATCATAAATTACAAAAAAATGGAGAAAACACTTATTGAGGGCTACTTCCTTTTAAATGCTGAAAATTACCTTCTGTGTTCTACTTTCTGGCTAGCGTAAAAGAAATTCTGCATGTGCCTTTGTAGTCTAATCTAAAACGCCCAGTGTAAAAACAACTACCCAACCACAAAGATCCAGCCAAAGCCTACAATGAAAAGGAAAAGAAAAGCAAACACAAATCATTCTTATATTACTGCACAGTCACTAATGCCAACTTGTTTTAAAATAACCTGTTTCGTTGCTGACAAACAGACTATTACTAGGAGTGTGACATATGAACTTTGGAGAGGGGGATATTCACTAACTGGCCAATGATTTACTTGAAGATGATCATGCCCCTTATTCACTTCTGAGTGGATAATTCCCAGTAGCAGCAATAGGCACCTTAAGTGTTCACTGGCTTATATATCCAGACAAGTGAACCCTTACCAAAGAAGTCAGGTGACTGACTGACGTTACACTTACAGCAGTTTGTCAGCAACTGCTCTCCGTTTCTGCACCACTAAGGAGCCTCAGCCTTGATCTGGAAGAAGACTCAATTATTTAGCATCTCCACATTTCACACCACCAGCCAGCTTCAGCCCACTGTAGCCCCTCTGTCAGTTAGTGCAAGCCATAGCAGTGGCTTCTGCAGTACAGATCTATGTCACTCAGGGGTTTGGCTGAAGCCAACAATTGTATTTCAGATGTTACTGGCAAGCCATTACCAGGACTCTGGATTACTTGCAAGCCTGACCTAATGTCTAATTAGGCCCCAGAACCCAGAGAATCTGACTGGCTCAGAAGATTGCTCATATCCCATTACCAAGCTGTCTTCACTTCTCTGAGCAGCAGCAAGAACATTAGCAGCGAAAAATGAACAACTTCTCAGAGAGTCAAGTTTGACAGGAACTAATGTCTTGGTAAATTGTACAGACCCTTCTTAAAATGATCAATTTGTTATGCTCTTAGTATTTTTAATGAAGTGAAGGATAGTTTACTTATCTTTCCACAATTTCCTTTATTTTCACCTCCATACATCATTGTACCAGCCCCCTTCATTACACTGCTCATATCATTACTTATAAATATGAGGCTCGTGTCTGAGATCAGGATATGACAACCAACCTAGTTGTTGGAAACCTCTACAGAAGTCAAGCAAGCGTTCAGTAGCACAATCATACTGGGTTATCAGAAAATTTAAGGACCACTCTCTCTGAAAAGTTGCTGTGTTAAGCAACTCTCCTAAGTCTTTTCATATTTAAATTAAAAGCTTAGTATACAAACAGCTCATCCTTCAGTCAAACACAGGCAGTCGATACACAGCAAGTAACTGGGCAGAATACCCATAGGTTGACTTTAGTTGATAAGAGTTTACTGTTGTTAAGCAACTGCTACGTTAATAAGAGATGTCAAAACTGATAGCTCTGTGATTATCACTAGTTAACCTGCACAGCATCAAAGCTGAGAATGGTATGCTGCCTTGATATATTCCATTTAGATTGAGCCAGCATGCAAATCCTAAATACCAGTTCTTTCACCTTAAAAACAGAACAATCCCGTCTACCTAACTTCTTTTACAGAGACTGAAAAAAAAAGGCTTTTAAAATTTTTTCTTCTATTTTCTTCAGCATTTAAATTGAGCCAAAAAGCCTATTATCATATTTCTAAACCTTGTGAAGGCAGTGGGATAGAACTAACATATTTGCATGTCTGATCTCAGGTTTGACTACTTGAACTCAAATCACACATCTTCAAACCCCTAATGATTGCACTGATAGCATCAGTTACCTAAAGGCTGCATCCTATGAAACACGGTCTCTGACATTTTCATGGTACATGATATTACATTCACATTAGGAGAATGTTGGTTCTGCAAGAAATATTGATACATGTATGAGGAATGGAGTGCTGCGATTTGGAGCATCCTGTCTTTCATAATAAATAGAGAATATTTTCCAGCACCATCTTTACTTAATGCTCTGATTTTTTCTTTCTTTTTTTTTTTTTTTTTTTTTAAGGTATGGTTTAATCTCCTTTCTGAAGTTAGTTAAGAGGAGCACAAAATACCTCCCAGCACTCTCCTTTAAATAAAAATATATCAGGTAAAGAGATCACCAGTAAGACACACTGGTAACACTGTAATCTGTCACTGTATTTCATCTTTCACAGAAAAATGCTTGAGAGCATTATTTTTCTTAATGTGCTGTAAGCTAAAAATGAACCCTCAAGGGTTTCTATTGCTCTTCTGGTTGCCAGAGCAACAAAGCAATACTCACCTGAATATCTGCCAGTGTAAGTATCAATTTACAAGCTGAGATGAAGTTTGTGCTGCTAGCAGATGTCACTAACAGCATTTTTACTAAAAGCCAAATTTTAGTGACAAGGGATGCCATGAAAACTCCAGAATATATTACTGTTTCATTTGTGCTACTTGATTATTGCTCCTATAATTCAAGTGTTTCTATTAAAATGTCTTGACCAATGACATTCAAAGTGAAAGGGCAAAACTGAAAGGCTTTTATATGAAATCTAGCACACTGAAAGGACAAATCTTGCTTGCCATTAGAAAGCATACTAGGAACCTTTCCCAGTAAATTCCTTCCTAGTATTCTTTGTGGTAAGGAGTTCGGAGAGGCTGGGGAGAGGGAAGCAGCTAAGAAACATTTCAAAGAGCATACAAGTGTTACTACTTTCTGAATTGAGAAAGGGCTCATTGTTTACCACCGTACCAATCCAAACATTCGCGCCATGTTTCTGTTTGAAACAGGTGACAGAAGCATTACTTATACTAACATACTGTAGAAGAAGGAATACAATGTTGAAATTATTTGTTACGTGTAAAACCAAACCCAGGAGGAGGATATGGAAACAAATCACAGAACTGGAAACATCACTCCATCTTTTCAGCGCAAAGTCTACTACTTTAAGGAAAACTCGAAGGAAGAACTCAAGGGAATTTCTTTTTGTTATAATGTGTACTAGAAGTTCTAATTATAAGACATTAAAAAAGAAACATGGAAAACAGAATACAGAGAAACACCTAAGCTCTATAGTTTCTCACATTTCTTATAATTCATCATTTTTCTCCTTTTAAAAACTAAGAGGCAAAGGAGGGAGGCAAACTCAAAATTTCCTCCTAATTCCAAGAGAAATAATTTTCAGACATTGGACCACAACACCTATCATTTTACTCTATTCAGCCAAGCAATTTGAAAGTACAAGAATTAAAAAGGAAAGAAAACCACAGGCACTTCCAGTTATGAAGTGAAATACACAAGTTAGTTAATAAAAACCAACAGTGCTTTATTTTCACATACATTATGTTCACCTCTGTAAAAGCACCATTTCTGAAAAGAAATCTTTGCTTATTCCATGCAGAGTCAGATGCAGAGGCAGTGTGAATCAGAAAGCTATACTGAAGGGATTATAGGCAGAAAATTTTCTAGGCAAGGGATTGGCAGATCCAGAGCCAAGCTTCCTTTTCTTTCTCCTTGTTTCCCACACAGATATGCAAACTGCTCTGCTATCGAAATGCAAAAGATTCTTCCCTCCCCCCCTTTTCTTTTTTTTGTTCCCTTTTCCCTGCCCCCAAACCAGATAACTAATAGTTATCGCAGGACTCCTCAACCTTGTATAATTTATCTTTCAACCTCACTATGCCAGTGTTATAGGAAAGAGATGGAGGTCCTGCAATGCTCACTGACTAGATACAAGAAAGATTGTCCTATCTGCAAAGAAAATACCATGTTCTGACCTTGGCATTAAGATTTGTGCTTGTACAGTGGAGGTCTGGTCAAATACATTCTTTCCTGCTCTCTCCCACTACTGTGTTCAGTTTTACCACGTTTGTTTTCAGCCAGTCAATACACCCACTTTTCATTTGATTGACACACAGGGGAAGCTAAACTAAAGACCTCCAACTGCTGTTGAAGTTGAAAAACAAGGCAGCATTAAGACTTTCACTTCACAGTCTGTCCATGAAGGCAGATACTTTTCCATTGAATTTCTAGGTTAGTGAGCTCAGCAAAAAAGGGGTGTCTTTCTTCTTTTGCTGTTTCCTTCTTGTTCCACACTCACTAGAAAAATCAAAAGACATGGCAGAACATGGACCTTAACTTTATCATCTGTCCAATACATATGAAAACCAGCCTTTTCTAAGTATCAGTCATCCTCAACTCAAAAAACCCAACCACCCCACAAAACCCCACATCAGGGGGAAAACTGAAAGGCTTTTCTTTTGTGCACAAAAGTGGAAAGTCACAAAGTATTAATTTTTATAAAATCCACTACTTCAAAGCCAAGGAGCTGCATGTGGTTGTATGGAGCATCTTGTGCTTCAAGACCAGTTCTAAGCCACAGGCTTACCAGTGGTAGCGTCCTTGTAAATTAAGAGAGGTAGTCTTGTTTTACACTAAGGCTGAACAGGTTTGTTCCCCCGTTTTCACCTCCTCAAACTATTTTGTAATGACACTCAGGAAGGGCGACCCTCTCAAGTGGCAGCAGTGATCTTGAGGGAAAAAAACCCACAAACCAACATTTCTTCCTGACCTCACTTGCTTTTCTCTGCTGCTTAAGTCTGGCCTTTCTCCCTCCCCTGCACCATAAGCACAGTTTCAGAATGAATTGATGTAAACATAAAGCAGTATTCATTTAATGCAATTAATAAGAAAGATTATTAAATTTTTTCTCTTTTTCTACAGTCAGGGCTTGATTAGTTAGAAAATACTGACAGCTCTTTTTTTGTGAGAGGGATGGACAGCGGAAGAACAGCATGGTGTGGTTTTTTTCTCTCTCTTTTTTTTTTTTTTTTTTAAAAAGAAGGTACTATTGAGAGCACAAAGGCTCATTTTACTGCAGTAGCAAATCCAGTACCGTAGCACTTAAGAAGTGGTTAACAGTGCTTTGGTTCAGAATCAGTGTTAGAAAATAAAGTTTAAAAAGTTATGATGCAGGATATTTGGCTGGATTTCAACAGCAATTTGTAGTGAACGTAGAAAGGATTGAGGCATTGGCTTCTTCCCCTTGGCAAAGTACTTTGTTTTTCATTCTAAGTCCCAGATTTCACGATCAAGTTTCTCATTTCCATCGATGACGCACTAAGGAGGATTCGTCATTGACCACGTCATTGTCAGTGTAGCGATGCTGGCACCGTAGTGGGATAAGCAGCAGGATGATCAGTATAAGGAGGATAATTCCACACAGGCTCATGAGAGCATAGGAGGCAATCCACAACACTGGTTCATGGAAAGAAATGCTAGAAACACAGTTGCTTGCAACATCTGCTGTTGTGAAAGGGCCTTCGATCTCAGATACTGGAGAGCCATCAACTTCTGAGAAATTACAAAAAGGAAAACATTAAGTCTATAGACACCATTTAAAAGCAAATAACAAAAGATCTAGCCTAAATACCTATGCATCTCTCTCCCTCCATCATCATACATCTCATGTTTTCTTATATTTCTCATTGCAATGAAAATGCTAGTAGCCCATGTTTATAAAATGGGAATCTGAAGCATAAGGAGACCATGACACTCCCACATCTACTCAGGCTGTCAATGAGAGAACAGACAGTTAAATTGGATCTCTCACAGACGAAGCTAAAGCCCAAGCCACTGAATCACCTTTTGTCTCTGGACTAATCTTTCAGAAATGTCAATTTAACAAAGCTTAAAAATCTTACAACAACTACACAGGAGTAGGTCAGGTCCTGGGCAGTTGTAGTTTGCTTCCAGCTTTCAAAACAACTGGAAGAGTCCCTCAGACAATTCCCACATCTTCAGGGTCTTAGGGAGCAGCATGCAGGTTCATTAGCTTCACAGATACCTCAAAGGACTGTATCCTAAACACAAGGTGCAGGGTGGAAAGCAGCACAGATACTCTTGAGTGGATGTGAAAATTCAGAAGGAAGAGGAAGTGAGGCAGAAGAGTTGGATGAAGGCTGTCCAGAAAATGGGAACGGTGGAGAGAAAGGTCAGCGTCAGAACTGAGGAGCTGGGACATGAAGGAGCAGTGCTGTTGGGCAGGGAGGGAGAAGCTAACCAAGCAGCTTGAAAAATGGAGATGACAAAGCAAAGGCAAGAAGCATGAATGGTGCCTTGGCAGCTCCGTTCTTGAACAGCCATCCATCCTGGTAACATCAGAGACTGTGTGACTTGTTTCCTTGCCATCACAATCCCCTACTTGTTAAACCAGTATTTGCTAAAAAGGGTTATGCTGCCCATGGTTGTCACAGTAACCATGGCAAGCGCAGCAATGTTCACCCAAGTTGTGGACAGGGCTACCTATATTGTAAAGGCAGAGCAAGTGAGTTGCCTAGGGCAACAAAAATTCAGAGCATTTCATATCTGCAGGTGCATGGCCAGGGAAGGATGGATATGTTTTAGCTTGCCTGGGGCAACTAGGAGTCTGCTTTTAGTACTGTCTGTGCATTCTAACCAGCCTTCCACACAATTGTAATTCACTTCTCTGGTCAGATACTTCAAGACACATTTGTGTATTTCTTATAAAGGCCTCAGTTTTAACCCTCCTGCTTCATTTCTCGTCTGTTTTATACACACACACATTCTTGCCAAATTCTAAGTGATCCTGCCTGCTGAAAACAGTGCCTCTTATTTACACATATCTTAGACATGACTCCTGAGAGTATGTTTAAAGAGTTTAGTATAAAATACCCTTTGGAAGGAAGAGGGAAACCTGTGTTTTGGAAAAGCAGGAACGTGGTCTTTAAGATTTTTTGTGGAGAAACAAATGCAGAATAGGGGGCTGCTTTATCTTCAATTTATTGGGAGAGATTTTAGTTGGTATTCAGTCTCTGGCCTCCTAACACCTCATATTACTTTAAGCTGTAAGTCTCATTAAATCCAGAGACTTAATTCAAGGTAACTGCAGACTGCTGCTGAAAGAGACAGTCCTGCTTGCCCTCACTTCTGTCCCTCAGTGCCTCTTTTGTGTTGGTGCTAGTGACTGGTTGTCTGCAAGGACAGTCAGGGCAACTCACTGATTAGATAGAAAACCAACCTGTCATAACAAACAAAATGCCCAAATGAGCAATATTCTGTAGGATCACTCAACTGAACCAACCCCTTCTCCAGCTGCAAGTGTGGGAAGACTCCTTTAGCAGCAATAGGCTGCTGGAATGGAGAGGGTGAAAGCTGAGGCTGCATGCACAAGCACCGTAACACTGGTGAATACCAAACATCTACTCTCTTAACTCATCAGATGGTAATAAACTAGTCCATGTACCCTCTATTGTCAGCGTATCTTTGCCAAGACACCGCTATTACACAGATACGATAAGGGAGCTGCACAATAGTGGACAAACTTGTAGAAGACTACCTAGGAGGTCAGTGGCAGAAATCAGTTTTGTTCAGAGTCTCACTACTGCCATTTGTCTACCATGTAATTCTTTTTTCTGGATATCTCAGCCACTCGCACCATTTAATCTGTCTTTATGAAGTCCTGCAGCAAAACCAAACTAAACAACATGTAATACTAATGTGAAATGCAAGGTATAAGTATTACTACTTAGGAATTTAGTGTTTTGAAGAAGTGAAAAAAGCAGCATAATTTTCATGTTGGAGACAGCTTTGAAAATATACAGTCCCTAATTACTCATTATTTGGCTTGAGTACAATAATTACTCCTATTAAAAAAGGCAATACAAAACTGTTGCCATAGTGGCCAATATTTTAAATTACATTTTGAGAATACTTGATAGCAGCACAGCCTCTGCTTTCTTCCCTCCAAAATCAAAAGTTTTCCCTCACTGTCTTCCACCCCCAGAAAAAGTGAGAGGAAATCAAAAGAGAGGAAATTTGCCTAAATTGTTCAAACAAGTCCCTAACGTAAACTAACAGTCACACACCTGTAGCATACTACACATTAGATGAATTAGGGTATCTTGGCATATTTTTTTAGAATAGCTGGTAGCTACATACAATAAATTCTCGATGTCGAATAAATAAGATTTTCTTCATTATTGATGATTACAGGACAAAAATGGCACCTCTGGAAAATGCTGGTTTACAACATTTGTGTAGAATTTGAACACATGCACTCACCATCTTGGGTGTTTTGGAAAGGAAGCGAACCTGAAGTTAGATCAAATTTATCATAAAATTGTAAATTGTGGCTTGGAAGGGGCTCCTGAAAGTCACCTAGTCCAGCCTCTTACTCGGAGCATGACTGCCACCATCAATAGACCAGGTCACCTGCAGCTTTATCCAGCCAGGTCTGGTAAAAGCCTGAGGGTGGAGACCCACTGATCCCCCTGGGCAGCCTGTTGCAGTGCTGTGCCACCCTCCTGGTGAAGAAGAAATTCCTCATGTCCAACTTGAGCCTTCCTGAATGTAACTGGTGGATGTCGCCCTTTGTTATGTAGTTTCACTTGCTCTCAATCTTGGCTTGCATTCAACTTAGGGCCCACCATAATACCTAGTTGCTCTTCCACAGGGCTTCTATTCAGCCAGTCCCTTCCCAGACTATACCCATGCATGGTGGTTTTCTGCTTGAGGCACAGAACTTTTGCACTTTCTGTCACTGAAACTTGAGGTTTCTGCTGCCCAGTCTTCCAGGTTACCAAGGTCTTTCTGGACCAAAGCTCTGCTATTCATCATGCCATCCATTTTACCAAGTTCAGCGCCCACAAATTTGGGTGCATTCTGTCTCATCACAGTTTAGTGTAGAAGTCATTTATGATTAGAGTGCTTGGTGCATTTCTTTCCTAAAAAACACCTCAGTGCTGCTCTTAGGATCTTCTTACTTACCACGAAAATACTAGATGTCTAATTGTGCTCAATGATGAGGTACCATTAAGTTGTTTCACTAATACTACCTAGTTGATCTGAACATACTGTTTCAAGAAGGAACCTGATCCAAACCTTTTCTAATCATCCTATAAGCAGTAGATTATGCCTGAAATTATCAACAGGCAGCTTGAAACAAACTGAAATTAGTAATGGGCAAAATTAAGTCTTAAAGGGCTTCCCATATTGAGGAAAAAGCAAATTTCTTTTCCTGCTACAACAGAATAGCTTTCTGCAGCCATCTATCTAACTCTCCTCACTCTTGGTACATCCTGGAGTATGAAAATGGTGGAAGTATTGCAGGATAAGCCAGTTCTCATGTCTAGTCAAGTCTCAATAGAAAGTTCAATGATGTTAAAGCCTTTAGTCCTGTTTCCCTCATTTCTGTATTCATCACGTTTAACATCTTATAAAAACATGGGCTTAAATTTAGTGCTAACACTCTATTGTAAACAAGAAATCATAGGCCATTGCAAAGCCACACCAAATGGCCTTTTATATTTCAATATTTCTGAAGATTTATGCCACCAGTAATTCAATTTAATTTATGCCCACAAACAGACTAAAAAGCTCCAAATAAATTACGTTAATACAGTTGCTGTGAAGGACATAGCTGGCCTCCACAGGAAGCCAGTTAGGCAGCTTAATCCCTCACACTGCAGCGACTGCTAGCCACTCACAGTTGTGGTTTTTTGATGAAAGTAGTGTTAAATACGGAAATCACAAGCTGCGTTGAAATGAATTCAGATCAACTGGCACATCCAGCAAAATGTCATCTGCCCCGTGAGTGGAGTCTGACAAATCAGTATATCTTGTCTCAGTCAGTGGCTTGTGTCATCTGATTTCTCCAGAAGCTAAGTTCCCATGACACTAGGTTAGACATATGCATGAAACATGGACAAAGAAACATGGACAAAGGAGGAAATGCCTTCTAGCACCAGCTGGGTATCATTATGTGTCCAAGCTCATGTAAATTCAGATTTCATTTCTATTCAGCAAGCTCAGTTCTTCCTCTCTAGATGAGGTTGGCAGAGCTACCTGAAGTGGCCAAACTCTATACTTTTATGTAGCAATATTAACATTAAGGAGTTATTATGGTTCGCCAATTCTTTTTCTTAAAAAAGCTGTGCTGTCAAAGTGTTCTTACGAGCATCAGCTGGCTTGTGTTCCCTGCTGACGACATGTTGGTCAGTATGTTCTGTCAAAATGCCGCCTCCCCTCTCCATTAATGGCTGCAGCATGACAGGGACAAGAGGCAGCTCTATGCTTGCTGAAATTGCAGGCAGAAAGCATAAGGAAAAATGAAAGGCAGGAAAACCTGGTCTGTAGTATTTGTCTAGTTACACTTTCCTTTCAGACACATTCAAAATGTGTCTTTCATCACTGCATGGCACCTCATAGAGGTCCACATCAATATCCAGATTTTCTTTCATAGCAAGCTCAAAGATGACAATTTTCAGCCCATTAACAACGGAGAGGTTAAAAAAAAAAAGGCTTTTAAAATGCCCTGGAGCTACAATTCAGCTATGTAGTATCTATCCTTTTTTTCCCTCTCAATTACCGTGTTGCATTAAGCACTCAACTACTTATTGTCCTTACCCTCTCTAGCATAAATACTGGGGATTAAAGAAGCACTGTCAGCAGTAGTCCTTTTCTCATGCAAATCTCAGATGATACAATGTTTTCCACGGCATAAACCACTTCTGTCTAGGACAGAAACTTGCATATGGGTTCACATCCCTTCCCTCCTCTCCCACCTGCATGTTCCTGTGGTGACAAAGCAATGTCCCAACAACAGGGGAGGAAACCTCAAAACTTTTGTTTTTAACTATGCTTGATGAGATAAAAGAAATCATGAAAAGGCAAGTTGACCAGCACTTTAAAATAATCCAAAAAATATGAGCTTTTTCACATTTCCTCAGCAGATAATTAAAAAATCAATGACTTTCTAATTACACTGAGAAAACTTTGTTTAGAACCAACACAAACACCACAAGTCTTTATCTGAGCCCCATTTTCATCTTAGCTCTTTCTTACTCAGAGAAAGAGAGGCTGAAAAGGCACAGTTTACATTAAAAGAAAACTGTGAGAAAGGTAATTTACTACACATTGCAAAAGTTAGTTGAAGAACTAATTTATCCGCAAATTAGAACAGGAACTACACAAAAATTAAGCTGCATTAAAAAGAGGAACTTGTCTCATGTAACTGCTGGGGAAACTGCACACAGAGACAGATGTCTCAGAAAGAAGATCTTCTCTCAGAGGGAAGATCTTCTAAGCAGCTAAGATACCCAGAGCTGAGGCTGATTTACTTCATGCCAAAAGACTTGTGTGCAATACAGCCTTTTTTTCTCTCCCCTTGAAATGTGAATAACTTGGGATTGTTCAAAAATATACCCTTCACACATCATGAGTAATCACGCTTTTTCCCATCAGATAAGTGTCAAGGTTTTCTCTGAGAGACCAGGTGTTTCCTCACCCACCAAGTCCTGAACTGTATTTCTCTTACCTGCACATGGACTCACTGCAAAGCCCACTCTCCTCTGGGCTCTGTCAAACATTACATAGAAGCCTTCCATGACTGTAGCACCAATAACTAGAGCACTTGTGGAGGAAGAGATGCCAAATCGGTAACACTGTAAAGTTTCTCCTATTCCAAGGATAGGTTGAATATAAAGCTATTAAAAACAAAATACAAAAAAGACAACAGAGTGTAAGAAGCACCACCACACAGTACTTAGAAGTTCAGACCTTTTGATTTTCATATTCAAGCACTCAAACTCCACTGGAAATAGAGAATGAATTGGGGCAAGCAGGTTTCTGTACATGATTTAAAACTGGTCAAAGCTTACATCCAGGTAAGATGTAAAGCTCTCGGATTCGAAGCTTAAATTTGAACACAGTCGGTCACTATGTGAAGGTCAACAGCGAATTCATGAGAGCTACTTTTTATTGTATTTTCCATAAAGGAAGGATAGCTGAGAAAGAATTTGGCATATGAACTCTAATTAGAGAATAATTTTATTATTAAAAAAATATCAGGATGGAATTGATTTAGAGAGCATTCAGTGTCAGCTTCAAGGCTCTAGATTCATAAATTCAAGTCACATTTTACCCCTTGTCTCCTCAGGGAAGATGAAAGATTGCCAAGCTACATGATCAATACAGAAAAAGCTTATCATAAGGTTTTACTATATTTCAAGTTAAAAATACACTTAATAGTTTCATTCTCCCCTCTGCTCCTGACCATCCCCTGAGGTAAAAGACTGTATTAGCAATGTTAGAGGATACCAGCCTGTGTTGCAGCCTCTAACAGGAGTGGAAGCCAGAGAGGAAAAATAAAAGTGGCACATTATATTCTAAAAGCTGGGATGGAATATTAATAAAAGATAAGCAAACCAAGTTACAGAAAATGGTGAAGACATCACATAAATGCCACAAAAATCAGATCAATTTGCTTCCTAAAATGAGAAGATCAAACCAATACACACACATTCTGTACTGACATCTAATATGGTTAAAACTCATGAAAACAAAACAAGACCTTGCCTATTTTTCCTGACAATTTGAAGAAATCATTCCCAATTACACAGACTGCACTCATTGGGAAGTTGTTTTGCTTTTTTGTTTTAGGTTTGACAAGTATGTTATCTTCCCTATTTACAGTTTGATTTTTAAAATGTCATTTTAAAAGATTTCCCTTGCATGCAATAAGCCAGTTCTCTATTACAGCTAAAAATAGCTCCTATTTTTTTAAGAGGATGTGCTTTATAATAGTAAAAATAAATGTGTAAATGAATAAAAAAAGAATGTTGAGACCTGTGGTAGGATAGAGATCCGAAACGACCTACTGGAGTTTTCATCCCTTAGGTATATGGAAAGTTTGGGAAATAAGGACCAGGGTTTTTCAGTTTTATCCCAGCATGCAAGCTGTGAACCAGTCCAGAAACCAGAAGAGAATTCTTGTATCTGTTAAGAAAAAAAAAAAATAAAGTGATACATACAGATTACAGACATTTTGATAGGACTTTTGTAAATGATATCTACCACTGTTCGACACTTCTTCAATTCCCATGGAGAAATTAAAGCATGCACACAAGTCTTACAAAGAGCTTTTTCTTTAAAGATCAAAGCAAAAACCCAACACACAAATCAAGGTGTGACTTGGAAGAAGGGGGAAGAGGCAAAGTAAGTTTAGCTCTTCCTTCCCTCCCCATTTGTATCTCATTACTTCCACTTCTGCAATGGACATGTACGATCTCCCTGAGAAATCAGTACCACAAAGAGGAAAAGCATCCACAGGCTTTTATTACCCATCTACCTCTTCTCAGAAGAGCTCTGAACAAACACCAATGTTTTGAAGCAGCAGACATTTTTTAGAAACACAAACCAAAATACAAATGCCATGAATATGTAATGGAGTCATCTCACTTCCTCACATACCTACAGCTTCTTACTCAGCTTTAGGGTTTTGAAGCCAAGGGCTAATCCAGAATCTCCTGGCATCTAGGGGAATCAAGGTCTGCTACAGTCAGTGGAAAGAAATACATCCCTCTGTCTTTTGCTGCCCTGCCACTCACTGCCAGTACAACTTGACATGCTCTTGAAATAAGGTTAACAGTAGTTTTTAATATATTGTATAATATTGCACTAACAAAGCAAAAAGCAAACCCCTACAGAGCTTGTTTGCCTAGGACAAACATCCTGTCTGATGTTCTTGCTCCCTGAAACTGATCTGCTGCCAGATCGGAGGAAAAACCTTCCTTCTTTTAGTGCATTACTTTCCACCTGTTCTCATTCCCACATGAGGGAACATCCATGGCAGTATCTTGTTCTGACGCTGCACAGCCAAAGCTTCACGTTTGGGTAAGAATAAAGGTAGAATCCATCCTCTCCACCCACCTCATTTGTATTTATCTGTGATATTGATTATTTTGTAAACATCAGCTCATACATTAGTTATATGGCATTTTAACAGGTCACAAATATTCACCCCACCCCAGATACCTGCTAATGAAATATTTGCACAATATTAGACTCTTAGTACTTCCAGGTGCTTATCTCTTGTTTTTGGGCCAGAAAGTATACACTCATGAAAGCACACAGTGATGCTTACCCTCACATACAGACTGCTTTTACCCCTAGCTCTCAGTGTGTGCTTAAGTACATCTCTTGGCACAGGACAGAATGCTCTGCCCCTCACAGCTAAGCCCCAGGCCACACCTGCCGAAAATACAGTTTTTCTCTCTTTTCATTTTCTCTTGGAAAGCAGAGCTTGTGATCTGAGGAAACTGCATGATAGCACCCAGACTGGACAGACCAAGCCCATAAAGTGCTCTATGTTAAGTGTCTACTTTCATTTCCCAGGAAGACTGTTTATTACATTGCATTTCTTTGCCTTACTTCTGTACACTGAAGAAATGCATTGAGGGGATTTGGCAATATGATACCTAAAAGGTTATTAAAATCAAGTTTTTAGGTTTATTTGAGCCTTCCTTTCTTCAACTTATTAACTTTGCATTATATGCTAAGTCTCTACTCTGTATGAGCAGACATGCTGTTTTGACTTCAGCTCAGTGAGGTACAGTAGGGGCCACCCCTCTGCGGCTCACCTCTGCCCATCTACCCAAACCACCACCCTTCAGACCTGCCAATATCAAACTGCATCTATAGCTGCTCCCTAAAGATTTCAGTCCAAATAAGTAAGGTTTAAAAAAATATCTGTGCCACTGAAGAGCATAAAGCTCACAGCCTTGGATTCTAATGGAGTTGGATAAAGGAGCGCTTCACATGCAGTTATCCCAGTATACCTGAGGGGGCAATAACATCTTGCTGGGAAGCTCATAACAAGCTGCTAGGAACAGGAACTTTTTAACCTAGTTCACCCGTGGTCAGAGAAGTATGTCTGACTAGAGAAGCTGATTTTATGTTTCAGTGGTACATAGCCTGCCAGAAGCACAAAGTGCTAAAAGTACAGTTGTGATGCCATGGTACAATTACTGAAAATACCCATTTTCTTGACATTGCTCCTACACAGCTGGAATCTAATCCTTACATCTCGTAACTACTTCCTTATTTAATAGACTATCTCCTTTGTTTAGAACTGTGAAAGTTGGGGGTTTTTTGTGTGTGTGGAGGGAAAGGGGTACAGCAGCAAGGTCCTTGAGATTAAAAAGAAACCCTAAAAGAGAAGAGCTCGTTTATGCATTTTTAATAGAATGACCAGAAATCATTAAGCATAATGAGCGACTGGTTTCCCTCTAATACCTTATCAATCAGTTGACTATTTACTTGTCATGTGGAAGGCCCTAGTTCAAATGTCCTGACCAAGACCAGAGAGGAGTGTGGACTGCTATGACCCACTTCACAGGAGGATGCCCTACCACAAGATGCCATTACAAGAGATCTTGGGTAGGCTTCTTTCAATTCCTCCCCCCATTGACTGAAACTGTTCCAATCAATACTTAAGTGCTTTGCAAACAGAAGAACTTTTCAACTAGGAAAGTTGAGCTATGTTATGTAACTACTACATTTATGTCAGATACTGGACACCTGCAGGCAGTGAAAATCTCTGCTCTCAATCAGGCAGGAAAAGGATCTAAATCTTGAATTATCAGCATAGTGGCAAATACTCTGTCTTTTGAGCAGCCAGCAAGTAGTCTAGTTACTGTATTTCCTGTGATTTGCAACAAGTACCGCTATCTGATTGTGAATCCATGACAAAAATGTTTAAATTGTTCACACTGAAATATCTGGGATTTATTCTTCATCTTTAACCTTATTGGCGCTATACATTGTATTCTACCAAAATTTAGGAACACTTTCTATTAACCAGAAAATGCTGCTTTGGTTACTCCACACTCACAGAAATCCACCATTCCCATGCTCTACTTCTACAGCCTACTCTATTTCCAAAGAAAGATGCTTTTAAACATAAATAATTCAATAATGAAAGTCAAAAGCAGTTTTCTTGATATGAATAATCCTAATGAATGGTATCCATTCTATACAACAATAGGCATTATACTTGGAAAGAAACTGCTTGCAGTAGCAGGTTCTTCCACTTCATAAACACTCCATTTTGAATGAAAGGACTGATTTTTGCACTCTTTATACTTTGAATCAGAGCAACAGGGATTATGCCCATGTTTCTGAAATGCTTAGAACAAAATATTCCATCTTTGCACTATTTCTGATGCACTTCCATACACATATTTCTGTTTTGTACTTGGATCCCCCTTTTCCCTTCTCCCTTTCCATCTTCACGTCTTCCTTTGTCTTTTCCGTTTCCTAAGACTATCAGTCATTTGTCATTTATTAACAGAAGTAGATCAGGAAAGATTTTGCTCCCCTCAGGTTAAAACCCTATGACTTACAAGCTAGATAGCAACGATGACACTCCTTTCAAAGATGATGTGATCATTTAATAGGAATTTAACATTTTGAGCAGACTGAATCATATTAGCTTACCAGGGATGTGCGAGCTATTGCTTGCACAACAGCACTGAAGACTTTCTGCGGCAGACGGAGGAGCGTGGTGCCACTGTCTACTATTGCTTTATCAGCATTGTACTACAGAGGGTGAAAAAAGGAAAGAAGTTACACACTGTAGCTATGTAATGCAGATTCCACTGTTTCATAACAATGACAAAGCTGTTCCTTTTTGGTAGCTATCTTCCCAAAGACACGTGTCATACCTGTCAGCAGCTCTCTCTACTTGATAGCTTGAATTCAAATGAAGTCTGAGAGCAAAAGCAAGATACGGTCAGCCTAGACACAAGAGTGAGTTTATCTGCACTACTCGGGCAATTACTGTGTGTCACCACACCTAGTGCAAATGGCCAAACCACTATAAAAAGAAGTAAATCCCAGCCCCTGTCAGAGCTGTGAGCTAATCTGCTTTACCTCCCATACACTTTGGGCAGAAGAACTCTCATGGTCAGTACAGACAGATGCTAAGCATGCTGATGTAGCTTACAAGTATGTCCAAGCCCTGAATCAAGGTCTCTGCTATAATGGAAACAACTCACTCTAGTTTAAACACAGTGCAGCAACCTACTTTTAATGGCTGGTGCATCTAATTCAAGAATACTCAGGGAGCATTATACCTCACTACAAGTCACACTTGGTCCTGGCTCAAGAGTACAAATGCCAAGTACCAGACCTTTCTCTCTTGACTGCTGAAAACCACTAAAACACAGAAAAAAACCCAAGTGTAAAAACCTCTTGAAATTTCAATCTTGCTGCCTCAAAGTCTGCACTAAAAACCTAAAAACTAAACCTAAAAAACTAAACCTAAAACTAAAAAACCCAAAACCCCAAAAAACTAAAATCTGCACTACAAACATTTCATTATTAAACCCCAAACCCTGAGATAAGGATATTTCAGCAAATTTCAGATACAGCAAACAAAGAATAAACATTTTAAAAGGTACATATTTTTTTCATGAACTCCTTAAAAATTATGATTAACTGGGGGGGGGGGGGGGGGAAGAGGCAAGTAGCAGTGACAGCTGTTTGAATTAACTACTTTTGTTGCCAGCTTAGGCAGCAGGATCAATAAAACTGAACAGTGACATGTTTACGGCATAATCATAAGACAGAGGGTAATATACAGCATAGGCTTTTTAGGAAGAGGTTAAACAGCAAGCAAATTTAAAATACTTTGGTTTAGATGTTATCAAGTCATTTGGAAAATCTTTAGCACAGTGATGAATATAAAACCCACCGAACAACAAAAAAGTAACTCTAACTTAGATATTTTCTTTTTGAAAGAAGAGCTGCTATAGACTGCCAAGCAAAGCTGAAAGAAAAGCAAACAGGAAACCATTTATAATACACAGAAATACTTCTAAAGAGTGGAGAGAAATATCAAGGCATTGTGGAGTCCAGTTTAACAGATTTGTACCACAAATATGCAATTGCCACCATCCTGGAAAGCCACGCCTGGAAAAAAAGTAGGCAGAAGGCCCAGCCAAGAGGGTCACCACTAACATAAACCCATGCAAAATGCCTGGAGTAGCAGGATTGCTTGGCTAGGGACTAAGCACCTGGATTTTCATGCTGTGTACAGCATACTTGCAGCAGGCAGTAACTTGCCTTCTTAGTCTTCCTGGTTAATGTTTAACAGGGCACCCTGTGCAGCCTGCACTGCTGACAGCTCAGTACTTCTCTCAGTCCTGGTCTGCAAGGCTCAAGGCCACATCTGCAGTGTAATACTGGACAGATTCCCAGCATTGAAACAAGAGGACTGCTCTTCCCTGGCAAGGAAAGGAGTAGTCTCTGGTGATGGTAAAAAGAAATGTTCCATTTCCTACAACAACTAAGAGGAGAGAGGGCATACAGTTCATCATCCTATACAGTGAATTACACATCCTCTGCAAGCCCCTAACTAGCCAAACTTTAATCGTACTAGCTCTAATTTACTGGTCTTCCTCTAAATTTTTACAGGAAGATCTCCTTTGATCAAGAAAGGAATGATGCCTTCTGTACCAGTGACTAGCATACCGTGCTAATACAAACAATGTGAAAGCAAACCTTGGCTTAGAAAAGAGCAACAATAACAGGAAACTTTCGTAACACCGCTAGATTTTTAAGCAAGTTGTTTTCTGGAAACAGCATGTATTAAACCATTAGTAAAGGGCTCCTCTTCAAAAACATGTTGACTCTTTTTTAAGGTAAGAAAGAAAAGCAAACATAAACATTTATGTTAGAGGACCAGTGCTTTTGCTTTCCTGTATAGAGGCATTTAAATAGACCTTGTTTTGCTTATTAAGTTGAAAGACACTATGACTTATTTTAAATATTTTATATGGCAATATGATTTTTGTATTTTGTATGGAAATAGTTATGCACACATAAGGTTTTTATCATGAATTTATATGAACTATAAAAACTTTAGAATTATCATGTCCCAATGATTTCCAATTAAGAGAACAAGCACAAGATAAAATTAAGATGTCTAATGAAAACAGGACTTCAAAATTATAGAACTAAAACCAAAACATGAATAGCAATGAGCAACAGTAAGAAACAAATAAAAAACACACATACACACATATCCTTCAGAAAAAAAAAAAGAAACAGCTCTGGAATAAAAATTGCAACAACACAGTCTCATTAGACTGATCCAGAGATAGCAGAACATTATTCCTAATAAAAACAGAAACATGTCCATCAGGAATAATACCTAGCAAGGCTGAAGCAATAAAAAGTGGATTACAAAAATAAAAAAAGGAGGCATAGAATGAGATCCTATGGGAAGTGTCCCAGGTTGACACCTTTCCACTGCCACTGTGCATTACCCGCTTAGACATCTCTACAGGAGTCAATCCAAAATCTTCCCTTTTCTTTGTTTGACCAGAATTGCTTTAAAACCCTTTGGCATGATTTTGCTGTGTAACTGAAAACCATAAACGGTAGTTGTTTAAAGACTGTTGTCTCCTGGAATTAGTGCAGCATCTTCAGTGTTTAGACACGTCCGTTACAACTGAAACTAGTCAGGAGGCTGAGCCCCTCCAAACCGCAGCAGCCTTATTTTCAGTGGACCGTTCACTTCACAACTGAAGCTTAGTTCTTAGTTTACCGAGAATACTACCAATGGCTTTAAAGTCCTCCTTGAAGCAATTTTAGCATGCTTGATGTACGCCCTGCATTTCACATAGCTTGTTCATTTCTTTTCAAAGTTACCATGCAGCCTTAATTCTCAGAGGAGACTGCAATACACATTTGCTTGCAAAGTCAAAACTGATCGATGAAGTGTTTTTCTTAACCAAACTTGCATTTTATATAGACAGAAACACATAATTGCAAATACCTCTCTACAGTCCAGTTCTAGATTCTGTCCTCCAACCTCCAGTTTGAGAATTTCAACCTGGTAATACCACTCCTCTTTGATCGGTGTGTACCAAATATCTCCCTTGTACAGGCTTGGTTCAATTCCACCCAGAACCTGAGGGAAAGGAGAGAGGAATTCCCATGCTTTAAAATCCTGGATGTTTAGATTTGGAGTAAGCACACAAAAAAAGGGGAATATTTAATTGTGATACACAGGGCATCAAAATTTTAATTTAGCACCATTTGAAAAGATTTTATTGACAAGTTCTTTGTCAATAATAAAGCAGTATGAAACATCTAGACATTACATAGATTGTGCTTCAGTCAAACAGAATTCCTATATTGGGCCAAATTACCAGCATTCGTCTACAAGCTGACACTGATTCTATTATGAAAGTTCCACTGTTTAAAATCGAAACAGTATCTTCAGTGGTTTAATCTAGCCAATGTATAAAAATGGGACAGAATATTAAACTTGCACATCATAAATTCACTTTATCAGATCAGAAAAACCTTAATACTATTCAAGAACATTTCATTTTTCTTACACACATCCAAAATGGAATATGACCATCCTATCGCTGCTGTCACTGTTAACTTCCATCAAAATGTACATTGAAGCTGACTGGAAGCATACCAGACCATCAGACTTTGAACTGAACTAACATAAGCAAGTTCTCTCTTGGGCTTCATCTATCTCATGTTTGTTAACATTTACTGTGAATTCACTGCAGAATAACTATTTGTGATCAACTCCTGTGCTGATATGCTTATTTCGGCATAATTTGGGAACAATCATTCAAATATCTATTCCAGATAAATAATGGCCAATACTCGGTCCCACTAAAACTGATGGAAAGACTTTCCAGAATAACAATAAGTAGAAAATCTGGTCTTCAGATTTTTCGCTTTAACATGTTGTCTACAAAAAAGGAAAAGAGCCTTGATTCCTCTCCCCCTTTTCACATCATGTAAAAAAAGTACCGCAGCATTCTGATAAGAGTGAAAAAGCTTAGCAACTGAGTAAGGGACTACTCAGTTTGAAAAAGGTAGCAGAATCTGCCCTGAGGAAACACCATAACATTTATGGTTTTATTAAAATTAAACTTGAAATGCAGAAGTTTACTCAAACTTTAGAAAGAAAAAAACAATGGAGAATGAAAATAGACACTTGAGTTTTGCTTAAGTGCTTAACTTTTCCTTAAAAAAATATAAAATATTTCATATATTTAAACACTAAATTTGGAAGAAGTAGGATAGTCATAGAAAAGAGGGAGAGAGATTAATGAAGACACATCTTCCCTCTCAGATTGACAGATACCCACAAGACTACCTCCGTTGGTACCACTTCCAGAAACAGGCAATCCAGCACCACACATCTGCAAGGAGAAAATGTTGGGGATCTTTGCCTGCCTCACAAGAGAATCAAAGAATGTCTCCACAGAACTTGAAGGCTTGAAGGCGTTGAAAAACAAAACAAAAAAGAATTGCAGAAGTATTAATTAAAAGGTTTCTTTGCAGAAATAAGCAAATCATTCAAACAAGACCACTTTTCACAAGTAAATTGAATTTCTGACAACCAAGTGATGAAAATTCTAGATATAACAAGTCATTAAAACCCCAACATCTGTCATTTTTCTGTTTCTGTTGTTTTTAAAAACATTTTTACTCTTGACCACTGTCATAGAAATCCTTGACACACAAGAGTATTTTTCAACTGCAGTTTTCAAACTCACATACTAGTTTCAGTTTCAGGCAGAAACTCTCATCGATGCTTTCTATTTGGAAAAGGCTTTGAGTTATTAGAACAGTCAAATGTAACTTGCCCTTCACACCTTTCCACAGTTAAAAGGCAGAATTTTAAAGCGAGGATTTTCAGTTTTTAAGCATAGTTTAATTCCAATGAACTTTGAATTTAATGGCCCTTTCTTCCTCTTCTTTCTTTTAAAGAACTTTATATCCAAGCACACTCACTTCAACTGATTACTGGCCAATAGGTTCTTGCCTACATTGCATGTCATGCTTTCCTTTGCAGTTACTAGAGCACTGCAGTTTCATTATAATTCTGACTTCGATGTAGGTACATCTCACGATAGGCAGAGATCCTGGCTAGCTTGCGAGGCGCCAAGTGCTCTTACTGCACAAAGCACAGAGCAGCCTCAGAAGCCAATGATACTTCAGTCTTTGGAAGAAGGGAAAAATAAATGCCCTGAATGCACTATTTACCCAAACCTGAGTTTGAGAAGCAGCTCTTCTTTATCTGTCTGTTGACAGTGTATGACAGCAATATGGCAGAAGCCAATACCATGATCACATAACTCTTGAATAAAGCATTTTAATTTCATCGTTGGTGGACAGTATTGAATCATTTATTCTAACTGGATATACCTCAGTTTGTGAATTTCTCAGACAGTTACGCATGGGTTGAACACTACGATAACGTAGTATTCCAATCATATTTTCAGTTTTAGATTACAAGGTAATAAATGTTAGACTATAAATTTTAGGTTTTAAACTTCTACCTGCATTTCCAACCTCCTTGAGGACAGGATGTGCTTGGTTCTACGTTCATGAAAACACCACAGCTAATATTTGTTCTGAAATTATCCATATATATGCCTTCCATCTCAACTTTTACTTGGTGAATGGAGAATGCCTAAGAAAGCAAGTGCTCCGCCAAGTAAGTTCATCAGTGCATTGACAGGTCTTGAGGGAGGTCATCAGAGCCCTAGTATACACCCTTCACACATGTGCCAGCAGCCATTATTCCCATAGTCTGGTACTACAAGCTCTGTAAAAACTTATTCATTTCGGAGGACCTGAAATTGTAGCCTTCATTACCACAAAATACAAAATTCCTCACATTGGACTGTAGTGCCATCACCACCCAATTTATTATTTCTGGAACAAACACAAAGGTTCCATAGAAAAGAGCGGCTGGAAGGGAGGAGTCTAATGCGGACAGATCATCTGCTCAATTTATTTTAACAGCTAGATTTCTATTTATTGTCATCGTGAAAGAAAATAGCTGGGGGAAGGATAATTTACCTTGGCTAAGGCATCATAGGCAAGACCAAGAATCCCGTGCCATTTAACACCTGGTAAGAAAAAATTCTCTGATTCAAGAATAGTAGCAATGTTGATGGTGTAGCTGCCGTAGATTCCTTTTGGGATAGTAATGACATCTGTACCCAGCACTCCAGTCCAGCTTCCTTGACTGTACTTAACTGTGACATCAATCCCTTGAGATTTGTATGTACTTGACCTTTAAAAGGAAAAAATACACTTATGCACAAGCTGTTCATTTACAATGCAAGACAACACAATATATTCAATCTCAATTTTTCCCAGAGAGGGAAAGAAAAATGAAGTCTGCAAAGTCAATCACATATACTCACAGAAGAAGGGGTATGTATTGTAAAAGCAGTAAAAAGGAGAAAGAAAAAAATCTTGAGGCCCTCTTTCTATTCTGATGCCATCGATGACTCAAATCTTCACAATGTGTGTCTTTTCTTCTCTCTTTTTTTTTTTTTTTTTTTTAATATAAGGTATTATGCTACCTAATGCAATATGGTGTTATTATGCTACCCTATGCAATATGTCCCTGACTCAGACTGGTCCATCACAATAGGAGCAATACTCTTTAACTGGAGACGGAATGTATTAAGTGGTGCTATGAAATTAAAAGCTTCTGAATTCAAATCTAAAATTGAAATGCCAAGCTAACTGAATAGCTGTAGACTAATACTTCATTAAAATTATTAAAAAATCAATTTTGGATAAATTGGAATATTATTGTAAGTATCAGCAGTAAGACACAGGTTTTCTAAATCTGCAGTTTGGCCTATCTATCAGGAAGTAGGTAGACTTGGATATTATTAACAAATTATTTACTAACTTGGAGCAGGAAAGGAAGGAGTTCCTTCCAGATCAGGGCAGAGAAGGCAAAGGAGCAGTTAAGTATGGGAAGCAAAGAAAGAAAAAGAATCCTGTTGAGAAGACTTAACAAAAGAGAGCAGTTTTTGATGCTCCCAACATCTAACCCTTCAAGGGTCTTCAGGGCTCAGTAGCTTATAACACCTAAGACACCAGAAATACATGAAATAATAGGCCCCACAGATTATATTTTGAAAAGCACAGATTCCAGAGATACTGTTACTAGCTGTATCTGGTCTTCTACTGCTGTTTTACCTTTCTGTGTAATTCTGCATTTGTCTGACACTTAGACAAAGGTACATCTCTGCTCAGGCAGGGTCTTCAGAACACCACTGTGCTACTGGCTGTACATTTGATAAATCAAAATAAAGTCTGAATAATTAGTGACATGAAAAAAGGGAGGGGGAGGGGCAGGAAAAGGAAGGGGAAATACAGGGTTCTTCATGTAGAAAAGTGTCCGGCTGTGCAACAGAAGAGGAAACATCCGAAATCAGAGAGAAAATTGAGAGCTGGGAGAACAAAGCAAAAAGAATCTGCAAATACAGACACTGCATGACTAGCAACAGCAGCAACACATAGCTCTTCTTCTGTAAATTGTAACAGCATGGTGGACTGAGCTGTGGACCGGGACACAGAACCACTGGGTACCTTTTCCAGCATGGCTGCTGAACTTTCGGGTGGAAAGGCAGGATAAGTCACTTCCTCAGCCTCTGTGCCTCAGCTTTCCCACCTTAGAAATGGGTATAAGGATACTCATCTCATTTGTAAAGCACACAAATGTCGTATTGATGAGAAGGCCTTATTATTTCCTTCAAAGAGCAAAATTCCAAATGTGAGAAGGGATATCGCATAATCCTTGTGGCAGTAAATTACATTCTGTTCTGCAAAACCACTTCCTACTCCATCTTCTTGACTGTAATCAGCCCATATTTTTCCACCTCACTGACGTAAAGGAAGAAAACTTCTATAGAGGTCAAACCTAGAGACTTGTTCTAATTCATGGGACAAGTGTTTTAAAACAAACACACAGCACAAAAAAATTCCAAACAAGCCATTTTGGCTGTAATGAGAAAATAAGAAATTCAACTCCTCCAGCAGGACAGAGTGTATCTTAGCCAGAGGCAAAGAAAAAGGCCTCCTAGGTTATAATGCTGTAGTGACACTACCCCTTCTCTCTCTCCTGCCTGGTTACTCTCCTCTCTTAGCAGCTTACAACAACTTCAAAGACATTTACCAAGATGACACAGCCAAACCTTTCTCTGCAGTGCCAGACAATAACACAAAGGGTAACACATGACTTGCGTTCAGATTGGACAACAGGAAATATTTTCTCCAAAGGAGAGCCTGGCACAGCACTGAAATGCTCTGCCCAGAAAGATCACAGATTCTCCAACCTTAAATGTTTACAGGACTTGGCTGGACTCTGCCGTGGCTGACCTGATCTGCCTCATTTGGGATTTGTACTGGGTACCCTACAGAGGTTTGCTGCAAAAAACATTTTTGAAACAACTAACTGATTTCAGGGGGGCCAGGATCCTTCCCAGATGACATTTATTTAGATCTATTTAAAGTATTTTAAATGGGAGAAGCATGGTGTAGCCAGGTTCAAACATGCTAATGGTTGCACTTTATTTTGAGCATATTGCAGTACTCCATCAACCCAGCCCAAACTAGAAATTGCTCTTGCAATTGCTTTGAACTGTAATGACTTGAGTTTGAATCATTTTACAAAGCACCCTTTAACTCTTCAGGGCCTAAATTTCAAGGTTGCAATATTAACTTTATACTAAAGTTCTCAAAACACAGTGTACGCTGAGAACACTTGATAAGAGACTGTAACCTTCAAGCAATTTCACAACCTTTTCAACACACAACCTCTGCCGTTGTTGTTTCTAATAGTTTACAGTTCTTTTGAGAGAGGCCTTGCCCTCCCAGACAAAATAACATCATTTAAGAGCAAAGGGAGAAGGAATGCTTGTGTTGTTTTAATGTTTTAATTCCTTGCAATTAAGTTTCCTCTAGCCACTACCTACGAAAGGGGATAGTTGGCATGTAGAACTCTGCAGTAGTGCAGAAATTGCTTTCTAGTGAAAATTCTGCACTTCCCAGAGCCATGTCATATCACAGTGAAATGTGAAATATCTCCATTCATACCTGAATATGTGGCAGGAGGTAACGCTATTCTAGTAAGCAGCATGGAAATACTGGCTTTCCCTCCATTACTAGTGCATCTTATTGGGAAAAAAAAAAAGTGCAAAACCTCATGTTAAAATACATAAAGAGGTAATGAGAATGGCGATACTCTCCAGCCTCCCAGTCCTCAAAGTATTTTTATCCTTATGCTTTAGCTAAGGATAGAAACTGTGTTTTGCAGAAGTTTACCTGAAATAATTGAAACTAAAGAAGGGCAGAAAAGAAGGAAAAAAGAAGGGAGAGTGACTCAGACAGACAAAGCTGTGCTCGGCTGTGACTAATGTCAGCTCATGCTAAACACAGCAAATTTAGTGCATAACAAACACCAAAACCACCAAGTTGTATCTTGTAAGTTACCAGTTTTGACTAATTTTGGTTTTGGATGAGATGTCAACTGACAGATACAATTACTGAGTTTTGATTTTTGGGTTTTCTTAACAAAGCGAAAGTATATTTAAACTTTTAACTCCTCCCAAGACTATTCGGATAAGAAGTTGGCTGAAATTGGTGTGATTTTGCAAACTATTTTTACTCTGTTATCTTCTTCCCTTTTCTCCAGCTCTAATCAGCGCTGCACTCAGAGCTCAGTTGTGCGGCTATCAGTGGGCCTGTTCATGGTGTCAGGCCAGACTCTGCGTCAGGCAAGGCCAATCTTCCCATTCAGGCAACAAACATCCCACTCTCACGGGATGCCACAGGAGCCCCACAAACTGCCACATCATCCTCTTTCACATGGAGCAGCCAGGATCCAAGAGACATCCTAACCCATCATTGCATGCAGAACAGGTACTTACAGCTCGGTATTGAAGTAGGAGGTGACATCAGGATCAGGCACGCCTGCTACAGCAAAATTACTGCTCCCAGTGTCTACCAGAATATTTAACTGCCAAAACAGAAGATAAGGTGGTTTTCATATTCAACTAAACAAACAAACAAACAAAAAAAAATCGTTAGAGTTTTCATCAAAACTACCTGTAGAGTTTTAAAATGATTATGAAAGTTGCCCTGAAAATAAATACAAAGTGTCACTTTTGGGAAAGATATGCTGCTGCAGCCCCTTCAAAACAGCTGATCATGCTCAAATGCTTTAAAATAGTCTTGTTCCTAGAAGGCGGATAACTTGCTAAGCCCATATTTGCACAGCAGATAAATTCACATCCATCTCCAATTTCTTTTTGGCCCAACCCATGTGTCTCGGCAATCTGGCTCATCTGGGACACAGGCTGAATTGAGTACTGTTTCAAGCACTGTTTGCCTTAGAGCTTATGAGGTTTCAAGGTAGGGGTTGAATGCTAGTCTGAGCAGAAATAAGCAGAAACACAAAGCACAGGAATGATGCCCAGTTCGTCCTCAGCAGCAGCAACCTACTATAGCCTTCACTGCCTTTAAATAGGAGGATGGCAGATTTATAAACACTGTGAAAAACATTGATTGAAAGTGCTTTCAATCTTAGACCAGGCCACTTTTTGGTTAATTGGGATGACAGCTTAGGCCAAAAATTGCGTAACAAAACCACACGGACAAAACGAGACACCTCCTTTCCCTACTTGACTCGGTAACCAGGCTGGTTCACCACAGCTGCATGACAGCTTGTGCTTTTAAAGCAGAAGGTAAACAGCACAGGAGCGAGTGGCCGGATGCCGGATCACTTTTTTCAGTGAGACCTTGAACTACATTAAACGTAGTGTCATTAAAAGATAATTTAAGTAAGTCAGAGCCTATACTGCTACCAAAAGCAGTGGTTACACCTTTTCCCTGTTCTTGGCTGGATGCTTCCCAGGGCTTCTTGGCATGAGCATTTGTGCCCATGGGGCTGTGAAGGAAATCAAATCTGGTTCCTCACCTACAGCTACCAAAATAATAATAATAATAAAAAAAGCAATCTGCTATATCAGACAGCTACTTGAAAAGAGATGGTAGGAGCAGATACCAGAGATACTAGAAAGGATGATTGCCTCCTTTGGTGACAGTATGGTCTCAGATTGGCTTAAAACAATTGTGGAATTATGCCCTAGGCAGTAAGGGACACCTATTCCCCAGAAAAATATTAAGGACTAAAGAATTTTCCTGTAAGAGGGAGTGAGACATGAGGACTGGGTTGCCTGAGGTTTAAAACCAGCTCGAACAAGCCACTTTGGTAGTCTTCATCAATCCTTAAGATGTGAGTTAGCTATGGATCTAGCACTGAAAGTGGATGTGGAAAGGGTAAGAGAGAATAATAGGGGAAATGAATTTAGCGTTGACAAAGGAAGTCGAGCTGAGCTCAGAAAGGACAGTAAAGACAAAGGATGATCAAGCATTTGGAGAAGATAGGCTGAATTCTTCTTTAATAAGTTTAAGACCAAGCATAGACAAAAAAAAAAGTGTGAGTCAATGTTAAAAAACACCTTTGGTTTGCTCATGGAGGGAGAGGGAGGAGATGGTTACTCTTGTTTTACCTAGTTAATATAGTATGAGGAGCTCTGAAATTAAAGCATGAACAGAAAACCAACTAGTAAGTAATCCGTGGCACTCTCTTCCGAACTGCATGCACACTCTGTCATTGGTATTCCCAGTTCTAATCGTGCAAAGATTTAAAGACTAAAAAGAAACAAACCCGCAGCCTTAGTCAAGTGCTTCGCTGCATCCCAGATTTTACATTAAGCCAGGACAATATATTAAAATTTATTTTGCAACCACATGCGCTAGACACGGATGTTTAAAGACAACAGGACATCTACAGGTTCACCTGGCTCTAAGATCTGAGGCTTTAAAAGAAAATAAGAATCTCTGAGGCATGGCTTGCAGTAAATCCGAAGTTCGCTACATACTTTATTTCACTGATATCAAAAGCCTAACATTTTTTCAACTACCTAACAAAGTAAAAACTATTCATTTCCTTCCCCCCATCCCTCCCGGGATAGAAATACTATTAAAAATAAATAACAAAGAGCAGCTACGATGTGTGCATCTATCAGGACCAACAAAAGTTGCCTCAAAGGGGTGCTGCAGGGCTTAAATTAATTAGCCTTTCTGAGGCAGTCTGTGATGCTTGAGCAATGGGCACTGTACACCAGCTGCATAAATACATGTAGGTGTTGCCCTAGCTTCGGTAATATGCATGACACCATACACGGGGGAGGACTTGGAAAAAAACACAAACAAAAACCAAAACCCAAGCAAACCCCCAATCACTAAATATGACATACATTAAAGATATTTTACCCCCACACCTTAAATACAATGTTATCATCACAGAATTCACAAATCACTGAAGAAAAGGGCAAACTTACTACCCACAGTACAGAACAAATCAACATTTCCAGAAGAAAATAGATATCCCCCACAGAAAAAAAAAAAAAAAGAAAATACAAAGCTGGCTAACCATGAAAGTGCCAGCCCACTCGGACACAGCAGCATTCACATGACAGATCGCTATTGTGGCTGACATTCTCTATCTGCATGTTTGCATAATGAGATGCAGGCGGCCAGGGCAGACACTGATTTATTGTAGTCCTCACAATAGCACCAGTGATTAGCAGCTCATTTTGGGGTGGGTGTAACTTACTGAGTTCTCTTTTTCTCCTGGCTATTTTCTTCAGTGCCTTCACATGTCATTAAGAATCACTTTCATGCTGTTACCATTGGAGCCTACTTTATTCCATACTGCCTGCTGCAGGTTTAATGGTGCTGTTGGGAGAACTTCAGGCAAGCTCTGGTGAGTCACAGGGTAGCAACCAAAGGAGCTCTAGTACAGGGTTTCCCATCCTGCCCCATCTCCAGAGATCAGCCCTGCCCTCTCCCAAAATCTGAAGCCAAACGCACTGCATGCTTGCTCCCCACCTGCTGCATTTCACCACTCAGCTTACTATCAAAAACTGAAATCAATGGCACCTCAACTTGATTCACTGAGCTATGTGCCATGACAGCTGCAGAGTGGTCATACTTCTCTGTGCCTCTACCTTTCTGCCACAGGAGCAGAAGACCCTGATGTCAAGGCAGAGCCAACAGCAGTAGTAGCGTCCTCTCCAGCTGCCTTGTCGTGAAGACCCAGAGATGGTGAGTCAGAGCTTTTGCAGGCAGGCAGAGAACATTCTTTGGGTTTATTACAGCCATGGACTTATTACGAGTGAATCACTTCCTGTCACTGAGAGCTGATTATTTAGTGATCACCCCGTTTTGCCAGTGATTGTCAGATGAAGCCAGATTTTGCGAAAACCGAGGTCTGAGAGACACAGCTGAATGAGGGTATGAAGGAAAAAACTGCCCAAAGACTGCTGACTGGTCATGTGCCCAGTATTAAAAACAATGAAAAACTACTTTCCTTTTGCTTTTGGAGACACGGAAGGCTTTAGGGTTTTTTTTTTATTGTGGTTTCCAAGTTCAATTTCCAACCTATAAAGCAGAAAGCACAAAGCGAATGCAAAAGGCAGTTCTTCCCCCCTGAACATCACCTTCATCACAGCTGTGGGACATAAAATCTTGCACCTAGTATCATACCTGGAGATTATTTTGCTGGATGTATTTCCTATATGGAAACAGTGTTGTTATTGTTAATAAGAGGTTCATGAAGATCCCTAGCCATAGAATAAGCATGATTGTAACATCCACTTCTGCCATGATAAACTTAAAGAGGGAATCTGACACTCTATCTATATGCCATTAAGCTGTGCTTATAAAAAGAAACAAATCCAAATCTGTTTACTGAAAATCACAAACATTGAAAGCAGAAGCCTTCTTAGGCCATGCATTTTATATTTTTTCTACTACAAAGGGGTGGACACACTGAAAAAAAAACAAAACTCGGTTGCAATGATCTATTTCAACTGGAAGCCAATTGTCAATACTTCAAGAATCCCTCAAACTTTCCAGTGCTTGATTTAGTGCCAACATCAAATAGCACTTACTGCATGCTATCCTGCTTCAATAATTTAACTTACCAAGATATCCTTAATATTTTTAAGCTTTCCATGGCTGAATATTCTTATATTTTGCTATCAGAAGGAAAAAAAAAAAAAAAAAAGCCTGTTGATCTGTCATCTTTTTTTCATTCAGCAAAGCTTCGTCTGTCTGTGGTTCAGGCACCTGCCCTATCTGTTACAGCAAGTGATGTCATTATGATGTCATCAACACTCAGCATAATCTATGCTTCATTTAACTGCCTGGTAAACAGCAATTTGCAGTTACCTCACCATGCATTGAGAAAGTAACTTCCTTCACATTTTCAAAGAAAAGTGACAAAAGGTAGCAATCATCCCATTTCTGTTGCACAGAGGTTGCTAGCATCCTCTAGTAGGGACAGACCTGGCCTCTGTTCTGATCTGTACCCTACTCAGACTTCATATATGTCACTCGTTCTTGTTTCAGTTTGAGGTTGGGAGGTTTTGGTAACTTTCGGAAAAATATACAAAACAAAACTCATGGCTACAAGTGCATAATGCATTTCTTTGAAGCAGTTCTCTGCACGATTTAGCATGCACAGCCTTTTCCAGGTGTGGAATCCTAGGGCTTGCATGCAACCCTGTCACACTGTTGCTTTTGATGTGATTCCCACACTGAGCTGGTGATAATCTTCATCCCCATTAAAAGACTGGCCCATGGAAAAAATCCAATGTAGTTTTTTTCAAGTTAACAGGTCTGATCCTTCTAGGTCAAGCAATAAAGTTTCACCACTGGACAGAAAAAAACACACTGCGAAAATGTATTTGGGTCTTCAGCCCTGTTTCAGCTGAAGCATGGGGGGAGGAATAAGGTTTTCACAGATAGAGACAAAAATATAATAATCAATCTCACTCAGCCTTACGCTTGCTCTGGGGTTCAGTCAAAATCTTAATGATAGGCAATTGATAGTTTCTACTGCACAAGCCAGCACACCAAAGAAGCTGGCTCTGTAAGAGTTCATGATGAAAACTACAAGCAATCATGCCTTCTCTGGGATTTTAACTTGACCCAAGGGCACTCCTTTCTTTTCCCTTCTCTCCCATCCCCAGTAAAGAAAGCGACCATTCCACACTAGTAACATTCATATGCCGTTCAAAATCACGTCCTGCTATGCTTTCATGGTTTCTCCCATGCACACACTTAAAATAGGGCTTATAGTCCTACTCTGCTTGATGGAGTATGCCACATAGTGAACTATCACAAAGTAAAACTGTTTTTCTGTCCACATGTGGAGACTATACATAGGAAGCATCCTATTACTGGCTCATGAGCTGTTACCACATATCATGATGTACTGGCTTAGTAGAAGCTCACCCCATCTAACAACCTCTGAACCTGTAACATCTCTTAACTCCCTCTCTTTCCTATTTTGTCCCACACATAATAAACCCTACAGAAAATAATTTGCTAGACAGTGCTTAAAAAACATGCAAAGAAGTGCTACATTTCTTATTAGGGATTAGCCGCTAGAAATCATTTGTGTAACAGCTCTTCTTTTTCAAGCTGGTTAATAGATAGGAAAATTAGTTGCCAATTTAAATACTGCCTCATTTAACACGACAATTCCTAATTACATTATCAGCCCATCTGGCAAGAATTGCTTACAACCATCACATGAAAAACAAAACATACTAGCAACTATACACTGTGTTTGCCCACAGTTATTATGTGTTATTACTGGCACAGATTGTCAGTCAGGTTGTATCAGCAATTTGTTTCTACAAATTAATGATGTTACAATATACAGTGGCTATTTAAGCATAGACATACTGTACGCCTTTTTTCCTGTGTTACTTGGAATTAGCATTTACGGGCTAATTTCTAAAAAACAGATTCAGAAGTCTATGCTTTAATACAGATTCTTCATCTGTTTCTCTTAAGATACAGAATAAAACTGAATTAAAAGATGAGTTAGAACAATCTTTGGAAGTGTTTCAAGATGTAGAGGCCTGCAAACCTAGATGTAAACTGAAAAAGCTCCCACAACACCACATTTCTGCTTGCAGAATAATACATAATTTGCTGAACAGGTAAGACAAAAAAGGGTAAAAAAAAGTCTGGTACACTGCCCCTGAACACTTCGATAGTGACAGGAGTCTCCTGTATTTCATTGCTCTTGAGTAGTCCCTGCACTGGAGCAGCCAAGTCCTCATCGCTTTGCAGCACTTCACCTCTGAAAAGAGCTTGGCTCTGCCCTCTTTGCACCCTCCCCTCAGGTATTTACATACATAAATGAGATCACCCCCGAGACTTCTCTTCTCCAGGTTGATCAGTCCCAACTCTCTCAGCCTTTCCTCATAGGAGAGATGCTCCAATCCCTTAAATGTCTTCTTGCCCCTTCACTGTGCTTTCCAGTATGTCCATGTCTCTCTTGGACTGGGGAGCCCAGAGCTGGACACAGCAGTCCAGGTGTGGCCTCAGCAGTGCCAAGTACAGGAACCTAGAAAACAACTCAGCTTTTTGACTGACAACTGCATGTCCATGATGATGGAGAAAAAACCCCACCCAGAGCCAAATGATTCTCTGCAGCTTGGATGGTATCATACTTCACCTTTGGGGAGGAAGGGGCCCACATGTTACAGTGAGGAGAAGTATTTCCTGTGTTGCTCTGAGGGAGGTCACCTCACCAGAGAAAACATACCTATCTGCTACTACCTCCAAAAAAATCCTCCTGTAGTCATAAGAAGGGTTTAACCAAGATAAGAGAGGTGTTGCGAGAAAGAAGAATGGAGAAGAGATTAATGATTTTTTTAATGCTGTTTGTTCAGCAGGTGGTGCCCACGTTTCACTGCAACGTCAGACTGGGAACGTAGAGGAAAGTGATTTATTACAGCATGAAAACGTGGCCAAACCAGGAGGTCAAGTCTATCAAAGATAATTCCTGCTTTTGCAACAGCTGAAGTTTGTCACAGAAACTGTGATGTGTTTGTAGGCTGTGGAGTAAGCAGAACAAGTGGCGAATGGAGACTCTTCAGGGCAGTAGCAGATCAAGCCCACCAGAGCACATTTGGCATTCGCTGTAGTTCCCCTCAGCACATTCCCAGCTGGTGTCAGGACCTGGGATTTGATCCCATAGTTATACTACCTTTATATTCACTCTCCCTCCAATCCACCTAAACCACTCAGCTATCCCTGGACACTCTCACACCTGCAGTGGGCCCAGAAGAAGACCGAGAGTCTTTTGCCCTCAATCTTTTAATGATCTGCACTACTAGACTGGGAAGAATACCGTTTTTTTGTTCTCTTTCTGAAAAGCAATAATCTCTTTCTTTGCCAGAAGATTACAAATCACTATCTGGATTAGCCAATCTATCCGTGCTTAAGAGCTCTGCGTGCTTCTATAGTTGAGATTTGTATTAAAATACAAATGCTAAAGTGACTGATTGCTCTGAAGGATAAACTTGCTAAACTAAATTGTGAGTTGAAATATGAGCATCTGACTCTGGGACTGATGAATAGTCATTTTGAAGAGAAATATTACAGGAAGTGCTTTATATACATTATCATTTTGACAATAAGGGAAGGCTATTATGGTTTAAAGAAAAAAAAAAAGTCACCCAATCAATCCCGGTAACAAACCAAAATACCTATTTTTCATTTCTGCACTTTCCTTTCTGCCAATGCCTTTGGTTCCTTAAACATTAGCATTCTTTCTGCACATGCCGTCTCATGTGGTATCTTATTTTTCAGGCTGAAATTTATTTGCTGTGTCTAGATTTATCATACAACACATCCATCCTATTCATGCTATATGAACATGCTTTGCTGTTGAACATGAGCTATTACTTGCTTATCTCAGAGCTGTGTGAATTGTAGCAATTTTGTCTCATTGCCTTTCAGAAAAGATTAACCTTTTTTTCCTTTTTTTTTTCTTTTTCCCCTGACACAAGTCCCTCTCCCATATCAGACCCCATAGCTGACAAAAAACTAAGTGTGTGAAGCAACCCTCTAGTTCACAGAAGCCAGCTACAGCTGAAGTCATGCCTTGCTCTAGGCATTGGGCTTTAAGGAAAATCTGGACTAGAGAGAGCTCAGTAACAATAATAATGTAGAAGTCTATAAAAATCTCACCTGTAAATAACCATTGAAAGCCCTGAACTGGCTTGAAACAACTGAGGAAAACTGATAGTCTTAACAGATGCATGGTTGTCACAGAGACCCCCTGGGACCCACACCTTTCAGAAAAAAGGGCTTGCATATGAGCCAACTGGTATCTTCACCAGCCTTTCGCAGTGTAGCCAGCATCTCATGCTAACGTCAAGTAGACTGTTAGTTCTTAATAAGAGTAGTAAGGCACCCAAACGCTCACAAATTTGAGTGAGGAAAATCTATATATTTTCTGTATTTGTACTGAACGTGTTCTTGAATTGAAAGATTAATGAGTGTCTCAATAAATGGAAGATTGAAAAAAACCCCACAAACACACCATGAAATTCAAGAATGAATGCAAGACATCAGTTATTTGCACTTAAGTACACACAGAGCTCTTGTTAAATCTGAAAGCATGTTTTCACCTGTTAGTAGGTGTATAGGAATTAAATTCATCAATTTTCTGCTAATTACAGTACAGCACTGATGAGACAGCGAGACTGTAAGCTGAATGCCACTGGGACCAACTCTCACATCTAACTGCAAGACTCATGAGGAATCACAGTGCCCATGCAGCCTTGGTTTAGAGACAGGTTACGTCTAAGCTTTGTGCCACATCTAGATTCGTACGCATCTCATCCAGAGCTCACCCCTTTGTCCCCAGAGAACATGGTAGCCAAAGGTATTGGAGAGACAGCTATTTATTCAATAATGTAACAGCTATAAAGAAACTGAAGAAATGCCTGAATTCTGCCTCTACCACCAGCCTGATTCTTGGAGATACACTCATGAATACCATCACTGATTCCATAGTCACCGTCTCAACCTAAACCTCTCTCTCACTCTTAAATCATCAAGCGTAGTAGCCACTGCAGAGCAGATCTGCTGGGCACTGCTTGTCAGGATTTTAAACTCTTTGGAGCAATGGCCACACACACCACATGGCTACCAGTCCACAGGGCTATGGGTGCTGTAGGAGGACCTGAGGGAAGGGACAGCTTCTAGCTCCACAGTAAACAGGAAAATGGCCAAGGTGGGTGAAGGGCTGCACAAGTGTATTTCGCAATACAGAGGCACAGACATCACTGGCCAAGTCCAAAGGGTTTTGCTGTCCCCAGAGAGCTCCCTCAAGCAAGCCTCTATGCACTTGCACTGTTGCACTTAACCACAGCCTGTCTAGCTTCATTCCTGAAGAAAACCACTGTCAAATTATTTCACTTGACCTGAAGCTAAACTTTCTCTGTAAAAAAAGACAACCATCCCACTCAAAAACAACGAACATCCACCTCAAGTGTTTTAGGTTAAATGTCTGCTACATCTATTATGTTTACCAGTACTACTTAGGGCATGATACTTCTAAAAAAGCAGTCATGTCAATCTGTTTTAGAGTTGTTTTCTCTTTTTGGGGTGGGGGGGGGGAAGGGACTTCTGCTAATACACTACCTTTCAGAATGCGATATCCAAGGAGGGCTTTTTGCTTGTTTTGTTTTGGGTTTTTTTTTTAAAGAAATGAAATCAGTAAGCCTATGTTAATGCATTATACCCACCAAATGATTACAGATAGCAGCTGCGTACAGTTCAGAATTTCAATCTTCTGAGGCTTTCGCTCTCCAAAATTAGCTTCCAATTTATTTTGTTAGGTCACCCTTTCTTTACCTCTATTGTTCATTGGACTCAGATAAACTGCTGTCTGGAAAAGAAAAGGCCCTTTCAGTTCTTCTCTACCTAGCTTCAGAAGTCCAACATTATAAAAAAAAAAAAAAAAAGGTTTGTTTTGAGACTAAAGCAAGAACCCTCCAACTGCAGTAGCTGCAAGACAGCAACGTTATTTTTTTTTTTTACACATTTGCACAGAACCAAGCAATACTAAGGAAATTCAGGAAGGCTTGAACTGACTAATTTTTAAACCTTCCTCATGCTGTACGAACTTCTACACTGTAACTCACTGCCCCTGTTCCCTGTGCCATTTGGAAATATCAGAATTAATCAAGAGCCATGTTTCAAACTTCAATCCAGTTTATGAAGTCCATTCCTAATGTTCTTCCTAATATATCTATAGGCTCATGAGCACTTTTTTTTTTGTCCCTTTTGTCAAAGATACCACAGTAGCTTTGCCCTTCAGTAGCGGGCAGAAACTTCTCAGGAGATTCAGTCTCGCTTCTATATTTCTACCTCCATTAAAAGGTTTCCCTCACACCAAAGATCTGAACTTCAATCTCAAATTTAAATTTAAGACTCTGGCTCTCAAATTGCACTGGAGATGTGAAACCAAGTGCCAAAGCTGATCCTGCAATATTTAAGCACCTTTTGAAGGCAGTGATTAGCTTTGAAAAAGGCTGCATTTACAGAGACAGGTAGGAAGAAAAACCAGTTTGCAGGGTGGCAGCGAGAAAAATCAAGAGTTTTGAGAAGGCTGCATGCCGGGTCTGATCTCTTCCCTCTCCTCCCCCTGTCAACTTGTTCTTGTAGTGACATGATTCTTTTCAGTTTTTTTTCTCCCTCCTCTGCCAAGATGTTAGTTTTGGAGACGGGTGTTTGTTAGCAAAGGTTTTTCAAAACCTGGAGAGCTGTGCAAAGGAGAGGTGAAGGCAGGACGCTCCTGACATATAAGGTCTACCCGTCCTCCCCAGAACAGGCTCTTCCCACCAGCACTGCCGTACCCACACAGCGGGGCCACTCATTAGAACATCCTTCTAGCTGCACTTTCTACTTGCCTTATGGTTTTTAGTGATTTTCTCCAAAAACACCACTGAATGTTTACACGATATTTTCTAGTAATTTCCCTAAAACATTGTAACAAAACCAAAGTTGATAAGCATAACTTTTCTTGTGTTTTCTCTATCCATACACCTCAATAATGAAAGACCAACCTTCCCAAAACATGGAAGGCCAACAGACACATAATGGTTTGGGTTGGAAGGGACCTTAAGGATCATCTAGTTCCAACCCTCCTGCCATGGCCAGGGAAACCTTTCACTAGACCAGGTTGCTCACAGCCTCATCCAACCTGGCCTTGAACATTTCCAGGGATGAGGCAGTCACAACTGCTCTGGGCAACTTGTTCCAGTGCGTCACCACCCTCATAGTAAAGAATTTTTTCTTAATATCTAATCTAAATCTACCCTCTTTCAGTTTAAAACCATTCCCCCTTGTCCTGTCACTACACATCCTTGTAAAAAGTCTCTCTCCAGAATTCTTGTAGGCCCCCTTTAGTTATTGGAAGACCGTGACAAGCTTTGAGCCTTCTCTTCTCCAGGCTGAACAAGTCCAACTCTCTGAGCCTGTCTTCATAGGAGAGGTGCTCCAGCCCTCTGATCATCTTCATGGCCCTCCTTTGGACTTGGTCCAACAGGTCCACATCCCTCTTGTGTTGGGGGCCCCAGAGCTGGGCACAGTAGTGAAGGTGGGGTCTCATGAGAGCAGAGTAGAGAGGCAGATCACCTCCCTCGACCTGCTGGTCACACTTCTTTCGATGCAGCCCAGAATATGGTTGGCTTCCTGGGCTGCAAAAAAGTCCAGTTATGGCAGGCACAAGGACTGGACTTTGGTTATTCTGACTGTGTTCCCTGCTAGAACAGCTGTGCCACATCTCTGGGGAAAGACATATGGTCGGGCAGCTGTCCGCTGGTCTGTGCTGTCTTAAGTGACCACAGGAATGTACACAGGTGGTCCCAGGTCTCAGAGCACAAACAAGGTGATGCAACTCCAGTGTTTTTATTTCCCAGGTAATTAATAAAGGGAATACAACAGACAGAAGGCTTTTGCTCCCCATTCCACCTGACCTATTTAGGATATTACCAAGGAGCAGAATTTGATTGTCATCATGGGTGTTTCTTAGAATTATACACATGAGTTCAAAGGCACAAACAGAAAGCAGCTTTTCACTCCATAATATCAGGAAGACTGTGTGATGGAGAGAGTAAGCAAAAGCTGTTAAGCCATGTCACAATAATGTGTTTGATTTATTAAAAATGAGAACAATCATTTTTATTCATATTTATTCTTACATTTTTACTTAAAAGCTTGACAGGGCAATTTAAAAGGCAGATTTGATTCTGAAGTAAAATAAGATACGACTTTTTAAAAAATTCTTTTTTTATTTAAGCAGCAGCATGCCTTTCCCCTGTTATTGGACTTCTTTATTTCTCTCTCTCCTTCTCAAACATGCACACTTTACTCTTTACCCCGGCTAATACTGTAGAGGCAGCAGCTCTGGGAAATGAACTAGCTTCGCCTGTGGCTCATACATCATTACAACTGTTAACCAAGTTCCACTATAAAAATCTTTATTACATGGGAGAACACGGAGGCATGAAGGAACACAGCTTTATTTCCAGATACTAGGTTGAGTTTGTAGGGCAGGAAGTTAGAAGACTTTGTTATGCTCTCATGTTGAGACTAAGTCTGCTAGTACACACTGCAACAAAACGCAGAAGACAACCTCCTACTTCCCATTGCTCCACATATCAACCAGTACACAAAACTAAGCTATCATCTTCTACTTTGGCCGGTGGTTACAATCCGTTGTGTGATGATGGTATCTCATGTTCTACAGCAGCCCAGGGCTCCAACTTTTTGTGTATTACAAGGAAAGCAACACATTGCTACTTACACGCTGGAGCTGATGGTGCCCAGGCCACTGGAATTGTGGAATTTTGCCTATTAGCAACAGCAAATGTTGTTGTGTACACCTGCTGTGAAGAAAGTTTTCAAACCTGAACAAAAGGGTACAGGTGGTATCACTAGTGTTTGGTCACTTGCCAAGAAAAGGTCAACCCAAAGGCTCACCAGAATGCAAATGAAAGTTAACGTCATCTGAACATGTAACACATGCCAATATTCATAACTACAGCTGTTGAGAAGTTTTCTGAACTCTTCCCCCCCCCGCCATTATTTATCTCAGCAGTTTAAATGCAAATATCTGGAACTTTGAATCATGGAAAATGCTTGTGTTACTCCCTGAAGGACTTTGCATCCGTGGAGTAATGAGAAGATTATTCTGTGACAGATAAACTGAAGCACTGTGACCACATCAGATGTTATCTTGCTACAGCACTTATCTGACTTTTGGTAAGTGCGACCACCTTTGTACTCCTCTGTCTTATTTACAACCAGAAAGCCACCAAGAAGAAAAATGAATGAATAAAATAAAAATCTTTCTAGTCATAGAAATGTATCAATAGGACTGATGAATCATTTTCTAACATGCCTCACATTTCACTCATACCCATAGCAGACATCTACCAGACAGCACAGTGAATGAAAGCATAGGTCTTTTCATACCATGCTTAAGCAGCATGGTAATATTGCCCTGAAGACCTTACAAATTGGTATGGCATGCTCTTGAAAAACAGCTGCAACTGTTAATTTCTTATGCTGCAAACACTGACAGTCAAGGTTTCTGTATCAACAGGTATCACAATGGAATTTCAAAAGTAAAGTTTCCAATTACATAGGAAAAAAGTGAGAGAAAAAAACTCCCAAAAGATTTCAAAGTTGCAATTTCCAAAATAAATCTAAAGCCTGCAGTTGAAATAGACACCCTAGTATATTATTTTCTATGCCAAAACTATTGCTGCCAAAGGCAATCTTCAAAATACACCTTCTGCTGACCTGATGCATTTTGTTTTCCTTAATACCACCGTAATATTTTCAAGGGGGGACACACAGGACCTGACTTTCCATATGATGGCTTAACAGGTAAGCTTTTTGTTTCTGTAGAAGCCACAAATGGCTGATCTTTTCTGGTATAAGGCTTCCTGTGGTAGCAAAATAAGAAACTTTGGCCTTGACATGAGCCTAAACACAAGTCGCAGCACAGTGGCAGGCTCCAAGGTGCTCTTGTGCGGACCACTCTTGCAGCCAGATAGACAAACAAATATAAAGGAATTATCTGAGGGATCGCTGCCAAAAGGATCCAATTACTTGTTCCCTGTCAAAAGGCAGGAGCTAGCCTTAAATACTTATGCTCCCTCCCAAGTAGAGAGGTGACTCTAAGTTCTTGAGTTGTCATCTGTTCTTTAAAACAAAAATGCCAATGGGAAAAAGTAGTGCTATCAAGCAGCTTTAGATCCCTAGGAATGGATTCATTTGTGTCTTTAGGGAGAAGAAGCTTACGAAGTGTTACTGCAGCATTAATACCATTCCTCTTTTTAAATAAAACCAGAATAGCAACAACTTTGAGACAAGCATTTTCCCTAAATACATGTAGTCTAGCTTAACAGCAGTTTTTGCTAGTAAGTAGGTACAAAAATAAACCAGCTATAAAGCTAAATAAAATCAACTAATTTTAGTACTCACAAGCTGAGCAAAGAGGACAAAATCTACAAGTAATTTATCTTTCACAATTTTGAATTATTAGTAAGCAGTGGTGAGGGAAAAAAAGGATTGTAGAGTGCAATTACTGTCTTAACAGATTCCCTTCAAAAGAGCCTTTTAATTATGACACATTAATTGTATTCAATGAATTGTAATTTTCACTTGAATAAGTTGGTGGTTTTTCTCCCACCTGGCTTATTTTCCTGAAATTCCCTCTTCACCATACCCCATAGATTTCATCTATTTGAGAAGGACTCTTACAAAAAAAAAAAAACCCGACCCCGAAACAAAGGTCTAGAACTTCTGTCCCCTGATGTCCTCCCAGTAAAATACTCTTAGACATAAAAAGACAGCAAGAGCAGAGGGAAGGACAGGCAAAAGGAAGATGGAGGGAAGAACTCTGAGGGAGGAAAGAGAAGAGAGGAAAAAAAGGTATTATTTTATCAACCTGTGGAAAAAGAGGGAGCAAACACTGACTCTGGCCCAAGGCTTTCTGAGGGCACAAGAGCTGATTTTGCTAAGCGACGGCTCTCAGATGCACGTGGCTGAAAGCCCATCGGATAGCCATGCCTGGAGGAAGCCTGTCAAAAAGGTGGGCACATAGGCAGTAGCAAGTTCAGCGGCCAAACTTCCATCCCAAGAGGAAAAAGTTTACCAAGCTCCTCAGCAAGGCTCTTGGGCAGTTCTGCGGTGCTGCAGCCTTTGCTGTGCACAGCACGTAGCTGCTGCAGTAGCAAAACCAAACCATGCAGTTGATGTAGATGTGCTTTAGGTGCTGCCACCAGTAATGGAGCTCGCTCTGTATTGCAGAGCCACCCATAAAAGCACAGTAGATCACTCATGCAGAGGTTACCATTGTCACAACTAGACTGTTACCAAGCAGAGTTAAGCTAGTTTCTACTAGCTCATTTCTCTAACGACGCAATCCAATCACATGGGTGGTGGCTGCAATGTAGGCATATGCAGAGAAGAAGAGACAGCGAGCTAACGTTATTTTAAAACTAAGGGAGTTGATGTGCAGAAAGTTGCGAATAAAATCTATTTTAGTCCTGCACTATTTCAAGTGCCTTGAAGGACACTGAACTAACAGATAAAAATTCAAATATAAAACTTTTTATTTTAACAGCAGCCTGGTATCTGTAGAACATGTACTGCATTTGCTTCATTAACTCAGATCTCTATAGCAAAACCAGGCTGAAAAGCAGCAAGATGTATGACAGTCCCATCAATGGCAGGAAAAAACACTTCCTTTTTCTGAGGCAGCTGGGTGCTGCCTCCCTTGCTTTGAAGATCTGTCCTAATCTGGGCAAAAACAGGAGCAACAAGTTCCTTCCTTTATTTGCACAGATTATGATTAAATACTGCCTGTATTTTACAGCCAGTAAGAAAAGGGAGAAACATGTCTGATTCATACTGGAGATGCACATGGGCAAGGGTATGACATTCTATCAGCTTCTTTTATTCCTAATGTGGCTATACTTGACAATGACCAGATAACATTTCAGGTCAGACTCACTTCACCTACAATAAGTGAGAAATTTTCACAGATAATAAAATGCGGAGGCAATGTAATAGCTAACACATCCTCACAGACTTGAAGTTTCAAGTGCCCTTCATGGCAATAAAGACCCCTGCAAGGCATAGTAGTTTTTAAATCTGTCTTGCCAGACACTATCCCTAGAGCTCACAGCCCTGTGGTTAGAGGAGGGGAAACAAAAACAACCACCACCAAAAAAAAAAAAAAAAAAAAAAGGAGGAAAAAAGTTCTTCATAATCCCAAGCATCCAAACATACAGGAATTCCACATGGACTTTCTTTTGTCCACTTGTTCATTTCCATCTCATTTCTATTCCAAATCCCAACTAATTTACTTCTTAATAACAGGCAAAATAGTTATTTACTCACCTTCTACTTCCCCTCTTTCCAAATTTAACTGATGTTTTTGCCTTGACGGGGGGTGAAATGCAAGGAGTGGAGAAAAGCGTGAACCTGACACCTATTGCCACCACCCCTGTTCCCCACAATGGACCTTTTGCCCCAACCCACCAGGATCCAAATGCACAATTGCTATGATCAGTGACCCTGGATAATAAAGCTTCCACTATTTCTCTGAAGGAGAGAACAAACTTTTAAAGGAGCAGTTAGTGGGGCTCTAATCTGACTGCCCCTGGGACAGGAACACATCCTGAGGAACAACCATGATAAACTTCTTCCACTCAGTGTCACCCTGCGCAGATACAGCGGGCCACTGCATTCCACTTACAAACACAGCAAGGCAAAGCCTTGCTACAAAACAATAACTGTGCTATACTCAGGACAACTGCATTGTAACTAATAGTCGTGTTTTGGATTATTTTTGTAGTACAGACTCCACTACCTCCATGCAGTTCCTTTTGCAAGGGCTACTTTTGTATGGAAGGAGGTGCCAGAACGCTAATTTGTAAAGGCAAGGACCTTTCTGTCAACACAAATCTGGTATGTTTGTTTGCTTTGTCTTTGGTCAAAAATACTACTCTCCACCATACCACAGTACTGTATTAGTCCTGTCTTACAACTTTCACCTTGTCCTTTTTTATTTTGCAAGCATCCAACAACAACAACCACCAAAATCTACCCAACTCCTCATTTAATAACAGGAATATTTTGCATTTTGCATTTCAATAGTACTTCCATGAGAGAGATCTGGAGGGATCTTGACACTGCCACCTCAAAATACTCCAATATGCCAATGCATTTGTCTTTGCGCCTCAGGCCTCCCTTTCAGCTTTCATAAAGAGCTCAGAATTTTTTTTTTTTATTTAAAAAAAATAAACACAAAAGACCCATGTAATTATTAAAAGGGAAAAAAAAAAAAAAGGAAAAAAAGAAAGGGAGAGAGACTTGAGCTGGAACTTGCCTTCTGGTATTTGAACTTGAAAGGATCACATTTTCAAAACTTCTGTATCTAGAAAGACAGTAAACCCCCTTTCAGCTAAATTAAGAAAGCAGAGCTTAGCTTCTTAGGGAATAGCACTGCTCCAGAAATCGGGCCCTTATCATCTAATATAGCAAGACTAGCGAAGCGATGAAATTACAACACCAGTTGAATCTTTCCTCATAGTCTTCATTCCTTCCAACACTCAGGAAATAAGAACTATCAACAGTTAAGGAAGAATGGCTGCATGTTCAGAACTCACTAATGTGTGTGTTCATCACCTTCAAAATACCAAGCTATAAATTATAAGAGTACATGACACACTTGAGGTGTTTAATATATATCCTTCTTTATTCTTCTTTTATTTAATAGCCAGAAGAAATTGAAGCAAATATACCCTCCAACCAATTACATGGAAATTGGAGTTTGTGTTTCACAGTGAAAGCCATTAGATCTTAAAATGTTGACCTTAAAACTCAGAGCAAGTTTACAGGCCAGGTTTTTATTCACCCCCTGCACAGAATAAACTGCCATTAGGAAAAACAATAGACAGTACCTCTTCATGCATAGAATGAAAAACTGACACTGAAATTTCAAAAAGGAGCCATGGCATTCAGAACACAAATCAGATCCTATGGTGGTTTCAATCAGACCACAGCTACGTGAGTCTCAGTTCTCAGAAGGCACATGCCCAGCCTCTCTTTGCAATGAAGTTGCAAGAGTAACATTTACCTGGTCTCAATAAAAACAGAATTTGGAAATGCAGTGGGACTCACAGGACTACCGCTACCTCATGCAATGACGACTAGCACCAGAGGCAAGATGAGGCAACAGTTCTTTCTTTGCAAACATTTCATGCAGTCCAGATGGACTTCAAGAAAACTGTGAAGAACATGGGGTGCTTTGAGAGTTTGACTATTCTGTTGGTCAAAAGCTCATTCAAGAAACAAAATTAATATGAAGAGAACTGCAGTGATAATAGTGAAAATACCCTGAATGATCTTTGACTGAATTCCTTACAGTGCTTATAACCTCGGCACAAGCAAAATAATAAAATATAGGGCAAGGGAATTCCATCAGATTATTTAAAGAAATAACAAATAAGAACAGTTCACACAATTCATATTGGGCTCTTGCCATCTCTAATTTAAATCTGGACTTGGAGAAGTGCACCTACACAGACACGTGTAAAGCACATAATCCGTCAGAAGTAGGACACATAATAATATATCCATGAAATAAGAGACCAATGCATCACACTCTTCAATACAATAGACCTTCTTTTTCACCTTTCACACATTTCTTAAGTAGGTCTGCATGTGAATGAGTGAGGATTAATGGGGTTAATGACAGTTGACACCAACCTAGTCTGGAGATCTGATACGATTAGGAAGGACACTGTATTGTAAAACTGGAAATGATCAGAAAGACTTTGGCTGCAAACACTTTGCAAAACTGGACTGACTGCACTGAGGGTTCCTTTCTTGAAAATAAAATAAATTTGACTTCACACAGCTGCTCTATTTTTATATCGTCAGAACAAGTGTTTCAGAACTGCCATTGTGAAACTCAGTTCTGTGCTGTGTTTATCTGCTATATGACAAATCAAAACTGGAATGTAAGCCAAACAGTCTGCCTTAAATGACCTGAAAAACAAAATTCTTTCGTAGTAGCTTCCTTCCAAGAACAGAAATTAAACAAAAAAAAAAATTCTAAAATTGCAACTGAGCAGTCCAGTGGCACTGAAGTCTTTCACAAACACTCATTCCCCATACTGGCACAATAGCTTTCAATGCTTAACGCACACACTTTCAAAGTTACCAGGCACCAACACTACTGCAACCATGACATTAAGTCTTGTGCCTGTTCTCATGACCTGCTATTTGGTCTTGGTCCACTACAGCCTTGTTTGCGTTTAACTATCCCCTCTCTGTGACACCATGTGGGGCAGCAGCTCTGCTGTCCACCTTTCTGCTCCGCAGAAGCGAAGCCGTGCTGCTCTGCAGCTCTTCTTCATTGCTTCATCCTTCTTCCTCTTTGGCAAAATGTCTGGGCAGCATTAACCCCTGCAGGGGTTCGGCAGTCCTAGAAGAGGCCTGGGTGAGGAAGGGTGCTAGTTTGGCGGAAAGTCCCATGCTGGAGGGGTGCCAGAGTAAAGAAAGATGCCCAAGCATGACTTCACACTGCATCTTGTAACGTAAGAGAAAGCCAGGTTGGGAGGAGATTTAAATCAATAAGAGATATCTTTCTTTTTCTACCTGATCATGGCCCACTCTGACTCCAGCAACTACTTGCCCAAGGAGCTTAACGCTATTCCAATGCTTGGCAGTATCAAGATACTTGCTTTTAATACCAGCACTGTGAAGGATGCAAGCAGCACTAGCCTGTAGCGGCTTTGCAGCTTTATACTATTCATTGCAAAGCAGAAAAACAAGAAGTACATTTGTGATCTTTAAGTCTTCCAGTTTCAGGCAGGGAATGGGATAACAAATTCATCTCCATCAAATGTAGAGAATAAATTTTAACTGCACTCTACTGAGTCACTACACACCAAGATCTGATTTTGGAAACACAAGTGCATTTATAACCTTGCTTACAACCTTGGTGGATCTACTCGTGAATAAAACTTCACGTGCTAAACACCAGTGGCGGTCTTTTAAATAATTAACTTTGCAAGATCTCAGAACTAGTTCAAAATAGTAAAAGCTTTGGAACCAGATTCAGATTTTCTTTTTTCAGATGGAAAAAAAATCACCAAGGCAAGTTTATCTGAAACCTTACATCACATGTAATACAAGTAATACTAGCAGTTAAGCGTAAGTGAAGCCTCCAGGTGCACTGAGGGCAACACATTTCTCCCTCTTAGACCTCTAGTCACATTATTAAAAGCCTATCATATTTTTCCTTCTTCATTTCTTCCAATTTCAGAATCCCCCCAGACATGTAAGGAGATGATACGCTTGATAGTCACTTTTTCTACCTAAAATTATTTTTTCATTTAAGACATCCTGAATTGGATTATTAGTCCAATCACACCTGGTACCTTGATTCTGGCAGAAACCAATATGTTCCCTGGAGTAATGAAGCACACACACCACGAGGCTAATAGAACTAGTCAAATATGCAGCACACAACAAGGTGTGGCTATCGGGCCACACCTTAATACATCAGACCCAGTTAGCTTTTATTGTTTAAACTCCATTTATTGATCATAAAATAATGCCACCCTTTCTCAACACATGTATTGATCCTACTGTCATATATTTCAATTAGAGAGACGATGTGGCCAATCATCCTACATTCAAGGTGTAAGAAAGATTGCTCACGGAAGTCCAGAAATGTGACAACGGCTGAACACTCCCTGTTGGCTAGGCTTTTTGGCATTCACTGGCTTTTTATTATGTAAAGGAGCCAAAGAAGAACAAGGATTTTTTTGTGTACACTGGGAACGCAAGAACCTAAACTCCCAAAGCAAACACGAAGTTCTGAAGGAAAGCCCTGAGGGCTTTCAGGAAATTAATCCCCACTCAGCTGACTAGTCATCCCCACCAGCAGCCCAGCACCGCTCCTCCTGGGATCTCATGACACAGATGAAAGAGCAACTACACTGCAAAAAAACTTCAGCAATGCTGGTGAAAGCATATGGGGGAGATTGAAGGAAACACGGTCTATTTGAAAACAATATTCTAAACACACGCATTCTTCTTGTAGTTAATCAGTAACACATGAATTCCCGAAAGAAGGGGCTGGTTTCCCTGGCCATCACTTAGTTTAGCAGGAAGATTTCGAGTGATTCTCCCGGGAAGATCTTTCAGAGCAGCCGATCACAATGCAAAGCAGCTTGAAAAATGAAGGAATGAGAAAAGCACCCTCTGACTCCAAACCACAGCCATTTCAAATCACAGAACAACTCGCTTCGAACTAAACCGCTATCAAACAGACACAGCCTGAAACCGGGAACTAGCCCCGCAGGATTTCCCCAGCAGTCACCGGCCCGGGCAGAGCAGCCTCCCGCACCCACTGCCGCTCCCCGCACCGCCCCGGGGGGGCGGCCGGAGACGAGCCTCCCTCCCGGCCCAAAGGAAATTCGTTGCCGCCGTCGCCGGGCACAGACACCGTCTTTCGGGGTGAGGGGAAAGGGAAGCGCCAGCACTGAGCAACGGGAGAAAGTTGAGTTTGGGCCGAGGGGGGCGGCGGACTCCCGCCTACCGAGAAGTTTGCCCCCCTCCTTTGCCCCCCAAAGCCCGCAGCCTTGGGGGGCCCGCTCCTACCGCCTGCGGTGGGGTCCCGATCAGCATCTCCAAGTAGTAGCCGCGGCCGGAGTCCCCCTGAAGATTCTCCACCATGGCTAAAAGGTTGAGGGTGCCTCCAGGATCCGAAGCCAAGGCCAAGCCGTCCGCGCCACCAGAGGGATCCGGTTGCCGGCTGCCGCTCGCCGGCCGCAACACCACCGGGGCGGGCGGCGACCCGCTGGGGGCGGCCGGACGGGACACCCGGAGCGGTAGGGAGAAAAAAGCCCCGCAGAGGCCCGCGGTGCCAGCCAGGAGAAGCAGGAGGCCGGGAGCCGCCAGCGGCGTCCCCATCCCGGCGGCAGCGCGGGGGCCGGGGGCGCTTCCTAACTGCAGCGGCTCCAGCCGGAGGGAGCGGCCGCCTGGCTGCCAGACTGGAGCAGCCGGGGCGGCGGGGGGAGGAGGAGGAGGAGGAGGAAGAAGAAGGAGGGAGCGGCTTACCCACGCCCCGGCTTCATCTCCCCCTCCTCCTGAACCGAGCTCCTCCTCGCGTTTCTCCCGTACGGCCCCTGGGCAGCGGGAGAGCCCGGGACTTCGGCCGCTCCGACTGTCCGGGGACCGTGCGGGAAAGTTGCTCCTCACCGGTATCCGCGGGTGAAACTTCCCGGTTTGGCTCAGCCTAGCCCGTAGACCCGCTAACGGAGCGTGACAGAGCGGTGGGGAGAAAAGTTTCCGAAAGCCTTAAAGGGAGAGAGGCGGGGCGGGAGAGAGGGGATCCGTGCTGGGGTCGACGGCCGGGGTTCCGGTCCCCTCTCGGTGTGACTGCGGTTCCTCGACCTTCACCACCGCGGGGGCCAGCTCCGGGATCCCGCTGCCACCCGCCTCGGGACCCCGGTGAAGCGGAGGCTGTGGCCGGGGTGGGGGTGAATGTGGGGAGGAGGAGGACGAAAAGAGGAGGAGTGCGGGGCCGCTCGGGGACGCGAGTGCGCCTCTCCCACGGGTGTCCGTGGTAGTGTGTGCCTGCAGCGCGGGTGATTGATGGCAGCCGCGATTCACAGCGGTGGCGTTTGGTGTGAGGAGCGGGCGTGTGCGTGTGTGTGTGGAAATTCATCTGCTGTACTAGTAAGAGCGAGGCATGAAAGACGTCCGCATGTGAGAAAGCCTGCAAGGCTTTAAATGTCTTCATCATGCACGGAATTAATAACAGCAGTCAAGTGGAGCCTTTTGAAAGGTGGAAACACTTAGGATGGATTAGTTTCCACACCTCTGGAGTAATGACAGTGTCAGATAGATCATTGGATGGAGCAGATAGTCCAAAAGCCTTGAAAAACAACGCTGGGCAAGTCTAAGCAGAGTCACTTTTGTGCCACTCTGTGGCAGATAAAGTTGAAAAATATCCAGCCTAAGTCACGTGTACTTTCAGTATTCCCTGACTAATTTGCTGTCCTAGGCAGCCACCTGCTCTATCCTTGTGTGTAAATCTGCTCTAAACTGCGTGGACTGAGATCCCTCCCCTGCCATAGTAAATGGGAAGGGCTCCCTCCCTTCTTGGGAGAGAGTAAACTTCCGCAAGATTTCCAAGTGTTTCCCAGGTATTACATGAACTTTCACTAGAAGGTACACAGTAGTAGTGTTCATTCCCAGGAAGGCTGAACAAACTATTTGCTGGAAGGGTCCTTAAGCGAGTCTGTTAATCATAGCCATTGCCGGAATTGCTTGCAGAGGATAATCCTTAAAAAGAAAATAGGAGCCCATCTGCCCCTACTGAAGGATAAAAAGTTGTTCTCATATTTCCCACTGATGTCTTCAATACTCTGTCACTCTGTCACTTAAAATCTGGAGCCCTTGCTCTCACTTTGTAGCTCCTGCCTTAGATCAGTTCAGTGCTTCTGGTGTGCTTGAGCACTCTGCCTTGCACCCACAGCAGGACAGGGATGTGGGCCCTGTCCCTGCCACTGCAGAGCTCTCTGCAGGAGGAGGAAAGTGCTGTAGTGCTCTTAGCCTCTCTGTGCCAAAGGTGGGAAGCCTGCAAAGGGCTTGGCCTGGCTAGGAAACTGGGTGGAGGTCATAGCTGAAGCTTGCACTCAGGAGGTTATTTTGCTTGTAGAAAACTACACATCTGTGTAAAAGGTGAAATTATGTGAACTTCTCCTGCTGCAGGAAGCCTTCTATTTGCCTGACAAGTAGGAATGTGAAGTATTGCAGTCCTGGTATGCCTAGTCTCACCGGCTTTATACAGAGCTGGAAAATGCTGCTTTAGGCTGATGGCAGCTGAACACCTGCAGGAGTGGCTCATATATAGAGGTTATCTCTAGAGTGCGACAGTAATGGCTTTTGCTAATGTAGCTGGGATAGTGACAGGTTATACTGTGAGGCCTGACTAGTCGGAGCTGAAGCTGAAGGGGATTTAAAATGCTTAGGGCTCCTCATGGGTGAGCTGAAAACTGGAGAAATGCCCCCGCCCCTTTGAGAAAGGAAATGTGAAAAGTAATCAGGAGTATAATTGAACACCCCCTCAGAGTGGTAGGGATGTATTTATAACAGTCAGCAGCTATATACATTTTGTTTTAATTCTTTTACAGTACAGTAAATCTTCCCTCTTGCTACTGTTGCTAAGATACGTTACCATACTTCTGGTGGAAGCAATTCCCATCAAAAAGAAGTGTATACTTTCAAAGTATAGAAGATATAGCATAGCCTTCAAGTGCTCAAGAGAAAACTTGCCTATTCTCGTACTGTTTGGTAAAAGTTCTTCCTATCCTGTTTTCCACAGACCTAGATAAGTCTCATAGTAAATGCGCATCAGAAAGCTGCTGCATATGAAATGGTGTATGCGTAACCTTTCTGTGCTCCCATCGCATCATCACAGCAGGGCTTGTGTTTGTGCAATAGCGTGTAGTGAAGTTTCTGCCTTGCCTCGTCTGCTTTTTTATTTACCTAGGTATCTGCTAAGGCTTTGACTGTGCCATGTGCAGGTGAGTAGTCCCAATGAATTTATGAACAATGGCAGGAATGGGCCTTGAAAAAGCCGTGTAAACAACTGCTTTTGAAGGAAGACATTAAAAAGTCCTCCCAGAGAGCTGAACGTAACTGTATCCAAAATGTTCCTTGGAGGGGAAATCATCTGTATGCAATGAATGCCACTAAAGTCAATATGCACATTTATTTCTTTGTTTATCACATACAGAAAATAAATGAAATGCTTGAAATAGGCACAACTTTAAGTGTCTGTACTTGTTTTCTAGAATATTTGGAGAATCTTTTTTTTCTGTATTTTTGTTATTCCAAATATTTATTCTTTGAGTAAATAATTTTAAAAAATCTTTGAATATCAACCCCTGTGAATAGGTCTTTTTTTAAAAAGTCATTTGTCCGTGTATAAATCTGCAGGTATGTCTTTACTTTGATCCAACTCTGAATTAATTTAATTTGATGGTATTGTGGTGCTTTAAGTCTTGAGCCATTTGACAGTGAATTAACATATGTCTCTATAACATAATCTTCCACTAGTATTTACAGAATAAAGTACATCATAAAAATGCAGCTGCTCTGTGTTATTGACAACGTATATTAACTAATTCAGAGGACAGTTACTATGTGAAGATGTTAAATCAGGACTGTTGAGAAAACAAGGAGGAATAGCGAAGGCGGCTGAAGGTGCAGAGGAAGTGCTGGAGCTGATCTGAGCAGAGAAGCTCTGGATGGCTAAAAAGAGATCCTCTCCTTCCAAAAGAGGAAGCTGTTAGGGGACTGCTCAGACCAAAGCAGTTCTCTGAGTGCATCCGAAGAAGTCAGACTGACCTGTGCTATCATTATGCAATGATAAGGGCAGATGGACACAAAATAAAGACTTCTGTTCCAAAACTGCTTTGTCTACTTTCTCTGTTTCTACTGTCAGCATAATCAATACTTCAGTTTTTAGAAGACCGATTGCTCTTTGACTGCTAATTGCACACCAGTATTGAAAGAAACCCAGCTGCACCTGCAGTGCACAAACAGTTAATCTGCAGAATGCAGTAGCCTTAGGAGAGGGGAAATGTTGCACTTCCTGGACCTGACTGGCAAATGGTCTTCTCTGTCTGTGGTCATCTTGCAATCAGCTTTTTCATATTTTGGGCCTAATCCAGTGAAATGTTGCTGGTAAATGACAGAACAGTAAACAATCAAGTGGCAGAAAATGCCATAAGATTTGGCTCTGTTGCGTGTCTGCAAAGGCAGCGTGTCTTTGAAGGCAAAGTTCCTGTGGGAAGAGAGATGTGGCACCCAAGAGAGCTATTCCAGTGGTACTGGTAGGGCTCTGGTAACATGATTCTGTGATCTCCTGTGCCAAAGTGTGGGCGTGGACAGTTCTGGGGCTTGTTTAAGGACTGAGAATATGCACTGTGTATAGAGCTCATCTAAAATCAGTCTTGTGGCTGGAGAATATGTGGTTGAGGATGTAGGTGCAAATGTTTAGCACTCTTCATCTCTTCACTGTGGGTAGAGAATCTGCGAGCAGGGGTGTCTGATCACTGTCTGTGCAATTAGTTTTGTGAGTGATGATATCCCTTTGGCTGCAGTTGAACGTATAAGATGTTGAAGATGCAGCTGTCTTCTGTCAAAGTTCCATTACAAACAAGCAAAATATCGTCCTCAGTTGCTGCTGAAATCACTGGTGGAGTCTGGCTGAGCTGACCTCAGAAGTCATCCCAAGGCTTGCTTTGTGGTAGAGACTGTCACACAGTTGGGTGCAGAGGTCACTATTTTACATCTTCTCTGGACCAAGGTCCTCCACCCCAGCAAGATTTCACAGGATGTGAGCTTCTCTCCTATTGGAGAATGAGGCCCTTTTTCCTATAAAAATCTTCATGCCCCCAAGTGTTTTCTTTTTTCTGTGGGTCTTCAAGTCCACATACAAAACACCCTCTCCTCTGTCCCACCTCATCCCTCTTTCTCTGACAAAGTGGTGCATCACCAAAGGGAAGAGATGCAAAACCCAGCTTGTTTTCTGCTTGTCCCTGCACTACACTACAGGGGCTGTGAAGAAACCACCATGACTCCTTTGTGGAAAGGAGCAGAAGCAAAAGAAGGGGAGAAGCACAGCTGCAGGTCCAAGTGGCTCAAAGTAAGGCTCACTCAAGCTCTGTAGGGTCAAAGGGCAGCACAGAGCAGAGATCAAGATTAGGGTCATGGGCATCCCGATGCTACAGTATGCAATATGCTTGGCATTGTGTTGTTTTGTCCATTTTTTTTATCACCTTTTGTTTGAATCTTGCTACCGGTGGGCCTGGTGTAGTTCACTGCTATCTGGGAGAGTAGTAATTTCTGCTTCTGCCCCAAATCTGAGGCAGCCTGCAGAATTCTTGATGAATGCATTGACCACTCTCAGAAAAGTGCTATTTCTCCTCAGAAACTCTGCAGGCTTCCTCAACTCCATGGAAGAAATAATTTGTGGGTTAGACCTTAAAATGATCCAATATCGAACTTCTGATTCTAGACCTTCCTACATCACAAACAGCAATGGTTATAAATTTATAAACTATGAAAAATTAAACATGCAGGGAACTATAATAGCACTTTAAAAACAACACATTGAGAGTTGGCACATACTACTGACATTACTCAGATACTTCCATAAATGTGCGGAGCTGCATCCACTTGCCCAGCACTGATAGACTATTCATTTATTGTTAATAGTAAAAGTAATAGGAATTGCTTGTTAGTAGATGTTCAGGAAACTAGTGAGCTTGATCCAGACTTTTCAGAAGTGCTTTGACCTCCACAGTGTTTACTGGGAAGTGGAGGACGTGGGATAGAGAGTCCTCCTAGAAGCACTAGTTGCTTTGGGAAGGTAAATTCACGGAGTACAGTTTTGTTGCAATCCACCTGTGTGCCAGATGTTCAACAAGGAGATTACAGGCGTGCTTCTGGCTGCACCCCAGGTGCAATCAGGAATGTTTTTTAAATAAGTTTGTTATTTCATAGGGCTGTGGGTCTATATTTATGCCCATTCTTGGAGACACTAAGGAATTTTGTGATGGACCATGTTGTCTGAACAGCCAACCTTAAGTTGGGAAGTTGCTGGCTGTATTCATTTACTTTGTGGTAGTTTGCATAACCGCTTCAGACTGGAAAGTTCAAGAAATAAAGGATCTAATGAATGGTAAAATTAGTTTCTGCAGCCTGTCTTTGTAACCTGCTTATTTTTATTTTTTGGTTTTGTTTTTCGTTTTATCCACCTCTTTAGCACCCTGATGCTGACCATGGCAGAGCCTCTGAACACTGGATGCAGCAGGTATGTTTTGTCATGATCTATAAAGATCTGCAGTTTCCTTAACTTGGGCTCCTCAACTCAGTGACTCCCAACTGAACACAGAACTTCCTTCCTTCCTTCCCTCTCCTCTTGGACCCCTAGATTTGTGGATTCAAGTTTAGATATGCTGCTGTAGTAAATAAAATCTGAAATGCTGGAGGCTGAGTGTAAACCACAGACTTCAGACCAAGTGTCTGAGTGACACTTGGATGAAGGAGAGTTTGGAATGACAATCTAGGTACTTGTGCTTAGTAGGGTTAGTTACAGATTTTTTTTTAATTTTTTTTTTTTTTTTTGAATAAAAGATTATTCGCATTTTGACAATGAGGTCTTTATTTTTTATTTTTGGCTTTTTAGTCTTGAAATAGTACTTTGTTTATACGTTTTGCCTTTTTTTTGGTCCAAAATAGTAACAGGGATGTGGGTCAAGTCTTCATCCCACTAGAAACAAAATTATTACACTGGTCCTAGTGACCTTGATCTAAATAACCTATTCTGTATCCAATTTCTTTCTAATAAAAAAAACAAACAAACAAAAAACAAAAACAACAACAACAACAAAAAAAAAAAAACAAAAAAAAAAAAAACAAAAAAAAACAAAACCCCAAAACCCAAAAACGCATGATCCAAAACTTAAGATCTGGTTTTCCAAAATTTTTAGAAAGATTGAAGTTTTTCTGTTCATGTATGTAAAGGTAAACATGTGCATGAAAAATGAACATGTTACTAGCAAATGAGTTCACAAGCACTGAAATATTCTTGGCATCTAAACCATGGGGAAAACTCAGAGCGTCTAAGAGAGGTTTGCAGCCACCGGCTTTGTAAAATAAGGCCTTCTGGGCCTCTGGAGACCTCTGAAATACTTTGCTGGGGCTAGAGAAAGGTGAAATGGAATCATGTTTTACAGAATGAACTCCAGTGGCAACTGTAATGCTAGTTCATGATGTACTAGGGTATATTTAGCCTTTTGAATGTTTGTGCTAATGGTAAGCCCCAAATGCTACTTAAAAATCACACATACTTAAAAAAAACCCCAAACTGTTAATGAACTGTTTTTCAGCTGTCAGTATCCTGTTTCTGTGGGATAGAGCTAAAAAATGGATTAGGTGCTTTAAGGTTAAATAAGTCAATTAGGAAAAGGACTCTTATCCTACAGTCCTCGGTAATGACAGTAGATGAAATGGTCCAGATGAAATATGTCCTAAGGTAAAACACTCTGATGCCAGTTTAAAAAAATGAGAAAGATCTGTGATCTTGGAAAGTTTGATTACGTTATTAATGTGCAAATTGTTACATGCCTTTGCACTTCAATTTTTCTTTGTCTTTAAAATAGTTCATTATTCCTCATCAGATGCAGGCTTATAGGTCTTCTCATAATTTATGTCTCCTGCCGTTTGTTTCAAGTATCCAACAATGAGAATAATTATGCTTGCCTTTTGATATTCTTTGTTTTCAGGAAACAATGCATCAGGGAGGCTGTTTCAGCAATGCAGGCTTTCGCAGGCAGTCAGCCAAAAGAAGCACAAACATGAAAACAGAGCTTAAAAAACTTCAGGTGATTCTTCCCTCATTTGTAATTGTAGAGCCCACTAAAGTAAGCTAGATTGATTTGCTGCTTACAAGGGCAAGATCTAGCCATTTTACTTCAATTTGTCTTTCCTTCTTATACTATTTCTTATGTGGGGCATCAGAAATGTATTGCTTGGAGCTTATTGCATGCCTTCCGGTTGATAATGCCCAGAACCTCCAATTAGGGAAGCTTATAACCTAGCTAAACTTGGAGGCTGAATATTTTTGGGCTGCAGGTCTGCCAGAGACTCCTCCTATTTTCTGCAGGTTTGTTCCTGGCTTTTCTGAGAAACACACTGGAGAAAAGTATATTGTTCTGCAGCTTAAAAAAAAAATATACATCAGTCCATTTGGGGGTATTTCTGTGTGAGAAGCAGAGCTTGAATTCGAAGCACTAGAAAAAAAAGACTCAAAGGAACGTTACCTATCTATGAAGTATATCTCATCAAAACAAAACTGAGCATAGTTATAGTTATTATCCTATAAAAATCAGTTTACATGTGCTCAGTGGCAACTCATCTAGCAGGGAATTTCTTCGAAGGACCCCTTTTATACTGAACACATTCCCTCTTTTTGTTGGTCTTCAGGTTGGAGGGCAATGTTCTGGTTCTGGTGTGGGGCTCGATAAGACTTTCTTTGCAGTCACTGTTCTTGGGCCCTGCAGTGCTGGATACGGAGACAGAGACTGCAGAAGTGATAATAGATCTCTCAGGAAAGTGCAAAAGGAGAAGACAGCTTCCACACTGAAAGGGAACAGGAGTTGGCCTGGCATGTACAGGGTTGTGGACAGAAGGACTGTGACAGCTCAAATTGAAATGACCCTGCACAACAGTGTGACTTGGAAAAAAAAAAAGGTAAGTATGTTGGAATGACAAGGAACAGGTTATTGGAACAGAATGGAAGAGCCCATGGTAACTTTCAAACACTTTGTACCAAATGGGGATATGAGTGCGTGAATCCAATATACCTCAGATGGAGTGGTTTATAAACCAATTAAGAGTTTTCCATAGAGGAACCTGTTCTGTCTTATTTTGAGAGCAACTAGACCTTCTGGATTCTTACAGGCATGTCACTGCTATTTACTTCATAGTCTCTCTCTCTGCTGGATGAGTTTATTGACTGCATTTTAATACCTTCTGAAGAACCTCACAAAAAACCCTTCACGGTTTCACCTTCTACTCTGGTCTCCATGGCAAAGGTTCGGCTGCTATTGCTTTTGAATATGAATTTCAGGATATAATACCAATAATCTTATTAGTCTGTCTAGGAAACAAAAAATAAGAAATAGAAGTTGACTCAATGTTGGAGGTAATCTCGTTTATTAGGCGTGTATGAGAATACATGTTTCAAAGAGAAAAAGCATTCAAGAATAGATGTTTCATCTTTCTAGGGTCTCTTATATATTTTGGGTCTCTGCTATATTTTGACCATATAAAAGGACTGAGTAAGTTTTTGGTTACCTTGTATTACCAATACCGTTATCCTGTACTGTACTATATTAATACCTGGGTAAATCTTGTCCGTTTATAAAAAAATAGAGCTATAACATGCAGTTTGGGTTCACTCAACCATGCATAAGCTGACTCTGCTTTAAATAGTTCATAGTAACCATTTGGATTTGAAGGAAAGAGGAAAGCTGGCAGGAATGCCTTCTGCTAGGTGACCTTTTCAAATGCGTCTGCTGCTGCTACATGTAGTACCTAAAAAGATGGTGTTTACTGTGCTGGTTCTCTCCTGGGAGATGATAAAGAGGACACAGCAGCTCTTTGAGGCTTGGCAGAAGATAATCAGAGATGTCGCTCTCCACTCCATTCCTGCCAAATACAATTAGAACTTTTGCGGGGGAGAAAATAATTTAGGGGTTGCATTTAAATCTTAGAAAAGAATTTAAGACACATGTGAAATATTTCATTTTCAGCAGCTGATCCTGCAAACAGAATGTAGATACTAGTAATAGAGTAGAATTTGTTTTTCTTGCAATGAATACAAGGTATAAAGTGTTTATTGACTTAAAAAGAAAAACTGAACAAACAGAATAAAGAAGAAAGCATTCATGGCTGCTTTGAAGGAAAGAATGTTTTTATTTCATACTTTGAAGAAATTGTTCAAGTAGTTCAGACGTGTAAAAATGTGACCCCTCTAATGCTGCCAAGGGCAGTGAGATCAGGGATAATCTGCTGAAGAAATGCAGCTCACGCAAGCCAAAAGGAGAGTTTTAAGCTTACAACACTGATTTTTCCAAGAATGAAGCATGTGCAGAAGGGGAGACTTGCTGAAGAATCCCATTCTCTGTTTTGAGGAATGTTCTCTCTGCTCTATGCTGTAGATGCATGTGGATGTGAGGGACAATCTGGCATATCTTCTCCTTCCATACTGCCTTTTCTTCCCAGTTAAAAGCTTCATATAAGAGCAAAGCAGCTTTAGGAAAACTATATAGAAGTTACGTTTCATCTTGCATTATTCTTTTTCCAAAAGAATTGCAGGATAGCTGCCAGAAAAAGTGTAGAAAAAATTGATACATTGCAACATCTTTACATGCTAGTATAGAAATCAACGCTCTTATTGTTACTGTTGTAATAGGTGATGCACACATGCCAGCCTTACCACGATTCTGAGGGCACGCAGGCCATCATTCATATTAGTGTGGTACTGTAGAGCCCTTGTACACTGATGCATAGAGCCTCTGACTCCCAATTTCCAATGTAAACTTTAGGCAGTACTTCCTCTATGGAATAGAAGTGGGGAAAAAGAATGAATGGAGACCATTTCTTCCTTTCCTGTCCCTTACAGATCGTCATTGCCATGTCTGTGTTCTGTAAATACTGAAGGAAAGTAGTGGAAAGAAGGGTTCCGTTGCATGGGTAGTCCTACGGTCCTTGCATTAACTTGAGATACATGAAGTCTCATAGAGCAGGTCTTTCTAATTAGAGAGAGAGAGACTGCTTTAAACACAGCAGCGTACCAGCTACTAGGAAGAAAATTAACTCTATCCCGGCCGAAACCAGGGCAGAGGTAGATGCCCCCTCCAACACACTGCTTCTCCTTGGAATATTATATCTCTTTGTGGTATTCCTGTTGTGAAAAACTCCAGTGAAATTGCCCAGCAGTCCTTTGCAGTTCCAAATATAAGGTTCCATTTGAAACAGTCTGCTTCAGAGGATTCTAACCCCCAAGTGGTTTCCTGTGCGACACAGAGGTAGCCTCTGGCTGTGTCTAGGTTTGTGCTTCTAGGCTTTCTGTCTGGATGGACAGTGAATTTAGTCTTAAGGTGACTTCCTTGGACAGTGTGGACATACATATTAAGTGGTATAGAATATTAAATGATTTTTTGTTTAAACTCTGCAAGTGGTAAGGTATAATACCAGTTAGTCACATGAGGAGCTTGGTGAAAATGTATTTACTATTGTTTGTGAAGAACTAGTTCACTACAATAAGAGCATCATAGAAAAGCTCAAAGGTAGGATTTGGGTGACGTGATAATTAACTCATAGAGCACCCTCTGAATAATGAGGATAAAAGGTAATCCTGGATAGCTGTCCATTTAGTGATTCCTGCCCACCTTGTGAGCTCAGTGAAGAAGAGGTCCTGCAGAAAAAAGATGAATGTGATAATGATGCTAAATAATAATTAGTAGAAAGGGAAGGAGCCTGAGAAAAAGCTATACTGACAACTTTAATTCTGACTTTAACTTAGTGCTTGACTATGTATCCTTAGTCTTCTTTTGAAGTAGTTTTGGTATATGCATGCCCACACACCCTCTTTGCAAACCCTTGTAGTCCAAAGAATAATTCTCAAGTTTAAGGGGGTGGGGGCAGAAGGGAAGCTCCCTTTGTAGTTAGGAACATGAAATGATTCTGTCAGTTTTTCCCCCTGGGGAGGTCTGAGTCAGTGAAAACATGGGATTATAGTGGAATATCTCTTCTGTGTAGTTTTGATTCTCACAAATATTGCCGTACTGGAATTCACTGATGACTGAAGAGCACCCACTTCTGAGTGGCCTGCTGAACATTGTCCAGGAGGCCTATAGGTCATCTTGAAACAAAAATAAAGAATGCTTTATTTATTTAAAACTGCAGCTAACCCATATTTAGGTATGTTGCTACTGAAACTGTGAAGGTACCTATGATGAATTTACCTATTATTTTCGTTCATCTACAGGGATTATTTCTCTAAGGCATGTACCAGGACATAACTAATGTTACTTCAACTCTTTCAAGTGATTTGATTAGTGTTTTTGTCTTCTGCTTTCTTCAGTCTCACAGAGAGTTTATCAGCACCTTCTCTTCCTTAGCTTTGATTCCTCTTTTTCCATATATTTCTTTGCAAGCTTAAAATAATTTCCTACTGTATGAGGTGGCATCAACATTGTTTTATAAAGGCAATAACATTGCTTTCTAAAGCATGTTTCCATTCCATGGACAACAGACTAGAGAAGTCTTTATGTCTTGTTCTCATCCTTGCCCTGTAACTTATTTTAGCTATAGTCACTCAGCACTTCCATTATCTTGTTTTCAAAGTCTTCCCTAGAGCTGTTTGTGCTACAGCTGAAGCCTATAAGGTCAAAATACCAATTTTCTTGAGTGGGCAGTGGTGGTATATGTATTGTAGCAGAGAAAAATGGTGGTGTTCTACTCGTCTGCACCTCAGACTTTGTTCCTTCACCCTGCTGTATGACTGCTTTGCCCCTTCTGGAAAGAGAAACCCCAGACACAAGTTAGTGGAATTCACCAAGTTAGGAATGTACTGAGTTAGAAAGAGATTCTGCAGGAAAGAAACATAACCTTAAAGATAATCACCAAGCATTAAGGGATGAGCCACTTTGTAGCACTTTGCCCTTCAATGCTTTTCCTCTGTGCCGTTCTACTACCAGACATTCTTGCTTTGCTCAGGAATCAAATTGTCAGCACTGTGTTTGACAGTTTGCTGCTTCTTCATTGTCATGGTACTGGGATTTCAGTTTACCTTTCTTCCAACCTGACTGACTGCTCAAGTTTCTAGCAGTTTTGAAGTGCTTCTGTTAGCAATGTGCCCATGGTATTGTTTTTGGTGTCTGTGTTCTCTCTATATTTAGCCTATCAATCAGCAGCACTTTTGCTCTTGACTGGTATGCTCATAGCACCCAGGTATATTACTTCTTTCTTATCTGCTCACATGCTCATCAATAATTCTGTTCCTACCTCTCTTACCTCCCTCTTGGAGAGATACAGCTGTTTTAAAAAGAATAAAAATGTAAATCCTTTTCTTCCTCTCTGATTCTCACTATTCATCTTTTCTCACTAGCATTGTGTGTGGTTTGTTTGGGGTTTTTTTGGGTGGTTTTTTTTTTTTTTTTGTAATTGCCAAGAAAATACCTTTTTAAAAAGCAGTGGTGCTCTGCTCTGGACCCTTCTCTCCCATGCTATTGAAACAGGCATGCATATTTCTAAGTACATTTCATTGTGATTCTTAATTTCGGTTCAGTGGATAAGCCCTTCCATGTGTCCCTTGTTTTGTGACTCAACATCAACCATATTATCTATGTCTATTTCTTCATTTCCCTACCTACCCTCTGCAGTCTCTTAGAGCTCATGCAAATCAGACTGATTTTTCACTTTTCTCTGTTCCTCATGATCCCCATCTTTTCTGAAGACTACCTATTTTTAGTCTAATATTATTACCTTGTCCTTATTATGGCTGTTCTGTTTGTTCTTCTCAGCTCCCTCACTGCCTGCCAATTCAAATTTTTCATTTTTAGCACAGTTTTCCCATCCCTTGCTTTTTCAATATCATGCTTTTCTCATCTTGTCCTTTAGATTTTTTTTCATTAACTCCTTTCACTTCTTGTTTGTTTTCATAATTTAAATCTCTTCTTAAAAGGAGTTTCTGTGTTTTACTACTTAATCCCAAGCATACTGTATCTCATAGATCAGCATTGCTTGTTTTCTTTACTAGGCTATATTACCCTGGAAGGTATTGAGCTTGCCTGATATTTTTATGTTTTTGTTGTTGTTTGTTTTTTATATAATCTTCCTCCAAGCATCATATGGGAAACCATTACAACAGGTATGGGTCTTTTATTTCCAGATTCATTTTTATTCTGTTTCTGTTCAGAATTAGGGTAATTTTAGGGTAATATTTCCCAGAAAGGCAAAAATATATAAGAAGACTTCTTTGGAGGGGCTTCAAAGATATAAGAACTCACATGCATTTTCTTTAGTACCTGAAAAAATATTGCATTGGGCAATCCAACAGTGGGAGAGGAGAACTTTTGGGAGGGTTCAAGGCCCAGCTAAATGTAACACCTTGGGCTGCAGTTTCTTGATCTTTTTTATTCCTATGCATCTTCATTCCAAATACAGTTGGTCACAGATTTCAGAGGTGCTGAATGAAGCACAAGGAGAAACAAATTTGTGCTTCATGGGTGCCCCAAAGCTTGGAGTCAGAACCCAACTGTGAAGTCAAAGTAAAATACTTCTGGTTTGGGTTTTCACCATGCTGTTTAGGGTCCTGATATCATCTTGAGTCTTTCTCTATTTGATGTAACGCTCAGCTTTTGAAGACTTTTAATGCAAGCCTCTCCATTCACTAGAAAACCCCCATTTTTCTATTCTTTACGTCTCTGGAGCAAAGAACATTTGATGTGACTATGTCTGAAAGGTTCACAAACCAGAATGTGGTTGTTGTATGAAGTCCTTTAAATTTCAAAATTTTTTTTTAATCATATAATGATTTTTTAATCCAACCTCTTGATTTGGGGGACAGGTGATTTGTTATTTGCTATCATAGTTGGAGTTTGACAGTACTGAGTGCAAATACTTAGCTGTAGCTAAGTCTGGAGTCGGTTTATACTTCTGGTTCAGAGGTATGAGTCTTGGAGACCTGCAAAAAAGCACACAGGCTCTTTAAAGACCTGGAAAGATGGCTGGCTGTCCTGTGCAATTCGGTGATGCATAGCTGCAGGGACTTAGACCAAGCATTTGATTTCCTGTCTGGTTTCCAGGAACCAGCACATAAAGAGAGGGGAGAATGATAGTGCTTCTCAGAAAGAGAAAGGGTATGCTTTAGGAAAGGGAAGCCTGAGGGATCCTGGTCTTCATTGTATAGAGCTGCCCTGGGCTTTTTATGGGGAGAGAAAGGGAGAGATAGGGGAGTCAAATAATAAGGGCTGGTCAGGAGATTTCTCATGAAACGATGACCATGAGTGAGCATCATTTCTCACTCATGATGCTCATTATTCTGGAAGGTGAGAACCACCTGTGGCCACTTTCATAGAATCATAGAATCATAGAATACTAAGAATTGGAAAGGACCTTAAGATCATCTAGTTCCAGCCCCCCTGCCATAGGCAGGGACGCCTTGCACTAAACCATGTCGCCCAAGGTTCTGTCCATCCTGGTCTTGAACACCGCCAGGGATGGAGCATCCACAACCTCCCTGGGCAACCCATTCCAGTGCTTCACCACCCTCACTGTAAAGAACTTCTTTCCTATATCTAATCTAAACTTCCCCTGTTTAAGTTTGAAGCCATTACCCCTTGTCCTACCACTATAGTCCCTAAAGAAGAGTCCCTCCCCAGCATCCTTATAGGCCCCCTTCAGATACTTTCAATATGTTATTAAAACAGTGAGCCTAGTTCAGGTTCAGGGGCTCTGATAGCCAGTTTACTGCTGTTTCCTTGACACCTCAGGAGACTGCCTAGATGTGGAAGTAGTTCAGCCCATGTAGGGGAATCCTTTAGTTTGAATGTCAGATTGCAGAGCACAGCTATAGTGCTTTTGGACCTCGACCAGTATGCGTGGGTGCTGCTATGCTGAACCGATTTGTTGGCTTGGTGGGCGTCTGTCCTGTGGTACCCTGAAAGATGTAGGCAGACCTGAAGCTATGAGATGGATGGAAACTTTTGAAACTGGTCTGTATGCTGGATTCAACATGTGGATATTTTTCTGTCACCTGCACTGCAGTGTGTTGTATTGTCTGCACTCCTAAAACAGCTCTGGAGCGAATTGTTCTACAGGAGAAAATACTCTGTGAAGTATAGTTTCTTCCGTGCCCTGAAAGAGCGTTCATGCAGACTCACAGCTGGGCTATATTAGCAATAGATTGCAGGAATTGGCAGGCAGTCTAATTGGGCTAATTTGGGATGCAGGGGTGGGAGGGAACAGATTTGCGCCTGCTTCCAACCTACCTGCAATAGAAAGGGAATATTTGTTTCAGGGTGCCTATACACCTCTCTGGGCAAAAGTCACAATGTGGCTTTCTGTTATGTCAGCAGTGGATTTTTGTTTTCCTTGTTGTCTTCTTGCACACACATATTCAAAAGCTGTGAAATCCTTATGTGGATTTTAGGCATTTCAGTCCAAACCATGACCCTGAGGACCTTGTGCTCGTTACCATCTAGCTAGGAAACTGATGAGTTCTTTTGTCTTTTCTTCTCCTCTCCCCTGGCATTTTGCTTCCCTGAAATATACTTGAATGAATATCTCTGCATAAATAAAGACACAATCACTTAAATGTCATAGAATCATGGAAAAATCTGGTTGGAAAGGACTTCTGGAGCTTACGGAGATCAGGCTCCTACTTGCAGTCATGGTATTCCTGACACTAAGTCAACTGTGGCTCTGCCAAGTAAACTCCTAAGGTAAACCTCTGAGGATGGAGAATCTGTGATCTTTCATCTTGGTAACTGTCTTTCAAGTTGTTGTAAGCTGCTATGAGATCTCCCCTTAGCTTGTGGTTTGCAAAACCATAACCCAGCTCCTCTCAGCTTCTCATTACAGGCCCTGGGTTTGTGGACCCTGACCAATCTGGTTGCCCTCTGCCAGTTTCTCTCTCTTTCTCCAGATCTCTGTTGAACTGGGCTTCCACAGCTGGCCACAGCCTTTTCCAGGCATGGTCTCACCAGTGCTGACCAGAGGGGAAGAGCATCTTCTTTGGATATGTTGTCCATGGCCTTCCAAATCTGGCCTGGTGTGGAGTTTTCTGAATGCACAGGGCAAGTATGCTGTTGGCTCTTATTCAGCCTGGAGTCCACCATCACCCAAATCCTTTTCAGTCCTTTTCAGTTGCTTTCCAGTCTATCCAGATGCATGGAGTTTTTTCCTCCCAGCTACGAAACTTTGAGCTTCTCCTTCATGAGATTTCTGTTGGCCCAATCTTCTTGTTCTGCAAGGTTCCTCCGGACTCAAGCTCTACCACTTAGCATGTCAACCACTCTCTTACTGGTAGTCAGATCACCTTCCCAGTTGCTTTCTAACCACTATTGGCTGTCCTCCTTCCCAAAATCTGCAGGGAAAAAACAAAGCAATTTGACAAGGCTTTAACTTTGAAGACTAAGGAAAAAAGAAAAAGAGCATTGTATATATTCCCACTTTTTGCATTGTCCATCTCTGTGCTGCAGTACACACTGTCTGTGTGTGTGCTTTTGGTATGTTCTCAGAGTTGTTAGTGTAAGCATTGCAGCACATTGGCCCTGTTTGTAGGACTCAAAACTGTGTCTTGGATGAGATGCAGCGTGCTGTCTCTGAAAATGTCTGTTGAAAATGTCTCAGGCAACCTTCATTTTGATGAAACAACCATGCTCTACAACTACGTCTAATGCAAAAGAATGTACATCAGTGTTAAATGCTTTCCTTGAGGTTTTATATGGTTTCAGACTACAGTATTGCTGTTATAATGACTGTGGCTCAGCTGGTACATGTTTATGTTGTTGTTGCACACGTTTATGTTTTTAGGTTGCAATGTGATGTAGTCCTGAGAGTGCTTCAGAGAGAGCTGCACAAAAGTAATGTGGAGGGAGACAGACTAGTCTTTGTACTCACTACATTAGTTATGTTTAGGGTATTTGTGGGCAAGGGCAACAGAACTGTGTGAGACTGACATCTTCCCTTGTTTTACTTCTCCTGATAGGTAATGACCCAAACAAGAGTTGACCAGGACTGTCTTCTATCATTTTAAACATGAGATAATCAACTTATCTGAGAGATCAGAAGAATTTGATGAAGGTAGACCAGAACTGCAGGATGAAGGCATGTGTCTGCACAACGAGAACTTAAACATGGTGCTTTCATAACTTGGTAAAGATTTCAGATTAAAAGATTATGAAACGAGCTTTTTTTCTTCTTTTTTTTTTTTTTTTTCTGAAACTCTTTCCCACTTCAAAGAACAAGAAGTTTCCTTACAAGAATGAAAGGCAGTGAATTCATAACAAACAAGTCAAACCGCAAGTGCTTTGTGTAATAGCAACCTGCTGCAGGCAACAGAGATGAAGGGCTCATTTCCTTGTAGCATAAGAACTGGGGACCTCTGGGGAAGCTGCACTGGACCATGCGCCTTCTGATCTCAGAGCCTGGCAAACGCTGCCTAATGCCTGGCATAAGTTGAAGTGATTTGGGGGAAGCTTTAGTTACTTGCTCGGTCCCTGGGCCCCTTGTGGCTGTGTAAAGGAGAAAGAGCCTGGATCTTAAAGCCATCTTACTCCCTTTTGCATCCTACGTGCCCGTATCATCTCAATGGACCCTCCTTCAGCAGGAATCAGGAGAAATGCCAACAAAAGGCCATTGTGTTAGCTTTTCCTGATGGAAAATGAGCCTTGTGTAAAGCCTCATGTTGCCTTGCGCTATTTCTGCCCTTCCACAACATCAAAAGGTAGGGTTTGTATCCATGCTAAAAATAGAGCTGAGAATACAGCTAATGTTTCAGGACATAAGTTTAACGTGCAGAATTAAGCTTGCAAGGAGTACTTGCCAGCACAAAACTATACTAACAATTACGTATGCTATGGATTTCATCTTTTCCTCAGAAATATCTAAAGCTTAGTAGTTGTCGTAAATGCTGGACCTTAAGCCACAACTCCTCTCTTTCTCTCTGTGTAAGACTAGTGTGTGAAGGTTAAAAAGCACTTTCATCTCTTTAATAATCAAAACTTCCCTGGCTAAATAAATGTTCAGCAAGTCTTATGTGAGGCAATTAGTGTGCTGGGGTATTTGCTCTATGGTTGTGATGATTTGCAGTACCAAACTATCTTATCTGCAGGTAAGAAATGTAGCAGACAGTCATTATTCACTGTTATCAATGCACGTGAAAAAAAAATGCACTTAAATATCTGATAGTTTTCATATCTTTAAGAAAAGAAAATAAGGAATAGTGGTCCAAAAACTGAAAATACTAATTACCGTGAAAATACTTTTCACTGTTCATGAACTCTTTATAAACGATCTGGATTCTGCAAATCTGCTCAGTGGATCATATAGATGAACAATTTTCAATTTACATAGGCAAACTATTTAGTTTGGCTATTTGCCCCGCTCTGATATATGGCTGGTTGCATGGCTTCATAGTTGTTCCTGGACCGAAGAACGGATTTTCAGGCAGTAGAATACTGAATAGCAAATATTTGTGCTGCTGCATTGAAAAACTCAATTATGTGAAGGCATTTTGCAGAGAATAGATATTTTTCAAGCATTCACATGAATCAAAAAGCTATTCACTGGAATGTTTATGAACTTCAAAGCAGGGGTACATGAACAGAAAAGAGCATGAGAGTGCTTCAAAATTCAAAGAGACATTCTTAAACATCACTTGGCTGTGCCAGCCTTAGGCTAAGTGTCAATGTTGTCTCTCTGCTTACTATTTATTATTCTGGTGATATATGCACTGAACATTTGGGATGGCAAAGTGTTCGAAATTTCTGTTGTTCTTAAAATATTTATGTCAGCTAGAGGTTGAAATCTAGGGAATTCTGCTCGGAACTGCAGGCAACTGAGAAAGGGAATCAAGGCATTAAAAATGACTGCCATCCTTCATAAGAGCAAAATTTTTTTCTTATTCTCTCTCACGAACGCTATCTTGAAACTGTTTGGCTGGGTGAATGATTCTGGGATCAGGGATGCTGAGTAAACAGACAGCTGTTGACTGTTGATGGACTCCAAAAGAAAGCTGGGGAAAAGTATGCGCTGATTTTTTATTTGTTTACGTGGAATTTCCCAAGTTGCACCAGACCACCATGGAGAGATTGAGAAGAATAGAAAGTAGCCTGAAGCTGGCCACTGGCCAAACTGGGTAGTTTGGACTGCAAATGTCATACTTGGAGGATGGTATAGCTGTTTGGTTAATAAATTGCATGCAGACTTATCACTCATCTCATGGTTCTTTGGTAAAGAAGGAAATACTGGAACTGGGAAAGAATATCCCATGCAGGAGAGTGGTTTGGAACTGGAACAGTTGCCCAGAGAGGGTTGTGATATCTCCATCCTCAGAGATTTTCAAAATGCTTTTGGATGGGGCCTGGAGCAACCTGATCTCACTGTGAAGTTGGTCATGCCCTGAGGAGTGGTGCGGACCAGAAGTCCCACCTAATCCAAATCTTTCTATGATTCTAAGTGCTGGAAGAGGTGTCCCCAGGGAAAAAGCAGAGTGCATAAGGCATGAGATTAATATCTGTTTCCTATTGGGGCTGCAGTGCAGAATTCCAAAAAGCATAATAGCCGGAGTCTCATCTCTGTGCTGGGAGCCCTGCAGGTTCTTTATTCAGCCTAGACTTTTCTCTGATGGACTTTATCTCATCTCTAAGGTCATGGGAACTGAAATTTTACACTACATTTTTTCTCCTCTTATCAGAGAAATATTGCTTTGTATTGTATTATCTGTCTTGCCTAAAATCAGTTTTAGCGTATTTTTAAACAACATAAATATCAGGCTAGGAAAAGAATTATTGTGTAATTAGATAGAACAGTATGAAATGAAGAGGAAGATTTAGGACAGATAACAGGGATTTCATTGCAAGACTTCAAGGGACGTATCAGAATTATGTAAGTCATTTAACCTAGTCTGAGCAACTTCTTGAGACTAACATTGTATAGAAACGTCCTAGATCCCTTGTCTGCAAGCTACTGAGCTCTTGTATGTCCAGTTAGAGAGGACAGATCATGTATTAGACTCTAACGTTTTTAGATCCCAATGATTTCCACATTAACACACCAAAATTACTTTATAAATAATATTTCATCTGGCATATGCTGGCCTAAACTGTAAGCTTCTGGACTGACTTCTGGATATCTAAAAGCTTGGCAGAATGTTATATTTACGTATAGAGGGGAAAAAGTTTGATAATGTTTCTGTTTGAGTACAAAATAGGCAAATGAGTAAAAAACTCTTTTTTGGGGGTTAGACTGCTATGGCTAGATTGAAGCTAAAATATTTTTAGCATATTTAAAATATATGGTTGGCTAAGTTCTTATGTAGGTAAAGAAAGTTACTAGGCAGAAAGCCCAAGTGGGTTACCTAAGCAATGATTAGACAGTAGGAAATGTTACAAAGAAATATTGGTTGGTGGACTTTGATTTGCTGCTGTGAAAGTGAAGCTACGAGAGAACTGCCTTGGTGTAACCTCTAATCACCCTGGGGCACTGCAGCCAACTGACCACAGGTTAGCCAGTACCCCATGTCCAGCAGGATATTCATTTGGGTAATGGTGGTTCATGACTGATCAGATCATGTGCTTGCTTGGCTTTATAAATTCTCTGCTGTGACAGACCAGATGACACCAGGTCTCTCTGAAAGCTGAAAAGCTAATATTTAGAGTTCTGGCTGGGGCCAATGCATAAAGACATAACATTACCTTGTAGAGCCATTACCATTAAAGAATAAATAAAATGCAAGGTAGTGTTATCTCTAGCTTCAGCCTTGAATCATTTTGGCAACTTTTTTTTTTTTTTTTTTCTGTAAGAGAACAGCTTGGAATACTGAGAAACTTTGTTTTGCAAAATATGCAACATCGTTCTTGACCATGAAGAGAAATTAATAAATATTTAACCACTTGCATATATCACAATACATTTAAAATGAGGAGGGTCTGCTTTGAGAGGACAATCAGAAATTGTACAGCTAGGGCAGATGAAAGCTGCTGAGAACTGGGCTGGAACTAGTGCAGGAGTAACTCTATGATCTATGAGAGAGAGTCCCTCAGTCTGACAGTTTCTCCATGACTGTGCCAAGTATGCTCATGAAATTTCAAGGGGTTACCAGTCATGTATGATGCGTAGTTTACTGATATTTGTATCGCTGAGTACAAAGTGAAAGATAGCTGTTGTAGTCAGTGAAATTACTAATGATGAAGGTTATGAAGTCATTTTAAAGCACTATCAGTGAAAGACGGCGTAGGAAACATAGGCTCCTTGAATGCTGATGTATCAAATCAGCCATCTCCGTCTCTCATTCAAGTCATGAAACTACTTACAACAGTACCTTTCCTTTGATGAAAATAATGCTATGGGTATGAGTCAAGATTTCATTTCTGTGCTATCTGGAATATTTTCCAGTTAGCATTTTGTTATATGCTTAGATTTATGGAGAAAGATTTGTCTAAGCCCAATGAGGTGCTAATGCATTGATACAGAACCTCATGAAAATGGGGTGTAGCAGACAAGAAGGACCATTAATTGTCTTACTCGTAAAACTCCTAGACTAACAACAGTATCAGATCTAGTAGCAATTGTACGGAACAATGGGCCACATACATTCTTTGGTTTTGAAGAGGGGAGAGCTTTCGTTTTTCTTTTGAGGCTAGCGAGTCCTTGGAGGTCTAGCAAAATGTTGTTGGTACCAGGTCAAGGGAAGAATCTGATACAGTTGTTATCGTTTGCTGTTGGCAATTTGATCAAGATGGTAAAGTGCCTGTGATACTGAAAGTGAACATCCTACTGTCAAACATTAAATACAAGAGCTTTCAGTCCACAATAGTTACTCTGATGTTGTTTATTGAGAAGATTGTATCTCTGATCTTGACTTCACACCGTTACACAGGAGTTTGCTCTGTAAATGCAGAGAGCTCTCTTCTCCTTGGGAATGTTGACTTTCCAAGTTCTGGTATTTCTGACCACTAATTATCTTTCTAATGGAACAACATTGTCCTAAGACATGTAAAAGAGATAACCAGTGCAGCTGATAAAGAACTCAGACACTCACTGTATAATGTTGTCCTTTTAACTTGAATGCTTTCTCTTTCAGAAGAGAATACTTTCAAGTATTGAGGTTATTTGTGGTTGTATTTTGCATACTATGTGAACAAAAAGTACCATTTATCTGTACAGCAATTTAAATCTGTTTACACGTTTGAACAAACTGGTGAGGGAGGAATACCTTTTAAGCTTATTTCCGATCTTTGGTTTTGCAAAGATGGGAGCATCAGCTTCTGTATGGAAAAGTGTTTGTATCTGGGCATTGATTCATCATAAAAAGAAGTAGTAATCATCATGCAAAATTATATTTGAGTAATAAGCACACATCTTGTGTCAACTTTGTACATCAAATTTTTAGTGATGTGTATTTTGTCAAAAAATGCAACAAAAAACTGATAAAACACCTTTCGTAGATTTCTCTAAAGAAGCTACATTTAAAAGTCAGTAAAATGATAAAAATAAATATAATTATAAATATTTTTCACTTTCTGCTGACATAACCTGTTCACATTTCAGGATGTGTTCTCGTCTGTCGCTACATTAAAGCAGGAGCAGTCCAAGCCCTCTCGCGTAGGTCAATTCATGCACATTCCCACCAGGTGTCAGTATGATATAGATAAAAAGAGGCACTAGTGCAAGAAGAAACATTCCAGCCCTGCATAGGTTTTCTGCCAGCATTTGTTAGTCATGGCAGTCTTGTAAGGCACATTCATCTCTTCGGGTCCAGGATAACGGAGTCTATAAGGAACAGCCTTTACTGTGATGGTGCTGGGAATCACCCAGGATGACAAAATGCCAAGGTTGAGTGTCTGATTTTGAACTCAGGGCAGACTCCAGAGTATACAAATGTTCAGTAATTAGGGCAAGTGGCAGAAGGAGATTGCATTTGTCTATGAGTACCTTGGGTTTTCTGGCTTTACTGTTTTTCATGATACATTCCTGTGGCCAAAATGTGAGGAAAAACCCCTGCTTCTTCATCTTTTCCTTATCCTTTCGAAGTTAACATCTCTAGAGCAGTAATGACCATTAATTGGAACCTTTTATCCTTGCAGTGCTCATATTTTGCAGTTTTTCCTGTATTACTCCAACTTCTCTTCCCCTGCCCCATTTCTGAAATTGGCCTTAAAATAATCCAAAAATGAAGAAATGGCTATGTGAAAGGCATTCATTCCATGTGGGAACTGTGCTGCTTCGAACACTGGCAGAAGAAAATAGGAAGTCTTCTTGTGAAATAGATTATTTGTTTCTTTGTTTGTTTTTCAGCCACCTTGTCTCATTCTTGGCAATGAAGTCATTCTTGAGTCACTGAAGACTCCTGAATTCTGCCTGCATGGGTGACAGCAATGAAATTTAAAGGATGGTGCCACTAGAAATAACAGGCTTATGTTTTCTGTATAGGATAGGATTCCTGTCTAGAGGTGACCATGCCTGGAATTGGTGGGTGGACATTTACTGTAGGAAATAATGGAACTTTATTGGTCTCCTTACCATTTGTTTGTTTCTCACGCTTTCTGGGAGTATGTGTCTGCTATTCCCCAGCCTCTTTGGTTTTTCCCGCAGCTTCATGCTTTGGGCTCCTCCCTGTCCTGTGACAGGTGATGGGTCATGGATGGAGGTGAAGATTGGCCTCCTCCTTCACACCAAGCTCCATTTGTCCCTGTTTTAGCAAGGTAGGGTTGGAAAGGCACAGCCAGGATTTCAAGGCCAACATCTTAAACAAGTGGCTAACAGCAAACAATGCAAAACCTATGAGACTCCACAATAAAGATCAAAAGAGATAACTGCCTATCTCCTGATCCTAAGGAAGAGTTCAGTACATATCTTCTCTCTGCAGCCTAATTAACCCTAAAGGAAACACTTCCATCTACTGTCTTCTGTGGGGAAGGGGAAAATCCAGAGATGTGATCTGACTACCTTCAGATCAGCCTTGGTAGTACAGGGTCTGCAACTTCCATAATCCTAACCAGAGCTTCATCCAGCTTTCATAGCCAGACTGGGTAAAGCAAGAACAGAATGGTGTCTTTTGTATTGTGTGAACTCTGACATTCATTTTGCAAAATTACCAAGGAGTGTTGTGCAACAGACTCTTTTATATGTCTCATTATACTTTTTTGGCTAGAGTAATGCAGGCTGCCATACGGCTCAATATGAAAATCTTTATGGGTATCTGCTGTCTCTCATAATACATAAAGATATGTTAATTAACACTAATTAAATCAATCTAAAACATATATGAAGCATTGCCATCCAAATTAGGTAATTGAAGCATGTTGGCCAAGTCCTTAGGTTTTGGCTAAATGCTCACTGTTCAAAGTTGATGCTTCATGAATGCACCAGTAACATTCTCCTACTCTGCATGTGCTTATGCCGTGCAGACATTTCTCATGCTCGTGAGTTTTCTTATTTGTTGAAGGTACAGGAGCAGGTATGTAAGTGCATGTTGTCATTTTAAGCACAGCTGGAAAAGCTGGGTGAGATACAATAGCATTTCTTGCGGATGCTCTAAAAGGGTGATTTTTTTTTCTCAAGTGTCCTTCTGATATCAGAGGCCAATTTGGATTCACAGGCAAAATGTGGGCTACGCTGCAGCACACTGAATTAGAAAGTAGGAAACAGAAGGTGGATTTGCTTACATGACTGTATCTGGAAAGCTGTTGTTCAGAATACTGAGAAAGCAGAGAGTATTGTCGCAGGCAAAATGTCTCTACTCAAGGAATTTAGCTTATTACCATTTAACATAATGGAAATAATTAAGTACTGATTCAGATGTTGAAAAAATATGGGAAGAAAATTAAACAAGTACTTAGGGAAACACTTTTCCTCCCCTTACCCAGGATAAACTTCACTCCAACACCTCTCCTCCCTTCTTCTTAGTCTCCACGTCCCTTGCCCCCATGTGCTACAGCAAGCGTCCACTTACTCCTTTGGGCAGGCGATGAGCAGCACAGGAAGTTGGATCAGTGTGTAATGGTTTCTTTCTGCTAATACTTCTTGCTCTTTTCCTCTGCTGTTCCGTGCTTCTCTCTGCTCTTGCCTGGGATCCTTCATGAGCCACAGTTCCTCTGGGGATGCCCCTGCTCTGGCAGGACTTATTTGTGAGCTGTCATACACTGGGGCTGTCCGTGTCACAGAGTGTGTTGCCCATGGGCTGCAGTCCCTAAAGCTTGTCTCTATCCTGGTGCGGGTCACCCACAGCTGCAGACCCTCTTTGATGTCCTGACTGTAGTGTGAGTTGCCCACAGCCACAGTCTCCTTGGAGAGTCAGTGCTCCAGCATGGCTTGCCCATAGCCACAGTCTCTCCAGGGTATCCATGCCCCAGTGTGGGCCACCCATGAGCTGCAGTCCCTCAGAGGGAAACTTCTTCCAGAATGCACTTCCAGCTGTGTCCCCAGCATCATCTTCCATGTGCCCTCTCTCCTCTCATTTCTCCAAATCTCTCTTTTGACATACTCTTTATGGGTCTTCTTTGGTGTGTCCTCCAGTGTCTCCTGTCCCCAGTGCTTTCCAACATTTCTTTAGTATGTCTGAGCAGAGGAGCCATGTGCTCCTCTGATTGGTTGAATGTTTGAGGTATGGGTTGTTTTCATGTTTCATTGCTGCCTGGACATCGCTGTGATCAGCCCAGGGCGGTTCATGGCCTTCTCCCACACAGGTCACCCCTGCAGTCCTCTGCTACCCAAACCCTGCCAGCTATGCCCAGTACAAGTATTCCCAGTGGGGCATGAAGAATGTTCCAGCTTACTCTCCAGGTGCCTATAAACCACGGAAAGCTTTACACAGCTGTGATCCAGAAAGAACTAGTCAATGCAGCACTCAAATAAAATAAAGGAAAAAAAAGAGGTTTTTTTTCTAAAATATTTCTCTAGCTTGTGTATTTCTTTCAGATTACTTATTTATTTTAAGGAACCAAAGTGTTTGCTGACAGAGGCATAAGACCTTTCATAGGCTAAAATAACAGCAATCTATCTCCTACTGTAACTCTCTGGCAGCTACTAAATCAATGACAATAAAACATCAATGGTTAACATTATACAGTATATTCTGGGGAAAAAAAAAGCTATTGGGGTGCTTTTGTGATTCTATAGTTATGCACAAAAGGGAACTTGGTCTAAAACTGGGCATTTGGCATCTGTATTATGTAGAAAAACATGGTATCTCAAACCAACAGTGTTAGAGCCAGACCCATAAATAAGTCTAGGTGCTGAAGGGCAAAATTCCCGACTTTAGCACTAACTTCCTGTTTGACCTTAAGAAATCACTTTAATCTTCAATGAAGGCAGGGCTGCTGGTATTTTCCCATTGGTAAAATGAGAATAGCATTACGCTTTGATCAGTTATTTGAGGGTCCCTGATGGAAGGCACCAAGCAAGTATTGATTATAACAGTTGTGTTATAAATGTTGGTTGGAGCAGAATTCGGTTTACAGTTTTGCCACAGGAAAAGGAGAGTCAGCATTGTGAGAGAACTTGCATATGATATAAAGTAACTTGGTTTTCTAGTTCAATTGATATAGGCTTACAGATAAATCCTTATTTGGAATGAAGTGATAACAGCATTTGCTTGGTTGTTTTTTTCTATTAAAGTTACTTAGTAGTAAATTTTAATTTTGTGGTGTTCCTTAAAATGATGGAAAGTACTAGTAAAATATTACATCTGTTTGGAACACATTTTAAACAAAAGATTACTTACTGTTTGAGAGAGAATTATACATACACTTTCTGAAGCAAGACTATTTAAACACAAGATAGAATTTTGCCGACAATGGAAGGAGAAGCAATTAAAAAGTCTCAGAATTAAAAATCAACAATGTTGCTTATTTAGAAGAGAGAGCTGTAACATTGGCTGCAGAATTTGTTTATGTTCAGAAAACACATTGATGATGTGGTGCAGAGTGATGTACAATAGGCAGTGTGATTGCAGGAGCAAGTTCACTTGTAAAGTTTAGAGTTCATTTGCTGTGATCAGCTTATACAATGTAAATGACATAGGTGTCAACCAAAGGATAGCTGTAGAGTCAAAAGGACCTTCAGAGGTCATCTGCTCCATTATCCTAAGGAAAAGCAAGTAGACCTATATGATTTCTGACACGTTTCTCTAAAATATTACCAGACCTCCAGTGGTGGAGAGTCAACCTCAGCAGGAAATCTACTTCACTGCTTCGCTATGCTTTCCAGTAAAATATTTTTCCTAATGCTTAATTTTTCTTCCTGCAAATTAAACCTTCTCTCCTAGTTACTATTTCCATGAAGAACAGATTATTCCCTTCTTCTTTGTGATAACTTTCTCTTTATTTGAAGATGGCTACCCTGTGTATTTTACTCTACTTTCAGCTGAATATCCCAGTTCTTTCAGTGTTTCCTTCCCCTCTGGACTCTCTTTTCCAGTCCACACTTTCCTGGAGCACAGCGTCCCTGCCCAGCTGTGTTCTTGACACTGCTGAGCAGAATAGAAGGATCAATTCATGTCTCAGAAACCTTATTTCTGTTTCTGTATCTCAGTATGACATTTGCCATTTTCACAACAATGTGACGCTGCTGACTCATGCTTGGTTTGTCATTGACTGTAACACCTACATCCTTCTTTGCGGAGCTGTTACCTAACCTGTTTCTCCCCATCCTATATTTGCACAGTCTGTTGAGTGTAGGATATTGTAATTGCATCTATTGAACTTTATTTTTTTCTCCCTATTTTGCTAGTTCTCAAATATAATTTTCCTTCTATTCCATGTGCTTCTAGTTTCTCCTAGCCTTATTCCATGGTTGTAGCTATTAATGAAAATGCTGAACAGGAGTGAATCTAGGGTATACATCTGTAGACAGTTCATTCTAGACTGGGTTTTACAACTTGGTTGTGTAAATGATATGTCAGACCATATAGAAAATCTTACTATAGTCACAACAGAGGACATCTTCTGCCTCTATATTCAAAAGACCCCTTATCCTTTTATAGATAGAAATTAAACTGATTTGAAGTAAAAACCTTTTGGAAGCTTGTGAATATGTTTATTTGTTCCAGAATGTTTACAGGGGTGGCAGTTACAAAGATCAAGTCTTTTTCTGCCGCCCCATCCATCCTTCCCCTGTCCTGAGAGAGGACTGCTAGTGCTTTTGAGGTTGCTTCTGACAGTTCTTTAGAAATCCTAGGATGAAGTCCATCATGCCAAGCCAATTACTGCCTTCTTTCTTTCATAAGAGAAGGATTCTTGGTTCTCTCTTTTATGATGTCATTTTGTTACTTATAGTAACAGGGTAGTTTACAGGGTACACTTTTCTAGGGAAGACTTGATGCAAAAAGGGCATTAACCATTGTGGTCTTCTCAGAATCATCTGTCAGTCACTTTCCCTGCCTGTTAAATAGCAGAGTAACACTTTCCTTGTTTATAGTGAACAAAGATTTTCTCAGTCTCTTACTATTAACGTATTTAAGGAATGATTCTTGTTACCCCCTATGTTTCCTGCTCATTGCTTTCTCCTTTTTTCTTATGTGCTTACATTATTCTTTTATATTTGTCCTTGGCAATCTGATTTTGTTTCCATCTATTGTGTTCCTCCATCTTATGTATAACATCAATGAGCAGCTCATGAAATATCTTAATTGGTCTATTACACATAGTACCAATAATACAGTTTCAGATCTTGATAATATTTGCCTAAATTTCTGCCATGCAGTAAGTGTCAGTTACTGAGACCCTCTATCATTCATCATTCTTGGAGATTTGACAAGGTGAATGTTCAGGACTCACTTTTACCCCTCATAGTCCTTCTCACTGCAGAATAATATGGCTATCCAAAATGCAAATGCCTATCCAAAAGTTCCTTGTTATGTTTAGAAGTAGGTCCATCTATGGTTTATTCTACTATTATGCAGAGATAGACCCCTGCTAGTGCTCTCTGTCCAAAGAGGGACCAAATGTGATATTTATACCACATATCTTAGTACCCAGTGGTTCATAATTAAGACAATACAATTTACTAATAACAACACTAATACAGCCCACGAGCTGACTTCAGTTTGTAGTTCAGTTTTAGATCCGTATTTGAACTGCCAAGATTCAGTGTGGTAAGATGATCTGCAATGGTATTATGCTAATGATGATCATCTGCAACTCCCACTGAGGTGAGTGTAGTGGCTTTCATCAAATGCTGTAATTCAGCATCTCATTGCATATGAAAATGAAAGAGATTAATGCATTTGTACTTAACATATTTGTGCATCAGTGAAGTGAAGGTGCGGTGACAAGACAACTCTCTAAACCCAATTAGCTAAACTGAATCCCAAAGCTCTAGTCCCATCTTGTTCGAGAAATGTCACTTAACATTGTAACATGTGTTACCAGGAAACATAATGTTTGATCATGTCAAAAGCCTTTAAAGACCCAATGCGCAGATAACCTGGAGATACTCTGCCAGAAGACATGTGAAGGGAAATACTAGGCAAGTTAAGAGAACTCATTTGTAGAGTTTTAAATTAATACAACTCATCAAAATCATCTAATCATAATTTTCTTTAAAAATGAAAATAAAAATAATATGACCTTAGATGACTAATTTCATTAGTTTGACTAATGTTCGTTGAGGATTTTGAAGATTTAAAGCACCATATGAGACTAAGTATTCTTTTAGACTGCTGCAGGGTTGGATAAATGATCTCACATTTCTCACCTGCCTACACTCCATGTTTCCACCCCCTCTGCTCACAATCTGGGTTTTGCTACTCTCCCTGGCCTAATGTCTCAGTATGTTCTGACTCCTCCCTCTTAGTGCCAAGACGTACTGAGAAATGGGCTAGAAATAAAGGCAGAGGCAGATTCATGTTTACTTTGTACACAGTCAGACATTATGTAATTTTGATGGATCCTTATACACAAAAAGGCACTTTTGTGGGGAAATGGAAATATATATTAATTTTTAAGTTCAGTGTACATGATATTGAGCTGGAACCTGTGCTTGGATATTGTCTTGGAAGGTGATTAGTGCCCAAAGCAAAGACTGAAACAGTTCTTTGCACAGACTGGGAGGTTTGTAGCAGGGGTTTCCTGGTGTTCCTGTGCATTATTGTTAAATGAGCAGGAGTATGCTGCTTGATACCTCTTAGTAAGTCCTCATTCTCACAAGGAAAAAAAATCCTGCAAGGCCCCATAATTTGGCGAACTACTCAGGCCTAACATTGAATCCTTGGAGACATCATGAAGAGGCCTTCATTCTGCAGCAGATTGGCACTGCAGTGATGATAATTGTAATTATCATGAGCATAATAAATAAATGGCAATGCATTTTGCTAGCTTTAGGAGCTTGGGTAATCTGGCAAACAGCTTGCTGCACTCTATCACACAATAATGATATTCACTGCCAGCCCAGGAAGTTTACCTAGGGGCTGTGACTCATGTTGGTTTTGAAAGGCACAGCATTAAAGGCCTGTGAATTATGTCTGTTGTGAAGAACACTGCATTTAAGTAATTACAAATGCAAAACTAAAACAAATCCACAAGGCAAAAAAATGCTAATTGATCACACTGTTCCACACACTTTGAGTCTTTATTTTTCTTTATAAAAGTTGTTGCCATTGGGGTGGATTTCATGGGACAATTTAATTTCTGGTGCATTGGTACTGCACATCTACTGGCACACGTGTGTGACCTTGTGCACTTACTAGAGCAGATGGGTGTCACCCTCTTCACTGCCCTTCCTGTTGGGACATGGTGGGGAATGGAAGCGCTCATGGAACCCAGGGAAAGGTGGGACACTGGGTGAAAAGGTCCTGGTCAACACTAGGAGAAAATCTTTCAGATCTATTCTCTTGCCATCCATTAAAAAAAGTGTTTAAGAGTCCTCAGGATTCATAATGGATCGTGCTTGAGGTTGATCTGCTTGAGGGTAGTAAGTGTCTACAGAAGGACCTGAACAGGCTGGGCTGATGAGCCGAGGCCAATTGTATGAGTTCCAACTAGGCCCTGTGCTGAGTCCTGCACTTGGGTCACAACAGCCCCATGCAACACTACAGGCTTGGGTAGAAGTGTCTGGAAAGCTGCCTGGAGGAAAAGCACCGGCTGAACATGAGCCAGCAGCATGCCCAGGAAGCCATGAAGGCCAAGAGCATCCTGGCTTGTGTAAGAAATAGCATGGCCAGCAGGGGCAGGGAAGTGATTGTCCCCCCGTACCTGGTACTGGTGAGGCTGCACCTTGAAACTGTGTTCAGTTTTGGTACCCTCACTCCAAGACAGACATTGAGGTGTTAGGGCATGTCCAAAGAAGGGCAACAAAGTGGTGAAGGGTCTAGAGCACAGTCTTGTGAGGAGTGGCTGAGGGAACTGGGGTTGTTTAGAGTGGAGAAAAGGAGGATCGAGGAAGACCATATCACACTCCACAACTAGCTGAAAGGAGGTTGTAACAACTTGGAAGTCAGTCTGTTCTCCTAAGTAACAAGAGATAAGATGAGAGGAAATGGCCTCAAGTTGCACCAGAGGAGGTTTAAGTTGGATATTAGGAAAAAATTGTTCACCGACAGGGTTGTCAAACATTGGAACAGGCTGCCCAGGGAACTGGTTGAGTCACCATCCCTGGAGCTATTTAAAAGATGTGTAGATGTAGTGCTTAGGGACGCTGTTTAGTGGTGGACTTGGCAGTGCGAGGTTAATTGTTGCACTCAATGATCTCAAAGGTCTATTCCAAGCTAAAACATTCTATGATTCTACGCAAGAGCAGTGCTGGAGGACTAGTCCAGGGGCTTGGATGGAGTGTTTCTCTAGGTGCAGAGTGTTGCTCCAGGTGCAGAGCCCTGCCTTAGACTCCTGTTCCCCAAGCTTTTGCTCAGATAACAGCTAAGTGGTGGGTTGCAGATCAGGCGAACCACTGGGGCTGTATGTGACACAGGAAGGAGACTTCACAGAATCATCTTTGCTTTGGAAATGTGTGAATACACTCCACTGTTCAGCTGCAGGGGAGTATAGGGGAAAAGCCAGCATTGCATGTCTCTATTAAATACATAATGCTTATACATAACAAAGTATCCTTAGAAGCATTTTTGTGGAGTCAGTATAAAGCCATTTCCTACCAGCAAAGTGCTTCTGTTATGGAGATAGTTTTTGCCAACAGAACCCCAGATTACTTCCTACAGTATACCCTCACCTCTATCCCTGCTTCCATCCAGAAGCCCTTATTTCCAAGAAACACAACTATGCCAGTTTAATTGTGACAACTTCTGGTTTTGGTTACAGTCAAAAGCCAATTCTCATTGCCTCCTCCCCAATGTGTTTGCAGCAGCAGCCATCCTACACCCTGGCAGGAGGGACTTCCTCCAAAATCATATAAGTTTGCTCTGTAAGAGAAGTTTCATTTGCCAAGTCTGATGACAGCTCGTCAGCTGCGGTGGGGCAGGTTTCTGAAATACAGATCTTTCACTGCTGCAGACAGTCCACCACAAATCTGCCAGGCTTACCTGCTCAACATAAAGGGTGCTATGTACCAAATTCTGTAATTCTGAAAATATGCTGCCTTTTATCTGTGAAGTCCTAATACTTTAAAATTAACAATAAGAGGGAAATGAAATAGATAAGGGACTATTCTTTCATATGAGGAAAGGCTGAGAGTGCTGGGATTGGAGAGTTCAGCCAAATGAACAGGTTTTGGGGGGGTAATCTTATAAATCAATAAATACCTGGTGGGAGGGGATGCAGAAGATGGAGCCAGGATTTTCTTGGTGGTGCCCAGTGACAGGACAAGAGGCAATGGGCACAAATAAAAACACATGAAATCCCATCTGAACACAATAAAGCACTTTCTCCTGTGAGGGTAGTCAAACACTGTCACAGGTTGCCCAGAGAGGCAGTGGAGTCTTCTTGGAGGTATTAAAAAACCTGATTGGACACTGTCCTGTGCAATCTTGTCTAGGTGACCCTGCTTGACAGGGAGGTTGGACTAGGTGATCTCAAGGGGTCCCTTCAAATCTAAACAATTCTCTTATTTTTGTGAAAATAGGAATAATTGCCTAAAATCTTCTGGTATGACTTATACTTCTGAGAGTGGTTTCTTGAATGATACAAACCAACCAAAGTCCGGGCTGCTTACAGTCCTGTTCTACTTCCTGGTGCTGGGTACGTGTTTCTAGCAGTCTTTAAAGGCCATGAGGATTAGCACTGATTCTAAGGCTTTTCAGCCTTTTGGTATCACTGTGCACTGACTTACTTTTACCATAGCATCATGGTTGCTCTGACTCTGGGAGCTAGTCACTGAGTGAGCCTGAATCTGGAGAATGCTGAAGCTTTGCCGTGACCCGCTACTTGGGCAGATAAAATATGTCATGGAAGGTAAGCTAATTTCTGGGAGTGTAGTGGGGAGAAGATGTTATATTTTTAGTTATAGATGTTTATATTTTTCTTTAAAAAGATACATTATTATAGAAATGGTTTTTCCTGTTGTTTATCTCACCTCACCTGTAGGCAACTTTATCAGCTGCTAGAAAAAAAAAGGTCACCTTTGTGCTCAGAGGACTTCCAGTGCCAGTCGTCTGTTATTTTCATTCTATAACAAGTACATGTAGAGCCCTTAAAATAAGCTGCAAAATCCCAAACCACATTAATATCACAGATGACTAGTTAGTCAAATATTATTAATGGTGCCGTAAGAGGAATTCTTTAGAATAGACTCTGATAACCAAGAGAAAAAATACAATTTTGAGTCTTTATTTATTTATTTATTTTGAATGTAAGAATTACTCCTTGTAACATGTATATAAGCCACTGAGAAATTTAATTTCACTTTTGCTTCTGATCCTGCAAACAGTTGGGCAGGTGCTTAGTAGCTTTGAAAATGGGGGAAGAGCAAAGAATAAATTGTAGCTCCAATCATCTCTTGTGTGCTGAACTGCAGGTTTCAGTGGTGTGCTCCCTTGGAGCTGTGGTGGATGAGCTGTGGTGGCAGTGTGATGCCCGATGCATGGGCTTGCTCCAGCAGCTTCCCCTCCCTGCTCTGTGCTCCTCTACTTCATACCATGCCACCCAGTGTGCCTGGGGTTCAAGTGGGGAGGCTATTAGGTACATGACTTTGCAGATAAACTGGGAGATTTATTTTTTATCAGCAAACCCTGTTACCTCTGCCAGCCTTCTAGTTTCTCACCCAAGTGTTGTTTAGAGTTACTGGCAACCTTTGCTACTGCCAAGCTTTTAGTCAAGATGAGTCAGGCTAAAATAGGCATCGAAGAGTAATGCATAAAACTTGGGAAAACAAATTAAAAATCTTTCACATGTGCCTTCTAGCTTCTGAGTTATTCACAGCACATTTGTTCAGTGCTTCTCTGCAAACTTTGAGGCTAGAAATTGTTTTGAAAAAACAAGCTAAGGTAGTGATATGGTTGCTTGCCTCCAGGACTTGAGATGTGATGGAAAACACCAAGGCTGACCAGGACAAGCTGAAAACTGCTGATGATGCTGGGTGCCCCAAAAGTCAGTTGCAGCTCTACACAGTAGCTCTGGCATTGTCAACAGCCTTCTAACAAGAAGGGCAGCCAATGCCCATGGCACAGTGGCACTATTTTATCTGTATTACTTGTTCTTCTCCTGTGTCTTCTCCATAATTTCTTGAGGTCTCAGGTGTTTTGTTCCCTTCCTGAATGAAGAAGATGACTCAGAAATTCACTTGCATTTTTTGTTCTTTCACACATATGATATTATTGTTTTTCTACTGCATTTAGAACAATTAACTTGGTGTCACATCTTCGGTCAGCATTAATTAGAAGATGTCCAGTATTTAGCATGTGTAGCCCTTCCACCTGTCAGAGACACTGGCATGATTATATAGGAATGTTTTCAGGAGCATGATTTGTTATTGCTGTGTATCTTTCATGTGTCATATTCATTATGCATATTGCATTTTCTATAGAATATATCCTATTCATTTTTACTATATGCATTTAATATAACATATTTTGAACATTTTAAAGTTGCACAGCTTAAGAATTGCAGTAACAGTAACCACTGAAATTTCACACAGCAATAATGAATTGTCTTCTGCAACCAAGGAATGCTATGTGCTTAAGTATAGTGAAAGTGAAGTAATGTGTACTAAAAGCAATAGTTCAAAAATACATTTCCAGTTTATAGGATGGTAGTTCAATAATAATCTCTTGCACCAACAATGGAGTATGTTTTGATTCACAGTTTCATTATGCCTCTGTCAAAGGCTTGGCTCAGAAGAGCCACAGTTGATCCCCATGAAAAACAGGTGATTGGATTTTACTCTCATTATCCTGCCTTTAGTTGTATTGAAGTGTGCTTTAAAAATTTGATTCTGGCAAAGGAGAAGGGAGAAAGGGTGAAGTTTAAAACAACTCTTAAGCATCAGAAATCAGAAAGAGCAGGCTAGCCAGTTGATGCCAGCCAGTGTCAGAGCCAAGAGGCTCAAAGAGGAGGGCTTTGGATCTCATTAAGTATGGCAGTTCCTTCTTTTAAAAGAATTTTCAGAGGGAGGAAAAAAAAACCCAACAACAACCCTAAGGCATTTGGGTAAATAAAACTTGGAGTGGAAAGGGTGCAGACCAGAGGAGAGGCCACAGAGGAAAGGAAGATTGGTTCAGGGAAGGGATTTAAAGAGGACAAACTGCTCATATATGTATAAAAAAAGGACGCATTCAAGAAGACAGCTGATAAATATGATGCATGCTAGTGTTTTTTGCTTTGTTGGCAAAACAAGAACTGAGTCTTTTGATGAACATTCTCTGTGTGCTTTTAGCAAGGAAGTTGCAAGTACAGGAAGAAGCTAATGATATGTCAATTTTTAGAAACTCTACTTGGTTTAAGCCTAGAAACTTTAAGAAACTTTAAACTAGCTCATTTGATATTGATTGCAAGAAGACTTTTGGAAATCATTTTGCCTTACCTTGAGTGCAGCAAAAATTAAAATATGGTGTAATGGTGTCATTCAACACTATTTCCAGGTAGAATAAGTGTTCTCCAACATCGTAGTTTTTAATAAAACAAGAAGTCATTGTTGACATGATTTACTCTGATTTCTGAATGGCTCTGCCTGCCCCTTTGATGAAATAAAAAAGAAATAATAAAAAATTATGACAGTACAAAGGCAGCGGTAAGCTGAGTTAAAATGGTTGTTGCTCGTGGGCCATGGGAGTAATGCAGGTAATAAGGGCGTTAACATAAGGTTTCTCCAGGAATCTGTTCTTGGTTCAGTGCTGCTTAGTATCATCAGAGCTAATCACAATAAATCCCAGATGATGACACAGGCAAATAATCAGGAAAGAGAACTGGTTACTGGTAAGAAACTCGCTTTGATCTCTTGAGGAGGTGGGTTCACCTGAACAACATGCATTTTACTAATGTGACATTCAGGGACAAAGAAAGGAGGTCTCACCTGTAAAATGGGGCAGTGCAATCCCAAGGCAGTAGATCTGCAAAGGAGGAAGAGGAAATAGCAGGTAATCAATCAAGCATGAGCTCCAGTGCAGTGGCATCACTAAATGGCAATGAAAAAAGGAGGCGGGGGCAGTAATTCTGATTATTAGCAAGATCACTCCGGGAATACCATCTGTTCGGGTGTCAACTTTTTAACAAAAGGATGCTGACAAGTTAGAAGCGATGAGCAATGTGAGGTCTGAACAATTTGCCTTAGAGAGAGAAAGTTGTAGCTCTCAAACAGTAGTCAAGAAAATAAAAAAAAATATAACATTTAAAGTATCGAATATGTCAATCTGTCAAAGGCTGCTATGTAAAATGACCTGAAGTTTCAAAGATACAGAATTTCTGCAGCTACTGTTAGCATAAATAAGATTTGCAGGTGCTCCACATCTCTCAGAACATTTCTGTTTAGGAGCTTAGACATGAAGCTAGGAACATGACTTTTATTGACTGGTTTTGAAATTCTCTTTTGGAGTCAGGGAGTATCAACAGCAAGCTGGTTTTGCCTCACACCTTGAAGCCATGTCTTCCTCCCAGCCCAGAAAGAATCTGCCTCTGTTTTTCAGCCACAGAGAAGGCATCTCCCTAGGCATGTGGCATCCTGCACATCACCCTTGCCTTAGCTGTATGCATCTTTAGCCCTATTAGACAGAAGAACTTACTTGTTTTCTCAAAAAGCCAAGCATCAGTTCCAGCAGAGCAATCCGCTTCCTATGCCAGTCTTCCAAGCTAATCTGATTGATGGTATTGCAGACTTTACTTTGCCCAAGCCTGGAGTTTTCATGTAAATATTCCTCATTTTGGAGAAATTATTATTTAGCTAGGGATTCCAAGTTAATATCTTGGAGATATACTTTTTCAGGATATTAAATCATTTTTCTTAACGGCAGGATAACAAATGTGCGTTTTCTCCCTTGTTAGCACTAACCAGCTAGGCAAGGAAAAATGTCAAGTTTTTGGCTGTATTTCACACGGAAGTTCAGCACAGCTTTAAAATCATTCTTTCAGATACATTTACCAGAATCTCTTCAAGGAACTGTACACAAATATTGTGGGTACATTGGCATGTTCTCTTGAAATTCTACCACTGCCTTTTGAGGAAAATGCATCACAGAAATATTTCAGGTATTGTGCTGCCCATGAATCATGCATCATGCTCTCACTCCAGAAACATTTTCTTTTGAACAGTGTTTTTTTCCTACAATCTGGGACCCTAAGTGTTTTTTGGACTTCCTGATAACAGAACATCTGCTCTTAAAATAGAGTACCTGGCAGCAGAAGAATGCACTGAGCTCTCCCATGCAGCTGGTGCACAGATAAGCAGCGGCACCTTGGGCAGGCAGATGAGGACAGTGGCAGAGCTGGGACCATGCCTGGGGTTGAAACATATTTTCCTGCTCCCCAGAGCAGGGGTTATAAGAAAGACAAGCACCAAAGGAGACAGAGAAGTCTCTTACTCAACTGCTTTTCCAAAAGAGTAGGGTTGTGTCAGGGGTTATCATGCACAAGGGAAATAAACTACATGATGCAGAAGAGGCTGCGGGGCATGCCACTCACTTGGACCTCTGCCACTACAGTGTCATTGATGGCCCCAGTTGGGACACACTGAGGAAAATCAACAAAAGCCAAGGGAGATTGCTAATGAGCCACTTGAAGTGAATGAAAAGAATCGCCGATAAAAGAATGAATGTTTAGTAGCAGATCTGTAAAAGGGGTAAAGAAGTCTTAGCAGATCAAAAATAAGACGTGATCCCAGGTTAGATAGTAATTTTGGAGTTTTTAATATTTTTCTTCTTAAAATGCTTTTGGGGAGAAAACAGCTTGTTTTCATGCAGTTTTTCATTTCCTTCACAAAGTTGTAGGTTTTTCCTAGAACTCCAATTAAAGGAAAGTCTTCTCTGCAAAGCTTTCTCTTTTCAATACTGAAAGCTTTCCTTGTTGAGCAAGGAGGGAGGGAGAACATGAGACAAAAAAAAGCCCAACTCCCTTAAAAGTTTTCATGTATCAAACTGTATCCACAAACCAACCACAAAACAACTCACAAAACAACCCTTTATCCTCGGTGATTAAAGAGAAAATCCTGTTCTCCTTCCTTATCCTCTCCCAATTTCCAAAAGCATACCTGTACCACTATGGGATGAACCATTTGGGTAGTATGAATATGACAAAGCTGTAGAGAGAGTGATACTGCAGGGATGCTCTCCAGGAAAATGGACAGGGAGAGCAGTGAGGGCAGAGGAAGGCTCATCATTATCATCGACTGCTATTGAGGAGAGAGAAAGAGAGTTGTTTAGGAAGGAAGGAAACAAGGTGGGGACTGGAGTGTGGGAGGAGAGAGCAGTGGGGCTTAAATCTGAGGAAGTCAAGAGGAGGATAGGGGTTGTATCCCAATGGGAGTAGATGTTTCATTCAGCTGTAGCTAGCTCTTTTTTTCCTTTTTTATAATTATTTTTTTTTTTTTTTTAAGAGATTAAGAAATTAAATTCAAATGTTGCTTTGGGTTAGCTGAGCTCCACAGTGACACACTTTCTAATTATTTTGTTTATGAATAAATATTTTTCAGAACTGATGTTTTTAAATATAGAATCATAGAATCATAGAATCGTAAGGGTTGGAAAGGACCTTAAGATCATCTAGTTCCAATCTTTCAAATACAGTGGTTGCTCTCCAACCCTTCCAGAAAATCCTGGACGGATACTTAACATCTGCCTGACTACTAGCAGCCAAGTGACTGTGCTGAACATGTTTTTAAGATGAGGAGCTGTCACCAGGATACTACCAGGTAAAGGTGAGCAGGCAATCACTGGGAAGACTTGCGAAACTACTGATTCAGCACTGTAATGTTTAGGTAAATGCTACATCAGCCATTTAAAAGAGAAAAGCAAGACACTTCTTATGTGTGACTCACTAATCACTGTCTGTGCTATAAAGCCGGGAGCACAAATTCTTTTTGTCATGAAAATGCTTGCTCCTTTGATCCCCACAACATCATTAAACACTTCTAAAGAGTAAGTAAATCTTTTGGCGCATTCTTTGCGAAATAAGCATTTCAGGATTCAGACGCATGTGGGTGTGTTTGTGATGCTGAGGAGATTGATACTGATACAATTTTTAGCAGCGGGTGCAGACTGTGTGTTGCTTTGCTGAAGGAAAGAGAGAGAAGTTTTCTACCTCCTTTTCCAAAACAATTATGTAGAAAATTGAAATGCACATGGTAGCCATGCAGGATTGCTGCACAGAAGTTGCAAATTGAGCTTATTTCACTTGTCAGTATGATATCTATGGATGTAAACCTGTCTACTGGCACATGGCATGGACCCATCAGTATGATTCCCGAAGCAGTTTGAAGAATTTTATCTTTGTTCTCATAATTCAAGTAAAATAGATGGTCTTTCTAGTGAGCCTGACACTATTGGGGACATTACCAGCTCTTTCCCACGACAAACCAAGGCTGCAGACTAGTGGAACATACACTTCAGACTGTGCCCTGTCTCCTTGCGGATCCAGTGCAGTGTGAAGGCACCTGAAGGTTGCTTTGCTTATCAGAGCATGTGTTCATTAGGGACTGTGGATCATTTTCTCGGATGCTTTAATACCTGACAATGGTATTTTTTTCTGGCCCTGTGCACATCAGTCCAGTGACTGGATCAGCTGCCTTGCTGTCCCTTCAGAACTCTGCAGCGAGTAAATTTTTGGGGCGGAGAGCAGAACAGTTATCTGTAAAAAATTCACCAAAGGTTCTGTGGTATTTATCTAGTAACTTCACAAGGCTTTAGCTAAAATGAGAAGAGCTTATGAACTTTCTGAAAGAATAATGTACATCTAAACCATTCAAAGAAGCACGACTGTTTAGAAGTGTAAGAACAGCATTCTCATGGCACATAGCACTTTGTGTGAAATAAGTTTATAGCCTTCCAACATGCCATCTGGCAGCAAACAGTATATTGGTTTTCATCCCAGCCTGTGATCTTGCAAGAAAAATTAAATCATATATAATAAAATGCACTTTTAAAAGACAACATTTTCAGTAATGTTCAGTGGAACTAATGGACTTAAAAGTGTTTCCAGTTATCTGTCAGAAAATGTTTTGGTAAACAAGTGTCTGCTCTCAATTGTGATGTGCATATGAGTAACGGGATTTATGTCACACTCAGACACACTGTTGGTTGTGCGCATATGCAGCCTCTGAGTGTTCAGAACATTCAAATCTGTGTTTGTGCCTGAGCCACTACAGTGGGAGCAGATTATGGGGTTTGAACTGGCACCCAAAGTATGGATGGAAGATGTTGTATGTTTGGGAGAAAATGGAGCAAGTCTGCTGTTTTAGGAAGTTAGAGATTGATTACAGTGAGATACCAACTCTGAAAGTTCATGTGCCCAAAGCCCCCTAGAATTGCTTCCTCTCTCCAATTTTGACACCCTTAAATTTTAGAGAAGATTGATTCCTGTCTACATTGGGTATGGCATCTCTCTGATTTAAAGCATCTTCTTTCCTAGTACTGTGATAATTCAAGGAAAAGGAAGTCAGATGAAAGGAACTAGTAACTATTTTTTTTTTTTAAATTCTCAGCAAATCAGGCAAAAACCTTATATGTAGTTGGACTATGGACAAGTGTGTATCTCAAGGAAAATACACAAGATGAAATACATGCTGTTAGATCTGTTCTTATGAGGTTTAATACGGGGAAATAAGACTGCCCACTGGATGTATAATGAAATGATTAGGTAGAACCTTCTACCTAACTGTATACACAGGGTAGCTGAGATTTGATCAAATTATGTGAAAAATAACAATGGTGGCCCAGCTTTACAGTTGTAAGGATGGCTTAAAATAATTCAGGGAGAAATTGCTGTAATTAAAAATACTATAACTAGTATTCAGAGTCTGCTTGTCTCCTTCCACTAAGGGTGCATCTTCAAGTTTACATTAATATTCTCTGTGCCTTGTCCATGTCTAGGAATTCTTTCATTTGTCACTCCATGTAAATTTAAATTCTAGCCTCCCAATCAGTGTTTTGAATCACTGGAATATTGAGTAAGTATATAATTCTTAGCTTAGATGCTGAACATCTGTTGCCATTTGTGTCCAATATATAATTACAGCAGGGGGAGCTGGACAATCAGAGATTAAAAAGATGCTGCTTAATCTACCACCACATGTTTCCACTTAAAAAGAATAACACACTAGAGAAACCTCATAGCAGCTCATGGTATATCTGCTGCATGGTATGTCTGAAATTACCATAGTCCTTGTGTTTGGACCTGGGAGTGTATTCACTTAGACCTTGCATGGCCCATGTGGTAGGGCATACACCGAAGGACTCCATATCTGGTTTTCCCCAATTAAAATATTGTACCTTGTGGGCTTCCCATTGCCTGTGATAATATATTTATTTACATGGACTAGTTTTTACCAAGAGAGCACCAGCCATTTGCAGAGAATGAGCACTAGCATCAGTGCTCAGATGCATTTATAGGAGAGCTAGAAGCGGTAACTGTGGTGCAGTGAAGGTAAGCATTAGCTAAAGAGCAGAAAGCCAGTGGTTGTACAGTCATAAAGATGGCACAGTATGCTTTGTCTTACTGCAAATCCATGTTGCCAATGTCCTTTGCAATTGTATTTACACAAATATGTATCCAAGAGCTGATTCCACACATTGACCTTTAAGAAGAGACTGGAAGGGAACACTGGGTGCTATAAGGAGCAAGAGATGATATTCTAGAAGTAGGTAATGGGAGAGGAAAGGGTCACAGTGGTGTTTGCCTCAGGAGCTTTCTCTGCCAATGACTTTTCACCAGAGTGTGAAAATGCATGTTGGGCACTTGTGGAGTTTGCACCATGTATGTCTTGTTGGAGAGGTTGCTAACCTGTGCTAGCTCACTGGAGTGGCGCTCAGAGTGATTTCTGGGTACTTGGGTACTGCCATAGTTCACGCACAGGAGGGAGCAATGCTGTCGGGATATTTAGCTCCTTCAGAGGAAGGAAGGAGGGAGGCTGCAATTTTATATCACTTCAGCAGATGTGGAGACACATTAAAGGAGTCCCTTTTTTGTCTTGATTTTTCTGGGCAGGGTGCCTGCCCACATGGACTGGCTGTGGGTAGGCTGCCAGTGTATGTCTTTCCCATGGTAGCCTAGTGAGATGGTGTGAGTGTGGCTTCAGCTTCCGAATAAGGAAGTTATGTCTGTCCATTAACTGGAAGAACTTTCCATCCCCTGGAAGTCTGTGAAAAATGCAAATGCAAAGTTGAATGAAACCGACAAAACAGTTCCTGTGTTTCAGTGAGCAATGTTTCACTCATTTTGTACTCGAGAAGTGAAACTGCTGGTAGTAATAGCAATAAGAGATGTGCCCAGTATATGCACACAATCTTCTACATTAATACAGTTTTCACATTTGTACTGTTAGCTTCTGTAATTTTCACAGTACATTCTGGTCTTTATTAAAACTCCCAAAGGTGGTGTTTTTTGTGGGTTTTTTTGTGTGGGGTTTTTTTGCTTGTTTGTTTGTTTGGTTTGGTTTGCTTTGTTTTGGGGTTTTTTTTAACAGCTAATATACTAAAATTTTCATCTCCTCTATTTTTCTTTAGGGCAAAACTGCAAAGTTTCGTAAAATAGATTTTTTTTTTTAATCTGAAGAAAATCAATTTACAACTGCATGCCACCTTGAGAGGATTCTGATTTTCCTAAGAAAATAGGCTTTGGGACTCAGAAGGATTTATTGAGAGAAATTTGCTGAGACACTGGATTTCAAGATGTCACATGTATTAGGTTCGGCCCTTAATATTATGACACTTTAAGGTGGTCTATCAGACTTATGATCTTTAAATATGTTTTGCTCAGACAGCAAATAGGGACAATTAAAGAACTATGGACTTCTTTAATTTGAAACAGAAACAAACACAATTAGACCCTAAACATCCTCAGAACACTGACATGGATAAGGGAGTGCACAATATTGTGTATTCAAAGATGGTTGCAAGTAATTCTTCCCCTTTCCAGCCTAACTGCATTTTACCCCCTCTCCTCGTGCATCTTTAATACTGGAAGAAAACAAATTAAGATAGAAGAGGCCTGGGCCCATATTCAAGGCTTGCTGAAAGCAACTGGAAGGAGTCTCCTTGAATTTGGTGTGACCTGCGCCATCCCTGACAGCCTCATAAGCCCTTCTGTGCATGCAGCCTCCCTGTGTCTGCTGTTCTCACCCTTGGCAGGGATCAACGCCTTTGCTTAGAGACCTCCCAGCTCTGCAGCAAACTGTACTGTCAGCAAATGATAAAATGGAGACTAAGCTCCATCTGCAAGCGTGAAATGGAACAAGTGAGATGGGCAACTTCATGGTAAAGACAATGACAAGACTTCCCACAGGCCTTGCCTGTGCGCACCGCTTGACCTGTGGGTTGTAAAGCCTCTCTCTTACCCTTTTTCTTCCCCATCTTTCACGGTGTAAATGTACTACTGTCTGTTCAGTGCATGGAGACTTTTACTGTCCCTTCCCTCCTTCTCTAAGCATAGACTCAGCCTTTGCCTCACCACATAGGACCGCACAACCACCTGCAGCAGTGCCTTGTGCTTGAGCAGTCCACTTAGAAAACTTCAAGGGGCTGAAATGGAAAAATAACAGTGTACATGGAATTCAAATATGTGTCATACTGCTTTAGTGGGGGACACATCAGGAAAGCTTCTGCATGTTAGCTAAAATTTCTGCTTCCTGCATCCGAGGTAAACACCAGACCCTTTGAAAACATGAACTCGAGGCCCCAGCCAGATGGGCTTATGCCTGTGGAGCAATTCCTGCTTGAATCACTTTGCTGCTTCCAACGAGATGGTATATGGAGCAGCAAAATGCAGTCATTGAACTTCAAGATGACAGTTTATTTACAGAAAATGTGTGGGTGTGTAGATGTGTGCGTCTGCACTTTTTGTGTTGCTTAAATGCCAGTGGCCATTTAGTATTTTACTACACTCATAAACTTTGCAGAGCTTTTAAACCATCCACAGGAAGAGGTGGGAAGGTTTAAGACAGTTCATTCATTACCTGCATAGTTGTCCATGTGGCTGACATAGCTCATTCTCAGTCAATGTTAAATTTGCATCCACAGTCAACACTGAAAAAAATAATCTTTTATTACAACATTATTATTTTCATGTTTTTCTGGTTATTCACTTTTGGAATCCTTTTTTCTTTCTAGGGCCTATTTTTCCCAAAAATCTCTAACCCACCTAAATTCCTCACGACTTTGCCTCAGAAATATTTCAAGAGTTTTTTCCTGTAAGTTTACAGTTTTAAAAGGTTATATAATACATTTTTCCATCTTCTATGGTGTCCTTGGAAAATCATGCCAGAAGAAAGATAGTTAGCACAGTAGAATTTAATTATGCATTGAAGTGCTTCAGAATCCATGTTAGTCTGTGGACTAGAATAATAGTACAAGTGTCTTCACAAAGTTTTGCTGGATTTTGCCAACATGTGTTTCTTAGAGCAGCATGTTCTGCCTCCTTTATTTTGGGTATGCCTGAAACCTTTATTGACGTGATTTCTGGAATCACATTAATTCTTCCTGTATATAAACAAATGATAGCATCCAAATGATATGATTTCACATATTTACCTCAAACGTCTGAAGAAAAAGTGGTGGCTGAACTACGCATATGTACTTCAAGAACAACAGGCATTATTCTAGCTTGATTGCATTTTCTTTTTCCTGCTGCTTTGAAGACCTACTTCTTTTAGTGATTTCTGATTTTTTGTTTTAGTGATAATGATTTGTATTACAGAATCATTTACTGTCAGTAATGGATATATAAGTACTTGTATCCTTTTTATAATTCTAAGTTGAAGTAGTCCTTCCAGTGGAAGATTATAAGGAAAAGTTGAGTTTGTCTTCTTTTGGTACCACATTAAAAATGAAGTTCTAGTTTTCCATCAATACATCTGCCATCACTAGGTGATGGCCTGAGGTCAGCCATTGTGCAGCAATGTTTTTGGCCAGAGCTAGACTGGGACCCTAGTTTTTTTTTTCATGCTGCTTACAGCCACAGATTGTCCTATAGAGGGGTCTAAAGGTTACATAGGTGTGCTATTTCAAAAATAGGGAATGTTGTTTCAACAGTGAAATGTGCTTTATTTTTATGATGATATGGACCTAGTCTCTTAAATCCATAATATATTGTCTGCCCTTCTTTCCTCCAAAACATGCTTTTAGAAAATGATTGCAAATTCTTGCAGAATGATTATAGTGACAACTGCGGGAAGCTTCTAGCTCTGCGAGAAAATGATTGATGGTCAGTGGTGTACACCTGCATATTGTGTCCTTGTTGAAATGCATTCATTTAATCTCAGGGGCATTAATTTAATCTAAACTGCATTTTGCAAACTTGAGCACACTGCTCAAGTTGAAGGCAAGTAGGGTTTTTTTGACAGTATCCATTTGTGGGGAATGGGGTATAACATGGAGTATGTATTACTAAACCTGTCTCAAAGCAGAAAGATCTGGGAATTTGCTGAAGATGAGATATATTTTCAAAGTTCTCTTCCTTAAAATGCAGGTAAAAATAGCCAAACTCTCCCCTTACAGACATCACTTAATTTGTTCTCCCTCAGTGAAAACCATTTTGTATTTCAGGGACTGCAGAAACAGCAACTTGAATCTCTTTGGAGCAGAGAATTTTATCATCTGTCTCATTAGCTTCCTTCTAAGTTCATATTTTTTTCCTGTGCCAGACAATGTTTGCAAAGCTTCTAATCTCAGAATCTCCTTAAAACTTTAACAGTATCATAGCTGTTTTAGTATGGTTTTCCATTAACTCCACCAGGCTCTGCATCAGGCTGGTAAGGGCTATTTGTCGGTATGCACGAGTTATATTGACCTGTATCATGCCAAATTTCATCAGTGTGTTTGAAGTTCCTAAGCTCTTTGGCACAGTAAGCATGCTATATAGTTGGCACAGTTCAGAAATTGCACAGCTTTATAGTGCTAGGCAAATAATCATACTATTTTCTATCTACTAATGGAAGACATGAAGTTCTTTTAACAAATCTATATGACACTGTTCTGATGGGGACATTTGTATCTCCCCTGCCCTCTCCCACCCCCCCCCCAAAAAAAAAAAAGGATTTTCTGACATTTCTGTGACCTCTTAGAGAAAGAATTAGGTGCACAGTTACCAAGCAACAGAAAGTCAGGCAACACACTTTCAAAGCCCTCTAATTGCCCATAATGGTAAAAGCAGCATCCATGTTCACAAAAGCTTCATATACTTGATACTTACTCTGCTGTGGGAACTCATTTACCTTTTATTATCAGTGTGGTGTTAAGCTGTAACCACCAAAGGAGGAGATGGAAGTCTGAAGGGTCTGCGAGACTTGGAGCTGCTCTGCATACAGAGGGCCATAAGGAACAATTGTCATTTTTAAAATTCATGCCTCACATTTTGTTTATCTAGAATATTTTAAGTGCTTAACTCACAAGAGAGAAGGCACATTCATCTCTACAATATTAAAACTAAAGTGAATGTGAAAAAATAACTTACAAAGTCTTTCAAAGGTTTAAATGAGAGACCAAAGAAAGGTTTTAAAGCACAATATATTCTGGTAACTTTTCCTCTAAGGTTTTAAAATTACATGTTTCATGAGCCACACAGTGAAATCTCTGTGAGGGTGGGGGGAAATATATGAACACATGTTTGAGAATTTGAAGGATTTATTTTTTTCTTCCAGATTGTACATTACTGCATCTGAATAGTCAGACTGTTCCCTCCTTGCACAGTGTATCTGGGACACTGTGTGCCACTCCTTCCTGAAGCTTTTTCATTGTCCTCAGAGGCTGCAACAGTCTCCATCTAATCTTCACAACCCATTTTCCTCAGGGGGATTTGGGAAGTGTTTTGCTTCAGGTACTGCATGGCTCCCAAGCGAGTCCTTCATGAAGGGATAGTCTTTGCCACTGGGCCTTTTGGCTTCATCTCATCGTTTCCTGCAGAAGATGGTGTTGGCCATGGGCTGGGACAAGTGATGGTCAATGTTTTTACTCTCCTGATGCTGTGTCTCAGAGAACCCTTTCAATCCTGAATGGGAGAGGTGGTGTGTTGGCACTCCAGATATCAGTCATCTGCTTTTCCCACACCAGCAAGGGCTAGGTTTAGTGTTCTGCATATACGTTCATTTATTGTCAAGCATATAGAACTGTTTCTTCAGAAACAAATAAAGCTCTAGAGCTTCCTTCTCAGCTCATTTACACTGGGGTTAGCTCTAGTGAAGTTAATGAACATTATATTGGCGTAAGTCAAGACAGGGACCAGAAGCCAAGATTTTTGGCCCAAGACTCAAAGCAAAGCGTACTCTAAAGTTGGCAGGTTTTCTGAGCAAGAAAGCACCTTGCATATGAGCTGTTCCTCATATTTTTATTTTGTTTTTCTTTTTTTCCTTTTGGTTGTACTTCTGCCCTCTAGCCAGAAATGGGATTTCATGGAGTGGTATCATACAGTGGAGGTCAAATGGCCAAGGGCTTGGTCATGCACTCTGTCAAATGCTATAGCTCCAGTCCTGCAAAGCCCTTAGGCATCTGACTGCTTTCAGAGTCTCACAAAATGAAATAATACTTCAGACTAAGCCATGAACTGCCAAGAAGCATGCACACAGGGTAGGTGAGTACTCAGTATTTTGAACTTAGAGGGGAAAAGAAGAAGCTGAGGTTAAAGTATCTACATATAGATAGACATTTGAGCTGTGTTTTTCTATTTAGGACCTTTTTACTTCAATGACTGTGTAATTACCATCATTTCCAGTGGAGTTACTTTGAAATTACTATGTAGTTTATTGTATACATCTAATTAACTTGTCTCAGAACTATAAGTGGAATGTACCATCATCTCCAATCTGGAAAGCACTTTTTTGGAACCATATTCTGACAATTCAAGAATATTTCTGCTATGTTTTAAATTCTAAGAGTAGGTATTGTTTGGAGACATACAGGCTGAAGGCATGAGAGGAAAGGGAGAATTATTGTGTTTGCCTAGTCCCTAAAATGAAGCTATTTTTCCCATGTTTCGTTAACCTATTTTTAATAGGAATTGATCATACTGTGAATTAGAACTTCCATTAAGAGCTACATGTTAGAAAAGCACAAGTAGTCCTGGCTGAATTTAGATTTTCATTGCTGTAGGGTGCCTGAGAGCATATATATGCTGACTCTTGCAGTTAATGTGGAAATTTAAGTGGTATCCTGTTACAGTTATACTAACCCCTTAAATCTTGCCCACCTTCCTATTATTATAAATTCAAATATTAACAATGTAATCAGCAGTACTGTTGGTAGATACATCAAGATACATAAGTAGCAAGACTCCTCTATATGAGCCAGGTGGGAATAAGATGGGGAAAGCAAAGTTGCAGTGGAAGACTGCAGAAAGGTTCCCGTCCTAATGTATATTTTATTTTCCCTCATTACTGCAATGGTAGTGCAACCAAACCTCACTTCTAGCACATCCTTACTGTACTTTGTGTAATATACTACTGTCAACCATGGTTGTCTCAGCCTTTTGATAGCAGAAAACTATACGGATATTGTTATCTAGGAATGAGAAGCCTTTGAAGGCAGCTTGGTTTGAAAAAAGAAAGGTTCATGTCCACATGCATTTCTTGCAATACACTAACGAAGGCTTAAGCAAATTCCTGATGATAAATTTGCTATTGACTTCAATGAGGACAGTAACAGGGTGAGAAAAATGTAATACATAGGTACCCTCATGATACAGATACCTGCTGGAGAAAGATGCAGTAGCTCTCAGAGTAATTGTGCATAGCTCTGTTTTTAGGTTTTGTTTTGGTTTTGGTGGTTTTTTTTTTTTTTGTTTGTTTTGTTTTGTTTTGTTTTTGTTGGGTTTTTTTTTGTTTTGTTGTTGGTGTGAAGATACCAGAAAGACCAGAAAATAAGGGTTTTCTATTGCAAATGAAGGGAAGATCAAGAATGCAGTTTTCACTGCTCATTCTTCTCTCCAACCCAAAGGACACACACATCCATATGTGTATCCATATGTGTTCTCTCCAAACTGTGCACATGTAAAGACTTTGTAAGCCTAAACCACTACTTTCTTTCTTTCTCTAAGCATGCTGCAAGGAATAAATTCAGTATATGTTTAGTTCTGATTTACTTTTTCTCAATGGTTAGCATTATACTCCATAGCAGAATATTAACCATCTGCCATGAATTTTCTTTACTGTTATTCCAGTTTTAATGAAGTCTCTGAAAGATTTTAATTTGAACTTAAATCACCCTCATTGTGTGGAGGGAATGTCCAGGAATGTCCCTGGACATTCCAATGTAGGTTACTTATGCTTCACACTGAAATGAGCAGTGTTGCAACCAGGTCTTAACTGAAGAGTTGTACCCATACACCACTTACGTACAACAAACTACCTTGGTACCCATCAGTCAACTACCTTAGAAACATGCCAGAGGAAGTAATCTCTATGGAGAAGTTCCTTTTTCTGGTGCATGTGAGAGAAACAAGAAGTGCATTATTTGGAAAGGTGCAAGTTCATACTGAAATGTCCAACGGAGCAGAGAACCATGTGCTCCCCGAGCACTTGGCAAATTAGCTAGGTCTGTATGCAAAACCTGCCAGGGACTTAAAATGAGCTAAGGAAAACTGAGATCCCTTTCATATCCCTGAGATAATAACACACGTCCACATTCTGAAAGGTCAAAAAAGTCTCCTTATGGAGTAAAGAGAGTGGGGAGACCTAGCTTCTAGCCCATTCCTTGATTTTCTTCATCTAGTTATCTGCAGAGTTAAGCACTTCTTTTTGGGGGGGAACAGTGGTTCGCTATGTCTTCACACTATTTTCAAAGAAAGAGAAGCATGCCAGCCCCACATCTCCTTTGCAGCAGAAACCCATCTGAGAAGTTTTGTAGCTCTGTCACCTACCTCGAGGACCTTACCCTGACGTGGAGACCCCATTTTTTCTGTATTAAGGGGGAAATCTAGAGCTGCCTGTAGAGGATGATACTAAAGTATCTGTCATTTGCAAATTCCAGTCTCCTGTTCTTTCTATTGATAGCACTTCTGGATCCTGGACTAGCAGCTCTCAGCATCTCACCCTCCACAGACTTCTTATCTAGCTCTCAAAAATAGAAAATTGCTCTGAGATTTTTCCTGGAAGGCACTGTGAGTTTGCAAGAATGATTGCTGCAGAGGACCTCAGCTGAACAGCAACCCTTGTGAGTGTGCTGCTAGTCAAGAAAAACAACTTCAAAACTGTTGTGGAGTGTAACTGTATTTCACTTATTTTTTCATGTATTCCATTATATTCATAAATGCCATGCAGTCTTACAGCCATAGATTGGTTAGTTAGTAGCCAAATGTGGGTGCCGGCTGTGGCTTCTGGCACTTGTTTGTTATGCAAATAATGAGTGACAGTAGTAACTCACTCCTAAAGGTAATGGCAACATGTATTGGGCTCCTTGTTCTGTGTGCTCAGCCCGCTTCTCAGAGCTCTCTGCACCTTGGGGCTAGTGTCAGTGGAAACATACTGGTTCCAGCCATGTACATGCAATATTAAAAAGCAAGGAAGCTGTAGATGGCACCTCCCTCTTCACTGTCAGACCTTCCTCCTGAATATAGCTAGTACCATTTCACAGCAAGAAATGGCCTTGTTATCTAGCTTGAAGTGTGGCAGTGATACAGTCAAGTTGCTGCTTGATCTTCATCTCTTTGTCTTAGAAATTGTTCACATTTCAGGCCAGGTCCTGCCACAGATCATCCTGTATCTGGTCCTAACTCTTGAGGGCACAGCTCACATGAGTAACTTCTGTGCCTGGCTTGCACAGACCCACTCCTGGAGATGTGCTTTTGGGCAGGGGAGTTTGGACACTTGTTCAGAGAGGCTGAGACAGCAGGGGACTGGCTGTGGTCCTCACAATACCTGCCAGGTTTTGTGGGCCAGGTCCTCACAGCTGCTTCAGTAACTGCTGAAGTGTGCAGATCTGAGGTGGCCCCTGGAGTTGGTTTTTGGAGTCTCATCAGGCCAGGATGGCTCTGCAGAGCTGGGATGTGTGCTGAACATAGTGTTGGGCTCTGTGAGGCTTTGTAGTGTCGTCTGGTCCATTCCTCTGAGAGGGCGAGCTTTAATGTGAACTCATGCTTCTTTTGGTTTTGACCACCCCATGTGTCTCCATTTCTGGTGGGAATATAGGTACCACAGTGATGAAGGAAAGACTGGCCTTTAAAAGCTACCTGACACTACCTTGTAGAAACATTTTTGTCTTTAAAAATGTTTTAAAACTGTCTCTTGAGCCAGGATGAATGAACATGGGGGGAAAGATTTTTGTCTTGTAGCGCATTTTTCTATGAAATGTCCACGCCGAAATTATTTTCAGTTTTGGCAAGAGGCTGGCTCTTTAGAGTCCAGTGCCCGGAACAGAGATAAAATGGAGAAAAAAAATCTCAAACTGAGGAGCCTTTCTTTTCCCTTCTGATCTTCCCCTACCCAGGCAGATGCGGCTCTGTTTGGCTTTTTCTTTTTTTCTCTGAAAAACTCTACATGAAAAGAGTTAAGGAACCAGCTTTTTGACTTTGACTTGTTTTTTTCTCACTGTCATGAAGAAGCTTTTACATCTCATTTCAGATCCTTACCAGTCATCCATGTGTATTTCCTGCATGGGCTGGGCATCCCTGTCCATGAAATGGATTTGCAGGGCATTTTCTGCAGGCCAGGCATCAAGCCTTGCAGGTTAGTTCCTCATACACAGTTTCCAAGCTCACCTGGGAAGCAGAGCCTGGCCCTGTGGGTACGGAAGGTTGACACTTTTTCTCTATATTATTTTTTCTGAGGAGATCTGCTCCATACCTTCATGGGTAACAGCTTGCTGTTCCACAGAGGTGACCTTCAATGCAGGCTAGGCCTGGGGTGGCCATTTTTGTGCACAAGCTCTCAGAGAGTGCAAGCTGTCACAGAGTGACCAGGTTGCAAACTCCTGGGTACTACAAATTAGTTTCTAGCACTTCAGACAGGCTGGTCAGGTGTTTTACTTAGCTGTTATCTCCATATCTGAGGTTCTACTGGAATGCTTTGCCATCAGAAAGCAAGATCTTCTAAATAACCTTGTCCCTATCTTCTGGAACTCCCTGTAAATAAGAGGCTGGCTGTGAAAGTATAACTTCTGATGTAAACAGGTTCACTTTCTGCATCTCCTTTTACAGATTTGATACATCTTACTGTCCTATTTACTCACAAATGAGAATGAGGCCAAAACCATGCATTTCTTTTTCAGGGTCTCGATGACCTGTAAATGCTCAAACCTGATGGAAACTGAGAACATCTCATAGGAAAGAACATCTGCATAGGAAAGCAGGTCTTTTCCTGAAGGAAGAGGTATGGTTTATTACAGACTATTCATGGTCTGTACCAGTAATGGATGGCTGTGCTGATTTAGGTCTGGCTTTAGGTGCCTCTTTATCTGGTAGGTAGATTTTCCTGTTCCCTCCTCACAGTTATGCACCTCAGTGGGAAAGCGAATGAAGACCCATGACAACAGATGAAAATCCTGATACTGTCCACCACCCTGCCTGAATTAAGAACTTTCTCATGTGAAAAAATGCAAATGGCATTTTCCTCCTCATCTCCGTTTTTCCATCCTTCCATGTTTATATCAGTTTATGTCCACCCTTACATGTGCTATTGCTGTTTCATGCTATTTGACTACCTGTCATGCAAAGCTGAAATCAGCAATACTGTGTCGTCTTTCCTAAGGCATTAATTAGGTAGCTTGATCCAGCTCTTGATGAGCCATTTCAAGCTAACCAAGCAAGATATGTAATGTTTAAACTCATTCCTGTTTTTCCTGTAACAGGGGAGGTTAGTTCACTGCCATGCTTTGCAGCAGATAAGAGAATGCAGGATACTGTGGGGACAGGGTCAGGCATGGTCTTTGTCAGCAAACTCCAAACCTGCCCACAGTCCAGTGCGAGCACATCATCTTATATCAAAAGAATACCAAGGCTGGAAAAGACTGACTGAAGGCAGCTCTTGCTACCTGCTTTCTCATCCTGTATAGAGAAAGCTTATAGATCAGCATATGTGATTGCATAATAAAAGCTATGCATGAATAAGGAGCTAGGCAGATTTATAGTTTCATGTGTCCTTTTTGTTCTGACTATTTTTGTTAAGTGTTTGGTTGAACAATGCAAATTTCTGAATGTAATTCTTTAAAAAAAGTCCTGGAAGATTGAAATCAACTGACATGAAATCTTACTGAGTTCTTTGTACCCATATTCATTTAGATTCCCTTTTCAGGTCTCAACCACATGAGGCCCATGAATGTCAGGGAGAAGTAACTGCCTTTTCTTCTATCTATTAGCCATAAGAAAAGACTGGAAGACAGGCATTGCTAGGGTGTCATATACTGTTTGCCAGCTACAGATATTTGAAGGATATCTCTTAGATTTTATTTCTGACTTCGGGGAGCGTGGTCACTTGGAGATGTCACTGGCAAGCACACAAACTTCGTACATTCATGCACAAAGACAAAGACAGCATAAGTCATTGGTGGAAACCTGAGTCTGCCACTTTACAGCTGAAGTCATAATTTCACATCTGCAGGGAGTGAAATATACAACTGGCAAATGATCCCATCTCTAAAATGGGCAAAAGATTATATTGGTCTACTCCTCTTACAAAGAATAAGGTTTGAGGCACAGTTTTGTCCTTTGACTGGAAATCAGGCAAGTAACAAGGAATTCCTGTGTTTGTCTGGAATTTCTTGTCAGTTGTACTCTCTTCTTCAAAGAGGGGCCAATATATCTGCGCATGTCCTGTACACTCACATGGCATGTTGAACCATTCATCACAAGCTACCATACCTTCAGACAGCTTTGCAGGCCCAATGCAACTGAGTAACCTATATGCTTCATCGGGAATTTTGGAGACTCTTACCTTGTCTTTTTCTCACTCTAGGCATGTGCATAACTCTGAGATTTTCCAGGAGGCTGAGTGCATGACACAGCCTTAGCCATGCACATACACTGTGTCTATCTAGGATATCCCAGTCTGGCAGAGGGGTAGGTAGTCCATTTCCTGTCAGACCTCTGCGTTTGCATTGACTATATAGAAAGATCTGTGAAATAAATACATGTGATCCACAAAATTGGTGTTTGTCAGGCTTTTAAGAGTAAAAGTCTGAGGAACTTAGCCATGCACATGCAAATGAAGATGTGGATATTTCTAGGCTAGGCTGGAAGCAGTAGCTGGTAGCAGTGGTAAGCAGTCCCTCAGCTTTGGCACTGTATCCAAGCAATCAAGTCTGGGTGTGAGATTCCTCCCCCTTAACAAGAGCAAATATCTACTTCCTGTGTCATATGATAGATACGATAAATATCTGACTGCAACAGTCATTTGTTCCTGTTCTACAAAAATAAATGCTAGCTTTGTTTTCTATAATAGCTTCTTGGGTGAGCATATACTAACAAGGCAATGAACAGAGAGCATAGGAACAGAAATTCAAAGCAATGTGAAATAATTTAAAGTAATGCAATTCAAAGGTATACGCATGAGAAAGAAACCGGTCTGTGTGATCTGTCGACAAAGGGGGTGCAGGTGCTGCAGACTCCTGTCTCACCCACTGGCATGATGTGGGATGTGTGGCATTTGGTCCAGTGCTCTAAAGGTCTAACGAAATCTCCTGCTGTACCACATAATAAACAAGAGAGGTGTTGACTGACTGTGTACTGATTGCAGTTTATGAAACGAACAGCAGGTGGGAGAGAAGCAATATGCATCCTCTGGTAGACCTCCAGCTAACAATGCTACATCTGAAAATATGTAGCATGCTAGTACGGAAATCAAACCTTTTATATCCCACTATTTGGAAACAGGGAGAGGTGGGAAGGAGCAGAGTGGTGGGGTAGAGGAAGGGGGAAGGTGAAATAATGTGATTTGTGTGGGAAATTATTTTTCTTTTCAGTCTCTTTGGTCCTTCTTTTCCCATTTCACACTCATATTTGTCTGTTGCTTGACAGTCTTGTCAGTCGTCAGCCTTTTCCAAGCAGTCTGCCTCCAGATGATATCTGCCTACCTTGGTGGCAGGCACCTCCCTGACTATTCATCTGTCTCTTCCCTCCTGCCTTTATGTTTTGTCAACCTGTTTATTTCAAATTAGTTTCTCTGTGCCCCATCTTGCTCCTGTCCTTATGCCTATTCATCTATCTCCATTAAAATCTAAATATTAATACCAATAAAAATAACACAGCTTGTTTAGGGAGGAGGTCATTTTCGTGATGCTTTTTGACTGACTGTTGATTTGTGGTCAAATGGAACGGTCATAAAAGGACTGTGAATCAGGCAAATGACATAAAATGCACACATCAGCAATTAAAATCAGCTGTATTATCTGGGCACCCAGCAGGGCTGCCTAGTTAAGGCCCTGCCAATGTTTTGATTATTACAACTCTTTATAAGAATTCATGCTGTTCCTCTCTCCTCACCCCCACATCTAATATTTGACCCTTCCTTTCTTTCTGTATGGCTTAGCTGCTTACCCAATGTTTTGATTCTCCCTTGCAAGATATAGCTTCCTCCATCTTTCTTTCCCTCCCTCTGAGTCACTGCAACACAATGCAAAATTGTCTCTTTCTCCTCCCTAAATGTAGACTGCATTTCTCCACTTTGGGATTCCTGCCAGCAATGTTTTTCTACCTGCTGTGTCCATTTCAAACACCTTGTCCTAGTGAAACCCCACCTGTCTCTATCCCTTTTCCTTTAATTTCCTAACCCCTCCCTAGCTCCCTCTGCGCAGAGGAAGCCGTTCTCATCACCTGAGCACTGCAGGCTTGTTTGCAGCAGGTGGGAGGACCCTAGGATTTGTGTGGAGCTTATGATCTGCAGCAGCACTTTACAGGAACACCGGCTCTGCCTGCCTGCAGCTGCTTGCAGAGAGGCGGCATGGAGAGGGTGTCTTTCTCTATCACCTTCACGCTCACTGCACGCGCTTGCATCCCTCCTTTCAGCATGCCTCATGTTTCTCCCCTCTGTATTTGACTCCCTCCCATAAGCTCTTCTCCCATACCTTTTTAGTCTCTCTGGCTATTGAGCTCCACCACAGAAATGTGCATGGAAGCACATGTGCAACCTGCTGTGGGGCTGTCCTCTCTGTGCCGCAGGGTATTTTTAGAGCCAGTGTGGCATCTACCGCACATCTACCACTTACGATACATATTGAAAAGACTGTGTGATGCACAAATGTTGAAAAGTTATAGAGTACTCACCTGTCTTCATGTTATGATAATATTCCTTCATTGTAAAAACTTAGGCTTCTTTTAATGAAATGATTTAAAAATGGAAGCTAATCTAAATTAGTATTTATTTTATTGTTGTGGGGTGTTTTGATGTCTGGCCACTAGACAGTCTTCAAATTCTGCACCTCTCATTTTGTGATGTAGATTTCTTTTTGGTCGAGAAGTTGCAAAAGGGGCAAGAAAAAAGGTCTTCCTGCATTCTCTTTGTGACCATCTCTGGTCAAGGAGTGAATCAGAGATGGTGTCACCTAACCACAGGCAGGTAATGCCATTTGAGACTCTCCAGGGTATCCAAAACACTAGCCAAGAGCTGGTTGATGTGATACAGGCCGTAGACGCGGCGTGCAGCTTTCTGGTGAGGCAGCTTGGGGGATAGCGACTAAATGATCTCTTGCTGCTGAATCTTGCTGCCGAATCCTGCAGTGAGTGTCAAAAATAGATTGTCCTGAGAACATACCCAGATTCCATGCTACTACTTTCCCAACTGGTAAGAAACTTGCTTACAAGGTGCAGGCATGAGCTATTTTAGCTTTTTCAGCTGCTTTCCCCATACCAATCAGAGCCCGCAATTACCATCCATGTAGCATTAGGAGAACAACTACTGGTCTAATAGTCAAGGGAATGAGAAGAAGAGAACTTTTGAGATGTTTTTAGAAACTTTGGATGGATTTGGAGGAACTCTAGAGAAAAGCCACCTGCCTCCCAGCAGAACTCTTGCAGTCTATGAGATTTGAGCCTACACTGATACTCCAGTAACACTCACAATCTTTGTTAAATGCAGATCATTCCCACTGGCAGAGCAGCACAAGGGAACAATGCACCTGCTTGTACTGCCTGCATGGTGCATAATGAAGAGATTTTATGTGTTTTGCATGAAATGCCAATTCTTGAATGAAAAGAATATATTTTAAGTGGTAAGTTCCAAACTTTCAATTCCTGATCTGGCTCTTTTATGCATATATTTTACGTAACATATGACTACAATTTTCTGGTAGGAGTTTTAGAACTATCCAAAGCAATTAAACAGGAATACCAAGAGAAAAAAATATTTGTTTTTTTATTTTCCCTGCCCTCTTCTACTATCTAGCATGCAAAGAAACAAAATCACCCAACCAGCTGCACACCCTTAACCTCACAATTGCTTTAAGTGAATTCTTCCCTTTATCCAGCACTGTGCTTGCATTTCCAAACTTGTGGCTGTCTACGATTCCTGGCCTCATTGAAATCAGTGACAAAATACTACCTAGCTACAGTGCTACTGGATCTGATATTGATGGCAAATACTTAGGTTCTGAATGGCTAGGAAGATTTCCATTTTCCATGTGCATTACTTCCATATTTTGTAAATTCACAAACACATTTTGCTTTAATCTGTGGTATTTGTTTTGTTGTGATAGTGGACAGTAAATTATGCCTTGAAACAGACTTTTTCAAAGCCCTGAGACCAGCTTTAGAAATGTTTCATAATGTTCTCTGTATGTTTGTTTAGTGTTTGTTTAGCTTTAAAACTGCTTATATGAGCTCAGTATTGTGTGAGGTCAAGCCAGAAAGGTGAGGTTCCTTGCTGAGTCACCATTAAACAGACAGGGGCCTTCCTTAATTTATACTATGTCAAGCCATGTTTCAGAAATTTATTTTGGTGTCTTCTTCTCCAGTCCTTTGGTAAATGAATAGACCCCACTGATACAGCAGGTTAAATTAGGTGTATTTCTCTTGAAGGAAAGAGATTGGTTATCCTGGGTATGTGATACAAACCTGAACAAGCATTTGCCCATCTGCTACTTGGAAAAGTTAACTCAGCATCTGACTACAAAGGGAATATGCTAAACAGTATTAGCTGATATGGCAAAGCAGCTGCAAGGCCCACCTGGCCATAAGTGTTTTCCCCTCCTTTCAAGTGTACAAGATGATCATGGCCTCATACCTGGGGATGTTGTCAGGGTGAGGCATTTGGGGCTGGCGGTTTTCCTTCATTAGCATGTAGTTCTGCTGCTGTAAAGCAAAGAAGGAGGAGATGGAGATGGGGAGGATGAGGGAAGAACACTGCCACAGAGGGAAGGATGCCAGGCAATAACAGAAAAAACAATTCCAGGGCTTAATTGAAGTGGTGAGTCCCAGGAAGACGGCGAGACGATGGCGTGGAGGGCTTGTTACTCTTAATTTGCAAAAGCTTCTATTCCACAAGCTAGAAGGGTACCTACCTGGGGAGGAAGGCAAGGAAATGACACTTGACATGTGGCATCATCAGCATGCCAGTCATGAGGCAGGGAGTCAGCAGCAGGGTGATTTCAAGAAACTTGCCTCTCTTTGCAACCTTTAGCAGCCTCATCTACACACCATTGCAGAGACTGGAGGTACGTGACAACCCTGCTGATGAGATGATGGTTACACTGATTGGCAAGTTCAGTGGTGAGATTCTTTTCTCGGTGTGCAGGTGATTGTTGATGCTCCTGACTGTTATTTGGGAAGAGGCGCTTTGCTCCCCTTTTAGTCTAAAGAGGTGGCCAAATACAAAAGAAATTAAATGTCAAAAATGCATGTCAGGAGAATCCTAGATAAGCTAAGAAAAGCCAGGAAAATCAGGGCTACTTTCAGCTAATGCTATGATTTTTACCTGGCTGGGGAGAACAGGGAAAATGTTAGTCCCAAGGTCACTTCAAATCAGAGGGCTTTGTGAAGCATTGTTACTATTAGCAGAAGAGTTGAGCTGGCAGAGGAGAGCTGCAGAGGTACAGGCCTATAAAAATACATTATTAAAGAAAATCTGAATGAAATGGCAGCCAGAATGGAAAATAGCAAATAATACTTACAGCACTAGAAATTCATTTCAGTTTTATGGAATATAACTTGGATATAAATATAAAGCATTACATTAAAATTCATAATAACAGATTATAGACTTCTCCCCTATCTGTACCACTGCAGACAGTGTACTTGCAAGAGAGCTAAGCTGAGCAATTTAGGGACAAGATTGATAATTCATGTGGCAGTTATTGGTGCCTTCCTCCATTCACCACTTCAAAAGTGGTCAACAAGTAGCACCACCATCCCCAGTGACAGCCATCCAGACAATTCAGTCTGACATCAAGAATCAAATTGCTGCAGGTGCTGAGTGACACTGAAAGGAGCTGTGCTGATGCATGATAGTAGAATAGATGGAGACACATGCCTGCCTCAACCTGAACTTCATGTCACCACCACCTTTTGATCTTCTACAATTTTAATGAATTATTTTCTACAGCTGTAATGTATTCTAACATCTCTTTAAGACTACTCCAGCTGAACTGGACATGTATCTACATAAAACAGAAGTAACAGTGGCACAGCTAAGATTTTGTCACAATTTTCCTTTTAATAGAGCTTTACTAATCTTTTTGCTCTGTTGCTACTGGAGGTTTTTTTGTACGTGTCCTGTGTGAGAGGTAGGGATTGCTTTCTATTTTCCAGAATTTCCTGGAGAGCGTAATTAAAATTTTCAAGATGGGAGGGATGTTACCCTGTATGTGGAAGGACTGATGAATGCAGATACGGCTTGTTGCTGCATTTCCTGTGGTTCTGAGTTTGAGAAACAATTATTGTTTCTAAGGTGCAATGATGACAGGGGTAACATTTTCAGCTGCCTCTGATTAGACATAATTTTTTAGTTAGTTGACAGATGTGAAAAACTTGCCTGAGGTGTTTATTACACTTGAACAATACTGTAAAATACATTTTATATCCAAACTGCATTACTGGCCTTAGCTCCAAGCTCATGTGATGTTTCTTGTGAAGCTAATATGCAACACAGCTGTTTTTCATTAGAATACTCTTTGATTTAGCAGTGTGAGCAAAGTGCTGCTGTAGGGAATACCTGAGCAGAGGAGTCATTGGAGTTTTCTTTCTCCAAAAAAGACAACACTATTCTTCAAAAGACGATGAGTATTTTGTAGTGAACATTTCATAAGACAGGAATAGTGCTAGCATAGTGATCTGGAGAGGCAGGAAAAATTCACACTTCTGATTGTCATGGGTTAGGGCATGGGTGTTTTCACTGGAGAACAGTCGCAGAAAGGAAATGGCAGCATTTCCCTCGTAAATACTGGGGCTATTTATGTATCCTGTTAAATGCAAAAGAACATAGAGGACATGTTTGCTTTCATCAGCCACAGCAAAAGGAAGGTGCTGTGCAAAACAGGTACAGAAAGTTGTTATTTAAAGTTAGTTGCTATTGCTGTTCTGAGTTCAGAAGTGAAGATCACTAGGGAATTCACAAGGGGACCTCCAAACTTGATTATTCATGGTGGCATCTCATGAGCTCTAAGTTCTACCAATTCCTTGTCACTGTGCACTGAGTACTGTGGCTGCAAATACTAACAGTGGAGGATGGAGCCTTCATGCTTTGTCAGGTAACCCTGGATTCCCACCAGAACAATAAGCTGGCTTTGCCTGTGCCTTCACACTTCCAGCTTCCTGCCCAGATTCATCGGCTCTCAGTGGATGTTAGCCCAAGGGAGCTCCAAAGATTTATTCAGTTTCTCATTAGCAGGCCACTAAGGGTCTCTGGAAAGCAAGGCAACTCTCCCCTGCCTATGTATGATGTGCCTGCATGAGGCTTTGTGTCTTTGTGTCAGTGTTTGATATGATAAACTCGTATTGATCCATGTCAGTTCATGCATTTTACTTGCTACATTCAGTGAGCAAACCTCTAATGGTGGCCAGTTTTTAAACATGTATTTAATATCATAAATAAAAATAGCTATTACTGTTTAATCAGCAGTAATAACCTTGGAGTGAACTGCCTGGAAGATGTGAGCTTCAAATGGGCAGACAGCACTGTGAGGAAGAGCACGTGCAATTCAAAGTGTTAGCATTGACTCCATCACTGGCTGTGCAGCTGGGTACGTTTTATACTGGACAATGGTCCTTTCTGGGAGAGGGAAAAGGAGTTAGTTCATCATTCAGAGGCTGCATTCAGCAGCACACAATCCACAGTGAGTCACTACTGAAATGTGTGGCAGGGCAGGAAATCACAGCTGTCGGGAGTGATTGCCTCCCATGCAGTTCTGAAATATTCCCACCCCACTGTCAGAAACAGCCACTCCCAAGAAGAGCAAGAGGCAATTTTTACCATCCACTTTGTCTAGGTCTGCATGGCCGAATCAAGCCCAGTACTTCAAGCCCCTGTAGCTGTACAGAGGGTTTTCTTAAAATAAAAAAATACCATGAACAATGTCTGACTGGTATGTTGACAGCTCCTGTAGGCAGTCATCAGACAGCAGCAGTAGCAATAGCTCTGAGATGTAAGAATTGCTCAAATTAATCTTTTGGGTCAATTTGAAACCTAAATTTGGGAAAAGCTAATGTAGCTAATTTCACTGTTAATTTAGCAGAAATATCCAGTTAATATAGTTACGTCTTAACCCCAAATAATTTCCCTGGCCTTTACCAAGGGCCTCCAAGATACTGTATTTTGATGCTAAAAGCTCTGGTTTTCTCCCCTTCACTTTCAACTTTGAACGTGCAGTTCTGCATTTTCAGAACAAAACTCTGCAGCATGCAGAACACTGATGATACAAAGCAGGATAAAATAAATTTAATTTAATGCAGTGTAGATAGTGCAGTGGATACTGCATTATTTTATGTCTTTTCATGTTTAATCCTAAAAGAACCCTCCACTGAGATGATCTGATTCTTCTCTAGGTGGTATTTTGCAGTCTTTCTTCAGATTTCTAGCTAGTTTGATGGGCATACACAATTACGGAAGAGCCTTGATTATAGTCTTATAAATGAAGTAAATATAGTTGAGGACAGGAGTGGGGAGAAATTCATAAATACAGGGAACTCTACATGAGGGGCAGTGATTTGATGTGTTGCCTGAGTCAGTCATCTAGACGTGGAGGGGCAGCTGGGAGAACATGAGCCTTTCTCTTCTATTTCTCTACGTACATGAAAATGTACAGATTCACTTATCTGAAGTCCTGGGTGAGTGGGACTACCCCAACTGATGGACAAATGCAAGTAATATGGGTATGATTTCCAGACCTTCTCTTGCTCTGAAGCTCTGTAGCAGAAGTTGCATTAAGAATAAGCTATTGTGGACCAAGCTGTCCATCCGTTATGGGATGACTATACCCACTGACCAGGTAAGTCCTATAATACTGAACTGATTGTGTCTTGGCTTTCACTGATTCCAGAGCAGATATATGAGCTGTTAGAAAGGCAGAGACTCATAGCTCAGAAGTGAATATGAACACACGGACTTCTGGAACCATCGTTAGTTACACAGGATTTGTTTAGCCATGGTCCTAGGAACTTTTGCCATTCCTTTGGGGTATAAGGAGAGCTATGGACATGTATGGGTATGTTATCTTCCACATGCTTTTTCAGTGTTATGCAGGCATGGGTAGAGAAAGAGAGAAAATTAATTTGCTGAATGTTTGTTTTGAAGGAATTGAGATCACTTTCCTTTCATCCTGACAAAATAGCTTATGAATCAAAATTGTCATGTTAAAGGAGATAAACAAGTATACTGTCCTCTCATATTACAGAGATGGACTAAAATAATAGGAAATTAAGGGCTAAAGAACACAATGTAGAATGAAGCAAGTGTTGCAAAGATTGCAGCCTAAGAGTTTTCTTTTTGGATGATCAGAGAGGAACAGGACAGGATGGTATGCACACACACTCTGAGCATTAAATCCTCTCTTTTAATCTTTATCAGACATGACTATTTCTGGGGAATGAAGGCACTTTGTACAAAGAGAAGGGTGACATGACACAGAATACCTGTAAGCAGAAGCTGTCATGTGGTTTTGATCATTTTGCTGCTGCAAAAAACATCCTGATGCATCTTGTCTTTCAGGAAATAACCATACTTGTGTCTCTCATTCTGTCTAGTTACTTGTTAATGCTCACTTCTCCAGACCTTTGTGTTTCCCCGCTGCTACAGATGAGGTAAGCTGTGGCGCCAGGTGGCCCTTCCATGTTCTGGGCTTTCCTGCATGGAACAAAAGAGTATATTGAGCTTTAAATGGGAACACAGTACAGTGCTATATGGGAGACAACAGGGTGGGATTTTAGGGATGTTGGAGAAGATGTATTTCTTCACTAAGACTCAGAAAGTTTCATTGCAGAAGTAAGCCATACTGTTGATGTGGACTCTGTTTTTTCAATTTACTACCCAGTAGTTCTGAAGTTTTTAAGAATACCAGCAGAAAACAGTGGGTTCACCAATCCAATATGAAGTTTTTTATAAACATGTCAGACAGTGACCAAATTGTGTGCAATTGCAAATGCACCCAAGGAAGCAAGAAGACACCTATGATAGAAACCACAGGCACTATTTGTCTTTATTTGGGAAATGCAGTCTTCCCACTTCTTCCCCTTCCATTTCCCCTCCCTTCCTCTTCAAATGACTTCCAACTATCATACTGTCCCTGATTCCGTCAGCAGACTTCAGTACAACAAAAAAAAGCATGTTGTTATTTTTTATGTGAAGTTATTCAGCAACTGAAATGAAATGTCCACCAGTCTCACGCTGTAAAATTACTTTTCCCTGATAGGGAAGTGAGTTGGGGAAAACACCAATCACAGCCAATATTGCTTAGCACACTTTTTATTCAATTAAGCTGTTATTAGTGAGAAAAACAAGCTGTTAATATTAATAGCAAATAATTATTCACACATTATATTCACTCTAACAGTTCACTTGCACAACCACTTATCACAAAGCTCCTGGTTGGAGCAGCAGCTTTGAGGCTATTTACTCAGAAGCAGAGGGATGTACTGATGTCCTGGTGGCTTCCAGGTAATTTCTTTTTTTTGCGGGGGGAAGTCACTCAGAAGGTTCTTTCTTTCAATAGGCATACCATAATGTTGTGGTCTTTGTATATAGCAGCTGCTACACTCTTGGATGTGGTCTGACTTACAGAACCCACTTTAATGCTTGTGTGTGCAAGTGACCTTGTACAAACGCACCAAACTCTTGGTCCTGGATTTATCAGTTCTTGCGGATTCAAGAGGACCACTAGTCTCCACGGCTTTTCAGTTCTTGGGAAACTCACTCATTATATTCTCAGCATGTATTCTTTTTGGTGTGGTGGTGTCTTGCAGCTTCTTTTTCCATCCCAACTTACAGTTTCCTATAGTACCAACTCACATGGAAAGGTCCTTTATTATGCTGAAGAATTATACTGTAAAGTTTAGTGCATATTTTGCTAACAGTAAGAAGAAATACATTAATGACATGGAAGTAAAATGAAATAGTGGCAGTTATTACATTCATCCATCACTTACTTACACAAAACACGGTGCTGCAATAAGGAACATAAGCTCACAAAACATTTCTTCAAGCTGTGTTGTATCAGTTAAGTTTCTGCAGGTTAGCACAGCAAGATCAACCCCCTGACTGCTTTCTGTAATCAGTCCTGGATGAAATGGTCAGATCAAACAGATCCTCCATTTTCTCAACACTTTTCTCCTTCCTCAAAAGTGAGTCAAACCCAATTCCTTTTTAAGGTTAAAATATAAGAATTAATGTGAAAAGCCAGACATAAGTGATAACATCCACTCTACCTACTCAAATTTTGAAAGTTTGAAAAAATTGTGACTAGAAAGAAAAATGCTGTATTTATCTTTACCCTCCAGGGAAACATTGCTCCATTTCACATGTAAGGCTCCTTCCAATGTGAAACCACTTGCCTTGGTGAGACTTCCTCAGTGAGAAGAACAGGGAAACCAGGGTGGTGCTAATGTTTGAAACCATAAAGAGTGAGAGGAGACCAACAAGGTGACTTTCCATAGCAGAAACACTGCCCAAGGTTAGAAAAAGCTGGCTACAAGATGTAGTGACTCTCTGATCTAGACAGGTCAAGCAAGGGAGAAACAGTCCTAGATGACACTAACTATACTTCAACCTGTCCTCAAGATTAATGTGCAAGCTGAAGGCGGTGTTCATCTGGTTTTTCTTGTTATCTGCAGTAAAGGGCGCTTGTGCTAGAAATCCCTGCAAAGCACATATACAATATGCTTCCTCTGAGAATGTCCTTGGAAGATAAACTGTGTCAGAGCATGCTTTGGATTGCAGTACTAGGGAAAGGTGTGCTTGTTTCCATGCTGCTGGGGTCTGTACAGATCTTGATACATGCCAGCAGTCCTGATTCTATGGGTCTTTGTCTAGGAAGAAAACTAGAGAAGCCGAATGAAGAGGCACTGTTGGAGTGTTACCAGAAAAGGAGAAACAGACGAGCACAATTGTCTACAAAACAGGTTAGCCTGATTGATAGAGTGTCAGCAGAAGATGAAGGACGAAAAGGTGGGAGTACTAGGAATTAGAGAAAAGCCACTGATTTAAGCATGGGAAAACATGTCCCCATAGCACAGATTTGAATAGCTGCTATGTTTCGTGACTACTGAAAGACAAGGCTTATATTTTTTCCCTGAGGTTTGAGTGACTACTCAAACAATGTACATTTCACTGTCCTTGTTCATCACCAGAACATCCTGACAGAATGACGGTCTCTAAATCTGCCAGTTCTTTCTCCTGTTACTCTATTTTGTGGGATATATTATTCTCTGCAGTTTTGGACTCAAAACCTAGCAAGTGAGTATGGAATCCACTACTGCCCTTTTCCTTTTTTTCTGTGATGTACTTGCACACCCATGAGCTGATTTTGAATAGACTGGCTCAGAAGAGAAGGTTGTGCCTGTGCAAATACCTCATGATGCGTGTACATTTTCTTAGAACCATAGAATCGTAGAATAGTTAGGGTTGGAATGGACCTTAAGAACATCATGTTCCAACCCCCCTGCCATGGGCAGGGACTCCACACTAAACCATGTTACCCAAGACTCCGTCCAGCCTGGCCTTGAACACTGCCAGGGATGGAGCATTCACAGCTTCCTTGGGCAACCTGTTCCAGTGCTTCACCACCCTCACAGTAAAGGACTTCTTCCTTATATCTCACCTAAACTTCCCCTGTTTAATTTTGGGCTCATTACCGCTTGTCCTATCACTACAGTCCCTGACGAAGAGTCCCTCCCCAGCATCCTTATAGGCCCCCTTCAGATACTGGAAGGCTGCTATGAGGTCTCCACGCAGCCTTCTCTTCTCCAGAAAGAAGAGAACAGCTCCAACTTTCTCAGCCTGTCTTCATACGGGAGGTGCACCAGCCCTCTTATCATCCTTGTGGCCCTCCTCTGGACTTGCTCCAACAGCTCCATGTCCTTCTTATGTTGAGGACACCAGAACTGTACACAATACTCCAAGTGAGGTCTCACAAGAGCAGCACACTGCCGGCTCATGTTCAGTTTCTCATCAACCAATACCCCCAAGCCCTTCTCCACATGGCTGCTCTGAATCTCTTCTCTGCCCAGCCTGTAGCTGTGCCTGGGATTGGCCTGACCCAGGTGTAGGGCCTTGCACTTCGCTTGGTTTAACTCCATGAGGTTGGCATTGGCCCACCTCTCGAGCATGTCAAAGTCCCTCTTGATGGCACCCCTTCCCTCTAGCGTATCAACCAAATCACACAGCTTGGTGTTGTTGGCAAACTTGCTGAGGGCACAGTCAATCCCAGTGTCCATGTCACTGACAAAGATGTTGAACAAGACAGGTCCCAACACTGATCCCTGAGGGACACCACTCATTACGGGTCTCCAATTGGACATTGAGCCATTGACCACAACTCTTTGCGGGCGGCCATCCAGCCAGTTCTTTATCCACCGAGTACTCCATAAATCAAATTGATGTCTCTCCAATTTAAAGACAAGGATGTCGTGCGGAACAGTGTTGAACGCTTTGCACAAGTCCAGGTAGATGACATCAACTGCTCTGCTGCTGTCCATCAGTGTTTTGCCTAAAAGAACAGTTTGTTCAGACAGACACAAAAGTTTCCTCATTTCAGGTAGGAACCCAGCTGGGGCCGTCTTCTGCAGCCTACACCAACATCTCTAATAACAAACTCAGTGAGTTCCCTTTTCACCCCTGACAGATCATTCAGGAAATAAGCCTATGGGAGAGAGACCAGCGGTCATTCTGCATTTCAGGGATTTTAACAAATGTGCTGGGTGGATTTGTTGCCAATCTCTAAATCTCTGCCCTATATACAGTACCCTTCCATGATACTTAGCTGAGGGTTTTAAAACTCTTCTACACAACTGAGTCAGTTACTTGTTTTTCCTGAGTGTTGCAGGGAAAACCTGCTCAGCCCACGCAGTTCAAACTGAATTGGGATCAAAATACTTCATTGAGCTATCAAGAACACAGAATTAGGCAGCAGTCAGTGATGTGTTGCATTCAAGTAGTAATACGAGAGGTAAACCCCCAAACCAGACACATGAATGTTAAAAAACACAACCAAATATCTAAACACCCTGTGTAACAAACACGAAGAGATTTCTTAAATTCTTCTTCTCTCCAAGAAGACGACCTCACCATAAGCAGTGTAGTAGCAAATGCCACTTGGTGTATTGATAAGGAATAGTGAGGAAATCCTGTATGCTCTCTATGTTTCTGCAAAGATCATGCAGAGGGAACCAAAACCCCTTTCTTTCACCTCTGGGACTGCCACACTCAAATGACTGTATGTGGCAGAAAAGCCTTTATTGACACAGTCTGGACATACAGATTAATTTATAGGGACACCCCATAGCGGTGCCCAGTGTGCAGCCGCCAGGGGCAGGGACATCCCCCTGGGCCTCCTGGGCACAGGCACTGCCTCAGGGCCAGCACCCCAAAGGCCTTTCTCCAAGGCATGCTGGGCGCAGGGGCAGCAGCAGGGCTGCGGTGGGCAGGGCTGTGGGGGCTGCGTCACCCCCGTGTCATAGTGCCACCACCTGCCAACACAGCATCATAATGCTCTGGGGCAGTATAAGGCAGCATCCTCCTGCGTCCCACTGCCAGAGTGCCCGGCTTTGCCACCAGGACAGAGCTGGCAGCCTGAAGGCATCCCAGAGGAATTCCTTGAGGCACTGGTGGATTTACTTGGAGGGGCTGAGGGGAGAAGACTGCCCGAAGCTGCTGGAGGTTCTCTGCTGCAATTCCAGCTCCTGGAGGGACCACACTCAAGAGCTCATCGGATGGATGGAAATCCTGCTTCAGTCTTCGAGGAGATCACCGTCCTCATCTTCTGGGGAGATAGTGGCAGCAGCCACAAGAAATAGGATCCGCAGATGGCCCAGCGCCCTCCCCCCGTGCTTTGGAGCTCCCACTGCCCGGCACAGGAAGGATTCTTGCCCCCAGGGTTGATCAGGCCAGCGGCATTTTGCTGTTCTTGGAAGCCCCTGAGATGGCTCCGGGTGGAGGCAGAAAAGGCAGTGCCAGTGTCCCCTTAGAGGCATAACCAGCCCCTGGACAGGGAGCAGGTCTTGCTCACGTGCTCAGGGAGTAGCCGATTGCCAGCGCTGGGGTCAGGAAGGAATCTTCCCCCAGGGCAGATTGGCACTGGTCCCCGGGGGGTTTTTTGCCTTCCTCTGAGCACTGAGCACTACCACTTATCAGGGCTCCTCTGGTCCTGGTGCTCTGGGTTATCGCCTAGTGCTCATGCACCACGAAGGTGGCCGCTCGTGTCCTGCAGCTGGGGGGGGGAAGGCTTTTTTGCCCCCAGGGTGGACTGGCAAGTGTCCCCGGGGTTTTTTGCCTTCCTCCGCAGCCGAGCACAGCCCCTTCATGGGGCTCCTTTGGGCTATTGTGGCCCAAAGGCTGCTGCTCATGCTCCACGCAGGTGGCCCTCGTGCCCCGCATCTGGGGGGAGGCAGCCTTCTGGACTCCCTGTGTGGCCCCGGGACTCACTCCCAGGGTGGCCCCAGTGTGGCCCCAGGACTTGCTCTTTGTTCTCTGTAGCATTGAGCACCCCCCTTGTCAGGTCTTCCCTGGCCCATTCTGGCTGGGTTTTTCCTTTCACTGCTCTCGCACCACCACGGCACCGCTCCTGCCCCGGCTCTCCTTTGTCAGGCTGCTTGTGAGCACCACCCCTGAAGGATTTAGAAAAAGAAAATATAATCCAAACTAGACCAAAATTAACTAAACTAAATTAATTAAATAATTAACTAAATAATAAGAATAAATTTAAAATAAACTAAGATAAATAAAATAACTTTATTTATAAATAAAATACTTTTTCCACCTGCAACCTTTCTGATTTGCGTCTTTGAAAGTGGTTTTGGTGCTGAAAACCCCTTGACTTCCTAATGTCTACTCTAAACCTTCCCTTGTGCAGCTCTGAACCATTCCCACACGTCCTACCAATGGATCCCTGCAGGAAGAGATCAGCACCTCCCTCTCCATTTCCCCTCCTTGGGAAGAGCTACATGTAGAGAGCATTGAGGTCACCCCTCAGCCTCCTTTTCTCCAAACCAGACAAACCCAGCGTCCTCAGCTGCTCCTCCCAGGACATGCCTTCCAGCCCTGGCACCAGCTTTGTTGCCTTCTTGGATGCATTCAATGACCTTCATGTTCTTCCTAAATGGTGGGGCCTAGAACTGCACCCAGTACTCAAGGTGAGCCTGCACCAGCGCTGATTACAGGAGGACAATCACCTCTTCCTCCTGTTTTTGTTGCTTTATTTTGTTACTAGCTCCCAGTTTCCTGCATTAACGCCCTCCTCCTTTTCTGTGTGCGCGAGGGTGGACGCTTGTGGCCCCTGCATAGTTCGGGCCCGGAGCAAGCAGTCCAGCTCCCTCTCAGCTTCCCTGACATCTTTCAGCTACTGAATGTCCCGCAGCTCAGCTCCTGCTGCAGGAGGACCCCCACCAAGGCGCACCGAGCGCAGCCCTGCCCATTGCGCACCCTCGCCCCAAGAGACCAGCGGAGGCACTTTGTGCACCCCGAGCTCCGCGCCGCAGCCTCCCCTCCCCTCGGCTCTGTCCGGTGCCGCCGCTGCCACCGCCGGGGCAGCCGGAGCAGAGCTCCCGGAGCGGGCCCTGCCCTGAGCCGAGCGCGCCCCGCCCCGCCCGCTGCCCGCCCGCGCTGCCGGCGCCACCTGCCGCGCCCCGCGCTGCTCCCGCGCTCCCCGGGGCGAGTTCTCCCCGCTCGGGCGGTGCCTCCCTCCCGGCGCCGCCCGCGGTGAGTCCCTGCGCGCGGCAGCGGAGCTGCGCCTCCTGGGCAGGGCCCGGCGGGCGCTCGGGGCGCCTTCGGGGGCTCCGGCGCTCACAGCTGGGGCTCCGGGACGCGGCGTTTCCCCTCGCTCGGGGGTTGAAGGCTCCTCCCGGGAGGCGCTCACGTCGGGAAATGCACCGCGATGCGGAGCAGAGCTCTGCTTGAAGTCGTTTTGGAGACAGGGTGTGGAGCCAAGCGGCTTGCACCTGTGAGATCAGCTGCCGAGGTCTGCTTTCACATGACGGCTATTGCCCTACAGCAAGCCCGAAGTGCCATGCTGGCAACAGGATAAAGGAAAACAGCGTTTCTGTCGTGTTTGTTATCAACTCGGCTTAGAATGATTTTCTTCAGTCTGAGATGCTCCTAGGAGACTCTGTGATTTGAAAGTAAAGAAAAAAATGTTTGCTGCATTGAGGATCGAGCAAGAATAACACTGGTAGAGAAAGGGTTCTGTACCTTGATGCTCCTTTACTTCAGATCCCATAAGCCACAGACAGCATTCAGTTGAATAACAGCCTTAGCAGTAACAATGACAATACATAGGACAGTACACAACGTCACTCCTCTGGCTCAAAGTAGTTCCAGTTTGTTGCTGAACAGTTGTTACACACAATCTCCAGCACATGGCTGAACACAATAACCTTCACATCCTACAGCTGAAAAGGCCAGTAACAGATTGGCAGAGGAAATTTAGATTGCACATCCCTTACGTAGTTTTATTTCTTGTGCAGTTTGAAATGGCATCAGTATAACTTTGGTGTTCATCTGAAAAAGGCTTAGCTGGGAGAGCAGCTGACAGTCACTGCTTGTCCAAGGTAAGCTCTGTCCAAAAGGGCATCAATTTCCAACATCTCCAAACAAAATTTGTTTGAAATAAAGATCAAATAAAACAATTTAAGTTTTTCATGTTGCAGCACACCCAAGATACAGTTGTGTTCTCATAGGGGTATTAGTAACAGCAGTAATAATAAAATCACACTGAGAGATGATGAGATACCATAGCAATGGTTGCAGGGAAAGTCAAGATCATTTCAGAAAAGAGTGCTCTGGGAAGATTAGCTTTTAGAAACCTCTCCTTTGCCTGGCCTAGACAAAGCCCTTCCAGTGGTTATATTTTCCGCTTCTAAAGCAGAACATTATTTAAGATATCTTTTATAGTAAGAACAGTCATCCACTGGAACAGCCTCCGCAGGGATATGGTAGATGCACCATCCCTGAAGGCATTCAAGGCTAGGCTGTGGTTCTGAGGAACCTGATCAAGTTGAAGATGTCCCTGCTCCTTGCAGGGAGGGCTGGACTAGATGGCCTTTGAAAGTCCCTTCCAACCCAAACTAGTCTATGATTCTATGACGTGGTAGAGTCCCGCTCACTGGAGGTTTTCCAGATGCAATTGGGCAGGGTGCTAGGTAACCTCACCTAGGCTCCCTTTCCCAAAAAAAGGCTGGACCAGATGATCTCTAGAGGTCCCTTCCAACCCTAACGATTCTGTGATTCTGTGATGTGTTAGCCCTGATATGTATGGGCTGAGGGAGCAGATGGCATAACCAGCCATGTCCTTTGTCTGCATCAGCAGAGGTGTTAGTATTATCAATAGTTTCTGGGAAATTAAGCTGTCAGCAAGCAAAGTGTGGCGTCTGTATTGTTCTGTGGCTAATACACTTTATTGATCAGATTTCTTCACTAAAACATTGGTAAAATGTCTAGTGACATGTCTGAGAGCAGGGTGCTTGGTGCCTGTAGTCCCTCCTACATTGGCCTGAAATGCCCTCTGCAGTCAGGAAATCTAAAGCACTTTTCATGGCTGAACATGGTCTATAACAGCTCTTTCAAACATTTCTGGTGTGTGTGTCTTTTTGCTATTCCACGAAAAGATCATGAGCAGCTTTTTTAATGAAGCCTTTGTTTTGGATACAGCATGTTGTATAATAAAGCTGAATATGTATATATATATTATTTCTTTTTCCCTGGGTTAGCTGTCTTGTCATTTCTACTGGTTTCCATATTACTGCTGATTTCTGTGAGAATACTGAAATTATAGAAAGTGTGCTATATAAATAAACAGATCAGTCAAGGTGCTTTTATTAAAGATTTAAGGGGCTCACTTACTGCAGGCTCTGTAACTTTTCCTGATATTGTACTCTGCGCTTCCCTGCTCTTGGTCCCTCCTTTTCTTTCTTTAGTCAGTCTGGGTGAGTGATCCCCTTCACTCCTTTGTTGTTTTCTACTATAGTTAATCTGCTTTCCCATCCTCAGCTCTTTCTCTGTATGTTCATTTCCTGGTACACAGTTCTCATGTAAACATTCCATTCTGACTTTGTGTTTTGTCGAGTCAAAGTCATATAGGTCTACAAAACTGTACTCTGAGGTACAAATCCTGAACACTGAGCTCTATACAAGACCTGTACAAAACTTTTATGAAAAAAGCAGCATTAGAATACAGAAATGTAATTTTCCCATTTCTCAGCCTTCTGGGTGAATACAAATGAAAGAACGAATGCCAAAGATGATGAGTATGAAGCTACAGTACTTAAGATATTGTTAAAAAAATAGGTGAAGGTAGAGTAATATATGTTTCTTTCTTTTGTATACAATTATTCTACGTAGAGAACCTGAAATGCTAGGCAGCAATGTCATGGTCGAACACAGAAGAAAATAGGGAAACTTTTTTTTTGATGGCACTGCCTTGTGATCCATCTCTGATAATGTCAGGAGATCCAAGAGGGCTGCAAATCCATGGAGTGATGAACAGCCTGGCAAAACCCTGCTGGTGTCTATTCTGAAGCAGGAATAGACCTAGGTGTCTATTTGGAAACACTGCATTTGTGTTGTGCCTTTCAAGTTCTTATATCTGCACCCTGGGAAGCCATCCTCATGCCCCATTTAAGAAGTGACCTCATGCTGCAGTAGGAAGAAATGCAAGGTGATAAAAGAAAGTCATCTGGCAGCAGAGTTTGCTCTTTCACAACTGCTGCTGCACTGGGCATTGATCCTGTAATTTCTATTTAGGAGTAACTGCTGGTGAAACCAAAGCACTCCTTCACCAGTAAGACCTAGGTGGTCTGGTCCACAATAAAACAGATTTGTGTGATTTAGCAGGTACCATGAAGACTATGTAGATAGCATGCCTGGTATGATTTCCTAAAATCTTATTTCTAGGAGAACAAAGGCTGTAAAAGTGAAGATGAAAATACCTGTGAAGGTTTCTTCAGTGAGACTTAGAACAGAGTGTATATGATTTACTTTATAGGACATTTATACACAAAATATAAAATGGCATATTTTGTTCCAAGTGTGATTTGTAAGTGTAACACAACAATCAGCTTGCTAACTCCCATTAGGACTCTCATTCTTTTGCGTCTGCCCTTTGCTGTTTCAATAGATTGTGTAGACTGAAACTTCAATCGGATCAGTCTGAAAGTGGTTAAAAAAAAGATTAATGGAGTCATTTAGTGTGTCTAAGGAACCAACTGCAGATTTCAAAATACTTTTCGTATTTAGATGCAGATACCAACAGTTTTCGTGAGATTGCCACTAGGGATCATAGAAAAGCTGGTACATCAGTTCTTCTTTCTACAATCAGAGCATCTTGAGGATAGTGGTGGTTGTGAAATAGTGTTCAAGAGCCTTAATTAGCATCATGACTGCATTTTACTGACAGAGAAGATGCTGTTTCTTTGCTTTATTGTCACACCATCCATATTCTGTTCCTCCAAGTCAGTAGTACATGGGATCCTTAAAAATCCAAAGGAAAGAGTTTTCTGTCTTTTTTCATATGGAGACAAGTTCTTTCTAATTAACTGTTGATTATATCTGTGTTGCCCTGTAATTTTTGACATTGTTTATATTTTGCTTTAAATTACTTGAGTATTCAACAGTCAACTCCTAGAACTCCTCCCAATACTTTGAAGTTTAAGCATTTTTAATTGGATGGTATAGTCACTACAGTTAATTAAAATGGCTGCTATTTTCAGGATTACTGTGAAATGCAAAAGTTTGAAATGCTAATAAACCCAAAGCATTTTCTATTTTTTTTTTTGTCAACATTTCTGTCCATTACCCAGTCCCTCTGGGAGATACTTTTGAATTCCTTACAATTTTGTTTGGGAAAAAAAAAAAACAAACAAGCAGCTTAGGCTGTAGATATTATTTTAAGTGACAGCATTTTCTGTCTTTCTAACAACTCTCCTATTTGCAATTCAGTGATGGTACGGATCATCAGCTTTCACTTTTTACACAGTAGACTGCAGAACAGCTACTCTGTGTATTGAACACTGAAAATTCAAGCTGGTAATTGTTTTTATAGAGAACTTCATTTTGAAATGCTGTGCCTACCCACCAGAAATTTCTAGTTCCCCTAACAGTTCACAATTCCACTTCCATTTTCCTATTATGTATCCAGTGGCTATGCATTTTATTTACTGTTTACTTCTGCAAACACAAAAAGACTCTATCATCCTCTTCCCCATTCATGCATCTCAGGCTTTGTTTCAGTTCTTTTCTTAACTTTCTCAGGAGATGCAATAAGGATCTCAATATTCTCAGTAATACCCTTTGAATTTTTTAAAATAACTTTCATTTACTAAATGAAAAGATTTTAAAGCATTTACCTGAGTATATACGAAGAATATAAAATGCATTTCAGAGGGATATAGGAATTCAGCAAATTGGGAAGCCAACAAATCAAATTCTTACAACCTTTATCCCACTTTATTAATCACTTCTGTGTTTTCTTTTTGTAAGAGGATAAGATATATGACCGTGTACACACACACATGCGTGCAAACACAGAGAAAATATCATAGAATCATAGAATAGTTTGGGCTGGAAGGGACCTTTTAAGGTAATCTAGTCCAACCCCCACTTCAATGAGCAGGGACATCTTCAACTAGACCAGGTTGCTCAGTTCTGCCTCCCAGTTGACCTTGAACGTTTCCAGAAATGTGGCATCTACCACCTCTTTGAGCAACCTGTTCCAGTGTTTCACCACCCTCATCGTAAAAACTGTCTTCCTTATATCTAAGTCTAAATATATATCTACAGTCTAAATCCAGCTTCTTTTAGTTTAAAACCACCTGTTTAAAAATGGCGGGGAGGAGTGGAGAAGGGAGGAAAGTAATTTTACCTCAGTCCTGTTCATTCAGAAACAAACCTGAATGTTTGTCAGTGACAGGAGCAAAGTCAAGGTCAAAGGCATTGGCCACCATATGGGCCTGAGATAGGGCTCCATCAGCATTTGCCACCTGTGCTTGTTTCTAAGTTGTCACACCAGAATTATTACAGAAAGTAACAGCTTTAGGTAAGCAGGGTGGCAGAGATAATATTATTCCTAAAATCAAAGCTGTTATGTTTTTATTTTCCCATGGTTAGACAGAAGCCAGAGGCAGAAAATGGGCCTAGGTGCTGACAAATTATCAAAGTAGGTGGTTTCTGAGAGAAGTGAGTGCCTGGCCCCACTATTCAGTCCTCCCAGTTCTACCAGTTGCTTCACCGTGCCGGTGGTGAGAGCATGGGAAGGGAAAATGGAGAGGAAGGCATTGTCTCCCTGGGTCTGGACCACTCCCCTCCTTGTTCTTGGACACCTCTCTCCTGGCCTTAGCAATGGCAGGGAGGCAACAGGGCAAGCTGGCTGGGCACCTCCAGGCTGAAGTGTTTCTGAGGTGCTTGTAGGGAGGCAGAGTAATTTAGTGACAGATGGAAGACAGAAAATGACAGGCACAGCCCTTGGAAACCCTTAACACCTCCTTTTCATTTTGCTTTTCTCCTATCACCCAAATCCCCTCTTTCCCCTTGACCTCTCCACTCCATTGGATGTTTCTCTGCAACCAATACACAATGGAGTCTTGTCAACATGACTGAAATGGACAAAATCAGTTGGTTTGTTCTGTATTCCTATGATGGCAAATATCAATATTACATTTATTATAGTGTAGACTTGAGCTTGGTCTGGCAGGGTTACAGGATAAATGTCACCCAAATGAAAGACTCCGGGAGCCAATTTGAAGGAGCTCTGCTGATACCTTATTATACCCAGTTCACCTATCCTATTTTAAGCCACTTGTAATCACATTGGTTAATAGACTAGAGGACAATTATTCTAGAGTATACAGATTTCTTTTTTTTGCAAATGTCTGTCAGCAATTGTTACTGTACCAAGATGTCCATGTTATCTTATTCTTGTAACTTCAACTTGTGTACTAATCAAATACACTTCAGTACTAATCAAATACAATCCTAGTAAGCATTCCACACATTCCAATGAAATAAATATGTCCAATCTTTATGCTCTTTCTGGAGAAACAAGCAAATCTCTGAGGCCTCTGTTTCCTCTTTTTCTTCAGTTTCCTTTTGCATCTCTGCAAAATTGAAACAACAGAACCAATCAAAGTGTCTCTTAAATTTTCTAGCTTTATTTTTCCATTTCTTAGTTTTCCCTTCACTTGCATATACCTTTAAATTAAAGAGGTACACTGAACAAAGTAGTTCAAAGCTAACTCAAATATTGGAAGCCTGCTGTGTCTGTTCTTTTTCTCGAATTACAGATAAAGTAGCTTTCTCAACAGCTCTACTCACTACAAAAATTGAAATTGGATATCCCTACAATGTGTTTCACTTGATAATGAGCATATCCCATCTGAAGGACAATGTATGTTCACATTCACATTTTGCCGGTTTATATTGCTTTATGCTATTTTTTTCTTATGCCAGAAATAATGTAGGTAAAATGTGAGTGTAACTGGTTTAAAAGCCGTTGTGTTACAAGAACACATCTGAGAAGGTGGGGTATAACTGTTCAATATGGACCAGATTCTGCTGCTCTATAAGTTGACTGCTTCTTTCAAGTGTAGACATCAGGGTCCTTAGGGCACTAAAAGGCCTGAATAGCCCCAACTGGCCTCATCTGGGACCCCCACTCTGTGTTCATGGGCATGGAAATAAAAATTCAGACCTACTACAAGGAGAGGTAAAAACCTTTCACAATAAGGAGCAAAAGTCTTGTCATTTGCTGATAGTGGCATATGCTGCTTTTATAACCATTGTGAGATACTGAAGTTGTGCAAACTGCTCTAATTAAAATATTCCTTGTTATTATTACACCTGGAATTTTAAATCAGTAGTCTTCTAGGGTACTGCTTACTATGTGAACGTGCAGTGGGAGACCATCTCTTACTCTGAGGCATTATATGCAAAGTAATGAAAAGTTGAGGAAAGGGAAAATCATCACCTTTGCAGGGAAGGAGCATCAAGATATACAACGTCAAACTGATGCCAGTCAGAATTATACAGATTAAGTTGATCCAGCATTGACTTGAGGAAGCAGATGAGATGAACTTTTTACTTCCTTTGGCTCTGTTTATAATGTGGGGATTTTTGTTTAGGGGTGGTTTTTTTTTTGTGGATGCTTTGTGTGGCTGGGTTTTTTTTGTTTGTTTGGGTTTTGTTGTTTTGGTTTTTTGGGTTTTTTTTTTTTGTTTTGTTTTGCTTTTTTTAAGGTTCATACCTCTAGTTTTCTAGATTAGAGAACTGGTTGGAGTGTGGAAAGGGAGATGTGGGAGGAAGTGGGAGAGGCCAGGGTATGGTGAAGCCCTTCCTTTAATCCCAGGTGGCTGTACAGCTGGGGAACTTGTCTGCTGCTGGGAGCACAAGAGTGATTTTAGGTCTGCAAGCTTAAAGAAAGCCATTGAGTGAACACAGGACATTTGTTGCATTTATTCTATTTTTTTCCTACAGATTTGGGTTAAGACAGTCTTTGTTCCTGATTTGGCAGAAAACCTAGGGAGACTGTCAGCTTTTTCACAAACATGGCAAGGCCTCTCTGTGGCATAGTATATCCAAACTGAAGTGGCAGTAACCTCTGTCACTGGGAGGTTTGAGACATTTGCTTTCTCTACATGTCTTTGGTTGCAAAGTTCAGCTTAAGAATACTCTGCATTGACTCTTCTGGCAGACTTGCATCACACAGAAAAATAGGTTACTCAGACCCTTTTATTCTTAAAAACCTTCCACAAAACTGTCACTGGTGTACATACAAATATCTGAGTGGTGCACACCTACCACATTTTATGATGTTTCACCCATCACTCAAAAAGCCAAATATTAAATCAGCCTAAGTTTTCTCCTAAAAACTCACTATTCATAAAGTTTCCACTGAAGATCTTCCATTGCTTTGGATCTCTTGCCTGCACTACTTAGGAAGGTACCTCCATCACTTCTGTCCTGGCTCGGGTCAGGAGTCACTTACTAGCACAATTCAGTCAGTAACTTGCCTTTCTAGATCAGAGTAATGGCAAGTGGTTGTCAGTGCTAGAGCAGAAGGAGCTGGTGTTCCTACATGTAAATGCAGAAAATTTGCTGCTGCTGCTGCAGGGTAAAATTTGAGTCAGCTCTGGTGCTTCGATGGTGGTTCAAAGGTTGTTATGAACTTTAAATGTTTCTGTTGCACATGAAGAGCATTCTTTTGTTGCATGGGAAGCAGGAGAAAAAGTAGTTTAGAGAGCTGTTGGTGATGCCTTCTTATGTCGAGAATATATTTTCTCTGCCAAAAAATGATACTTTTTACAGAAGAAAAACAAATAACTCACTTTGTAACAGGTTTCTGAAGATAAGGCTCTGTTTCTTACCTCAGCATGATGAGCCAAGCTGAGCTGTGCAGAAAGGACAGAGAGGCTGGGAGCAGAGACCCGAGCTGACCTTCCCAAGCCCTGTCACAGTGAAGCTGATCCTGCTGGAACTCTGCAAGACACAACTAATACCTGCCTGGCTGTATGTATGTCCTCCAGCTGCCCTAGCAGCTTGTCACTGAAGGTGGCCTTGGGAATTGTGCCAGCTGATGGAGGAAAGATCATTTGGTAGGTGTTGCAGAGGAGCAGCTTTACCTGCTACCTGGGCTGGAGCTGTCTAGGGCAAGAGATGAGGTGTAATTCTCTGCTGCTATCGGTCCTGCATTGTTGGCTTGGTGGAGTGAAAATGAAGGAGTATGTGGGGGCCAGAGCTGGGAGCTTATGGTTCAAAATCACCCCAAAGGCTGCCCTTAGCTTTTGTATGGCCTCCGGGCAGTAGCCCTGGCTGTTTGCTGTCATTCATCAGGGCTTTGATGGTTGTTTTCAGTAACACATCTCCTTCCCTCCTGACCCCACAGCCTGGTCACTGCTTAGTCTATGACTTTCAGTCTTTTTTGTCTTTTTAGGAGTCCTGCATTTTCTAAGGAGAAGAGAAAGTACTGTTGCCTTGGTGGAATCACAGCATGAATCGCTGCCATTACATTCGTCTGTACTTTCAAGAGCACTAAATTTACTTTAAAAAGAGCCAACAAATTTTATGAGAAAAGCCAGTCCTTTCATAGGTGCGCCAATATACAGAAATGGTTATTTCACATCTGGGATCTCTCTGTATGGAAAGTATACATAATTTTATAATTCATCAACTTTAAGAGGTGCCCAAGAACACTGAAAATAGGACCATAAGTTTGTAAGAGATAAAACATTTTCATAGAAAAAGAAAATTCCAACAAAATAAGCAAGGTCTGGAGTGTTCTGGCATCCATTAGAAAAAGATATTAAAAAACCCAGTCCTGGCTTTTATTTTATGACTGTGTATAAGAAAGCTGAAAAATTCCCAACTTCCAGTAAAAGATAAAAGATTAAAAATACACTTCTCATTTCTTAGAAAACTGCTCTGTTAAATCTAAAATTTAAATCATAGTGTTTGATTATCAGTGCTCACCAAGAGGATTACAGAACAGTCATTAAATCTTATTACAAAGCAAAGTGCAGAAAGTAATTGCACATATTTGTAAGTAGCTTAGAATTGATTAAAAATGCATAAAGAAAGACTGCAAACTTTTCTGCAGGCTCAAGGCTGCTATCTCCTCTGGGTAAACACACATCAGCTCATCCCTCCAGTAACTTTCTCTGTTTCCTCCCAGTGTGGCAGGAGAAGGATTTCTCCCTGTGTTAAGGATGACAACACTGTACATGTGATCATTTGGGTTGCTGTAAGCAGTAGCAGATAGGGAAGGCCTGCGTTCATGTTAGACTTAGGAAGCTTTAGGAGAAGTTTAATTTAAGCTGTTCCTTGGGCTAAGCCTTTCCTTCCCCACCCCCATCCTCTACTGAAGGCTGCTTTAAGGCTGCATTTTCAAAGCAATCTATGGGGAATTAAGTGCTCTGGTTCCATGGATGTTAATGTGATTTTGTGAGCAAATATCCTTTACTCCAGTACCATGCTGAAGCTGTACTCCACTGTGAGGTTTTATAGATTCCTTTCATGCAAAGGAGCTGTGCCAAAGCAAAGTAACTTTAGAAGCTTGTTAACTCTGAGTAAGTTACAGGCACATGGGGCTTTTTACTGTTTGTTTGTTTGTTTGTTTGTTTGGGCTGGTGAGCGAGGCAGTGTTTCCTTGCAGACACTGAGCAGGAGATAAGGCTGGATGAGGTGAGCGCACTGGCCCTTTGGATGCTGCGCGATTCAAAAGTCGACTTGTTGGGGGCACATCATTCACATCAAAAGAGAGTGTGGAAAGTTGTTTAAGCTTAAACCTCTCTCTACTGCTCAGCTATGTAATGATGTGCCCCCAGCAAGTCAGCCTTTGCCTAAGCTGCAACAAATTTGGTGCATAACAATGCAATGAGTAGTCTGAACCTATGCAGTCCAGGTCTTAGCATGCAACTTTGCATTTAAGCTGCTCAGACATCTCTTCTGGTAGCGTTAAGAGTATTTCTGAGATGCTGCATTGTGTTATGGTTTCCCTTTCCTCTTGGATTCACTTCTTTCCATAAGAGTGGGAGGTGGTATTTAGGAGGAGATGGAGGTTTACCTTATTTTCTGCTATTTTCTTTCTTTTTATAAACAGTGTTTTCTCTGATGTAAATCATACAAACTTTGGGCCCAAACTTTTCAGGACAGAGCAGTGCCAGTGCACAGGAAGACAAGGGATGTAGGTTTTCCATCATCAGTCTTTTACCACTCAATAGCTGGACACAGAACTGGGACTGGTGTCTTTAACCTCTGGGAATGAGGCAGAAAGAGGCATGGCCTTGAACCTGGTGTGCAACCACAAGGCAACCTGCAGTCCATTTTCTCTAGGTTCACCTTTTTTATCACAATTCCCAGAGCCAAGGCAGTTTGGTTCTGCAGTGCTGTGCCCTTTTTCTGGGAATGTGGAAAGGAGGGCATGTCAGCTTTCTGATCACCAGTCCTATATTGACAGATTTACAACATTTAATCTTATTTTCCTGTCTTAAGTCTGACAGTCATGGGAGAACAGAACTGGAGAGATTACAAAAGCTTTTGCTGTTCTGTATTCATTTAGAACATCTATAAGGGCTTTTGAATAATCTTTATTTGTAATTAGGAGAAAAATGCACATTTGTCAACTTATCTTCAACTTACTGCATGGGACTAGACCTGAGTAGCTGTCCTTCAAATTAATACAGATTTAAGAACTAAAGCAGTACATAATGAGTTGAGAATATATCTCTTGGAGTTTACTATTGATTTACTGTCCAAACATTTCTGAGAATTACGCACTGCATAATATATAGAACAAAATTATTTCATTGCAAGGTTGCTGCTATCTCTTAAGGTTTTATATAAAGCCTTGAGAATGGCTATTTTTTCTCAAAGTCATGTAAGAATCTTAGTCTTCTTTTTGTAGCAAGAAAGTTTCTTGTTACAAGGAGTGTGGAGAAAAGCTTACAGATGTGCACATCAGGGAGCAGTGAGGGTATAAGAACCAGGGAGGTGGCGCTGGTTGTGCCCTCACCAACAGGCACTATCCTGCAAGGTCTGAGCATAGTAGGCAGACCCAGGAGGTGATGGGGTCCATCAGCAGCCTCTGACAGGGTGATGGGATGAACCAGTGCCAGGAACCATCCAGGTCCAGGAGCTAAAGGAGATGGGGCTGAAGATAAGGCCATGACACAGAGCCAAGAGGTCCAGTTATGGCCATAGGCAGGGACAAAGACAAGTACAGGGAACAGGCTATGCCTCTCTGTGTCTGAGGGTTCTGTCCAGAAGATGAGTTATCACAGCATGGGTCTGAGGTCCATGCAGGAGGCAAGGTCAGAAGGAGGGATGGGGCCTGCTATTGTGTAGCTATGGCTCTGGGCTGAGCTGAACCTGGACCTATGAGTGTTGGTGGGGTTCCTAAGTGAAGCTGGTCAAGGACATTAAAGACTACCAGTCTCTGACACTGAACCCATCAAAGGCAACAACAATCAGAATATAAACTGAATATAAGGGTGATTTTTTGCATTCATGTTTTTTAAGCAAATTTCATCAATAATTGTCGTGGTTTAAGCCCAGCTGGCAACTCAGAACCACGCAGCTGCTCTCTCACTCCCCCGCTTTTTCCTCCCCCTGTTCTCAGAGGGATGGGGAGGAGAATCAAAAGAATGTAAGAATGGGTTGAGATAAGAACAGCCCAGTAACTAAGGTATAATACAAACCCACTACTACTACCACCAATAATAATAATAAGGGGAATGACAAGGGGAGAGAATACAATTGCTCATCACCCACCGGCCGATCCCCACACCGACCTGAGCAGCAATCTGGCCTTCCAGGTACTTGGATGGGAGACCGCTTGGGAATCCCAGGTGCTGTAGGATAGAGGGCATGATGTGCTGTGGTATGGAATACCCCTTTGGTTAGGTTGGGTCACGTGTCCTGTCTCTACTTCCTCCCAGCTTCCCCTCCTCATTGGCAGAGCATGAGACTGAGAAAGTCCTTGATCAGAGTAAACATTACTTAGCAAGAACTAAAAACATCAGTGTTATCAGACTAAAGTTGAAAACACAGTACTGCACCAGCTGCTAAGAAGGAGAAAAATGACTGCTACTGCTGAACCCAGGACAGTAGGGAAAACATAAGGTTACTTCCTGAACCATAGCCTGTTGAAGAACAGAGGCTGCACTAGAAAAGGCTCACTGTATACTTTTGTTGCATATGCTTTTCCTTTTTTAGATACTGTAGGGTTCAGTATTGGTGACTACTGAAACCAGGTTACTGCGCTAGACAGGCCTTCAGTCTGACCCAATGTGTCCATCCATATATTCTGAAGTCCCTTTGGGATAGTATTGGCAAGTGACCTGAAAATAGCAAATGCATTAAAATCAAGGAAAACTCATTCACTGAATTTCCTTTGCAGACTTTTTACACCAAGCAGTGGCAGGATTAGTGATTTTCTATTGAGCTTTCATCACCGTGCCCTGAGAGAGTTGCCACAAGTGCCACATGAAAAATGGGAAATGGAGTTCAGCCCACAGAGCAATTCTGCCCCTGAGGCCTGGGGGCTCAAATGTCCCTTGCAAGACAGCCACATCATCCGAAAGTCTTTCTGTTTCCTGTGCTTATGTAGTTGTGGTAGTAGCTGGGCAATGCAGGAAGTTGCTGTTCTTTGGGGACATCACACCAGTGGAAGCAACCTAGTAATGTGGGCAGAACTGTGGACTCTAATGTCACTCGTATGGGTTGGTGTTTGCTACTGATTACATGCACCTACATACACACCCATGCAATATCCATGCACTCTGGTCTCCCTAGTTGCGGGCACTTCAGACACATGGGCCTGTGTGACCATGGTCTGGCTCCACTTGCTGGCACATAGAAGCCCATGTACATGAAAACATACAGTAGACAATCCTTCTCTCAGGAAAAGAGTCAGAAAAGGAATTTAATGAGAAAACAGAACATATTGCACTGATCAGGTGCAGGGCATGGCAGGCGAGCATACTGATCAGCAACCAGTTTACGCATGACTGACCATTTTATCATCTTATCTCTCTGTTTTCTCACAATTTAACCAGCCTACGACTTCCTGATGCCTTCCTTTTTTGCTCCTGCTCACAGGCTAGGAACTGTAATTTAGGACTGGTCAATGTGAGTATTACCACACAAGTAATGGTAGAAGAGAAAGGTGAAGGTTTCCCCAGGAACTGTCTCTGTAAATGAATACCATTTGGCTCAAATACATATCATGAAGAGGGTGCAGGGTGGTTTTGTGGGTCAGACAAAGCTACACCTAGAACAACTCCCTTCTGAGCTTGGGACTTAATCAGGACAGTGACCAGAAGCCTCACAGAAAGCTCAGCCCCTTTCTGTCAATGTCTGGCACCTTCTGTGCCTTCCCATCACAAACTCTACCCTTCTGCAAGGGTGCTCGCTCTCCTATTGGTTCCTTCACTTTGGACATCTTGTTTTTAAAAAGTTAAGATCTTTTCCAGAGCTGGGAAAGCTGCACCTGCCTTAGTGAGTTTCTAGGTACTGACTTGCAGCAGTCACTGAGATGTGCTGTCAAGGTCAGGTAGCAGAGGATGCCTGATGGAATGACAGTGAAAACAGTAAAAAACCCATCTGAGTTGCTGGACACCTGAAAAAGTCCCAAACCAATGCTCACAGGACTGTAAAAATTACCCCCAATGGGGTCACTGCCTATGAATTAAAAAAAACCAAACTAACCTTTACACTACTTACTGAATTGCCAGGTACACCAGGACCTTGAGGGAGACCTGGGTGCTGGTACCAACAGACACAACCTTTTGTTACTCACACAAAAAGGCTGTCTTAAGAGAAAGACAAACTAGAAAGGGCTGCTAATTATCAGGTTGGTTCCTATAATTCGAACATAGTAAATTCCTGAGCTAGTTCCCAAGGGTAGGCCCCTCTCAGACTTAGTACCCTGCTGGTTTCATCCAGTCCAGTCTATAATGTCAGCAGCCAGAGGCCCTCCTACATCTTGCTCATGTGAAGCAACTACGTTAAAGGTTCCCCTACACAGTCTTGAAACACACCTGGGAAAATCAGGCTTTTTCTTGGAGTTCCTACAAGTTCGTATCCCTTTTATGACTTAGGAATGGGAACTTCTGTTACAGGATAGTGTGTTTCTAAGTACATTACTTAGAAAACACCTAGCTGTTATATTCAAAACTCTCAATATTCACACAGCTCCAGCTTAACTCAAAACTTCATGTTTTGTAGTGGATCAGAGATTTCAGTGGTCCTTTAGCACTTTCAGATTGTCACTCAGTAACACTTCAGAGGTACTTACCTTCCTTTCATGTCTCGAAGCAATGAAAGGACTTCCATGAAACCCCGAAACTGAGTTTATTTTTACATACAGCAGTGAGAAGCCTGAAGCCAGTTGTTGCTATTGAAAGGGATATTTTCAAAATGCTTTTGTTCCTGATTTAGGAACCCTTTTCTATCCAGGAATCTTACTTCAGCATGGGTTTAAAGCATGTGGTGACAGGCCATGGAAGTAAAAATGTTTCTATGCATCTGCTTCAGTGGGATCCTCAATCTTACACCTTTCCTGGTAAGAGGTATTCCTTGTTATTTTTTTCACTGCTTTGCATTTTTCTGTACTCACTTATGTTATCATTTGCTTATCGAGAGCCAAGGAGAATGGAGGAAAACTGCAGTTAGTTTAATCACTGCCTGGAGAAAACTATAAGCTGATCCTGGTATAAATGAGCAGGCATGAGAATTTGCTTGAATAGTTTTCAGTCCCTTTGATAATGCAGAATTTTTTTCTGATTTTTACTGTTTGGCTTTTTTTTTTTTTTTTGCTTGGTGTTTTTAGGTAATCATTATTTAGATGGTTTATATTCTTGGATTTTCCTTTTTTCTCTTTCCCAGGAGATAAAATCAGTAAAATCCTCCCCTGTTGAAGTCAGTGGCAAAACTCCCACTGAGTTCACGATTTTATTCAGCCAAAGAGTTTCTTGCAAATAAGGTATTTAGATACTGCACTCTGGGGTGATAGTCGTAAATTTAATGCTGTTTCCTCAAAATAAAAATTCGTATATATTAGCAAGCCTCTGTGTGGCTCTGACTGAAATGGTTCTCCTTGAAAATGGATTAGCTGTCCTGGAACTTAATGCTCTCACCAAACCTTATAAGATGGCAGTGAACTCAGCTGCCCTGACTGCTTTGCACAGTGCCAATAACATCATCACTGCTTTGAAAAGGAAAATTAAAAAAACCCCAGCATGTATGAGAGGGTTTGCCTTCCTGCCTGGAGAAATCAGACAGATTGATCTACGTTATACTTGTATAGATCTTGGTGAGACAGTGCTGCCGGATGTAAACTTGTGAATCTGTGAGAGCCCTTCAGGTATCAGGTAGCTTTAATCAGGTACCAACCCTAGAGTCACATCTGCATGGGCCACTCTTTGCACTTAACTCAGGGACTTTTCTGATACTGGGCTCGCCATGTTTGTTCAGACCTTTCAGCTTGCTTTCTGGCCCCAGGCTGAAGATTCTCCAGGTCACCTAAGCCAAATCCTGCATGAGGTTGCCTGACAGGACGTGACTTGTTCCCTGGCAGTGGAAAGTTCAGGTGACACAGTGCGGTGGGGACTGTCCTTTCTGGCAAGGATCCTTTTGGGGGCAAATGCTCATATATTTGGTCAGGGCCAGTTTATGTGGACTGGACTTAAGTAAGTTATTGAAGAAGGAAGTAGAGTTACTTTGTGCTTAAAAGAACTCCCAGGAACCTCTGCTGCCATGGTTGTTGTTATTTTTGTGCTGCCTGGATGACATTATACAGCTAGGGTTATAGTGATGCTGATTAAAAGAAACATCTTTAAATTTGAAGTGATCAAGCCCATTTCAGCTTTGTATGTCCATCTTTCATGCAGACTAGTTACCATTCACAGAGAGGTGAACAACGAAAGAGAAAGATATGGAGAGAGATCTATAATATGACCTAAGCTTTAAAAAATGATACTGAGTTTGAATATCTCTGTGGCTGCATGCCTCTATGGACAACACTCAATGCATCCTGAAAATTACTCCTCTTTAAGGTGTCTCAGGATAGATATCCAGATATCCAGAACAAAAAGGCACACAAAATCATAGGTCATATATCCAAGATAAGTATCAGGAACTGCAATTATAGAGATATGCATTTTCACATATGCTTACCTACACATATATAGTTCTGACTGCCGATCTAACTGTAAAGCAAACAGGTAAGTTCTAGCTATTGTTAAACTGCATGTCAAACCTACATAAAATGTGCCTCATTATGCCACATGAGCTCTAAAAATAAAATATTAAGTTAAAATAATACTGTACTCTTTATACAAGTACTTCAAATGGAATACATAATACAAAATATTGATTCAAGAGGGCTGCCGTATTGAAAATCAAATGAGTTTTTCCCACTGCTGAGAGCACACAAGCCCAGTGTAATCAGCCTGTTCAACTAATCATTACAGCAGTGCTGCTTGTGGCACTCAACAGTCTATCAGCAATTCCATTAAAAACCTTATTTTTCAGGGATTTGTATTTTGTTCGTAAAAGTTGCTCCAATGTGAAATTAGAAATACAAATACAGACATTAAGGAAGAGAACTCCCCCACCCAAGTTGCTTTTGAAAGGTCTGATCCTGAGTCATGAAAGACAGCAAGAATTTTACCTTTTATGTCAGAAGGAGTAGAACTGGGATGAAAGATCTTCTGGTGATTAATTGCAGTTAACGGGAGCTTTGCTTTTGACCTTAGCTGAGCTTAAGTTCGCTGATGTGTTTTAATCAGCAGTGTGAGGAACTCTGAGACGCTTCTCAGATTTTTTTTTGCCTCAAATCATAGTTTCCTCTCTGGTACAGGCCTTGGAAAAAGCTTTTCTGATGTGACACTTTAGTAAATGAAGACCAATACTGCAGCCCAGACTTCAAATCCAGTACAAGCTGTTTTCTTCAGTGCCAAAAAGGAGCTTTCCTACTGCAGTGCTTATGCTGAAAGTTGGCACCAGAGGCAGTAGACTTCAGGACAGAGGAGTAATGTATTTTTTGTACACTCCCGACTACCTGCAGTGTAACATTCATAAGATTTGACACTCAGCTGGACCAGATCCTGAGCAACCTGCTCTGATATTGATGTTGGACCTGCCTTGCGGGAGTGGAGCTGGACCAGGTACCTCCTGTGGTCACTTCCCACTTTCATTACCCTGTGTCTCTGGGGACTTATGCACAAACCTGTAATGTCTGCTGACACGGAGAACTGGTCAGATTCCAATTTAAGGTCAGCTGTAAATACAAAACTTTCTGTTGTTTTAGGACATTTAGAGTTACAGTTTGCTTTGGTCCATAATAGATGTGATTAAGCTTGCTGAAGAAAGAGCTTGGGTTGCTGTTACATATCCAAAGTGAGAGATCTATCTGACAAGATGTGCATTCAACTAATTAATATTTTATCTCTTTGGGGACCACTGAAAACTTTATTTATAAAAAAATTAACTTGACTAAAAGTGTAGAAGTGCGTCTGAAAATTTTGCTCTGTAGTGTTACATTAGCAGTATCACTAGAATTGCATTTCTGTAACACCAAGCTGCTAAAGTTGCAGTGGTGTAATTGAGGTTATCCGAAAGTAATTTTTTTATATTTCTTAGATAATGACTAAGAAATAGTATGGTAGCTACAAGAAAGTGATCAAAATTAAGGGACATGTGAACAAAGTACACCAAAATGCCATAAACCATGCTAGATCTTAATAAGATGCTAATTTACTATTTGCAGTCATGTAATATAAATCACACCAGTCTCTTTGTTCAAAAGAAAGTGAAACTATCAATGTGATGAAAGAAATATCAGTTGCCAAGTAATGAATTTTTTTGGGGAAGTTGGCAAGCTCTCTGAGACAGAAAGGGGAGAATATGACCCTGGGGAAAATTTGAACTATGATGACTTGGTGAACACTATGACTTTACTTCCATTCCTAAAATAGGACTGCAAGCTTGTATTCAAGTTATGATGGATATTATACGTCATAGTAAGAAGATAAAAATGAACATACATAAAGCTGTGTCACTTTGCAATATGGAATATATTAACAATTTTGCCTATGGTATAAAAATAGTAATAAAAAAGAAAAGGTGTATTTAGATCTTTTGCTTTTATATTTAACTGTTTACTGTCTCAGAAAGTTTCCTGCATACAGACAAACATGTAGAGAAGTCTCTGAAATTTCATACAACCCTTTCGTCCTTGTCTGCTTGTCTGATCCCTTGGTTACTGCTAGCTACTTGCCATCCTGCCTACCTTTAAAATACTTATTTGCTGCCATCTTTGCTGCCATCATTTCAGTGACCCCTGAAATGGTCATTAAATCCACTTTGTTGGATTTAATGCTATCCTTTGATCAATGTTGAGGTACTTTCTAACCTTGGGAAAAGCAGTTGCTTATAATGTAAAAAATATGCTTCTATTGTGTGGATTTAATAAATAAATGAATAAATAAATAAACAGTAGCTTCTGTGCTCAGCCACTTTGCAGTCTTACACCTTCCTCCTGAGTCAGCTACTGTGCTTGTTTGCTCCATCATTATCCTGGCTGAAAAATGTCAGAATGATGGAGTACCTATGAGCAGCTTCCCAGAGAAAAAATAAAGGGATTTGCTGAATGAGCATGAGATGTGTTCCACAGAGAATCCTAATATCTGACAGCAAATCCAGGGCAGACACAGATCCCCTTGCAAAGAGTTTAACCACTGATGGAAACACAATTGTCACAGAAGCTTAAGGAGCAGAAGTGCTTCTTACAGTTTTTATTTCTCTAATGGCTGTGGCAGGGTGCACATATATATATGTGTACATATATAAAAAAATGTATGCATGTATGTATGTATATATCAGTAAATATATATAAATGTATGTATATATCAGAAAAAATATGTTTATACACACACACATATATATTTACAAGCAAATCATATCCCCAAAATGTTAGAAAAATTATAAGGCTCTGAATTTAAGCCCACAAACCTTACAGGATGCCAGAATTAAGATCTAGTGGTACATTATTTCAAATAAAGTTCCCCTCTGTATGTGGAATGATATAATCTTCAATTACATGACAGCATACTAATTTTTCCATAGGCAGGCTTTGCCCTTCAGCACGTGTGAGAAGCAGAGTCCTTGGATCGAGGTGAAATTCTTTTCGATTTGGCTGATTTTAGTGGGGATTTCTAGCTGTGTTGTTGAACAATAGTTAACATTTGAAAACCAAAATGACCTTACAAAATAATATGTCCCATCCTCAGCCCCCCTTTGCCCTTCCCATACACAAAAGGGTCAGCTGTAGGGTTGGGATATAAATCAATGGTTCTGCCCTCTTGTAGTGGAGGGCTACAACAGGTATGCATAGCTGGTGAAAGGAGAGCCTGGAGGCACCACCTTGCCACAGGTGTTGAGTGGACAAGAAAGAGAAGCAGAGACCTCCAGGTCTCTGCCGTAGTGGCCATCATCTTCTGGGCTTGTTGTAAACGGCATCTCTTAGCTCTTCTTCCCTTCCTCTGTTTTGCCCGCCTCACAGCTCCCTGCTGTTCCTATTTCTGCCTATTTCTTTATTCCCACCCCCCATCTCCTGAGAGGCCTCAACCCCTGTCATTGAATTTGGCATGTTTCCCTTTTCTCACGCCTTTGAAGCCCCAGTCAAGTGAAGTTTTGAGAACAGAATAGAGATATTCCCCCTGTCTTCTGTTCCCATTTCTGGTATCTCAGTAGGAGGGCTAGTAATTTTAGGAGGAAATCCCAGTCAGCACCTCCATCTCCACAGTGACATTTGTTCAGTGGCAATGCAAGTATTTATTCTACTTGGCATCAGGAACCTGCAAAGAGATGCAGCAGGCTCAGCCCACGTGGTAATTGTCCAAATGTGACATGGACCATATCATTTTGCATTGAAATTTTCGTTTTTCCCTTAGCCAGACTCAACTCCACAGCACATCACTGAGGCTAGAGCAGGTCTACCTTCCTCTGCCTCACCATCATATTTCAGGTTCCTGGGTTTTGATACACGAATACTTAAAATTTCCAAAGTAAATGGTTATGTGTTTATGAGGTTTTTGCTAGATGGTCAGTTGTATTTTGCTGAGAAATGTCTGAAATGCTTTAGCTGAAACCTCTTGATAGAGGCTGTGAAGGCTGTAGCCTGGTCATCACAGTTTAGTAACATTAAAAGCTGCTGAAAATGGGCAGTTTAGAATGGAAAGTGCTGGGAAATTTTCATTACCTCTAATGCTGCATTACCAGCCTGCATCCAGGATGTGTTGCACAGCTGTCCAAACCATGAGCAGCATTTTAGGGAGAGGGAAGGCTTTACGCATATCTACTCCTGATAGATGTAGGGCTTGGGTTACCTATACATTGTCAGAACCAAACCATTGCAGCCGTGGAGGAGCATTCGTTGTCATCTCTTGTGTGCTAAAAAGAGCAATGCCCTTACTAGGGAGCTCTGAAGCTTTCTAATACAGCTGTAAAACAATGGGAGTTGGCCTGTAATTCATACTGTGTATAGCAGGAGTGTGTTCACATCCTCAGACATGCCTTTCAATGATCAAGAGAAGAATTAAGATTTGTGTCCCACATTACTTTAAAAAGTGAAACAAAACAGTTTCCTGTTCTCACACTGATCTGAAATGTAGAAGAGAAGGTGTTCTTATGTGTGCTGCTTGGTTTCTAGCTTATTAGTTTCTCTGCGGAAATTGGCTCTTTTTACTGACAATTATTGTGTTCAACTGATGGAAAAACTGCCAAAATCCTTTGTGGAGGTGGAGAAATTAATTATTTTTGCTCAGGTCTGAAAGCATCAAAAAGGGAAACTTGAAACCTTTGTTCTGTGCAGTTTTATTCCACCCCAGCTCTGAAGAATACAGAATGATGCCGTTCACTGGAGAGAGATGTACTGTATTATTTCAGAGGTTTATTGTTACCAATATAATTTGGGAATGTGCTTTACTCCCTATGGAAAAAGAACTGTTTCACGATGTACTGTACTTTCTCTTCTGATGTTCTTGGTCCTGCTGGATGCAAGCAGTTTGGGTAGGACATTGATTCTCCTAAAAAGTAGATAAAAATTATTCAGTGGATGTCTCCTGGCCACACACTGATCTTGTTTCTCCCACAGTGGAACCCACAAATAGCTATAGCAATGTCTGGCATCTCCCATATCTCTTGCTTTCCATAATACCAGGAATCATGCAGGTGAAGGGGAGCTGGCTAGCAAGTTTGGGGTTGAAATTTTGCACAGAGAAGGATGCTTAAACTGTCTTTCTCTGTCCTAAAACCTTCACAGGCACAAACTGGCATAAAAAAATCTTATTTCCATAGGGCTTATTTATTTTGGAAGTGCCTAGGGGATGAGGGGTTGTCAGTAGCATGGGGTGGTGTAAGGGAACATGGGACATGCTGAACCAAATATGAACCTTGCAGAGGTCATCCTGGCCCCCAGGGACATCTGAGTCAGGCACAAGACCCACTACCCCAAGATCTGACTACTGATCCCACTTTTGGTCAGCAACTACAGCAGGATGATGGTCTCTGAGTGCCATGACACCACTTTCAGATTTGTCCTTCCAGGCATAATGAGATGCTCCATGAAATGATGGGGGTAGATGAAGGTTCTCAGGCATATTTTCATGCTTCTATGAAAGAAGTAGAAGCATGAACCAAGAGGGGTTCTTGGTTTGGTTTTAGTCACATTTCAGACAATAATAATATGTTTATTTCTGATTATACTACCTTTAAGAGCTCCTAAATATCATCTCCAAGAGAGAAACATGTTCAATACGAATAAATGGAAGTTCCAGGTACTGTTCTGTTTTTCAACAGGAAGACAAAAGAAAATTTTTTAAAAACCTTGCTTTTAGCCACCTCTGAATAAGGCATCTCACCATTCTATGGCTGCACAGCAGCACTTCCACTAGCTCCTACCCACCAGCTGTCTTTTCCTCCCTCTTGTATTACTCCCCAGGCCCTGCTGTTCAGTTCTGTTCAGCTGATGACAGCAATATGGATGTACTGAAGCTGCCCAGCTGCAAAGAAAGGTCCACCTCTTATCAGTTGGGAAGCATCTGATTTTTGTGCCTTGTAGTCACATCACAGTGGTGTTGCACACTGTAATGACCATGGCACCTTAAACCTCTAGCCACTGAAAATGAGTCGTGGACAACTAGAAGATCAATATCCGGTGAGGTCAGATGTCTTACACAGGACTTTCCTTTCTGATATATTAAAACATTACAGACTTTGGGGGTGGGAGGAAAGGGAAAGAAGACTGCTTTCTTATTGCTCAGGGTCTGAGAACAGCTATCTATCCTCACCAGCTCTTCCTCAGAAATGCAATCAATATGATGCTGTTTGTTTGGATTGGAGTAGTCTGTTGGGAGAAGTTACCCCCAAAGAGTGCTTCTAATTGAATATTACTTTAGTTAAAGTGGACAAATGCCCATATTCCAAATATATATTTTTTAAATGACTGAAGTAAAGTTTCATTCCAGTTTTCTTAAGATAAAGGCTTATCTGTGCTCCCACATACTCCTTTATCAAGCTCTAGTATAACAATTTATTTACATTTAAGAGCATTTTTGTTTCTGATTTAGAATAAATATAGCAGTGAAACATTTTGTACTGCTCTAAGAGGGGAAAAATCATATTTTCCTAAAACTGGAATTTTAATATCTTTAGAGTGAAAGGCAAAATTAGATTGAAGAGAGAGTTTAGTGCAGTAGGTGCACAAACAAGGAAGGGAAAGTAACTCAAAGAGTCTTTTTTTACTTCCAATTGAAAATTTTATCACATAGAAAAAGCTTCATCCTTTCTTTTAGTTAAAGAACTTTGTCAGAAAAGTTTGCAGAAGCAAAATTTTATGCCTTGCTCATCTCACAAATGGATCTCAATCTCTTGTAACCTTAATAGCAAAGGTTACATAAGGATTGTTCAAAATTCAGTTTTTATAAGGAAAACCCCTGGAGAACAAATGATATTAGTCCCGAGGAAATTACTTTTACTGCATGTATGTGACTGTAACAGACTGAGAACAAAAATCAATGGCTTATCTGTACACCAAGTACCCTTGAGATTATGAAAAAGCAGGGCCTGAATAACTTATTTTACTTTCTGAAAAAGCACTGGGACAATCATAAAACAAAGCCAGCAAAAAATATCAACCCATTCTCTGTGCAACATTCAGTATTTGCTACAGCCTTATTTTCCCAATGTATGTTGCAATGCTGCAGAGTACCTGTGCCTAAGGGAACACTAACCTTTTCCTCAGGTGCAGAACAAGAACATGAGAAATGCAAGTTTTCGCTCCAGTGCAGATTTCCTGAGTGATCTTCAGTAATTCATTTAATTTCACTGTGTATCAATTCCATACTATAAAAAGGGGCTGTTATTTTCCATTCTTTTCAAAAATGTGAAAATGTATCATGAAAATTTTAGAAGGTAAATGGCTGTGGGAGGTATATGTAATTGTATAGATATGTAAATCATCATTCTCCCCTCATCATTCTCCCCTTTTTCTGTTTTAGATGCCTTTATTTGTGATTTTATTAGAAAATAATGATGTAGGTGCCTGGACTACTCTGCAGTATCTGGAGAACTAATTGCATTGGAGTTTTTTTCTGTGTAAGGAAATTGGGTTTCTTTTCTGGCTAGAAGCAGTATATAGACAGCGAAAGCTCCCCTAGAAAGTACAAAGGCTGAGTGGCTTGTTGTAGTTTTACATAGTCATTTGGCAGGGGAATATTGGTCTGCAAATTGTGATTTAGGTCAGTTTCTGTCATAAATTCTTTTTTTACCAGCTGGTCTGGGCAACAGATGAATTTTAGTTTTGCTTTTCTGTACAGATGATTCAGCTTTGCCAAAGTAATCTGCAGTGTCCTGTATCTTCTAGGTTTCTATGAAGTCAAGTGGGTGATTTTAAGGCTGTTCTTTTGCCTGAATCCATTCACAAAGAAAATCCTGGCAGTTGCTGTTGTGCCATGGAGTTGTTAAATCAGGGCTACTCAACCTGCAACTACTTTTACTATAAGCACATAAGAAACAACGTGCATAAGTTAGTGACTCTTCAGGTTTGACTCATGTAGGTGCAATGGATATTTTTCTTTCTTTTTTTTAATTTAATATTTTTTTTTTCACTGCAAGTTACATTGGTGAGGGGGCTGACATAGCAAGAATATTTAAATATTCTTGCTATTTTGGCACCATGCCTTCACAAAATGATTCGAAGATTTTATTCAAAGACCCCAAACTCATTTTCAGTTTGCGGCCACCTAGGAGCACCCGGCATTTGGCCAGACGGCCAAGTGAAATCATCGCATGACAGAGTGACTGGCAGCTTTAGTCATTTGAGGTGATGAGTGCATGTCAGCCTGTCACGGCACACACCAGCACTGGGCTGGAATTGCATTGGTAGCCCCGTTTTCCTCCCTATCTCAGCTGTTCCTTTTTAATCGCAGGTTTCCTCTTTTGTCTTTCCCAGGCAGCGTTGCCATAGCAACGGTGTCTCTTGACCGTCCTGCCTTCCTTCCATCAGGGCTTACCCCTGTGAGACTCCCATCAGCGAGGTTTCACCCATCTCAGAAGCTCTCCCTTAAAGCTGCTTTCCCAGCATGCACATGAAAAGCTGGTGCACTCTTCTGTTGAGGTGTCTCTGGACACTGCAAGTGGAGCTGCCGGGCTGGCACCTGGTTTTATGTTGCATACTGGCACAATTTTCCATGCAGGGTGTCTGCAGCAATCTGCTCTTGAATAGTTCAGTCCAAACTATAGGTATCTGTCAGCATTTGTAGGCAGTGATACAGCATGGTAGACACAATACTCTGGTTCCTTCAGTGTTTGCATCTGTCTTCTTTTAATAAGCCAAGAGTTTTTGTTTTCTGAAGTGACTTACTTATGAGTTTGGCTTGTGGAGCACTTATCTCTTGAAAAAAAAAAATGCCTTTCAATATTTGTTAGGAAGATCAAATAGAAACAACCACTTCCCCCTTCCCCAAAATCTCCTCTTTGCATTTAGACTTGACCTGGTCCTGATGCTCTTCAGCCTCACTTCACCAAACGTAGACCTGCAACTTCAAAACCACTTCCCATTCCCAGGACAAAGTTTTTCCCAGGCAAACATGTAAAAAGTTATAGTGCGATTTGCAAAAAAATTGTTACTGGTTGCCCCTCATGCATCTTCCTAAAACCTTTTTGATTTATTGAACTTGTGAAATAGATACATTCAGCAGTTGTAAATCTCTCTTCTCAATAAGACCCCAGTGGATAGAAGAACCTTTTATAGGGTTTGATGAATGTATTGAAAGGATTAATTAAAAAAATATTTCCATAAATATCTAAATGCATAAATGAATATGTTTTTAATGAATTATGCAGCAGTCTGTCACAACAGGCTATTTATACAAGAGATTTCCGTTTGACACAAAGTAATGCATCTGTTTATTAAAATAAGGATTAATCTCATGTGTGTTACATGTGTATACCATTTTATACCTTTTCACAAAGAATTGCAAGTTCAAACTTTAATAATAAACTTACATATGTGGTTCAGCTAGTGAACACATAAGTGGGTCTGAGGTGGGCGGAAAAGAATATATAGAGAGAAAATATCTGGGAAGACATGATATAATCTATTCTGGAAATCCTGTTATTGAACAATAATTTAGCTGATTCTAAGCTGAAACATCTACCAGGGACAGAATTGAGACTGTAAGAGAAAATTGTATGCATATCAAGATGTTTTAGTAAACTGAATTTACTGTGTATGCAATGTAGTCGCTGAATATATGGGCCATAGGTGCTGCCTGACATTGCTAAAAGTACTGTCCCAAGATACTGCTATATCTTACTGTCCAGTAATCCAGTAGATAGTAAATGGAAGAGTAGTAATAAAACTAGTTAGAATGGTAGCCTATTACTCTAAGTGGTAGAGTGGGTAGGATTGTACCCAACATATCTAATAATTTTTAAGTGTAGAAACATAATGATAGTCTCTAAATTAACTGGTAGAAAAGAGTCCTCAGTGAAGTTACTGTGAATAATCCTCTGAAAGTGTCATCTGTTCAAAGAAGCAAGTTGGATCAGGAAAAAAGATTAAAAAACCCCAAATATCTGGAAAGGAGAACCTTGTGTCTGTACTAAACTGCTTGGTATGTGTATATCCTGAGCACTTTACAATTCTGGTATCTCAGAAAGAACCTCAGAGAACAAAAAAGAGAAGGAGAAGAAAAAGAAAGATGGCCAAGGACATAGAATAATTTGCCTATTGAGTGTAAATAGTCAAAGAACACTATGTTTTATTTTGGAAAAGAAATAAGCACTAACCAGGGTAACAGAACATGAATGCTGTGATCACTGTGAATAGGGAATAAGTTTTGCCGTTTCTTATAATAACAAAACTAAGGGATACCCAACAAGATGATTAGGCAGTGCCTTTCACAAACAAACAAACAAACAAACAAGCAAACCAAAAAAAAAAAAAAAGGAATTCAAATGTGGCTGAGGTCCTGCTTGGTTTGGTGGGACAGTACATCAGGAGAGGAACATCTCCTGGAGTGTCCACCACTTCAGCCAAAGACCTTTTGTGCTGTGTGGTCTTTTGATCTGGTCCCATATAGATATTCTAGGATACCGTCTGATGTAACGAGATGGAGTGTTGCCATGTATAGGCGAATGTGTTTTTCTCAACAATGCTAAATAGACTGGGGAAAGTGCTCCACTAACTCAACTCTAATCCTCCATTTCTACAGAACTAGCCTCAATTTTTATGCTGATGGCCTTCTTTAGACATAGCCAGTGTCCAAAATACATATCTAATTGTTCGAGGGTAAGTTTCCCACTAAAGAAAAAAAGTGTTTAATGCATTTTAGTATTTCATTTAGCCATGAACTTTAAAAAATAAATTATTTCAATAATTTTATTTAAGTGAGAGCACATAAGGTTTCTAGTTCTCATAACATAGAAATGTCCCTGACCTATCAAGTAGTGGTAATAAAATGAAATAGAATAGGTCAAATTCCTATAACTGTACAGAGGTTGAATTTGATTTTAAATAATGCTTCACATCTTTTCCATCAAAGCTCTCAAAGTACTTTAGACTTATGTAGCTTAAATCTCAGTTGGATTTGGGAAGCTTTTTTCCTAAAATGTATCACCATAAAATGGTATTTTTTCAAGTTCATTTTTATAGGCTTTTTTCCCCTATTGCTTTGGGCATGAATTACTTTTCCATTCCTGGAAACTAAAGTCCTGGGTGGCATTCACTATCTGGAAGTAGTTACAGGAAATAGAAAAATTACAGTTTATTCTGTTACAGTGGGGTACCTATGAAAACTTTCATATACGCTGCAGTCCTATTCAGACTTTCAGTGAACTGTTATACTGTTCATTAATTACAGAAGAAATCAGGTCAAGAAATGGATTCCAGCCCCAAAGATTATTATATTCCTGTTACAGCCATGTTGTGCTAAGAAATAGCATACCCCATCTTTTCACTTCAGATGAATTTCAGTTTGCAGTTGCAGTGTCAGATACCGGTATGTGGTGTGGAAGACTCTAACCTAAGCCAACCTGTAGACAAAATTTCACCAGGAAGACATAAAATTATACTAGGAACAAGTCCTCTTCCTATATATTTTTCTGCAAAGCTAGTAAGGGTTTTGTTGTTGTTTAGAATAATAGTAACGTAACTTCAGCATTGAGAACTGCTTAAAGATGTGGATGTTCTTGCTTCCTGATATAATTGTTCTCTGAATGAAGATGTGAATGACTTTGGTTCTTCATTTTACATTCAGTTTGGGGGGAGCAAAGGAGAGAGGCAGATGGGAGCTCTTATTATGTTTCAACTGTTTATGCTGGGGAACTGTAAGTGGGATGTCACATCCTACTTCATCCGTCATAATGAGTCAATGTATGTGAAGAGTTCAAGATGTTCCCTGCAGCAAAGCGAGGCAGTGTGTGCTAGGGAGAACAACTCTGTGGTTTAGTGTTCACAAATAACTGTAACTACTTAAGGAAATGACAGAAGTACAAACCTGAACAACATAGCGCTCTCCCAAGGTCAGATAGCAGTGTTTGGTGAATAATAATGAAGGGTACAATGTGCTAGCCTCAACTACTGCTCAGTTTTTCTTGTTTCACCTCAGCAAGGAGGAAGAAGTAGGAAAGAACCAGAAGTAACAATGAAAATATTTAGCAGTATGCTAAGAGTTTCTTGAAAGAGAAGATTAAACAAGGTAACAGGAGCTCATTCCTTGAATGTATAAGAGGAAGCTTGATAGATCTGTAAAAGACTGGTCTATAAGGGAAAGTTTGATAGAGGCAATGGATTGAACTCTTCAGTTTACTTTGTTATTATACACTAATGCACTGGCTAGCTAGACTACTATGTAAATACCAACTTACAAACTTCTACCAGGCTCTTTTTCCTTATACTAATGAGCACAAAAAACCTGATGAAATTTACAAGATATTATTAAAACAATGTGCTAATAGTCAAAAGAACTGCAGTAGAGTATGAAGAATGGAAGCACTTACTTATTTTCCGAAGGACACAGTTCTATGAGAGCTCAACTCTTGCACTTCAGGACATAAATCAAGAACTAATTAAGTGGGAACACAAATTAATTTTCATTTTAGTCATAAGGGTATTTATTGCTTGCATTTTGTAGCTCTCTCTAAAGCCTTGTGAGACATTGGCCGACACTGGTGGCGTGTCAGACAACACGTGACACTAGCCTGATCTGATACGGCAGTTTTCCCAAAAACTAGAGAGCAGTGGGGTTGGATTGGTCCTATATTTTGTTATCTAATATGCTTGTCAACCAGAAACTTGATGAAGAGGTTATAGTTTTATGAAGCTTCATGTCCTGAGCTGAGGCTGAAATGTAGAGCAAGGCTCAGAAGGCAAATTCTTAGGATCTGAAGTTTGAGTAAAAAGAACAACAGAATTGTTGGGATCTGACCCCAGCTGTCTGATTCATTCTGCATTACATGGAGTTATTCTCAATAAAATATTCTGTAAAGTGTTATCTAATAATACTGTCACTGGCCAGAAAGGCCCTTAGTTGCTCAATGTAAATATACCAAGGTGAGCTTGGGTTTGGTACTGCACAGCTGACCTTTCAGCTCCATCTTTTCACAGATAAAAAACCTGAGCATTTACCAGGTTTGTGGGCAGGCTTTGCAGATTGCACTGAACAACTTGTTACTGCAGCGACATTGCCGCAATCTATAGAAAGTAAAATAAGCTTGGAGCCAGCTCAAGGTTTCTCAGCAGTGCTGTCAAAGCTGAATGAGGACACCCTCAGGGAGAAAATGATCAATTCTGATGGCAGTGAGGGGTAGAGGAAGATGAACCACTGAGGAGAATTGGATGATGAAGGCTGGAAAAGGTCCACAACTTCAGGCTTACAGGTAAAAGAGGGAGAATTGGAGGGGATCCCAGGATTTCTATAGCCCTATGAGAGACCTATGGGGTTTATGGGGGGTTGTGCAGACTTTGGAGGGCTATCAGTGCTCACGGGACTATTTCTCTCTCTCTTGTCCCTCAGCCTGTCATCTTCTGGAAGAAAATGTCATACTTATTTACCCGTGACTGCTTCCTGTCTGGTACTAGTGCTTCTTCTTCCTGCCCCAGGTGACCATGTTACCTGTGCATCCCTGCCAAAAATCCCCTCTCCTGTCTGCACTAGCATCCTGTTCCTGACAGGGTCTTGGGAGCTTTTGCTCACCTGAGCTGTTGCTGCTATGTGAGAGGGAGGGAAGGCCTCCCTGAAAGAGGGAAGGCCTTGCACAGAAAGGGCAAACAAGCGGGTGAGGAGAAGCCAGACAGGAGAGCAGTGGCAGAGGACTTAGGAGGTTGAACTCAGAGGGTTAGCATAAGGTGTTGCTCTAACACTAGGCCTTGTCTCTCCCCGCTTCTCCAAAGCAGGGACCCTGGAGTGCTCAGCTGTCAGCTACCTTAGACAAACGCTGACTTTGTCTATATATAAATCCAGTCTTGTACTTGGCTACATTTGTTTGAGCTACAGTCACCTCTTTTGGCTTACTGGAATAGTCTAGCTCAATTTATCCTGTCCTGGAACATTTTTTGGGGTGGGTCATGGGCTTCAGAGAGGGAAACTAAGGAGAAGAATTACTGCTGCACACGCAGAAAGCTTCTGCACATTGTCAAAGTTGTTTGTCTGAGACTTAGACAAACATCTTGGGAAAATCCAGCCTCCATACTTGTGTGCATCCCACAGTCAAAGCGCAGGCACATATTTATCAGAACCTATCACGTACCAGATGGTAGAATAAAATGGTTGTTTAAACACACTGTGACTTAGGGTAACCTGGCATAGCACATTCTCAAAATATGCTGCATGTGTTTCTTCACAGATCTCAACTAAAGTATAGCAATGAATAACTTCTTAAAAATCCTGGTACAACAACATGCCTTTTGTTTCTTACATGTTATCTAAGAGTTGCTGCAGCAAACACAAGAAAGGAATCAGATATGGAATTGAGCTTCACTGAATACAATGCTGAAAGAGGAGTTTTCTTTTAAAGCATAGGCCTACATGTGTGCACTGGGTGAAGTCCTGAGGGGCTTGCATGCTAAAATCTACCCAAAGCACTAAACCACCATCAGGTTATCTGGCTGCTCTCCTCTGCAGGCCAAATCTGTGCCCTTTGCAATATTCTGGCCCAGGATTTAAGTGAACTCTGCCTATGCACAGTTCTTGGTCAGACGTGGAAAGAGCGTGCTTTATCTGTAGTGGTTTCGTATTTGCCTGTTTTGGGGCTCTGTGAGGAAGTTATGTCAGTCTATGTGGTCAAAATACTTTTTGCCTAGCGTCCGTGTATGAAGAACAACCTTCACTCCCTACCCTTACGTGGCTGTGTGTTGCCTGCTTCCATTCATGGGTTATGAATAACCATGGAGCTGATTCATAAACTACAGAGCTTCATCAGGCAATGATAGTAGCAGTTCTCTCTAATAAGTAAAGCAAAATAAACTGGGGAAAAGGAAACTTTCTCTCTGTTTGCAGCATACCACTGCCTTGTACTGATGGGTAAATAGCCTGTGTTCAGGATATGCATATATCAATTCAGAGCCCTGGATGAACTCCCCAAAGCTTTTTGAGAATCTGCAATATATTAGGCACCAGCTTCCTTGGGGGTGAGCTTCTCTGGGATTTTAATTAAACCAAGTACTCCATAAGAAAATGTTTCTTACCAAATTTTGATATGTACACTTCTACAGTTTCTTAGTTACTTTTCTCAGTTGCCAAATCCTCAGGTAAAAAGGAAAATAAAAACATTGCACATGAATATTTGGTACAGGTTTGATTGTTTTCATTTTTCTCTATATTACATAACTGCTTTTCTCTTCACTTGGAAGAAGCATTATTACTACCATGTGATTCATAATCATCTCCTGCACTTCCCATCTCTGCTTTCACTCCTGAGCATGATATAATAAATTTTCTGACAATATTTTTTGGATTACTTTCCATGTCTGCTAATGCTGTAGAGGGAATACAGGTAGCAGAGAGCAAGCACTTTCCTGTTATCTGAGGAACCTCCACTACAGATAATGTCCAGATATACTTTTACACCTCAGCTGGTCTTCCTTATACCAAATTTTAGTTGCCAGATTTATTGATGTGATGCCCATGCCAGAATCTGCAAACTTGGCTCTCAGAATCCAGCTGGTGACAGTCAGAACAAATCTTTCTGTAAACCGAGTGGGCTGGATCTGAATGCAACTGCAAGACAATAAACATGCAATTCTCACTGCAGTTACTTCTACACAATATCTCTCTACAGAAAAAAATCCCCACTTTTAAATCTGTCAACAATAGTTTTATCAGTAAGCAAGATTTCTTGTGAGTTGTACCCCGTTCTGTTAAGCATATGGTCAACAACTTGCTGTGTCAAAGGAGCAATATCATGTGTCTGTGAAATGCAAAACACCATAGGATCAATTAAAGCAGAAGAAATATTAAATAACCAAAAATGTATTGGAATATTCTCTTCCGCCTATGCAGGAGCTAGCATAAAAATCTGAATTTTCTTGAATCCAGTTAGCCTTTCAACCTACTTGATTACCTTTTTTCATTAAAAGCACTTGTCTTTGTCTAGTTAATTGCATTGCTTCATAGAATTTTTTTTTTTTTAAAGCTATGTGTCACAACTGCTCTTTCCCTGTAAACTAAGCATATGTAGTGTAAAATGGCTTGCTGCTGCCTGAATGTTTTTTTTCCTTCCGCTGGCTCTGAGAATTAGAAATAAAGATATCTCCTTCAGGTGATTGCCAGAAGTCTTGCAAATATGATGGCTTGGGACCAGAGGACAAAGAATGGCATCTTGATACTCTCCCAAGCTTTGTATTCTGTGCTTTCCATATTTTCACTTTTCTTCATCTGTAACTACAGTGTGAGAGAGGAAAACATACACAAAATCTAGCAATTTTGCATTTAGATTTTAAAGTGATGATGACTGGGCACTGCAGACTCTTCTCACATTTGTGCTCCTTAGGATGGGGTTTTGGAGCCTAAGGCAAGGGAAAGCCTAACAGCCATCAAGCTAGAGGCATTGGTGGGGTAACCTTACAGACACCTGTGATCTGATGTCATGTCTACAAATTGGAAATCACAGAGAGGAGAGTAATTCATCAAAGTACTATTCATAGTTAATTTTCACATTAATTGTACCAGAAAGAAAACAAGTAATATTATCAAGATCAGTAGTAGGATGGGATTAACTGATTGTGTCTCACCAACCTAAATCATAAGCAAATGTAACACGTGGAATTATTCACAAATGGTGTTCATGTGATTAATACTCTGTTCCTATCCTATTTTGGGTACTAAGTGATGTTGCTGAAATAGAAAACCAGAACTACTACAAAGTTTAATAAAGTAATTGAAAATAAAAAATAATTAAACCCAGCAACTTCTAAAACTGTACAGATGAATAGCACTTCATGAAATGAAGAGTAAATGAGTGTATGCATACATATTATTGAAATATGACTATCACTAATTTTAACATTATTTGCATTTTTATCTGAAAGAATAAACTATTATTAGTTCAATATTCATATAATGCAGAACATTCGGGTCTATGACTAGATCTCTTGAGCACTGCAGTAATTAGTAATGAATTAGTAAAAGAAATGATGATTAATGTGGAAGCCAATGTCTTCAATAAGAAGGATTCCATCGTGGCATTATTTAACTTATTACTAAGAACACAGAAAACTTCAAAGGATATCTTAATTCCATAGTCATAACACAAGAGTAGATTAACATACTTTAGTAATCAGACTTAAAGGGATAATTCGATTATATGTTTATTTAGAAAAGAAAACCTGTCTCACACAATATTATTGTCTTAATATCAAAGATCCTTAAAAATAAAGAAACAAAATAAAAATAAGTAAATTGGATAGTACAATGTGGTTAAATTAGTAAATAGTTTCTCCTAAGATATGTTCTTACTAAATCAAAGTATAGGATTTAGAAAGAATGTTGAAGGTCATTTCCCAGTTACTGCTCAAGGCCATACAGCATCCTTATGTGCATATTCTGGAGAAGGCAGAATAATTTTCAAGAGAGTTAAGTTACAATAACTCTGTATTGTATGAATATAGGATTTAGTGTTAAAAATAATGAAAGGTAAACAATCAGTCCTGTTAAGTGCCATATAAAGACAAAGATGAAATAATTCATGTGAAGATTGATTAAATGCTTTCAGTTATTCTGGAGATTAGAGATACTTTTTCAAAATATTGTCAAATGCAAAGCCCATATTACAAAAAGGAATAAATACTGGCCAATTTAAGGTACAGAAAAGAAAAAATAAAACCAAAACCACAAGCCAGAACTCTGAGCTTTTGGTATTTAGTTAGGGTAATCACTATTTGTTTTGGTTGCTGAACCAGAATGGAAATATAGCAGAATTCAAAAGAATATGGTATTTGCACACGTTGAATGGCTTCCATAAACAGAAACACAGAACACACTGAAAATTATATAAAAATGTATTTTATTCTTTATTCAGCACAAGCATGAAGGTTTAAGCAAAACCAGAAATTATGAGAAAATTCTCCTTCTTTTGCCCCTTAAGCACACAGATGCTAGCTATTATAAAAGGGAGAAAGCAAATTTTTTTTCTTTTGCATGTATTACTTGATATGCAAACACAGGGCAGAGCTGAGCTTGTAGGAAGAGAATGGTGCGGCTAGTGTTAGTAAATCCTCAGCTATGTTTATATTGGTAATTAATTTTACTATGGCTAGTGTCATAGTAGTATGACAATACTATGCCTTCATAGTATGGCTAATTGTCAGGACACCTTGAGTATCCTGACAATTCTGTGACCTTTAGAATGAAAGGCAACGCTAAGACAATAAACTCAGAAAGATTATAATATATACTTGTCTAAGGTTCATACAGTGCAATGTCAGGCAAATGCACTGCAAGAATTACGTTCTCTTTGTACTTTAGTTATAATAAGACCAGTGAACAAGGTAACTTAGTAAATTGGGTTATGATTAAATTCACCTTAAAAGACAAACTGCAAACTGCACCTTCTTATGGTTGCAATACATTTCATTTGTATTGTGTGTGTAATAGAGATGGTTAAATCAGTTACCAAGCCAAATTTATCTCAGATATCAGATATAAATCCTGTAATTCATCCCAATTATTGTTTTCAAGAGAATAATTTAAAATTATGGAGACTGCTTTGGAGTAGTCTCGTTTCTCTTTTGCTTCTGCCATAGCCTTCTCAATTAATACATGGAATGAGAATTCTGCACAAAAATCTGTTGGGGCGCGCTAAGGGTATTGATTTTGGATATTCCTGAAATCAGAGCCTAGCAGGAATCTGAATCTTGGGAAGAGGGATTTGGATTCCAGTCAGGTGGCTGTTCTAGAAGAGCAGTTTTTTCACTCTTCAAGGACAAATTTTGACTTCTTTTGAAGTGCAGAAATTCACAAGTCTTTTAGTAATAAATATTGATTCACCTTCTCTCTGTCCTTTAGAGTTCATTGCAATAGTCCCTCCCTTATCCGACCTTGCGTTTGTCATATGGCTGTCAGTTTATGTTGGTACCTTTGACTGTCAGAAAAGCACCAAAGTCACTAACTCTGTTAGTCAGAGTCCTAAACAGGTTTTGAAGAAGGTGTCTCTTCCTTAGAGAAGAGCATCAAGGGACTAAACACTTCTTATCTGTAGCAATTCAAGGACATTGTCAAGCCAGAACAATTCTGACTTCAGTGTCTGTTGATATTTAAATAGTGAAATTGGGCATACCCATCTATTCTTGAATCACTTTTAAAATTGATCAGAATTCCACCAGTGGTATCAACGCATAGCTCTTCCTTCAGCCTTTCTATATTGGTAGTTTTAAATTTTCTTTCAGTTTAGCAGTGAACTCAGTTTGATACTGGATAGTGGGTCCACCATTTAGGCAGGGTAGGTGGCTCTGCGTATTACCTAAATCCATTAAGTGGCATTTAACTTTCAGAAAATTTAAACTTTTTATGCGTTACTTTTCTTTTCCTGTAATGCTTTTAAATCTAATTTAATATTGTTAATTAAATTATTTCAGGATTGAAATAGCATTAGAGAATTATTTTTTCTGCGGGAAAATTTGGCTCTGATATTACAGAATAATAATTGCTAGAAATTCTAGCATTTTTCTAAGTTTATACCTAGCTTTCACTTGGGGCAGCTCACTGCACTTTGAATTAAAAATAGAAGGGTTTAATTTCATGAACTAATTCTGATCTCAAAGAAAAAACTTGATCCCGCCATCTTTTTTGAGAGGAGAAGCCCTAATTCCTCTGAGACTGTTCTCAGGTGCTTCCATAGTTTCTAACATGTCAATAACCCTCGTGTCTTTGCTGCTACATGGGCCTCCATCCCTTACCAACCCATGATCAAAGAACCCAGAATTCTGGGTGACAGCAGGCTCACAGCCAGGTACTGATCTGCTGGCTCTTTCTGTTTCTTCCCTCATCATTCCCTGCAATTGGAAGGATAGTACATTACTTGTGCTCCTGATCTCTTAACCAGTTGTCCCAGGGCCCTGAAGTCTTGCTTGCTTGCTTTCGGACTTTCTGTTGTAACTTCCTTGCCTACCTGAAAAATCAATAATGGATAATACTCTGAATGCTGTACCAGGTTAGGAAGCTTTCCCTTCACGTCTTTAACCCTGGGACCAGGAAGGCAGCAGAGTTCCCTAAGAAGTGGGTCTGGTCTGCATATTGGGCCTTCTGTTCCCCTCAGGAGAGAGGCTCCTATGACAATGACCTGTCTTTTTTTCTTTATGGAAGCAATTTTGTCACAGGGTGCAGGCCAACTTAACCTTGGTGACTCCTCCAACCTAGATGAACCATTGTCCCTGTCATTGTTCAATTCCACTTGCACTGGAAACAGCATTACAAAATACTCTTGGTAATATCCTAGGTAACTTTGAAAATACCTGCAACAATGTTCTTATTTATGTTGCTAATAATATCTCCTAACTCAAATTCTCAGTTTTTGCTCCTCATCTTTGTAAACAGTCCTCTATTTAGTACTGAACTGTTTGTACTGAAATCCATATTCATCACTTCACCTAGAAGACCCATGTTTGCTGCAGTCTGATGAGCCCATCTTGCTGAGGCAGTAGAAACACGCAGCTTTCTATGGCCAAAGGTGCACAAGAGAGTGATATTACTGTTCTCATAACTAGTGCTCTTAACTCCTCATCCGGAATGACAGGTATCTACTTATGGCAGGACTGACAGAGCGGAATATAAAGTGGATATAAAAATGAGACTGTCCATAGCAAGATGTCTCCATGCTCTAAATTTGTATCCTCTGTTTAATCATGTAAGCATTATTGTAAAATTGGTAAGAATAATGTATATAGGTTGCAGAACCTCTAGCAATATTGCATCATGGAGCTTTGCATGAATGTATAGTTCTTACAGGATAGGAATTTGGGAGTGTTGGCTGCTCTCTTAATACAAAAAACATTTGTGCTTCTACAGTTATGTGACTGTAGAACAAAAAAAACACTTGAGGGTTTACCAGACTAATCTAAAAATCTGGGAATTTCTGTGGATCTAGCACTTCCTTGCACGTGTTTTGAATCACAGGGAGAGTGGCAGGCTGGATGATTAGTCCATAAAGAGAAAAACTTTCCATCAAATAAAGTAGAATGACTATTTGTTTTAGTAATTCCTAACAGCTTGGAGGCATGCCTGTAGCCAGTCACATTATTTGCAGCTTCCTGGGTGCACTTGTAAACACTCATCACAAAAGGTCTCATTCATTTTGCTACACAGAAGCTTGAATCAAAGCTTTCTTTATAGAACTCTTGAAAAGATGCTATTGAAGTTGAGCTTTAAGAATAATTATCTTTGAATCTTTGGGCCATTATGTCTTATCAAAGTATTAATGAAGCAACACAACCACCTAAACAGTGAGAGCTGAAATTTAGGCATGGGAAGAAAAGTGGAAGAGTGAAAGACTGTCCTTTCTCTTCTGTCTTCTGGAATATTTTAAAGACACTATTTGTGATCAACAGCAACAATGTATTTTTCTCCTAGAAAAGAAGATTTACAGAGGTCTAAGGGCGATAGCTTAAGTTACAAAAAATCCAAACTAATAATAAATGTAACACTAACCATGTGGAAAGGACAGTTGTGTATGAGATGCAGTTTGGTTGAGAGGCATACACGATTTAGGTCCAATTGTCAACTAATATAGCTAGTTCATTTTTTACTAAGTAGAGAATGACAAAATTTCATATTCATCAAAAGCTTCTGTATCAGGAGCTCTTTTCATGACAGTTTTGCAGTTCTTGAGATGTGCTGTTCCAGTGACTTCATAGGCCATATCCATTCTGCATCCTGGGCATTGGGTAGACTGAAACATCTGCACACAGAGATATCACATGATGTAACATGATGCAGGCAGACTGAGCTCATGGGCTTCAGACAAGGCTTCCTCCAGGTCAGATTCCATCACAGGCTTGCAATAAAATACCATCTTTCCCCAGGGTGTTTGTGGTTGAAATAAGCCTGGTGAGCTGATTATTGAGGTGTGTGACCCCTGTAGGCTGTGGCTCATCACTGGCTCAAGAAACTAGGGAACTTGACTTTTATCAGTGCAGGAAGTGCAAAGAGTCTTTCAAGCTGCAAATCAACTGATCCCTGAACAAGTGCCCTCAATAACAGTGCACACTGCAGAGGAGGCAAGTCCTTTGGCCTGTCTGTCTTCTCATTGCAGGATATTAGCTTTGCTTGTGCTATGATTTGAGCAGTTGCTCGTTTTTCACATATTGAATCTGGAGTGACTCCAAGGAAACTGGGAGATACTCTTATTGACATCTGGTGGCTGACATATTAGCTAGGACTTTGGCTTCCATTTCTCACTTGCCTTCCTGAGACTGTTGTATTGTTGAATAGTATCAGCAAGGAGGATCAACAAAACTTTAGAGGTTCCTGTGAAATCAAGAACTATGAGCTGAGTGCAACTCACAGTGTTTTCTACTGCGTTACATGATAAAATATACTCTTCTCCTCATATTTTTTGTGCAAATGTTGGTAGAAAAGAGCTTGCAATTTGATTCCTTCAAGTGTTTGTGTTGGGAGAGCTCTTGTCGCATATGTTCACAGAGAGTGAACATAAAAGGGGCCTGAGGATAGACAAAAAATCTGTTTGACTATCTGACAAATAGTTACAGAAACATTTTGCATATTTACCCATCTTCTAAAAGAAACATATTGCTATGCAACAAAAATGTGTTTACTGTAAAATGACATAGACAGTAATGCTTAGAACACACTTGAAAGAGTTGGATTTTGTAAGCAGCTCATTTGCATAGAAACACAAGAACATTTGAAGCTTAAGAGACAGCATCAAGGGATAAAAGGCATCTATGGGGACCAGTTTCCATTAACCTTAGGTTTGTATGGTTTTCTTTTCCTCTCAGGATTGAATATTTGTTTAACTACCGAATCAGTTCATGAAATCATTCTGTGTCCTTAAAAGTATAACGAGTAACTGCCTTGCCACCAGATTAGTCTAAATTCCTCTTGAACTGATGTTGCTAAATTTGTATAACTTTGTTATATCACTGGCAACTTACATTTCTATCACTTCATGCAAAATAAATTCGTTCTCACTTATGGGGTAGCGCTCCTTCTCAGTTACAGCCTGAGACCTGCTGATTTTTTACTTAGTTATCCCAATAGATGGTTGGCATTCATATTCATTTTTTCTCTCTTCTCAGCCAGGCTGTGCCTCAGTGAGGCATCAAACTGAAGCCAAATTGATGTAGCATATTCAAATTTCAACCTTGTTACTGAAGAGAATGCCAAGAGTTTAAAAATGTTAGACCTTTGAGATTGAAGAATAAGATGCTGGAAAAGAAAACTTTCAAACTCAGCAAGATGAGGACTTCTATCTCTGGAAGTTCTATGTAAAAATCTCTAAGTAGATAAATGAAAGATGTCCTCAAGCACTAATGACAATAGAATGGTAAATGTAGCTATTATGATGAATATAAAAACCTGAAGATAATTTCATTATGTAATTAAGTGACAAAAATCCTTGTTCCCAATCCAATACTCTAAACTGCTGCATTAGAAAAGAGGTTTTGGAAACCTAACCTTTACAAAAAGTTTCAGCTACTTTTAGTTAATATGAGATTAAATATATTTTTCTCAGGGATTTGTCAGTGGAAAAAAGAGATTTTCACCTCTGGATAGCTATGTCAGATCATGCCTGGGTTTAGAGTTGAAGGTTGTTACCCTTCCTATGTAGCTGTGCAGCAGTTTGTCCAATTTTCTGCATGTTTTTGTAGACAATACAAGCTTTTTCTGCTGGTTGCAGTGCAAAAACATTAAGGTTTCCTGTTGATTTGATTGTGCAGCTCATGGACTTGCAAATTTGAACTTAAAGGTAAAAATAGAAATCTCTCTTAAATATTACCCTTCCAGGAAGCATCTAGATTCTTCAATGGTGTTTTCTGAGGCTTGTGCTATCCCTGCTCTATGCCTTAGATAGTGACACTAGAGCTGTTTGAGGCTAAACAAGAGAGTGGATGCGAACCAGGTCTAAGCAGGTAAAGTACTGAAATGGTACATGGTGGATAGCCACATTGGATAAGGTAAAAAACAGCAAGTTAACATTGTCATAAGAAATATTCATGTTGGCATGCATGATATGGTAGCAATATTCTAAAGGTACAGAGAATGGAATGGTTGCAAAAGCATGCCTGTCTATAAAGATCTGTAAGAACAAATTACCATCTATTAGTAGTCACAAGATATTAACAGTGACCCTATTTTGAAATAGTGACAATCAACTGGATTAACTTTTGTGTTCCTTTAAATTTGTGTTTTTCTATGATTCAGGGTCATCTCTGTCCACAGCCATGTTTTCTTAATCCCTAATATTCACACAACAGTTGAAAAGGATGTCCAGAACCGATGTATCATAGCTAAGATTGTGGTGGCAGCTTAAAGCATAAGGTAAGAATATATGTCGATAATAACAAAAATGAAACATAGGTAATCTAAAATTAGGCTGAGGAAGAGCAATTATCACCTTTGTTAGTAGTAGCACCAGTATCTCAAGGGGCTTTCTTTTTCTATTTACAGGGTACATCTTGTCTGCACCAGCAATATATGTGAAATGGAGTTCTAGATGAGAGACATTTCATTTAGAGCAAATACTGAAACTTTACAGATGCTTGCCTGCAGCTGTACAGAAAAGACAAACAGCCTCCAGACAAGCCAGCCCCATAGAGCTTTTTACTTGCTTAGTTTTCGCGAGATATATGAATATCTAAGCAGATGGAAAACGAGAGCTAGGATGAGACATTAATAGAACCCACCGGGAATCAGGGTCCTGAAGTTGCCAGAAGCGAAGTCTCTTCAACTCTCTGTGTAGTGGGGGAGACATAAGGGTGCACAATGCTGTGCTGAAACAGGTCACAGAGAACAAGATCCATCAAAGCCCCATCTTGGCAGTGTTACAGGCTGGAACGAAGCAAGAGGGTTGTGCAAGTAGCTATAGAAATAATGCATGGAAAGAAAACAAGAGAGAAAACCTGCTCTGTCACAAAATGCCTGAGACACATGTTACAGATGAAATTTTGCTTCTGTAGAGAACTGTGTGTTTGCATCACAGAAGATGTTTTGGCCCTGGAATAGTCTAACTGAATTTTTCCTGCTGTGAACGGTCAACGGAATTACCCTAAAGCAGCTTTATTTCATTTACACTGACTGGACTCAATGTGAGGTCCCTGGGGGCATCCCATATTCTTCAAGGTTTGGCTGCTGAGATGCAGGGCCAGCTTACACACAGTGCAGCTGAGGGCTGCCCCTGTGAGGGTGCTTCAATGGCTGGTGAATCCCCAGGGTCCAGGAGCACTGGGGACTCCCCATGATGGGTGACAGGTCAGGGCTGTCCCACTGCCCCAGCCAGGAGCAAGGCAGCCAGGAGACAGTAGGGGACAGCCCCAGCCATGGGCATTGGGCACCTCTCTGTGTCCCTTGGGTAGGGTCAGGATCAGGCCCATGGAGGGAACTGGGGTCAGAACCAGCCCCTAACTCATCACCACATGCTTGGCTGATGCCTGGCTGCCAGGCCCAGCCCTGCTGCCCATGGGGACCCATAGTCCTGGCCCATGCTGCTTCTTTCACTCAGCCTCTCTTTACCTCATGGTAATGAAGCTCAAGTGGCTACACAGGTTTAGTTTTGTCCAACTGGTGCTTAAAATTTGTAAATTTTGTAATTGTAAATGACTTGAAATTCCTCTGCTCTCTTCCTTAGTAACTGCTGCTGCTTATCTGACTACCTCTGTGGCATCCAGCTGTCGCACTTGCCTCTCTATCTCTCCTTACTTCTATGATGGTATGTTTCAGGCACAAACATCCTTTGAAGTACTCACCAGAAGGTGGTGAACTAACTGCAGCTTCTGCCTGCCTTTATCTTTACTGATAGTGCCATTCCTCAAAACCTCCAGAGCCCATGCCACAGCAGCCTTCTCTTTCTTTGCCATCTCTAAGGAAAAGGATGCACCATGAACCTTTCCCCTCCCTGTTGGCTGCCCTGAGTGTGGGCTGATGAAGTTTTAACCTCGAATCCATTGTGGGGGTTTGATCAACAGACTCTAGCTCTGACACAGAAGGCCAAAAGCCTTTGAGGAATATGACTGTCTTGGTTTATTAAGCCTGCCCAATTCCAGCCAATGAATACTCAAACTAATTTCTAGTCATAGCTACATAAAGGTTCACTTGAAAGAAACAACGTGATCAAATGTTCTCTTGTGTTCCACTTGTCCATTTTCTTTCTTCCCCTTGAACTGAAAGACCATGGGCAATAGGGATATTTCTTTGTGTAAGTGGAAAACACCTTACTAAGAAAACTGATTTATTCAGACAGAAATATCTTCCTTTTTCTAGATACACAGAAAATCAAATGCAAGGTGGAGCAATAAGTGGAAAAGGAGAGTTTTCCTTGGTTTCGGTTTATTGCAGTGAAATTCACTGCTTTGCCAGAAGTAACGTCACAGTAATGAGTAATGTTGTGGAGGTCTCAGTTAAGTGCAAATTTTGGGGGAATATCGTGCCATATTTATTGTGAAATAGAATCACTGTTCTTAGAAAGGCTGAAAACGAGCTCTTCTGCAACAGAATGTATTTTCTTCCCTTGGAAGTATCATACATTTTGACACATTGAAAGTTGAAAAGAAGAAAAAAGGACAGGTACATGAGGAATATATAACTTCGTTATATCATTTCTGCCAAAGAACATTCTATATGTCAAGAACATGCTATATACCCCTTGGGTGGCAAAAGGAGAAGAGCTCCTTAGTTGAGTTGGAAGTAATCTATTGGAAGATTTCTTCACTGGAGTTGCAGTCGAACAAAAGTAATTTGGTTTCAGAGACAATGTAGTAGATTTTGAAGTTGTGCTATATGCATTTAAGGGAGTTTAGGCCTCCCTTTATAATCATGCCTGGAAGATCAGCACTTTTTTGAGTCCGAGATCCATAACTTCCTCTGTGGTCAGGGATTTTTAGGGCTTGCATGATTCTAGTACAGGTCAATGACCTAAGTACTGAGGCTTATTTCTCTCTTACAGATAATTAAAAAAATTTTTCAATATGAAACAAAATCAAATTTTGAAATCATTGGAAATATTTACTATCCATTCAACATCCTAAAAATCTTTGTTGTTTTCCTGTGGTGCTGTCATTTATTCAGCAACAGACTCAGTGGTCCAATCTAACAGGTATTGTGGTGAGCTGGTGTGCAATGCGCCTTCAAGCTGCTCTGTGTGTGTTTGTGTCTGTAAGCATGTGTGTGTACACTCACCTGAAATTATCAGCATGTTTGGTGTGTGAGCATCATCAGAAGCATAATTCATTCTGTCACCTATGTGAGAAGCTGCAGTAATGTGTAAAAACCTATTGCATAAATACATTTTGTGCCATGAAATTCTACCACCTGCAAAGGCACGTGTTAATGCTTCAGGAATACATACATACCACAGACAGTGTTGCAGACTGCAGCAACCTGGAATGTGTTTGTGTTCTTGTAGCTCTTTCATTAGCATTTAATTATTTGTCCAGGGCCAGTGTGTTGCTGCTGCTTATCTATATATTGACATGATTGGTTACATGTAGAGCATTTACTTGTATCTAACTTTGTTTGCAAAGACTATTTCAAGATGATGCCAGTGGGGGTGGGGCGTGAAAGGAAGAAAGAGAGAGAATATTTTTAATTAGTCTTGTGTAGGCAGGAGGGAGAGGACAGATGTACATTGTAAATGTATCATTTTTTTTACATTTTTCTTGTGATATCAAGCAGCAAATAGACCAATCACAACAGTCCAGTAGCTTTATTTGTGCTGGTTTTGGGAGACTTTGCACTGCTAAGCACCCTTGTGATGCCTTATTGTTGTTCCTGCTTGACATTCCCTGTCCTTGACATCTCCCTTCCCTTGAATCGATGATGACTGCCATCTTAGCCCTCAGGCTTCTCCACGGCTGCTTTCAACTGAGCTAGCCTCATCCGTTATTTCCTGCTGCCCTACTTTTGCCCCTCACCACCCCCTCTTTTAAAGTCTACAGCAACTTTAATTCAGCTTGCAAGCATGGCTGTTGTGGAAAGCTTTTTTGAAAGGCAGGAGGTTTACGCACATGGCTGAATCTCTGGTGGAAATTTCTTTGCTCTGGTGCACGGCATTGGCAGGGTATCAAGGGGACTGGCTGCAACCAGCCTGCACCCCTTCAGTGTGGTCTGACACAAAATGGCAGCTAGAGATGAGCACAGACACTTGCCTGGATAATACATTTAAATAGAAAAGCGAACAATTCATGGTAGCAATGTTGTTTCTCGAAGGATATGGCTATCATGAGGTAATCACACCCATGGGGGATTAAAAGCACTTCTTTATTCTTGGTGCTTGATACACCCCAAGGACATGATTATCCCATGCCAGTAGTCATATTTCTTGTTATATCTTATTGCTTAATTGCAACATCATGCCAAAAAAGAAAAAAAAAAGTAAAAAAAAAAGTAAAAAGGAAAAGAATAGAGATGAGGTGAGATATTGCTGAAATCATCGTAAGAGACTATGATAGTTTCTGAGCTGCTAACTATGTATATTAATTAACCCTTCTCAGAGAAAATCCACAGAGGCGTGCTTTCAAGAGAGATTCCCCCTGCTTCTCGCACAAACAGATATGTGGCATAGTCTCTCTCTTGATATCTCATGCACTGCTCCAGGCACTTGATGTCAAAATACCAGCTCAGAATGTAGGATAAGAACAGCCACAGGCTTTCCTCTGGTCCTCAAGACATTTCAAATCTATACTTTCCTGATTAGTATAATACCCTGTTTCATCAGAAGCGCAAATATTTTTTCTCCTAGTCTCCAAATGGGCAACTTTTACAGCAGTACATGAAAAGCCTTAACATAAAGAAAACAGAAAACATAGAAAATTCACCTGGGAGTCCAAAGCTCCAACCCATATTTACTTTTTTGCATTGTGAGAAACATTTAAACAATTCCATAACATTTATAACTGCACATCTATTTGAAATAATTGAAACAGAAACGCTAAAAGAAATTACATTTTGCTAATCCATTTACAATGGTATAAATTGCTTCTCATAGCCAACTGCCAGGCTGGCTGTTTTATTTAATAACTTTAATGCTGAGGTTCCCCGAGGCAAGGAGACGGTTATCCCACCAACTGCAGAAGGTTTTACTGAAGCGTCCCCTGGCTATTAGCCGGGGACTGTGAAGGAGCTTGGCTAACAGTTTCACTTGCATTCCCTATCTCTGACAAATATAGCTGTTATATGTTTTAATGCAAACTAATTCAAAGTGAAGGAGAAAAAGGCATAAACAATGCATTCCAGCAAATCAAACTGTTTTATTAGTATACAACTGTGGCCAGGTGGCTAATAATTTATAATTATAAAATATGTTGTTATTACATTTTGAGAGCCTGGGACTGAGCAATTATGACCTTACTCCCCAGCAGAATCACAGATATATCTTAAATCTAAAGGACTCTCAGCAAAAAATAGTGTGTAGAAGGATAACTCGCAAGCATGGTAATTTGATAGTCATTGCTCTATACAATACAACTGTATCTGTAGAATTTATTCCCATATTCAGTAGCACCATGGAAGATAATTCTTTCTCCCCTATCTCCATGATAGGCTGCATTAGGCTGACTTTCTTTTCAAATCTGTGAGTAAACATGATTTCTCTGGCTATGATCCCTTTCCTTTTTGTGTGTGTTGGTTTAAGTGGAATCACTCAGCGTAGAGAAAATCAGGATCCAGCCGATTTTCCCTACTGTGAGCTCTGGAGTACTCTTGGTTTCTTTTGCTCATCGTATGAAGGACAGTGTTAGATTCAGGCTCAGCAGCACTGAGCACAGAATTCAACAGCTCAGCACACTGTTAATTGCTTCAGAAGGTGATATATTAGAGGAGCCCCAGGTTTCTCCAAAGATTGAAAAGTTGCTGACTAATACAAATGAATCCACTTTTCAATAGTAAGACTGTTCTGCTCTACATGTTTAGATGCTGCAAAATATTGTTTCTGAGGCTTAAAAGAACATGAACTTTCTTATAATGGGGAAGACTGAAGAAAAAAACTAAATGAATTTCTTTTCCTAAGTCTCTGAAATAGAATACAAAGAAATCAGCAAAGTGTATTAAAACATGTGGAAGCCATGTTTTTGATTAAAAATAATTAAACATTATTGAAAATAGCAGAGACATTACCAGCTATGTTTGTATTTTCAAATTGTATTGATCACAACTGCTAACCATCTATGAATTATATAGGATCATGACTGCTTTTTTAAAATTATTTCTCTCAAAGAATTACATTTTTATTTCCAGGAAAGTTGCCCTGAGGCAGACTTGAAATTGTTCTCAAGCAGATAGTATAATCAAGGATTGATCTGCACAGTGGGGAGAAGTTGGATGAATCAGAAACTGACATTTCTTTCTTTTCACTTTTTCCTGATGACTGAAAGTCTGGCTTCATCCCAACTAACATAAGACACTTAACTGTGTAGAAGATGTAGAGTTAGGAGTTTAGATATCCTTGATTGTCAAGGATTGTCAAAGACAGATAGGTACTTCCAGCTGGCAATTTATCATATATCTTGTCACTGACTTTAGCAGGAGCCTAGGGAAGTATTCTCCTGACTTAAGACACCTCAGGTAGGTGCCTGAAGTTGAAATGGGATGAAAGCAGGCTGAAAATTTTGGTTTACCTAAGCAGAGACTACCTGTTCTTAATCACCTGACATGGAAACAGTGAAGAATATTCACACAGGAAACCAGTAGTCAGAGAGGGAGGTCTTTGGTTTGTCTTCAGTACCTTGATTCCCTCCTTTAAGTATATTTTTGGATTAAGAATTGCTCAGCAGTATGTCAGGAGCTGGGCTTGGGATCCCCATCAAAGGTGTGAAAACTCTAATTTACATGTCTCTAGTTTGATCCCAGCAGTTTGATCAAATTTCATGAAGAAATGAGTGCCTTGTGCAGTCAACATCTTTTCTGCAGCAAATTCCGGGCCCTGAGGTCGTAGTGTTTCAACATATAGGGATATATATGAAGATTGATATCTTGTGCCTTGTTTCTTCAAGCTACAGTAGAAAATAGTAACTAAGCAAATTAATCTGCTTTGCCATGCATGATATATGCTTTGTTGAAAAACTATTTCCATAATAAATCAATTAAAGCGTATATTTAGCAAGCCACATGCATTGAGAAAAATATAGTAAGTCTTTCAAAATAGTACCTGGTTGAGAAGACTTAAAAGATACACCAAAGAAACAAAAATTGTTTGGGTTATGTGTCACCTATTGAGCTCTTTTTGTGTAATATGAAACTATCTATCAATTATATATAATCATGATGTCACATGCAACAATAAAATGCAAAAGGCCATAAAATAACAGCACAGAATATCATAAATAGCACTTGTGCAGCTTGTCTGATCCAAGACTGAGATGATCAACAGAGAGATATAGATCATTATCTACAAGTGCTTATGAAATTGACTTTGGTTACAATGAAGAGGAAACAGGAAGATATGTCTCAAAATAAACTGGAATTTAATCCAGGGATATTCTGTAGAGTGACCTGATTTAAGAGATTAAACCTCTTGTGCTCAGTGAAGCCTCAAACAACATCAATCAACTTGATACATCTGGTGATATTCTTGAGTAATAAATCTAATTATTGAACTTTATAAAATATTTTGGCCTTTTCATCAATGCAACTAAATAAGTATTTCCCTGTAATACTTTTTTTTTTCTTTTTCAGTGCTGTGAGAATTGATCATATCAAAATATACTAAATCTGCCAAGAAAGAAGATTCATGAAGAGCAGCCTTTCTCCTGGATGAAAGGACATTATCTCTAATGGGCTCTTCACAGGAAATTGAGGGAGAAACTCAGTTTATAACACTGCAGATCAAAGAAATTGAGGTATCCTGAAATTCATGTAGTGAACAGAAGCCAAAGGTTTGGTATTACCTGTCTGACTTCGGAAAACTGCAGTTCTATGAAAACTAGCAATACTTTGGCACTCCTGATTTTGAGTTCAAGTTCTGAGCCTTCTGGCTTTAAAATTGGTCGAGTTCATTTTATCTAAGCCACGAATTTACTTAAGAGACTACGACTATGATTTGAAAAATTGAAATCTCAGTCAGCTGATTCATTAGCTTATTCAGGTATTCAGTGCATGACCAAGCCCTTACTTGTATCTTCATTACCCAGTTTCTTCGTGGTGGTGCCTCTCCTCTGGCAATGCAAAGTTCTTTGCACTTTCCAGTAACAGTCAGGGCTGCTGCAATAGCCAGGCTGCCAGCTAAACACTCCTTCAGAATATGTTTTTTTAGTTCCATGGCAGATTTTCAACTTTTTTCCCTGCCTTAATTAATTGTTCAGTTTAAGTTGCTTTTAAAGCTAAAACCCTTCTGACCACCAAACCCAAATGAAAATCCCCTTTTTTGCAACTGTTGTTTCACACTCTAGCACAAACCACATCTCTACTATTTCCCCATTTTAAACATATAATAATTCTTGTGCTGCCTCTTAATGTCCAAGTTCCTTCTGACTATACAGATACACCACATTGCTCAAGATGAGCATGAGATTTAGAACTACACGGTGGATATCGTTCCTCAAGGAATCACGTGTGTCCCAATGCAACCAAAATTTGTCCTTTCGCCTTTAGACTGTTGATTCATTTAAGTTGTGAATTGAGAGGAAAAAGTGGTTATATGAAAATGACACAAATAGAGGACAAACCTAAGTTCTGTGAAGAAAGGATGTGTTCCTGGAGATGCTGTATCAGAAAGGTAAGCAACAGAGCCAGAGAATGGCGGCTATTGGATCACTCTTTGCCTCTAACACACACTAGCTTGTGAATCTGTTAGTTCTTGAGAAAATAATCAGAGGTGGACTTGAAAAACTCCAGGAGTCCACATTTCTGTGTCTCTTTGGCTATATTGTAGAAGAAATATTTAGGAACTGTTTTTTTTCTTCTGAAGACAAGCAGTTCTTATATGCTGATTTTAGTAATTCTGTTATTTTACACCTCTTTCATGTTCTTCAATGTAATCCTGACCTTCTGAGTACTATGATTAAATTTTGTAACTGCGTCTGTATGACTACTTCAAATGCAAGGCTATAGCTCCTTATTAAATCTTGTGGAAAAAAGAGACCAAGAGAGACCTATTCCATTACGAATGGAGATGTTCTCAGCCATTAAACCACCAGAGAAGAGAAAATTTGAGGCTAGTGCAGAATGAAAGAAACATTGTCACAAATTTTGGGAATTAATTGATAAAGCAGGAAGCTTTTCTAAAATTCTTTGATAAAAGGGAATTACAAGTAATACGACTTGTAATATTTCAGCTATTCAAGGAGACCAGTCTGCAGTCCAGTTGTGCTAGGGCATTGGGGTATGGCCCTGCACTGAACAAGTACATCATAGGGGTTGCAGTAGAAGCAAACTAAAACACATCTTTCTGGAATACAAATCTCAAAAATCTCATAGGAGACATTTTCTTTCAGAATGTGCTTCTTGCTATCTGATCTAGAAGCTAGAGCCAGAGCACAGAAAACTCTCTTTGTCATTGAGAGGGTGTTTACTGAACTGCCATTTTTGGTATAATGGAAACGTCCAGAGGTGATTTGCAGTGTAGGAAGTCTTTCAGCAACGGATTGTCAGGATTAGGCTGTGATGTGCAGGGGGTCCTGGCTTGATGCATGGCTCTCTCTCTGCATCTGCTGCGGATCACTTTCCTAGACAGGACCTTTGGTTCAGCACAGGGACCTGGTCTTATTAAGTAGCCCTTCTTGTAATGTAAAAAATAAAGGAAGACATAGACTGTGCTGTGACCATTCTGAAATTTTGCAAAAGAAGGCCTTTCTATATTTTATTAATACACCATTTTTCATAATCAAATTTTTTATTTTAGTTGTTACTATAATAAAAAAACAACTTGTACTGAACTGATATATCTTATTCATATCCAGAATCTTTAATAGTTGTATCCCTTTTAACTGGGATAAATAAATCCATCTGCAACAGACTTTGTATGATTCTCTGTACTCCAAGATGCCCTTTTAATTGTTATCTGTGGTAAGAGCATATAAGAGCAAAAATAGGTTATACAGAACTAATGGGGCGATCTGTGCCATAACAGTCTGTAAATCACTTCAAACATTTTGCTGTAGAACAAGCACATTATACAGTTTCAGTTATCAGTTGTGTTTGGATGTCAGATGTCTTGATGTAAAAGCTTGAGACCCTGGAAAATCAAAATAACTTAGAAGCGGTAGCAAGCTCATGATTAGTGATGATGAAAGATGTTCTGATGGGTCGGTTTTCTTGTTCATTGAAAACCAAGATTTTTGTAGAAATTATTATAATAAATTACATTTCTGGAGTAAAAATCAAGCAGGTTCCTTTGCTAGCACCATGACCATTTGTCCAAAGCATGATCTTTCCAGAAGAGGTCAGGATAGAAAAAGCTTTCACCTTTAATGTTGTTTATCATTCTAGTGTCCTATTTTTATTACACGTGTATCAACCTCAATCAATATATTTTCTAATCTTCCTCTGCAAGGCAATTTCTATCTTCCCCCACCCCATTTCTTTTTGGAGTGGTGTAAAATGAAGACAAAGTTATGGCACTCTTTATGAAAAAAATATTCTTTCTCTTCATAAGTTATTTCAATTCCCTTTTATCTAGCCCATGCTGAGAAGGGGGAAAATCCAACTTATTTTTCCTGAATGTCAGATTTCCCTGAAAGCTACTTATGGTGAACAAAGGTATGGTGGTTCAGGAGTGTCAGCTTAAATCAAGGACTTTTTTGAGTTGTTCAATCATCAGGGGACAGAGCACAGATATGCAAGGTAATTTCTGGGGACACTCTTTGTATGGAAGTCCCTTTGGAGCAGTTAGCTGTTGCTTACCCAGTCCATAGGGAGAAAACTAATGAAGAAGAGGCTCTGAATCACAACGTGCTAAGGATGAAGTATAAATTTACTGTACACATTAAAAATGAATTCTTTTGCTTTTTGAGGCTGTCAGCAGGCAAGTTTTAAATCTGTACTCAGTCATATCAGAACATGCAGCTGTGTCTGATTGGTAGGAGAAATTATGATCATCTTAGCTAGCATATTCTGACATAGTTAATAACCCCAATGAAGGCAGACCCAATGAAGGCAGACCCAATGAAGGCAGACCCAAGGTGACTTACTTGCTGTGTGTTTTTGCACAGAAAATATTAATCAGAAAAGCTCTGCTTGTGGACCAGCTTGCAATTTATCATTATGCTGGACCCAGCAACCTCAGTCTTCTGGAGAGAAGAAAAAAAAAAAGACTCTTTTGGGCTAGGTGAACAATCTTGCTTGAATTTTGACAATGCAAATGCATTCTGATTTATTACAATGTGGAAATTGATCAGGGGAATATCCCACTTTCTCTGGTGTGAATGCCATGAAAGCAAGAGCAGCCAAATCTCAGAGAAAGAAGAAGGAGAAAAACACTGGGACAATTGTTTTCTCAGCCTTCTTTATGACATTGGGTGATATGAGGTGACTAAGAGATTACCCATAAAACTGGGTAAGAGTTATGGGGAAAATGTGAGGAAGCGTGTGCCCAGCTCGTAAGCTGTGGTATTTTATGGCTCCTGAACACTGTCACAGGGGTTTTTAGAGCACTTTTAACAACTGTTGTAGCCAGCTGCCCTTTCAGCTCTGTGGGCAGAAGCAGGATCCTTTCTTCCTACTTCTTATTATTGCTCAGAAAATGGTGCTAGAAGAAATCAGGCTTGATCTAGCTTTAGTTTTGGCTTTTTTTGGTTGGCTGTTGTTTGGTGGTTTTTGGTTTGTTGTTTTGTTTTGGTTTGGTTTGGTTTTTTTTTTGTTTGGTTGTTTTTTTGGTGTTTTTTTGAGGGGGTGTTTTTTTGTTTGTTTGGGTTTTGTTGTTTGGGTTTTTTTTTTTCTTGTGGGATTTGTGTGCAGGTGTATGAATTAAGATTTTCTTAAAAATGTGGGTTTCCAAGAGACATTTCAAAATTTTTGATCATTATACAGAAGCATGTGTAGAGTAAAATGTTGCTGAATTAACCTATTGCTGAAAACTGTGTTTTCAAGGTCAACTCTTCTTTCTCTTCCCTGAACCTAAGAATTCTTGCTGGTTTTCAGTGTTTCCTCAGCTGCTTGAAAGGTTGAGTTTGAAGTTAGTGAAGTTACCAGCTCTAAGGAGAAAGATGAAACCTCTTAAATTAGGTGAGGGCAGAAAACTGTAAAATATACTAATTTTTCAAACACTTCAGCATAAAATGTATCTGCTCTAATAGAAAGTCAGAGAGGCTTAGTGCAGATGGTAGGGTGCTGTTTTCAGCCACTCAGATTTGGCTGAACTTTGTTGTCCTTGAAGGAAATGAGAGTTTCCCTATACCCTCACTGAAAGCAGAGTTTAATCCACTACTTAGCAATCCTAAGTTATCAGCAAGAATTCTGATTTCATGGTCCTGAGAGAAACTCAAGAAAAGTTGTACTTTTCATATATTGATATTCTTGGCCAAAATACAAACATCATTGGGTCTACTTAGGGTTCTTTGCAGGACATTGGTGTAATGATGTGGAACAGTTCACGCTGCCGGTCGTTATGTACTTAGAATTTCTGTCTCATGAGATGTAGGGCTGCAAGATTTCAAAAGCACTGAAGATATATTAATGTACTGTTTTAAGGCAACTCATGCAGCCTTCTCACTGTCCTGGTATCTCAGGAGTGCTTGATTGTCAAAGCTTTGCAGCTGACCTTCAGGAATCTCTTGAGCATATAGATGGAGCTGTAATGTGCAAGAGCTTCCTTCCTTAGATGTTGTTTTGACACAACTCGACCCTGAGTGCTTTTTGAGAATGTTTCAGGACAAAACAACCAAGAAGGTAAATTCCATGCTTTGGATGTTGCTAATATTAGGGTTGTCTCGGCAATGACAAATAAGTTAATTGGAATATAAAGCATGGTAGTCGAGAAAGTAATTTTCCATTGTTCAAGGTAAAAAATGATTACAAAATCCTGTCATATATATACAAAAGATATATTTAAGGTAAATTATGTTGCTGACCTGCTACTAATGTATGTTCTAAGTTCCATAAGAGATCATTTCCTAGAACCTATAGTAAAATTATTGAGAGTTCAAATCCCTAAGAATAGTAATTTCATTCAATGTAATGAAACGGTGGTGTTTGCTACCCCTGTAAAATCTGATTTAAGGAAATTAAGGATCCTAGGATAGAAACAAATGATTCTTAAATAAAGCATACAGTGTCTCAAGATAGAGATGAGATACGTTTCTGTACTGGTTTGCTAATGTGTTTATACATTGTTCATATATTTCACACTGTGCAGATAAAAAGATGTCTATTTTTCAGAAAAAAAGGGCATCAACTTTCTATTGTAATTCTATCAACATTTTTTCACAACTGTATGGTTGTGAAGTTATTGAGGAAATTTGCCTTTTTACTCTCAAATATTTTTCTTTTACTTTTCTGTCATTTTCATACATCATTTTGATTATTTGAGTACTGTTTAGTCAAGCCTGTAATTGCTGGACTTTGCTAAGTACTGTGAAAATAATAAGCATACTGTTATTTCAGAAATCAGACCTGCATATAAAATAATGATTTGGAAATTAAAAATATGCTTATCGACAACAACAACAACCGAAAAAAAATAGTATCTCACTGGTAGATTGGTGAGCTTTCATACAAATTTTTTACATTAGATATATTTCTGAGGTTTTTTATATTGCCATGAGAATACTGCGGCCCATTACCCAGCGTTTTTCACACATAACCTTTCATCTCTTAGGTCTGAGCTTCCTTTGAATTGCTGGAGGTTTATGACAGTGATTCCATTTGCTTAGTTCCTCATGGAATCATCTGGATTTACAAGAGTTTAAAGTAAAATCAGTAGACTGCCTAGGGAATTTTGGTGGAAATGTATCTTGCCACAGTGAAGACTGCAGACTACTTGACCTGTGACAATTTTGGCTTGTGTGGCTGATAAATTTCAAAAGATGTTTCAGTGTTTGTTTTTAACCATAGAAAAACCTCTTTTTTACGAAAGTGTGATTATAAAATTAATTAACCTAATATTTGTTCTGAACTTTATCTCTTTCCTCTTTTGTCATGTTTGATTGCTGTCACAGGATGCACTTCTGGCATTTCTTTTATTTCCTTTCTCTCTAGTATGCAGAAGTATACGTACACGTGTGTTTGCATGTGTGTGAGTGTGTAAGCATTCAAGGTATCAAGAATGGACTTGTGAATCAGGCAACAGAGGAGATAGATACTGACTATTTCCATCCCTATTGTTAAATATTCTTCTTTGGTATATTCAGTATATTATATAATGCTGTCTGTTAACTTTTTTCCTTGTCATTTCTTGAAGAAGCATTAGACTTTTTGTTTTCAGGAAAACATAGCTTTGCTTTTATTTTGTAAAAATGCACATCTTTCTGATCTTGTGTTAGTACTTTCTTTTGTATGCTGTATTTCTTTCAGTGAAATCATGTCCTTTTGATGAAAATGTTTTGGAGTATTTTCCTGTAAAAATAAAAAATAAAGAACAAATAAAATGCTAAAAAATTGCAAAGTAGTTACTGAACAGACCATTGAAATAAGCAATATTGGTTTTGAAGCTCATATATATTCTCCTTGACATCACTTCACAGATTTCTAATCCAAACAGACTCTTGAACTCAATTGGGAATTTTGTAAAAAAAAAATAAATTTCAATTATTTTCATGCCTATACTAAAAAAAAAAAAAAAAAAGTGTGTCAGATGCAATCAAGATGGAAGTATAAATTAGTAGGTAACTGTGAGCTAATTTTGAAATTCTATGGGAGTTTCAGTGTTCATTGCTTAAAAATTTTGCAAATCTCTGCATCATCAGGGTTTGTTTGGTTTTTTCCCTTAGATTAGCAATGAAAAATTCTCTGCCTAGTTTCAGATAGTGTGTTTAAAGAAACTTAGTGCAGTATGTTAGTTCATGCAAACCTGTTGTTAAAAAGAAAAAAAAAGAAGTGGAACTATAGAAAGAGGCTGGTTTAGAAGGAGGCATAAACAACAGAACAGGTTTCTAGATCAACTAACCTGTACTGGTTCAATTAAAAAAATGTTCAACATATTAAGACTTTTGGAAGCTTCCATTTTACAATGTGTTAAAGTGGAAATAGTTATTCTTTCTCTAGAATCTAATTATGAAGTAAGAAAAAATTAGAAAATTTTTGTTTAGAACACACAGCTGAATGACAGTTTCATGGCTGAAGGGACTCAAAATTTTAACCCCAGATATGAATAGGACTAAAGACTGGGGCAAGACTTTTTGACTTGCATTTATTTCTACTGTTTCCTCTACTACAATTATATTACTGCTGTCTGTGTACCATTGCAGATGATGCTTTTTTTTAAATACACACAATAAGTGAAGTGATGCCAATGTACAATGCTCATGTACAGTTTTTCTAAGTTTAAGTCTTGATCATGAACTTCTTGTGCTACTGGTAATTTCACTATAACCTTCCATGAAGACCTTCCCATCTGCCATTCACTTACACTCGTGGAGGCTGACCAAGAAGAAAATATCCAACCTAAGTCACCTTTGCTATGAGGAATGTAGCAGAGATTGAACCAAGACAATTATAATAACTAAGATTTCCTCTTCAGCAGATGAAACATTTCTGTCATGTTCACTATTTCCAAAGGAGACTCAGATTTGGGCTTCACTGCTTCCTTTGGACCCTCTAAAAGGAGTGATGTTCCAAATGCAGGCAGAGATTATAATACCTCTGTCTCTCTTAGAAATGTGTTTCTGTAGTTCTGTAGTGAGTGCTACAATCCTTCCTTTGTGCCTGACCACAGAACCTGTGAACCGAACCTTACATTCAGCTGGAGCATTTCGTTAATGTTTAGTATGGTGCCCCTCGTTCAGTCTTTGAAATACTGGACTTGTTTGGACTCCTTGGAGGAACACAAAGCTACACATGGTAGGGCAAACCATTTTGGCTTCTACTCACACGCTCCTCAGATTCACTACAGTCTCAAGAGGGAGACTTAACATATATTGAGAAGATAGGAAGAATCATATTTGTCAATACCTGCTTTGATAGGTAGGATCAACCTTAATCTCACACCTGAATTCCACATTCCATCTCATATCTGATGAAGGAAGAGTAGCTCATTTTACTGGAGCTGTCTGAGGGTGGCTACAAGCTGAACTCCAAATACCAGTGTAGGTGTATCTTGCATGTCTCCTCTGACAGAATCACGTGTACTGATTTTCTAGCTAAGGGTGAGTCTAAATAGGAACTGTAATGTATATGCAGAATCTTCGTGAATTTGACAGCAGTGTATCTCAGATTTCAGAGCAAGCTTTTTGTTTAGTTGACTTATGCAAACACTGATCAGTGTTCTATGTGTCATGCAGTTAGAGAAAACATGGGTTGGTCACAGATCTTCATTGGAGGGCCTGGTCCATCAGCTGAAGCTGCAGCTACTGCTGCTTTTAGTTTTTGAGTTTTCTGTATTAGTTCTTGAACTTGATATATGCGATGGCCCTTGAATGGAAGACACATTCCAGCTATCTGTGTAAGGTTTTCACTTGTAGCTAGAAAAGACCACAAAAACACAGGGCATCTTTGTGTTTGGTTTGTACTGTCCAGGCAAATCATGTGAGCTTGAATCAACTCTTTAAACTAACTGCAAAAACCCACTGCTGCCTCCTCTTGGCTGCTGCAACCCCTCTGAAGTCGGGCCATGGTCTGGTATCTCTAGGTTGGAGAAGCAGTGCAAAAATTATGCCACAGAGTGAAATTTGATGGTCCGGATCCTTTAAATCTTTGCATACCTTGTTTGATCTTACTTATCTGAGTTAAGCACAGAGATGAAGAGAAGAACCTAGGCATTAGCAGTGAAAAGACAGAGTGAAAAGTAGCTGAGTAGTTCAGCAGTTATTGGTGTATTGATTTCAATGTTAAAAAAAAAAGTGTTACTCCATGGAGATACAGGTGCAGTTTTGCCTTATCTGTTTACAAGAGTATATGTTCTTGGGTTTAGCTTGTTCATCTTTGCCTTCTGCCACACTATATCACAAAAAAAGTGTGAAGTCAAAACATCCAGGCATTTTGGAGGCTATATGTTTGTGTGTTGGTTGTGACTGTCAGTGAATGACTGCTTTCTTACTGAGTGATCACCAATAAATATTCTTGTCACAAATACTGACTTGAATTTTCTGGAAAGTAATTAATTGCACAAACAGTCAACTAACAGTTGCAGCTGCAAGACACAACTTAGCCTTTTCTGACTAATAACAGTGCTATACTTATACTAAACTGTTCTGAATGCCACCAACATATTTTGCATGTCTGAGAACAATATTCTCCATCCCACCCAAACTAATGTCGGTGATTTCTATAAGCATCTTATGCTGTAAGGAAACTGGGATAAATTATGGGGGAAGGAACAATGTGGAAGAGGGGAGATGTAAGGATATGTTGCTATTCTCCTTTTCATGGTAATCTGCAGTTATTTTGCAGTTGTTCTGCAGATTGTTATGAAAAGAATGTCTTTCAGTTATCAGCTTTGATCTTGGTGTACTCCACTATATATGATGATGTGACAGGAGGGATGGAAAGAGAAGTTTATCCAGGAACTAGTAAAGAAACACATAATTGTGCCAGTTCCTAAACAAAAAAAAAATCTTTTTTTTTTTTTTTGTGATTCCCATGAGTATATTCTTAGTCTATTTACTTCCTCTATTGTACAAACAACACTCCTACATAGTATTACCAACAATAGTACTGTGCAATACCTGTCTCTTACACAACACTTCATGTATAGCTCTCGTAATGTACTTTGCAAATCAAATGGAGGTTCTCAATTTCTTGAGTAAAATGTAAGTGGAATATTGTTTTTGAGGTAATAAAGAACACTGTTGCATGTCTTTTCAGTATGTGGATATGGTAAATCTATATTATATCATATTATATTATATTATATTATATTATATTATATTATATTATATTATATTATATTAAAATTATACTAAAATTAACAATGTAAATTTTATTTGCAATCTCTGAGAGACCATAAAGATCTGAAAGATTATATATTCCTGTTCCCTATAATACTAACATCTACTCCTAAACAAATGGAAAGAAGCCATTTCTAAAAACCAACCTAAAAGCTTAATTTAGGTCCCTTATGGCAGTTGTTCTACTTTCATCAGTCATTACAAGTGTGACCACAATTCTTTTCTCTTTTCCATCTTTACACAAAGAAATCATAGCTTCTAATCAAATGTTCACTTAAGTCTTAAACTAAATAGCTAAGGAGAACTACAAGAGCTAGCACTTCATTCCAGAGGGTAGCTTTTCAGAAAAAGTCTGACATTTTTAGGGAAATTAAAAAAAGAAAAAATTCACTGGGAAAAAAATCACCACCTCAAATGATACTCAATAAATCTGAGCATTACTACCTATTCACTAAATATACTCAACACTATGAGTTTGTTCTGCTTGCTTTATTGGCCTGACAATGACTTGCAAATAGACAGCAAGACACAATTCAAATTGACAGTCTGAACAGCACATGCAAGGGCGGAGTAATTAATTGAAATATAGAAAAATTGAGTTAATCTTATTTCAGATTATGTCTAAAAATACTTCCAGGAAAATAAGCATCTAATATATGTTCTGATTTCTTTATTCTGGGAAACTAAACAAAAAAAAAAAAAAGGGGGGGGGGGGGGGGCCGGAATTGATAAAGAAAAAACTTATGAAGTTGAAGGAAGAACAGTCATGTGAGAGGTGATGAGCAACCTATGCAAAGCATTACCAGATAGCTGTAAGAAACTGAGAAGCTTTAGGAGATACCACTGAAGGCATCAGAAAATGTAGTCTTTACAAAATGAGAAACAACCCTTTCGCATTTCGGTAGTTTGATCCCAGAAAGGTGAAGGCTACCTGTTTGACTAAGTAGTAAAAAGTAGAGGCAGCTTGCGGGACAAGGACCAAGATGCCTTTTACTGCCTCTGAAGACAGTTCTGCAAGTTCTGCTTGCTCAGGAGACTCACATAACAGGCAGATGCAGGTGCTGCCACAGTGGTGAGGAGAGACAGGCTGCAATTATTGTATCACCAGTGAGACTGAGCTGGCTAGGTGAATTAAAAACTTTAATTATCACTCAAGCCTTTAAAAATATTGTTTATGGTAAAAGAATAACAACTAAACTACAATTATTCAGGCAGTACTTCTGCTTCCAATGAAGTCACTGGGTAAAAATCTCTTTAATTTTGGTGGTACTGAACTAAGGTACATTGATCATTGCCAATTCGCTTTTAATTCTTTAACACTCCCAACCCATAGCTGTGAGCATCATGTAAAGCTGGCAGCAGTGGGGAAGGAACTGCTGTTACTCTTTTCTGTCTATTGAAATGACAGAAGATTGAGCAGACTGGAGGAGAAGGTGCCTGCACTTTCATGACTGATACATTTCAATCTTTGTGTTTCAAAATTAGCATCTACTTCATTGTGCAGCAGGTCCCTGAGGGAGAGCTACAGGCTTCTGTTCCAAGTCTAGTTCTGTCCTGCTCTGTGTTATAAATGGGCTCCAAAGCAGGCTCTCTCCTTTGCACACTGTCCTTTGAATCCTGTGAGTTAACATTCATAAAAGCTGCCTTGGCCTTGCAGTAAAATTGGTGCCCAGGTCTCACTTCTGTATCATGGAGCAGCCAGGAGGAAGGCAAAGATATGCAGCTCTGTAACTCTGCTCTACCCGTACACTGTCAAAACCTGCCAACGGTTCTTCATGCAAATGAGTTTCCAGCTGACAATGTATGTTTTTAATTTAGCTCACATGGTTATACATGGGCAGGTGAGAAGGGTCCATTTCCCTTTTTCATTTCTTTTTTTCCCCCTCCTGTGCTGGTAAATGTATTTCATCTTGTAACTCTTGCTTTGGATTAAAAAGCTGTTGCCTTTGGCACTAAAGCTGCACAGCAGGCTGAGGAAAGTAAAGCTTCCTTTCATTGCCATGTTTGAAACTAAAGGAAGTCATCATATTACTTTAACAAGCAGAAATGAATGAAAATGTTTAATACGATTATGCAAGCATGAGTAGCTGTATAAGCTGCATTCTAACTGCCACAGATTTTGCTCTGTGTGACTCCTCATGCTGGTGGATAACGTGATCATCTATTTTCCACTAACAGTCAGGTTAGGATTTTCTTGTAAAGAGTCTTGCAAGGTGAGCTCTCCAGTGATCTGTTCCCCACTTTTCGGAACATCAGGTCCTTAAAGCCAGGCTGAGCAGTAGATCTGGCATTAGGTTTTGCTGCCACTGAGCATTTCATAACTCACAGTAGTATATCACTAAGTCTTTGCGCACAGGAAGGAGTACCAGTCTTCTGGTTTAGCTTCTGTTCTGGTAATGCTTAGAATGAAAATCTCCTGCCTTGTGACAGACCAGAGGAGACCAGTTAGAATACAGCCACGCAACAAAAGCCACTGCCACAGAGACAGACCTGAGTTAGCTTGGGTGTCAGAAGCAAGGTTACCTTGTTAGCATGGTGTTCCTCCAATTAGTCAGCTCTGGATATATGGTGCTAAATTGTGCCACGTAGCATGTGTTTAATTTCTGTGTGTTTCACCCCTGTCAGCAGCGTGGGTGCTGATTATGATTTGGTGAAGAAGGCTGGAATTCATCTCATCTAATTTTGGATATTGAAGTGAGAGCTGGCTGAGCTTTCTTTGCTCTGGAAAGAAAAGGCGCACCTGGCGTTATCAGCCTCATTTCTGTCTTAGCATAGAATGAATTTCTTTCTGGTGTTGACTGTTTTTCTCTAGTGACTAAAATTCTTCTATAAATTATTTTTATTTTGGGGAAAAAAACCCAAAACAACCCAGAATTACAGAATCAGAGAATAATTGAGGTTAGAAAGGAGCTCTTGAAATTGTTCAGCCCAGTTCCTCTGTTCAAAGCAGGATCAACTCCAGCAGATTTCTTAGTACCATGTCCAGTCAAGTTTATAGTATCTCCAAGGATGAAGAATCAACACTCTCTCTGTGAAACTTTTTTCCAGCATTTGATCACCCTTATAGGAAAAGAGAACTGATTATGTTTAAATGGAATCTAATGTATTCATCCTATGCTCATTTCCTCTTTCTGTTTTTGGCCTTTCACTGGGCAGCACCAAGAAGAGTGCCTTTGACTTCTTTATGTTTCCTGTCCAGTGTTTTTACACATTGATAAGATATCCCCTTGAACTTTCTCTTCTACATAGTCCCAACAGTCTCAGCCTTTCTTCATATTCTTCAGTCCATTAACCATCTTTGTGGCCCTTTGCTGGACTCTCTCCAGTGTGTCCATGTCTCTTGTACTGGAGAGCCCACATCTGGGTATAACACTCCAGGTGTGTGTCAGGTGTGTCCTGAGCAGAGAGGAAGGATTACCTCCCTCAATCTGCTGACAATAATCTTCCTAATGCAGCCCAAGGCTGTGTTTTCCCTACAACTCAAACCTCTTCTGAATATATTCTCAGTTGCAGAGAGCACACAACGTGCTTCAGACAGAAAAGGTTAGGTAAGCACAATAAATTAAATAAATTAGGGTGTTTTGGAAAGGTAAGGGAATGCTTAGAAAAGAATTCAGTAAAAGTTACAGACTATCTTTTTCCAAATTAATAAAGAACATCATCATGTTATCATCAAGGTGTGGCGACAGAGGACCTGAGAACGGATTGAGCAGAGAATGGTTTTCATAAATCTTGCAGGATATTTTTCCTTCCGTAGAAAAGAGTGCATGAGAATAAAAATACAGGCATACAATATCTTATGTGGATGAACAAGACTTGGGGAGCATGAAAACTAGCAGCTGATGTTTTGCTGACTGGAAGTGAGAAAATGGCTTCATATTCAGGGTTCTTACTGGAAACAGAAAGGAGTTTTTATTTTGTTTGGGGTAGGGTTTTTGCAATAGAGAGTTATGAATGTATGTAAACAAAGTGGTCTTCTGTGATCTACCTTTGCTGAAGCATGGTACCAAAATGTTTACTCGAAGACTATTTTATGTTGTGAAAATTGGCATATTTTTCTGCATTCTTTGACAAAGATTATTTCACATACTCAATTATTTTATTTCCATAATATATTGGATGGAAAATTTAATCTTTGTTAAAGTGGTCTTAAGCTCATGTTTTCAGAATTTTTTCAAGACTTTCGATCTAGGACACGTCTGTTGAGAAAAAAATCTATGTATCTTGTGAGGCTAGAATGTATTTCTGATGATGAAACATAAGTCTTCCTAATTTAAAGTATTCATATGGATCTGGAAGACTTATTTTTATCACTAGAAACACATTAGCTTATGTCAAAGCTGTTGCATGTAAGTTTAGCAATTGTATACACCACACTTTCTTCTTGTAGATGAATTCTTGCTTTACAAAGGTACAGTACCACGATTGCCGAGGTGAGTATCTCCAGAGAGGACGCCTTTAACACCGGAGCGGGGGAAGCACAGCGTCCAGGAGCCTCAGTCCGGAGCGGCAAGAGCGACCGAGGGAGCCTCAAGTCCTCGACAGCACTTGCCCAGGAGCCGGCAGCTCAGCTCACGCGAGCAGCTGACTCACAGGGGGCGGCGCCAGGAGTGACGGCACCAGCCCTCAGTGGGGAAAAACCCATCCCAGGGAGCGCGAGCGACCAGGAGCGCGGCGACCAGGGGCGTGGCACGTCAGTCAGGGCGTGGCGCGGCAGTTCCAGCGGGCAGGGCGAGCGGGCAGCGAGCGGGATGGTGAGCACTCGCCTGAGGACCTGGGCCCGCTCTGGGAGCTCTGCCCCGGCGGTGGCCAGCGTAGGCACCCAGACAGAGCCGATGAGAGGGGAGGCTGCGGCGCAGACCTCGGAGTGTAGAAAGTGCCTCGACTGGTCTCTTGAGGCGAGGGTGCGCAATGGACAGGGCTGAACTCGGTGCGCCCTGGTGGAGGTCCTCCTGCAGCAGGTGGCTGAGCTGCGGGAGGCTGTTGGAGAGCTAAAAGATGCCAGGGAAGCTGAGAGGAAGCTGGGCTGCTTGCTCCAGGCCCAAACTGTGCAGGGGCTGCAAACGTCCAGCATTGCTCATATAGGAAAGAAGGAGGGCAGCAACCCAGGAAGCTGGGAATTAGTCACGAGAAAAACTAGCAAAAAAAGGAGGAAGAGGACAATTAACGGCAAGGGACTTCCTCCTAAATCTGATGTCCCCACCCAGAACCCCTTTGCAGTTCTGCAGGGGGCTAATGAGAAAGCACCCACCACACCTAATGAGCATCCTGCTGATGCACCAGTAAAGAGGATCACTACTGGTGCCTCCAGGAAAAAGCAGAGGGTCATAGTAGTAGGGGACTCTACTTTGAAAGGCACAGAGGCGCCCATCTGCCGGCCTGATCCAGTCTTGAGGGAGGTGCGTTGCCTGCCAGGGGCTCGGACCAGGGATGTTGCTGAGAGGCTGCCTGCTCTGGTAAGTCCTGCTGACTATTACCCCCTTCTAGTGGTCCTTGTGGGTGCTAGAGATATAGATAGCAGTAGCCTGGAGAACATTAAGAAGGACTACAGAGCCCTGGGAGAGGTGGTTAGGGGCTCTGGAGCTCAGATAGTTTTTTCATCGATTCTCCAGGACAAAGGGGAGGACCTTAAAAAAGCTAGGCGCGTTTGGCAGGTTAATAAATGGTTAGAATGGTGGTGCCATAGTCAGGGGTTTGGCTATTTAGAACATGGGGCTCCCTTTGGGAGGCCAGATCTACTGGAGGCTGGTGGAGCTGGTCTGACAAAGAAGGGGAAGAGCTGTTTTGGTAGGAGGCTTGCCAGGCTGGTCAAGAAAGCTTTAAACTAGATGTGTTGAGGGAGGGGAGCATTGATCCATCCTAACACTCCTGGTCAGTTGCCAGCACCTGTAATAAGTGCTTGGAGCGATGTAGAGATGTTCCAGCTGCCCCAGCCATTGAGTCGGCTGCATTTGGAGCTCGGCTAAGGTGCCTCTATACAAACACCCGTAGTATGGGGAACAAGCAAGAGGAATTAGAGATGTGTGCAAGGCTACGGGAATATGATGTCATTGGTATCACAGAAACATGGTGGGATGGCTCCTATGACTGGAGTGTCGGAATGGAAGGTTACAGGCTGTTTAGAAAAGACAGGCCAGGCAGACGGGGAGGGAGCGTTGCTATCTATGTCAGTGATAGGCTAAAGAGTATGGAACTCTGTCTGGGGATGGGTGATGAGGTAACAGAGTGTTTGTGGGTCAGGATCAAAGGGAAAACAGCAATGGGGGACATTATGGTGGGGATCTGTTACAGGCCGCCTGATCAAGAGGAGTCTGTGGATGAAGCACTCTACAGACAGATAGGAGCACCCTCACGCTCGCAGGCCCTTGTCCTCATCGGGGGCTTCAACCATCCTGACATCTGTTGGAGGGACGGTACGGCCCGGCACAAGCAATCCAGGAGATTCCTCGATTGTGTGGAAGACAACTTCCTCTTTCAAGCAATAGAGGAGCCGACGAGGAGTGGTGCCATGCTTGACCTCATGCTCACCAACAGGGAGGGACTGGTTGGAAATGTGACACTCCAGGGCAGCCTTGGCTCTAGTGATCACGAGATGGTTGAGTTTGAGATCCTCAGGAGAGTGAGAAGAGCATGCAGCAAGCTCACTGCCCTGGACTTCAAGAAAGCAGACTTTGGCCTCTTCAGGAACCTCCTTAATAAGGTTTCATGGGATACAGTCCTAGAGGGCAGGGGGGCCCAAGACTGCTGGTCGATATTCAAGGATCACCTGCTACGTGCTCAAGAGTATTGCATCCCGACTAGAAGAAAGTGCAACAGGAGGGCCAGGAGACCTCCATGGATGGACAAGGAGCTGCTGAGGAAACTTAGAGGGGAAAAAAGAAGCTTATAGAAGGTGGAAGCGAGGACAGGCGGCCTGGGAAGAATATAGGAGCATTGCCCAGGTAGCTAGGGCCCAGGTTAGGAAAGCTAAGGCCCAGCTAGAATTAAGTTTGGCAAGGGATGTAAAAGATAACAGGAAAGGATTCTATAGATATGTAGCAAATAAAAGACAGACTAGGGACAATGTGGGCCCTCTCCAGAAGCTGTCAGGAGAACTGGCTACCATGGATTTGGAGAAGGCTGAGGTTCTTAATGACTTCTTTGCCTCAGTCTTCACCAGCAAATGCTCTGACCACACCACGAAAGCCTTGGAAAGCAAATGCAGGGACTGTGAGAATGAAGGCCTTAGGCCCAGTGTAGGAGAGGATCAGGTTCGAGACCATCTTAAGAACCTGAACGTGCACAAGTCCATGGGACCTGATGAAATCTATCCGTGGGTCCTGAAGGAGCTGGCAAATGAAGTTGCTAAACCACTGTCCATCATATTCGAAAAATCCTGGCAGTCAGGTGAAGTTCCCGATGACTGGAGAAGGGTAATATAACCCCCATTTTCAAGAAGGGGAAGGTGGAAGACCTGGGGAACTACAGACCAGTCAGTCTCACATCTGTGCCTGGCAAAATCTTGGAACAGTTTCTCCTGGAAAACATGCTAAGGCACATGAAAAACAATGAGGTGGTTGGTGACAGCCAACATGGCTTCACTAAGGGGAAATCCTGCCTGACCAATTTGGTGGCCTTCTATGATGGAGCCATGGAACTGATGGACAGGGGCAGAGCAGTTGACGTCATCTACCTGGACTTGTGCAAAGTGTTCAACACTGTCCCGCATGACATCCTTGTCTCTAAATTGGAGAGACATCAATTTGATAGATGGACCACTCGGTGGATCAAAAACTGGCTTGATGGCCGCACGCAAAGAGTTGTGGTAAATGGCTCGATGTCCAGTTGGAAACATGTAACGAGTGGTGTCCCTCAGGGATCGGTGTTGGGACTGCTCCTGTTCAACATCTTTGTCGGCAACATGGACAGTGGGATTGAGTGTGCCCTCAGCAAGTCTGCCGATGACACCAAGCTGTGTGGTTCGGTTGATACGCTGGAGGGAAGGGATGCCATCCAGAGGGACCATGACACGCTTGTGAGGTGGGCCGGTGCCAACCTTATGAAGTTTAACCAAGCCAAGTGTAAGGTCCTACACCTGGGTCGGGGCAATCCCAGGCACTGCTACAGGTTGGGCAGAGAAGAGATTCAGAGCAGCCCTGCAGAAAAGGACTTGGGGGTGTTGGTTAACGAGAAGCTTAACATGAGCCGTCAGTGTGCGCTCGCAGCCCAGAAAGCCAACCGTATCCTGGGCTGCATCAAAAGAAGCGTGACCAGCAGGTCGAAGGAGGTGATCCTGCCCCTCTACTCTGCTCTTGTGAGACCTCACTTGGAGTACTGCGTACAGTTCTGGTGTCCTCAACATAAAAAGGACATGGAGGTGTTGGAGCGAGTCCAGAGGAGGGCCACGAGGATGATAAGAGGGCTGGAGCACCTTCCATATGAAGACAGGCTGAGAGAGTTGGGGCTCTTCAGCCTGGAGAAGAGAAGGCTGCGTGGAGACCTCATAACAGCCTTCCAGTATCTGAAGGGGGCCTACAAGGATGCTGGGGAGGGACTCTTCCTTGGGGACTGTAGTGGTAGGACAAGGGGTAATGGGTTCAAACTTAAACAGGGGAAGTTTAGATTAGATATAAGGAAGAAGTTCTTTACAGTGAAGGGTAAGGTGAAGTGAGGGTGGTGAAGCACTGGAACGGGTTGCCCAGGGAGGTTGTGGATGCTCCATCCCTTGCGGTGTTCAAGGCCAGGTTGGACAGAGCCTTGGACCACGTGGTTTAGGGCAAGGTGTCCCTGCCCATGGCAGGGGGGTTGGAACTAGATGATCTTAAGGTCCTTTCCAACCCTTACGATTCTATGATTCTATGATAGCACATTTTGAAAGCAGCCAGTTATTTAGTTAACTAGCAGTTACTAATAAAACAAAGCAGTGCAACTCTTGCTATAGATGTTATAATTAATCAGGCACAAAATCAGGCTTTCCATAAATCAGTATTTAGCTATAGGAACCTCGGTGGAAAAGGTGCTTTAGGGATATAACTGTAAGGGTTTTTGTTTGGTTTTTGTAATACACAAGAACATTTCACAGATGATTTCTCAAAAATGGGAAGTAATGAAGTTTTACCATCAAATATCATTCAGAAGCCTGTTGTGTATCTTTTTTCCCCAAGACAGATAAATTAAGACATTATCACTGCAATATTCGTAGATGAATCTCTACAGCATTTCCTTGCAGAGATTAAATAAATCCAGGCCATTTGAAGAAAACTTGGCATTCATAAATAATATCATTTTATCCACAGATAACAATACAGAATGTAATTTGAACCATTTAGTACCAGGTTACAAATCCTTAGCAGCCTGTAAATCAGAGTTTTATTTTTTGCAGCAACGTAAATTGCTGTGGTTTCATGGCTTGATTTGTTTTGGTTCATATAAACTGAATAAAATCTGCCAATTTTTGTGACAATATGATTTTGAAAAGTATATTATTGAAGGAATCTAAATGTTCAATATTTCTTGATGCCAACAGCTTGTACTCATGCACGCTCCAATATATGGCAACTATTAAAAAACTTTGAAAAGTTAACTGTAGCCACAAAAGCTCGGCTCTTGCAATGCATTTAGGTGAGGCAAAGGCTCTTGTCTCTCCCTTTCTTTCCCACAACTTTGCACATTTTAGCAGGACCTTGGTTAAGTCAAAGCAACTGTGCTCAAGGACATGGAGAAGGGTAGCACAGAGCTGATTGTGGACTTGAATGAAATTTTACAGGCTGGAGGGAAAATGTTTTTTTCTCCTCATGTCACCACATGGAAACTGCTAGTGTGGCATATTTTAAATTCTTGGTAAAACATTAGGGATGTGATGAGATGTGTGAAACTCTTGTTTTCTGATATTTCTCCAATGGGAAGAAAAAAAAAGGAGAGAGAGACAAAGGCAGGAAAATATAGGAGTATAAGGGAGTGTAAGCCTTCTCATACTCGATTGATCTTGTTTTCATCCATGGTCCTTTGGAAGAACCATATAACGTGCAAATATAAAAGTTTCACCCCAAGTATGTCACTCTGACTTCTAATAATTGCAAATTTTATTTAGACTGTGGAATTAATTACCACAGGAAGTCATTAAGGCAATTCTAACTAACATATTCTAACTCAACTCATGTTCTAGAGTTTAGGACTATCTTTAATTATGGGAGTACGAAGCTTAGGATTCCTGAGATCTGTATAAAGTTTGAACTCTATGGTGAACACTAGGGTCTTGGCCCTAGTGACTTGTAGTGGTAATGATTTAGTAACATGTCGTGTGAGGAAGAATTTCCTCTTAGTGGTTTTAATCATAGTGACACTCAAGTTATTTCCTATGTTTTCTTCTTTTTTTGAGATACCTGGCCCACCTCTTTTTGCTTTAGTAGTTATGAAAAATAACAATAATAAAAAAAATCTTGTAAGAAGAATACTTTCACTCTTTCACATATCTTTTATACATAGCCACTTTCTCCTTGAGAAGGGAGAAGACGGCAAAAAGGAATTTTAAGAACAAGAAATATTATTTTAAAGAATGGAACTGAACTGAGTGACACAGTTATGTTTGGCAAATATTTCTACCTTTGAAGCAATACCAGTGGAAACCTGAGGGAGATAAAGTTTCAGAACATTAGAATCATGAACTTTCTTTTTAATAATACATGAAGTTGCCTTAATAAATCCTTATGGAAACTAACAGCTGCAGTTAATGACTGGTTTTAGTTAATGACCCATTAACATGTTAGCAAAGCAGCCACTAACTGTGATATTTGGTAAGAAACAGTTTCAAAGGGGCGATTAATATTAAAATCTGATGTGGATTTATTAACCAATACATTTTTAATGTATTACTTTCCATCTGAAGCAATGAATGCACACTGCGGTGGCAGTGTTGGTAAATCAGCAATTCCATGAGGGTTAATAATCTGTTTTGCTCCAATCAGGTAACAGAAAAAAGAAATAGGTGTCCCTCCCCATGGATGTTATTGCTGAGGTAAATTTCAGTCTTGGATGATGCTTTAAAACAATGTTCCTACAGTGGGTCTTAACAGGACACCTAGAAATCAAAGCCATGCAAAAGCCGCAGATATGAAGACCTAGTTTTGCCTAATTAGGTCAGGGAAAAGCACCTTCCACCAGTTCTTTACTGAGGAGCCCAGTAAAACAAATAACATTAAAAAGGCATGGCTCTCTTGCAGCCAAGAAACTGAATCAGCTGAGATAACTAAACCCACTTCTTTAATGTAATTACTTATTAACCGTTTTTTGTGCATGTTTCACAGGCCAAAACTTCAAGTTCTATAGTGTATACCTGTGCTCCTGCACAACAGGAGATTCTGAGTCTGCATCCTTATAGACATACCTGTTGTTGGAGTCAGTGCTGTTTTGGCGTGACTAGTATCTGTTATGTGCTGTTAATTCTCTTTCTATGTGTATTACAAGTTTGTGTCATGCATATATCTGGTTGTTGTTTTGTTTTCACATCTGATAAGGTAAAGTCAAAGAAATCCACCCTATACTTAGAGTGGAAGGTGGCAAAGTCTATGTTGGTATTTCTTGAGAGGCATGTTCCACGTTCTGGGTGAACCTTTATGAAATGGCTGTATTTTACACATTACGTTCTATGTTGGTCAACAAAATTCCAAAGTTATTGATTATAGACTTCAGCTTCATTGCTTCTCAGAACCAAAGCATATAAACTTCCCTGAGAAACCTTTTATTGAGACCATACAAAACTGAAAGACAAGCACATTCTTGGCACGTTCATCAGCAAGTCTCACCTGCCTGACCAACCACCTGATCTCAGCAGGCTTCCTTCTCTCATTTCTCTCTTCACTGTGTGACAGCCTATGCTGTGTCGCAGATCCTCATGGCCTTTCTATCAGGAGAGCGCCGCTGCTTTGCAAAGAATGAAACATTTTTCTCCTTCAGCTCTGCAAGTGGAGTTGCTGAGGTACAGAGACATGAAATGTGTGGGTGTGGGCTACTAGTTCTAACCTCTCCCAGGGCTTTGGTCCCTCAAGTGGTTTTATTTGGGAGTTAGATCCCTTTGCCTTCTTATTAAATAACACTGTGGTAGGGTTCAGGTGGTCAAACATTTCTCTGTGGGGTACACAGTGGCTGAAATTACAGTATCAGTTATACCACTGGAACCAAATAAGAGGCAAGGTCCCTCACATCCATCATGGTACAACAGATGGTAAAGACATGCCAGTAGGTACTTTCCTGCCTGGGCATGTTCAGGCACAATAAAACACTATGAAGTGGTCAGGTAATAGCCATTATAAGCTAGCTATCATTCTGACTGGCATTCTGCCAGCACTATTTTGGCCAGTCAACTAAAGAGAGCATTGATCTGATGTTGACCCATGGCATTGTTTTCCTTTGTGGTTTGTGTGTGTAGAAGTGTGCATTTCTGTTTTAAACACCTTGACTATTTGCTAATCAGTTTGAGATGCCTGTTTACTGAACAGTGTACTTCTTCTGAAGCCACTTGACCAAGAGAAGGCCAGCCAGTCTGCTCACAGATCTCTGAGCTATAAGGCGCCACTGCGACGGCAAGGGCAGATGGAGCTGAAACAGAAGCCCAAAAGCAATTTGTCCATGGGGAAACATGTTCTCCTAAGTAATCCAAAATCCTTTTTTATTCCCCTGAAAAACTTTCTACACTAACAGCATCACTGTAAAAAGGTAATGTTAATAAATGCAGACCTCATTCATGAATCAGTTACTGATCCACCAACAATTTATTACTGAGCTATTAGTCTTTTCTGAATGAGCCTTCACATGCTGATTTTTTTCAATATGAAACCAGAATATGAAAGAACTGACCCAAATGAAGGGTTCCCCACATGCTGTACTGTCTTGAGCTTTGACTCTTTGAAGAGAAAGCAGATTTATTTGGGATTATTGCCATGTCAAAGGATATTAGAATATTAGCTATTTCCTTGTTGGTACCACCTACTGCTTTCAGTTGCTGAGAATCACTATTAAACACTCTGGATCTGCTCTTTGTTGATATGGACAGTATTTTATTTCAGGAGTATGAAGTCAGACTTTTTTAGGAAAATTCTTTTAAACATCTGCTGAAGAAGCTGTCTTCTGTCCAAAATGTCTCACCCTGGTTTTGGGTCTTTCCTTCTCTTTTCCACAGATAAACTGTGGTAAGACACAGCTCTCAAAACTTGTGGAGTTCACTGAGATGATAAAGGGAAGCAGAGCCGAGGCACACTCAGAAAGTCAATTCTGCGCTTCGTAGCAGTAATAGCACTTCAGCAGCAGTTTCTTGTGACAAAACACCTAATACTGCCTGATCTCAGATAACTTTCCCACATCACTGATAGCACTACGAAAGACACTGGTCATTCTGAGCTGTGTATATCAGCAGTAGTTGGGTAGAGATGACAGTGGGGGACTTTTGTTCAGCTTTGGGGTTTTTTCAGACTTCTTGGCCCAGCTTGATACAGCTGATGCAGCCTTTATTTGTTTATTTATTTATTTGTTGTTTATTTAGGAAGTGCTAGCAAAAGTCACATTGCTGTTGCGTGTCATTACAGGGAACGATACTATGCAGTTCCTCGCTTGTCCTGAGTCTCTGTTGAGAATTCACAGGTCTGAAGTGATCCCCCCACCCTGTATGTTTAAGGTGCAGCTACAGCAGGTAGGTGAGGTGGTGAGTCAAAACAAATGCACAGGCTTTGCTACCTTAATCTTACTCACAGCTTTGATGTTCATCTAATCCAGCTCTGATACTTAGTACGAGCAATTTGGTTGAAGCCTAAGTGAGGCTGGGGCTTGTATAAATGCCAGCTTGCCAATCCTCTGTCTGGTGAAGACTGAGGAAAACAACTGGAAGGTTTGGCAGAAATTATATCGGCATCCTTGATCGAGAGTGTGCACCTGCCACTTGCTCTTCAGGTCTGTAATTCAGGTCTTTCTAAAATTACACCTGCTCCTTTTGCACGTTTAGTTAGAAGTTGTTGACAAGATTGTGTTTTATCGTCCTTGAAGCCTTTTTTTTCCCAAATGTGGGCCAGCAGGCCTCAACATGAGACTGTTTGGAACTTCAGCTGGCCTGCATGTAAGGAGAGACCCCAGCATAACCTGTCGCATGCTCAGATACATTTAATTAGACCCAGATGTTCTAGGGAGAGGGGGAAAGATAACAACCTTGAGCATGAACATGAACATGGCTGCTGAAAATATGCTTATTTGGGGATGGAAAGGGGCCTTGGTCATGTACTGAATTAGCTTTTGTTCCACCTGACTCCAAGTTTCAGATGTTTCTATCCCTCTGAAAAGGACTTGAATCCAGAAATTATGGCATAAATCTCTGCAAGAAAGGATCCTGGAGAATAACTGTAAGAAGACTACTAAAATATGTTGTAATACATATGCTGGGAGGACTTAGCTAGTATGGACTATCCTTTCTTCTCTATTGTTCTGTTTCTTCCCCTCCTCCCTGCTGCTCACATTTCATTCTTTTAACATGTGTAGATTTGGAACCAAGCATACCTGAGATAACAGTAGTGCATGTTGTTCATCCAGACTGAAGAGAAGGTTGAGGTTATTTTAGGTAATTACAAAGGACAAAACTGATCCCCAGTTACCTTAGGTAAAGTATTAAAATAGCTTTCACATGAAGATAAGATCTTTCATAAGATCCTTCATAATGTTATCTCTTAGAAATATCTGCATAACAATATGTATAGTATTAGAGGTATATATATATGGTTGAACTTGCATTTGTAAAGACTTAGTTACTTTCAGAAAAAAAGAAAGTGCTGGGCAGATGACAGAAGGACTTGAGAACAAACTATGAGAAGGTTTTAATGAATTAGAAATTGAAATTTATGTTTGGGAAATCACAGGGAATGGAAGAGTCTAAATTCTTGTGTTATTATATACCTTGCTCTATGTTTCTGTGCAAAATAAAATTCAGCAGTAGAGTATCATTGTAGAACTAGATATGCCTACAGCCACCTCCTGTCTTTTCTTGCCCTAAAGCATGCGTGAAGATGCTCATGTCTCAGGTGCTGGAGACATGAAAACCCTGACTTGCACCCTACCACATGCTAGTCTGCTGTGCTAACAGAAGCATGGAAATGGAGTAGAGGAAGTGTCCTTCTTGTCCCCTTTGTCAACCCATACTCAACTATAGAGAGCGCTAGCTTTGGGAGTGGGAGATCCATAGAATCATAGAATTGTAGAATCAACCAGGTTGGAAAAGATATTTATGATCATCAAGTCCAGTCATTACCCCAGGACTGCCATATTTCATTACATCCCTGCTTGCTTTGGAGAAGGACTCCAACTCTTTTGTCTCAGAGATTATGAGGTTATTATGGTATTATATGACATCTTTCAAGTTGACCTTGGTCTTGCTATGTGAAGAAAGTATGAAAAAGTACTACTTGGGAAAAAAGTAGGAGCAGGGTTTAAGTCTTCTAGACAAGTGAACTACCATGAATATAGAGCAACTAGGGTTAACATTTTCTTTGATATTTGTCAGAGAATAATTTGAACCCACCTGTCTCTCTGTTGGGTGTAGAACAAGTGCAGAAGTCAGTTGTCTCCTGCTCCTGAGAGAGGACTGATGTGGTGTCAGCACTCAGCCACTAAGCTCCTCTGGGCCACTGCCCAGAGAATGTTAGGTACCCCTCTTTTAGGTTTTTCCCACAGGTTGACATGTCTCTCCACTTATTTTCCTTGAATCTCATTCTGCAGTAGGTAACTCTTCTATATGAAGTACCAGAATACTGTGTACTACATAGGGTTGTGAGTTCCAGTATGTATGAGCCCACTTAAAATTTGCCTTTTGCAATATTGACTATTTCAATACCTGAATCCCTTAGAGGATTAGCCCTTGGCTTCCCTGGGCTTCAGTTCTTCTTTGATACAGGAGTAACAACACCCTCTAAACTCACAGGGATGCTGTGGAAGATAAATGCATGAAAGGCTGTCAAGAGTTGAGACATAGTTCTGAGAAGGCAATAGAAGTAGCTAAGTAAGTCATGAGAAAGAGTCTGGATCACATCTCTTCATAACAGAGGTACAACTGTATATCTACTGTGAGGAAGCTCAAAGCACTGCCTGTGCAACTGGATTCCACATATTCAGATGTTACTCAGTCTTTTCAAGAATGCTTATTGCAGGGTCAGACTGTGTGTCAGCAAGTACCACTGAGAAGTTTCTTTCAAGTGAAATGGGGGGCATGAATACAGTGAGAACTTGGAAGGTTCCTCCTCTGATTAAAAAAAAAAAAACAAACCTCTGTAGAATCACCATGTTGTTAAGACACATTCCTAGACATTCACTTCTTTTCTGCATGAATGCATTTGCAGTACAACTTCCAAGTTATACAACTAGGAAATCAACAGCAAAAGTATTTAGTATAAAAACCAACAATGAAAACACCTGACAAGGGTTTTTTTTTTCCCTTTGCTTGTTTAACAAGACATTTTGATAATTTCAGATCAAGAGGAGAATATTTGTCTCACAACTGATCATTATTTCTTTTTGAAGAAAGCATATGTAATATATCAAGGAAAATATTTCTGGATACAAGATTCCTGCTCTCCATCCTATGATAAAGAAAATGGTATAGTTTTACTGAAGGCTTGCTGATACATTTGTTTATTCAATTTATGTAAGAAGCAAGAGGAAGCCAAGTCCATGTTTAGAGTCTTACAAATACTTAATTCAGTGTTTTTGCAATTTTCCTTAATTTGAAAATTGATGATTTTATCTTTTCTTCTTTTGACAGCTGTTTTTTAGCAGGTATTATGAGGCATTACATTTGCTTGCAGAACTACTAATATATTGTCAGAGGAAGTCTCAACTCAGGGAATTCCACTTAATTTAATTTATTGCCAATGAAAATAAACTTTTAGTTACTAATTTGGATATTGAGAAACAAAGAAGACAATCAATTAAACAAACACTTGGGGAAACACCTTTCCTCCCCTTGCCAAAGCTCACATTCAGTCCAGACACCTCTCCTGCCCCTTCTTCATCTCCCCTCCCCTTGTTTTGCTGCAGGTTACACTCACTCACTTCAGTTATGGGATGGGCAGCACAGGAAGCTGGGGTCAGCATGTAGTTGGTTTTTTTGCCACTCCTTGTTTCTTACTCTTTTTTTTCACGGCTCTCTCCTTCTTACTCATTTTTGCTCTGGCATGAATTTCTCCCTGGGCTGCAGTCCCCTTGGGTGAGTTCCGGCCCTGATGTGATTTATGCACTGGCCACAGCTTCCTAAGATGCATGCCTCGTCTTTTGTCTCCTTTCCTGTGTCCTGCATCTCCTGTTTTGTGTGATAGGTTGGTGCTCCCATTTCAAAGTGGCTGGTCCCAGCTGTCACCAGCATGGGGCACTTCCTGGCTTCCTCCCACACAGGGCACCCTGAAGCCCCTGCTACCGAAATCCTGCCAGATATGCCCGTGACATTTATAGTGCGGATATATAAATCATTTAGATACATTTCTAAATATCTTGTTGAGAAGCTAATCATATTGACATCAATACCACATCCATCTTTTCAGTTGCCTCGAATTTTCCTCCCCTTTCTTGGTCACTGCCAACATTTCCATCCTTACAGCTACTCCAATCCGTACTTCGGAGTTTGCTTTTGACAACTCTCTCTCACATCTCTCATATCCAGAAACTTGTTGCCTTTTATTCAGCATAAATATTTTTTCCTCCCATTAACCACATCATATGTCCTGTTCTCCACTACAGATGTTTCTATCACTGCAACATCTTACTCTCCCTGAAAAATATATCCGAGAATATTATTTTCCTTTCCAGTCCAAATGTTAAAACAGTAACTAATTTTATAATTTAAAAGCTTTGTGAACTTTGCAGCTACTACTTTGCATCATTCATTGCTTCTAGTTTTTTTGTTGTTGCTGTTGCTTTATTGCAGAGTTTTGTTCCTTTATCACAGTCTCTTGTTCAGTCTATATATAAGCACTTCAAGTTTTCTTTCATACAGGCTCTTCTGCATATCATGGTGTTCCTAAGACCTATCCCCATTTTACCTCTGAGTCTACTCTAAAGGCCTGTTTCTGCTTTGCTGCCAGTGTTACTACAGTTCCCTTCTAGGGAAAGCAATTTTTAGTATCCCTTTTCCTCAATCTGCTGTCCAGCTGCGTGAGCATGTAAAGAGAAGATGTTTCACTTTTCCCATGCAGAGAATGAGCTAAATGTTTGCAGGATCCAGGTCTAGGCTCTGTGGTCTGGATCACAAGGCATACTAGAGCTGCCACCTGCCTAGAAGAGAATATTACAATCCGGAGAGATCTAACACTCTCTCATTGACTCACGTATAAGCGGAAAACCAACCTATTCCATTCACTGAAAGACTGTCAACTCAGCAAGGATATTGCAAGTAAGATAGGTCAATAGTCAGAATACTTCCTTAAAGATATTGTATGACTGATCAAAAGTCTTCAAGAACAGGTAAACACTGTCCTACATACAATCCAAACTAATGCTTTTTCCCTCTGGTCCCTCCAGAGTGCCATCTAGAATGCGTTGGTCATGACGAAGCACGCGCTTTCCATGCACATGCAGTTAGCACTACTAATGCTGTTATCTTACAGTAAACCAGGTTGCAGGTTTTTTTCCTTCTGGTCTTGCTTTCTCTACCCCTTTATGGAGACTTTGTGGTGCTTTAAGACTGCGGAGGGCTGGGGCTAACGCTCCGCTGCGCTGGGAGGCAGGAGGGGGGTTGTCAGAGGGCTCAGCACGTCCAGAGCTGCTGGGGAAGGAGGGAGGGAAGGAAGAAAGATGCGCCCGCCCGCCCGCCTGCCTGCCGCCGGGCCGGAGGGCGGTGTGTGAGGAGCCGGCTCGCCGCGGCTCGGGGCCGGCCGCCGCCGGGGATGCTCCTGTGCCTGCGCCGGAGGCTCCCGTCACCTGTGGCCCTGCCCCCGCCGCGCCGCGGGCGCCTCCCCGAGCCGAGGACACACCTGGGCGCCGCGCCCCCGCCGCCCGCCGCCGCCGGCTGCCTCTTCCCCCGCCCGAGAGCCGGGCGGCGAGTGTCGGCGGAGCCGCGGGGCTGCAGGCGGGGCTGAGCGCTCGCTGGGCGGACGAGCGGCCCCGCAGGCTCCGCGCAGGCACCGGCACCCGCCGGCCGAGGGAGGCGGCGGCCGGACCCGGTGCGCGTTGCCCGGCAGCTCCGGCCCGGCCGTGGCCGCAGTCGCGGTCGCGGTCGTGGGCGCGGCGGGCGAGGGCGAGCCCGAGCCGGAGCCCCAGCCCGAGCCCGGAGCGGGGAGCGGGGGAGCGGCGGGGGCATGTGGATGTTGGCCGTCGCCTTGCTCCACAGCATCTCGCATGGTGAGCGCTGCCGCCCCCCGCCGCGGGGCTCCTTCCCTTTTCCCCCTCGGGCAAGGGAGCGGGTCGCGGTTGTGCCTTTTGTGTGCGAACCGTCGCGCTGGCTGCGGGCAGCCGCGGGGAGACGGGCGAAATTGCTCTGTAATCGCTTCAACTCGCTTACCTAGCAAAGTGACAGCCCATAACTTAACAGTATTTGTACAACCAGCAGAACAACCTTCGCGGGAGGCAGAGTGGGAGGGAGAAGGCGCTAAGGACGTTTTCTTCCCCTGTCGCCGTCGTGTGTCCCGTCTCTGTCCCCTTCATCATGTCCCCTTTCATCCCATCTCCATTTGGCAAAAGAACACGGTCTTCTGAAACAGAAGAAATAGCTAGCTCTATGCCATTCGTCACCCTACATAAAGAAGAAAACTAATATTTGCATTATATGCTATGTGGAAGGTCTTAGTTTCTGCTTTCCTATGCGTTTAAAAGGTTGTATGTAATAGCTGTGTGTGTTATTTCTGGTGTGTTCTATCTAACAGTTTCTTATTAATCCTTCTATAAATATATCTTCCAAGAAACTGAATTTAGAATTAGGTTTTAAAAATACTTATTGCCCTCGTGGAAGATATCGGGTACACGAAATGATTAGGGCAGACTTCCAAGGCATGGAGGAAAATTCTGTTTCATGATTAGGAAGTATTGACTTCTCAAGAACACATCTCTTAATATTAACTATTGAAGACAAATGAGATCTCCCTTAAACACCCCCCCACCCCGTCTTGTAAAGCTTGTTTAGGGGAATCTGATTATTATTTATGTGAAAAGTCTGTAACACTTCAGGTGGACGTATACATATAGGCATTTTGCCATTTTCCCACAAACCTTTGCCAACTCCCATCAGACATGACCTGAAACAGCTGCTGATCACTCTTAAAAACGCCAAGTGCAGAGATTTGTGTGTGCCATGGTCTATGATACTCATCTGCTCAAAGTGAGATCACTAGACTTCTTTTTGTATGTATCAGGAAGAAAATCTAAATACAGAAAACTTAAAAAGCCTGTCCTTACAGTGCTAGGTGGAGATCTTGGCATGTGAATTAAAACTATTTGAAAACCAGAAATTTAATTTAATGGCAAATGCTAACATGATATAATTTTATTGAGTTCTAAACTGACAGTAAACCCAAACCTCATATGGAAAAAGGAAAAACAAATCAGATTGTTAGGTTTTCTTAATCTCAAACAATTGTTATTTTGATTTGAAGATGCTAGTCAAGAAACTATTGAAATTTTGAACTTATGCAACAGAATGCTTCAAATATACTGAATTCAGCTTTTTCCAATAAGGAAGTCAAATAACTTTTTGATCAGCTTTAAACTTATACCTAAATATGAAAGCTAGTGAAAGTCAGTGAATCAGCTTTGAAATACCTTTGCAACAGTAACTGAAATGAGGAGTAGCAGATTGGGAAAATAATACAGTATTCAGTTAAGTGAAATCAAATACTAGTTTTATATCATATCATATGAACATATGCATGTGTTGCCCCTGAGGAGTATTTTTTTGCCTCAGCATCTAGCATTTTCTTTGGTGCCCCTTTTTTTTTTTTTTTTTAATAGACCTATTTTAGGTCTATTAAATAGACCTTCTCAATCTGTTTATTGACTTATAACCAATTAAGCATAACTTTCTTTTTTATATCCATGTCTTGGGCAAAAGCAGGGAGACCAAAATAATGAGCAGTTATTCTTTCAACATCATTGTTTAAGAAAGACAGGAGGTGTTATGCAAGACAGGTGTGTCTTTTGAAGATTTCTAGTTTAACGTTCAGCTAAAAAATGCTTAAAGCCCATTGTGTTCTGGTTGTATCATTTCAAGGAAGGAGATAGCAGAAACAGTCAGGATCCATGTATACGCAACATAAGTGACAGAAGCAGGAACGAATTCTGTGTGAAAGGAGTATAAGGTAGGGAGAGAGGAAACTGTGTGCTTAAGAAAGAGATGAATGTGATAACTCTATAAAAGAGGCATCCCTATTTATTTGCCCTGGAGACAAACGTTGGTATTCTGTGCCATGTGTCAAATACCAAGGTCCTCCCCTCAATATGACTGTGGCCTGCCCATCACCTCTGTATCCTGGGGTGTGGGGTGGCATGTGGAGATTTTTTTGTCTGTAGTTCTGGAAGAACTATTTCAGAGTAGTGGCAAAAATGCAATTTTCACCTACTTCCCACTTCACTAAACTTTCCAAGTAAGGCAGGAAAGCTCTTTTTACTGAAACCTGCCAGGTTTTGAATACCTCCAAGGATGGAGACTTCACAAACTCTGTAGGAAACCTGTCCCTGTGTTAGACTACCCTCACTAATATATAAATAATTTTTATTTTTATATACCTATATGTACATAATGTTCTGTTTCAATGGAGTTTCTCATTTTCTGTTTGTGTCTATTGCCTTTTGTCTGGTCACTGGATAACACTGAGAAGAGTAAGACTACATTTTCTTTACACCATCCAATCAGGTATTTTTATACATTATTAAGATCCCCATTCAATCAGGTATTTTTACCCATTATTAAGATCGCTCTGAGCCTTCTCTTTTCCAGGCTAAATAGTCCCAACTCTCTCACCCTTTCCTCATGTATCAGATTCTTCAACCCCTTAACCAACTTTGTGGCCCTTCACTCATATCGCTCCAGTATGTCTGTGTCTTTCTTGGACTGAGGAGCCCAGAACTGGTACAGAGTACTCCAGATGTGTTGCCGCCAGTGATGACATGACAGCTGTGATTTTTTTCTCCTTTGATACTAGTCCAGCGTACTCATGTTGTCACTCATATTTACTCAGCCTTTCATTTTACTGTGAAATCCTTCACTGGAGAAGATAACCCATTGCTTCTCTGTCACGTCTTTCTCCTCTACTGCTAACGTCCTTCATTGCACTGCCCTACCAAACTTCTCCTATGAAGTACCTGGAGTAATTTTCCATCTCCAACCAGTATATCAATTTCCACTTCTTTACCAGACTTACAGTCAAGTACTTTTCTGCTCTTCTGTATAAGAATTTCTGCCCCAAAAGACAAGTTCTCCATTAGCTGCCTTCAAATCCTGCCTGTAGGCTTGCTGCTATTTAAAAATTCGCAACAGTTGGCTGCTATGGACATTGCTCATCTTGCTTAATTTAAAGTGTTTATGGTGCAAGTCGCTGTAGCTTCTCCACATGATAAATGGAAATAGAGGAACAAGTGCTTCAAGGGTGCAATTTCTGTTCTACTTTGGACAGCCACTTTAAGACAGGAGAAATAATCTCTTAAATGTGCTTACTCCTCCATTTTGACTATTAAAGGGGACCTAGATACCTGGCTGAGAGAGAGAGAAGTGTCTGTTTTATCACCTTTTGTGTTTCTCTGGATGACCTCATGACTTGAAGGCATAAAGAATGTATCAATCTCATCTGTTAACAATTTGCATTAGTAAAACTTATGTTCTGTACTCAAAAGTAAATGCAAATGCAGTTTCCTTCATGGTTTTCTGTTTCCTTTGTCTGTAAATGTGAACAATGATAGTCTATAAAAAATGCATTGTAGAGTCAAAATTATTTGTACAGTGGTGGATAAACACATAGTTTCTTGGTGGTCTGTGATAATGTGTGTCAAGTGTGGATGGGCAAGAAAGCATTAACAAAAGAGGAGGATCACAATTACTTTTTGTGAGTATTCCTGGAAGCATCCAGTTGTCCCAGGGAAGAGGCAGAGTACTGCAAGGCTTTACAACTGGAACTGGTTGCCACATGTGGAGAGAGGTGTAATACAGAGCATGGCCTTGAGGAGCTGGCTTAGTGGTAGATCGTCCTTGAAGAGACGGGTTTGGGATCCCTGAGGTTGGCCGGTGTGAAAGTCTTTTCAGTACATGTGGTTATGCCCCGTGAGCTGTCATGAGTTTTGATTTTTGTATTTCCCATGCCCTCTCCTAATTGGTCCCTCTTCATCAGAATACCTCTTGCCTAAAGCTTTTGTGAAGATCTCCTCCTCTGATGCCATGTCATGACAACAAATGTTTATGGCCTCATAGAATAGAAAGAATAACTTTATATCGAAATAATAGAGGCTTACTTGTGACGTAGAAATTCTATATAGTATAAAGGAAAAGATCTCCCATACGTCGTGCATGTTTCTCTCTAAGGCAAATGATGGTGTACCAGAAGGAAAATCACTGATGCAGATGTGTGAATGGAGAAGGTCTAGTTTTACTTTTTTTTTCCTGAGTCTTGGGGCAAGTTATCTGGAGAACCTACAACAACCCGCTGCTGTTCTTGCTGTATTATCCATGACAACAAGTTGGCAAAGAAAGTATTCCTTACGGTTCTCCTATTGCAACCTTCTTGAGAAGCCGACTGGAGCTCATGATGCAAGAAATACTTGTGGCCAAATCCTGCCATAAAATTCACACCCATAACTGGGTGTGGAAGCAGAAAGAAAAGCAGATGGAAGGGCTACCATTGCTCCACAAAAGCAAATGCAATTTATATCTGTTTCCTTTCCCCGTTTTAACGCCCCCCACGTGGTAGGTTGTTGCTTGGCAACCCTGCCTCCTTGCTCCACTGATGTTCTGTGGTTCTGCTGCTTCTCCTGGTCCCCTCCTTTGCACCAGGGTTGGGAAGAGCCATGCTCGCATGTGCTCCCAGCAATCTGCAAGCAGACCTATTGCCTCTTCATCCATGCTTGGAAGCAGGTGGGAGCCACACGAGGAAGATGAGAATACAGGGTACACTGTGTGGTGTTTGAGACTTGGTGAGCTCTGCTCTTCCTGATGCCTTCTGTGTATTGACTCAGGTCAGAGGGGTATTGGCTCTCGATAGCTTAATGCTTCTTTTGTTTATGTGGTTGCTATTCCACGTAAGCCACTTGCATCCTGGGCAGGTAATAGAGAGCAGAATTTGGCTCAGAACCAGGGATAACCTTCCCACATAATTACGGTACTTAACGGGCTGCACTGTAACAATTATTAAAGCGAGGTCTTCAGAGCTTTGAAACCATCATTCATTTAAAAAAAAAAAAAAGCCTTATTGAAGCTGTGATATTTCTTTAAATTTCTTTTTTCCCCACCACTTCATTTTAATAAGAAGTAGCTATGTATATAGTTATATGGACATGCCCATGTCCAACCCCAGAGTAGCCCTACATCTCTTGTTGAAAGGCCCTGACTCCTAATCTAAACAATGGAAAATCAGATTTAGAAATGAAGTAGTATTCTTGACTCAGCCTTTTCAAGCTAAGACATTCAGATATGTACTGTGTGGCATAGCTATGCCAATGATTTCAATATATGTAAGTCACTCCATCATATCTTGGCATTAATATAATTTAATGCTGTGGTCTTCAATGTCTTATCTTTATACATACATCAGACACACAAAGCAGTTTAGTTCAACTTTATTTGGAGGCTTTTAAATGGGTATCTTCACTGCCATAGTGCTTGTATGTCATGTTATGTTACTTTCTCTGGTGAGAACCAATTAGCACCAAGAGAAGCCTTTCTGCCCTTGTATGAACCCAGATTTTCACCCAAGACAGCTGTCTGCTATGTTGTGTGCCATGTTCCTGGCCATCTTTAGCTATTTTACACGCCCCTCCTCCCAACCTTTTCCAGGGTAGGAACAAACTTGTCTGTATAAAGATGTGAAAATTAAAATATAATTTCTCCTGGCTTCTCCCTTCTGAAAGGGAATATTTTTCCTTTACTTGTCTGTCAGTTTTTCAATAGCCAAGAATCTTACCTTTTCTGTTTCTTTGTAAGGTGCAATGCAAAAAGAAGTCTACAGCACAAAAAAACCCCCCCAAAACAACAAAACAACCAAAAACCAAAAAACCCCAAAAACCCCCAATCAAACAAAACAAAACAAAAAAAATCACTGCCCTATGTTTTGATGATGTTGTTTTAAATAGAAAAATCTGGTATTCTCTCCAAAAAACATGAATCATACACAGGGTTTTAAAATCCTTCCCACAGACTGGATTTTTCCATGCCTTATTCTAACATGGTTTTCTAAGAAATGTCTGTCAGCTCCTCTCCTCCTTCTCTCTAATACCTTTCCCACCTGCTGGCCAGTTTCTATCAGTTTGTTATGTGGGTGTAAGTAGAGTATTGTTCAGTCATTGCTTTTATGTGTGTATTAGTGTATAAACATTCACCTGGACAGAGAAGAGAGAGACTAATCCCACTGGAAAAAGTAATAGGCATCTGAGAATCCACTTAGGTCTTCAGTCTTCTGACCAAATATCCAAAGGAAATACTTCTTTTCCACTGATTCTGTGCTCACAGAATGACTCAGTGGTGTAACTTTGCTAGTTCATGTCTTCCAGATCCTACCGGAACCCCAGGAACAAGCTGCAGAAGAAAAGAGCAACTTCAGTCAGGGGAAAGAAAAAAATAATTTCCATTTTATTATTTCAAGCTTGCTGTGTATTAAGCCATCTACACTATTTTGAATGCTGCTGCTTTAATTCATGAGCATATCAAGACTGAATGGTTAATTGTGTGTATACTGTAAGGACAGGTCATGCAAGAGAGCACATTTTTTTGCCAGGTAACAATGTTTTTGCACATTATCAGCTTGGAGTAGTCAATGGCTTCAGATGAAGTATGGGAAGCAAATTGTACTTATTCTCCTGTATTCTGGGGGTGGATTAGGTAGGTATCAGTAGTATAGATGCTTTTACAGGTAACTGCATGCAGATGTTCAGATTTTATTTGTCCTTCTTGAATATTCCATATTATTGAATACTATTATTCCATACTATAGCTGCATAATAAAAAACAGAGCATTTCAACTAATATCTTCATAATGGTACTTAGAGAACTAGAAATTGCGTTTAAATTCTGAGTGTCTTATGGAAAATATTTAATTTTTACAACTTGCTCTGATTAAAATGGCTGACTGTGAGCTTATAGATATAAGCATTAAGCTTGGTAGCCAGTGAGTATCAGAAGGTTTAGCGATTGGTTTTGACAAGCATTCAGCATTTATCTGAATCTTTCCAGTATCAAATCGGGCATGAAGTCTTGTGAGGAAAACCTGTTCTCACAAGGCTTTTGATTCTCCTGTTTCCAGACTGATGCAAACTACTGAAAAGCTTTCCCTCTTCTGCTACTCTTTCCTTCTTAACCCCTGGTTCCTTTATCACTCTGAGTTTATCTTCATTATGGGTACAGTGACAAAGCTTTAGCTCACCTGAAAATTTGAGGAAGAGTTACAGAACTTGTCATCTTCAGCTTTAAAATAGATTTGGATCAGAAAGAAGATTGGAAATACTTGATTCAGAAGATTGAGGTCTGAATGCTTAGGACTGGTATTTATTTCAGCCAAATATTCACAAATCCTTTGCATGATGCCTCTTCACATATTTTCACTAAAAGGAAGGAAAAAATAGTTGCTTACTGAAATGTTCCAGGTTTTATTTCTTTCTCGTTATTATCCCAGGGTGGTGTGCTTCTGTTTTGATTTTGCTTTTAAGGTAACTGGGACCACAAGTCCTTTCTCACTAGAACTAAAACCATTGTTAAATCCTACTATAAAATGAAAATCATAGATAAATTTACAACTGAAATTAGTTTACTTAGTTGATAGCCCCTAGCAGTTATATTTACCTAGGCTACAAACTAATAACCAATATTTTTCTTTCAAATAACTAATCTGAAAGAACATGGTCAAGAAGACTTCAGTGATGGAAAGAGGTCAATAATGAGGACACACAGGATGTTTTAGAAACTGAGGGATGACTGAGCCAAGGTATCATCTCTTCCAGAAACTGGGCTGATCAGTCATTTACATTCTGGTTTCACACATGTTCATTTTTTATTTTTTATTTTTTTTCCCCAGGTCTTCTGACTGTTGAGGACTTCCTCTCTCACTATGCTTTCTCTTCACTTCTTCTCTGCTTCCCTCCCATTCTTTCTTCCCTCAGGTACCTTTAAAACCATTTTCAAAGCTGAAATTGCAAATGAGATTTTTGCGTCCTGAATGACAATGAAGGGCTCTGTTTGAATAGTTGAATGCTTCAATGGCAGACATTTGACTGAGTTCCCTAAAGCCCAAAGCCTATGAAACCATCCATGATCTGAATAGAACCAATTACTGCTGCTGCTCCCAGCCCAGTCTCTCCTTGGAAGATTCCTTTATTTTTTTTTTAAAGTCCAAATCAATACAGACTTATTGTAGACAGGCCATTTAATCTTTTTTTTCTTTGAAAAAAGAATTTTACTGCAAGACTGGTTACAGAAGTTATAGACCAGATACATCATCTTCCAATACGGAAATGTGAAACATTCAGCCAGCTGGATCATTATAACCTACATAATTTTCACAAAGGCACTTTGCATCCATCTTTTATTTGGTGTTTTGGTCTGCTGTTGTCATTCCTTGTGTGCCTGCTCTCTTAGTATGAGAATACGATGTACATGCATTGTAAAATTGGTTTGCAGACTGTCCTGGGTTTGGAGACCTTGCCATTTAACACTTTCTGTATGTGCTCAGCTGAAAGCTGAGTGGGTTGTTGTCAGATTGATCATGCTAGTGATATTTCTGTATGTATTTCATGCTGGTGGCTCAAGGGACAACTTGAACTTGTGTGGCCTGAACTGTCAGAAAGTATATTGATGTTCTAGGTGCTCCATTGGATGGCTCAAGCGCATTGGTGTTTCAGTGAGGTCCTAATACAGAAGTCTTCTTGCACTTTCTGCAATATAATGTTATCTGAAATGCTAGGTGTCTGAGGTACGTTTAGGGTGATCATCAGCTGATGTGTACTGTTGCCATTTCTCTGTTAACTTCAAGAGATCATCCTCATAGAGTTTGTGTGCTAGCTGCAGAAGGCAACGATGATCAACCTGATACAGTCAACCAGTATAAGATCTAAACCCAGTTTAAGAACTTAATTTAAGCCTGTTTTAAGATTTTTAACTCTTAATCACAGTTACAGTAACAGTTGCATAGGATTTTTTCTTCCTTTTTTTTTTTTTTTTTTTTTTTCCCCCAGAGAAGATAGAATTAGGTGCAAACTCTAATTGAGAGATCTTGCTGGAAAATTATTGAATTTGTTTCAGGAAGAATTTAATAATTTCCAGCCACTTACTCTAGAATATTCTATTGTAATCAAACAAAAAAAAAACCATAAAATGGAATTCTCTTTGGTTGCTAACTTTAACTAGCCTTGATTGCAGCTGAAGTCTGGTCATGCTTCATTTTTCAGACTTGAAAAGTAGCATCCTGACTGATTTCATGTATTCTGTGTGGAAGTTATCATATAGTCTTGTTTCTCCACATTGACAGATTGTTTCATTTAGGTTTCAGTCAAGTTATTTCCTGAGCAATAGAACTAGTGAACCCTGCTTTTATGCAAAATTATGTCCTGTCTTCCCCTCCCTTCCTTAAGCCTAGCTCAGGACTATGATTATGCTGCCTAGTTAGCTGGCTGTTGCTAAAAAAAGGTTATGTACCCACTGAAAGTTGGTCCCTTGCCTTTTGGTGCCACAGAAGAACAAATCGAAGACCTACGGTTTTAGTCTGCAGCTGCTGTTGTCGTTTCAAATAAACTGAAAAGTACAGAAACTTGGTTGAGACTGCTTTAAATGAAACTAAAATTTGTCAAGAGCTACCAGAGTTATATAGGTAAGGAGGTAGAAATTACTGAGAAGACAGTATATTTATTCCATGTGCTATAGCATTGTATCTCTTAAGACCTAAACATGTTTTCAGCTTCAAAATGGGAAACAGCAATTCTGAAAGAACTGCCTGAACAAATATGTCATGAACTTCTTCAAAATGTTCTCAAATCAATATTTCTGCTTTTCTGCTAGTCACTAGCTCTCTTCAAAACAAGGAGATGAAAGTATTGTCATTTTTAACATAACTTCACTCCCAATAAAAGCAAACTTCATTCCCCTGCCCCTCCCCAAGACATTTGTATTTCTCTCTCTAATTTTTCTTTAACGGCATCAGATTTTCCACTGAACAGCTTCTCTGGTTACCCACATATTTTTCTTAGGGGCAACCACAAGCAGCTAGTCCTTGCCCAATATTGGTCTCATCTCTCCTATTTTCACTTTAGGGCTTCAGTATCTCCTGGCTGATGCCCCAGCCACGATGGGATGCAGGGAACTAAGCACTTGCAGGATGGCTTTCACTACGCTTCAGGTGCCACTTTGGTTTTGTCAATAATGAAAATGAAGGTCCTTATACAATGCTTTGGGAGTGTGTTTTGTTCCATTCTGTATGGCTTTAGAAACATCTCCAGGCAGATATTCTTTCCTGTCCAGCTGTGTTGCTGAGCTTTCTGCATGTATTCATCCCAATTTGGTTTTGGGGGACATCCTTTCTCAGGTTTCATGACAGTGAACAAGTCTGAGTATTGGCAGCATGGCGATGTCTGGTGCTATAAAGCAGTTAAAGGAAAAAAAATGTGCCGTGAAGACCTCCAAATGTGAATGTGATCCTGTTTGGTAACACATTGGGGATTCTGCAGGTTGAGATTCCTTAGTGCTTTGTTGTTTGCTTTTCATCTTACAGTTTAAATTCAGTTGCCCTAATGCTGTTACATATATCCCAATATTGATTTTTTCTTTTCTGCCTGCATTTAATATTTTTTCCTTTTTTCTTTTTTTCTTTTCCCTTTTAGACCAACCTTCACATCATAGAAAGAATGTGAAGAAAGAATAGGCACAGAAATTGCTTTTAGTTAGAGAGGCTGAAATTTATGCTACAGGGGGAAAAATTTTGTTACCACAGAAAAAGAAACACATGAGAGGCCAAACAGTATCTGGAGCTGTGTAAGCACAGGGAAATGTAGATTTATGTATTTTTTTTCTTTCAGTTCCACACAGAATGCCACTCAATTATTTGATGCGCGCGCCTGTCTGGGCTGTGACCTTCTAGAAGGGCCCCCTCCTCCAGTCCCCCCACACGACTTGTCAACACATTAGTCATATACAACTCAGCTGATGCTGAACGGACGCAGTTCAGCCAACTATTGAGAGGCAGGGCATTCCGCTGCCGCCTTCTATTGGTCTTGGTTTTTTCCACTGTGGAGACTTTGTGGTGCTTTAAGACTGCGGAGGGCTGGGGCTAACGCTCCCCTCCGCTGCGCTGGGAGGCAGGAGGGAGGTTGTCAGAGGGCTCAGCACGTCCAGAGCTGCTGGGGAAGGAGGGAGGGAAGGAAGAAAGATGCGCCCGCCCGCCCGCCTGCCTGCCGCCGGGCCGGAGGGCGGTGTGTGAGGAGCCGGCTCGCCGCGGCTCGGGGCCGGCCGCCGCCGGGGATGCTCCTGTGCCTGCGCCGGAGGCTCCCGTCACCTGTGGCCCTGCCCCCGCCGCGCCGCGGGCGCCTCCCCGAGCCGAGGACACACCTGGGCGCCGCGCCCCCGCCGCCCGCCGCCGCCGGCTGCCTCTTCCCCCGCCCGAGAGCCGGGCGGCGAGTGTCGGCGGAGCCGCGGGGCTGCAGGCGGGGCTGAGCGCTCGCTGGGCGGACGAGCGGCCCCGCAGGCTCCGCGCAGGCACCGGCACCCGCCGGCCGAGGGAGGCGGCGGCCGGACCCGGTGCGCGTTGCCCGGCAGCTCCGGCCCGGCCGTGGCCGCAGTCGCGGTCGCGGTCGTGGGCGCGGCGGGCGAGGGCGAGCCCGAGCCGGAGCCCCAGCCCGAGCCCGGAGCGGGGAGCGGGGGAGCGGCGGGGGCATGTGGATGTTGGCCGTCGCCTTGCTCCACAGCATCTCGCATGGTGAGCGCTGCCGCCCCCCGCCGCGGGGCTCCTTCCCTTTTCCCCCTCGGGCAAGGGAGCGGGTCGCGGTTGTGCCTTTTGTGTGCGAACCGTCGCGCTGGCTGCGGGCAGCCGCGGGGAGACGGGCGAAATTGCTCTGTAATCGCTTCAACTCGCTTACCTAGCAAAGTGACAGCCCGTAGCCCAGCCACGTTGCTGTATGTCTGCCTCGTTCGGAGTAAGACGGTGCTTAGAGAGACAGGGATAGAGGTGCTTTTTCTTCCTTTCCTAGCTGGGAAAGTGCAGAAATTTGTTAAGTGCCGTATAAATCCGTCTGAGTACACGGGGATAATTTGAAGGGATTTCACCCTCAGCGGTTGCACTGAGATACTGCTTCCTTTCACGTTTTGGATTTTTTTTCACTGCCTTGTGCTTCCACCTAATATTTTGTTGTGTGGTTTTGCTTTTTTTTTTTTTTTTCCCCCAGTATATATATATATTTTGGAATTGCTATTTTAAATTTATTTCCCTTTCACCTTTCACTGTAAAGGTACCTGCTCTCTATCCCCCCCCCCCCCCCATTTATGTAAAAATATGCAAGGATAAGCATTACATCATCTGGAAATGTTGAAGACTTTCAGTCAATTATAAAGTTAGGAAGGGGAAATTAGACTGGAGATAGAATAAGGGTAAACCTGTTATAATTTTCTTCCCCTCTTCATTCTCCGAACTCTTGGATTGACAAACATTTATTGCTCTTTCTGAGTGTCTTTAATAGTGGATGAGGATATTCTGGAACATTTAGATATATATGATTGAAAACCATGCCATATGTGAAAATAGTTTTAAATTGCACAACTTTTATTAAAATGCATATAATCATTGCAGTTTTAAGGACAGAAAACAAATTATGGTGTAGTCTGAGGTTCTAGCTATTCTATTACGTTTCCTCCTTCTCAGATTTGAGAATGTAGCATTTGCCTGTAATGCATCACATCCTGACAGTTAAACTGGAAAGATCAGACACACAATTCTCAAAATAGGCAAAACAGGTAGAATAGGGAAACTCTTCTTGTATTGAATCAATGCGAGAGAAGCACAGGGCAAAGTGTAGGATTTTCTTGGATGATAGAAATAATTGAACCTCTCGCAGAGGGTGAGGTCTGAATGCTGGATAAGGGTGCCTTCATGTCTTCTAAGCATACGCTGGATGAGAAAACAGGTTGACAGGCATGGCCAGTCCAGTGCGAATAGCCGGATAAGATTGTAAACTAGGAGGTGAATCTTCAGTGTGTATTTAGGGCTATCTTAAAACATTTGCATCTTCTGAATGCCACAGAATGCAAAATGATTGAAATCCCCCAAACTGTAGCTTCAGAATTTTGCATTTCTCCTAGCAGTAAGACAACTGCAACAAGTTCTGACATTAAGAAATTATCTGATTTATTTATTTATTTATTTTATTTATTTATTTATTGGCAGGCAGCACTGTGCCTTTTTATCCTCTTCATCCAGATACCTTGGAGGGAGAGATTTGCTGTTTATCAGAGAGACAGAATCAGCCTGAAAGTATACGCTCTTACCGGTGCTATCCATCTAAAACGAGATTTGCACAGGGAAGGACCCTGTTTCTGTTCAAAAATCTTATGCCTTTTTGAAAAAGAAGAGGCATATATTTTGGTCTACTGTACTGATGCTATAAATTTTATGTTCTAAGCTAGTTAGTCCCTCTTCCAGGGGTTTCGAAGAACAGAGTAATTTTAGCTTTATGAGGCTGAAATACTATGAAAATCACTTTCATTTATTCCTTGATCTACGAAGTCAGCAGCAATTTCACTTTCAGTATTCATGTTTTTTTTGGATCACAGTCAAATATGAATTTGTATCCCAAAGATTTTCCTAGTTTTACTAGTATAATGTGTAAATGATAGATGCATCTGCACAGATTCTGTACTGACACACAGCATTATCCGTACATTTGTGAATCTAGATTGCTCAAATAAAATGGTTTTGTGTTTGGTGATATTTGAAGGTAAAAACATGGTAGAAATATGTAGTGGATTTGTCAATGATTCTTTGCAACTGAAGAACTGTGTTTTGACATTATACCTGATATCAAAATGCATATGGATTTAGGATCTTTTTAAAGGATTTCTTTTTAAATGGCACCTACCTTCGTGTTAAGTCTGAATAACTTGGTTTTGTTTGCTAGTAACCCTTACTGGGACTATCATATCGAAGTCAAGAATCAGAGAATTACATTTTAGAGGAATTCAGATTTTAATGCAATGTCATATCAGATATGTATCTCTTTGAAGGAAATGACTGCATAAATAAATAGATATGTCACATACACATTTATTTTAATTATTCTATCTATAACTATATCTGAACTTCACTGTGTAGAGGCAATATTCTTTTAGGACTATATCTAGGGGAACAGGGGGGAGGCTGTTGAAGGTTGCTTGCTTGGCTTCTGCCATTACCTTTTCTGAACCCCTTATAGAACTATAGTACATTTACTTAAAACACAAGCATGTGTATGAGTGGTTTTTAATTATGTGTTACATCTCATTCTAATTTTAAATTTAATATGTGTGAGATTCTTCATGTTTATGTTCCTGTTGTTGGCTTTGGGTTGTTTCTGTGGTGGTTGTGTTGTTTCTGGTTTTTTTTTCCTTGTGGTGTGTGTTTTGTTTTTTGTGGTTTTGGGTTTTTTTTTCTTTTTCTTTTTTTTTTTTTTTTTTTTTTCCTTTTCCTTTTTAAGGCAACAAATAGCTTAAAAAATAAACCCACATGTTATGGGTTTAACCCTATAGTTGTCATCTTGGGCTGTATTTCCATTGAAGATAATGGAAACCATCTGAATAACAATAGCAAAGTTGGCCCCCATATCACCCTACAGTCTGTCAGCACAAATACATTTTGTCAAATTAGATATGAGCAGTGTCACTGAGTAGGCTTTATGTTTGTGAAATAGCTTCCTTCTGGGGACAATAAAATACTGACATACTGTTACATCCAATTAGTATTTCTGAAGCCTGAAACAAAACCTTCCAAATACCTGGTTGAAGCATTTAGATTTTGTAATGGCTTTAAACTCTCATTTCTGTGAGTTTCTGAAAAATACAGGTATCTGTTAACCATAGATGTGTTGCAGCCTTAGTAAGTGCGTGGGATGATATAGACATCAGTGGGAGCTATGCAGCTAAATTCACCACTTTGAAAGCCTGAGTCATGCAGTTACAATCCTGAGCAATACTTTTGAGTTACTTCAGGGTTACTATATCTGTACTACCTTCCACGTTACTATATGTAAGTACTCGCAGAAACAAGCACGTAAAATTAACAACGAAAGTCTATCGTAGCCTGTTTGTAATTAGTAAGCTGGCATTTTGCTAATCACAGGGAAAGAAGGAGACAGAAGATAGGGAAGGCTGTGGGGGGAGAATGGCCTCCTTCAAAAGCCTTGCTTTTTATTGAAATAAAGATAAATGTGATAAAGTTAGGTCAGAATTAGGATGCTATTTTCAGAAACAAGTATCTTGCAGTATCATTTAGTCTCTGCTGTAGGTATGCTGAGCCCATTTGCAGGCTTCTCTCTGGCTGTGTTTCCTGTATGCCTGTTGTCCACAGATGTTCTGCTGAAATCAATGGAGCATCAGGAGGCACCCAATACAGTACAGGTGACACTAAAAATAAATTTCCATTAAAATTATTTCCTGTTTGAATCCTTTCCCTACCCTGTATCTCTCTATGGGTTCTAGCAGCGTATTAGAAGACTGAGAGGGATCACACTGAACTGAGAGCAGGGGTTGGGCTGGAGAATGAGCAGTGAAAGTGACAGCGGTACTAATGACACTCTCCAAAGAAAATGGTGACTCTCAGTACTGGGGATGAAACATTTAAGGAAAAGAGCAAACAGCTTGCTTTGTAGAAACTTACTGTAATACATACATAGCTTATGTGGAATTGTGTAGCCAAATCCTTAGCTTAGAAAGTTTAATGCATGTGCAGAAATCATTTAGCTTGGTATATGCTTGTGGATGGCACAGTACAGCTGATAGTGTTTTTAATCTGGTGTTACTCAAGGTATGAATAGCTGTTAATTAATCACCAAATGCCAAATAAAGAATAGTTATAGCTAGGCACCCGGAGCACACTCCGAATAGAAAGATCTATTTCCATTTCAAAAGAAGTGTTTCTCCTCTGCTCAGGGAGAACCATCCCCAGGCTTCGAGGCTGGGCTGGCCAGCTGTGGTTTTCTTACTGTGGAGGGGAGAGCCGGAGCCACGCGACACTAGTGGGCAGCAAACCACAGGAGTCTGGCTGCGCTTCGGGGAGCCGTGATGGGAACAGGCGGTGCCCGGCGGAGGCGTTTGAGCTGCACTGTTCTATCCACTGTCACTAAACTTCTTAACTGGTGGATGCTGCGTCTTACTTCCATAGCACGGAATAGTAGAAGTACGTGACAATTAAGGTATTTTTGGTAACGGTTTAAAGTGAAGCTGATTTCTGCAAATGATAAAAACAAACCTGTAAACCCTGTTCAATAGCTAACAGCTCTGCACTGTGATTTCATAGAATCATTGGATTGTTTAAGTTAGAAGAGCCCTTTCAGATCATCAAGTCCAACCACTGACCCAGCACTGCCAAGTCCACCACTAAACCACATCCCTAAGTTTCACATCTACATGTCTTTTAAATACCTCCAGGGATGGTGACTCCACCATTTCCCTGGGCAGCCTGTTCCAGCTTTTGACAACCCTTTTGGTGAAGACATTTTGTCTAATATCCAGTTTAAACCTCCCCTGGTGCAACTGAGGCCATTTTCTCTTGTCTGATCACTTCTTACTTGGGAGAAGAGACCGACCCCTACCTCACTACATCCTCCTTTCCGATGGTTGTAGAGAGTGATAAGGTCCTCTCTGAGCCTCCTTTTCTCCAGACTAAACAACCTCAGTTCCCTCAGTCGCTTCTCATAAGATCTGTGCTCTAGACCCTTCACCAGCTTTGTTGGCTTTCTTTGGACATGCTCCAGCACCTCAATGTTTTTCTTGTAGTGAGGGGCCCCAAATTGGTAACAGTATTCAAGGTGTATTTTAGTGACATCTCTTCAGTACTGCTGCATCCAGAAAAGTTTAGAAGTTGGTTTTAATTTTGTTTGTCCTTGAGTAAACTCTTTTCATTTAGTATACTGATAAATTGAATTATTTAGGGAAATCTTGCAGGCTTCGACAAGTAGCTCAATCAGAAAGCTGTTCCAGCTCAGAAGCTGTGCAAGGCTCTGGTTACAGGAGCAGATGGGCTCAGGTTGGACCTAACCTTTTGTGGTTTTGTCTGGATGATTTTCTTAACAAATATGCTTCTCAGGTGCAGGGCTTGTTTGGGGTGGGGAAATAATCTCTTTTACTTATTTAATAAACATTAAAGTGACAAAAAAAGCAAAAAGCAATGAAACTAAACATCTTATAGGTGGAGGAGGTGGCCAGGGTAGTGAATTGAGGAGCAAAATAGATGGAACTCCTTCCTTTCCCTTTAAAGTTTACTCAGATTGACAAGTTAAGATGTGCAATAGATTAAGGCCTGTTTGAACATCCCACTCACTTAGCCTTTGATTTTAATTGAAACACCCCACTTATCAATCTCTAGGACTTTTTCACTTTTGCAATGGGAAAGACACTAACTCCAGCTTTCACTTTAAAAGCTGGAGAAAGCTGAAAGAACATTATAATCAATTTAATTTTTCTGAGCTACAATTTATTTATTTTTTTTTAAATGATATTTCTTTTGAGTCGTTGAAACTCTGAAAGGACTAAAAAAATACATTTAGTCATTACAGGCCTGTAGATCAGCATACTTAATTATTTGAAGGTGAATGTGTAAGTATATGCAGTTAAATTACTTGTTTCACAATATAGTTTGAGATATTTTACAATCCTTCCTAATCAACACTTCCTTTTCCTTTAACCTGTTATAAAATGAATGAAATTAGGGTTTCTTTGAAGAATAACATGATGTGAAATCTTATCTTCTCAGTCTTCACTGTCGCTTAAAAACATCAAACACCAGCATTTTTAAAAAAAACAAAAAACAAACAAAAAAAAAAAAAAAAACCCAACAAACAAACAAACAAAAAAAACCCCAACCTAAAATGGGAGGCATTTCATAAGAGCATTTCACAGCACAATATTTTAGAGCACTGAAAAGAACCTGTTTAAGAACACACCACAGATTCCTCAAGTACTTGTTAGCACCATGGACTTTTCTTGCCATTACTTTCTTTTTATATTGTCATTCAGAAAAGAATTTCTTGTTATCTCATAAGTATTTTTTTTTTTCCCATTAGGGCATTGGGTTAGTCATCAGGAAAAGAGAAACTAGGGTACATCAATATATAGCTTTCATAGTGCAGTGGGCAACATACGTCATGATACACACTGAGGAAACAAAGGCAGGCAAATGGATGGACAAACAGGATGGCAGAGATTAACAAATCTTTCCAGAATCCCTATTTAAGCTATTTTTACTTAGAAGGCAGGGAGTAAGATTTAAGAGTGAGCCAGCAATCCTATTTATAGAAAGCCATTTTTAAATGCAAAGGCTTTGAGAGAGTCACCTCCATCCTAAACACCAGCCTCCCTGGAGCTTCTTAGTAATTGAGGGAGAGAGCAGCCGAGTGACCCGATCTGAATCACTGATGTGCCTCTGCTGAAGCTTCCAGGAGGACAGACCCTGCACAAGCGCAGGAGCATGGGCCATGGGGCAGCCTGAGAGCGTGTCTGAAATAGCATCCTGCTACATGTTGATGTGGCAGAGACAAAGGCACATACAAGGACCACCTGAGAAATTTTTTGCCTGGTTAGCATTTAAAGCTTCTAGATTCATGCCACTGTGTGAGCCGAAGACCAACCATCCTGCTCATGTGGTTCTTAATCTAGTAGGTCAGGGATACTGTTCTTTCTGGGATTTTAAAATGTATTTATACTTATACACACATATATATAAATTTATATATCTTGTAATTGCTTAAAAGTTTCTGTGTGTGGAAAATCTGGCACTTGCTTTGCTGTCCAAGTATACCGATTTTATTTTCTTCAAATTAATTACACAGTAATTCTATGCAGAAGATTTATCGTTTAGAATTTAAGTTCATACTACACTAAAAATTATTCTTAGTCATCTTTAGATGACTATTCTGTCATCTATAGTAATTTTTTGAGTAAATTTTGGGGAGCCCTCCAATGTTTCAAAAATATCAGAAACATGATTCCTGGAAGGACCGGGCGTCCTTCAATACAACTAGAATATAATTGTGTTGCACTGTAGCTGTGAATTGTTGCCTGTCTACATAATCTGCTTGCAGTGATTTTATAGATAAGGTTGTAGGGTTGCTCTGTCTATATAAATATCTGTTGGTGTGAAATCCTCCCATGTGGTTTTGCAAATGAACAGCTTATGCTAAGCATGCACACTATAAGGGTGTTTGTCTCTCAGCATTTAAGAGTGGCAGCCCTCCATGGCCTCAGTTTATAGATGCCACAGAATTAAGGAACTTGATGGATGTGTTTGTTTTCAGTTCTGTTCTTTAGAAGCATCTCTATGATAAAATGTTGTTCAGTAGAATTTCCTAGAGGTTTACTAGTTAGTATGGAGTTCAAACGCCAAATGTAAGTCTTTGACATGTGGCTCTTGTTTAAGCTGACAGAGAAGGCTAGCTGGGATAACAAAATGTGCAGGCTTGGTAGATCCCATATGTTGTTGTTACTGGACTGCAGAAATTGCATGGTAGGATTTGAGTGCACCAAAATGCTAGTTGGCTGCTTTTTCCCAGAGTGTGGAAAGGTGATGAATAAAATGTCAGCTTTGGCTTTTGCTAAATTCTCTTGTGGGACTGTTTTTTCCATCAGAAGTCACTGTGTGTGTTTGTTTGTCTGTTTGTTTTTGTTTTATAGTATTACCTTCTGAAGTCTTTGGTGTTTTCTGTGGGAATGTTGCCATTTGGAATTTTGGCCATGACTCGGGAAAATACTGTGAATGCATAAAGTCTCCTGAAAACTAAGATGTGAGCATGTGACATTCTGTTAGACTACTTCTGCCTTGAGCTAAGGACAGTGAAAGTCCTTGACAAAGTCCTTTTTATTATGAAAAGCAGATTCTGATGTCCCTGGAATGGGGTCTTGATGGAAAAGATGTAATTCAAGCAAAACAGGCTTTAGGTGGACCTCAGTTTAAACAGAAAAGGCCTCTTGTGGTTTACCATCCAGAAGGTCCTGCACACACTGCACATTCTTCAACTGAGGCTTTTCCTCCTATTAGGCTTTTCTGTGGGTCAGTTTAAAAGCCAGTTCACATATTATTTCTAGACAGGTCAACCACAGTTTGCTTTGCAACTGCAGTTGTAAAGTGAGGCATTTGCTATGTCATGATATGAAGGAAGTAATTCAGGAGACTGTCGCTGAAGTACAAATTGCCTAGATATGTCTGTAGACATTTAAAGTAGAGGATTTTGGCTTAGTAAAGTGATTCCCAAATGTCTGGAGTAAGGATTTGCATTATACTAGTTAGTGCTTTTAGCTGCATATATTTAGGCAGCTTTCCTTTGTACCTTTCTTACTAGTTTTATTGTGTGACCTCTCCCACTATGACAACATTTTCCACAGCCCCGTTGTGTAGCGGTTCTAGATTTTTATCAGTGCAAGGGAAAAGAGAAACACAGAGAGTAAAGTTCATCTCTTTATGGGACTTGAGTGATAGGTGACACTTGCCATGTTTTTGTTGTGTTAGTTGTGGCCACAGCTTTTTATTCTTATTTTTTTATAAATATATATTTTTAACAAATAAAAAATATTTTCTTAGGGTAAGGAAGAGAAAAGGGTGAGCTTAAAACTACATGGGAATTCAGACAGCGTTGCAAGGTCTGGTAAGAAAAGGAAGGGCACTCAAAGAGCATAAAGCCATGTGGATCAGGAGGAGGGCAGCCTCTGAAAGCCAAGTCTGAGCTCGACAGCTTATGGCAGGAGGCGCTGAAGTCTTGGCTATAGTTTGCAGCGAGGAAGGCAAGGTTGAGCCTGTTCCCCTGTGAGCAGGAGCTGTGGGTGGGGAACAAAACAGCATGTGGCTTTGGGACTCCCAAATGCTGGTCCCTGTGACTACTTCTTGGTGCTGGTCTGTGCCAGGGAGGAAGATCGTGCTCTGCATGGATCCTGCTGTGTGTCTAGCGAGGAGGAATGCAGACTTCCAACTGACCTAGTCCTTGACTTGACTGTGTTCAGATTTTTCTTTCGTGTCTGCTCATGCAATTTCACTTGTGATATGAGCTTAATTGTGCAGACCTACAACCCCTCTTCTCTCCACCTTATTCTTACAGTTATTTGTATTTATTTTGGTAGCAAAAGTACTTGTCCTGTCCCTAAAAGCTTTTCCCCTGTGGCAACAAATGGATCTGGGGAAGTGAGGGGGATCAAGGAGGGAAAGCAATCCTATGAATGTCAGTGAGGCTGTAGGGTAGGATGCGGGAGTCCCTTGTTTGAGCGAAGCAGAAAGAAGCTGAGCTCCTCTATTGGGCAGGAGGGAGATAATTAATCCTCAGAAAAATAGGCTGAGCTGTCAGGCTTTCAGAGAAGAGCTGGCAGTTGTGATTTGCTGTTCAGCTGTTGGCAGCTGGAAGTAGTGGGTTTGGTGCAATGGGGTCTGCTCAGCACATGCGCCTGAACACACAGCTTTATTCTTGGGGACACATCTGGATGCTGCCTCCTGAGAGCACTGTTGAGTGGAGGAGGATGTCTCCAACGCACCAGGTTGCTGCCCCACCAGAGAGTAAGTCTGTCTCTGCCACAAATTGGAGAGACGCTTGCTTAGCAAGTCCTGAGGAAGACTGTACTGACATGGTGAGAACAGACCCTGGAGTAGGCAGTCTGGATTCCCTCCCCCCCCCCCTTTTTTTCCCCTCTTCCTGGGCAAGAAAGGAAGGTTTAGGTTTGAGCTTTGCTATCCTGGTTTAGAGTAAAAATCCTGTCCAGACTCCTTCGTTTCACACTGTTTTTTTGCCTTCAGCTAGTGAATTCATGCTTGAGAAGGAGCAGTGCAACCTCAGAGAGATGTGACTGTCCTGTTAAAGTGCTACATGTGCTCAAGCTGTGTTTGTTCCACTAGTGAGAGTGATGGAGGTCTTTTTGAATGTCTTAACCAGTGGCGCATGTGAAGGCAATGCAGAGGAAAAGAAATGCCTGTCTGAAGACACTGCACCTGTAGCAGTTCAGTGCATAATTATTATGTTCAAAAGTTTGTCCCTAGTGGATGAAAGCAATTACAGTATTCCTACCACATCTCCAAATGCATTTTTATAGAAGGGAAGAATGCTGATTTTCAGTAATTACAAAAGGAGCTAATGATTTTTTATTTTTTTTTTTTTCATATTTTCCACAGGTAAATAATAATAGTCTGACTGCCACTGAATTTCAAAAAGTTCTGAGAACTTTTTGGATCAGTACATTGTGTTTTTGTCTTGGCCATATTCCAGATAACAGCTTTGTTTGACCACTGTGTGATGCAGTTACTCATCCCCACATCTTCTCTACGGCTTTCGTACCTGGTGTGCATGCACATTGGAATAATTGGTGTAGGGGAATAAGGGTGGTTGAACACCTTAGCTCTGGCATTTCCTAGGATATGTGCATTTGGTCTTGGAGAATTTTATTTTAAATAAGTAGCACACATTAAACAGCTAGCAAGTGCAAAATGAAGGCATTATGACATGGCACAGTGCTGGTACTCTTACAAGGTTAGAAAGTGGAAGATATGAGGAACTGCACCTTCGATACCAGCAGGAGATGCTGCTGTTTGGCTCAGGACTGCTGCCCTCTCAGAGGTCAGAAAAAGAGAACAGATGTGGTGATGGGTTTGGCAAGATGGTGGTTGTTGTCTTGCGTTCCAGCCTGTTTCTGACCATAGTGCTGTCTCAAGTAATGTTATCAGCTCTATATTGCTCCCCTCTCACTTTGACATATCCATTTTTTTGTGAGGTCAGACGCAAAATCTCCTGGCTTTCCTTTTAAGTTTTTGCTTGGAAAGCAAGAATGTGAAGCTAGATGTTTCCAACATGAATTTCGAACTTTTATACGAAATTACTTTTACTTTTTAATTAAGTGGACTCCACATGTGCTGGTATGTGATCTCTGTCTCTGAGCTAGGAATGCATGCTGTATGGTGGTTTTACCTTTACGCCACTGAGAAACTAATTTATTGCTTTTTATTAGTTCATCTATCAGTGACTTTTCTTATTAAAAGTGTGACAATGCTTTAAACTGCTATTCAGCTCTTTGTTGCTGTTGGGACGTTTTCTGGAATAGTCATCTGCAGTGAAGAGTTGCATATTGACCTCATGAGAGTTTCCAGACTGCTCATACTGCTGTGTGCAGTTGCACACCGCAGGGTGCCCAGTATGGAGAAATCCTGAGGTAAACTGGCCCTGGACTGTAACTGGTTACCTTATTTTATTAGTGTGCAGACATTCTGAGAAGATGAAAGGATTATTAGTAATAGCTCTGTAAGAGGGATATAATCAATTTAAATTAGCTCACAGCTGAGCCTGTATGATATGGTGTCTTTAAAATATAAATAAGCAACTCATCATTTTGCTTCTTTACATAACATTATAGGAAACTTTTTCCAAATCCAATCTTATCTTTAAATGTTGTGATTAATAACATTTAAATACTTTTATTGTCCAGAAGAATTATCCATTTGAAAAGCTAAACACTTACTCAATTACATTATTTTGTGTAAAAATTCAAACAAAAGACGCCTCTTAAGATCCTCTCCTGACCCAATGCCCTGTTTCTCCCCTTCCTCCTTTCCATGCAGTCTTCCAGCTTCCTTCTATATATACATCTCTTCCTGTCCACTCTTCAGACCCAAGTGTCATTTTATTGTATGGATAAACATCTGGGGTGATTTTTCTGGTTCCTTCAGATTTCTGTTTTTTAAAAGTGGCATGATTTTACCAGGAAAGCTAGACAATGTTATACAGAAAAGCTCCCTTAATATCTCTTGCTTTCCCATTCTCCCCCGCCCTGAGCCAAAAAACCCAGCTGATTTAGACTAATTACTTCAAATGCAGTTTGTAAAAGGATGCTAATACTTTGCTGTATCCCTGAAGGTCATCTAAGCGATCTATAGTTAAACATTCATGTGGGAGACTCTGGGGGAAACAGTAAGGGATGATTATAATGGAAACACTGTGGGCTAAAATGTGTGCTCATGCTCTAGTCTTCATATAGCAAACCAAGGTAGCACAGTGTTCTTGTAGTTTTACAACCCTTTCTTAAATCTGAATAAACTGTAGATTGCAGACCCAGCTTCAACATTGTCTATGTTGGAGAATTGCATCTGATCTAAGACTAGAGTATTTAAACTGCTTCTTCAGCACTACAATCCTTAATGCCTGTTGTGTTTTATTAAGCAAAAAAAAAAAAAAAATAAAAAAATCTGTGCATGATCTTGCGTCATTGAAGTGTGCTGGATGCCCAAGGTGTTTCTTCGTCTGTTCCTCTAGCAGCTTTTCCCCTCAAGTGATTATGATAATTAGTGTTTGATCAGATGATTAAATTATAATTCGATTAATCCTATGTGCTAAACGCTCTGAATGCATTTCCATCGCCTGAATGCCTTGTGCTTAAGCATTCCTATTTTCAGCTTGATATGAGGCTCTTGCCTTTCCCGTACCTAATGGATTTTCTGTGTTAAAAACACTATGGTTCCTTTTGATGTTGGGAGACAGATGAGAAGGCTTTTTGTTTTCCTACTCTACTGAACAGACTAGAAATATATAGGTTCCCTCTAGATGATCTGAATGTTCCTAGGGATTAAAAAAAAAGGTGAAACAAGGGTGCAAGGTTTGTTTTTTTTTTTCCTGTTAATATACACATACCTCACATCCCATTACAAATTTACCAAGGCTAAAACCTGTGGTACAGCTAAATCCCCTATCTGTTTCCATTCTGAGTGGTATTTTCTTCAAATAATTCCCCTTTTTAAAAGCTGAAATGTATTTTGATCCAGAAGACTTCTTTGCAGAATAAATTGTTTTCTGTGTGTGTGTGAGAGGGAAAGAGAAAATTGTTTTTCCTCCTGCTACCTGCTTTCTCCTCCCTTTTCATCCAGGTTTACTTTTGGATGTCATCTGTAGGAGACAATCTCCAGCTAGGGTGTAGATTGAATAACACACTGAATTTATAACCTTGATGCCTCTAAGAGATTAATGTTTAGCTTCAGCATTGCTTGCTTTATTTTTGGGGTCCTGCATTTTTAGGTTATCTAATTGCATGTGACTAGGTTCTACATAATGGAGAAAAAGAAAAGCAAAAATAACGAAAAACCTTTTAAGATTAGGTACTTTGGCTTTGAATATTAAATATAAACAGGTGTTATATAACTAGAGGTGTTAACTGACTTTCCATTTTTGTGGAGGTGTACACCAGTATCTTCCTCTGTCAGAGATTATTCGATAGTAACAAGTGGCCTGAGTTCAGAGAGAAGATTCTAAATTTAAATCATTTGGTTTGTCTTCATTCTACAGTGCAAAAGACCTCATCATGGAGCAAACTCCCTCTCCCTTCCTGAATTTATCTCAGGGGAAGCGTGAGACAGATTGAACACAAGGTTGCCAAGACCTGTCTAGGGGGATTTTGCTTTTCTGTACCCCAGGTGTGGGAAGGTAGAGCAAGGGAATAGGGATGTAAAGGATGTTTTCTCTTCCCTTTCCCTCCCTTTGTTTACTTTAAAACGTGTCAGGGATTCATAGAGCTCGTGTAACATCTTATTTCATTCTTTTCAGATGGTCTAGGAAACAATTTTACCTGTGAGGTGACTCGCGTGCAACAATCTATTCCCAGTTGTAAAATGACATGGGATAGATGAGTGTCTGTAATTAAAGTCATGGAGGCCAAACGCACCTTCATGCTATTGGTCTTTAAAGTGCAGTTGTGTAGCAGCGATTGAATATTGCTCTCACCCTTGGCTCATCAATTTACACTTTTGCCTCAGTTAGTTGAGTATCCCAGGCAGTCGTCCCAGTTGCTTATTCTCTCCAACCAGATTGTGGGGAGATGTTTGCCTGTAACCATCTGTTCCGATTTAAGACGTTACAACCTATGGCTGTCTACTGTTACATGGCTGGGAGGGTTTATTGTCCCCACAGGTTACCCCAAGAGTAGTGGTTTGTGTGAGCAATCCATGATCCCTTTCAGTAAAAGGCCAGATGAATGCAAACCTCCTGTTTTAAACTGTAGCTGGTATGGCTGTCTGTAAGGAGGATTGCTCACATAAATCACTCTGCTATCGTAGTTGTGTGGGGTAGAAACCTCCATCTGGAAAGCACTGATGACTAGCTGGAGGCAGTAATGCCTTCATCTGATTCAGATAAATAGATCTGGAAGCAGGCTTGTGTCAACGTCCCCATTTTAGAACTGAAAGAATTAGGCTAAGCTGAATTAAGGCTCTAATTCTAAATTAAAGTGCTAGCTTAGGATGCTGCTTAGCTCATTCTTTTTTTAAAGATTAATTTCAGATTCATTTCCTGAGTATCCCCATGTGGACTGGTCCTCAGGCTCTGCCTAGCCTTGGGTAAGCTACTTAAGCTTGTGACCTGAGGATGTTACTGCAAAATAAACTAAAATGTGTGTGGGAAGTGCATTAGATATTTCATGTGTACTAATTGTATGCCTGCTCTCTATGGCAAATGTCCTCTGTGTGGTCTTCCATAACAGATAGAGGTCAGCTTTGTAAAGATGATCTTGAAGTAGAGGAGGGATATCCAGATAGAAAACTAGCCAAATAGCTGTGGAGGAAGAGATACTCCAAACTATTCACTATCATGTCTTTAACTCACTTCCCTGTCTATGTAATGGGCACACATTCTATGCCCACCTGGCAAGTGTTCTTTTGAATTAATATAAACATCCTTACAACTTCGAACCTCCAGATGTAGAGGAGTTAATATTCTGTAGCATAAATACCCTTTTGAAAATGCCATCTCTGTGTTATTTTGTAGTCCTTGCTCTTTCCCTAGTTAGTACACATGCTGATAATCTAGCAGTAGAGGTCAGTACTGATTTGCATTAGAGAAGCAAACCTAACCTGAGAAGGAAGGGGAAACCTCTTCAAACCTATGTATACAAAGGTACAGCACCCTTCTTGCTACTGGTATTACCTGCTTAAGTCATGTTTTCCTGTGATGTGTTCATATAGAAACTGGTCTCAGAGGATAGATAGGATGATATCTTCCAGGTCCACAAGACAAGCTGTCATTATTTTAGGCATATAACGACTTCCGAAGTATATTGAACTCTGCTTCAAATGTATCTGGACTGTAGTTAGTCTGATTTCCCACCTTCATGTAGCTACAAACATATAAAGAAGGGTTCCAAAGAGGGTCTGTCTTCAGGTGGGAGGGAGGGGCGTATGTGGGACCTCAGTAGTTCTGACTTCAGTCGTAGTCTCCCAAGTCTTGTGCAGAAACTTGAACTTTCTCTTCCTTTTTAAACTTGGCCCTGAAGGTTACCATATTCTTTGTTGCAGGCATACGCTGAAACAACCCTTAGTACTAATGGATTTGTCAAACCATTGGTGTTCTGTCTGATGACATATTGTCCTTTCTGGGAAGCAGTCATGTTTCCTTGACTGGTTTTAATGGGTTTCCTGGACTGTTTTTTCTCTTTCTCTGCTTCTCTCCCTGACCTTCATACTTTCTCAATGTATTTGGGGCTAGCTGGTTGGTTTGATTACAGTTGAGTGTGCTGATTTAAAGTTACTATCAGCTAGGTTGCTTCAGATAGGTTTGTTCTTTGTAGTTGCTGGAATTGTGGCAAGATGGTCAGGGCTGCACGTAATTGTGCCTGATAGGGATGAGAAGGGAAAGAACAGGTCCTCAAGCTGGGGCAGCCCCTTTCCTTTCATGAGACTTGAAGCCTTGTGCCAACACTGGGGAGATCATCACCCCAAGGTTTCTTCTTGGTACCCTTATCCCACTCTCCAGCCTGCCTGTGTATCTAGTTTACATCAATGACTGCTAAATCCCCTGCCTCCAAAATTGCCACTTGCGTGTTTGACAGTGAGGCACATGCCATGCTTAGGAAAACGTTAGGAACCCCTTCCTTGTCTTATTTGTGCTTACAAGTATGGCTTGTATCAGGTGCAGCTTCAGGCTGCCCTCAACTCGTGTGAATGTATAAGCTGGAAGAAGTAGTTAGAGTCCTGTCCAGTCTTACTCTCCAAAACCTCCTGTATCTTGCAGGTGCCTCAGTTCTCTGCTGTTTGCAATAACTATTCTATGTATATTTTGAGAGAGAGGGTCAGGAGAGTATTAGAATGAGAAAATGGTCTTCTGGCACAAACCTGGATATTTTATTTTAAAAAAGGAGCTTCACAGATTTGGTCCATGAGCAACCAATTACATTTGCCATGGATGACAATAAGTAACGCCTAGAAACAACAACTAAACAGAGCAGAAACAGGATTGTCTGGGGAGAGGGGAAAAATAACAACAAAACCCACTGGATGATCCATATGTTATATTTTTTAAATTGGAATTAGAGAATCAAAGCTATTTAGCTACTGTATGCACTTAAACTCTGGACCACCCATGTGTGGAAGATTTTCTTGGCTGGAGAGTACAGAAATTAAAATTTTCCTGTCTTTTGCCTTTTTCTCTTGTGTTAACAGCTAGTGCAATACTAGCTCTCATCACAGGAGGAAAGTCTACTTCCTGCTGCCGTCCCTCCCTTTCTTGTCCAGGGCTGTCTCTGGTGCCATCTCATAGCACTCGTCAGTCTCAACAAATTGGTTTGAAAGTTAGGATGGCTATTTATCCGTGTTTCACCTTATTTTTCTCCTACTGTTCCCCTTTCTGTCCTTCCCCAGTCACACCAGAAATATTCAGGGATGATCCTCAGAGATGACTAAAACTGAATAAGAAATTTTACTTTAGCTTTGCCAGAAAGAAGCTTGGATTCAAATACCTGGTGTGACTGACTTTTATTCCCTCTTGGAAAAACTGACTTAATGAAAATAAATGTGCTTCTACAAAGTCAATATTTCTTTCAAGTTCTGCCTGTGCTTTCATCAGCTTGGGGTGGGTATGTGGGAGAATGGTTAGAAAGAATATTCAGAAAAATGCTTTCTGGCAAAGAAAGAGATTGGAGATCAGATCAATGAAATTTCCACAGAAAAGAGAATTGAAGCGATTTAATTTTATCAGCCAGAAATCTTACGTCTGGGACCAGTTATGTTTTACTGGCAAGTCTAGCAAATAAACATCTTTGAGAAAATATCACAGAGAAATAACTTTGTAAAACCTCAAAACCAAAGTCTGACGTGCATTTTCAAAATGAACGTCTGTCCTTCTATAAAACCATTAACACGAACAGCTTTTGATCATGACAGTCTGTGACAAATGTGAAGGTCCTAGCCAAGTGGTGTTTAATTAGTTGTGCTGTGGTACATGACTATAATGTGCAAATCTTTGAGAAAACATGTCATTTCACAACTGAAGTTCTTAAAGGACAAGTCATGTCAGCAGCCATGCATTAGCAAAATGGTGAAAATGTACATCTTACTTGAGTTATTTTTAACTTGTCAATGTACCTAAACCATTTTAATCTTCTCATTTATGAGACCCTAGCCAGTTTATTAGACCTGATTAAAAGCGGCTGCATTAGTCGTCAAACCCTGCGCAATTTGACCTAAACTACATGGCTCCTAATGAATCTGTTAGGCTTGTCCTCCTCTCTTGTAGCAAATCAGGAGTAACACAGTTGCTTTGTGAAAAAGATTGATTGGAATACGAAACACCACATTTGCTATCCTGCCCTTCTCTTCATTCAGGAAAGGAAAAAGTGATTGAGTCGCCACATTTGGTCAATAAATAAAAAATGTATTATCTGACCATTTCATAGAACTATTAAAAAGTAAGGCATATAGGCTTTTGCAACTTTGTTTTCATAGTCTGTGGTCTAATTTCTGCAACTGGAGGAAAAAAATCCACCACTTCATAGACTGCAGATATACTTTTAGACATACTGATTGACAAGTCGTAAGTAGTGCTCCCAGCAACACTTTAGTTTTGTGGATTTACAGCTTATTATCACTTTTGCTATCTGGTAAAGATTTAAAACTAGTACAATTTTAGAACCTGTAATAGGAAAAAATGTGACTAAAATGATTACCTTAGAAATGTGTATTACTACCATTACCAAATCCTTATTTTAGCAGAAGCATGCATTGGTGTTTTAAAACTGAGCAGCAGTTGGCATAAAGTTTCAGTAGAAATATTTCTGCATTGATTTTGAAACTGTATTTAATCTTAATGGCTCTGTAACTAGGCAGAACAACAAGTTTAGGTGGCTAGGTGTTAAGAGTTTAAAAGACCTAAGCTCAAATCCCCGCTTTGCCAGGTGTTTTCAGATGTGATTTCAGGGAAGTTTACTTGGTTTATATGGGTGCTGGTTCCTCACCAGTTAATAAAGAGGATGTTCTTCCTCAAAAAATGTTAGTATAATTGTGCTCAGGAATGTGACATGTATATTCTATGCTCGTGGTTGTTATATGGAAGTCTAAAAGAAAAAACCAAGTAATTTATTATTGAGTGAATCATTGCTAACAAAAATAGCCCACAGAAATGCTTATTTTAAACAGTATTAGCATTGTTCAGCAGGCACTTTGAAAACCTTGAAGGTGAATGAAGAAGGAGTCATAGGGATGGAAGTAAATACACTGCTTCTGTGTATTTTAGTCTGAAAACCCTAGAAAACCTGAGATAGAGTGTGTGCACATCTAACTGCAATACAATTCACAGTTTAGAAGGAAATATATGCTATTCAGGTGAGAAATAAGCTCCCAGGTATCCATTTTATTTTTTCTTCTCTGGATCAAGGGAGCTCTTTCAAGGTAATCTGATTTCAGCGTTAACTGTGAATTCCACTGGCTGCCTCTGGAAAGCTGTGCTCTCTGCGCCAGGCAGTAATTGCGTTAATCATCCATTTTTAAATAACCGCATTTGAAGTTAAGTTGAGAATTGCTTTTCAGATCTTTAATTTGCTTTGGAAAAGTGAAATAATTCCCACAAGGGTTGTGCTAATCAATATTCCAAAGACAAGTAACCTTTGCTAATACTTGAACATGGGATACTCTACATTCTTCTGCTTAAAGAATTCTGGGGGAAAAATACACCAATTCCATCTGTAATTTGTCAGGTTAATAACTTTCCTGACTGCCAGGCATAGGGGTTTTTAGTCAACAGGAGATTCATCAAGTGCAGAATTGCATTGTATTATCTTCCTTTCACTGTTGTTTTTATTTTAAACCTTCTTGCTAATATAAATGATGACAAATTGCATAGCTGTAAACTTGAAAGTCCCTGAATGGTGTTTTGTCAAAGCCTTTACACTGAAATGCTTAGTTGGAAGGATTTTTAAACCTCAGGAGCCGGGGGAGGGGTTTTAATTATTATGCATCATGGCACAATGCATTATGCATCATGGTTGCTTTTCTGCTTTTTAAACACTTGTTACGGATGATAAGACTAATATAAATGAACATACAGGGAAAGCTTCTGCAAAACCTTCTTATGATGTCACGTTCGGTTTCTAGGAAATTTCAGTACTGCCTCACTTGGAAATGAGATGATAAGTGAACTTAAAAAGGCCCTTGGAAGCACACTAATAATTAGCTGACAGGTACTTATCAAGGGAAAGTCTCACCTCTTTTTTCAAAAGTGCCCTCCTAGTAAACTGGATAACAAACTCATGTTAAAAATTAAGAGTGATAGAATGTGGGGTGGTGCTGTCTTAAACTCGGAAATGTTTGACCCTGCTTCCTTTGAAACCACCTGCAAATTACTGATACTCAGAATTTGCTTTCTTTGCCGTGTTTTTTCCACCCAGGTATGCGCATTACTGAAAAATACATTGGTAGTGGGACAGATTAAAGAGCTGAGGGGATACAACTGATTGAGTGCTAGAGCTGGTTTTTCTTCTTCCCTCTCCCCCTAAGTAAACATTCGCTCTTCCCTTGAAACCAACTTGATATTTAGGTATAGCGCAGGTAGAAGGGGAGTGAAGGGGAGAATTATGCATTCATTTCCTTAATAAAGACTATTTTTTTAATAGTCATAGAGATTGCCTACGCTGCATCCTGTAAAAATTAAGGGAGAGAGAGAAAGGATGAATAGATATTTAAGGAGTCACAGCAGGCAGTGGATTGAGAGAGAAGAAAAAAAATTGCCGTGCTTCCGCAGAAGGCAAGTAGAATACAATATTTCATATTTGATGGTTGGGGAAAAGAAATTTCAGTGCCATTGTGAACATTAAAGACGATACTTCTTGGTGACCCACAGACAAATGGCAACTGCATTTGTTGTCCAAGATGCATATCAGGAAAACCTCAAATCTGTCCTGCCCTACCATCCATACAATCAGAATTAATTTGCTGGTAGTTGCACCTTGCTTCTTTTTTAGAGAAGGAAAAAACCCTTCCTGTTCTCCTCTCCCTCTATACATGCTGTTTTAAATGCTACTTTGGTGCCATGTCAGCTGCTGCTGAGGAATGCATTATGTTAGTGGGAGGCTGGTGTCATCTTCACTGACCGAGCTTCAGCTGTGAAGCTGAGTACCTGTACTTAAGGAAAGGCTGTAGCTCACCCTATGGTGCTAGTGCCTCATGCTCTGCGGCAGAAATCTACTTCCAGGCTGAAATCAGTGGGTACATTGTAGGGATTTTGCCATGAGACACTACAGTGAGTATGGATTGGGGTTTTTTTCTGTATTTGCTATTCCCAGTTTTTTTTTCTTTTTTTTTTCTTCCCAACTTTGTGGTTATGGAATGGTAATTGCATCCTCTCCCCTGCCCCATGCTGCCCAAGTTCAATGTAATGGTAATAATGTCTTTGGTCTTATGTTTTAATGTTGTTGCTCTGTAGTAGATTTGGATAAAAAATCTTGCTGCTTTCCTCCTTGCAGGAAGCCCAGTTAACCTTCTGTAAAAATATAGGAAGACATGCTTGTCCAGTCCCTTTGGTTTACTGTCAGGGCAGTACGTGGAAGCCCATACTCAATGCAGGACACACACGTTTGTACCTGGTCTCGCCTATGCGGTGCTACCAAAAAAGTCAACTCTAAGATCCTATTATCATTTGCTTATAGACCTCATGTCCTTCCCCCCCATCTATTTTCAATCATTAAGAGCTCTATTCTGTACCTAGGATGTTTGGAAGCACCTTTAGCACATCAGCTTATGTGTTAAACTCTTGGCAACTTCTACCTTGCTAGCAGTTATGAATGATGATGCTTTGTTTTCATCTCTATTTTTCTAAATACAAGCCTTTGAAGCCTTCATTCATATAATTTCTCCACATTCCCCACACAGAATCTCTCTTTGGTTGTCCTACTGAAGTTTCCTACCATACTGTCCTGGTTTCAGTTGGGATAGAGTTAATTTTTTTCCTAGTATTTGGTACAGTGCTGTGTTTTAGACTTAATATGAGAATAATTTTGATAACACACTGATGTTGTAGTTGTTGTTAAGCAGTGCTTACTCTAAGTCAAGGGCTTTTCAGTCCCTCATGCTCTGCCAGTGAGGAGGGGCACAAGAAGCTGTGAGGGAGCATGGCCAGGACAGCTGACCCAAACTAGCCACAGGGATATTCCATACCATAGAACAACATGCTTAGGATATAAACTAGAGGGCGTTGGTTAGGAGGGGCTGATGGCCGTTGTGGAACAGGCTGGGGGTTGGTCAGTTGGTGGTGATCAATTGTATTGTTCATTACTTGTCTTTCTTGGGTTTTATTCCTTTCTCTTTTAGTTATTTACCTTTTCATTATTACTATTATTATAATAGTAGTAATAATAATTTATTATTATATTTTATTGCAATTATTAAACTGTTTTTATCTCTATCCACAAATTTTATCTTTGTTTTTTCCCAGTTCTCCCCACCCATGGTGGGAAGGATGTGAGTGAGCAGCTGTGTGGTACTTAGTTGCTGGAGATTGAATGGTACTAGCTTGACATAAAGAAAGACAGAAACCTGGGCTGTCCGTGCTTTTCTCTTCCTCGTAGGAATTGCTGAAGACATTTATTCTCCTTACTCCTCCTCTTTACATCCTCTCATTCTGAAAAATGGATCCCATTTTTGTTTGTTTGCTTTTTGCTGTCCTTCTTCTAAGAAAAAAAAAAAAAAGAGCACATTTAAAAGCAGTGACATTTAATATTGGGCTTTATAAGTAGCCAGGTTTTCTGACATATCTGTACACTCAGCTCAAAACTTGTCTTTGCATGCAAATGCAGCAAAATATTAATCGGTGGGAAGATTCTAGACAATACTGTAGTCTAAAATGTCTGCGGTCACAGGGATGGATTTTCTTCCACCCTTCTTTTTAACAGGAGTGGTGTTTGTTACCTTTTAGCAGCTTCCACACAGGGTTGCTCAATTCTGACATGCTTCACTTAACCTCAGGTTTCTGAATGTGTCCTGTACAAAACTTAGATTGTTATTGTTCTTAGACACTGCCAGCTGCGCCAAAGGAAATGCCAATACTATGGAAAAACTCTTGCTAGATTGCTCCCTCTTCATTGTGCCCCTGCTGTTTAGACATATCTTTTAGACTGTAAGGAGATTTGAGAAGAAAGTACATTGAGGTTGTGTTGTTATGCTGCTTACTCAAATCTGAGCATGTTCAGCACATTGCCTTGTTAGTTTGGTCTCAGTCCTATTGAACTCACAGGATTCTTTCAATCAGCTTCTGTAGGAGTTGGAGAAAGCTGGTGGTGGTAGATGATTTTACAAAGAGCTATGCTGTTTTTGTTTGTCCTTATAAATATTTTATGGCATCACAGATCTGTAAAAATGCTGTAGTTTTGTACAGTACATTTAAATAAGAATAAACCTACACAAGATTTTTTCTCTGTGCATCAAAAGAGAAAAGAGGAAGAGCGAGTTAAAATGCATGAGGCACAGCAAGTTTCTGGTGCTGGGTAACCTGTATTGTTAGATTTAGTAGATAAATATACTGGGGGAAAAAAAAATCCCTTCCATAGTATTTAAATTGAATGCTTACATGGAATATTAAGCTATTGTCTGTGATATTTGGGCTGGAAATGGAACGAGCTGTGAGTGGTCACCAAAGGTTAAATGGCATACCAAGACTTGGAATCCTTTTTTAACCCTTACAACTTTCTCAAGTTGGTGAACTAGCCTTTTCCATTGTAAAAATTGAGTAAGACCTCTTGTGGTTTTTTTTTGTGTGTGGTGTGTTGTTTTTTTTTTTGTTTTGGGTTTTTCTTGTGGTTTTTTTTTTTGTTGTTGTTGTTGTTGTTTTAACCAGCTAGGGAAAAGTGAAGTTCTATTGAATTCATGTTCCTTGATTACTTTATGACAAATGGCTTTTTTTTCAGAATCTGTCTCTATTGAGCACAACATGGGAGTGTGACTAGAAGTGGAGATAGAAGAAAGGTTCTACCCAATTCTTTTTGATTAAACAAAAAAGTTCACAGAACTTGCCTTAAAGAGGTTAAAAAAAAAAAAAAGGAAGGAACACTAATTTGGAAAATTAGAAACTTTTTCTTTGGCATGTGCAAAATAAAGCCTCCAGTTATTAATTCCTGACAGAACTATTACCCTCCATTTTAAGAATAATTCCTAAAGTTTGAGTCAGATGAAAATGGCATACTGAGCATAAGTGTTAAATAGGTTTTTACATAATTAAGAAATGAGCAGCAGGCTGTGACTTTGAATGTTTGCAGCACAGAATGAGGATTCTCCCATTGCTGAGACTCCATTAAATTTTACAATAAGAGAATTCATGGTTGACTTGTGCTTGGTGGTCTGTCAAGTCTGAAGCCAGTGCCATTTATTGATGCTTATAAACTCCTTACAGAAGCTAGATATCCCTTTGCACAGAAACACTCATACTAAGATTTATCCATAATTTGACTTATCACCTGTGCAATTAATGTGTATGTGTGTTTAATACCATTAATTCAGCAGCAACAGTTTATGCGCATGGTAGGCTCTGATACATCTTAACTTAGCTCCATAGTTTATTTAATTGAAAAGGTGGAAGGCTTTGGGAGATGCAAAATAAGTACCTTTGCAAACATATTTGATCATGTTCAGTTTGCTAAGTTAAGCAAAATATCTTTAACATGGGGAAGTAAAGGAGGAAAGCTGTTTTTCAGAATATAAAATATCTGGAAGCACTACTTAAGCAAACAAAGAAGAGGAGAAATTGGTGGGTTTGAATGTATTTCTGAATCTATTTCTTTCTGGAACATTTTCTCTACAGAAAAAAGGCTAATCCGAATTATTTATTTGCATGGAAGTCTTGAGGTACTCTGCACTGTATGCAAGGGCTAGGCAATTTTATGTATTACTGATGAGTTTTGCTTGCTTGTCAGCTGTTGTAAACAATTATAATTGAACTGGCAGTGGTTATACTTAAAGTTTTAGTTGCAGGACATATACATTTCCAGTAAAACTAAATTTTATTCTTTAAAATACTTTTTTCGTAAGTTCTGTTCTTTATCAAAAGAACTGCTTTTCTTCTCTAATTTCCCTGTACTCCCTTTCTTTTGACATCTCCCTTCCTCCCTGGAGAAAAAGGGATTTGAAGATGAAGTTAGGGGACACTCATGTGGAATTCGAGGTTACTGAATGAGCTAAAAACCAAGACAGATGAAAACTTTGTTCATGTATCAGTAGAAAAGGACAAAAGTAGTCTTTAGAATTAGAAAGGCTCCAACATGAACTTGAAGCTGTGATACTTCTCGGTGTCTAGAGGGCGAAAGGTAGTGGTTCATCAGTGTTAATAGGCATAGTTCCAGACAGTGCTGTTGTTTTCGGACCTTAACTTCCTCCTCCTCTACAACTACAGCTGTATGATTCTGTCATCAGTTTTTACCTACAAATCTAATATAACTTAGACCCACATTCTTGTCACCTGAGCAGCAAATGTAGAACTGACATGCTTTACCAGTCGTGAGGAGTGGGAATCATGCAGGCAGTTGTTCTGATGCCTGCCAGTTGGCTGACTAGTCTTCTTGGGGTTACCAGGTTAGTCATTCTCAGCCCCAGCACACAGGCTGGTGCTGCTATGAGGGAGGAAGTGGGCTGTACTGGCACACTGCTTGCTGCTGTTCTGAGATACAAACCACAGTGGGACTGATCCCAGCCAGATAGGACATAGCAGCTGTGGCTACCACCAGCAAAACTCTATGTTATTGCTTGCATGCAGTGTGTTCTTCCAACACAACAGTTAGTGTTTTCACCTAACTGATATTAACATGAACACATCTAAATCATTCTATGATCATCATTTTTAATACACTTCTGTTTAAATGGGAATGCTTCAAAAGCATGCACTATCTCTGGTGGCATGTTCCTGCATGTGATACTTGTTCCTGACATGTAGTTTGGTAGACTTGGAAAAAATTATGTGAAGTATTTATATCCTTTTAACAAAATCATATGTTTTTCTAAATTGATGAATTTTTTTTTTATACTTTACTGTATTTCTGCCTTTTTTTTTTAAGTTTATATCAATAAAAATTCTTTGCAGCTTCTCCGTCTCAAATTGTGGCAGAAAGCTATATGTATATAGATGAAGAGAGAAGAGGAAGATGGATAAAACTAAACTGTAGTTTTGATACACAGTAGCTCTTCTGTTAGGTATCCAAATTATATATGTTCTGTAATTACATGGCTTGGTTAATGTTGACAAGCTAAATGTATTTATCAGTGGAAGAATTGGCTCTGTTTTATACATCCAAATAGTTTAATGTTTTAAATGTACATTTTGTGATTTGTAGAGGCAGTATCATGTCAAAATTACAGGATGGATGAAGGATGGATGATTTTTCTGGAGCCTGTAATATGCTACCAATTAATTCTTTATCAGAATGACTCTTAGTAACCTGAAGTTGTTACTGTATGATGGGAAGTCATTGTTCTGCATCCTTATTTGTAGCCTTCACCCAGCCTGTAGGTTGTGAGCCTTTGTGGGTGCATCCTAAACAGCAGGACAACTGGGAAGTTGCCCCTGGTGACAAAAAAAATACCTCTTTTCACCAAGTAATCTGGCTCTTGACCAGTTTGGGCATTTGAAGCCAAAGGTGTCACTAGGATGACTGCATCCTAAGTGCTTGCAAATACATCATGTCTCCAATGGAAACTTTACTGATTTGCTTTAAATGTTGTTGGAATTTAAAACAATGGAGATTTGACCTCTTAAGTAGCAGCAAGGCAAATAAGTGATTGGGGTGTTGTGATATTTCGAACATACTTGGGTGTAAGGGGATGGGGAGGATCTGAAGAGATACTGACTTTTGTTGGGGAGCAGATTTCCTTGCTGTCTTCCCCAGATGCTTTCTTTTCTTTTTTTCCTTTTAGCTATAGAATTTGAGCCAGCATGAAGGATCTTCTTTTTTTCTGCACTTAAAAATCAGTGAGAAGACTTAAAACCTGCCAGTTGTGGTCCCATCTGTATCTATTTGGACTGCAGGTCAGCTGTATGATCTAATTAAAACAAACAAACAAACTCACAATCAAGCAAAAAGGCTTTTTCTTCTAAACCTCTATAGTGAAAGTGTCCAGACATGGGAAAGCTGTCCCTTCCTTTCTACAGGTGCTTTTTTTTTAATAGCACTGGGCTGTGTTCTGCAGGTTTTGTTCCACAAACAAAGCGAAGAATGCTGTTAAGCCTTTCTCCTCTGACAAAAAGGACATTGATTTCCACCTCTGCCCTGGCCCTCTTACCCAAGGGAAGTTCTCTCTCTCTCTCTCTCTTTTTTTTTTTTTTTTTCTTTTTTTTTTTTTTGACTGTGAGATTTGCCTCTGGAAGGCTCTGAGGCCGATACTCGGGCACAGTGACTCAATTCCACAACATCAAGTCTTTTAAAAAATCGGCTCTCTAGGTGAAATAAATCTTGCATTACAAAGTTAGCAATTATTTTTTTCTTTCTGCTATGATTTACACTTTTCTATTAATTATTGCTGCAATCTGTTCCATCCCTCCTCAAAATTTAGCAGGATTGCAACAGTGATCCACTGGGCTAGTGTTAGTATTGAACACTCTTTTGTATTGCCTCAGCAGTTAATGTACTTTTTGATCAGGTGCTTTCTGAGTTTCAAAGATGCTTCCACCTGTTTGGACACTGAAATGTGCTGTACAGGTATCTCCAAGTGTGTTTGACTGCACAGTTGCACAGTGCTGTTTTAGTCTATTTCTGTTTTAAAGTGTCTTTCAAAAGACTGAGAAGCGTAATGTGGTACCAGTAGAAGTCCGGTACCAATATCACAAGACAATTATTTCTTCTTTATTTCCATCCTGACCTCCATCTTTCTTGCCCTACCCCTCCCCCCCCTTTTTTTTAATGCAAGGCAAAACATGAGTGGCCAATCACCTTGAGCTGTCCCCTTGTAACCAACAGGATTACGCTTATCATATAATAATAGATATAAAACCTTAATCCACTAGATAGGGCTACTTGCCAGGGAGTCACTGTGAGGGAAGGCAGCATAAGTCTTCCTCCCTAACAAGGGGTGCTCTTCAGTGCTTGAGGGTGGTTCCTGCAGCTGCTGTGGTAGAATGTGGGGTTCAGAATCAAGCACTAACTCTGTGCCAACAAAAATACCTGCCAAATGATAGGAGAGCACTTGAAATCCTTCCAGTGCTGTACACCATCATCAGGCAGACTGCCAAAACCACAGCTTTTTAACTAAACAAACAAAAGAAGCCCTTAGGCCATGGAACAAGCAAGTTTGTGCTTCTAACAAAAAAAACCAAAAATTGTTTTTGGAAAGGTAGGAATTGTGTAACCAACTGAATTAAAACATTGTAGTACCTGAGGGCACGGGAATCCCTATGGATTGTTTGCTTGAAGACTTATTTACATGAGGATCTGTGAAACTATTCTTGACCTACATAAAAGCTTATTATGGTTGATGCTTTATTTTAGGAGGGAGACTGTATAGGAGATTGTCTGCTTTGAAAACATTTTTACTATGGTGAGGGAAACATTAAACAAGATTACATTAAAAGGTGAAATAGCCCCCCTCTAAGAAAAGGAAGAACCACATGCAATTCTATACAACTTTCACATTAGAAATCAACAACGCAATATAGCAGCTTTGCATAAAAGGGCTGAAAATCAGGTTTCTTTTTTAGAAGAATTAAATTGTTCTTGCATTTCAGGTATGGCAGTATGGTGTTACCGCTCACCTTAAGTTCAGATTTAGTAATGTCCCGCAGAGCTGTTCTCCTCATGTTTTCATGGTTGCTAAAAATTCCAAGCTAGCTGTGCCAGTAAAACAAACACTGTGGAAGAAAGATGGGTCGCCAAATCTGAAGTAATCCATTTCCATTGTTCTTCACTTTTTATTTGGTTTGGCTGCTGACCTTTTACCATCCTGACACTCGATGGATTCACTGTACTCGCAGGATGTGTTTGGAAGCTATATTAAAAAGATCACTATGGTAGGTATATAGCTAAGCTTTCTTTCTCTCGGTGTTTTGAGGAGTGAGGTTTGTATTTTTTTCTTCTGTATGTGAGATAATGGTGCAGTGAGCCTTTGTGGGCAGCAACAGACAGGGCTTCAAACCTCATGAGGACCCAGTGATCCCTGGTGCTAGGGAGTTGCCAGCTTCCATGGAGAGCACCTGTATGAGCTCTGATGTGCTGGTGAGCTGTGGCTGTGGTGAGGAGGACAGGCATCGAGAGAGGAGGCTGCAGGAGGTTTGCTGTAAAATGCTTCCTATTAGCTCAGGTCCTGGGGCTGTCTTGCATGAATGATGTCAGATGTGGTAGTGGTGAGGACTGGAGATGTGTGGTCTTGTGGAGCCAATGCAGAAGTGGTGTCTGTGGAGAGCTAATGTTTGAATCCAGTAGATGAAAAAGGAGCTAATTTCTCACAGGACAGAGAGTAATTTGAAGGGATCAGAAGGATGGCATAGGGAGTGCTCAGGTTATTGTTGCTGTCTGCTGGATTTGTACTGCCAGGGTCCCCCTGGGCTTGCTGCCAGCTGGGTGAATATGAAGCTGAGCCCCCTCCAAACCCTGTTTTTCACTCCTCATAAATAAAGCTCTGTCATCCAGAACTCAACGTGTTGTCTGGGGCTACAAAGGCCACCTTCCAGCTATGCAGGGATCCCTGCCCACAGCCTGCCTTGAGCTGTGAGTGTACCAGAGTGCTGCCACTTTCCCCTTGGCTCAGTTAATTTAGGATCCAGAAGCTCAGTCCTCCTCTCCTTCCGTGCAGGAGCACAACTATTCTTTTGCTCACCACAGCCATGTTTGCTGGCCAGGGATCTTACCCCTTCACTGCGTGCTTGCAGCAAAGGGTATTGTGCCTTCCATCACACCCCATGCGTTAATTTTGAGTGAGTCCTACATGTCTGATGTGCTTATTTCCTTAGAGCAGTAGTGTGCATGTTTCACCTCCTGGTGCAAAGAGGGAAATAGGAGGTGCCAGTCCAAGTGAGCGTTGTTGGAGCTATGCAGCTTTGCTACCCCTTCATGCTCCTCCTTTCTGTGCTATAGCTGGAGCTCCTCTTGCTCTTTTGTAAAACTGATTTCTTGACTCTTCTCTAGCTTGTACAAGATGTGGCTATCTTTATTATTGTTTTTTAATGGTTACCATAAAATCTTGATTTCTCCCTCCCCTCTTCAATGGTGCATGTTTTAATACACATTTCATTATTATTTTCAAATGAAAATCTTACTGGATTTAAGTGAATTGTAAAATTTAGGCATGGTATTATAAGTGCTAGAAAATTTTAAAGTATCTCTATATGAAAACTAGAGTGTTACTGCATGCTGAGATCTTACCAGCTTTGCAGTATTTGCATCTTTCTTGAAACCTCAGATTCTGAGTTCAGTGGCTTATACAGGAGAAATACAGCTTTTGTTGCACTGATACTAGACACCTTGGGAGAAAATGAGGTTTAACAATTTCTAAACTCTTCTTTAAAAATTATACGTTTGTGAAAATTGTCCAATCCTAGCTTTTTTTTTTTTGTTGGGGTTCTCCCCTCCCCAAATGGTTCTCTCGTTCCATAAGTGCAACACCTTTTATTCATATCTTCAAAAAACCCTTTTAAAGCTGCCTTGGAGTTTATTGCGCAGCATAATACTTTTCTTTTCCTTGAAAAGGCCCACCTGTGTGAGGAGTGCTGTGATTACATACACATGTCAGTTTTTGTTTAAAAAGAGGGATGACCCTTGAGACCAGGGAACAAATCTTAAAAAGATGATCTCTTGATTCTAAGTGTGTATCTATACATATTTCTTTTCTCCCCACCCCCCCCCGCGATGGATTTCCTGGGATTAAATTTCCACTCCTGTCAATTATGTTCTCAATACCAGTGTGTGGAAGAAAAACCTTCTCACTATTTTCTTCCAGCTAGGACAAACACAGTAGTACAGCAAGCGTCATATCTAGTGCTTGGCTGGGCTGACATTTTGGTGCAGGCAGCTGTGAGGAACAGCTCCCACTGCCACCTGCCCAGGCCAGTCTGTGCCATGTGGAGCAGTTCTGCTTTTATTCCCACTGCATACAGTGTGAGATGGAGCCATCTCTGGAGCTCTGTCTTGGTAGAAGAACTACTTGGAAGACCTTGTTCTTATTTTCCTCCAGAAGTTCTTGCTTGCCATGCTTTTTGTAAGCAGTTCCCCCTCTCTTGTTTGTTCTTGCTCTTTAGGTGAAGAAAAGGAATTGCTCACCTTGCTCAAAACTAGAAATGTCCTAGGGTCTGTTCATCTAGTTACAACTTTCTTCACTTTTCCTTCAGTGGGGAGGAGGAGGAAAAACTTCTGTTTAACTGGGATTTATCCCAACCTTGTCCTCCTTACCTAGAGCAGCTTGTACATATGAAGTCTGGCACAGAGCTCTGTTTAACACCTCTTCTTACTGAAAGGTTCTAACTCTTGTTTGTGACTAGAGAGGTTTAATTCATTAAAGCTGACCAAGATGTGAATGGGAGTTGTCTGAATCTCCGGAGCAAACTAAAACAAGAGTGACATGAGAAAAGCAGTCATCCATTGTTGCCTGATGATAGAGAAGTTTTTAAAAATCAAACACTCTAGTATAGCCTGACTGTGCACAGAGAAAAACCTAATTAATTATAAATAAGATGAATAAATAATTTAAATGTATCACTTATTTCTCCTTTATAGTTTAACTCATGAAAAAATCATTTCAATTAGAAATTTCAACTCAATCTGAAATATAGAGAGGCATGATGGTTCAAGATGGATGTGAAGTCCTTTATGATTTTTCTTCAAAAATGTGAGCTTTTTTTCTTCCCCCCCCCCCCCCCTCGAGTTGGGTGATAAAGAAAAAAGATTAAAAGATTACTGAGATAGAAACAAGCGAAGTTCCTTTGTTCCTTTGGTAAGGTAACAGAATGTATTTTTAATCTATGAATTAAGAAGTATGTTGTGTGCAATGTCCAATTTGTCAAAAATGTCTTGGTTCCCTTAGCATTCATGTTATATGCATGAAATAGATGCAGTTTTCCCCATTAATTATAATATCCCATTTCCTCAAGAGTAACGAAAAGTGATTCATTTCTCTCCTCTGGCCATAACTGGCTCCTTGGTATTACTGATGAGGGATTTTTCCATTTATTTTTGACCTTGTGAAACTATTTATGTTGGACACAGTCGTGACGAACACAGTGGGAACTGTGGGCAGATTAAGGGTAAGAGCATAGAACTAGTAGGCTTGTATCCCCTCTACTTGGTGATACCACCTTGCATACTGCTCTTAATATCTAAACATACTTCAGTTCACTTGGCTTTACTGGAAGATCTTGAACCTTGAAAAATCTGCCTGTTGTCTATAACTATAAAAATAATTGATGATTCTTATATGATTCATGATATGCCTGATGCTGATTTTTTTTTACATGCTCCCCTCCTCCCCCCCCGCTCCTATGTCTTGCTTTTAATAATTTCAATAGTGCTGAAGTTAGATCTATGGTGAAATAAATATAGGCCTATGTCTTTATGCCTTTCTATTTATTTTCATCGAGTTTAAAGAGGTATATGTAGTATCTGTATGCTGATGAATCTCTTCTTAAGCACAAAATATGGCCTCATTGCTTCAAATTACTGCTTTTCCTTTCAGTAAATAGTCTCCTGTTTTTTTTTCCAGTTTCTGCTATGCAATCTTCCTGTTCACTGGTAACTATCACTATAGTATACACAAAATACATACATATATGCTTACATCTGGACAGTTGCAAGTGAGTTATATTGAATGTGGTATGAAACAAAGATTTTATTAGAACTCAATTAGAATAATGCCAAGAGGAGACCAAAATTAGCAGAGATAGGATCAGAGCAGCATCATCTGGCGACCATTACTGAACAGGAAAGCATGCATAACTGTGATACCTAGGAAGCAAGATGAAGCTATTTATACAACTGTCTTAGGGGCAGGGAGTGTTTAGCATACAGACATGTGCTTCAGGTGAAATTTTAGCTACTGTTTACCAGAGAGGTGGACATCTCTTTCCTGATGTTTTCTATAGGGTGACTGGCAGGCAGATCTTTGACCATTTTCATATATATCTTTTTATTTAAGATCACATATTTTAACAGTTAGGTAACAGGTTCTGTAGACCATTGGTGATATGGTGGTTTGATTAAATGCAGCCTACAATAAGGAAGGAGTAATGGTCAATCTGAGATAAAAATTAAAAGACATTTAGGTATCTGTCAATATGTTACTGTCCATTTGCTAGTTAGTTAGGTGGCAAGCTCTGATTGTAGTCTATGGACAGCCAGCCATTTTAGACAGTGGGGACCAGAGAGCTACTCAGCCCATCCTGAGGTAGACCTTAAGCCGGGGATTCAGTTGCCTAAACCTAGTGGTTAGTATCCCTTTGAGTTCTGTGACATATCCCACCTTGCCACGAGCAGTTGTTTCGGAAGGTTTAGGTCCTTGTGCAGATCCTGTAGTCATCTGCCAGTTTTGTGTGGGTGTCTTACAGAGCACTAGATGATGACCCTTAGGCAGCTGAGTTCTTTCCCCATATCTCCTCCCTCCATCTTGAAGAGGTCAGCTACATCTGTCTGTACATGCACTGGAGAGTTAATTAAATACTTAATAGGCTACGATGTGATTTAGAGTCTTGGATTTTGATGTCTTTGTCCTAAATTGAGTTGAAACCTCCAAAGAATAATGCAGCTTTTAACAAGTCTTTTTGGTACCAGCTCACCCAAGAAGGACCTGGGCTGTTCCCAGCTTGCACTCAGGTGCTGGAATCCATCTGAGGTTGCAAAATTTTTCTGTGGTCTCTAGAGGTCCTGCACTAACTAGTCACTCATATTCCAAATAAATATTTTCACACTCAGTTGTTCTGCAGGTGTTTTACCAGATCCGTTAGTTATCGCTTTTTAGGGATGGTAGTTTCACAGCAGGAGTGAATACCTCAACAATTGGTTCTGTCGTTTATGACCATTTAAAATGCTGATATCTGTTTATGTGTATCGAGAAATTTCTATATTCTTAAAGTTATGATCATTTTGCTATAACTTTTTGAAACAAAAGACTTCATGCAAAAATTTCTAATATTCCAATTTCCATTTGAATTAAGTCTTGTGTTGTCTTTTTGATACATGGAAGTCCTGATGCCCAGCAGACCAGATGTGCACATCTATGTTTAATGATTTAACAATCTTTTTCCATCTTCTTCTGTTCTGAATTTCCTGAGAAGAGCTTGTGAGTATGCATTTCTGATGAAGCATTTGATGGAAAAGCATTGTGATATTCCCCCCCTGCATCCAAAGTACATCTTTGTGCAGATCTGGAATGCCTAATTTTCAGCTTATAAAAGAATCAGACAGGGAATGGGAAGAGGAGGTTGGGGGGGAACCAAGGTTTTAGAATTAAATTGAGGCTAAAGGTGTACTGGAGAAGTACTGACGAATACAAGCTCTTTGCTATTAGGCTTCCTTCCTCTCTTATCTGTTGAGGCTTTTAATTCCAAGGGTTTATTTTGTTACTTGGAGGTCTGAGATATTAGCATTTTCCCATGGCAGCATTATAAACTCATGGATGGCTTGTTAATGATATAAATATTTTGTTTTGTGACTAATAAAACAAATGCCACTTACGGTAAGTTACCCTGTACATCTATGTAGTTCAACAGCTGCTTCAATGTCCTCTGACAATCATATTAGCCCTTATTACTAGCTAGTGCATGAAAAGCTGCAAAAACCACTCCTGAGAGATAGTACCTCTTCAGGTCATCTATTCAAGGGCCTGTACGCCAACAGGCTGCACTGCGATGCTGGTTTTATTATGTGGTAAACTGGCTGGGGAATAGTTTTCCCCTCATATAATAATTCTTCCACTTGCATGGTGGGAAGGGTGGATTGGTTTCTGTTTTGGCGTGTTTGGTTGTTTTTTTGGGGTTTTTTTTAATGAAGAAAATGAGAAAAATCTTCATGGAAGGATAAGGTATACAATATACAAAATCATATAGCTGAACTGTTTGTTATGAATTTGTTTGCAACCCCAGTGAACACCCCAAATACAGAGCTGCTCCTTTCACTCTTAGGTTCAATAATAAATTTCTGATTAACTCTGGAACTGAGCTTCAACTGACAGTTTACACGAACTAATGCTCATCACTCTTGCAAACCCAGCCTAGTAGTCCTAACATGGTGAGTCTCCAAGTGGAATATTTTCAAAATGTGGTGTAACCAGTGATTTTGTATGTTGAAATCTTGCTATTAATAAGAAACACTGTGAATTGCTAAATTTCACACAAGAATCTTCCAGCAGACTGAAAGAGAACAGCAGTGCTGGTTGTGGTGGGATAGATTGACAGAACAGAAAAATCTCCTGTGGATTTTTTTTTTCTTCTCCCTACTGGACTCGAAGCAGCAACTTCAAAGCAAGCATGGGAAAAAAAAAACCAGACAAAAATTTTTTGAGGAGGGTGTATGAACTGAGTAGTCTAGGCTAAAATCTTTTCTATAACAAACATTAAATGGAATGGATAAAATAAGAATAGATGAAGATTTCACCAAATTAAACCAAAGCACTTGGGAAGCTGTAGATATAGCTTCCCAACTATTGTAGGATACTAGAAATAAATAGGATTACGTGAAGATTTCTGAAGTTCAGAAAAAAATTACTAACATATTAGTAAAGAACAGTTTACCTTTTTATTTTCTCACCTGATCTGTTTAGTGTACTTTAAGCATCACATAAAGTCTTGAATGCCTGGAGATATTGGAGAACTTTGTTATATACATCAGCTTTTAATTACTGCTATAATTTCTATCCCCACTGGGGTTTTTTTGTTTTGGTTTGGGTTTTTTAGTTTGTTTGGTTGTTGTTTGTGTGGTGGTTTTTTTGTTTTTTTGGTTTTTTTTTTTTTTCTCCCTTAAAACCATGCTCTGTTTATGGAGAGGTAAGATGACCTCTGAGTAATATGGTAAAAATGAATTGGACTTTTTTCCTAATGGGCGAAGGTGAATATTCTCCAGTGGATGCAACCACTACAGAGCTGCTGGGATAAAGCGGGAAAGATGACTGTTAATAGGAAGGTAGGCAGTATTACTGCATGGGAGAAAAACTCTAAATTATATTCAAGATTTCTGCTCCATGCTTCATTGAAAAATAGATGCTTATCTGCTAAACAGTACCTAAGGTTGGTATGTTAACCCTTCTATGCTTGACCTCAGGCCCTGCAGCAGCGTAAGTGCTTGGAGCAGTTATTTTTGTTGTTCTGGCTTGGGGCTCTTCCATAGGCTGTGAACAGAGCTCCTAATGCCTCTTGAGTAATTTTATTCACAGCTTTGATGTGAGGCTGTTGCATGTCAGGCAGATTTCCAGCACGCAGTAGTCCAGGTTCTAGCTGCAGCTTAGGACATCATTGTATATTGGTTGCATGCTATTGCATATTTAGAAATAAGTACAGCATAGGCCAGACCCCATTAACCTTTTGGGATCTTAGAGATTAAATGCATTCATTGCCCACTTCCTTTTGTTTGTTCATTTGCTTTCAGAGAAGTATTTCCGTGTACTCGTGGTTTAGTTCTTCTGGTGGTGAAATGTTTGTCTGAATCTGGAGTACTTGGTACACAGAGTATCATGGACTATGTCCCTAACCCCAAAATGTTTCCTCCTTGGGCTTACTGAATTTTAAAAAGGTTCCTTTAGTTTGACTTAAATGTAGATGTTACCTTTGTGTGGTTGTTTCACTTGCAACTCTAGTGTCATATTCTTGTGTGATATTTGTGAGAACATGAAACCTGAGATAATTCCTGTTTCTTCAGCTCCAGCACTCTGTGACAGCAGGCAACTGTAGTAACATCATTTAATCTTCATCTTGAATTTATTGGTTAGGTTGTTTGTCCCTTTTAGTTGTATGGAGAACTTGTTTTATTAAAGGCTTTAAACCAGTCTTGTAATTTCCACTTCAAATATTTTCACAGCCAGCTTTTTTCTCCTACCAATATTATACTTCAACTTAAATATATCTACTACTTCTTCAGTGTGCACCTCATACAATCATGCTTGGAAGAGAACATTATATATATATGACTCCACTGACTTCTAAGCATTAGAGATCAGCTACAAACATAATTGATCAAAATTAGATTAATTTCCTTCCAAAGAGTATCATAGAGTGAAAAATGAATAATTGAGCATTTTATTTTAGTTTTGTGTGGGATTTGCCTGGTACCTTTTGACATTTAATTTTGTTAAATATGACATTGAAATATATACAAAAATTCTTTGTTAAACCTTCTTCTTCTCTACTATTTTTCTATCTCACCTTTTAAAAGAATCAACTCTTGTTTGTGTTTGTGACGGTTAATGTCCCTTTTTAAACAGCTGTTTCAAAATGCAAGTGCAAGCACTTATTTAATTTAGTAGTATGTAAAGATACTGTTTTGGTTTGGAAAGATATGTGTCACTGCACTTATAATTATTTCAACACTTATCCTGGCATTGGGACTCACCTTTTTAGTACAGGAATGAACATATAACCTTAGGAAATAGGGTGGAAAATTTGCCTGTATCACTGTATCATCTGACATCACATAAGCAGTTCATCAGTGCATGTTAAAGTAGTGGTTGATTTTTATCCTAAAATATTCCCAGTTTTACATCTGTGTTCATTCCTTTATCAGTCCCCCACTCTTTTGTGGTTGCACTGCCTCTGATATGACCACTTGTTTTACACGGAGCGAACCTGCAACAACCTCTCACTGCCTTCAAATTGCATCCTTTAAAGTGCACAGATGTTGCATGAGTCTGTGAAAATGTTCTTGAAGACAAAAAAATATGTTTTAAAATTATGTTATAAAATTATCACTCAACAGCTGTCCTATTTAGATCATTTTACATCTTGGAAACATGCCCCCATTCTTCTCCATTCTCCTGTGTCTCAATTTCAGTTTTAAAATAGTGGTAAATGTTATATTAATATTTCCCTGAAAATCAATCCTTTAATGTTTGTGTTCATCAGGGTAAAATACAGTACCCTGAAACAATGCTAGCACTGAGCACTAGCATCAGGAAAAAATGCAGAAGTTCTACTTAAATGTATATTAAAGGTTGTAATAGTCTTTTAAGACAACTCACTGGTGTATATTCTTGTGCTGTGTAGCTCCAGCAATTTTTGTCTACATCTTGCATGAAACCTAAGCTATATTTTTGATAAATTTTGCTGTTAATTCTATTATTCAAAGATTAGTGAAACTTGGGTGTTCAAAGTAATGGGCATGCTTAAAACACACTATTAAGATGTTAAGCATAACATATACTCATTATATCATACTTTAACACCTTCATAATGCAACAGCATAATGATATAATAATGTTTTGAAAATCAAAGTAAGGTATCTAACATTTCTTCTAACATCTATATGTAAACTGAATATTGAGTAGATGCTTCTCTTGTCTATATGAATATTTCTGATGGTATGTGAGATTCTGGTTGACCTATATACAAGTCCTTCTCCCTGGTAATCAAATATCTGTCACTGTACATCTGCCATGTGTACATCTGCCATGTTCATCCATGAACCCGTACCTTGCTGGGATTGCCCATGGAGTTTGAAGGCACTAATAAAGCCCACATTTTTGAGGTTTTCTGTTTTAGATAAGCATATAATATTTCAAACCTGAGTCCCTTCCAGTGGCAAGAATTCATGTGGAATAAAAGATGTGAAATAAGAGCTTTTTAAACTAACATCTTCTAGTAGGTTTATACTTTTAAATCATTGTGTTTGCACTTAGAATAACTTAAAGTGTTTATTAATATTTGATGGCATGGTGAAAGCCCTACTTATGTAGATTTATGGAACACATCAATGGTTCATCTGGGCTTAAACATTCTTGTCCCCTATCCTTTAGCCAAAGCTTGGTAGGTATAAAGGCAGATCTGATGAGGCAAATGTGCCTCTTAGTGGCTGCCCGTAAATGGACTCAACCCAATGAAAATATACACTATTGCATACTTAGCTGATAAATTGTAGGTGACAGTGGTGCAAGATGGAAAGCCTTTACATTTTGTTTGGTAAACAATATAAGCTTGGCAAAAAATTTGTAAGAATCTCTGCAGTTTTCAATTTGTTACCTGAATCTGTGTGCTGAAGAAGGGTTTGCTGTCTTTTTAACAGCTAGCAGTAACATCTGTTAGTATTTTTGATGGGAATGCACTCTGACTTTCTAAGCTAATAATTTGTAAGAAATTAGATTTGGGATCTGGAAAATTTGGGCGAAGGAAAGGTCAAGGAATTAAAAGATTATTATAGGGAATAAAACCCAGATAGAATAAAACATTATGCACTGAAGAGGAATTTCTGTCAGGGCAGTGCACAGGAAAGAGAAAGGACCCAGGGAAAGAATGAATGTGGGTTTTGGCATTAAAAAGCCAGTACCAGCAAACAACTGGTTTCCATATAAAACAAGCATGAAATACCTTCACTCTCTGTTTCTGTCATGTAGGACTGACAACTGATCTTAGACTGACACCTGTAGAGCATGCTACTGTTATGCACTGGCCTCAGCCATACTGCTTCCTTCCGGTAATATTTTCCAGTCCTGGTGAGCAATTCAATTTATATGCACCAACCCAAAGCTGAGGTACTAACCCGTGCAGCACTGTGGCATAGCACCCTAATCTTACTTGTCTGTAAGCTCACTTGCCAGATGTCTAGGCTAGCTGCCTTTAACCTACCCTATTGCCTCTCATAACCTCTGTGTGGGGTATGGGACTGAGTGGCACAGTTGTGCCACGTGTGTGTCTAGAGGCAGTAGCGGCTGGGTGAGACGTTGCGGGGCTGAGCTGTAAGATATGACTGGCCTGAACATTGTGCTAGCCCTGGCCATGCTGCTCAGTTCTACACCGCTGTGAGAGAGGAGGATAAAGGGGTGGAAGGAAGAGGGGGTGCAACATGGGTAGGCACCCCTGTGAGCCAGCATTCACATGCAGGTGGCACCAGCAACCAGGCAGCCTCTAGGCAGACCCATTAATCTGTTTAGCCTTGCTGTGTGTCAAAGATGAAAGTCAAACTTGCTGTGGGAGCTCTGCCAGACTCGGGTCACCCTCGTGCATATGAGACTTGCAGTAGAGAAGATTGTGGCTTGTCCTGGGAAGATTAGGCAAGAGTGACACAATTGTTCTTGTGTTCCAGCTGTGCTACACAACTATCGCCAATTACACATTTATCGTGCCATTTAATTTGGTCTGATGATGAGATGATATGTGTTGCTCATTCTTAATGGGTACGTTTCCTTGGTACTTCTGCAGGAAATTATTAGGACAGTAACTCTCCAATTATGTAATGCAGGTTACTTAAGCCTATGTATGTGTTGTTGGCTATAATGAGACCAAGGATTAGAAGCAGCATGTGTTCCGGGATAAATAAAAAGCTTTGGACTGACCCAAAAATAATTTATTGTGACCTTATCCAGCTATAGGAGAATTTAGGTGAAGGTGACCTTTTGCTGATGTTAACCTGTAATGTCTCTGCTGACTTCTTACTTGCAAAAAGAGACTTTGCTCTAATCAGTAAGAAGACAAACTCTTTAGGGCAGAATATCTTGTTTCTGTAGTGGAAAAAAACGTATGCTGAAACAGAAATGTTACCAATTTGTATACCTGTTCATTTTAATATAGAGGAGTCAACACAAATTGTAGCAATGCACGTAACATCTGCTCTTTGGATAGGTTAAAGGTGCCCAAAGTGGGCATGTGCCCCACTGGAGTGCACGGGAATGATGGCTCCTTACTCTGTAACATGTAGGTAAGAGCATCTGGTGAGTGAAGAGCAAAGAGCTTCACATCTGGTAATATGAAGAGCTGAATGTGATGCTGCACACAAGGATGCTTCAGCCTCCCGATGGGATGTGCTAAGCCCAGATCCACATCTGGTCAACAGCACACTGGCAGTGCAGATGAGGAGAGGTGCCTGGGCATCCACCCACCATGCTCAGAGGCTGGTGATGATGCGGGATGTGCTGAGAATTCGGATCCTAAATTGGGGCAGTGAAGTAGGCATGCACATATACGTGGAGAAATTTTGGTGGTCTGGGCTGGGCTGTGAGTTGGGTGCCTGTGGTGCAGTTGGTTTGGGTGCCCCTTCTGAAGAGGCATGAACTTCTGTCATGAGGAGAAAGGTTGAGAACTCTCTCTACCCTCTCAGATGCATGGAATTTACTGCTAGTGCTGACGCTGAAGTTGTCCTTCGCACAGTTTATGATATTTAAGCAGACAGTTAGGACTTGCCTCTTCAAAATTCAGTCATGAACCTTGCAGGAATACCTTGGTGTGGCCACTTTCATAATGTAAGGTGGTTTGTGGTGGTGGATTTGTGTTTTGGTGGTTTTTTTTTTATTTTTTGTTTTTTATTTTTTAAGTTTAGGAACTGCAAAAATTGAGGGAAAAGAAAATCCTGTCCTTCCTAGAACAAATGCCAAAATGTCCTTTTCTCCCCTAGCTAATACGCTACCACTTTCTTTTCTTAATTGTATTTGCTATTGAGACTTGTTCCGGGTGTAACTGTCAAAACTTTGTCAAAATAGTTTTCCACATTAAAAACATAGTCCTAATTATACAACATATTCAGTAAAGTTGCATTGTTTTCTTCATATCACTTTTAAAATAAAAGCAACAGAAGAAAGTGCAGAGGAACTCTTATGTATGCTTTCAAAATAAAGTTAGTAGGTTCCATTGTGCCATCTTTAACACTAAACTTTATTATTTATGCTTTTTTAGTTCAGAATAAAAATGTTCTCTATGGTGTTTTTTTTTTCCTTGTGAGCAAAATAAATTTTTCCCCTTACACTCTCATTTAGGGAGAATAAGGGCTTGTTTTTAAAATTGTTATTGCCTCTTCCATTATTTAATAACACGGAAGATTTATTTCCTGAGCACCTGAACACTTTTTTCTTAATACTTTTTTTTTTCCCTAATATTTTTTTTCCTCACCATTCACCTAATGCTTGATTATTAGCGGCCTAACTTGCATAGGCAGCCAGTCTTGACTTAAAGAGTTCAAGTGATTAGAAGTTTGATAACCAGTCTGGTGCACTGTCCCAATGGCTAATGATTCTTATTGGGGTTTTTGTGTGTGTTTTTTATTTTTATTTTTTTCTTCCCTTTGTTTTAAATGTATCTTATTTCTTGCTTGAATTTTGCTGACTTACACTTTCAGTACTGTGGCCCTTTTGCTTGAAATCCTACAGCTAGAAAACGTATGGTGAAGCAGCCAGGTCTCCATCTCAAATTAGCATTGAATGTCCTCCATATTTCTTGCTTGAACAGTTTCTTGGGTAAGATGAAAAATTAAGAGCAATAGTGAGATTAAAATATATTTGCCGTTCATTTTCACAGCAAAGTGATGAGGTCATGCTTGGTAGCGGTCTTGTTTTTCAAGTGTCTTTGGAGAACTCCTAGGTCCGTGCTTGGGAAATGGCAGTGAAGTAACGGTTTTGATTTAGTTCAGTTGGCCTAAGTCTGGAATTCTGATCTCTTTTAGAATTAAAATCAGATAGAAATGTTGTGTGCATTTTCACAGCAACTATTCTCTTGCCCCTTTTTCATTTTAACTTCCTCTTGCTCCTTTTCCCATTCTCTTCGTTTCATCCCTGTCTTAGTCTTCTCTTTCACGTTCTTCCCTGTCTCTTCTTTGCTTGGTAATACCCTTCCTGGTGAAGCAGCAGCAGAATAAAATTGGATGAGTTGTGGGTTCTTTATATTAAATCAAATGTTAGAAATGAGTAAGTTCATCCACAAAATCTAGACAATCTTTTCTTCAAAGTTAAGAAAAAGGAGGGGAAATTAATTTACAAATGAAACATAATGTAATGTAATTTAATTTGAATATTGTCTTAAACTTGGGGCCACACAGCTTGAATTTATGGGGGGGATAAGTTTTTCTTCAGTCAAAACCCTTTGCAATACTCAACTTAAGCTAGTTGAATCCCTTCACTGCTGTCTGCTTCCTCAAAAGGGGGCCCTGGCACTGTTGTCTGTTAAAGGTGCTTTACAGCTCAGACAAAGCTGCTTTCCAGCTGGGTAGCTCTTAGCATGTATGTACTGGTGCCTGGGGTTGTTTCTCCCCAGGTGCAGAACTTTGCACTTCCCCTTATTGAACTGTGTAAGGTTCCTGTCAGCCCATTTCTTGAGCTCGTTGAGGTCTCTCTGAATGGCAGCATGACCCCCTTGTCCCAGTTTTGTGTCATCTGCAGAAATTATGCTCTGCCTCACCATCCAGATCATTATCGAAGGTTTTGTGCGGGACCGAATACAGTATTGACCCCTGCAAAATACCACTAGTTACTGGCGTCCAGCTAGACTTTGTGCCACTGATTGCCACTCTGGGTGAAGTTGTTCAGCTAGTTTTCAATTAGTCTTACTGTCTGCTCATCCAACCCATACTTGATCAGCTTCTCTATGGGTATCTTATTGGGGAGAGTGTTGAAAGCCTCACTTAAGGCTAAGCAGATGATATCCACTGTTGTCCTCTTGTCTACTAGGCTGCTCATTCCGCTGTAAAAGGTTATCGGTCTGGTCAAGCATGACTTCCCCTTGGTAAATCCATGCTAACTATTCCTGATTACTTTCTTGTCCTTCCTGTCTGGAAATGGTTTGCAGGATTAGCTTCACCTTACCAAGGATGGAAATAAGACTAAGTTGCCTGTAGTTCCCTGCATCTTCCTTGTTGCAGTTCTCGATGATATGAGTCACATATTCTTTCCTCTAGGCTGCTATTGTTTCCCAACTGCCATGACCTGCCAAAGGTTATCAAGTGTGGCCTCACAACGTTGGGCCAGCCAGTCACCTCAGCACTCACCAGTACTCTTCATCAGGGCCCATGGGTTTACGTATGTCTGGTTTGCTCAAGTATTCCCTGGTGGATTCTTTTTGACCAAGGGTATGTCTTCCTTGCTCCAGCCTTTCCTCTTGGTCTCTGGGGGTGGGATTCCTGAGGACAGGTCCTGCTAGTAAAAGCAGAGGCAAAGAAAAGATTTAGTGCCTTAGCTTTTTCTAATGAAGGTGCCCAGATATTTGACAGCATGCCTTTCTCTGTCAAAATTCAACTTTTCCTTAAATGTAAACATATTTTCAGGCAATATATTTTTCTAGAAGAGACATCTATGTTTAGAGATTCTGCTGAGAAAAGGACACAGCAAGTGGTGGTCCTGATAACAAATTCTTTCTTCTTGCAAAATAAAAGCATCTGTGCTGTTGTGCATTCATTTTGAGTTTGGGTATTTTTTTGTCTTAAGTTCCCTCCTGCAGGATTTTCCACAGTAGTAGAAGATTTGTGTGACACAGCCCAGAGTTGGTACCTTTCTTCCTCTTCTGCTCTTTTTCTCTCTCAAGTTGAAAGCAGCACCATTCTAACTTTGCAGAGCTAAATATAATGAAAATGAGTCAATCTGTTCACAGATCCTGGCTTTTTGTTTCCACTACTAGTAAAATGAGGACATATGTGCTAAGGGTCTATTTTGGCCGAAGAAGTGTAGCTCTAACAATGTGGCACTCTTATTCTACTGTGGTGTTTATTTTTTATTAAACACATTTATTCTATTTTCTCCTAGTACCTATTTCTACTTACCTCTTTCCCATTATCCTATTTTCCATGTAAAATCTCTACCTCTTACAACTTTTCTATATGGTCAAATGCGCAAATATTTGGTTTTCTGGGACATTTGGCCTCTAAATCAGTCCTTCTGTGTTTTATATTCATGCTGAAAGAGTTGCTCACATCTGTGAGGCAGTGTGCTATAAATATGATCAATAGTTGTTTGCATCCTATTAGTTTTATTCTGGCTATATTCGTATGGACAGGTTGTCATATTCAGTGTAATGTAGTATGTTGTCTAATCAATAATAATAATGATAATACAGCTTTTTGTCCGGATGGCAGCTTCATGGAGGTATTTGGAAACCATTCGTTATCTGAATAGCAATATGAAATCTTAACGCCAGCTATGCTGCATGTTCCTTTCGAGATTTTAGTGCGTTTTGTGTCACCTTCCATTAAGTTTAAACGTGTCATGCAGCTGCACTTTAAAGTGCTTTACTTGTTTCTATGTTAAGAATTTTGGGTAGAATAATAGATTTTGGTTTTCCCATGCTGCCAGTGGATCACAGAAAGAATCTAACTTTCCATGGAGTTGTGGTCTAATTGCTACTTATTAAAAAGAATGAACTATCTTACTAGTTGTACTTTTCTGCTGCAGATTTAATTAGTGTTCACCTCCTCCCTTCCCCCCTCCCACCCCTCCAACTCCTTTGCCAGGCTGACAGAGCTGAGAGGAGGGAAACTGAAGCAATTTGAAACCTTGTTAGAAATTTATGAAGTGATAAAATGTTTTATTCCCAGAGGCTGGTTTGCCAGCTGTCACTGGTAAGCCATTCACTGCCTGCCTCATAGTGAGTTATGCCTGTGATAGCAGGATGAGGCAGCAGGCCACAGCCAACATGAGCATGTACATCGTTTGGCAGATTATACACTCTGTAATTAGCAGGAAGTAGAGTGAAACTAATTATTTTTCTCCTCAATTGGGCCAATGACATTTGAGAGGAGAACGGATGTGGCTCTGGATGGGGAAGTTGTGAAGAAGCCACACAGGTCCCCCATCTCCCTACCCGCTGCACTGGCACCCTCTGTGATCGTGGTGATCCCACTGCCAGCTGTGCTGGAAACACACCTGTACCTCTCCCTTGTTCAGCCTGTGGCCAGCAGAAGAAAAACTATATTTGCTCTGCAAAACACTTTTTGTGTTGTGTATCGCTAGCAGTGGACTGTGGAAATGATCTCTTTTGACCATGGGAAAAATTGGGCATAGTTCATTGAGTAGGTGACTCCTTGAGTGATGCTGTGTAGGACACGATGCAGGTCTTAAGAGGGAAGGTGCTTTTGCTGTCCTCATTAAGTCTACAGTGGCTTTGCACCTGAATTCAAGATGATTGATTTGGCTGAAAAGTGCACATCCAGTGGGTTATTTATCTAGGAAAGTCCGTTTGTGGAAAAGGGATAAGGAGTCTATTAGGATTTTTAGTTTAGATTTCCTTAACTAAAATGAAAATCGGTCTGTTTCCATTTTATAGCTCTTCTTTGCAAGCAACCCAGTCACCCTTTACCTGTATGTATAAGCTGCAACTTGGAAACCAGATTCTTTTTTTTTTTTTTCCCCCCTCTCCTATAAGGCTGACCTTTAAAATTCATTTCTATCTGTGCTATTTCTAAGGGAAAACTTTTACAAGGTTGGTTCAAAGACCTTATTATTTAAGTGGAGTCACTTGAAGTACAGTGCATGAAAAGCATACTGCTAGAAGATAAACCACTAGAAAATGCATTAGAGGTGTTTTGAAACACAAAAATAGGTACTGCTCTGCCTTTTACACCAGGTGAGCTTCAGTGTTCTGAAAGAACAGTTACTGTTTCTTGGTTTTGTATTTGTTTCTTTCCTATAGCTAGATAAAAGTGTTGCTTTATATTTTTAGGTTCTGGGCCTAGATTGTGTTCTCCACCTCTGGGTCATTTGGTCTGTCCTTTAACTGGAGCAATAAGTGCGGGCTTTTGGTTGGTTTACTTTTTTTTGTTCTCCCCCCCCCCCCCCCTTTTTTTTTTTTCAGTCCCACTCACCCCATCTTATGTTGGTCCCTCAAGTATTGCATTGATCATACTCTTAACACATCTAATGACAGTCCTTCAGTTCCCTCCGTAGGCAGAACATTTCTTTGCCTATCCACCATTAAAATTACTAAAGACATAATTTATGTAGCCTTATTATTTTCTTCCCCTCATTTAATTTCAAAGCATTTTCTCATTATGCCAAATAAGACTGAGGAAGTCTTATTCAGTGAGATATTAAGACCAGGAAAATGTATATGTTTGTGTATGCTCAGAAAGGGAAGTCAACAGTAACAAAAGATTTAAATGTCAGCTATGTATAAATTAAAAAGCATGTAGCATGTAGACAGTACACATCCTGTAAGAATGATCTATTTGTGAAAATAATTTTTTTTTTAAACAAGTGTGTCTCTTAAAAGCATTAGGTATTTCTTCAAAGTAACAATGCTTTTGTGTGAAAAATGTAAGTTTATGTTGACTACATCATAAAATTACAAAGAAATCTGAGCTTGAAGCTTGAGTCTTGAAAGTATCAAAAAGGTAATTCTGCATTTGCATTAGGTTGATGTTTACTTCTCCCTTTTTATCTACCATCTCTTTGTATATGCACTGCTAGGTTTCATGTATGGACTGCTCTTGCCTAGTTTTCAGCTACTGCTGTTTGTGTTACAACTTCTCAGCATGATCCACAGAGGAACCTCAAGATTCCTCAGCAGTGTGGGCAAAACTTGTGTGGTAAGTCCTCCTACTTCAGGCAGCAAAATTCAGTTTTGCATCACATCATCTCTCAGACATCTTTAAGTGCCTGTAGGGTGCCCAGCCTAGGTGATCTCCCTATCCTTCCATGGGCACCTGTGATGCCATGTGCTCCTTCTCTGTGTTTGGCTCCACAGCCATCTGCTCTGTTAACACAGATGGAATGGAGTTGTGATGACCAAGCAGAGACAGGCATGCAATGGATAGAGGCTCACCTATCCATGTTGTGAGCCCCACAAGGGTCTGTGGGAGGACGGCAGGCAAGCTGGCACTGCTGGGTAAACCACTGCTGGTCAAGCAAGGAGTTCTGCTTCAAAACAGAGTATGTCTCTTTTGCCAAGTTAACACCATGCATTCACTGTCCCTGTTCTTCTGAGGAGCCCTTCCTGTGTATGGGCAGGGTCCTGACAGCAGTCCAAGGTGATGCCTGCAGGATGTATAGGGAAACGTAGTTCTTAACACTGTTTCAAAGTGTGGTCAAAGTTTACGCTTTCCCACTGAGGAATGAAGTTATTTGGAACTTTTTCTTAGCTCTAGCACCCCCATTTACTTGCACATGTGTATATGCCTCTAATTCAGATTACAAAGTGGTCTCTAATGAATCCTCCTGCCTAAAATTCTTGGCTAGTGTTTGTGAGGATACTAACTGACTGATGTTCTGTCATTTTCAGACTCCAGGATGTTTGTTTTGTTCCTCTCTTGCTATGCTTGTCTTTGCTTTTATTTTTCTTTCTCCCTCCTTATTGAGCCTTCCCTGTACTCTATCCTTCACTAAATACTTGTGATAGCGTTTGTATAATACTCTTTGTGCAAAGCTATAAGTACTGTGTAGTTAAAATCTTAGCCTAGCTTTTAAGACAGAAGATCATTTAGATGGTACCTTAGGTGACCATGGCAATAAATAAAATACACTTAGCAATCAAATTTTGTGATAACTTCTTGAATTATTTCACCTTCAGCACCTCAGTTATCTACTGAGGTAGGGGGTTTTTATTAGTGTAGAATGAGAATAAGGGTCTTATTTTACCACTCGCTCAGCAAGACAGATCTTTTATGATTTGCCACCAGAAAAGCGGCACCAGTAGCTAGATAGTAAAAGGGTTGCCACCAGTGGCTGAAATTCCTGCAGCAAAGGTACACCTGAAGTTGGGAAATAATTAAGTGCCGGCATTACAAAGTAAACTTTTAAATGGTTTACTTGGTAGCAAAATGGCCCAGTGGTGGCAGACAAGGCAGGGCATAGGGGAGCTCCAAGAGCTAAACCTGCTTGACCATCAAAGCATGCTGAACACACAGTTGTGCTGCAGCAAAACTCCTGCTGTTATGCGAGATGGCTTCTAATGAGTTTTGAGTAGGCCTGCTCAAGGGTGCAGCTGTGACTGCAGTGTAGGTATAAAACCGTGCTACCACTATGCTTTGTGAAGGCTGACGCTGCCCTGATCTTGAGGAAAAGGGAGCTGCACCTCCTGTGTCAGACTGGGCAGTGCCCACAGTGCATGAACTTAGTCCTTCCCGTAGATCCTCACGCAATTCATACGGTTTTTGCCCATCTGCCTCTGTTCCCCTCCTTTACACCAATTCTGGAGTCTATATAGACCTGAAAACAGTGCTGCTTCTGAGTTTATTTTTTTCTACTTAGAGAGTCACTTTCAGACTGCTGCTTGTGAAGGAACTTTGTGGTGTCTGCTGCAGAAAGCTATGGTGTCCAAGTAGGTCTTCATCCTCCATAGGGAAGCCCTCTTCTTATGTGATTAAGACATACAGCTGCAATTGTAATAAATACTGTGTTGTAATAAAAAATTGTTCTGTAAAGATGTTTTCTTTAATAATGAATCTATAGCAAAAAAACTGTAGTTAAGACTTTTTCATATATTTGTCTCTCTTATTTCGTCCCCAGTTTAAACATAAAATATATTTTTGTCCTTTATGTGGTTAATGAATCATCTTACCATTCTATTGAGAGTTAACACACATATGCTTTGCAGAAAGTCTGTGTAAAATTCTAGCATTTACAGAGAGTTGGCAGAATGTAGTTGCTATATCTGCTGTTTTATTAATATTCTGAAATCCACATAAGCTGTTTAGGTATACACTTGCTTTGTGTTATGACTGTTACATGTGCTTGCTATGAGGATAAAACCAAATTTCAGCTATATAAACAATACCAATCATCATTAATGCATACTGTAAAACTGTACTTACAACAAAATATAGGTAACTTAGGTTTTCCTGCTTGCACAGGTCTTGCTGGGAAATTTGGGCTCACTTCTTTCTGGTTGTTTTTAGTTCTTTAAATCTAAGACCTGTTCTCGAGTTTAACATTTCAGATGAAGAGGCGCATGACATTATCTGAGGATAGGTTGTTGGGAAATATAAAATGAAGCTCACATACTGTCCCCAAAGTAGTTCTAGTAGTTATCTGATGATTTTATTTTCTTTGGTGTATTTTAAAAAAAGATAAACTAATTATGATTTTAACAGCAGCATTCAGTTAAAATACTCAGTTTGATATAGTGCTTGTGATCTGTGTAACATGATTTGCTTGCCTTTTCCCCACCAGATCAATCACATTTGTTTATTAGTGAGATATTGCACAGAATAAAGATCTCAAGGGCTGGAATCTGAAAGAAAATTGATTTCAAGGCTTCTTAAGGCTGTAAAAAATATTGAATTTAAGACCCTTTTAAAATACCTGTTGAAACTGTCATATCCACTGAACAAAGAAAGCATCAGGTTTCTATATACAGTATATCTGCATGGTATGATATATCCTACTGTTGTGGTGTTATTGTTTTAAATAATGCAAAAAATAGTACTTCTGTTTGTGTGTGTTTGCATCTTGTTCAGTATAGAGAGGTGTTGTGCTCATGAATCATTGACTAGAAAAACCTAAGAATACCTGCTTGGCACTTGTTCTACCCTTCTGTAGTCACCTGTATTCTCAAATTTGTATTCTATTTTTTATTGGATAATAATATTCCAAATAAAATCATATGCAAAAGTAAGACTATTCCCCAGAGTGGCCTTTTGTTTAATTCAAACACAGTCATTTTATTTCCCCACTTTCAGGGTTAACATTGTGGGAGGCTACAAAGGACACCTAAGCTCAGGAAAACTGATGCAAAGGTCAATTTATCCCCTTCCTCCCCACAGAGTCCTTCATGTAATTAAATGTGCAGTACTTGAAGCTTACCTTACTTGCTACTCTTTTTTTGTTGTCTTGATTAAACATGACAACAGATCAATAGGAGAGTAAAACCAGGCCATTAAAAATACATATGGGCTTAAGACATGTGTTCAGTTTCACTATAGAATAATAAAGTAAACCCAAATATTCAGAATTTTGCTGAAAAGATTATTAAACTAGCTGTTTATATGCTATAGTGCCTGATGATTTAGCTGGGAATGTTTGAGAAGATTTTTAATTCAACAAATCTGGATGTGAAGTATATAGGGTATTGGATGGGGTGGTTTGGTTAGGTGGTGTTTTATTTTAATTTATTTTTTATTTTAAAGCTGGGAACCTTAGAAAGTCAAAGAGGGAATGGAATTCTCTACTGGTAGCCAGAATATCCCAAGTTGTTGTAGCTAATGCAAACAAATTATGGAGGGAATATAAACTTAAAACTTTCCTATGGCTTAACTACAGAGAAGAAAATATAGTCATAGCCTTTGTGGGGGTGTGATGATTCTGCACCTGTATGTCTGTGGCTTCTTGCACTGTCGTCTCCAGCCATGCAGCACTGCAGGTGGGCCATTAGTTTGATTTAGAAAAATAACCCTTATGTTACCAAGCATTGTATATTCAGCTATTAATTTGCCTTTTTTAATGTAACAGGTGTTTTGAGGGTACACCTTTGCAGACAATATATCAAAGTGAAAAATTCCAGACCTTTTGATGAGGAAATTAAAGTATTTGTACTTTGTACTGTTTTGAGGTTTTTTTTAACTCTTTCCTCAACAAGTCTGTCACTAAGGGAGAATATTATTATTCTTAATTTACCAATTAGATCGTCTTATTTGTGTTTTCAGTTCATGCAAAGAAATTGCTTAAGGTGATCATAATCAATAACCAGATACCTTCCCACCATTCACATTACTATTCCCAGAATGGTGGGATTGAGATTTTGTCTGTTTCAAGAAGTATGCCTTTTGAGGGGAGAAAAAGTTATTCCAATTCTCCCGCCCTCATTTTGAGATATGTAAGAAAGGGGGAATTTCTGAAAAATCTGGATGAAGAAAGGGAAGAAAGGGAGAGATGAAAAAAATTCTCTGGATTGGCCCTCAAACTTGAGATGACTAAATTCATGTGCTCTCATGCATCAAGAGCTCTGTATTAGGACATGTAAACAGGCCCTAGGGATAACTGTGGTATTAGTCTATGTTCTGAATTCAACTGATGCTGCAGTACAGTCATATTTCTAAAGATTACATAAGGTGTTTTCTGATTAACGTGTCCTTTGCCTTTTGTTTCTTTCATGTAAAGTTTTGTATGAAGTGATGAAAGTCAGTACTCTTCATCACTGACTTTTTCCAGACTTCTATTTACTTTGTTCTTCTCCTGCTACTTCTTTGGTGCTATATTGGAATATTGGTAACACCACTTTCAGGACTTGATCTTCTAGGAAACGCTAGTCATAGAAATACTTGCTATCAAGAAACCCATTCAAGTCAATGAGCTTACTGGTGGTTGCAAACCTAGAGCCTGCTAAGACTGTGATGATTGACAGAATGTTCATCCATTAGTTATCCTTTGAACTGGTCACAAAATAAAAGCATTTACAAATATACAGGGAATTTAAAAGCAGAATTTCTCCTTGCTTTCTTCTGTCATGATTTGTTCTTATCAGGTCTATTGGAGTAAAGGAGTCTTATTCTTCCTTCATCTGCCTCCCTTTTAGTCTTTAATCAGGGTTTGTATATTACTCTGTCACATCTACTTGTGGTTACCCATATGTATTAGGTATGGATGTGTTTGCATGGTATGATAGAGGATTGTTATTGTGGCTTTCTAGTCTTAACTTACAGATTCAGAAAGTTTAAAAGGATATTATAACCTGCCATAAAATGGCCTCCTCATGCCTCCTGTCCATTGCCACTGCAGTTGGCTTGAATACTGTGTTTACACCAGACTGACCTGCTAAAGACACAAATGAAGACTGATTTTTTTTTTTTTAACCAGCTGGGACAAACATATAGTTAAAAAAAAAAGTAATATATCAGACACTTTAATTCCTGTTCATATTCCTGTTCCAGCACAAAATGTCATTAAATTATGATAGTGATTACACATAATGACTACTTGATACTTTGATTTTGCTCAAAAGATCGCTTTTATCTCATCATTATTTACACTTTAAACTCTGCTTCAGAATCTACATTGCTGTCAGTTTATATGATGCAGATACTTAATTAGCGTTGATTAGGAGCAGGAATGCATGTGGGAGAAGCTATTTTGCCACATAAAGTCATTTTATTAAGCCTTAAATATTATGATTTAATGTGACTGCTGAACAAAAGAAGTGAATTTTCAGCAGGTTAGGGTTAGCGTGGTCGAACCAATCTGAATGTCGTCCATGAAGCAGATAAGTGAAAGGCACATGCCATGGTTGGGAGCTTCCAGGTAATGTGCCTAGTCACTGTTTTTTGCCTTGGTCTGTCATAAGACATAGGAGCTGTAGCTCTGGCATTATAAGTACTAACAGCAATACAGGAAACAATAGGGAAATACTTGAAGTAGGCTGCTTTAATAAAAGGCTGAACAGTAGGACCTCTCTGCTTAGCCTTTTCTTGTAGGATCCTGTGTCATCTGCCCAGCTTCAACAACTGAAGGAAAAAAAATAAAGTTTTGAAAGGAAAGAGTAAGATTTAGGAGGGGGGGAAAGTGAAATCTCTAAAGATAAGAAGGTAAGCTGGGGCATGATACAAACCAAAACAGGAAAAGGAAACAAATGATTTGAAATCTAAAATGCAGTAGTTGAAAAGTGTGGAAGAATGCATGATTGGTGAGAATTTGCCTTCCAGGACTGAAATTTTGAAGAACATCCATGTTCAATCCCTCAATCCTGGACAAATGGTGATACAGTGAAGGTGAAAATTAGTGAACCTAGAAAATTCCTAAATAACCTAAGTGTTTGAAAATGGGCATCTGGGACAAAGCAACTCAATCCCTATAGAACTGGTGATAGAAAATTAATTTAAAATAATTTTTAGATCTTCTAAAAGGGCCAGACATTAGATGTATTCTTTCCTTCACACCCCACTTGAACATGGTTGAGTACACGGAGGTATTCAAAGAATCTTTCACAGTGTGTGGTGTATTCCAGCAAGAAAAGAATTATTAAGCCTTACCAAGTGAAATCCCTGTTCACGATGAAGCAGAACAAAACAGATCATGAGAGTTAGCTGACCTTATGCATAAAAGATCAGGTGAATGTGATAAAGGAGTAAAGGAAGTATTTAGGGTGGCAAAGGTGTTGGAGAAAAGCCACAAGAATTCTTTGTGTTCCTTGTGTCTCAAGAGGGAAGTGAGCCAACCTTCTCATGTTGTCATTCTCTTAGGAAGGCAGTTCTGAAGAATGACCCAAAACTACATTGCAAGTGAAAGAAATTCTAGAAGGAACTAATCCATTGAATGCAAATGAATCGCCAGCCATGGATGAGATTCCTTAAAGAGTTATAAATAAAAACAGATGTATAATTACTTGTAGAAACAGTGACTGTGCTGTAACCTTTTGCTTTTATTGACTCGGAATTGCTATTTTTCTTTGGGTACTTAATGTCAGAGTGCTTTGTTGTTTTAAGGGACTAAGGTAGAGATCTATAGGCTAGCAGGTCTTAAGAAAGAACAAACTTTTTAGAACACACATGTAAATGCAATGTACTAGGGAAAGAAGTCTGATGCAACCTTAGCAAAAGAAAGCCATGCTTTTTTGTGGCAATCGAAGCAGGTGGGCAAGGAGAATGTAGTCAGTATAATGTAACTAGATCTTTAAAAAGAGTTCATCAAAGTGTCATATCAAATACCATGAAAAAAAGATGCTAGGGAGTAAGACAGGTCCTTGTGTAGATTAATGATAGGCTAGAAAAGAAATAAGAAACGTATAACTGATTTTCATTCTGGAGAGAAAACGCTGTCAGGGATCTGTACTGGTTTATGGGTTGTTCAACATATGCATAAATTAGTTGAAGAAGGTTATAAATATTAAAGTGTTCTGATGGAACAGTATTGAAGAAAGCCCAACTTGCATATACATAGAGCTGGAAAGATTTAGAAAGATCATGCAATAATAGGGATTAAAATGGCATGTTTGGAAGAAAATGAGTGCAGAACACTGCAAACAGAAAAGGTAATTCTAGTTAATTGCGTAATATTGGACTTGAAATTAGCTGTCACCACCAGAAAAGGATTGTGACAGACTCTTCCCTAAACATCTTTTGTCAGCCACTGCTGGAGCACAAGTAATGGGTATACGGACATTTGGTATAACATCCCGTTCTACTGTTATGCAAAATATGGTACTGATTTTTGTTTGTTTTTAAAGAAACTGAAGGCTTAAGAATTGTTTTTCCTTTCACTAAGGTTTATGTAGAACATTGTCATCCTACTGCCAAAAGTGATAACAAAATAAATGAGTGCAGCTGTTCTTAAGGCATGGTCTTTGTAAAGTATTCGTCTAGGGAAGCTGGAAGGGAACAGATTTGTTTAGACTAAGTTTACAACGATGTAGTGAGAGATGCATATTGCTGTTACTTTAGTGGTGTAAATTATTGAACTATGTTTCACTTGAGTCAGTCACTCACTGTAGGTCATTGATGCTACTTGCAATATCTTTGGATTCATTTATCAAAAAGCTTCTGTAGACCAGTTATTTTAGTGTATATAATTGGAGAAGAGAAATATGCTTTTCATACGAAATATGCTTTCATATGAAAGCTGAGTCTGCAATGTAAAGATGATAACGTTACATAGTGGAGTGGTAGACATTTATAAGATCAGCTATTACTGTATCTAATGTATCTAATGATGTTATAAAACTTAAGAGAATTTGCTGCAAAGAAGGTGCAAGGACTTCTTTTCTCACTGCACTGGAGTGAGGAAGTGATATGCCATCATTTGTATTTGAGATCACTGGAAAACATAGGAAGGGCCCAAGCACAAATTGTCACTGGTGTTTAGGTGTTCAAATTTCACTGAAGCTCAAAGAAACCTGGGTTTTGCTAATGTTGGGCTTTGAGGCTCGTCACTGCTTTGATGTGATACTGGAAGACTGATGGGGGAACTAAAAGAGAACCCAGGAATTTCCAAGTCACAGCTCAGTATTTCATGTGCTTATTTTTCAAGTAGAAAAAGAAGCCTTCAATGCAAACTAGCCTGGCATTTTGTCAAAGTATCTAAAATGTAAATGACTGTTCTATGCTCATTCTGTAACCATCTTCATAATATTTCCATATATATTTCTGTTCCTCAACTGATTAGCATGCCAAACTTGCCATTTCCAAACTCTGAATGTTATCTTGCAATCATTCAGAATGTTAAAATACTCTTAGAGAAATTATTTTTATGTTGGTAGTATCTTTTGTTCATTTTAGATGCTATACAAAAATGGAGAGATGTTGTTATTTTAATTTATTTTAGATATATTTAATCTCTTGTTAAAACTTTTCATCCTCCAGCAAAACCCATTTTCCATGAGATTTTACTTCTCATGGAGTAAAAGAAATGTAATGGATTGTGTACTTTGAAATTCTAATATTTTCTGTGCATGATATATTGTAGGAATTATATTGTACACCCATGACAAAAGAGAGTACTAGACTACAGTTGTTCAAGTACTGAGCATTCCATAAGTTATAGTTTGTTTGGTTTTGTTAAGAAACAAAATTAAATCCTGAAAACTTGTTTTAGATTTGTCATAGTTCTGATCTTCTACAGCAGTAGTCATGAATGCCAGTACATTTTGCTTTCCTTTTGTTTAGATCCCACTAAATGAAAATTAGTACATCATGGTGATCTCAGAAGCAGTTTAGGAAAAACTCAAGCAATAACGAAATACTAATGATGTTCTTCACTATGCCTTGTTGTGTTGTAGTATTTGAGCTACTTAGCGCCTATGTAAGTACTGGTTTTATTTTGGTGCTTACTAGGGCCATATCACTTGAGGAACCTTTCAGCAATTTCATTATTAAAATAGTCAGTATGATGTACAACTTCTGTTTGCTTTGTGGAAGTGAGACTATCCACTTAAATCTATTGGATCTGGCTGTTTGTGCTGACCAGAAGTAATCGTTTTGTGGGTTTTGTGTTCCCCTCTTCCCTACCCCTCATTTTCCTTCTTCCTTTTTTTTTTTTCTTTGAACTTTGCATAATTTGAGAGCTATCCTTGAGCAAGACAGGCAGTTATGCCCTCTCCGCTCCATGTTCCTCTGCTAGTGCTGTGTATGGTGCATGGGGAAGGGCTGCTCTCATTCTACAGTTAGGCTGGTGCTGTGACTCAGCCCCAGCCAGCATTGTCTAATATGACAGACAAACTGTCAGAAAGAATACAGTCAAATTAAGAACTTGTCACCATGGGTGGAAAAATCTAGCACAGTTGTGAAGTAGCATTAGTGCAGCAAAATGCTCAAGACGTGCCGCATGTTCTACAGAGGTTTGAAAATGTACAGTAGACCAGGAAATCCAAATGCCAAGTGGCCGTGCTCTAGAAGGGGTTTCTAATCCAGGCAAGAGTTTGCTCCACAGAGTCAGCTCTAGAGCCAGAGGTTTGGTCCCTTTGGAGTCATTCACAAGGATGTGTATTTTCTTGCCTGTAACTCAGGAATTTTTTACATTTGTGTATTTTCACATACCCTAACTTGTTCTGCTTTTGTAGACTTGTGGAATAAGGACTCTTAGTTAAATCATTTGCAATTAAGCTTGAGATGAAAGGGAAAAAATCATAGAGGGGAGGCGGGGGGGGGGGTTAGTAAACTTATGCTTCCTGAATGGAAGTGCTCTTATACCACAATGTTATATAATGTATGATGTAAATGATACACCATGTTAATACTACATTTTGCCCTTGATGTGCTAGCGGTGATGGTGGTGACTTGGGACCATTAAGACTACAGGCTTTGCTCAATGTTTCCTAGTCAGGAAGTACAGTAAAGTACTACTAGTCTCTTTAGTAGTTTCTGGGAGAATGCTGGTTTTCAGTCAGTGCTGCAGAGGTTGCTTTGTTTGTCCTCATGCTCTGTTTATCCCCATGGCCCTGGTGGGCAGATTTTGCATTTTTCTTTAGCAGAGATGAACAAGTGAGCAGAATGGTGTCAATGTTGGAAACAGCATACCACCAAAGCTTTGACCTAATTCTTTCTGTGTTTTCTTCTAATGCCAAGGTATTTAGCAGTGTTTCTGTGTGACCTCTTACGGTAAACTTCATGCTTCATACACTGATGCCTGTCAGCATGTGTTTCTATTAGCTCGCTGATTGTGCCTGGTTAGAAGCTGCATATCTTCAGCCAAATCCCAGGCCTCCATTTGTATCTTTCTTTCAGGATAATATTGTTTCCTTCTACCAGTGCTGAGTCCATCCAAGGAGAAAGTACTTTTCCTCACAGGAGACTGAGCATGGAGAGGGAGTGAGATACAGCTGGGCATCATTCAGATCTTTCCCTCCGTTTTCCTTCTCCTTTCTCTCCTCTCATAGTTTTGGAATAGATCTTTCTGTGGTACATGTTCAACCCTGTTTTGGATTTACAGAAACTTTTAACAGGGTCAACTTTAGCTGTGAAACAGAGGTTGCTTCCAGGTTGTAAATGCAGGAGCCCACTGAACATGTAATCGTTGCTGCTGAGAGCTCCTGAAGGCTTCTTGAGGGCATGAGAGGAATTAGCTGACTTAGCATTTGTGAATGAGGATACTCAGTAATAATTGTGATGTGGTATAATGCATCTGAAAGGTTGCGGTTTACAAATCTCTTGACATTTTAGGTTTTTGAACTCCTCTAGTTTCTTTTAAGTTAGTGGTTGGAAGGTTTGCTTGGTTTAGTGGGAGACTAATTCTGGCGATAGGGTTCACTCGCTCACCACAAATGGGAGGGTCACCCACATGAAAAATCAGACAAGAAGAACCCATCCCAGAAGGGTGTCCTCGCTGTTTTCATGATGTAGGTGGGCAGCAGGGCACTATGAGACAGTAGTAGGTCAACTGCAGCACAGGTAGGCAAGCCCCGGGCCGAAAACTGTTAGATTTCAGCCAGTGAAACTTTGGAAGTAATGACTCTGTTTATGGAAAAAGTGATGATTTTGTAAATCAGTCAAAAAAAGCAGATATACAAATATTGATTAATTCAAATTTTCAGAACCCTGTGGCACAGTTAATCATCTTTATTTCTCTTGCTCATAAAATATTTTTGTGAGAAAAAATAAATCCAAGGCTCTTATCTCATTTCTGTCTGGTTGTTTTTGGTGTTCTTTCAATGTGTTCTTTATGATAGGAACGAGTGGAGTTGAGGTTATGCATTGGCTCTTGCTGAGGAGCAAAGATGCTCATTTTTTACCCCCAAGTTGAAAATTATTTATTTGTTTTGTTTTTCAGTTTCTCCTTACGCACTTAAATAAGGGGAAAAAAGCTTGCCTACACATCTCACTCCGACAGTTTTTAGCCCAAACTGGAATACCTATCACACATAAATATCTGCTATTTCATTCAATCCATTATTGAACACAGAATTAAAAGTAAGCATTTAAATCACAAAATGATTATTCATTTTTAGCTGATTTAAGGCTCCCATCACTCACACATATTGCCACTCACCATTTTTCTGTGCACTCAGGTCTCCACAGTGCACTCCACCAAAACCCACACTTCTTTCCAGAGATCCAACTCATTTGTGAGTTCTGCTTCTTTTTGTGGTTTCACCTGAGGACCTTTTCTTTTAATTGTTGATGCCTGCTTTGATTTAATGGATGTTTCTGTCCTGTGAGAATGATAATGTAATACTGCATGCTTTTTTCTGTAGAGATCATTTTTTGTAGGCAAAAACAATTGCATACTTAATTATCCTCATTAGTGGTTCTGATTTTGAAACTGATTCAAATGAATACCCCTTTGGAATAAAAGGTTGAGCACTGGCACACTGAATCAGAGTAGCAATTCGAGAAAGCATAATTTATTTTTTTGTTCCTTTTGGTGGACACATTGTAATTTTATACTATTTAGCCTTAAAATGCTGGCTACCATTACACAACAAACTACATAGGAAGCAGTTCGATACTGGGAGATTATATACTGTGGAAATAATTTTGGCTTTCTGAATGATACTAATTATGCAATTACATACATCAGAACAGTACAAAAACTAACCAGCTCATCCATGCTTGCTGTAGGCTATATTCTTCCTTTTTTCCCCATTGCTTTGTACTGCAATAGCAATTTTAACAGTTTACAAGACTGCTTCAGCATCTAAAAGTCAAACATCCAAGAAATGGTTTTTACTTCAGGTTTTCATTTTACCATGTTAAGCCAAATCTCTGGGATGACCACTCAAAGTAGGCACCTGCTAGAGTGAAATTAGTGAATAACTCAATTTCTTTGCACAGAACAATTTTGGAATGTTACATCTTGCAAATTAACACTCTCCTGGTTCTCTCAGAGCTTTTCTTTATACAATGAGGATGTAAATAACTAATAGACCTGTCCTGGTCTCCACCAAGGCTCTCCATCCCAGCTATATTACCAATCCTTTCTTGTTGCATTACACTTTCCCCTCAGAAGGTCGGAGGACCAGGCGGACCAGGGGCAGAGGAAAGGCTTCTGCCTGTCCCCTACCTCCTTATTCCTGGATTCCATCTTCCCTCTCTCCTGGGCACTTCTCTGCCGCTACACCTGGATGTCAAGTCTGGCAGGAATGCCTGGCAGGAAGAAGCTGGGATTCACTCTGTCATCTGTCTTCGTGAGGGTCTCTGGTAGCCACCAGAATGAAAAGTCAAGAACCACTTTTGGTCAAATTTGGAGATTTCAGGTTTCAAATTGCCACTCGGAAGTGCACTGGGTCTCTGCCCTTTCCCTGCGCTGACTGAGGCCTCTGCAGGGTGCTGGTGCTCACTTCAAGCCCAGCAGCTCAGCCTGCCAAGGACTCAGCAAACAGCTCAGCCATGCAAAGCTTACGTTTGCACAAGTGAGTCTTTTGTAATTGAAAAATTGGTGAAAAACATTCTTCGCACTTTTATGAGGCCTGTGTAAGAATTATCAGAAACAAATTGTGTTGTCAGAACAATGGATGCTTCAGCATTTGCTGCTGGAAGATACATTTTTCTAGAAACACAGAGATGTTTTTCTGCCTATTGTTCTCATGAACACTTGTGATCTGACCAGTGCAGAGCTACCTTCCTTTTTGCAGGAGATAACTGCAGACAAAAAATCGGGCTTTTTTTTCCTGCTTTTCTCAGCAGTTTCCAAGAAAGTAACATTTATCAAGAAGATCAAACTGGCTGATAGAAAACCAGATGTTTTTCCCTTGACTGCATTGTTGACTTGACCTAAAACTGTTGTAAGTGGTCGTGTTTAATTTGTCCTTTTGTGTTTATTTTTACTAGTGTAGTAGTTTAATATACTCGTCTCTTTGTTAATTATATTTGTAATCTCAAATCATTTTGTGCAATTGATTTCACTTTGTTTTCCATTTTAAAGCTGTTGTGTGTTGATTTTAGCATTTTCATTATTTTTCTTTAGTGGTTTTTTCTGTTTTCTTTGTTCTTTCAGTTCTTTCAAACTTTGGAGTCTGGTCAGAGCATCTCTATCCAGTGTGGTTTCCCTGTTCCCTGTTCTTAAAAATACCTCTCCTGCCTTCACCTGAAACTTATTCCTTGCGTGAGTTGTGTTTTACTCTTCCTCCCCTCAAGCAGTGAGGAATATTCAGTCCTTACAATTTTAGAGGGGAATATGAAATTTTTGTCTGGAGTCAGAATCAAAGCCAAAGTTGTAAAAGGACATTTGTTTTCCCTTTAATAAAATTTATGATATTTATCAACCTTGTATGTTAGTCATTAGATAAAACCCCTAGAGGGAGACATGATCATAGATGGATTATTGTAATGCCTCATCACTGATTTTTTCACAATAGCTGAAGTAATTTCTCTAGGTCACTTTGCATAGCCTGTTACTTGATAATTGAGTAGTGATAGCAATGTTACTGTTTGTAGGTGTCTAATTGATTTTTTTCTTCCTTTAAAATAAAGGCCTTTAATTCATCAAGGGGAGATGTATTGGAGGAAAGGAGAAAAAGGCTTATCCAGGTTAAAAAGAAAAAAATCAAAAAAATCATCCTGAACAGTGACATAGCTTGGTAGCATTGCACCCTACCATCCAGCCAGACTGCCTTTCTCTGGCTCTGTTCTGCACCAAGTAATCTGCATATTTGTGATTGCATTTGTAATGCTTCTACTACAGGTTTGAAAGGCAAAGCACTCTGAAATGTTTCATTTATCAATTCTCTATGTGTGTTTATGCAAGAAAGATTATCCTAGCATACGATGTTGTTTGGATGTCGACAGGGTAATTAACCTGTAGTATGATCCTGTTAATTCAGTTTCCTTAAACATAATTTATTGTTTAGATGTCATCAGCCATTTTCTTACAAATGTTTTGGGGTTTTTTTTGATTGCTTTTTACATGAATTCTGTTAAATTGTCTTACAAAATCCTTGTCTTTTAACTTATAAGGAATAATCAATATCTTATTTTTCTCTGGTAATGAGGATTTCAGGTTTTTTCACTGGGCATATGGAAAATGGGGCTTAAATTCTGTTCTTTAAATGTCTCAATTATTTTGTTATATTTGGGTCCCAAAATTTCACAGAGTGGTTGCACCTTTACAAAGCAAATGCATATTTTAGTAATGCCAAGTGGGATATTCTCCTGTAGATGTGCATATTTGTTTTAGCTTTAAGTAAAATGAGATACAGAATTGTTTGAGGGATAAATTCTACCTAAAAGCTGTATGTTTTTAAGGGTTATGAGCAATATGATGTTTTCTTGCCTGGAGATGAAGGACCAAGTGAAGTGAGTGATTTGCCCCACCTAAGTGGGGTCTAAACTGCCTTTAGGCTGTGTTTGTTGTCATATTACCTGTACAAGAGGCTCAGAAAACCTGCTCTCCTAACCTAGACATGATTTTCCCAACTGTCAGCTTTTGCTGGAGTGTGTTGTCCCATCATGGTACAAAGTGGTCCCAGGCACCTTCCGTTCCAAGCGCAGGTTGCAAGAATCATTACCAGGAAGGAGCTTTATGAAAAAGGAGTGTTCTGGAGTCACTGATTTCCAACAGAGGCAAAGTTTAGACTTTATTCTATACAGTCTTTTTATTATTACTATTATTATTATTGTTATTATTATTATTATTTATGTTTTTCATTGTACTCCTTGTGTTTGCTTCTAGATTTCCTCTGCTTTGCTGGTATTTAACAGTGAGAAATTCTTAAATTTTAAGGTGACACCTTATGCAAGCTATTAAATCTAAAGAACATACTTGATCCTTGCCCAGCTTATCAATCCCAACATCACTGAGGAGAAGAGTAGAGGAAATATTAATGTCCAGGGCTGTGGCAAACCTGACATTCCACTGTAAGACAGTTAAGGCTGTTGCTATAAACCTGCTGTAGTGCAGGAGAGCAGTCAACTGCGTAATTACATAAGTTATCTTTTCTACTTTGATTTTTATTTTATCTAAATAACCTCAGTGGTCTCTTGGCTCTAGACTTTCATTTTGATTCATATCTTTTATTTTATCTATATAAATATTTCATGCGTGATTTGATTAATCAAATGAATGAGAAATAATTTTCCCTTTGTTTTGAAATTGTTATTCATTTAGGACAAAACTTCCCCCTTGCATAAGCATTACGGGAATAGAATTTAGCCTTTGAAATTGGCAAAGAGGCAATTTAAATATAAATAATTATCAATTAATTGTTCAGAGACATTTTATTAATATTTTTGAATATGTTGAGTTTTGTGTTGCCCAAAAGTATTTCAGTTTTTTCAGGAACTGAAGAGAAAACTGGAGCTTTAAGTGGTTACTTGCAGAATATGGAGAGAGGGCTTTGGAAGATTGTGAGGCACAAAAAGCTAACTTCAAAAATCACAAACCTGTTATTTAAACTTACTAAAACATGAAAGAGAACATGATGAAAAGGAAGTGTACAACATCAAGTCTCTGCATTGCATTCTGACATCAAGTTGAACAGATATAAATTTTTCTTATGTTTCATGCAAGCCCTGTGAAAGTTTTCACTTTTGGCATCATTATGGTAAAAATTTTTGAAGGTGAAGCAGTCTGAAGGGGGACATAGCAGTGGAGAAAAGGTAGAGGAGGATTTCCCGTGGACAGATATTTTCACAGTTTGCTTTTGCATGTCTTGTTTCATCTCTTCATTGCAGCTGATGGATGCTGATCCCTCCAGGACACAAGATCCTACACAGAGCAAGCCCAACTCTGATCCAGTATGGTAGTTTAAATGTCGGATCTTCTCTCTTATGTCTTAGTGACACCTCCTTCTGCCCATTAAAAAGGCTTGTAAAAGACCAGCTTCAGCCTATTTTGTCTTGTGTAATATACAATGAAACCTTGACAAATGACACCTTTACAGGAAGAAGTATCACAAATGTTAGTTGCTAGGCCCCTATAGAAGACTTTTAAGTGCACAGCATGTATATATGTAAGACCTGCAGCATCTGGAGACCTGGAGGAAGGAGTGATATGCCAGAAGAGAATAAAGGTCACCTCTGTACAAACAAAAAACCCAAGTCCAATCTTAGCTACGCCAATAGGTACAGGTACAGTAAATGCAAAACCCAGCCTAGATCTTAATACCTGTCTCTGTCCAGTCTGGTTGTATCTACCCAGACTGGCTATATAATGCTCAGTCTCACTTTCTGAGTGTGATCGACTTGCAGCCTCACCAACCAGCTTGTCTTGAGATAAGGCACTTTACTTGACAGGAGATTTCTCAAGTGCTAAAAGAAATTTTTTATCTGGCTGACATATTCAGCACTTTGCTAGGCACAATGCGGTAGCACTGTTCTCTCCTGAAAAGCAGGAGAAAATTTCTTGGCTATTACACTTTGTCAGTTCCCTTTATAGCTTCAAGCAGTTGGATCTAAGCAATTTTAGCTAAACTTGCACAAAATGTATCCTTCCTTCCATTTTGTCACCTTGTCATTTCAGTTGGGTCATCCACTGGGTGCTGCTGAGGTGCAGGCTTCCTCCTGTTTCCCTCATATGTCATTTGTTTCAGTAATAAATAAACCTTATTCAGGAGGAATCCTTGACTTTCCTTCCCTTGGACTGCTAGCTGATGTCATATCTTTGAAAATGCTGCTGTCATCTCTGTTCAGGCAAAATGTGGCCATTTCAGTTCTGTCTTAGAGGTGTTGTAGAGGTCCATTCCTGCAGAGCAGGTTGTGGGGAGAGTGGGATGGAGATGGCTAGGCCTGTGCTTGTTTGCTTGGGCCCTTAGAATTTTAGCCATTGTTCTTGGAGACAAAAAACTTCAAAAGCCTTGTTTTCAGAATATCATTTAGGCAGTTGGTAGAACCTGTCTGATTCCCCACCTCACCCCCCTTCTACTCTTACTCTTTTTTTTTTTTTTTGTTTGTTTGTTTGTTTGTTTTCCCTTTAGGTATTTCTCTTCACTTTTTTTTATATATATATAACTTTCATCAACTTTCCTTATCACTCTCCCTTTGCAACTTTTAGTCTGAGCTTTCTTCTGCTTACTGGAAAATATGGTGTTTAGTTGGATCATATTTTACTATTAAGTAACATATAATTACATATCGTCTTTGACTTGTCTCAGTTTCAATTAGGTTTTGATAGATTACTGGTTCTGTTATTCAGCTAATCACTTTCTTCCTATGTTATAAAGAAATATCTTTTTAATAAAAGATTCTGAAATCTCATTTTTGTTGTTGAGTGTATCCAAGTAGCTCAGACATTGTTTTCCAGCACAAAATGCATCTGGATTGTCAGCATTGTGTATATGTGTGTGTATTATAACACTAAAATTATTTTCTAGGGATCTTAGTGTGTTTCTGTCTGCCATTAAGATGAATGTGTACCAGATGCTGGTTTAAAATGAAGCGCTATTGTATAGGCTGATGGATGGAAAGTTTGTCAAAAGTAGTGAAAGCTTCTACAGGGGATAAAAAGCAGCTGGAAAAATTCATTGTTATGTGCTGCTAGTGTGAGTCTCTCGTTCAGCTGTGCTGTATTTTGATTAGAAAGCTAGATTCTATGGAAGTGTCAAACATAGTTCCTGATATTCTCTATTTTTATGGTATTTGCAATTTCGTATTCACCTCTTTATTCTTGGCCAGCAAATCTACCCTTTTTACGTGAATGTCTGCTAAGAAGCAGTATAGTATAATAAAAGTTGGCAAATGTGAACTGTATTTATTACTTCTATGTGAATGTCTTGTTGGCCAATGGAAATTAAAATGCTCTGTTGATTGTTTCACTTGTATTTGTAGAGAATAGCTTGTACAGCAGATGAACAATGCCAAATTTTGGGGTTTTTTTTAGTTCTCTATTATGTTACCAACAATATGGTTGTCTGCTTCAAAGTATGACTATAATTAGAAGTGCGATTATGCAAAAGTGGCACCATCTTATTCAGCCCTGCTTCTTCCTGTGCTTAGCTCTATTATGCCTATTTTCGCTTTATAGATACCCAAGTTTCTCCTAGGACTTCATTAACTAGGAAGAATTTGTTTCTTGCAAGGGACTTTATTTTCTACTAGCACCTGTCTCATCTAAATGCAGGGACTTGTCAGCTCCAGTGCTTGAAATTCCTTCTTTCCAAATCTCCAAATGCCGTTCATCCTGCTCTGTGCTGTCCATTTGTCTGGCTGCCTCCTGCATGCCAGACATCCTTCCCTATTGCTTTAGGAGGGGCTCTCTTATTTTTTTGTTCCTAGGAATTCCCAGTTCCGCTCTCTTTTGAGGTGGTCTCTCCTGATGGCCAATTCCAAGATGATATTTAGAAGGTGGTATCTTCCCACCTTATATCTCCTCAAGATGTCAAAAGAGAGAAGGAAGAAGTCATATGGTACTTCAAGCTTTTGTACAAGACACTTTCATGATTTAGCATTAGGATTGCAAGTTATTTCTTGTGCAAATGAAGGTTAAGCTTGAAATCTGTCTCATCGATGCTCATTTGGGTCTGTTGTATTATGGTCAGCTTTTCAAAAACTTACTCCTGCATATGTACAGCAGAATGGTGGTATTGGTAATGTCTCCTACCGCTCATTGGAAACCAGAAATTGTGCCTTATCCTGATATGCTCTCAGTCAGAGAGGGCTAGGAAGGTATTTTGGGTGAAATGTTGGGGAAGCTTCCAGCCCTCCAGGTAGTAGCTGAATAGCCCATGGCAGAAGTGTTTAGAGGAAAGAGGGCTAACCTTTTGCTCTGACCAATACAGAGCTTTTATAGTGTTACAGAATCTGCGGTTTAAGGTTGGGTAGGGAACTATAACCACATGGATGGCAGAACCAAGATTACAATAAGCATGCTTTGTACCTAAGTCTTTAGGTCTTTGCTAAAAAGACCCGACCAAATTACATAATGTATTTATTAATTTGTATCTGTATTAATTATAGATATGTATTATTATTAAGGAATTATGGATATTTTTTCATTGTTTGCTCAGTTCTTTTTATTACTTTATTTTGCCATGGAAAGACTGTAAAAACAAATTTAAAATGGTAACAGAAGCTCCCTGTGTTTCAGGCAGAAATTTAGATGCTAGAAATTTCATTAAAGTGGATGACTGCTGGATTTTTCTGTCGTTACAAAGAACACTGCATCCACAAATGCAAAAGTGTTCAGATCTGTTTCAGTTTACTCTATAAAGAAAGGGATTTTCCATTTTACTCTTGGATGCAAACCATTTAGTGTGCTTAATCCAGTGATTTTTTCTTAAAAAATGAGAAACATTTTATTAGAGCTTGCGTTAGGATCTAGATGTTTTGGTTACCTTCCTTAGGCATTGTGTTTGATTTTGTGGCAAGTAACAGTCAAATTGTTTTGTGTGAAGCTGAAATTTCTTAGGTTTTCAAGGTCTGTTCTTTCTCTTCTTTTGTCTTGCAGTTTTCAGTGAAGATCTACATGCCAGTCTATATTTTGTCAATGCATCTCTGCAAGAGGTAGTGTTTGCTAGCACAACAGGGACATTGGTACCCTGTCCAGCAGCAGGGATCCCTCCTGTGACGCTCAGATGGTACCTAGCGACGGGCGAGGAGATTTACGATGTCCCAGGGATCCGCCATGTCCACCCCAATGGCACTCTCCAAATTTTCCCCTTCCCTCCTTCAAGCTTTAATAACTTAATCCATGATAACACTTACTATTGCACAGCTGAAAATCCTTCAGGGAAAATCAGAAGTCAGGATGTTCACATTAAGGCTGGTAAGTATAGTCTTTATTGGGTTCAAATAGGCTTGAAGAGGGAGAAAATTTGTTTTTTTCAGATAAAGAGTAGCAGCAGCTGTGAATCAAAGAAGACAGGCCAGAATTGTCACCTCTGAACTCTTTACAATATTAAGTAAAACAATGATTTCTTCCTTCTCCTCCCTGATTTATTTTGGTGGCGAAAAGATAGTTTTCCACAGATCATAATTAGTTGGGCTTCTGCACAAGTATAAGGTAAAATGAACTGATAATAAATAATCAGACCATGCTTACTCATTAAAGAGCTGTGAGAGAAAAAGATGCAGTCTTCGGATTTTGTAAGGGGCTGGAAGAAAAGAGGAATTTTACCTAATCACATCCCTTCTCATTTGCTTGTATTCATGCTTCGTTTTGAGAAAAAAACTTGTGTCCTGTGTAATGATTCAGCAACTGATGTTGGTCCATAGTCAGTGCTTTCTGTTTAAACCAAAGGATGCAAATGAGCATAATGGTTTTGCATCTGTTTTCTATACTGACAGTGTGCAGACTGGGTCAGCCAGTGGAGAATCAGAGCGTGATAAAAATCAGGCCTTTTGTTGCAACACATAAACACGATTGAATATTTTTTTGAAAGTTTTGTCTAAGCACTTCAGTTAATTAAAATATTTAAACAAACAAACAAATGCTAGTCTGGGAGCTGACCCTGGCTAATGCAAATCCTCATAACCTCTCCTGTTGGTGGAGCTATGCTAGGGGTTTTTTGGTCTTTTGGGTTGTTTTTCAGAAGAGAAGTATCTTTCCTTTAGAGATAGACCTTCACAGGAGTTATGTAGGGAAAACTGAAGTTAGCAAGTAGATTTGTCTGTGACTCTCTTTAAAAAAGAGAATATATTTTCTTCTTCTCAACAATAAATTAATATTCAGAGATCTGTAGTTTGTAGACAATTAGAAGACAAGAGTAAAACCTAGGTTTCCATAAATTCATGTGTCTTATTAAAATTTTAGTCTAGAAAAGTGGATTTTCTTGTACAAGTGACTAGTAGAAGCAAGTGAATGTTATGAATACGTGAAGTTTCTATAACGGTCTATGCTGCTTCTGAAAATGCTTAGTTGTCCACAGATCAAAAAAAATCCAAAACCCAAAGATTTGTAAGAATACAGCATAAATATCTTTATGTTTGGAACTTGGTTCTGTTTTTTTTGCTTTTGGTTTTACTTCAATGGATTCATGGACAAGTTGTCCACTTGTTGGCAGAATTATATTCAAAGAAAACATAATGTTTTCTTGTACTTTGTGGATTTGATAATGTATCTCAAATTTGAACATCCCTTGGGCAGCATTTTTACCAGTATTAGTTTCCATTTTTCCTATTTCTTAGACAAAATAATGTGATGATGTAGAGGAGGCTAATATTTGCAATGTTGCTAGTTGAGGCTCTGAACTGGTGTTCATTTATTTGTAAAAGCATATAATATGGTTGACAGGATGCAGCTGTGCAGTTGCTCAGCATTGATCCATTGGAACCCCAAAAGAAGTCTTCCTTCTCTGTTTGAGAAATAAACCTCACAAATGGAAGAAGGACCTGAAAAAAGGCTTTGCAGTAGGTGGCTGTAGCTGCTTGACTCATAAACTAGCAACTCTTTTTGGCCAAGTCAGAAATGCTCCTTTTACCCCTTCTCCTTCCATTTTTAGCCTTTTACCTCTGATTCATTATTTCTCCATATGATTCAATTTCTCAGTTAATTTGAGCTTTGGATAACTAGTTAAACAAGTCCTCTTCCTTCATATAAACTGATACTATATGTCAGAACTGTCATTGTTCCTGATGGCAGACAATAGCTACTAGTGAGTATCTTTTCCAAAGGCTTGTGTAATTCCCTAATATTAGGAAAATATAATTCTTCTGAACATAGCAGAAAGTGTATTTTTATGTTCAGATGATAAATTCTGTGTTGCTCAAATACGAAGTGATAAACTTCATTTGTTTGTGTGTTATTTTCAGTTAAATTTCTGGTCATGTGAAATCTCTACAGAGTTTCAGATTTCCCCAAAATAATGCTAATTAGGGCCAGCCCTTTCTAAGCTCTTTTCTTCTCCAACTCCTCGTCTTTCCAGTGCCAGCCAACAGCAATAAGATTTCCTAGAAATAGAAAAGTAATCAGTGGAGGATCCAATCATAACACAGTCATACAAAAACTAATACAGCTTTGTCTATTCTCACAGTTAGCTTGAGGAAATCTGAAGCTCATTTATGGGCTTCCCCAAAAATAGGAGCAGGAGATATAAGGGTTGTAGCTCACAATGCTTGTAATTGTGGTTTTGCATATAATTTTGCATATAATGCAATGCATTCCCAACCCCTAGGAAAACATAACCCCCACACCTAGACACCCAACCCAATCTTCTTCCAGGCCAGTCCCACATGTGATTAAAGGTGCATATCTCTATTTTACCTTCAAGCTTTCCTGCTCAGTCATGGCAGGGAAGAATATATCTTTTTAATAAAAGCTGAAATTCTCATATAAATTCATGACTTAGGGGCATGGGATTTAAAATAAAAAAATAAATAAATCAGCAAGTCATTCATGGGAACTGATAAAACAATGATCTTGACATAACCAAGGGGCCTCTGAAATCACAATAGTGTAAAGTTTTTAAGCGAAGAAATGAATAAACCTCTTTCCAGTTTTTGTGCCTCATATATGGTTTCTCTATTTGCTTTTACTGAAATGACCAAGCGGGCAGATTTTCAAAATGGCCAACTGTTCTGAAAGAATACAAAAACCTTTAGCAATGGTTAGGATATTTCTGCTAAAGAAGCCCTTTCTGTAAATTGTGGTTGGAGCATGAGCGTTAGATAAAAGTCAGCCTCATTAAGATGATCTATGTGCCATTCCTGCCAGTGTAGAACAAGATTAGGGGACTGCTTCATCACAGGGCAGCCAATGTTTTAAAGTCACTGCATTAAAGGTGCTTGTAATATCAGTTCAGCACTTATAACAGGATTAAGAAACTTAACCATTAATTAAAAATACATTATTGACCTTAAAAAAATCTAGTGGTGTTTATCACATCAGAGAAAATGCATTTTTTTTTTTCTTTTTTAAAGATACATGTAGTATAATTATGTTTGCTAACTTTTGGTTAGAGCTTCTAACTGTTATATTGCTACATTCATGTTTGGAATGGAGAACGTCAGTCTTCCTGTTTGCAGTGGTAGCACTGGATCTGATAACCCGATGCTGTTTGTGAAAACTTCAGTTATGTTTCAGTACTCTGCCTTTTTTTTCTTGAAATACATTGTAAGTGGGGCTGACATTTAGAAATTTCAGTGCTCCTGGTGCATAGAAATACTTTTGTAAACTCTGCAGAGGTTTTACTGGTTCTTCAGCTTAGAATCAATGTGCTTAAACATAATTGGTAGAGCTTGGTATATGTTTATGGGCAGGATATGTAGGCAAAAAATTTCATTGATGTGGCAGTTCAGCATTGCTGACCTGGTTACACTGCTGCACTGGTGGTCTTCTTCCCAATAACTTTTACCCTCAGGCATATACATGTCTCAGATATGTGTCATTTTCCAATACATTCAACCTTATTTTCATTGAAACTGTCACTTTAAGATATATAACTTTGTTCACCACCTAAAGATTTATAACACTGTTGGCTGTGATTTCTTTTTTTGCACCTTGACCTTATGATCCTATGGAGAGTCTATGCTCCTGCTTGTCCTTCCTGTCTTACCCATTTACTTCTTGTAGTAGACAGCATCTGTTTCTTCTCTGCTCTACCACCTCCATTAACTGTTGCTCACAGGATTTTTCACCCCTCATTCTTTACTGAAATTTTTCAGTGCTAGGATTTTCCTTCTTCCTATTCTCCCATCCAATGCAAGTCCGTCTCACCGTGGCAATATTAGTTCAGTGTGAAGGATTTCTCCAGTTGTTCTTTTATCATTGTCCATTAAATTAATTCTTTCAGATGCTGAAAAAATCATATCCTGGATGTAAGTGTCCCCATGATGTTTTTTTAATACAACTCTGAATCATAGTTTCTGTTTTCTTACCATTAACCTATTTCTTTCAATGTTTGTCAATTGAATGTAGCTCTTTACCTTAGCTACTATCATTTCTCTGTGTTTCTGAGACACCTCACTTTCTCTCCGGCTGTCACCTCCATCGATTTTTCTCCTTCAGTTCTCACTTCTTCAAAATCCTAAATGACACTGACCTTCTTTTCTACCCTCTAGATGTCTAATTCACACAGAGTACTTATATGTACTTTGTACGCTTTGATAGAGGGGAAAACTATTTGTGGTGAGAAATGTGGCATGAGAAGCTAGACAAGTAACAGAAGACACACCATTTACCCATATAAATATGCAGTTCTTACAAAAGTCTTTCTCCTGTTCCTTTAGAATTAGGCAGGAGAACAATACAGAAATATGGTGAAATGCAGATTTTGAAGAAACAAAAAGATCTGGTATTGCTTTCATATTACTTTGCAATCAGCCTTGCAAAACTGTATTATTTACTGAAACGAAAGTATTCACAACCTGAGTAACATTCTCGGGGAAACTTTGCAAAGCTAACCAAGGAAGTAGATGGGATGTGCGATTATGACTCTTTTAACAAAATCTATTCTTCTACCTTCAGTTTTACGGGAACCCTATACAGTCCGTGTGGAGGACCAGAAAGCCATGAGAGGCAATGTAGCAGTGTTCAAGTGCATTATCCCCTCCTCTGTGGAGGCATACATCACTGTTGTCTCATGGGAGAAAGACACAGTCTCGCTTGTCTCAGGTAGGCTGTTATGGCTTTCTTTTCCAATTGGCAATGGCAGCTACGGTTCCTGATTTTTTTTTTTCCCCCAAATGCCTGATGTTTATTTTGAGTTAATTGTAGGAGAATGGTATGTCATTCTTCCAGTAATGTATTGCACATTAACATTGCTGCATCCCTATGACTGTGTGTGACATGAAGGTTTCAGACAGCCCTGCTTTTTCTAGCATGCTTGAGGGGAAAAGAACACGGTTTTTTGTTTTATATCAGAAAAAAACCCAGCTTCCTGGTGCTGTGGCAATGGGTTCATATTTTAAGTTTAATAAGGAATGCCTACATGCCAAAGAAATTTGAGTGTCATAAAGCATGTGTTGGGTTGTAATTGTTTTTCAGTAGTAATATGTTACTCAGGGATTAGAAGAAATCCCAAATTTAAATTTGATTGTTTGTGTTTTAATGGAGTATGCAATCAATATTTGTACTTTCGTAACACTTTAACCTGAAATATCTTCATAGATAAATGTCTTCATAGATAATGCTGGAAGTTTAAGCACACGGTAAACTGTGTTGTAAGCCGAACATATTGAAGTGAAACAATCTATTCTAAAGCAGTTATATGCATTAATCTATTTACTGACAAACTGAGAAAATTCCCTGTTCAGGAAGTACAGGGAATTCACGCAAAGAATATCCAACATTTTAAAGTACAAACATTGTAAGAAAATCATGGGAGAAAGTATATGTGGGAAAAATATTTTCAGTACAGTAGGTATCTAAATTATATTACACACAATGCAGCTGTTGTTACACATAAAAATTACTTATGCATGCGGAAATTTGAAATATATTGTTCCAGGGTAATGCAGAATGGAAAAAAATAGTTTGAGTTAAATATTGCTGCAGAGTATGTTTAAGAATGTGTTTGTGTTTACAATTCTACAACGTGTGGAAATGTGTTTATACTTACCGGAGTATTAATAACCTTTCCTTTCTGACAAATGTGGCATTGATGAAAATGACTGTGTTTCTATATAACTCATTTCTAGATTTTATTTCTCTTTGTGTTTGATTGATTCCTTACATAAGCTTGATCTATTTTTGAAAATACATATATACATATATATATCTCTCTCAAATAACTTTCTAAGGATTTGGTAGATACTTAAGCACCATGTAATTGGTGATCAGTTGTTCTATACTACTGGTGCACAGTTTAACCTTGGTAAATTCACTTCTTTGTTATGCTTTTGGAATTTGATATGGTATATTAATTTTTTTCATTGAGCAACTGAAACCAAGTGTATTTTCATGAAGTCGATAATACCTGAATTTTAGGACTCGCCAACACTTCAGCCAACATAGTCAGGTCAGAGCTGTAATTAAATATGCAAATAAGCTTTCCATTATTCTGCATATAATGATACACAACTATGTTTAAAATTATCTAAACTATGGTTAAGATTATCTAATGCAATAGCGGATGAATGTGTTTGTTACTATTGGTCTGTATATGCATATATGTATATGCATATTGGTCTGTATGAATGGAAAAGAATGTGTATACCTGCATAGTTAGTATCTTCATATTTTTTCAAAGTTTATTCTGTCTGTATTGTAAGAAAACATGCATATTTTCTCTTGTAAACGTAGATTTCATCCTCTCAATCTGATTTTTTTAAACTTGAGCTTTAGTACCTACCACCTATGTGATATCTTTGAGTGGCTCAATCCTGCCCTTCACCCTGGAATACGGAGTAGGGGACACAGATCTCTGTAACCCTTCTTTAGGGAAGAAATCATGGCATTTTTACAGACTATCATGGCTGTTATTTTAAGATTATTTCATACTGGTTAGTCTATATTGATTTTAACCCCAAACTAATTTTAAACCCTGACTGTGGTTGACTAGGCTACAATTATTAAAAAATCTATTATAAATTTGAACACTTAAACCCCAGTTTCTAATTATCTCACAGTCCCTTAATTCAACAGTTAGAAATCTAAATGGAAATAAAACAGTTCATTAAAACTGGTGCTATTAAAAATATGAGTTTATCATATTGGATCACATCACAGAAAATATTTCGTTTCAGAGATGAAATCACAGGTTAGATTACAGACCAATGCTATCTGTCATGCAAGGGCAGAAGTGAAGCATTGCTCCAGTTTAACCACAACGATTACATGATTGTTCGCCGTTTATATGTTTTAACTGCAGCTTAATAGCGAGAGCATTTAAAAAACACAACCCACGCATGTTTCATAAAACAATTGCCTTGTGTTTTACCCATAATCAATTTCGCAATAATCTGGCCATGAACTCAAATGGTAGATATTGATCAAGCCTTTCTTAGAATGCCAGTGCTGATGAATAGGATGCAAGACATAACACAACTATTGAGCTGTTTTCCACTAATGGTCAATATTCTGAGGAAATGCATATGCTTGCTTATATAGCCACTGCTAGTGTGGGTGTGGCTAGCTTTGTTGGTGGTGGTTTCTTTTATTGTGTGCTAGATCAGCTTCTTTGTTATGCTTGTTATCTCACCATTTAATATTGGAAAACATCAAGTTCTGATTTGGGTTTTTTTTTCCTTGTTTCTTAATATAATTGATTTATTGGTTACTCATTAACATCAACAAAAATGAGAGCCATCTTGAGGGGAAATCTCACTGGGAAAGAGCAAGAATACAAAAAGATGTACTTGGAGTGATGATTATCATGGTTTGAGGTGGATAAGGCTTTTTGTGGAAAAGTGATAGTGTTTGCTTGAAAAGAAAGAAAAAGAAAAGAAGGAAGGAGGAAAGAGAAAGGTAAAACGTGAGAAGAGCTTTTTGCTGAGTTGATATATCTGTTACAAATAGAAGACACAAATATCCTAGGAAGCTTATCCCTTACAGGAAGGAATGGGAGACCCCCTATGACAGGAAGCAGGGCAGCTTTTCAGTGGGGAAGCTGTATACACAAGTGGTCCAACAGTGAAGCTTTTTTTTTTCTTTTTTTTTTTTTTGATTAAATATTTCATATACCTGTCCATCTGTTGTCTCATTCTGATTACTAGGATAGAGAGATTTGTAGATGAACCAGAATCCTTTGTCAGCTGCTACTTACTGATGTAGATATCAGTTCTTTTTTTTAATGTAAATTCAACATTTCAATGAAAAAAGCAAAGTGCTTTTATAATGTAAAGAAAATACCTAGCTTTTCAGAAAAAGTGTTTAAGAGGCATATTCCTTGATTAACACAGTGAGATTTTTCTGCTCTTGTAGTGTACTGTCCTGGACAGTACTGCTTTGTCTGTATGCTTAGTTCTCAGAGAACACAGTGATGTCCATAGTAATCAAAGTGTGTAATAAATATGGCTGAGCAAAAGCATCTTCTGTTTCCTGGCTGCAATTTTATGTCATGCCTCCAGGTTATTGTAAAGTAATTGGGAGTTGAAACATATTAAGACATATTGCTAGATTGTTTCCAAGGGGTGTCCAAATAGGTCAGACTTCCTGTTCAATAAAGGGGAGGGTGCCTGTGTTTGGAGCCAGAAATACTGAATTCTATGAAGTTTCCATGTGCAAGGACAGCTGTGGACTGAAAAGGTGTGCATGTGCTTGTCTGTCAGGGGGACAGCTAAATAATTGGGGTTGTGCTCCTACATTTTGTCTTTCAATGTGATAACATATCTGACGCCAAAAACCTTTTTCAGGGTGTCCTCTAGGGACCAAGGTAGCTGAAAAAAGATTTTTAAAGCAAGGCAAAAGCAATTACTTGGATTAATCTACTCCAGGGAAAAGTAGAAAACCTCGACTTCCAACAATGAATACACAGAAATCTTTTCATACTTGAAAGAACTATTTTGTATAATAATTGATAGATGAAGTTTGTAGCCATCTCCACTAGATACAGCTGTGTTACAGACTAGTGACAGACAACGACAGCAGCAGACCTCTGCAGTTGCCACATTTTATGCATTTGTAGCAGATATTATCTTATTTGTGTACCTGTGTCATCTAGTAAAAGCAACCAAGCTTTCCAGTGGCATATGTCTTGCCTAATGATCTCTGAGAGGCTGGCAAAATAGAAGGACCAATGGTAACTTTGAGAAGTTTTAAGGGGCTCACAAAGTACAGGCTACTGCTGCATGGAGCTCTGCAGCTGTAACTTCAAGATCTCTTTTCTGAAGATCCTTCTTTTCTGAATTGTTTACTGTCAGTTGATTTGAAACTGGGTCTGAAATTCATTTGAATTGTAATAAGTAGCGTAATGATGAGCAACTGAATGATGTGCACTGTAATGATGTGCAGTTTTCTTTTGTATCAGTAACCAGCTCTTAACACATTTTCATTAGATGACACTGAACATGAAAGTTTAAATAATCCTAGAGTGTTGTATGACTGATAGCTGCATATGGCTTACTCAAAGGTCAAGTTTTCTTTCTTCCTTACTGCTTTCCCTTACAAGCCATTCCCAAAGAAAGAGACTTTTGGAATAAGTTTTGTGCTGACCTTGCAACCTATTTTCATAGGCCCTGCAGGACCAAAGAGTGCAGCAAGTATGTTGTTATAACAACAGCCATAAGCCCAAGAAAAAATAGTATAGAAAAACACCACAGTGCAAATTGTGCTTTTGCTCCTGTTGAGCAACTGCAAGGCGGATAGGAGGCTATTGCTTGGCTTGTATTTCTTCTTCACACACAGAACAGTGAAACTGGACTAGAAGGGAAGGTAAAGGCAATGTAACTGCTGATTCTACTCTGCATTGGTGAAAGCAAAGAGCAGAATCTGTTCATGTGTTAATTAGCCCATGAGGGAGCAAAGGGTTGGTGTGGTTATAGGGAACGAAGGACAGAAAGGGATTATTAAAAATAGAGGTGAGGATAAAGGACCAGCAAAGACACAGAAAAGACGAGAACAAAGAGCAGATGGAAACAAAAATAAAAGCTGAAGAATTTAAGTGTGGTCTGTCACTACGTATTGTACTTCTGTTATGAATGCCTCTTGTCCTGGTGCTGGTAACTAGGAGGGATTTTGAGTTTTTCCATATATCTGAATGGAAAGCTTAGTGCCGAGAGCAGGATCATGAATAGGTTCATGCCCTGACCTTTCTGATTTTTCATTTTCCTGCCTAATGACATACGATGCAAAAATCTGATTTATACATGTGACTGCTTAAAAAAGGTAGAAAAGGAGATAGATGGGTAATAACGACTGTGCACAATGGCATATTTAAATCTACACTGAAACAATAGCAGCTTTGAGGGAAAGGTGTGTAAGCATGAACAGAACACGGTTCCCTGAAGGGCCGTGATTGATGTGCAGATGGCAGCTGATGAGCCTTCAAGCCAGCATACTTTCAGCCAGAAATTAAACACACTGGACCATGGCTTGAGAAGTGTCACTGATGTACAATGACCTACATTTGATGTAATGAATTACATTATTTATTTACACACAGTTCCTTGAGTCTTGCCTTTAAAATGCTCTGGGGCTCTTGGATCTCTTTCTGTACAATGGGCTTTTCTGAACTGCTGTGGTTGACAGTAAGCAGTCAATGTTTGCCAGTAGTTATCATGTGGTCGGATCTAATATATAACACTGCAGTTTTTGTTTGCGATGGGGTTTGGAGATTACAGCAGTGGTTTACACAGAGCGATCGCTATTTTTTCAGCCATGAGGTTTGCACGTAGTAGGAAAAAACCCATCTCTCTCTTTATGGAAAGCAGTCCTGTGTGCAGAGTCCTGTGTTCAGAATTAGATTATTGCTGATGATCACAGGGATTAAGTCCAGCCATTTGATTGAGTCTGTGTCTAGTAGAGATGAGCTATGATCTTTCTTGTTTTGGTTTGGTATCAGGGCTTAATCATGGTTGCCAACCAGCAAGCAGTCATCAGACACTTAACCTAGGCCACTGAATAGTTTAGATGAAAGATTTATTCCGATTCCAAGTAGAGTGGGATGAAGCATCTTTTATGCTTAAATATTAGCAATATATACAAAATACAAACATTCTGAATGGAAACTACTTTCTACCAGAAATATGCCAGAGAGATTTAATTCTGCTATTTAGAGTTGTGACAGCACACAGAAAGTAAAGCAGTCAGACCCTTAGATCTGCTGAGCTTCCTTGACTCCCTGTAAAGCTAATGCGAGTTGTGTTCAGCAATGACCAGGTTGGGCTGTAGGCTTGCTGTTATAGCAATGTGTTTTTGAAGCTTCTTGAAGACACGGAAAGTGCATCTCCAAAGACAATGCATTGCTTCCTCACTTTCTCTTTCAACAAGGTTATTTTCCTAAGGGAGTTAGGAAAAAGTAATTTACTACATTATTTAGGAAATGTCTAGGATCTGCATTTTTTCTGAGAGCACTGTTCTTTGAAGAGAAGAAGGGTGTTTTATAATCCTAGAAAGTGGAGATGGTAAAAGCTTAGCAGACCTTGCTTGTGCAAACATTTTTGATGCTTTCCTTTGACTCACTGTAAGCTAAAACTGTAACTGAGTAAGGCAACAGACTTAACCCTGCTCATTGGAGGACCTTTCCTCTGACTGCTCTGCAGTCTGTGCTCCATGTTTGCTTCCTATTCCGTTACACTGGAGTATTTTAATCAGGTGGATCATTCTAAAATAATGGCTGCGGGATTGGTAGGATTAGATGCAAGGGTTTCAACAGCTTTTGGGAGGCAGGTGGTGTTCACTGTTCAAGGCAGTGACTTGAAGGGGTGAAGATAGAAAGCATCTAATCCATATGTCAAAGAATCAAATTTTGATAGCACAGAAAAAAGTGAGCAATGCAATTGTAGGCAAAGGATTGGTTTCTGATCATTTAACGAGTACAGGGAAGCATGCATATGAAACAGAGGTGTTAATATCAGAGAGACTGTCATTTTCCTGTAGAGGGATCTTGCAGATTTTCCTCAGCATGACTGAATATTTCGGCTGTTCTGAGGATGTAGAACATCCAGAGCTGTTTGGGAGAGATGGGGGAAAAAAATATATTTGAATGGGGTGCCTTGGTGTTTGAGGTGCAGGAAGCCAAATCACTTCATCCAACAGTTTTAATACTAATACGATTTACAAAGAGTAGCAGCAGTTTTGGCATTTCAGTAATGAAGTGTGTCTAGGAGACAAGTGTATTGTAATATTTTTCCCCTCTGTTGCTGCTCAGTTTTGGACAGTCCTCCATTTCCATCAATTGGTGGCATCCTTTCCCTCTACTCACATTAAAACCAAAGAAAAAAAAAATCTTTTTTTCTATTTTTTCTTTTTATCCTCTCCTCCCCCCCCATTTTTTTTCCCTCTCTACTTACACAATTAAGGCACATGAAAAAATTTACTAGATTCGGGCCCTCTTCAGAATTGCTGCTTGCAGTCTTGTGAATTACAGAATGAGAGAGGAGAAGGACATTGTAATGCTGCTTTCTGCATTAAGGCTTCAAATTTTTTTTTTTTTATTTTTTTTTTTTAAATATATGCGTTTCTCTCCCTGCCTATATCCATGAGTGTGTGCATACAGATACACGTACATATACATATATAGGAGCATCTATGACATCTGCCTATGGGCCTGAGGGTCTGTTGGACCATGCATAACATTATCCAATCTGATGCCCTAACTGTTCTATTTTACCACCTTGTTATTGGTGTTGCCAGTCATCAAAAGGTTTCCTTCAGCATGGCTGACTTCAATGGCACAGTTAGTCTCTCACCGGAAATACCTGTCTCACAATGTTTTCTTTCCAGATGTACTTGGAATTTCTTCCATTTTCCTGGGGTGAATCCCATTTTATCACCTGGCCAGCTATTTCTAGCTTCCTCAGTTCCTGTAATATTAATTCACTCCAGGTTTTGTAAAGCCATCAAATAAATATGGCCTGCATTTTAATTAGGCTGATGTTTCCCAGATCTTTATTAAAGGTGAAATAAGGGCAGACTGGCAGTTAGCCTTCACAGGTGTTCACTCAACGTTTTTCCATTTTGTCTTTGCTCTTCGTTTACATTTCTTCAGGCAGTTTTTGGTTCAAATATATTTTCTTGAATTGAATAGTGTTTCGTAAAATTTTTCTGCTTTGGTTTGTTATGCATGGTTTTTGGGGGTCTGATTTGTAGTCAGCAAGGCACAGTGCTGTCAGATTTGGTATGAAAAAGGGCTAGGAGCACAAACATACTTAGATGAATTAGTGTGCCGGTTTTAGGTCTAGGTTTGTTATTTATTTCAATTTTTACTTTTTGAAATAGCGATCATAGCATCGTTTTCATCCTTACAAATCTGCTGTTAGTGGCTTGTCACCTTCCTGAATGGCAGTGAATAAGTAGATGACCATATTAAGCACTGTATGCTTGTGGTTTCCCATCAAAACTTGGTCTAACCTGAGCAAACACCCCATGAGCTCTGACAGTTTTGATATGAAGGGACAAAATTGATGCATGAGATACATTTTAATGAGTGTGTGCCTTTTACCCAGAATGCTTTATACCCTACAGATTTTGCCTATGTATGTGGTTTAGTTGCACTTGAGAGAGGTAGAATGTCAAAACTGCCACCAGCTGTGAATTTTGGTTATTTTTAATTCATCAAGGAGATACAGGTAGCAACCAGAAGAAACAGAAACAGTATTTTCCAGTGTTGGTGTTGTACTAGTTAACTGATTTCAACTAAAACATTATTGTGGAGTACAGTGCTATTAAGTAGGTAAACCCATTTTTTAGGGCTGTAGATGGCCATACAGATGCTCACTTGATTTGTCTTCCCTGTTGAGAGTCTATTTTTAATTGAAGGCTCATTCGGAGAATTGCTCATTAGAAAGAATTGGAAGTACATATCTGGTAGAGCTTTGTTTCATTTACAGTGCCATCAGTGTTGTATCTCCATTGCTTCACCCAGGTTGCTAAATTGTATCAGCATATTCTGATTGCATGTCCGTGTTCTGTTTAGAGGAAGGTTACAATGAAGGCCAGGTGATCTTTTAGTTAGAAACCAATGAATTTTTGATGCCTGTGATCTGGTGTGTGAGCTCGAGCTGTGTAACTGCACAGGGGCAGATATTCTGTCCTGCTGCAGGAAGGCGATAGATTCAAAGGCTAAACATTTTATGTTATAAGGAGTTGCTGTACCAAAATCTCTTTGGTTTTGCTAGAAAACTTTTAGCTAGTGAATTTCTTATGAGAGTACAGAAGAAGAAAAATTGATCTGTTGTTCTCTCCAAAATTACATTATAATTGCAATTACAGATAGTTTTCATAGTAAAAGTAGCTTATCAGTTTGTTATTTCATGTTTGTTTGGTTTGAAATAAGCTCTGCACTCACATGCTGTTGGTGGTGAATGAGTTGAAATATTCACTGCAGGCCATGGAGACTAACATGATTCCATACTTCCAGTGGGCAGAGGATTGTGATCCACACAGACCTGTCAACAAAAGCAGGTCAGCAGGATTGAGCAAGGGAAAAAAAAAAATAATCAAGAAATCTTTGAATTAATCATGCAGCTGCCAGAGAGAATCATGGCTGCATGAAATGAAGGATGGAGGTATATATTTATGGCAACTTATTCTCCTCTACCTCATTGTGTCCTTTTCTTCTCCCGTAAGTTTTCTTTCCCCTACCGCCATCTGAACAGCTGTGTGTTTATTCAGATACTTTCATGGAATACTCAGCATTCATTTTTAAAGTAGCTAATTCAATACGGATCACAGAAATCACTCTTACTTTTGTCTCTCTGCATTGCCACTTTTCTCACTGCCTGTTGTGCGCACTCAATACGAATTAATACAGGAATTTCACCTCCGCATAAAAGTAAGATTGCACATCTTGTGCAGTGAATTGAACTGAAATCAATTGCTGCTTCAGTGAACAGAGGAGTTAAAAATTTATGCTAGCGCTGCTGACATCTCAGGTGAGAGGCCGTCCTTGCTGAGCCCTTCTGCAGCAGCACAGTTAGGGGATGAGCCCAGACCTGGACAGGGCTAAACCGCACAAACCAGGCCAGATCCTCCTCCCCAGGGCTGACTCCCACCTCTGCCTCACAGGCAGATGTGGTCAGTAAACATCACTACCAAGAGGGAGTGCTTCACACCCGAAGTTGGACAGCAATCGGATGCAATCATGGAGAACTAAAAGGGCAGCTCAAGAGGGACACTAGGGACGTGCTTGAGAGGACTCTGTGAAATTACGAATGAAGAGAGGCATCCTGTGTATCTCTCTGTGGTTTCAGTTCTATGCTTTTGTTTTGTTCTCTCCTTCTCCTCAGAAGGATTTATCCTTCATTGCAGCACCCTGGAGGGATTGTTCTGTATAGCTTCCCCTTGCAAAACTTGAGTGGTTTACTGCTTCTCTGCTTCTGGGTCTGGTAGTGAGGAAGGATGGTAAAATTAACGCTCCAGAGTCTTTAGGTTTTATTCTGTTCTGAAGACGATACAGAGGTCCCTTCTCTGTACCCATCTTAACTCTGCAGCTGCAGAACTTGATCGTGCACCATGGCAATGATACCTCCTTGGCTCTCTGCCCAGGGATCAAGTCTGGCTCTCTTCCAGTTGAGCAACAGCCCAGGACTGGATGCTCACTTTCACTGCAAATTAAAATTCATTTTCCTTTTTTATCCATGGCTTTCTTTGCAAATAGACAGTGGTATTCATAAAATCCCCGAGAACAATTACCCTGCTTCTTATGGAAGGTCAGGGCAAGCTCCGTTCAGGGATTATGTATTCCAGCAGGGAAAACAGAGCTGACATATAGCACTCTTGTTTTTCAATTGCATGCCTAGGGAATTTTTTTTTGCTAAATGTTTTTCCCCTTTCTCCATTAAAACAGAGCTGAATTCCTGACACACTCAGAAAATACATTTGGGTTCAGCTGTGGAGCTGATTTTTAAAATTTTGAACTAATGAAGAGATGAATAGAATACAAGTTTCTAGAGGCAGAGATTTTTTTTTTTTTTTTACTGCCCTCCATTTGTAAAACATCCTGCTCAACTGCATCTAGATAAATATCATCGTTTAGTAAACCCACGTTTTATTCTTTAAAGACACATAACCCATAAAGAAGTAACATCTTTTATTCTCATGATACTTTTCTTGCAACCGATCCTCTAAGCAATACCCGAGTGATAATGATGAAAAAAAATATTTTGCTCTGTTTCTGAGACTAACATTTGTTTTGTGCCTGTAAAAGTGTTTTGTCTGTGCTGAGGACTGAGAATCATTCCTTATACTCCATTTTCCCTTCCTGTTTTTCACACAACACTGACAAAAAAGGCATTTGTTTAAAGAGTATTTCTAAGACAAAAAAGAGCAAAGCACATCAACTGAAATGCTAAAAATAACTGTATGGAAATACACAACTATACTGTAAGTAAAACTGATCCCTTAAATATACGAAATAGTATGCAGATAAAAAAAAAACCCAAAACTATATAGACATATTCTGTACAAAGAAATTGTTATTATAGTCAGTGTGTTATGAAAGCAAAACGTTTCTGTAAAATAAATTGTTGACATGAAATTTCATGACAGTGCAAGAGTCTCAACAAGCATAACAATTTTTACATGTTTTTACAACATTATTTAAAATCTTTTGAGATTATAATGTATTTATCAGAAATCTTCCGCAATTCATTCTAAAGTATAATAAAACATGGAAGCAGCTGCTGTTGTGAGGGGAGATGTTATGAAAAAGAAAATAGTGGGGAAAAAAAAAACGACAGAAAAACACAAATGCTAACATTATATTGTATTTATATGTGGAAGTCTTACGAAAGAATCCAGAGAAATACAGGGATTAATCATATACATAGTACCTTTTGTTCTGCTAAAATGTTTTTTTGAATTTATAAATGTACTGGATATCTTAAAATCTTTTTTGCTGAAAACAAAGAAGAGATGAGTTTTCTTGCAAAAAATCAGTTAGAACAAGAGAAGCAAACCTGATTTTCTTTTCAAAGTGGACGTTTGTGAATTGCTGAAAAGCAGTTTCAGGGCTGGGAAGCAAAAGCGCACCCATAAATAAGAAGTGATAGGATAATGCATACTGTGTCGCGGCATTCATTCAGCACTTTTATAGAATAAATGAGAAAAAGAGAGCCCCTCTAAATGTCAGCAGCCCAACAAGATTTTGCGAGATGCTGTGTGCATTTTCAGAAAGGATTTAAGAAAAAGAAGTTATTCACTGGATTTTGCTTTCCTTTTCTTTCATGTGTCTTCTCCTTTCTTGTATGAGCTCTATTTGATTGCAATTCTTTGCATCCTCATCAATAGTTGTTCATAGCACTTTCGAAAACTGGCTTTTTTTTTTTTTTTTTTTTTTTGAGTGCAAAAAAAATTAGGTATCATGAACTCTCTAGAAAATCTGGGAAACCTTTATTCCTGCTTATTTTGACGTCTCTTTTCCTTTATGACAAACCTTAAGCACCCTTCAGTTAATTAGAATTATTACCCTCATTTTACATAAAGGGAAACTGAAAACCAAAGAAGTTTCAAGATTTGCTGTTTCTCATTAAGGCTGCTGCAAACACCCAGGCAGGATCTCCTATAACATAGTCCTTTACTTGCATCCATGCTTCTTGATTGGAAGAAATCTGTTTCTTCCAAGTACTGGAATAGGAAAAGGCATAGATCAAGTGTGAAGGAGGTTTAGGAACCCTTGTTAATTTGGTGGAAGTGTTTTATATCCTCATTAATAAACCCAATACTGCGTGTACTCAGTACTTCAGATTTCTGCTTATGGAGTGCTTATTGCCTTGGACTGGAGCTCTCTGTACAAGGACGTGGAAGGTGAAGCTCAGTGGGAGAGGTGGACTTGGAAAGCGTTACTTATAATTGTAGTCAGCTAAAAGAAGATGAAATGTTTTGCCTTTGCTGTGTCACTTTCATTTAGATTTATTTTCTTACTACATCTGATACCTAATAACAAATAGTTGGAAGGAAACCACAGGAACATAGGACCATAAAAACAAATGCTTTAAATTTGTCAAACCCCCCCGGCCCCCCCCAAAAAAAGGCAGGGAGGAGAACCCCCACCAACTTTGTGTGGGTTTACTCAGCAAAAAGTGTGTTTAAAATCAGAAATCTCTTCCTCCTTCCTGTCTCAAGATATTTTTTTTTTCTTCTCATGGCTGATGTTATTTGCAGGAGACTTGTGTATTTGAATCAGCTGGGCACTTTTTCTGTCAATTACTTTGTCAGGAAAAATGTGTGCTTGCTTTGGCTGAAAATGATGTCTTCCTATTTCCTATTGAAAAAGTCATGTTTCAGCCAAAACAAATAAATAGAAGTCTGAAAGGGATGCAGAAAAGGCAGAACTTTTCCTTTTCAGTATTTTCAAAATGAATCATTTTGCTGTTTCATTTCAAACTGAAGACTGTTTGAAAATTGCCGACGTATTTTTATAGGAAAACAAAATAATCTTAGGATAAATAAATTGCATGATTTTTGGTTGATCATTTGGTTCCATAATCAATCTTTGCAGTGTTTTTTGATGTGCTTCTTATTTTTCATTTTCCTCTACAAATTCCTGTTTTGGGAAAAGGAGTATTGAATATTTTGAGTTAATTAACATATGGATACTAGTAAATTCCTTCATAACAACCACATAGGATACTTTCTGTGAAACAGAAATCACCAGAGTTCATAAAAAAAATTGTGTACAGCTATTTAACTGCATAATTTATCTGAGATTCTCTTCTTAAATAAAATCAATGCTATTTTTGCATTTCCCTAATGGGAACCTATTAAGCTAAGTACACAGGCATTTTTAACCTCAGACACATTGCAGGGGCAAGTCAGTACTGGATTCAATCCAGCGTATTAATGAGGAGCATTAAAATACATGATCCTGTGTCTGGGTGGCTTGGTTACTGGATTTGGAAGTACTTTGTTGGTGTACTGTGTCACATTGAGATTCTAATCTAGGGGATAGTTTAAGTACTTCCCTCTTTAATACTCCAACTAGTATCTCTTTGCCTACTTGACAGTTATTATGGAGCATCTTTTAATGCTTCTGTTCAGAATTTTTGCCTTTTGGAGTTCATAGATGCCCATAAAAAATAAATTCTGAGTTGAAACTTGGCTCCAAATATCTTTACTTTGAACAATGAACAACCTATTAGGCCATTGAAGGTCTACTGGCTTTAAAGTCAGTACAGATGGGAACACCAAAGCAGTCTAGGCAAGTCTGGCTGTATGAGTGAATACCATGTGAATAGAACATGGAGAGAAATTTGAAGAGTAGATAAAGAAGTAGTGGTTTATATTAGTTCTGATTTGGGAAGCAGCTTTTTAGAACAAGAAATAGAGTGATCAAGTTCAGAATGGAACAGTACCAAAATGTGTAGAAGAGACACAAGCCAACATACTGCTAGCAAAAATAAAGTGACTTTGTGCTTCTCACACTGCAATAAGTATCCCATTAGTTTTCTGTCACTTCAGAAGCATTAGGAAGACACTGAGGAGGAAGCGATTAGGCCAGGTCTCAGCATAACCAGCTGCCTCTGACACAGTCCAAATATGTCCATCTGTTCCCAAAAGAAAAGAGAATGTTTCTCTCTACTTCCAAAACGTCAGTGACGAGGTCAAACCATAAGTGTTGGGGGCTCAGAGGAGTTGGGGATTCAGAGTTGTTTTTCGGTTAAAACATTTTCATTGAAAACTTTCATGTTTAACATTTCATATTTTCTCAGTTTGAAAGTATTCCTCACTTCCTTTCTCCTCTCTCACTGTGTCATATTAGCTTTTTGTTAGCTAGAAGTCTGAATTTAAGCAAAGTTACTGTTGTATCACCACCCCACTCTATGCCCCCTATTTAAGGATTTTTTTAAAAATTACATGTCTGCAAATGGGAAAAGGGAAGTTGTGAAAGAGAATGGGTGGGAAGAAGAAACTACACACGCATTCCATTGCATTCAGTAACTGAAAGCTGAAGGGGAAAGTTGAGATGGAATCACTTTGTTATCCAAATTATCTCCTCTTTTGGGTGTTTCTTGTGGCTGGGAGAGAGAGAATGAGGAGCAATGCTGAGGAGAGCTTTCTGTGAATTCTTTCATTTACTGAATTTTGTTGTTGCTTGGTGGTGTCAGTTTGTGCTTTCTGGATTTAATTATTTGGGAAATTCTTGGCTTCTACACTATGTTAAAATTCCTAGGCAAAGAGATTAGGATGCCACTCCCAATCACCTTGGCACCTTGGGATAGAAAAGAAGCTAAACGTAAACTCTGTCCCATTTTTCGGCAACTTTTCACACAAAATGACCAGCATATATTTAAAAATTCCTAAAATAATAAAATTCAGCTAAAAAATGCTGACACTAGTACACCCCCTCAAAATATTGCATTGCTTAAGCAGCATAGACTCAAGCGATTGAGTCACGAGCTGTGTTAAAGAACCTAGCAAAGCTTTGAATCAGCTTTTTAACCTGCTGCTCTGTTGATGAATGAACATATTTCATCAACAGGGCTCAAACTAATAAACTATGTTGGTTTAATCTTCCTCTAGTAATTATGACCCCTATCACTTGGAAAAAGTTGGTAGCACTGTTACTGCTATTTGTAGGGCTCTATTTAGCCAGACATTGGAAATCATCCTTAGTATTTAGGGGGAAAAGGTATTTAACATCACTAGGTGTAAGAAATGTACTAGATACTCATGTGAAGCTCTACCTATTGATCACTGTAAACCAAGAACCAGCAGTGGGATAAAAGCAGGTTCCAACTATTGCTGCACTGTGTACTTCTTCAAGCACATATGCTCCCAAACCCTCCAGAAAGGACAGAGGAGTGTCTCCACTTGTTCTCCAAAAGGTTTCTTCAGCTGCCTCCTGGCAGCTGGAGGTTTGGCCCTTTGGAAATGTTTAGCCCAGGACTCCAGAGCAGAAAACACAAGGAGTCACAAGGAGTTCATAGGACTCAGGCCATAGATCTGCAGTGGGATGCCTGATCTATGTTCGATCTGTGTTCTGGTTTATGTGTGTTTACTCAGCTTCAGCTCATGCAGGCAGGGAGCTGAAGTGGCTGCAAAGAGCTCACCCTCAAAAAGTTTATGGCCTGTTGGCTTTATGGGCCTAACATGGGATAAATATAGGGCTTGCATTCTGATTTGCCATATAAGATGATGGCTATGTGAGGAGTGTTAAACTTGAATATGGGAGTAATTTATGGATGCAACATGGCATTTCTTCTGCAGCCCTGGGAATGGTATACCATCCTTGGAGGAGTGTTTACCTGTGACACAGCCTCTCCAGAACTCCTCTAACAACCACAGGCAGGGGTGGAAAAGGCGAGTGGAGCTGGATGTGGTTTGCCATCTGTTGCAGCTGGCTACTTGCTTCTCACTATCCTGCCCTATAACTTTTTCACCCCGGTGAAAATGCAGTGGAGTTGCATCTAAAAATACCTTTTTTTTTTTTTTTTTATGGAATCTTTTTCATTAACTACTTTCTGATGGGTTCACTTGAAGCCTGCATCTCTGAACATCTGGCTAAACTTTGGGAAATGACTCTATAATATGAAGGGCAAAGCAATGGACTAAATTTTGATGAAGAGGTTTACCAGTGCTAATGACAGTAGGCACAATTGGCTGAAGAGCCCGACGGACTACCTGTAGCTCAATTAAGCAACATTTAACATGGCCCTCAAATGGCCTGCATTGGATAAAACTTGAGCTCCCATTCCTGTTTTTCTTGGGCTCTTTTCAAGATCCAGAATAACTAAGGAGCTACAAACTTTCCTGGGTTCATGTTGAGTAAGCTGTGTCAGACACCTCCACTCTTGGACCCCCATGTAACAACAGTGGACCTGACTCAGTTTTTCTGAAAATCAGCAGACTTTTTTAATCTAAAAATAAGCAGACGTTTGCTTTGATCTGTTGTAATTAAAAGGGTGGCTGTAAAGTTATCTTAGAACACTTAAAGATTAAAAGTAGTCAGTCCCCTTCCTCCTCCCACTTGGACACCAGTGCAGATAACTCCTTGGATGTATAAAATGTTGAATTTGCAGAAACGTGCAAATGTTGTTTTGACAAATCACAAACATGTTTCGGTGGCTCAAAGGATATTAAGATGTCACATTGAAGCAAATCAGCATTCTCATTCTTTATTCCTGTCTTTGAGGACACACTTTGCAAACTATGGAGAAAACAGATAATTATGTCTAGGAATTAGGAGAGTCAGAATATTGCTGTACTGCAGTGAGCAATTAATGATATTTATCTCTCCCATAAGGCTATACACTTTTCCTATAAAAATCTCTTCTTTTGCAGTATGTAGTAGTTCAGGAACTGCTATCTCCATTTTGCACATACAGAAACTGAAACTCTGCATGAGCATGGGGAAAACACCAAATCTGCTTCAAAGCTTTTGCTAGATTTAAAGTTCTGTATGTAGGCAACATCTAGATCCCCACCACACAAAATTCAGGCCACATGTTCCTTATGTTTCTCACTAGGTTTGTGATTTTTGCATAATTCTATATAGCTCTCTTGATTTTTGGCTCTGTTGGGATTTTACTTTGAATACTTTAAGACATGAAAAAGTAAGAAACCACCTATTTTACGTCATTTGCTCCCACCTATGAATACTGACAATATTTATCAATCTGCCTAAACACTGCAAAGTTATAAGCAAAGCAAAGAATCATAAAACAGAAGCTTAACTGAGGGGAGGAGGAAGTGGGCAAATTAAGGAAAAAAACTGAATTATGCTACTATTTTAATATTTCTTATTTGACTTGAAAAATGTCAAACTTAAATATACATTTCAAGGTTTTGTGAACACACTGTAGAAAAATCCTAAGCTCTCTTAGGCAAAGGGTAACTTGTATGTTTTGTCAGCACTGTGCTCTCTAAAGATGAACAAATACTTGTTCCTGGTAACTTCACTTGGCTGTAGCCTAAAACATGTTTTAGGAAACAGTAGATTGACAGAGCCAAGCTTGAAAACATTTAAGATATTTGTAATTGGACTTTTGGCAGGAAGATCCTCCTTGCACACTTTCACTAAAAAAAAAAAAAAAAAAAAAAAAAAAAGGAAACAAAAAATTACTCATAGTACCTAAAATAAACAAAAGACGTATTATTTTACAAGACAGAAAAGAGTAACTTGCAGTGTAACAGATCTCCCTACGTATGGGTTGGGGTTTTTTTAATCAGCACTGACCTTTTCAATTGATTCACTGATTCAGAGAAGGAGAACCTTTGAAAGACCAGACACCCATGATTTAAGAGACTTAAATGACTTGCATTTATAAAAACAAACTCTTTACAATACTATTTGAAAAAACTGCAGCATAAATAGAAAGCTATGATTTAAACATTTTGCAAGTAGATAAACATTCAATATTGATGGCTTTTCCTTTGTTTTTATAAGTGCTGTAACATATTTCTTGACATTGTAGGTGACATGAATAGTTATTCAGTTTAGATAAAATTATTAGACTATAGATGCCTATGCTTTTGGAAGATCCTTAGCCTGTAAATAAGTCAATATATCAGATTTTTGTCAGTTTTCCACCTGTTAAACATCCTATATGGAGCAATTGTGGCTACAGGTTGAAGATTTAACAATGAATAGATCAGTAAATGGCAATTACTGCTATAGCTGTTTGTCATTGGCCCTCCTATTTTAAATGAATGACATAGCTGCCTACTTTCGGGGCATGTGGCTCCCTTTTCTTATGTTTGTCTGCCTATCTGAGGAAAAGCAGTATGTTCCTTCAGTGAAGAATAAGAAGCCTTTGGAGGATACTTGTGTAACTGAAGTCAAAATGCATTTCTGGAGACAAATCCAAGTCTCTTCCTTAGAAATTCTGGTGATGACAGGTGAAGCTTACCTCTCTGAAGTGAAATTCTGAAACCTGTCTCATCTCTTTCAAGTGGAAAGCACCTAGATCGGGAAGCTATGGTGAAGAAAATCGTCTGGTTATGTTGGATTTTGCTCTTTATATACCTTGTTCTAGGTTGACTGCCTGAATGATGTTCCCTGAAAAAGGGGTCTGCTGTCTGATGAAAGAATGTTGTTTCCTTACAAAAATAAAGATGTGAAATAGGAAAGTGAGAATGACACATTCGAAAAAGTGGGCCTCAACTGAGCAGTAGACAGTTTATACTTCAGGTAATGCTGCCAGTTCATGCACATGTAAAGTCATAATTTGCACTATGTTTGCTTAACTAGGTTTTGTATTACCATTGTTTGGCAAAGCTTTTAGAGAAACTCTGCTGATGTCAGTTAAGGAATCTGACATTTTTATCTATAGTGTTCCTAATCTAGAAGATTTAGTTGTCTTGATTTCACACCTAATTTCTGAAAATACTGTGACTAGACAGTATTGTAAAAAGCACTGTGATATAATACCTGTTGACAGAGCTGATTAAGGCTGAAAGTGGAGGAAAGTAAGTAGTCCACTATGTGTCAAAGGTCACTGAAAAAATGTATTCAAGGCTGCTGATGTAAAGCAGCTCGATATTCTATCTATAGATGTTTTGAAAAGCAAGTTGCTCTTTAACGGAACTCTCTTTTCATTGGACTGTCAGCACTGACTGCTCTATTATCTGTTCAATTATTACATATTTCAAAAAACATTACTTGTTCTGAAGAATGATAGTTTAAAAAAATTGAAATGATGAGAGTTTGGAAAAATGTTATAGCTGTTACACAATATGCTAGCTGACTTTCTTATTGTGAACAAAAGCAGTTATTGTAGAGGTTCTATTTTATGCAAAAGCATAATTCTTTTATTTTGCCTCAAAGGATGGATAATTTCTATTTTGAAAGGAAAGGATACACTTGACCTCCATAATCATTTTGTGTTGGAAAGACTAAATCATCCATATTTAGAGCTGCTACTGCTTCCTCTTTCAGAAATGCGTGAATTTCTCCCTTTTAACGCTGTGTGCTGTATTTTAGTTTGTGCATAACCTGACTTCACATTACTAGGAAAATTCACATTAGCTGCATAGAAAAGGAAAGAGGAAGTCAGAAAAGAACAATAGGATTACGTGTGCTGAACATTTGAGCACCTGACTTGCCTGGGTGCGATGTCATATTAATATATAACCTTGATGATGAGCCCCACAAAGCCGCCTTCTTATTGAAAATGTCAAACACTTTTTCCTATGTAAAAGTGAAGTTACTTATTTTTGGTTTGTTCAGTGTAATCTAAAAATATATGTAAAACCTCCTAAGGTGCTTAATATTAGTGTTAAAAATATGATTATTAATCAGACTGAAAATGAATAGTGACCTCATTTTGAAAAGCTTCTCAATAATTTTGTTGTCCAATAAAAGTGATTCCAGCAGTATTTTCTTCCTGTAGTAAGCATGGGGACATGTATTAATAATCACCATGGTATCCTGATGAGACAAGTTAGTCTCTAGGCTTCAGCAAATGAGGCAACTGCCTAGGGCAGGGACTTCCAGAAGTGCCTAAATGTCCTTGGCTGCACTCCCTGTTTTCCCTCAGCACAGGTGAGTCTTGGGAGGGATTGCATTCCACAATCACATCTAGCACCAAAGATCTGAAGTGCACACTATTGCTTTTTATTGTATAATGTAACAGTGATCACTTTATGTATTGCTGCATGACAGGATGGTCTAGATCTGGACCATAGAAGAAACGTCTCTGGACTCCACCGAGGTCTCAGGCATGTTATCTTCTGCAGTTTCTCTGCAATTCCTGTATTTCTTTGTCCTACCTCTAAGGAGCAAACACAGCATGCTGTTATGCCTCTCAGCTCAGCAACTGCCTGCGCTTTGGGAAGGAAGCTGTTGTATTACTCTCTCCTGAGCAGACCTTGAGAAAAATTACCCTGCACTCCTTACTAAAGATTAAGTACCATGGTACTGTGGTCTTTGCATACATATGTGTGTATTCAAATACAGATAAAGGGAAGGCAGAGGAGAGAAAGATGAATGGGAGAGTGTTCCTATTAATTGCTCCTGCTCCTCCTTGCTGAAAAAAGTCTTCTTGGAGAGATGTTTCAGCAATAGGTGACTGCACCAGAATATGAATGGGTACAATATGGTCTTTATGTTGCCCTTTGTAAATGGATTATTGCCTTCTGGCTGTGGTTTACTGTCACTAGCATGTTCTGCTTGTAAGCAGAAGGTTGTGCCTTCCTAGCAATTGTCTAAAAATGGAAAATCTCTCCTTTGTGTATCCGTATTTTAAAAAAGGGATGCTGGCTGGTTTTATACAGACAAAACATATCAAAGGTAGATGGTAGCTTCATATAACATAGTTATATTTGAATTTTGCTTTTAAACAAACCAAACAGAATTTGGAGCATATTTCAGTGTGGAGGTCAGAGAAATGTGTGTCTCATCTAATGATAAGTAAAGGACATCACGTATACAGTCTGTTGCCTAGAGCAAGAGATATTCAAGTTTGACATGTCTGTTTTGGGAAGGGAGAGGAGAGGAGAGATAGCAGGCTATTTTATCAAAATGCAGGAGCTGAAGTTGTTGCTCTGTTTTGTTTTGGGGGTGTTTTGTTTTTCACTGAATAACTTTTTAATTGTATGTACTGTGTTCACTGTTTGTAGATGCTACCCACAAAACTAATCAAATAAAACTTCTCAAAAGATAATACTGTATTAAAATAATTTGAATATTAAGAATATTTGAACATTATTTTTTAGTAGTATTCTGGCTTTAAGTTACAGAGGATTCTTTAAGTGAGAAGTTTCTTCTCATTAATATTCAAAGAATACCCTAAAAGCTAAACCCCCTTTACTTACACTTTAAGATATTGACAGTGCTCTCCTATATTTGAGCATGGGTCAGAATTACAGTCTGGATTGCCTGTGATTAATAGTTGCTGCTATATTGTTGATTAATTCACAATATTCATATTGTGTTGCTAATCCTAATGAAAATGAGAATCATTGGAAATAAGAAATAATTTACAGTTCTTAAATAGTATTGTGCATTACTAAAATATATTGTTTTCTAGCTTTCTGATATTGCCATGCAATCAGTTCATACAGATTTCTAAATTTTTGAAAATAGGAAATGAATACTGAGTTGTCTTTCAACACCAAGAAAGTTGCTTGCTGCCTGGGTTGTGTTTTCTTTTTTTTTTTCTCTTCAAAAGAAGAATACCTTTCAAACAAGCTTTCTGGTTTTGTATCTAAATCTCTTTGAATGCTCCTGATTTATTTGGTGGATTTGCTTACTACAGGCTATGTTGTCTACCTTGTTTGAAAGAGACCTTCTAGGAAGAAAATGCATTTAGTATATGAAGAACAGCTGATAACTTCCTTTGATCCTTTTTTGATTATAGACTTAGACTTGTCTATATGGTCCCTCTGATGATCAGAAAGTTGGTTCAAATTGTTGCGCTACAAGTGAATACAAGTAACTGGAATTTGGATAAAGAGGTGGCTTTGTTGTAATCTCTAAAACTCTTCTTCTCTGATACATAATGAATGTATGAGTGAAGTTTTTCATTTTGAGATTCCAAATTTTATGTTTTTCAATTATTAAACTTGAAGCATTAAGTTTGATTTCTATGTATGAAATCTGAAAGAAGTCTTTCAGGAAAATTAAAGTAGATTTACAGTTGGGATTAAAGATTTGAGAGAGGAAAAATATGTGAGAAGTTATTTTTATGAAGATGAATAGCATAAAGAAATTGATCCTTCAAGAGAAGAAAGTGGGAATTAGAAGGTTTTTTTTCCTTTGCTTTGAAGATAAAATGAATTATTAATAAACCTAAAATGGTTCTGTGATTGGAGATCCTGCCTGTTGCAGATTAGAGTTAGAGCAGTTATTCTTAATGGTTAAGACCAAGATCTATAACCCTAACATTTGTGAGGGTCAGGACCCAAAAAGACTGGCCACCATCCATCTAAGGGGCAGAAGTGTGGGAGAAAGAGCCACCACTTCATTTGTGGAGCCACCAGAGAAGAATACAAAATTCTACATCTTGCAGAACTGTGGCTCTAGTGCAGGAGCTGGGCAGCCATGGTGTCACTTGCTCCATCAGCAGATACTAACCAGACTCGCTCATCCAGCAGTTTTTCTGGAGAAGGAACGTGAAAGGTCTGTCCATTCAGAATATTGCCACTGGTCCAACTCTTGCAACCTTTGTGGGTTGAAAGAAAAAGTACAAATATATGAAAAGTGTTTCATTATGTGTATTCACTAGGCATTGCTAAAGGGACATATATCACACTGAGAACCAAGCAATTTGCAGTACTGATGCTCTGGAAAAGTACTGTGCATTCCATGCTATTGCTGTATAGGCAAGGGAGTATCAGAAACAGTTCTTCTGGACATGCTGATTGACATTACTGAAATAAAGAAAAAACCTTTCCTGTATTGGTGATCATAGAATCATACAGTGATTTGGGCTGGAAGGGACCTTAAAGATCATCTAGTTCTAACCCATTGCCACAGACCAGGACACCTTCCACTAGACCAGGCTGCTTAAAGCACTGTCCAACCTGGCTGTCCTGGGTTCAGCTATAGCAGTCATTTTTTCTCCTTCTTAGTAGCTGGTACAGTGCTGTGTTTTTGACTTTCAACCTGAGATCAACACTGATACCACCGATGCTTTTAGTTGTTGCTAAGTAATGTTTACTCCGACCAAGGACTTTCTCAGTCTCACGCTCTGCCAAGGAGGAGAGGAAGCCGGGAGGAAGCAGAGACAGGACACCTGACCCAAACTGGCCAAAGGGGTATTCCATACCACAGCGCGTCATGTCCAGTATATAAACCGGAGAGAGTTACCCAGAAGGCCAAGATCGCTGCTTGGGTCGGGCTGCGTATCAGTCGGCGGGTGGTGAGCAATTGCATTCTCTCCCCTCCTTATTTCCCTTATCATCATTATTATTATTAGTGGCAGTAGTAGTGGTTTTGCATTATACCTTAGTTACTGGACTGCTCTTATCTCAACCCGTGGGAGTTACATTCTTCCGATCTCCTCCCCATCCCTCCGGGAGCGGGGGGAGGAAGAAGCGGGGGGAGTGAGCGAGTGGCTGTGTGGTTCCGAGTTACCGTCTGGACTTAAACCACGACACCGGCCTTGAACATTTCCAGGGATGGAGCATGCACAACTTCTCTGGGCAACCGGTTCCAGTGTCTCCCCACCCTCACAGTAAAGAATTTCTTCCTAAAGCCTGATCTCTTTCAGTTTAAAACCATTCCCCCTTGCTTTGTCACTACATGCCCTTGTAAAAAGTCCCCTTCCAGATTTCTTGTAGGCCCCCTTTATGTACTGGAAGGCCACTGGAAGGTCTCCCCCGAGCCTTCTCTTCCCTAGGCTGAACAATCCCAACTCTCTCAGCCTGCCTTCATATGAGAGATGCTTCAGCCCTTGGATCATCTTTGTGGCCCTCCTCTGGACTTGCTCCAACAGGTCCACATCCTTTTTATTTTGGGGGCCCCAAAGCTGGGTGCAGTACTCTAGGCAGGGTCCCATGAGAGTGAAGCAGAGGGGGAGAATTGCCTCCCTTGACCTGCTGGCCATGCTCCTTGTGATGGAGGCCAGGATACGGTTGGCTTTCTGGGCTGTGAGTGCACATTGCTCAGTTGTGTTGAGATTCTCATCAAGCAACACCACCAAGTCTTTCTTCTTGGGGCCGACCTCAAACCAGTCTCTGCCCAGCCTGTAGTTGGTGCTTGGGATTGCCCCAACCCAGGTGCAGGGCCTTGCACTTGGCTTTGTTAACCTTCATGAGGTTCGCACAGGCCCACTTCTCAAGGTCTGTCTGGGTGGCATCCCTTCCCTCCAGCATGTCAACTGTACCACACAACTTGGTGTCATTGGCAAACTTGCTGAGGGCACACTCAATTCCACTGTCCATGTTGCTGACAAAGATGTTGAACAGCGCTGGTCACAATACGGACCCCTGAGGAGCACCACTTGTCACTGGTCTTAGACATCAAGCTGTTGACTGCAACTCTTTGAGCGTGACCATCCAGCCAATTCCTTTTTCACCAAGTGGTCCATCCATCAAATCCATGCCTCTCCAGTTTAGAAACAAGGATGCCATGATGCACAGTTAGTGATAGCATCAAGTTTGTGATGTGAGCAAGTGACTTACGTATAGGTCCTCTTCGGGCAGTTCATATCAGGGCAAGGGGCTGCCAGTGTGGAAAATCTATTGTGTTCAGTTTTGTGGAAGGTGGCATCAGAAATGGATGTCATTGGTTTTAAGAGAGGTTTTCTTATCAAATGTATTAGTTATAAAAGCAGGTCTGCAATTATAAGTGAAATTTCTTTTCTAAAGCTAAAACCTGTCTAGCTCAAACCAATGCACTTTTGAGATCTTATTGTTTAAAGGTAAATTTTTTTTTTTTTTTTTTTTTTTTTTAAAGCTAAGATTTGTTTTCTCTCTGTATCTTGGTAGAAACGGCAAATAAAAGTTTGTACTTGGGCGTTTAATAGAACTGGCTATGGCAATGGCTGATTTGGTTCTTTAGTAATAGGTAAAAAAAGCCTGTAACTAGGGCTTTTATTGCAGCTGCACGAATAATTAAATTTTTGTTCAGTTTGGCTGCAAAGCCAAATAAAGATTCTTTTTTTTTTCCTCAGTTTTTCCCTTGACTTGGGGATAGAAAAGACAACATTCTTCCTGTGAGCATCACAAAATATTCGAAGCATTTATCACACTGAAGGAAAACCTCTGTTTGCCATATAAGCGTATTTTTAGCTAAAGCAATAAACTACAAAGGATTAAATTTGAACACAACTGATTGATCTTGGTATCTGAGACACAGAATGTATTACTGTATATTATGCTCTTCGGAATTGCACTAGTTCCTTTGCCTCAGACCCATTTTGAAACCTAGTGCTATTTGAACCATACATCTAGTCTGGTTTCTCTGTATTAGGAAGCAAGCTACTTAGGCAGATGCATGTGGGTTCTTTTCCCCTTGTTTTTTATAGCACTGAAGGAACCATTCATACTTTTCCATTCGTATTGTAGTGAGCACCTAGCACTGTCTGCTGTGGGAATGGGTTTCTAAACATAAATATTATAGTCTTTTATTTTGCAGATGTAAAAAATATAATAAACAAAGACCAAAGCTAGGCTGTTTTATTTCTATTCAGCACTTGCTACTGAGACAGGATTTATAAAATCCGCCCCCAAAAGATAAGTAACTTAATTTCTGGCCTTTCAGAGCTTAATCGCTGCAGTTTAAATGCAGATGTTATTATTTCTTTTATATTTAAATGAAAATTAGCATTTCAATAACAGGTGTTGCTGCTTAGGATGCTGAGGTTTTCTTTTTTCCCAATATCTAAAGTTACAGAACTGAAAATCTTGAAGATTAGAAAATAAGTATTAGAAGCACCCAAAACCATTACTGCTCTGTGTATGTAATGAAGTCATAGGCTTTGTGACTCAGATTTTGTGAAAGAAGGATGGTTTTTATAATATGCTGCATTTCAAAACATATGTAGTTCACATTTTTTCACTTTCAGGTTTAAGCTGCTGAAAGTACAGCTTTTGCATTGCTCATGATGTTACTAAAGCGTGCAAACAATGCTGAATTCAATAGGAATATAGGCGTGTGTGGGGTTGTTGGTAGGTGGTTTTGGAGGAGAATTTTTAAAAAACATAATGCATTTATACGTAAGTAAAGATAAAAACCCTACAGGTGGCTAAAAAAACCCCATAAAGATACACCATTGAAGGGGTCATATAATTGTGAATAAAATTTAGCCTGAAGTAATATATCATAGACTAACTTAAATGACTTACAAGCAAAATTCCACCTAGAAACCTGCAAATTCTAGGTCAGTCTAAGAGAGTCATTGGGCTGGACATTAGAAATTTGAGTGCTTCTGAGTGAATGAAAAATATTTCATTTCCAAGGACAAATGTTTTTCTGACTTGTACTACTTACTTAAGTAATTTGCAAGCTACTAATACCTAGCTACTCTTCTATGAACTCAAAACCAGCAGTATCTAGTGTGCTAATAACAAATACAAAAAAGTTTAGAGGTGTTTTATGTTTAAGTAGTGCTGTTATGTTGTCACAAATGCACAACTAATTACCACAACAGTGGCAACTCAGAATTTTGTTTCATTAATGGAAGTAAAAGCTGGAACCTCCAGAACCCAAAAAAGCTCCCTGAACCTCACAAGTCTCCTAGCTGTATGCGTATATGCTTGGTATGCTGGAGTAGTCCTGGTTTCCTATGAGTGAGGACAGCACTCAGAGAACTGGATTGTGACAGATATTTGGTAGGAAGGAAAACCTTTCCTCAAACCATGAGTGAGCTTTAGCACTGTGTAAGTGCACACCTGACACCATCCTGTCTTATGTAAGTCAGCTCAAGTGCTGCAGTTGCAGTTTTGATTTCAATAGAAGAGCAAATAATCTGCAAAGCAGACTTTTGTGTGAACATCTGTGTGTCAGGCTAAGGAGGAGTCTCTGAAGGATGCATAGAAGCAGGGATTAGGGCAAAAAGGATTGCCAAGCCTGAGGGAGGACAAGACTCTTGCAAAGATGATCATGGTGTTTGACTTGAAGGTATCTGGTAAGGAAAGAAAGCTGAAGCAGGAAAATTAGCTCTGAGCTTTGGATGAGGGTGTTGCTGGGCACTGGTCAGAGCAAGTTCGGTTGGATGTATGGTAGTAAAGTAGCAGGGAGAGTATCTGGGGTGAGGACAGCAAGAGGGAAACTCCAGCCATGACTGTAAACAATGCATTTGGAGACCTTTTGGATTAAAAGGTCTCCAAATGGAGAGAGCGCTAGATTGTGGATTTTACTGAAATGATAAATGGAGTGTGAAGGGGCTACAGGTAATTTAATTATAATTTTAAAAGGTGAGCTTGTGCTCCCACACAGAGTGGATGGGTAGAAGGTGGATATTTTAGTGCAATCAACATAAGAAAAATGAAGTCTTTGTTATCTTACCTTCACAAAATTCAATGTTTTCTATGCTTCGTAAAACAGTTTCTGTGCTGTAGCACCTGCAGGCAATTAGTCAATCCCTCACTTCTGACTTAAGAAATTCTGCGTTCAAAATTACATCATTGTGGGGTAAGTATACTACTATGCTAGGATCACCTTAAGGCAGACAGACTTTTTAAAACAAAATGCTGATGCCAAACCATATCGGCTCTGTTTTGATGGAGATGGTGACAAAAAAAAAGTGTACAGGTACAGACACTAACGAGCGTGCTTACAGACTTAAATTTAACAGACTCTTCTGAGGGTTAAAATTCTGAGGAATTTTTTATCTTCAGAAATGCTCATTGAAACAAATATTGCTCCTGGCTTATATTTACTACAAAGTGCAAATATAAACAAAGGAATATACAAACACATTTGAGCTTTTAAATCTCTGAATTTTTAGTGAAGGCAGCTCTTAAGCTCTTTGTGCTAGAGCACAAAGTGTCTGGAGCTAGGAAGCAACTTTTTTATTTTGTGTATGTGTGTAGGGAGGCTGAAAGGAATTATTGTTCATTAGGAAAAATTTCATCATGCACAAAAGGAAGCAAGGTTTACAGAAAAGCTCTTTGACCTGAAGATAGAGATCCCTCATTTTGCCTTATGGAACCATTTTTCCACTCCTGCTAGAGCTAACACTGAGACAATGCACATTATTTTTTCCTCTTGCACTGCTACTGTTATATTTTAAGAACTACTGATAACATGGTGTGTATTTTGTATTTTAAACTCGTAGAACAAATAATCCTTCAGGAAAGATCAGTTTTCTTCTGCATTTTTTTTTTTTTCCCCGTGCTAGCCTTCTATTCCCTTGTTCCTGTTGATGTGCTTTTTGAAATAGGAGAGCGCAAGGATGCACCTAACAGACACCTTGCCAGCAGCTAAATCTTGCTGAACTTAGTGCTGGTCCCTTCGGAAATTATAGGATTTATGGTTAGTTCTTGCAAGTCATCTCTTTGATTTGTAGGCATTTGTTGGGATTTTTTATTCATTCAAAGGTATGATCTGGTATGTAATTCTTTTCTGAAATTTCCTTACCTATAATAATGTAAGGAATAGTTTGTTAGTTACATTCCAAATGAGAAAGTTTGAGTGATATTCATGGGAATAAAAAAGTACCTCTAAATATTTCTTAGTCTTTGCACAGTCTATCACTTTTTATGGTAATCTACCTGAAGGATTTGCTTGGGAAGGTGAGTAAAGAACAACATGTTTCAAAACAAGTAAGGAGGAAATAGTCCCTTAGGGGAACAAGAAATTCAGTTGGTTAACCACAGGTTAATGAAATGCAGATTCAAATCTCAGGTCTGTGTCCCTTTCTAGGACCTGGAGTGCCTCAAGGAGATTATTTAGGTATTTACTACTTAAAAGCATTTGCTATCCAGAGATCCAGAGAAGTATGAGTAATGGAGTTAGGGTTGGATATAGCATTTTTACTGGTTATGTGGAGAAATTAAGCCTAAACTTTTTGGACTATGGGCTAGTTGTCAACCCTTACAGATAACTATGCATCCTCACCAAGTGACTTTTCCTTGAAATCGTTTGTATAGTGATGGAGTTTTTCCTGTTCCGCTTGAAACAGAGACGGTGCTGCCAGGGGAACACTCTTTCTTGGCATCCTTCTTGGTCATCATCCAGTAGTGGGTCAAAGGAAGAAGTCTTGTGAATTTACTCATTCCTTTCTCTGCCTCCTTTCTCCTGCCTTCTTCCTGCAACTACTCTTCAGGATATCTGGTTATTGTCTGTATTTATCCATTGAAGTTTTCATAGGTTAAATGTAGGTTCATATGTACTCTTCAATACCACCAATGTTTGGCCACCTTTGGTCACACTTATTTCTCATGTCACCATTTATCTCTCAACTTTCTGTTTCACTGTGTTACTTACTTCACATCCAGTGCCTGGATCCTGGACTGAGCTTTCTGCCCATCACAATCCCAGGTTCACATCAAAGCTGCCCTCTTGGAAGTCTCAACCTACATTTTGCTGCCTTTACAAGGTCTTCAGTGGCAAATGAGTGTTATAGACTCCCTGCTCTCACCTTCCCGTAATATATACTGGCAATGTATTTGCACACCTGGTTTAATTGTTCTGTCTTCAGACTGAAATTATGAACTCAGGCTGGGAGTTTCATATTGACTCCTTTCATATTAATTTCTATGTCCTGGCTAAAATTGGCAGCATCTGAAGCAGTGGCAAAAACTGTTGAGTCACCAGGAATGACATAATATGTCCTGTTTGACCACAGTTTGAGAAGATTTTACTTATGAGAAGCATGTGCCCGCTTGCTATTGTTCCTGGCAAAGAAACATATGTTCTTTGACCCCTAACACTTTGCAATCTTTCTGATTTTTGCTTTACTTGATGGTTTTTGTGATAACCAGATAACATGCAGTGCAGCTTCTGTAGACCTAGTATTCTATATGGTTATACTGTATTTTAAGCTCTCTTAATTCCCAAACGTATGTTAATTCTCTCCTTGGCTGCTCCTCTGGTTCTTCCATGTATAGTATCTGTTCATCTGCCTCTTTTGATTTTTGCTTACATTTGTGTCTTTGCACATCTTGTAGAGGTATCTCCTGGGAAACATTTTCTCTTTGTTCATGTTTTAGTCTTGAAATCAGTACTTGAACATAGCTGTATTTTACAGATTGGCTATTTTGCTATAATTAAGCTTCATGAATATGAAGATTCATGTAGTATTCCCATGGTGTCCTACAGTTAGGTTCAGCAATAGGATTTTATTTCATCTCACTGTAACCCATCATCTTGTCACTTTTGCTGAATTGTAACACCATATTAGTTCTTAAGTAATGCAGAGTAATGTACTTGCTAATTTTCATTTTTCATTTTCAAGCCTAGGTAGATGGACTGTGATGATTGTTTACTGAAGAGTTGGGATAGAAGTTTGCTGGGGGTGAGAAAGGGAGGAAAAGTGTTGGTGAAAACTTCAAAGTAATTTTATTTGCAAATTTGTTGCAAGTTTGGAATTTAATAAAACCTGTAATAGTAGATAGTGTAGTTGGCTAAACAAAACTGTTGACTGGAATTTTTGAGACATTTGTAGGACTACCCTTGACTTTCTGTGTGTTTATTTTGGGGAGAGGCCTTTATGTCTCTTTGCCTTTGGCCTTAGTTCCACCTTGTTCTTTCTCTAATTTTTTCCTCTTTTTTTTTTTTAAAAGAGTATAAGATTTTCAGAGCAGGTACCACCTTTCATTACTTGTGTGTACAACATGCAGTACAAAGGACACCAATCTCAGCTTTCTTTTAGGCAGCAATATCATGCATATACTGATTATAACAGAAAAATTTGAAAATATGTAAAAGTGATTCTTTGTTTCCTGTATGGTGGAATGGGTATTAGTTCATTGATTGCAGCAGAATAAGTAGAAATCTAAGCAAACTGGACACTGCTTCAGTTTGACTGAAGACCTTTGAGTTCCAACAAAAGTCTTGCTGGACTCTTGTTGATGATAAAATATAGGATTATCAGTATTTTTTTCTCTATTCCTTTGCCTCTATAACTGTTTGCATTGAAATTTACTATTCTTGTAATATTTTAGTGATTACTATAAGCTCTGACTTGAAAATTAAAGCTTTATAATCTTGGTTCTTTGGAAAATTATCCTCACATTAAAGTTGGCTGAAACCTGGACTGCGTATGAAGAATGGCATTTAAGCTTTTGTAAAGCAAATTACTTATGTGACCAAAGGTCAGTTTTATTTGTTTTACTGGGAGCAAGATTCCTTCATTCAGGTCCTGGGACATTTCTGAATACATTGGGCATAAATTTATCCTCTGAACAGGAATGAACTAGACCCCAAGCAAATGTCTGCTTTGGTATCATGCTGACGTAAGAGAAAAGATGTTTTCTCTCTACCAAACTTTCAATGAAAATGTACCAGTAAAAAGAAAGAGGTTGAGAAATACTCTCAAAATATTGTATCATGTAAAATTGAAGGAAGTTTGTTCTTTTAAAAATCCAGGTATGCATAACTTTATTTTCTGCTTTTCCAAATAAGCTTAGTGACTTCAAACAGCGACCTTCGACAATTGCTCCAAAGTTAACTAGAGTACGAATAAGGAACCTGTCCCATGCTCAAGCCAACCTGCTTCTTTTTACTCTTCAATAATATTTCTGACTCAAAATATTGCTATAACCAGCTAACAGATAATTATAAATAGCTCTACATAACTTGCTGATCGCTTTTGTAAGTTTCAGCTAGTTTATATTCCAGATATAATTCTAGCTTTCAGCAAAGTGCAATTGCAGTGTACGATAGGGAGGTCTCATACTAATCAGGTTTACTTATTCCCTCAAAATATAGTACAGAACATTAATTTCATGCTACTTCAAAATGTATTAGCCGAGCGCCAAATCCATTCCAAATCACAAAAAGGCTGATCTGGGATTAAAAAAATAATAAAAAAACCCCAAACCCTGAAAGATGGTAACATTATTTTCAGTTTTATGGAAACTGGGTCTTGTCAGAAAACTTGATCTTGCTCTTTTTTTTTTTTTTTTTTAAGATTCAAAAATACGCTAGAAAAGGAGTACTGTGATAATGGACTGTAACATTAAGTAATTGACTTACTGTCATGAAAGTAATTAAAAGCATTTATCAGCATACACAACCTACACAGAACTTTGTTAAATAGATTACAAAAACAACCCCCAGGCCACATGACATACCTCAAAAGTAGTGTCTTCTGTGGGTCTCTTCTTAGCTTAATGCCTGTCAATATTTTTATCTATCACCTAGAAAAAAAAACCATGAAACGGTTCTTGGCAAATTGCTCAGGCAGCCTGAGGGCCTGAATGCTAGGTATCGAAGAAGGAAAATCTTGTCCTGATAGGGTGGCATTTGATAACATCAGACATCTTATACACAAGCATTACCCTAGAAGAAAGCAAGAACTAGCTTCAAATGAGGGTTAACAGGTATTTCCGTACTCATCCGTCTGTGAGAACAACCTTGAGGGTCAGGACTTAGGTGTCAGCTTCCTGCTCCATAGGGATAGCCCAATGAATGGAAACTAGTGAGGATTTGCCAAGCTACCAGCCATCGAACTGACCATGTTTGGAAGAAAGAATACCAACGGTGATTCAAATTATGCAGAACATCTATGTTCATCTCAATAAAATAGGCTTCTTTGAATGCTTTTGCTGCTTTAACAAAACTGAACACAGGATCATACTATTAGGAACAAAAGATGTGTGACACGCATATAGACTGGAATGGGGTCTCACTTGGAAGGTGAACTAGGGTGGCGTGCATACAGCCTGTCTTGCACTGGTGTGGTGAAACAATTAAGGTGCCCTGGGATTAAGTGAATATTAAATTGAATTGAGGAGATGATAATATTTTTGCTTTTAGCTTTGGTGAAACATGCAGCTGAGTTCTGTATTCTGAATGATGAAATGTCTCAGAGAGCTTAGAAAATGGTCTGGGTTCTGGAAAAAATGTCCCCAAATGAGAGACTGAAGGAGCTTACTCTTCAGCTTCTTACTATCTAGACAGAAATTATTTCTTCACAGCTGGTGAATATTGCCAGTGGCTAGAAGAGCTAAAAATGCAAAAGCTGAAGTTAGTTACAACAGTAGGAATAAGTGCAAAGTTTTCACAATTAAAACAACTCTTCAACAATTAGTATTTATCTCAAGGTGGAATGACTTGCAGAAAGATCTGCTGTAGTACAACCACAAATGATGAGCTTGAATCAATGGGGTATAGGTATGAGCTGTGCTGGCACAGATTATTATTTCTGTCCTTCAAAGCAATGGGTCTCTCTCCTTGAAGGAAAGTTAGAAACTCGGTGTTATCTGTGTGCTGTCCAAGGTACTGAACACAAGAGTTACTTTTGCCTTGCAATAGGAGGATGTTCAAAACCTTAAAATACGACGTCAGTTTAATATAGAAGTACACAATGAAAAAGGAAATGATGATAGTTGTTTTACCCTCCCGTTGGTTAGTGTATTTGTTTTTATGAATGTTTTGTTTATTGTGGGACACCCACCATCCTTCCCCACTTCCCTTACTGCCTTCCATCGTGGTTTAAGATGTTTGCTTCTGTGTAACCATATGTCTATTCATAGGCCAAACATGGAAAGATGCATAATTGTGCAAAAAAAATTTTCAAAATTATAACCTTATTTCTGTCCTAGAGCAAACAACTTCTTAAAGGATAATTTTGATATATTATCCATGTCAACTGTAAAAAAAGCTTTGTAGAGAAAAGATTGTCCAATCTGTAATGCTATATTGAAAATAGTTTTTTTGTGAAGTGCACTGGTGTTCTGGAGGGGTGGAACTGAGACTTTTCCACTCATTCTGCTCCTCTGAAAGTAAATTCTAAACTGAATTTCAGAAGTACTGCCTACTTCTGAAAAGATCCTTTTCAGACAGTAATTTCTGTATGCAAGTTGGAACGCAGATTGTTGCAGAATATAATTAGTCTGAAGTCCTGCACCTAATGTGCCTTGCCTTCTTGTGAAACTAATAATTATGTTCTTTTCAGAAAAAATTGTAAGAAAAAGTTCTTTTGCTGAGTTGTGATCATACATCAAATATATTTCACACTGCTTATATTTGCCTTTTAACTTTGCTGTCTTTTTTTGGCTTGGGAGGTCACAATGTCTGAAAGCCCCGAGAAGGTCACGCTCTATACCTGTGTCAGGCTTGATTGTAATACCGTGTTTCAGTCTCAACTTTTCTTTACTCCGAGGACAGACAGGCAGAAAGACCATATTTAATATCACAATTAGTTTTCCTGAAGCAATCATGCTGGAAGAAACATACAAGCAATTGATGGTAGTCATATTGTAAAAACAAACTGCACTGTTCTCTGCAAAAGTGTGTGTAGGAAACTGCAGGAGTTGTTCAGGCCGTCTTTTTGCACTGAAGTACATAATAATGCAATTTAGTTTAATCTTGTCAGCTTGAGGAGGCATTAAAAAAATAATGCACCTCCAGCTTGTTCGACAGTGCGGTGACTGATAGAGTAAGTGGCAATAGCTTTTTGCTATTTGTTATTTTGTTAGGCATCAGGGAGTGCCTAGAAATTTTGTGGAAATAGAAATGCAGTGGTATCAACTGGGTTGGGGAGCTGAAGGGACTGGTGGTGTTATTGGGACACAAATGGGGCAAATAGAATTAAGCTTGTGAAACAATGAAATCAAAACTAATTAAAACAAAAAATAGCATTGGGTTTTGGCTGTAAATGACCAACAGCATGAGAACATGATGTAGCGGCCTGAGTTTGATCTAACTGATTTAGACAGACAGTAGCTGTGGATGAAGTTTAGAATAGGAGTAAAAGAAATATGTAAATAGGCTGACTCCATAGCTGCTGAACTTACGAGCTTACAGCTTAATGAGGATATTTTCCATATGTTGCAGACATGGGGATTTTCGGGTAAGGTTCCAAAGAAAGCAGACATTTTAATCTGAAACAGGAGCTAAATTTAAAAATTATTATCACAAATTACAGTAATAAAATTTTGATAAAATTATTTCAAGGGAGTTTGTTGTTCAGGCTAATGATTTAGGCCAACAAGATAGTTTAGGTACAGAACTTTCTAGGTTTCACACTATTTATTAAATTCAGTATGCAAATGTGCACTGAGTTCTATTACAAGACTTGATATGAGAATGTGACAGTTTGTGTCATCTCGGGTACGTAAATGATGTTATTTTCCTTCTTCCTTGGATGGAAAGGGGCAAAGTTTAGCCACATAGACCTAAATACATCCATCAAAATGGAAGAGTTGGATGAGCAGGCTTGATATAGCATGAAGACAGCTTAGCTTTTCTAAAAATAAGACTTGGACTGGATGGGAATACCTCAAAGAGCAAAAGCAGATCTTATTCTTGTGGAATTTTCCAATGTATTTGAAATCTGTGTGCACAGGACTAGAGAGCTTTTACAGGCATTTTGCAGTACCTCCGTTTTGCAGTATCAGGCAGCAAAAAGCAGTTTTCAGTTCATTTTTAACCATACCTCCACTCTGACATGTTCTCAACACATTGCCATAGTGTTTGAAATTGAATAACTCCTATGATCTGATTACAACCCTAACAAATCTCTGAAGTGCATTAAAGAACACTTTGCGCTGCTCAGTGTTAGGAATGCATAATTACTCCCTAAAAATCTACAAAGGCTGCACAATCTCTAAACAAAATGGATCCTCATTCTTTGCTGGAAATGATAATTTATATGCACTGTGCCAAGGATTTTTGTCATTGCATTACCAATTAAGTGCATGAGGGTCATTGAAGTGATATGAGCTTTAGATTTGTTTATAGAACCATATTTAAACTTTTGTCCCTGAGTTGCCTGCAAATGTACTCATATCATTGTTTAAATATGAGTATAAAATCTAAGCCAGAAGTTCATGTGTACTGGTGGGGGTTCAGTAGCATTTAATTGATAGGCTTAAACGACAACTTTACCTGTTCTTCAGACAGCCACCACTGGAACCATAATTACCTCTCATATCTTATGGTGTTCTTCATAAGACAGGATGTTGATTGAAAAGGTCTTGAATAAGCTTGGCTAAAAGCAACTGCCTAAACAAAATGCAATTGTTTGAACATGTAGCATCTGCCACAGGAAGGTGAAAAATTTTCCAGTATTTATAGTTGCTTCAGGTATACTTCACTTTCCTCTGACTTTATTACAGGGAATAAATGCCTGCACCCTTTTGGAGATAACTGATGTACGTTGAGTTGTTAATGCTAACAGAGGTTCATAAGACTGGTTCTTTACCATACAAGACAATGAACTTTTCATTGGCAGAGAGAGAATTGTATTATGTCAAACACCCTGGGCTGTGCAGGGGTGGGGGCAATGGCTCACAGGCCAGTGAATTGTGGGGTAGTGGTTACCACGTGGCTCCCTTTTGCTGCTGTCAGGAGACTGGTACTGCAGTGATTTTAAGATGGCAAAGGGTGAAAGAGATCAAGGGTGGGAGGGCAGGGGTCTTTGGTGTCAGGAGGTATAATGGGTAGGTGGGAGGTAGGGTCCTGGGGCTGCTTTGGGGTGATGCAAAGTTAGTGTGCAGTCAGAAGGGGGTGAGGTGCACTGGGTGAAGAGTGCGGTTTGGAACTCTTGAGAAGAAATGTCAGGAGAGCGCAGAGAGGGTTGACTCAGATAAAATTTTGGAAGGTCTTGTAGAGATCATGGTTCTGCCATCCCTATATATATGTGGTACTAGAGCCTTTCTATTTTTCGTTTTTCTGTGCCTAGGATAATGATATCACAAATAGTTGTCCCTGATGGGATACTAATGTTAGCAGACTAGTTCAACAGATACCCTATTTGTACTTTGAGATTTCTGGGAAGTCAACCAGATTCACTTTCATTGACAAATACTTACATAAATTCACCTATAAATCCACAACACTCTTATTTTCTACAATCATTTCAGTCAGTGCGCATTATCTACCTGATAGTCAGCCTTTCTTTTTGCCTCACTTAACCTTGTCTGTGTTACTCAACTCTTTCCTTATGAAGTACATTTGAAAGCTGATTTATTCTGTACTGGGTAGGGAGTACATGGAGGCTCCAATTCTATGCATCATCCAGATTCTTTTTATTAAATCAGCCATGTACATCAATAATCAAAAGAAAGACAATTTTCTGATTCTGTGGACTGCACAGCTGAGTCCTCAGCTATATAATCCAGTCTGTGTCTTCAATTTCCCAGGCATCCATTGCCTTTGAAGCTAAGAATCCTTCCCTCGTTTTGCATCTTTATTTAATATCAACCTTTCTGTTACCCACAGCCCTGCATAAAATATGGAATACATTTTACCCGTTAAAATAGACTTTGTTTAGCTTGGCTATCTTTACATTTCTTCAGGCACATATTTGTATTTAGCCATTACTAATTAATATGGCACGAGATTATGCCCAGGCATACCATATTTACCAGGTAAGGCATTAGCATATGAATTTTCCAATGTTGGACAGAGACTGCTGTGAGTCATTCAGAAATACCACATAGATATTGTGTGGCTTTGCTGAATCAAGAATAATACCTTCCTTTTGTTTTTCTGTTAAGTTCTAGAAATGTTGTGATATCCAACTTCTTTATCTGTTTTAGATCTAGTCTGTGCTACTGTATTTTGTTGCCATATTACTTTTTTTTTTTTTTCCGCTGCAACCTCACCAAATCAATGGCAAGCAGCATAACCAACATAGAAGCATCTTCCCTGTTTTCCTCATTTCCCCCCAGACAAGCTCTCCTGTGACAGTCGATCAGTGATAAGGTGCTTGTATGGATGAGTTTTGGCAACAAAGCTGTGAAGCCAGCCATCAAAAGCTGTGGTTGTGAACATTTCTAATGCACTCCAATTTAGAGGAGGACACTATGGAATCAAAGATTAAATCTTAATTTGAGCGTAACTCTGACTTTGGCTTCTAACTCTTGCACAGGAAGTGTGACTAAAATTCTGTTTGTACTTGGCAGGGAAAGTTCATCTACAATAATTCTGTTTTAACCTTGAAGAGAAAATGAGCCAAATCATATATATCTTCATGAAAAATCTCCATGAAAAAACCCCCTGATGATAATGTCTTTTTCTTTTCTGAGACAGGGCTCATAGTTAAGTTTTGATAGGCAGCAAGTGAATCAGCAGAAACCTTCTTCAGCCCTTCCTGGAATAGATGCTGCACCTTTGATAAAGGACCTTTTTTTATTTAATCATGCTGGCAATCTCTCTTCTCAGGTTGCTTTTTGTACTCCAGGGCAAAAGTAGCTAGTTGTTTTTCTTTATCTAAGAACACTTCTGGTTATAATCCCACAAAAAAAAAAAAAATAAAATGACCTTTAATACTCAGCTATTTCATAGCAGTGAATAGTGTAAAATGCTGATTGCAGGGAAAATGTACAAAGAGTCATCATCTGGTTCAGAACAACTCAGAAGATCTGAGCTCAGTTCCAGACTTTTCCACTGATCTTATCTATGACCTTTAGGTAGGCAGTTAAATAAATAGGACACAAGTGCTTAACTGCCCTCCAGCTATTTTGAAAACCTTGGTGGTTGTGAGCTAGTATTTCTAGATGCAAGATAGGATAAGGTTTCTGGAAGTGTTAGCCACCACCACGTGGCTGATTTCTCTTTGGGATTTTTGTCTGTTCTTGTCATGCATGTGCTAGCTACTAATAAGTGGAATGAAAAATGCCTCTGTTCTACATTTTTTCCTATGTCAAATTATTTCTTTTTCTTTTCTCATATCAGACAGGGGAATGAAATACTCTTATGTGTGACAGTGGACTAGCTCATAATGAGGCAAGTTTTTCAAAATACCTTAGATTTTGACAATTTTTCCAAAGAATGGCATGTTAAAATGCTACTAGCTGGCTGAAAAGTGTAAGTACTGTATTTGTCAGATATTTCCTCAGGAACCTGACAGAACAATGGTACAATATGTGACACAGTACAATTAGTAGCATCAATAACTTTATATTATCTGTTATGGTGGTGTCTGGTTTAGAGCAGTTATTACAAGAGTTAGTTGGCAAGACAGGATCTGTTCATTTCAACATTCACATTTAACCAATTGTCTTGTTAGTAAAATTATTATTTTTATTTTTTTTTTTAAGTAATATTTCCTGCTCCCCATTCTTTTTGTGTGACGTCTATTAGCCTAACCTGCACCTGTTTCAAAATTTAGAATAGAATCAAAGACTCATAGAATAGTTTGGGTTAGAAGGGACCTTAAAGGTCATCTAGTCCAATCTCCCTGCAATGACCAGGAACATGTTCAACTAGATCAGGTTGCTCAGAACCATATCCAGCCTGGCTTTGAATGTTTTCAGGGATGTTGCATCTACCACCTCTCCAGGCAACCTCTTCCAGTATTTTACCACCCTCATTGTAAAGAAATTTTTCCTCACATCCAGCCTGAATCTCCTCTCTTTTAGTTTAAAACCATTACTCCTTATCCTATCGCAACAGGCCCTGCTAAAACATCTTTCCCCATCTTTCTTGTAGGCGCCTTTTAAGAACTGAAAGGCTGCAATAAGGTCTCCCTGAAGTCTTCTCTTCTCCAGACTGAACAACGCCTACTTTCTCAGCCATTCCTCGTAGGAGAGGTGCTCCAGCCCTCTCATCATTTTTCTGGCTCTTTGACGCTCTCCAACAGGTCCGTATCTTTCCTGTACTGAGAACTCCAGAGCTGGTCTCAGTACTCCAGCTGGGGTCTCACCAGAGCAGAGTAGAGGGGCAGAACCACCTCTCTTGACCTGCTGGCCACTATCCTTTGGATGCAACTCAAGATACAACTGGCCTTCTGGGCTGCAAGTGCACATTGCCAGCTCATATCCAATCTTTCATCCACCAGTATCCCCAAGTCCTTTTTCTCTGGGTTACTCTCAATCCCTTCATCCCCTGGCCTGTATTGATACTGGGGGTTGCCCTGACCCAACTGCAATTGGCCCTGTTGAACTTCATGAGGTTCGTATGTGCCCCCTTCTTGAGCCTGTCCAAGTCCCTCTGGATGGCTTCCCAGACCCCGGGCACGTCAGCTGCACCACTCAGCTTCGTGTCATCTACAAACTTGCTGGTGACACACTCAATCCCACTGTCTATGTCATTGGTGAAGACATTAAAGAGTACTGGTCCCAATATGGACCATTTACCCACACACAATTTTTGCAGGCCGTAAAAGCAAACTTGTTCACTGCTGCTATTGCTACTGCTTAGCATCTCTCTCTTCTTGACCATTACCAAAGCTCTAGGTGGAAGACAAGAAGGGAAGAAAATGTTAAAAAAGGCAAGGGATGCAAGTAGATTAGTTCCTTATGAAAGAAAGCCATTAAGTGATTATAGTTGGGGAACATCTGTTTTGCATTTGTCAGCTGTATCAAACACTCATATTAAAAAAAAAATGGAGTAAAAAAAGCAAATTTCCTTTACTAACCTTCCCTTTCCCCCAGTGGTAGCAGAGTCACTGTAAAACTTTTTCGGGGGGGGGGGGGGGGGGAGGGGTTCTGGTTTTTTTATTTTGGTTTTCCCGTTGTCTTCACTCTGTGCATTTCTTAATGTGCATTTTCAAAAGAAGCTGTAGAACAGGCTGGCAAAGATTTTCCTTTCCCTTGGCAAGAAAAACTTGAGCCCACTGATGAGGATGTGCAAAGTAATTTACCTGGACCCAATATGACTAGTCAGACAGCAAGTGGGTGTAAGAAGTTAGAAGTGTCCTCTCATGCTTTTTCTTCAGCTGGAGTGAAGGTCTGCAATGGCCAGTGCTCAAGGGAAGGGACCATGGGAACCATCAAACCCTGGTGTTTCTCTGTGTACTGTAGGAGAAAAAAATTCCATGAGGAGGTACGAGGGAAAAGAAGTTATGTCAGCTTAGTAGGGCAGGTGAGTGCCTTTTTTCTCTGAGTGTGGAGATGGAACTGAGTTGTAAATGTCCTTTGACTTCCATGGGGATATAATTCCATCTTTTTTTTTGTTAGTTAAACACTGCTGTTGATTCATAAGGAGGTCATAACATTTGAACCCTAGAAACTCTCTGTGCTAATAGTGTCCTTCATTCATATACACCCTTCAACTGAAATGAGTTGGCTTCCTTGACAGGAAAAAAAAGATAAAAAAAAGTATATCCATCTGGAGTGGCAAACAGGATTTGACTGAACTGTCTTTCCACGTCAGCTTCCAGCAAACTATGTTGCTGACATTAACCACTCTTTTAAAATACAACACATGTATTTAGATATATTAGTACAAGAATTGTTGCAGACACATGTATAGCAGAGTCTAATTTTAAAGCTGTTGGAACCCTTTCAACACCTTCTAAACAGTGTTGAAATGCTTAGGGCTAGGGCTTTTATCTGGGGTGGTCAATGGAATTTGAAAGTTAAGACTACCCGTAACAAGTTGATCTTGAATTTACTGAATCTACCAAAAGTTTTTAATAATCACCTTTGTTTACTGAATGCACAAGTAGCTGATGGATGCTTTTCCTCTCATTCACTTTATTTTAATTTGAAGAAGAAATCTTGAATACCCTTTAACTTGAATACCCTTAGGACACAGCCTTCATGGATAAGGGTTTATAATTAAAGTTGGCAAAGAGCATTAATGAAACAAACTATTAATGGTGTTACCTTGGATCAATCTTTGAAAGAACAAAAGTTGGCAGTGATATTACATTGGTCATCTATCTCTTTAATAATTGGAAAATTTATTTCACTCAAAGCTGAGTCAGAACAGGGGAAGGGAATACATGCTGTGATATTGGAGCAACCATTTGTTTAGTTTGCTCAGCAAAGAAGTTGGTGTTCTAGAACAGTCAGCAATAACTGGTTCATAAATACTTGCGCTGAGCCCACGTGAGTTCTGCTTAGAAAACGAAGGGAAAGTTTAACTGTTCTGTGCTTCTGCTGAACATTTACCTTGTTTGTAAATGTTATTGGGGTGGTGACCTCCTGTTTTCTCTGGTCCTGTTATTTTCCGTAACAAACTGCTATTCATTCAAGTTTTCATGTTATTTAAAGCACTTTTCCACATATTTGAAATTGAGGTAAGCAGTCATATTTTGATTGTTTGGGTTAGGTTGGCCTGATTTAGGCTTTAGAAATGCTGTATCTGTATAAATGTTTCAATCAGAAAAGGTGAACTAAACTATCTTAAAATGCTCTCTAGTAAGTTATCATTAAACATCTAGCAAAGTATTCTCTTTTATTGTAATCCAAGTTTTTAACTATATATTTTCATTCATACATCAGCTTTGTTTTTACATTTCTTGTGTTTGTAAAAATCTTGCTTGGCCCAATAACAGAAAGTTTCAATTGCTGTGCCAGGACTTGCAGTCTATTTGCCAAGGAATAATTTTGGTTTCTCAAAGGTTGTTTGACTTGTAGTTCTGTTTATACTGGTGCGGGTATAAATCGTGTCTCTATGGCTTCTGTAATGAAAGTGAAAGTGAGGAGTTTTTCACTTTTGTAAGCTGAAATACATTGTACATTGTTGAAATTCTTGTGAAGGAACCAGACGGTGCCTGCTTATTTCCCAGATGGTGTATTTATCAAACAGATTATGTTAGCTGGGTTTGTTCTTTTTATCTTTTTATTTATTTATTTATTTTCCTAGCCAGGGGGATGCTGTGACTGCTGTTACAGTTGTAGATGGAATGGAATGGAAGAACAAGGTAGTTTTAGGTACCTTTTTGTTTCAAAACACATAAAATTATCTTTATAAAAACATAGTGTGTTATTTGGCTAGGTGCAACACTAGAATGTAAATTCCATTTTATCCTATGCAACCAAGATGCAAGAATTGAGCGTCACAAATCTCAAAGAAAATTCTTTCTCTAGAATAAAATTTAAACTTCCTGTTACGTGTCCCAGTGCTGTTGCTGCAAAATCTTTACTAAGACTCTCTCATTGTTGACTTTGCCTTGTCTCTCTCTCTCTTTCTCTCAAACTTTCCATACTGCTAGTACTATCTTTAAAAGAAAAAACCTCTGGTTAAAACTGGTTGCTTCTTATGGGCTTCTAATATTCAAGTTTATCTTCCAGGACATAAGCGGCATATTCAAAAAATTGCTCTGAAAGCCATTCAGGAATATTATTCAAATGTTATATAGCACGTAATTAGTAATGCAGGCTCCTGTGGAGATCCTGATGAAACACAATTCTGATGCTCAAAGCATCTCCATTTACAAAACAACTCCATATTGGAGCAGGATATAAAGTAGAGGGTTATAATCTGAAAACATAGGTAAGAGAGGTGCCTTTGGGGTCTGACAGCTAACAAGAAGTTTGTCATACTTATCTGATGCTTATTGAAGTTTATTGAATGTTATTTATAGCACTCTATTATTATAGCATGTTTATAACAGTTGTTATTTTTATTAAGCTGTCCCTGTGTAGATCCAATGACCAGTGTCTGAAATCTGTGCTTCAGCTTTTCCTGGTGCAAAACCTTAATTAGGGGGGAAAATAAAAACTTGAAACAAATGTCCCAGGACACAAAAGTAATTAGAGCTCTCTTTACCACTCTGTGTAATGTATGTGTATTATCAGCATACCTTTGTGCTGAGAGAGTACAGTAAAGAAATAAAGCCCAGGTATAGATGTACAGATGGTTGAGTTTGCCATACATACCAAGGTTAAGCAACTCTCAAAGCCCTAGCTTCAAAATTTTCTGCACTTACACACACATTAATCATCTGACTAGGAAAATCCTTAGGAGCCAAAGATGGAGAGTGCCAGGTGTAATTAAGTGTGTGTAATTAAATATCATTAAGAGCACAGCTTTACAACTAGACAGAAATTCTTTCTCTTCTGTTACAATGAGGAAAATGGTTTTTTCTAAATTTTATTGAAAATAAGAAAAGTGAAAGTCCTGGTTTATTTTATTCCTCTAGAGGACAGCTAAAGTAAAATATAAACTGCAGTTGTTATGAATGTAGCATATAAAAATACAGGGACCTGACCTTGGTGTTGTACCTTGTGATCTGCAGAAGGGTACTCCCAAGTGTCCAAATAGTGAACAATGTTGCAAAGACAGTTACCAGTTGCTGTTTGCTGGGCAGAAGCTTGACTTGATGTAGTGTCTCAGGTCTGCTGGATCACATTGGTTCCAACTGCAGAAATAACGGACAGTTAGTTAGCTTTCAGTTTCCCATCTGGTTAAAATAGCTTTCCATCATAAGACTGAATAAACATAAACCTGTGGTTACATGCTACACCCCCTTTTTTTTTTTTTTTCTTCTGTAACAGCTGCATACGTAGCACTTGCCTAATACATGAAAGTACCAGTTATGATCTTGCTACATCATTTGATGTCCTCTGTTATTGCACAGGCTTTGCTTTTTCAGCCATTTTTCATGCTTACCATTTCTCTGTCATTACTATTTTGCCGCTTTCTCCTGCAAGTCTTGTAGTGTTGTCTTTTTTTTTTTTCCCTTAGAATCTCTGCCTGTAGGGTTTTTAGAGTCTCTGGTCATTCAGCTGGCAGTATAGAAGGAGGAAAGTGCTCATTACTTTGGAGAAAGTCTTGAAGATCTAACTAATGGCTACTCAGCAGAGAAAAGACTTAAAAATTGTATACATTCAAATCTAATCTTACTTTTTTGGGGAAAATCTGTCTCAGGGTTGCTGTATGTTTCAGGCCTTGCAAATGCTGCTTCATGTGATGCCACATGCTGCGGAGTTTCTGTTGTTTAGTCTTATGAAGTGATAGAGAATACATTTACTTTCTCAGCTCTGATAAAACCACTGGCTGAGTCATGAAAGGGAGAGGTAGATACGATACTTAGCAGCTTTGTACCAGACAACAGGAAAACTTTCTCAACTATAAGGTTGTCCATGACACCTGGCTAACAAGGGATTTATTAGTCATGCTGAAATTTTGTTGCTTTAAAAATCCTACCATGAAGAGAGGAAATTTCTCTGAGATACTGCACATCTATAATAAATGGGAGATTATCCACTGTAAAGTTAGCAGCCATATTTTTTAATGCGACTAGTTCAGATTTTCATAGGATTTCCTTAGCATCATAATTCTTCCAACTGGTATTGGAGGGTTACATGTGGATTTTAATGGGCCAATGAAGAAAACTATGCTGGAAATATCTGAAGGGAAACATAGGATGTCTTCACATAAGTGGTTATTTGAACCTTGCCCTTTAGACCTATTAAATCACTGAATGCACTTCTGAGGCAAATCAGGCTTGATCTACCTCATACTCCCTAGCACCTCGTTACAAGATGTGTTAAGTCTGTGATGTCAGAAGGATATATTGTTATGAGCATTTGTATTGCCTTTTTCCTATCCACTACTGTATAAAAAACATCATTATTACTGATACCTGGGAGTCTGGCACAGGGCAGGCAAGGGCTGTGCACGCATCTCAGTGATGCTGGGACTGTGTGATAAAGCAAGTGAGCTGTGACCTGAACACTTCAATGTGTTTTTCTGTAGTGTTTCAGTTAAGATCTTAGAAAATCTTCTCATGAACAGAATTAAAATAGGAAATTGATGCTTTGCACCAGGGATAACAATACTTCGAAATCTCTCGAAGAGATTATCCTGGTTTCCACTCTGGATATTTTGTTCTATAGCTCAGTCTATCCACAGATCGCACTCGCCCATTCATTTCCCTTACACTATCCCCAAAGATCAGGAGTAAAGCATGATTTGTGCAACATAAAGACTCAGAAGTCCACAATTAGATAGGAGGGACAGAGATGCAGGCTCCAATAACTTGGCTTAAAAAAGGCCTTGCCTCCAGCCTCTTGTGTTTTCCATAACTTCGTAACTGGTGTAATGGCACTGATGGTTCTCTGCAGTTTCCACCCTGCTGGCTGTGATTCAGCTCAGATGCCGCTTTTGACTAAAGTCTAGTAGCTGCAATAAATATAAACCAATTTGTGCGATAGCTTAGCAGTATGGAGCAGTGCCTACTAGGGAGGCTGACTGTGACCCCATCAGTGTTTGAGCCAGCCATTCCAGAGAAGGTGGCCTTTCTACACCATCTTACCTTGCTTTCTTGCCAAGCTTTGTGAGGTGCAGCCTCATTTCAATAAACGTTTAAAAAGAGGGTATGTTCATCTTGGAGAAACTGGAGGAAGAAATGGTTGTATTGCTTTAAAGATGTAAAATGAAAAGGCTGTTCATTTCTTTCATATTTTTCCTAGCCTGTAATTATTCCTAATCAAACTACAACAAACAGTAAACACTAAAAATGAAATAAACGCAGTGACAGTTTGCCAATAACGAGCAGAAAATGTTCCATCTGTCTAGCAGTGAGTAAAATGTGTGTAATTACTGCTCATTTTTCTTCTAATTGCTGAGTTATTAGTTTAAAGCTTACGCACAACTGGTGAACAGTGCCGACTACCCATTCTCTAATTACAGCCCCTGCTTTGCTGTGCTTGAAATCAAGGAAAGCAAAAAGCAGCAAATTTACATTTTAAAAGAGTTGTTTGAATTAACCCTTCTAGTAAAAGCATCTTTTCAGTTTTGGCCTCACAGGTCAGATCCTTGGCTGACAGAAATCAACATCTAGTTATATCAGCTGAAGATTTGTCTCTCAAGAATTGTGACTTTCTTGTTTTCTTCTTTCTTCAAGCCTACATTTTAATTTCTATTTTAGAGAAGATTAAAGAATGCTCTGAAATGGATGGTAGGTCAAAGGAAGTAATTCCAATGAGAAAACAAATTTTATGAGAGCCATGAGTTAGTAATACTTCCTTCATTTTGTGCTTCTTTTTCTTTATCTGATTATCTCAAAGTGGGTCAGATGTGAGGGTATCTCTGTTCTTCAGTCTGCGTTTTAGCACTGAGATAGCTGAGCTGTCTGTATCAGCTCTCCCTAGGCTAACTCTGTTAGAGCTAGGCTGTGCCTGTGCTGACAGAGATGTGGCCACGCAATCGTGTGCTACCTCAGTCTCTGTCAGGTGCCAGAATCCATCCTGCTACACGGGCTTTGAAGTCCATGATGGTTGACTTGCCTTGTCTGTGGGCAGCTCAATGTGAGAGATGGAGGATGAAGAACAGACACAGTTTGTTCATTTTCAAAAGCCTGGAGATATTCTTATTGCACGTGACTTTGATTCTTAAAAATAATGGTAGAAAATACAGAATGAGAAAAGCAAGAAGACTAAGGAAGATTCAGAAAAACCAGCAACAGAACGGTCAACTTAGTCATATCTGGGATGACATCTCAGAGGGTTCTGAGCAAGGCAGACTTACTAGCCAGTAGACTGAAACTCACAGCATGGGAGCCACACTTTTACTGGGTGATATTTAGGGGCTCACAAATGAGCAAAGATTAAAACCTGATGTGCTAGGTTCTTGCAGCAACCCTTTTAGATGCTTACTGTCTTTTGAGGGTATTGGTATTGGGAAGTAGGGTGAAGCCACAGGTGCAAATTATGGAATAAGAGAGTAGAAAATCCAATGCAGAAGTGTTAACAAGTAACATTAATTTTCTCTGCGTGAGCTCTGAGCTGATATGGTTTAGGTGGGGAAATCTCTCGCTTCAGAAGCTCAGCCCTGAGTCCTGCCAGCAGCAGGACTGGTGGATTGCCCGTAGCTGCAGAGTAGTTAGGATGCCCTTGGACCTCTTAGACATTGGTGATGTCCTAGTTGCAATAGCATGGACTTCAGTGCAGATGGCAAAACTCTTTCTGGAAGCTGAGAAGGTGTGTAGGCTTCATGCTGTCTTGACCTGATTGCTATCAACACACAAACCACTCAATTTGAAGTCTTCTGTTTGAATTTGCCCATAAAATAAAACCTCATTTTTCTCCAGCCAATGCTATTGCTGGTGTGAGCTAAAATCTGAGAAATTTGACCACTATCAAATATGACCAAAATCCAACCAGTTGCCATACCTTAATGCAGGATTCCTTGCAGAGTTTTCAGTCATGAACTTTAAAAACAAGCCATCTGTTTCCAAAGAGGGGTGTAAGGGGGGGATGTACCCACTGCCATTCACATGCATTGAAGACTTTTGGCAATGGAGTGAAATATTTAAACAAAACTACACGTCATAAAAGTTGGAGTTTGGGCACTGCATCTAGGGGATTGTCCTGGCTGTGGTAATACTATTTTTAAAACAATTATTAATAATGCAAAATATTAATTGCTTGGGATAAACAGTTATAGAAAAGTGAGCAGCTTTTTTTTTTTTTTGCTTTTTGCTTTAGCTATAGTTTCTGGGTTTGCACATTTTCTTGTCTGGGAATAAGTTTGAAGAGAATGAATTATTCTCTTGAATACTGGCAGATGTGAATGCACAGCAGCCTGGTCTTGATGGGCATCTGTAACTCTCACTAATATCAGTTACAAATGCTTACCTAATGAGAAGGGAAGTAAGATTCTGTACGTACACCTCGTTTTAAGAAAAGCATCCAGAAAATACACACACACACCCCCTTTTTCCAAGTATGTATTGTTTTGGCAGGAAGCAGGGTAGTTTTGGTGATATTTTAACCTTGCCATGAGAATGGAGGTGCTGGTAGTAAGAGGTTTGGACTTGAGGAAAAAGATGGAAATAAAATGAAAAATTATTTAAACGTTTTTGCTCTGTGGCTAGGGAACTGAAGCTTTCCTACTTCTTTTCAGTTCTGAATAAATGCTTTTGCTCCATGGGCTCACATGCATATTATGCATAATCCTTTAGATATGCTTGCCAGCTGTGTGGTAGAGATAGGGGCTGCTGGGACTTCACTACATTAAAAATGGTGGCGATCCCCCAAAAAGAGCAGAAATGAAATAATTATTTGCATAATCTTTCTAGAGTCACCTAGATTTTTTGAAAGCAGCTTAACATGTTTAGAATATTTATTAGACAAATATCGAGGGGAAAAAATAACCCCTTTTGCTTCTGACCATGTGCATTTTGATTTTTCTCTCTTGGTCTAACAGATTTAAACTGCTTTATACTCATTTTAAGAACATTTTATTTCACAAGAATAGCTTCTATTTTAAATTCTGTAGGTTCATTCTACTCCTGCAGAACAACAGGGAAAGAGTAAGTCTTTCTGCCAAATGAGCTCACAGCAACTTATTTAGCCATAGGTATTGTGCTTCCAAATATTGTTTCTTTTCCGCTTGGTATATATGACCTTTTGTTCTTTTTTTGAACTGTTTGTGATGTTTTACCTAGAAAAGAATAGCCATGCCTCTGCCAAATCTCAGGAAGAGAGACAGGACTGTGTGAACATAATGCAGATATGTAATCTCCACTATATTTAGCTAGTCTACTTTCATTCAATAAGGACTGTTTGTACAAAGGTCTTTATTTCTGTTTTCTATCTCAAACATCATTCTGTTCCATGTCATTTGTTCTTTTTTTTTTTTCCTCTCCTTCCTCCCAGCAATTGAGATGAAAATTAAGTCACAGAGAAGAGACATTTTTCTCGGAGATATTCAGATCCCTGTGTACTTTTGGGTCAGAGCTACAGAGAACAGCTATTCTTTCAGAAAACAAAAAACAAAAAAAAACCCCCAATCAAACAAACAAAAACCACCAACCCACAAACCACTACACATTTTCTAATATTTAGGGTCTATTTTTATGCTTGCAATGTAAATATACAATATTTACAGTGTAAGTGTCCAGTACAGCAGTGTAAATATCCAATACGAAATCAAAATAGATGTAGCTCACAGATGTTTTTTATTAAAAAGGAGTTCAAGCAATTTTCTGGTGCATTGATAAGATTGCATTATAGTTAAAGACAAAATATTTCGTATGGCTTTCCACAGAACATCTTTACTTTAAACTGTGGTGCTCTTGAACATTATGTCGTTGCATTATATTTGTATATTCCCATGAAAATAAGAATCAAAAGGGTTGGCAGGTTCCTTTTAATCATCTCTGTATGTTCAAAGTCAAACAGCTCTTTAATGTATGTTAAATTCATTGCTTTAAAAAGACTTCTCCAAGTGGCTAAAGCTGATTTGGCCATTCATAAAATATCATTTGCCATCAGAATAGTTCTACTTTCAAACCACCCTACTCTCACAAATTAAGTCCATTTCCTATCCCATGGCTTTGCAGCCATGTACATCTAAATGGAAAGCTGGAGCTGGTGCAAACGGCACCAGGGAGCAGGTCATGCATTGCAAAGAAAGCTTTTGGAAGGATTAAATAATTGTCTTTATCTCCATTGGAATAGCCTTTTATTGGTTTTAGCAGCTACATCATAGGCGTTACAGCTTTCTTGTGCCTGCTTGATTAGCTAGGGTTAATCTATAGCCTAATTCATAGACTGTAGGGTTTTTTTCCCAAGAAAGATCCATTTATCTTAACATCAAACATTTTTATGCCATTTGGCTTTTCTGGTGTTTAAGACTATTTGAAATGTATTTGTTTTTATTCTAACTTGGAGTGATTCTTGATCACTTCGAATGAAAACAAAATGAATCTGATTTAAACTTGTATGCAACCTCACATTTCTTGCATTGTTTAAATAAAATGAGCATGAAATAATTTGAATAAAAGTTATAGTAGAATTCTGTGACGATATCATCCACAAGGGAAACAAGCCCTGAAAATAGCTGTAGCAGTACTTTCAGCACTATTGGAAACCAAGGAAGAGTGAGGAATTTAGAGGTGATCAATATTTCTATGCTAGTGTAACAAAACAAATGAACCCAAACCTTAGAATAAATAATTAAGTAATTTCAGGCTTGTGAGGTAGTGTAGAAACCACACAGTACTGAAAACAGTAGTGAAAGCTATAAAATGTAGATTTGTGTCTTCATAAAATTTTAAGAAAAACAGATTTGTGGGATAGTTAACATCCTTTATAATACAAAGATAATATCACTTTTATTGTAACTGTAACATATGTGAGGATGTTTGTTTAACTGCCCAGTCGTCACACATGAGGTTGAAAGTTTTTAATAGCCTCTGGGTATCAAATCTGCAGCCTCAGGCTGCTGTTTGCAATTTAGTATGAGTAATTTATTATGAAGAGAGGAAAAACAAGAATTGCCCAGTAGCTATGAAAGCACATTTACATTATAATTATTACACACATAACAGCTCAAAAATAGATAAAAGGAATTTTAGAGTAGCATTGGCAGCAGCAATAGTATCATCTGCTAAGATAAAGCAGAGAAATATAGTTCTGGAGAACCTACTTGAGAGGGGATCAGTGCTTATATTAGAAAGGTCATCCTCATCTCAGCTGCTGACACGGTTGTAATGTAAGCCACTCTTGGGAAGTTGTATGTAACTTAGAAACATCATCTTTCTAAGCTCTCTGAGGCTGTGTGATGATAGCTCTGCATCAGAAAGAGTAGGGTTTTCAGGGCATACGGCTTTGGTATCATGGTAGGTGATTTTTAATTTTGCTCTTTTTTTTTTTTTTTTGAATGTTTCCGCTTTCAGTAAACTCAATTTCAAAAAATAACTAATATTGCAAAGCATGTAGTTGTCCTCCCCTGAAAACTAAATCCTATAAATTAGATTTCCCAGAAGAGCTTGGCACTGAAGAGTGCCCCAAGCAACAGATCATTTTTCCAAAGGCTTGATGTTCATTGCTCTCAGCAGGAGAAAACCTTGTCTATGTTATACAGTGACTGAATCTATGGTGTAACTAATTACTCCCAAGGAGTTATGTTGGCATTTCATGCATCTTCTCCATATTTTAATGTCTTGGTAACTAAGATGAAATCATACAACTCTAGCCTCTTAGGTAGTTAAGATGTCGTCAAGGGTTTGCTTTCTGTATGTGATGCAGGTTTACCCCATCTGTGATATCTTAAATAACCACAGACATGTATGGCAGCCTGAGAGTTTCTGGGACTGCTCCTTGTGGTGATTTCTCCCCTCTGCCTCCCCCACGTCCCCTTCTTTCTCTTGTCATTTCTTCTCCTAAGGACTGCCATTCACACCTCGTAGTCCTGTACATGGCCACCAGCATGTGTCCTCCGAAGAACTCTGAATGCTTGTTTGCTCAGGATCCTCATGCACGATGCTTTGTTGGAAAAGTTATTTGCTGTCTTTCAAAGTCCCACGGTGCACTGCCACCAGTTGATGCAAGCTGATATTTTTGTTCTCACCCTGATCCCCATCGTGGTCACTATCACTGCAGCAATTCACTAGGGACAATCATTAATATGGGTCCTGCCTCCTGGAACTAATGTTGATACCCAGGATACAGACAAAATTCAAGGACAGGAATATGGATCTCCTTTCAAATTGTGAAATAGGGTTCAGAAATGGGGATATTTTTCCAGTAATTTAGAAACAGTGTGTCTTCTCCCCCTCCCCCCTTCCTTAGAATGAGAAAAGTGCCATGAGTAAGGGGCAGTTGTACTCACAGATGTGTGCCTGTCCAATTGTAAGCCATTTATCCCAACCCTGGTGCACTCAGCAGGAAGGCTGCCATGTCCCTTTCCAGGTCACAGTGCTCTTATGGGGGTGCTGCTGACCATATTGCCAAAATAACTTCTGTGTTAAAACTCTGATTTTAATGTGACTATGAGTACAGCAATCTGCATGTACCTGCTCCTGTCAGAATCCTTCAGAGGCAGGCTTGTAAACTCTCAAGGTCCTGTGTGATTTCATGATTTTCTCAGAAACATTGTACACAATGATATGTATGATATGTGGCTCTGCATTACCTGGTCACAACAGTAGAGACTACTCCTTACCAAAGGTGTTTAAGAAGGAAGGATCACACCTATCCTTAAAGCAATACTAGAGGTATACCTCTTAATTGAATTTTATTTTTGCACTTGATCATAGTCAGACCACATTCATTTATTTTATTTTATTTTTTTTTTTTTTTAAGACTGGAATAGCTGAAATATGTCCATTTTATTTCTGCAGTGAATCTGTCCTTATGCAAACATGACCTAGGGGAAAGCATATCCAGCAAGGTAGTGAAATCTGAAAGTACATATCTGGAGATGGCAAAGGGACAATAACATTCAAAATTACCAAAATAAAATAGGAGGCTGTGGCAGAAAGGTGATGCATGTAATTCAATTCAGAAGAAGTGAGAACAATGAAACTACAAGGTAGAACCAAAAACAAATAAGATTTTAAAAAGATACTTATCACAGAATCCTAATCAAGGTAACGGAAGTACTAAGCAAACCCTTAAAATCATTCTCACAGATATTATACACCACTTGTCACATCATTAAATGCAATTTGGAAATGGCTGTCAGGTATACAGCAGGATCTGTGTGCTCTCTGTCTACACAGAATACTCATACGTTTTGAGTAGAGTAAAAACCAAAAATGCTGCTATTCAAGACATAGAATCAGATTAAGGGAAAAAGCCCTAGGTACTGCAGACCACTATGTACATGCTTAAATGCCTTTCTGCACTGGAGCCTCCACTCTTTAGCTCAGCTTCACTTTTATGAACAATTGTAAATACTTTCATCTCTGCATCTTTACATCTTTAATAACAAAGTAGTAGTTGTAAAGCAAGGAGTTTTGTCAAGAATTAAAGCATATTTGTTCCAGTTTATGGTGGTTTAATGTTAATCGTGGTGAAAACAAGCAGCGTAGAATCATTTTTATTGAAGTCCCTTCTTTTTTCCAAGTTTCCAAGATATGCGTGTCTTAAAATATTCAATTGCAGTACTATATCACGCTAAACAACTGTTCTCTGTTTCTGCTAATAGATACATGAACATACTTCGTGTCATCTGGATACTTCAATTACTTAAATCACAATGTAGTGAGAAAGGTAAAATACATACCACAATGCAATGAATTTTTTGAACCACAAACACGCTATGCACCTTTCTAAACAGGATGAAACAATACCTTTCTATAACTTCTGTAGTGGTAGTATTGATTTGCATTTTTAGAGGTCTGATTAGCAGAGATTTTGACTGTTTAGGTGGACCTTTGATGAGTGATTTTAGTGTATGCTGCACTTCACTGAAACACTTCCTTTCATTTGAAGTATGTCTTACTGTCATAGGTGAATTTGAGTTGCCCACTGGTGAGCAATAGGCTCATTCTTTCCTTTTACAATGGAAGGAGTATAAAGAACAGGATGATCAGACATGTGTGTTTACTTTAAAGTATTAGATTGTTTTCTAGTTTCTGGTGGAGGACATGAAATTCCCTATTTCCTGTATCCTGTGGAAGCTCACTGGCCATATCCAGCTGGTCTGATGAGTGCTTATTCTGGGTATTTGGTAAGTACTGATTGCTACTGTCTTACCTCACAGAGAAAGCTTCAAGACAGCAGACGTATTTTGAACCTGTCAGCACAGGGAGGTTCAGTGCTGCCTACAGGGCAAAGTTTTTTTTGGTGTTTTTGCACTGCAAAGTGGTTTTGCACTGCAAAGCCTGGTGCACACAGTGTGGCGCTAGTGCTGCTCTTCGAGTATGGAGGCCATTGCTTGCACAAGCCGAGCCCTGGCTGTGGGATAACCTTTGACTACTGTAAGGATCTGAAACCTTTCCTATGCATGGTGCTGCTATTGTGCCCACTGGCAAACCAGCAGTCTCAGGTTCCTCTGGGTTGGTGCTGAGCTGATCATTTGCAGAGTGTGGAGTTTCAAAACCAGAATGAATTTCTATCAAGTTTCAGCACCACTTGGAAACTAAAGAGGTTTTGGTACAAGAAGGTGTGTCCTTGGGTCCATTCTTTCTGTTGTCCAAAGTTTCTGGCTCTCATGTTGTTGCAGGAAGAGTTTTAGTTCTCTGTGTTTCTATTATGGTCTGGAAATCCCTATAAACAGCATTCAGAAGTTGCCCTGTTCCCTTTGATCATTTATGTCAGTAGGATGAGACCCATAACTACTCATATTAATCTGATACAGGGGCTTTCTAGAGTGCTTCAGTGGCACCAAATCAGCTGTTAGACTACTAGATTTTGGTGGTTTGCCTGATGGTGGGAAAACAAACCATGACTCTTCTGTTCATGTGTGCTGTAAAAGAGTATGGAGCCACCAATGAAGGACCTGCTCTATTGAGTGGCGTCTACAAAAAATTTCTGTGTCTCTCTTATTGGTATAACAAACGACTTCAGTTGGTGACATGGACAAAGATGTAAGGATGGATATCAGCAGTATGTCACACTAGAATTTTTTGAGACATTCTAAGAGAGGTGGAGTGTGCCTGTATCATATCAGGAGAAAGCTCTTGTGTCAGTGGGCTACTTTAACTTTTGTTTGAATTCAGTTGTAAATCTGTGAACATCTACTTACCATATACAGAAGGTCATCGTATTGCTCTAATTGGGCCCTATCATATAATTAGCTGCAACTTTTTAGAAATACTCATGTAAAACCTCTTGTCTGCTATGGGAAGTTTGTCATTGCTGAGTTAATGGTGTGAGGAAGAAGCTTTACAATGGTAACCTCCATAGCACTGCTTTTACAGTGTTTGAGACTATTTTGGATAAAATAAATATGCTTAATTACCAAAATAAATTACCAAAAAAAGCACCTGTGTGCCCAAACCAAAGTTTTAATGAGAATCAAATTGTTTAAGTAGAAGAAACCAATTCAGATATGAGAAGATTTTTCCTTTAATGTGAATAGCTATGAAAATAATTTACCTGAACTAATCATTCTAGGTGAGGATCAAAATGTGAGAGATACTTCAGAGTATAAAAATAGATTATATTATTAAAAAAGGAGTAATTTGTGTAAGAGCAGCTTGGGACAGAGGAAGTTGACTAATGTAATGCCACATAATTGCCATTATAGGATGATTGCTGTTAATTTTTTGATTACCCAGTAATAGAACAAGCAGTACAGTGATTAACTGGCTCGTAGAAAAATAGGGCACAGTTAAGCTGAAGCAGTGCTGTCATAAAATCCAGAACTCTGAGCTGGATTGCTGCCGATAAGTAGCTGTTGCATATGCTATATAGGGGATATGAAGTAAGGAATAGCTTCCAGTAAAATGAATGTAGCCTCAGTAGGGATCCAGAGCAAAAGAATTAAACAAATAATGCCAGGCCATTATGGTGTACTGTTGTGTCAGAGGTTTTGAAACAGTTGCAGTAAACATCTTCGTACGGTCTTCCGTGCATACCATTTTAATCAATTTTTGATTACAGAACAGAACAGACTGTATATACAGAGCTAATCCTTTTGCATGTCTGCCTGTTGGGCTTTCTTGTATACTGATCAGAAACAGCGTGACAAAATCAGTAATTCCTACCTAACCATAGTTTGATAAGCAAGATGGAGAGAGGAAAGCGAAGATGAATACTTGGGCTTATTTTTGTTTTCTTTTAATTTAAGGAAATAATTTGTTTTGTCTTAAGTAAATGTTTTTAACATAAAGTAGATTCTTTACTTTCTTCCCCCATTGAGCATCATTGCTTGTATTTGAATTAAATGGCCATACATAGGTTGTTGAAGCGGAGTTGAGAAAAAAGATGTCTCTCTATACCAGAGGTGAACCATTCTACTGACAATAAAATATTCTTGGTGGTTATTGTTCCAGCCCAAATGGTGGTAAGAATCACCTAAAAATGTAACCTTGCTTGATTTGTGCACCTTGTGCAGGTGTTATTCTGTCATAGGCAGAGGATGTAGCCCCCTTCCTCCTCCTTATTGCCATCACTGATAAATGTTCCTCCTCTTGCCATACATAATGGGACAATAAATCACTCTGCCCAAAATTTCTCCTGAATGATGGAACCATTGTTTAAAACATCTCTGATACTATCGCCTAAAAAAGATGACTTATGCAGGTACAGTGGAAATACTGGCTGATGGCAGCATGGTTACTAAGAAATTATAGGACATAATTCTCAATGTCCAAATTCCCCCCAGCTTAGTGCCATAAACCTGCAGTACAGAAGTCTAAAGTCCCCAAGTGATAGCAGAAGGCAGTGAAGATACGGCTAACACTTCATACGGCTTACCTTCTCCCATTACAAGTGTCTTGCTTTGGCAGCTGCAAGTCTGAGAGGAATGTCTAGTGTTAAATGAGCCTCACATGGTATATCATTCAAAATCACAATGAGAACTGCAGCTTTAGGCATTGTCTGCTTCAGAGGTGTGCTACATTGGTTGCTAAGGTGAATGTTGAATATTGAAAGAATGGTCTGTTTGTATACCCAGAGTTAACACCTACTGACACCTGTGTGTCTATTTATCAAGCACTTATACCTATGTGTACTGGAGACAGAGTTTACTTGCACAAAACTCATTTAGAAATAGTGCGGACTGCATATTTACCTTTGGTAATTCGTGCGCTTGGAGGTTAACACTGGAAAAGGGGATGAGCAGGTGTTGGTGGGAACACCATCAGTCATGCACAAATGACAGCTTGGCTTGGAACAATCTGGAATCATTTTGAGGTTCATATTTTGATGGTATTTACTTTTTATGGTCCTATATGAAAGTAAGATGAAATAGGTTTCATTCTAAGAACGCAATTTTTATAGTTTGTCACCCTTCTAAACTCTGAAATTCCCTTGGAAAAGATGAAACCTCAATTTTTTTTCATGGTTTACGACAGATTTCCTTTTTTTTGTCAAAGTAATGCAAAAAATTATGAAGTAAACAGTACATAAACATTAACCTTTATTAACTGTTTTAACTAGGAAGTAAATGGAGGAGAAAATTGTATCTTCTAACAAACTCTTTACAATATCTGTACTTTGCAACTTTTCTTGTCTGTGTTTCTCTAAATCTCTAGGCATCTCATTGTTGAAAAATACATATGCATTATTTATTTTGAGTAACTTCAAATTATTTTATGTAGAAACACCTTCAGAAACAATTTTCTCATTGTTGCTAGGTAAAATAGTAAGGAGCAAATTTGATAAGACAAAATGGTACTTTGAAGTACCAGTTTTTAACATCACACCCAATTTTTTACTTATTTTAATGGAAAAAATGTAAGATTAGGAAGGGATTTTATGAAGACAGAAGTGCCTTTGTCTTTCTAAATTACAGTCTTATTACAGAACACATGAAAGATGGTCTTTCTCTTAACATTTAAAGTCTGTATCTTTTTTACTGTTGGTTTGAGATTCTACCAACACTGCAAAATATCTGTTGGTTTAATTTAGTTACCCCAAGTGCAGCTAGCAGTGAAGCAGGGTGCTTCAATTTGCAACACCTGAGAAATGCAGGTAGTGTCGTATGATCTCCCTGAGGTAGTTTCACCTGGTGCCAGTGCTTGCGCCCCTCAGAAGAGAAAGAAAATAATAAATATGCACTACAGTGTTATTAAATAAATCATACTAGGCCATGAGGGCTCATCTGCCTGGATTGCCAGGGATTCACCAACGGTTTAATATTGAAGGTGAGCATTGCTGGAGAGGGCGAGCCACCTTCCCGTTCTGATGTGAGAGCCATCTGGGAGCTTGGCGCCCTCAGAGGAACCGCTGACCCACCCTCCCCAAGCTCCCCAGGGTCCAGGGTTTTTCATTAATTTCTCTGTCAAGGGGTCAAAGTCAAGCAAACCCGCTACAACCAGACTATATTTTACATGCCTCTGATGCTCTGCTTTCAGGAGGGCATGTGTTACTGCTGTCTCTGTTGTCCAGGACCTCCATGCATTGGAAAGACTGAAATGTGCTTGGGAATATCCCCTGCAAACACAGAAGGAAAATATGGCAGTGTTCTGCTCCTTTTCTGCTTTCCTCTGTTCCCTTTGAGTGATTTTGATCGTACATTGATCACTATGTTGCACCATTAAGCAACCCCAACTGCCAGTGCCAACTTCACGTGAGATAATAATATAGAAATCATGTGGAGGGTGCATGCAAGCCACATATGAATAAACAGTTTTAACTTGCAGTTTAAGTACTTTATTAAAGTAGTAAATAGAAAATGAGTATAGGATGAAAATGCAGGAAAGCATAGAAAACTTGATGGCCCGGCAAATTTCTATGGAGTTACACAAAGGGTTTTATCGAAATTGTTCATCATGCAGTTCATATTGAGCCAGTTTGAGGACCCTTGTTTTAGAGCTGGAGGAGAGGCTGCATTTTCTACTGTGGTAATGTTACCTGTTGGGCTATGTGTAAACTGACCTTTTTTGTATGGTCACATAGCAGCTGGGATGCCATCTGCAAAAAGTAAGATGGCAGGTGATCAGTGAGGGAAGAGCAAATACTCTTAGCAGCAGCAGGAACAGCAGTTAGGACCTTTCAGTTGTGTTTGCTTTACTTTCCCTGGTGTTTGTCAACAGCAAATGTGCTCAGGAAGTTTCTGTCTTGGAAACTCGGCTGGAAGGGAAGATGTGAAATTCATTGTGTGACTATTGATTTATAGCATTGAATAAAAAAAAAAGTCCACCTTGCAAAAAGCAGCATAAGACGAGAAAGTCCAGGCTGAGAACACACTGTTCTTTTTTAATGATCTATTTCTTTCATACTGCTCTTATATTTTTATTTAGAAGTAAGTCAATGTTTATCACTGGCTTGTCTTACCCTTCCAGTCATGCAGCTTGATCTGTATATTGAGAATTTCTTGACTATCATAAGAGTTATTGCTGTACCTTGAATATTTTAACACATTCATATATTTTAAGTTACTAAAAGCCCAGAAAACACTATTGCAACCTAAAGTAAGTATATTAAAATAGGCTTATTATGGTTCCAATCCTCACAAAAATTGTATTAACTGCTATCTTCACCTCAGAGATTCTTTCAGGGAAACTCAAAATTTTCCAGTTTCCTTTTAATTATCATATAAAGTAGCTATGCTTTTGGGAAAGGTGGAGTTGGAAGGTCAAACTGTAAAGGTTTTGGTTATTTCATTTGGTTGCTAACATTTTAACATTAGCTACAATCCGTAGCAGAAAATGAGACTGTAAATACTCCTGTGAGGCATATTCAAATTCTTCAGTGACAGGTCAAGAATAAAAATCTAATAGATATTTAGCCATTGCAAGACCACGCTATAAATGACAAAATATTAAAAGGTACAATCTTCTTTGTAGCAAGACAAAAGTGATATGAATGTGGCAGCTAAGAGTATAAAATGTGAAAATGAAATAAAAAATGTCTATTTCAGCAGCTGTTATTGAGAGCAAGGATAACAGTAGAAATGTCATCCACTTTATGGAAAAGTTACCAGCTACACAGGTTGTAGCACTTAAACTGCAATTTTCAGTACTGATGTGTAACTTCATTTAGAGTAATCTGACCTGGGGTTTTGGAAGGGGGATGTATTCCTTTACCAAAAAACCTCAAAAAAAAAGAAATAAAGGATGAAAGGAAAGAGCAGGACCTGCTTCACCTTAGCAATTGTTCTTCTTGTTAATATTAGACATGAAAGTTTTTTGCCTTGTGACCACAGGAGGAATGTTTCTATTTCGCAAAAAAACCCACCATCTCCTGGCCAAAGAATCTTCCTCTGTTCCTTGTGATTTACAGAAAACTTCATGCGCAGTTTGTGTCCCCAACATTAATTTTCTACTATGAATGTGAGGAAATTTTCAACTACTCACTTGGTTTGTTTATTTTTGCAGTATACAGCTGGTTAAAGAAACAGAAATGTTCCAGATCTCTAGGGAAAGGTAGAAGGACAGACTTGTGCCTTAAAGACAGCAACAATATAAAACTGTCACATTTTTTCTCCTCCCTTTACCTTACTCCACATTTTTTTTCTACTGTTTTCTTCCTTCAGCATCCTCTGAAATCCTTTAAGGCAACTGAAGGCTGATGGTAAAAAGGAAGCAATAGAAAAAAAAAAAAAAAAAGAGGAGTGTCTAAGAAAGGTTTAAAAGTGATGACAAGAAAAAGAAATAAACTCATAAACTGGCCTGCCATGTCAACATGTCAATGAAAGCATGAAGGTTGATACTACTAGAGCAGAAAATGGTATCCATTTCCTGCTGGAAGCTTGGGAAGTTTGGTGCAGAGAAGTGTGCATGTGCACAAACCAGATATGTACCATATAAAGCAAACCCCCCAATTTTCAGAGACAAGGGAAAAAAAAAAGAACAGATTTAAAGAGATTTATTTTTCCCTCCTGATTTATGAATTCCATGAGAAGGGTGCTATTTTTTATTTTATTTTTTCCTTTTGAAGCTGTTAGATTATACAGAGGATTGCAGGAGCTGGTGCACAGATGTCATGTTACCAAAATACAGCAATCTGCAAAGCAGGATACCTCTCTAGACTGATTTCGCTTACCACATACAAACATCTACAGTGTAAATGCCTGTCTCTGAGCCAGTCATCTTCTCATTAAAAGACAAGAGAAACAGACATTTCTAGGATGTGATTTATGTTTTCATGAGTAAGACATTTTTGTTTGGTTAGAGAAATCATGCCTTAAATGCACCTGTTTTTATCCATTTGGTTTCAAGCAAGCCTGGATTGAAGAGTTTCAGACATAGACATTAACAGTGAAGACATATAATATTAGAGGAGATGAATCCTATTTTTGCTTTTAGTTTTGAGGGGTTATGGTTAGTACATAAAGAAGGGATCTCCTCACTCTCCCTGAAGCACTGTGAGGGAAGATAAAGGGACAAGATTTTCTGATCCCTTATGTGCACTCATGCCAATAAGATTTATACGGCAAAGTACATTACTCCAGACAAAAAAAGCACTGTGGAAAACAAAGGAGTCAGCCTTGCCTTGCCTGGTTTTACATCAGTAACTTGCTTTATCAGTAGTCCCTGAATGAATGCAGTGGAAAAATGTTTTATTTCCCATATTGCACTCTTGCTTGGAGGTGCAGAAAGCTACCCTGATTGCATAGGTTTTGGTAATGACTACATATGATTTTAACTGGTAAGGTTAGAGACAGTGACAGTTTGTGAGCCAGCACTTTCCTTTGAAAGCATAATATGATTGTGTAACCCAAACACATCTTAAGGATACTGAGTTGCCTTGCTACCTTAGAATGAACTATAGGGCAACGTAGTGGCCCCAAGCCATTATCATTACTTCAAAAGAAAAAAAAAAAAAGTAAAATTCCCAGAAAAGTTGTAATGCATCTTCTTTATTCATAGCAGTTGCTTGTTTCCTTAGCAGTAATTTTTAGGATGTGGTTTTATTTGTAAGAGAATCTTCTGAGTAAAGGAGGGAAGAAAAGGGATGTCCGTCATCCTAATCTGTCATAGCTGCCAGATATTTCTGCTCAATCAACTAAATACGTACTACAGAAATGAACCACTTTTACTTCTTACTTTCCTACCAGTTATTTTAAACAAAACAGCACAAAAACAAACAAAAAGATACACTAGTATAGTTAGGGGACAATTCATCGATTTGTGTAATCTGTGGCTTGGCAGACCTTTGATAATTTATGCTATCTGAGGATGTGACCTGCACCTTTTATGGTCTCTTAAAATCTAAACAAAGCCTCTTGTTTCAGATTTAACATCTCCTTAATTTGAAAAATGTATTAATCTTTTATACTGCTAGTGAGGGAAGCATTCCTTCAAGTTTAAGACCTGTGGAAAACATCAGAGAACCTCTCCGGGGCCAGCTCAAATCCCATTCTGCATTCAGCATATATTTGAATCTGCTAATGCAAGACAGAATAAATTTCTCCCCTCTTACTCATCCCTCAGACGCAACCACTGATGAGTTACATTTTTTCCTCTTTTAATGGAAAGGTCCTACATTAACGACCCCCTTCTCTTTACATTTCCTTTCTTTTAAGAAGCAAATCAATTCAAAGAAAGAGTCCTTGCATGCAGAAAAGCATTTGTTTGCAGAGAATAATTCCTCCCCAGTGTTTGGCAACATATTTATTTTGTCTCAGCACTATAAAAAAGGGTCTTGTTGCTGACTCAGAAGGAGCTCATTACAGAAAGACTTCACCTTTCAGTTGCAAAAGATGTTTCCTTGAAATGATAATGTAATGAGTGTTAGATCATCCGTATGTAGCCGTTAGGCTATTCTTTTGATCGGTTGGAAATGCATTTGTTAAAAAGCTGCTTTATTGATTTCCTGTCTGGTTTTTATATTGTTTGGATCATCTATACACACACATGCATCACATTTTTACCACTTCAAAGTGGTTAATAAATTCACACTACTCAGGAGATTGCACACAAAGTGGAGTGAACCCTTTCTATGGAGAGCTCTGTTGTTCAACCTTTGATAGAAAGAGTCTTAGCAGCATGCTGAGTGTCTCCTTTAAAATATTTTTAAAACAATCTGCCACAAAGAGAACAGCACACACTAAAGCAAAAGAATATGGCTCCTGGGGACATAAACATGGTGAGGGTTGTGGTTCAGATTTCAGTAAGTCCAGATGAGAAAACATTACTGAGTTTGTATAGGCTTAGTGCAAATATTCTTTCCTGATAACCTATACACATTTACTATTTCCACTTTGTTGTTTTTACGATGTATTAGCAGTAAAAGTTTGAGACAATCTAAGTGTTAAAGAGAAACACATGCTTCTACATATAAATTGCTAGAACTATGCAGAATACTATAGTTAAACTAAAATGTCATGAGCTCAGTTGGCCTTGGATCTCTCTTCAATCATAGTTTTAGAAGTAAGCTATTGAATTGAAATGTGGATCAAAATTTCTGTGTGATTAAATTAAAGATACTTTCCCCCTAACAGCCTTTTTTTTAATTATTTTGATTTGGTTTACTAACCTGCTGATACCCTTTTGTGATCACGACCCTGAGGAACCATCTTTGGAATTATTTAAATGAGCCTCGAGAATGGAAAGAGTTTTAACTGCTCTCTTGTAGCTAGTCTTTTGACTCTTATATTTCCTTTTCTCTCTCTGAGTAAAGTTGCTAACATGTATTTCATATCAATATGGTATTAGTGTTAACTGCAAGCTTTATACTTCTGGTCTATGAAATATAATCTGCCCACTTGACTATGTATTTAACAGGCCATTCAAATGATCGTCCTACTTGTTGAAGTGCTTAGCTTTGGCTGTGTACAGGAAAGGCTATCAGGTCTGAAAATGCTGTCTTGACAGGTGTTTTAAGTTTTTTTCAGGTGGTTAAAATTAAAATGCCCAACTGAAGCTTTCTGGTATTGTGGAAGTTTTCCAAGTCACCAGGTATGAAATTATGAGAATGAAATTACCCAGAAGGACTTGAGGATATTTTCAGCATTTTGTGCATAAATGTCCACATATATGCAGCATCCAAGGAACCATGAGGACAAGGAATAGAATAGAAATATTTAATAAGAAACATTTAAATTTCAGTACCTGAGTCCTCTAACTATAAAATAGGGATAATAGACTTTCTTGCCTCTCAAAAGGATTGTGGAAATAAATATATTAAATATTGCAAAGAACTGGAGTATTATGGTAATTGATACCATATGCCCAACTAAGATAGCTGGGAACAATTTCTGAAGAGGCGGGAGTTTTATTCATAGACTTCCAGAATCATTAAGGGTGTAAAGGACCTTTAGAGTTCTTCTGGTCCAACTCCTTGCTCAAAGCAGGGCAGACAAATCTTCCCTTTCTCAATCTAATTATATGAATAGTAGTTATTGACCTTGGAAAAGATGGAGGGTCACTCTGAAAACACATTAAACAAGTTGCTTTTTTATTTTATTTCATTGGCAAAATTGAAATGAAACCAGTTAGAAAATAAAACATTGTTTTCTATTCTGGAAAAGGTATATTGAGCAATACAAGACTGAGTTTGATGTTTTGTTTTTTTAATTTATAAAATCTAAATATTAAAATTTTTAGATTAACAATGACTTGTTAAATTCTTTACAATGTTAAAATTTTTTGTTTATTTACTCTTTAATTCGAGGAAAATCTAGACTGATGAATGCAATCTCAGAGCATTTTGATGTCAGAAAATTAGTATTTGTCACTGGAAAATTAATGTCTTTCACATAAAAATACTGCCAGTTTCTATCCTGTTGTTTATTCCTTTCTTCTAAAAATAATTAAGATCCGTTTTCTTCAAGGATGATCAGCTAACTAGATTTAGATGTATATACAGAACTAAGAAAACCCCTGTTGTTTCTGAATGTGGTTTTTATTTCTGGACTTCTGGCAGATTTTAAGAGGTAGATTTTTTTCTTTATTTGACAGCATATAATTTCTCCTTGATCATACAAGTTGTATTCTAAAACATTTACAAAATGGGCTAGTGAATGGCTTTTTGCCAGTCACTCTTTAAATTTTATTCTCTTGGCAGTGTGAGGACAGCACAGAAGGGCATCTTGTTACCTGATTCCAGATCTCTGCAGGTGACGAAATTCCCTTCTTGGATGGAATGCAAATTTGGGTCTTGAAGTGGTTTACTTGACTGCTATGGCCAATGATTAGCATGAAATGACTTCCATAGTACATGGAGAAGGCAGTTATTCAACAAATGGACAGACTCATTCATGTGTGTTGTGTATAACCTGTACTTTTGTTGATGTACTGAAAGCCTGTATTGATGATATTTTGTCTTTCTCTCTTTCCATTGAAGACAACTATTCATGTGATCAGCTTGATAAGAGATATGTAAAGGGGACAAAGTGGATATGAGTTTTGTGTGCAAGCAGTGGTAAGTGTTTTAGACAGCTGCCATATATTTGTCAGTGTGAGAAGGGAATGTGAAGGCAGCAAATACAACATAGAAATCACTCAAACTAACCGTACATATGCTTACTAGTAATTTAGTTCTATCAAATTGGTATATATCTTGAGATATTCCTTAATATTTTCCCTAAAATTTTAAGATAAAGGTATGCTTTCTGGATTCTGTTTAGCCCTTGGCAGACACTGAAATGTGTCTCAATGTCTCTCAAACACTTATGATGAAAATGCTGCCTATTCTTTTACACTGTGGATATCCAGCTATCTAACTGGGTCCAGTGTATTACTCATTATCTTATGATCAAGGTAGTTTCTAGGTTAACTCTCATATTAAAAAAAGCCAAAAAAAAAAAAAAGGCAAACAAAAAAGGTCAAAACTAATATTCAGTTTTAATAACTACTTTCCTGAATATTTATAGTAAACCAGCATAATTTATGAGGAAATTATTCATCTGACGTGTGTAGTTTTTAAAAATGCATCATATACCTATCACGTTTTTTGAGCAGTAGATCTGTT